>NC_073224.2:29545000-30795000 GCF_029281585.2 Gorilla gorilla gorilla | reverse complement strand
GATGGCATACCTGACAATGGGTTTTTGTTTTTTATTTTACTTTTTAACATTAAAGGAATGTCAGCTACACTTTGGAAAACAACAGGATTCACTTCTGGATTTCCTCACTTCACTAGTGGAATGCAAAGACGTCTGAAAAGCTGTCATTTTATTTAGAGCTTCACTTATTTGAGGCTTTGTCCTTATATTAGGAGAATAAAAGGACACATTTATTACAACTAGCTAAAACATAATAATCTGACATTTTTCCTGTCTCCTCTGCCCTCAATTCATTTTTTTCTATCTAACTCCTTATCCAAGGAAATTTATTAACAATTTATATTGTGATATCATCCTACCACGTAAGACCTTAGATTTATGTCTAATTAAATAAGTACTATTTCTTTTGGATGAAGTTGTAAAATCTAATACTGTACTCTTTGGGCACTGTTCTCTCACAAACAGACTAAACTTTTCAGAGTCTGGGGAAGACTGATTAATACTGATTAAGAAAAAGATGTTTTTCCCTACAAATATACATATTGGTTTTACATAATAACTATAAAAACCAGATCATGGTATGATATCTATTTGGAAAATAGAATGAGGCTTCTGTTTTTCACCATGGGATGATAACTGACACTAGACTTGTCCTCCCACTGAAAAACAACTATAAAACTGGACAAAATGTATGAAACATGTATTTTCAGGCGTTGAGCAATAAGTAGAACAGAACTGTGATCCTTAAGAGAATGAAAACACACCAGATGAGTCCCATGATTTTCTTGCCTTCCTGCCTGAACCATTTACCTGTCATGGTGAAGGGAGTTAGAGCCCAAGAGTAGCAGAGGTCTAGCTGAGCAGAAGAGGCAGACATTAGAATTCTAAGCTTTTAAAGAAGCTGGAATTTTTCAGGACAAAGTACCAGAGAGAATAGAGTTACACACAGAGAGAATCCCAGGAGTCTAGGTAGGGATTCTCTGCAGCTTCCTGAGTGAGTTTTGAGAAACATACACCCAGAGAGAGGCTTTGTGAAACCTAATAGGGACTTTTTCCTATGGGTCTGAGAGCTGAAGAGTAATACCAGAGATCATGCTGTGTGAAAAACATTAAGCATCTCATCAAGCCTGAGTGAAAAGACCTCACTGAGCACACTGAGCTTTCCACTGAAATCCCCAAAAACCACAGTTTAGTAGTAAAGATCATGCCTGAAATGAGAGCCTCATGAATAGCACTTGTTCACGTCAGAACGAGGCCTGCCCACGCAAAAAGTAACAGAGCCTGACAGGAACAAAGGATCTCACAGAACAGTATACAATCTCTTTAAAGAAAAATAAATAATCTAGACTATAAATCATATCATTTACACTGTCCAGCATACCATAAAAATTACCAGATATGGAAAGAAGCAGAAAAACATGAAGCCATGTTTGAGAGGGAATAAAAAACCTTCTCATATTGAGATGAACCAGATATTATAATTAGCAGACAAGATATATACAGAAAATGTTAGAATATGACCAAAGACATATTCTAACAAAGAAAAAGTGGTCATAATGAATAACAGATGAGGAATCTAGAAGAAATGGAATCCGCGAAGAACCAAATGGAAATTCTAGAATTGAAAGAAACAGTAATTTAAAAGAAAACATTTCTGTATGGTCTGAAGAACAAATAGAAAATTACAAAATGAAGGAGTAATAAGCTTGAAGATAAAACAACAAAATGATGTAATCTAAAGAAGACAAGAAAAATACATTAAAAATAAATGAACAAACCCCCCAGTACCCATGAGGTTGTGTCAATCAGGCCGGCATTTTGAGTACTTGGAGTCTCAGTGGAAGAGTAGAAAGTGACTAGAGAGTGAATGGGATAGGACAAGAAATGCGAAGAAATAATGGCTGAAATCATCCCAATTCAATAAAAATATTAAATTATATGCTTCAATAAAATCTCCTTGAGATAAGCCTTGACAACAATTTTTTGGCTATCATACCCAAACTCAAGCTACAAAAGCAAAAATAAATAAATGGGACTACATTAAACTAAAAGTCTTCTGCACAGAAAAGGAAACAACCAAAATGAAAAAGCAACCTACAGATTGGAAGAAAATATTTGCAAACTACATGTCTGATGAGGGGTTAATATCAAAATTTATATTTAAAAAACACGCATGACTCAATAGCAGAAAAACAAATAATTCAATTTAAAAAAAAACTGCAAAGGACCTGAATAGACATTTCTCCAAAAAAAGACATAAAAATGGCCAACAGTTATATGAAAAAGTGCTCAAAATCACCAGTCATCAGGGAAATGCAAATAAAAGCCAATATGAGGCTGGGTGTTGTGGCTCATGCCTGTAATACTAGCACTTTGGGAGGCTGAGGCAGGCAGATCACCTGAGGTCTGGAGACCGAGACCAGCCTGGCCAACATGGTGAAACCCCACCTCTACTAAAAATACAAAGATTAGCCGGGCATGGTGGTGTGGGCCTGTAATCCCAGCTACCCAGGAGGCTGAGGCAGGACAATCTCTGGACTCCGGGAGGCACAGGCTACAATAAACCGAGATAGTGCCACTGCACTCCAGCCTGGGTGACAGAGCAAGATCCTGTCTCAAGAAAACAACAACAAAAAAAGCAATATGAGATATCACTTCACACCTGTTAGGACTGCTATTATCAAAAAGATAAGAGATAACAAATGTTGACAAAGGTATAGAGAAAAGGGAATTCTTGGCCAGGCACAGAGGCCCATGCCTGTAATCCTAGCACTTTGGGAGGCCAAGGTGGGAGGATCACTTGAGTTCAGGAGTTCAAGACCAGCCTGGGCAACATGGCAAAACCTGTCTCTACAAAAAATACAAGAATTAGCCTGGTTTGGTGGTGGATGCCTGTAGTACCAGCTACTTGGGAGGCTGAAGTGGGAGGATGGCTTGAGCCTGGGAGGTGGAGGTTGCACTGAGCGGAGATCATACCTCTGCACTCTAGCCTGGGTGACAGAGCCAGACTCAATTTTATTTATTTATTTATTTAAAAAAGGGATTCTTGTACACTGTTGGTAGGAATTCAATTGTGTAGATTCGTGCAGCTGTTACAAAAAAGTGTGGAGGTTGCTAAAGAAACTTAAAATAGGACTGCCATATGACCCAACAATGCCTCTTCTGGGTATATACCCAAAGAGAGTGAAATTACCATTTCATAAAGATATCTATGTCAGGCTGGGCATGGTGGCTGCTGCCTGTAACCCCAGCACTTTGGGAGGCCGAGGCGGGCGGATCACGAGGTCAGGAGATCGAGACGATCCTGGCTGACACGGTGAAACTCCGTCTCTACAAAAAATACAAAAAATTAGCTGGGCGTGGTGGCGGGCGCCTGTAGTCTCCGCTACTCTGGAGGCTGAGGCAGGAGAGTGGAGTGAACCCGGGAGGCGGAGCTTGCAGTGAGCCGAAATCGCGCCATTTAACTCCAGCGTGGGTGACAGTGCGAGACTCCGTCTCAAAACAAAAAAGAGTGATCACCAAGGGCAGAGGTGGGAGGAGAGAGAGAATGGGGAGATGTAGGTCAAAGGATACAAAGTAGTAGATATGTAGGATGGACAAGCCTAGATATTTAACGAGCAACATGAGGACTATAGTTACTGATATTATATTGTATTCACGATTCTTACTAAATGAATAGATTTTAGCTGCTCTTACCACAAAACTAAAAGGTGACTATGTAAGATAACATGATAGATATGTCAATTTGCCTCACTGTAGTAACCATTTTATACTGTATTTATGTATCTCACAACCTTATGTTGTATACCTTAAAAATATACAATAACTTTTTTTTTAAAATCACATACCCCATTGCTCAGCAAACCTTAAGCAGGGTAAATACAATGAGAACCACACTTGACTTATACATCATAGTCAGAATGCTGGTAGTCAAAGAAAAAGATAAAATCTTAAAAGAAGACAGACAATAAAAGACATTTCTCATAGAATAGGCAATAATATTACTGAGGGCTGCTATTTATCAGAAACAATTGAATGGCACCTTTAAAATGCTTAAATAAAAAAAGCTGTCAACACAAAATTTTATATCCAGTGAAAACTACACATTAAAAGTAAGGGTTGGCTGGGTGCATTGGCTCATGCCTGTAATCCTAGCATTTTAGGAAGCTGAGGCAGGTGGATCACTTGAGGCCAAGAGTTCGAGACCAGCCTGGCCAACATGGTGAAACCCTGTCTCTACTAAAAATACAAAAATTAGCTTGGCATGGAGGCATGCACCTCTAATCCCAGTTACTTGGGAGGCTGAGGCATGAGAATCACTTGAACCGGGGAAGCAGAGGTTGCAGTGAGCCAAGATTGTGCCACTGCACTCCAGCCTGGGGGACAAAGGAAGTAAGACTCTGTCTCAAAAAAAAAAAAAAGTAAAGGTCAACTAAAGACATTTTCAAAGAAATAAAAGTTGAGGACCTTCAGCCCCAGCAGATGTACATTAACAGAAATACACAGGTAAAATTGTTTAGAGGAATGGAAATAACACTAGATGAGAACTTTGATATACCAGAAGAAATGAAGGACACTAGAAATGATAAGTATGTGGGTAAAAGACTGTTTTCTTCTCTTCTTTTTTTTTTTTTTGATGGAGTCTCATTCTGTTGCACAAGCTGGAATGCAGTGGCACAATCTCAGCTCACTACAACCTCCGCCTCTTGGGTTCAAGCAATTCCCCCTGCCTCAAGTCTCTTGAGTAGCTGGGATCACAGGCACCCGCCACCATGCCTGGCTAATTTTTCTGTTACTTAGTAGAGACAGGGTTTCGCCACGTTGGCCAGGATGGTCTTGAACTCCTGACCTCAGATGATCCACCCTCCTCGGCCTCCCAAAGTGCTGAGATCACAGGTGTTAGCCACCACACCCAGCCTTTTCTTCTCTTAATGTCTTTGAAAGGCAGTTGATGGTTTAAAGCAAAGAAAATAACTTTGTATTATAGCATTAAATATATTAAAACAGTATTAGAAAGGATAAGAGGAAATGCAATTTTACTGTTGTTAGCTTTTTACATTTTACATGAGCTAATGTATTATTCTTTTATTAAGAACGCATATTATAATCCCTAGCATAACCACTAAAAAGCAAATATAACGGCTGTATTAGACCATTTTCAAGCTGCTGATAGAGACCTACCTGAGACTGAGCATTTTACAAAAGAAAGAGGTTTAATTGGACTTACAGTTCCATGTGGCCGTGGAAGGCAAGGAGGAGCAAGTCACATCTTATGTGGATGGTGGCAGGCAAAGAGAGAGAGATTGTGCAGGGGAACTCCTCTTTTTTAAAACCATCAGATCTCATGAGACTAATTCACTATCATGAGAACAGTACAGAAAAGACCTGCCCCCATAATTCAATCACCTCCCACCAGGTTCCTCCCATGACACATGGGAATTGTGGAAGTTACAATTCAAGATGAGGTTTGGGTGGTGACACAGCCAAACTATATCATGCCACCCCTGGCCCCTCCCAAATCTCATGTCCTCACATCTCAAAACCAATCATGCCTTCTCAACAGTCCCCCAAAATCTTAACTCATTTCATCAGCTCAAAAGTCCATAGTCCAAAGTCTCATTCGACACAAGGCAAGTCCCTTCCACGTATGAGCCTGTAAAATTAAGAAGCAAGTTAGTTACTTCCTAGATACAATGGAGGTACAGGCATTGGATAAATGCACCCATTTCAAATGGGAGAAATTGGCTAAAACTAAGGGGCTAGGGGCCCCATGCAAGTTAGAAATTCAGTGAGGCAGTCAAATATTAAAGCTCCAGAATGATCTCCTTTGACTCCATGTCTCACATCCAGGTTATGGTGATGCAAGAGGTGGATTTCCACTGTCTTGGGAAGCTCTGCCCCTCTTGCTTTGCAGGGTACAGGCTTCCTCCCAGTTGCTTTCACAGGCTGGCATCAGTGTCTGTGGCTTTTCCAGACACATGGTGCGAGCCATTGGTGGATCTACCATTCTGGGGTCTGGAGGACGATGGCCCTCTTCTCACAGCTCCACTAAGCGGTGCCCCAGTAGGGACTCTGTGTGGGGGCTCCAACCCCACATTTTCCTCCTGCACTTCCCTAGCAGAGGTTCTCTATGAGGGCACCACCCCTGCAGCAAACTTCTGCCTGGGCATCCAGGCATTTCCATACATCCTATGAAATCTAGACAGAAGTTCCCAAACACCACTTCTTCACTTCTGTGCACTCGCAGGCTCAACACCACGTGGAAACTGCCAAGGCGTGGGGTTTGCACCCTCTGAAGCCACAGCTCCAGTTTTGTGTTGGCCCCTTTTGTCCATGGGAGGAGTGGCTGGGGTGCAGTGCACAAAATCCCTAGACTGCACACAGCAGAGGGACCCTGGACCCGGCCCATGAAACAATCTTTTCTCCTAAGCCTCTGGGCCTGTGATGAGAGGGGCTGCCGTCAATGTCTCTGGCATGGCCTGGAGACATTGTCTTGGGGATTAACATTCAGCTCCTTGTTACTTATGCAAATTTCTGCAGTCAGCTTGAGTTTCTCCTCAGAAAAATGGGATTTCCTTTTCTATCACTTTGTCAGGCTGCAAACTTTCCAAACTTTCATGCTCTGCTTCCCTTATAAAACTGAATGCCTTTAACAGTACCCAAGGCACTTCTTGAATGCTTTGCTGCTTAGAAATTTCTTCCACCAGAAACCATAAATCATCTCTCTCAAGTTCAAAGTTCCACAAATCTCTAGGGTGGGGGCACAATGCCACCAGTCTCTTTGATAAAACATAATAAGGGTCACCTTTGCTCCAGTTCCCAACAAGTTCCTCATCTCTATCTGAGACCACCTCAGCCTGGGCCTTATTGTCCATACCACTATCAGGCTTTTGGTCAAAGCCATTCTGCAAGTCTCCAGGAAGTTCCAAATGTTCCCACATTTTTCTGACTTCTTCTGAGCCCTCCAAACTGTTCCCTCCTCTGCCTGTTACCCAGTTCCAAAGTTGCTTCCACATTTTCGAGTATCTTTTCAGCAGCACCCAACTCCTGGTACCAATTTACTGTATTAGTCATCTTCACGCTGCTGATAAAGAAATACCCAAGACTGGGCAACTTACAAAAGAAAGAAGTTTAATTGGACTTACAGTTCCACGTGGCTGGGGAAGCATCACAATCATGGTGAAAGGCAAGGAAGAGCAAGTCACATTTTATGTGGATAGTGGCAGGCAAAAAGAGACATTGTGCAGGGAACTTCTCTTTTTTAAAACCATCAGATCTCATGAGACTTATTCACTATTATGAAAACAGCACAGGAAAGACTCCCCCCTCCCCCATAATTCAATCACCTCCCAATGGGTTCCTCCGATGACACGTGGGAATTGTGGGAGTTACAATTCAAGATGAGATTTGGGTGGGAACATAGCCAAACCATATCAATGGCAGGTAGGAAAAGAGTCAGTTAAGAAATTAAAATGGAAAACGAAGAATGATTCAATTAACCCAAAAGAAGATAGGAAAAGCTAAACAGAGGATGAAAAATCAACTGAGATAACTTAAAAACAAATAGTAAGATGATAAACTTAACACAATCATATCAATTATCATATTAAATATAAATAGACTATGCACTCTAATTAAAAGGCAGAGGCTGTGAGACTGGATAAAACAGTAAGAATCAGCTACAGGTTATGCACAAGAAGCTCACTTTTCATATAAAGACACAAATATATTAAGAATAGAAGAATGAGAAAAGTTATACCTTGCAAACAATAAGTATAAAAAATGTGATTTCACTATATCTTTATTAACCTTTATTATATCTTTACAATATAGTGATATATTAATATATCTTTTGCCTAAAAAACAACATCATGAAAGAAATTAGAAAATATCCAGAAGAAACTAATAATAAAAATATGACACATTAAAACATACAAAATATTCAACAGGGAAAGGACAGTCTTTTTAATAGTGCTGGGAAAACTGGATATCCACATACAAAAGAATGAAGCTGGACTTTTGCTTTATGTCATATACAAAAATTAATCCAAAATGGATCAAAGACCTAAACATATGAGCTAAAACTACAAAATTCCTCTAAGAAAGCATAAGGAAAAAGCTTCATTTTATTAGATTCAGCAGTAATTTTTTGGATATGACACTAAAAGCACAAGAAATAACAGTAATGTAGATAAATTTGACTATGTCAAAATTTAAAATGTCTATGCATCAGAAGACACAATTAACAGTGTAAAAGGCAACTCATGGAATGCAAGAAAATATTTGCAAGTCATATCCGATAAGGGGTTAATATACAGAATATATAAAGGAACTGTAATTCAACAATAAAAAATGAACAGTCAAAATTTAAAAATGGACAAAAGAATAGCTATTTCTCAAAGAAGATAGATCAATGCCCAATAAACACATAAAAAGGTGCTCAGCATTACTAATCGTATGGTAAATGCGAATTGAATGCACAATGACATGTCACCACACATCCATTATTATGGCTTGTGTCAAAAACAAAAGGGTTGACAAGGATATGGAGAAATTGGAAACCTTGTGTACTGTTGACAGGAATGGAAAATAGTAAAGCAGCTGTGGAAAACAGTATAGTGGTTCCTCAAAAAACTAAAAATACAATTACTATATAACCCAGCGATTCCACTTCTGGGTATACACTCAAAAGAATTGAAAGCAGAGTCTCAAAGAAATAGTTATATACTCGTGTTCATATTAGCATTATTTGCAATGAGTGAAAACACCCTAATATCTGCTCATCAACAAATGAAAAGGTAAACAAAATGGGGTATACACCTATAATGGAATATTACTCAGTCTTAAAAAGGCAGGAAATTCTGATATATGCTACAACATGAATTAACATTGAGGACATTATGCTAACTGAAATAAGCCAGTCACAAAAAGACAAATATTATATGATTCTACTTACATGACGTAGCTAGAGTAGTCAAAATCAGAGACAGAAAGTAAAATGATGCTTTCCAAGGGCTGGGGGTAGGGGTGATGGGCAGTTTTTATTTAATGAGTATAGAGTTTCAGTTTTGTGAGATGAAGAATTCTGGAGATTGGTTTTACAAGAATGTGAATGTACTCAACATTATCAAACTGTACATTATAAAATGATTAAGATGGTCAGTTTTTGGTATGTGTATTTTACCAGAATTTTTAAAAATTGAAATAAACAACATATAGCATGCAGCTAAAAAGGTGATTAGAAGAAAATGTACGCTTTAAATGCTTCTAATACACAAGAAGAAAAGTTTATAATTAGTGACCTGAGCTTTCACATTACAAAAACAGAAAAAGAAGAGCAAATTAAAGTCAAAGTAAGTAGAACGAAGTAAATAAGTAAATAGCAACCATAAAAGTGGAAAGAGATGAAATACTAAAAAAAAAAAAAGAAAATGAAAAACTGGTTTATTAGAAAAATAATTAAATTAACCCCTAGCAAGACTGATCATGAAAAAAACACTAATTCCACTATCAGAAACAAAATTAATAATATATCTATAGGTCCTACAGATATTATAATGAGGGAATATTATAAATAATGTCAATAAATTCAACAACTAGATGAAATGGGTATATTCCTTGGGAAAATACAACTTACCAAATTCTGAATAGACCAGCACTATTGAAGAAATTAAATAAATGATAGGGGTCCTTACACGAACAAAACTCCAAACCCAGGTTGTTTCACATGAATTCTATGAAACATTTAAGAAAGAAGTAATGTATTCATGCATAAATGTTTGGGGAAAATATGAAACAGTACATTTTATAGGTAAGCATAACCATAACCAAATTTGGAAAAGGCATTACAAGAAAACAGAATTCTAGGCCTCTATCCCTCATGAACATAGAAATAAAAATCTTTAGCAAGTTGTTAATAAATTAAATCTAGAATTACATAAAAAGTTTATACATCATAAGCAGCTAGGATTTATTCCATGGATGCAAAGATGGTTTAATAATTGTAAATCAACCAATGTAATTTAACTAATTAACAGAAAAAGGGAGGATAATATATGATCTATATGATCACCTCAATAGGTGCAGGAAAAGCATTTGACAAAATTAAGCACATATTCATAATTTTTAAAAAACAAAATCCTGAGAAATCTAAGAATAAAAGTAAATTTTATCAGTATGATAAAAGGCATCTATGAAAAACCTTTGGCCAGCAACCTGCCATGGTGAAACATTAAACACTGCCCCCTTAAAAACAAAAATGAGGAAAGTATATCACCACTACTTTTCACCATTGCATTGAAGATTCTAGCCCATGCAATAAAGCGAGGTTAAAAGGACAGATAGAAGAAGAAATAAAGTAGTCTTTATTTACAGAAAATATGATCATAGACGTAGAAAGTACTAAGAATCTGCAAAAAATTTTTAAAACACTTTATTAAACTAATAATTTAGCAAAGTATTAGTATATAAGGTCAATCTACAAAAATCTATATTTCTATACAATTGGACAATAAAATTAAAAGATTTTTATAACAGTATCAAAAACATAAGACAACTCACATAATAGGAGAAAATATTTTCAAGTTTTCTATCTGAGAAGGAATTAATAACCAGAATACATAAGGTGCTCAAACAACTCAATAGGAAAACAATCTAATAATCCCATTAAAAATAGTGAAAAGATCTGAATAGCTATTTCTCAAATATGAATGACAGTCAGGTATGTGAAAATGTGCTCAACATTATTGATCATCAGGGAGTTGCAAATCGAAACCGCAATGAGATATCATCTCACCACAGTTCAAATGACTTTTATCCAAAAGACAGGCAATAATGAATGCTGGTGAGGTTGTAGTGAAAGGGGGACCTCTCATACACTGTGGGTGGGAATGTACATTAGTACAAGCACTATGGAGAATGGTATGGGGGTTTCTCAAAAAAACTAAAAACAAAACTACCATATGATCCAGCAATATCATTGCTAGTTGTATACCCAAAAGAAAGCAAATCAGCGTATCGAAGAGATCTCAGCACTCCCATGTTTACTGCAGCATTATTGACAATAGCCAATTTTGGAGTCAACCTAAGTGTCCATCAATAGAGGAATGGATAAAGAAAACATGTACATACACTCAGTGGAGTACTATTCAACCATAAAATAGAAGGAGATCCTGTCAGTTGCAACAACATTGATGGAACTGGAGAATATTATATTAAGTGAAATAAGCTAGACACAGAAAGACATTTATTTGTGGGAGCTAAAAATTAAAACAATTTAATCCATAGGGAAATGGAGAGTAGAATGACAGTTACCAGAAGCTGGAAAGTGTAGTAGAGGGGGTAAAGGGTTATGATAAATGGGTACAAAAAAATATTAGATAGAATGAATAAATTCTGGTATTTGACAGCACAACAGGATGACTACATTTAACAATAATTTATGATACATTTATAAATAACTAAGAGTACAATTAGCATGTTTGTAAACATAAAGAAAGGAAAAATGCTTGAGAGGATGGATACCTCTTTTACCCTGATGTGATTATTACACATTGTATACCTGTATCAAAATATTTCATGTGTCCTGAAAATATATACACCTACTATGTACCCATAAAATTAGAAAACTTTAAAACTATATACAGTATTTAGAAATAAACATTTTTAAAAGACGTGTAGTACCTCTCCACTTGAGTCTTCAAAACATAACTGAGAGAAATTTAGAAAGGCCTGAATAAACAAAGAGACATAAAACATCTACCATTGGGAAGAGTCAGTGTCATTATCATTTCATTCCAAATTGATCTATGGAATAAACACAATACCAATCAAAATCTCATGGACTTTTTTTGGTAGAATTGACAAGTTGATTCTAAAAGTTATATAAAAATTCAAAGGACTTGGAATGGCTAAAAAAGTCTTGAGAAAGAACAAATTTGGAAGGTTCACTCTACCGGATTTCAAAACTTACTACAATGCAACAGAAATCAGGATAGTGTGGTATTAATGTAACTAAAGACAAATAGGTAATTGGAACATAATAGAGCCCAAAAATATACCCAGACATATCTTATCAACTGATTTTCCACAAATGTGTTAAGGCTATTCAATATGGACAGGACAATTGTGCTAAAGCAACCAGAAAAATTTGAGAAAAATAAATGAACCCCAACATCAACCCTTAAAACTATACACAGACATTACTTTGAGATGGACTGTACACCTAAAATTAAAATCTGTAATTATAAAACTTCTAGAAGAAAATAGAATAAAGTTGTGACCTTGGAATAGGCAAATATTTCTCAATGAGAACAAAAATGTACTAATTATTTTAAAAGTCATAGTGTTCTTCATCAAAATTAAAAAGTCTGCTAATCAGCAGACATATTAGGTAAATGAAAAAGCAAGCCTTAGATTGGAAGAATACTTGCATTACACACATGTGACAAAAGATTTAAAGCTAGAAGACAAAAGACAAGTATCCAATAAAAATATATGCCAAAATATGGAACAGACGCTTTGCAAAATGTTACATGAATGGTCAAAAAATACATTAAAAGTTGATCAAAGTCATAAGTTATTAGGGAAATCCAAAATAAAAATCACAATAGCCTATCACTTCAGACCCACAAGAACAGGTAGAATTAAAAAGATTGAAAACACCAAATGTTGGCAAAGATGTGGAAAATGAGAACCAATGGTACAACTACTTCAGAAAACTGTTTGTTACTTTCTTATAGATTTAGAGGTTTGCTGACCCCAGAATTTCTACCCCTAAATATATGCCAAGCATAAATCAAAATATGTATTCACAAACAGGCTTCTAGAGGAACATACTTACTTTCTTTATAATAGAAAAACACAGTAAAGAATCCAAATATCCATCAATAGAAGAACTAAAAAGTAAATTGTATTATAGTTACATAATGGAATACTGCTTAGCCATAGGAATCTCCAAAACACTGTGTTGAATTAAAAAAGCCAGACACAAGAATATATATTGTATGATTACATTTACATGAAGTTCACAAACAGGCAAAAGTTATCCACGATGATAGAAATTAAAATAGTGATTCTTTTGAGTGCAGTGGCTCATAACTGTACTCTCTGGAGGCTGAAGTGGAAGAACTGCCTGATCCCAGGAGTTTGAAGCCATACTGGACAACATAGCAAGACTCCATCTCTAGAAAAATAAAATTTCCAGTTGATAGCAGAGAAGAGATTGGAAGGAGGCAAATGGAGACTTTCTGGGTTGATGGAAATGCTCTATGTCTTGATTAAGCTGTTGGCTATACAAGTGCATATATTTGTTATAAATCATTGAATTATACACTTAAGATTGATGCATTTCACACAACAAATTTTTATCTCCATTACAAAAAAATTAAATTTGTAAAAAGATAAATGAAAAACATTCATAGACAAATCTTCCACACAAATAACTCTTGTGGTAGCTGGTAGTCCTAAAAAAAAGAGAATACTTTAGGATATGTGCCCAGGTTCAAGATGTTCTAAGATATAACATTAAAAATTGTCTTTAGGGCTCAGAATTTGATCTCATGTCTTCAAGTACAACAGTTTAGTTATACATTAAAGGTGAGAAGATTAAAAACAGAACTTTCTAAATTTCCCCAGAAACAGATTAGCTGATGAAGGAGTAGCAGCAGAAGCAGCAGCAATGACAACAGAACTAGAGTCCAAGGTTGATCTCTGTTGCTGTCTTTGCTCAGCTTTGCTTTGCAGACATAAGTGGGTCATTCGGTCTCTGTGGTTTTCACAGAGGCTTCTAATAAGAGGGTTAGTCAGGTCATTGGCTTTCTGAGAAACATCTTCCAAGAAGCACACTCAGATTGCCTGTTTTCTAAGTGAATCTGATGGAATGCAGTTGCAAACATAAACATTGGAGGGGATGTATGCCCCAAATTCACCTGGTTAATAATTACCATAATGATGTATTTTCCTGCTCTGACCCCAGTTGCCCAGCTCTCCAACAGACTAAAAGGGAATTATGTGAAGTCTTGATACAGAACTTGGTACAAGGAAGTCTATTCTCTGCCTTACTTCTCTGGCTACCCTTAAGTAGTAAATGAGCCCTCTAGAAGATGGACAGATGGGAGCATGGACTGGTTCTTATACAGGCACACCTCGTTTCATTGCACTTCACGTTATTGTGCTTCTCAGTCACCAAGAGCAGTTATCTCTCTGTGGGACAGGACAATATTACTGAGATGGCCTGATATTCCTGTTTCACAGTGTCTTGGTTCACAATTAAAATAAAATTTAGGGTACATTTGGATCCTGTTTGTGTGAATGATGATCATTTAAGATTCTGTAGAATCTAGGATGACAGCTGAACAGTATAAGCATGAGTTTTATACTGTGGCCTTAAGGAATAAAGAAAGCTATTATTATAATTATAGGCATACCTCAGAGACATTGCGATACTGCATTTTTTTCCACAAATTGAAGGTTTGTGGCAACTCTGCATTGAACAAGTATGTAGGTGCCATTGTTTCCAACAGCATGTACTCACTTCATGTTTCTGTGTCTCATTTTGGTAATTCTCACAATATTAAAAACTTGTTTGTTATTATAATATCTGTTGTGATGATCTGTGATCAGTGATTTTTGGTGTTGCTACTGTAATTGTTTTGGGGTGCCACTAGCTGTGCTCATATAAAGCAGCAAACATAATTAATAATCTGTGTGTTCTGACTGCTGCACTGTCAGGCTATTCCCCCATCTCTCTTTCTCTCCTTGGGCTTTTCTTATTTCCTGAGACACAAAAATCATAAAATTAGGCCAATTAATAATCCTACAATTGCCTCTAAATGTTCAAGTGAAAGAAAGAGTTGCACGTTTATTTAAATCAAAAGCTAGAAAAGATTAAGCTTAGTGAGGAAGGCATGTTGAAAGCCAAGATAAACCAACAGTTAGACTTCTTGCACCAAACAGATAGCCAAATGGTGAATGCAAAGGAAAAGTTCTTGAAGAAATTGAAAGTGCTACTCCAGTGAACACACAAACGACAAGAAAGTAAAACAGCTTTATTGCTGATGTACAGAAAGTTTGAGTAGCCTAGAGAGAACATCAAACCAGCTCCAACATTCCCTTAAGCTATAGCCTAATCCAGACCAAGACCCTAACTCTCTTCAACTCCATTAAGCCTAAGAGAGATTGACAGGCTGCAGAAGAATAGTTGGAAGCTAGCACAGGTTGGTTCATGAGGTTTAAGGAAAGAAGCCGTCACCATAACATAAAAGTGCAAGGTGATGCAGCAAGTGCTGATGTAGAGGCTGCAGAAAGTTATCCAACTTATCCAGAAGATCTAGCTAAGGTCATTAATGAAGGTGGCTACATGAAACAACAGATTTTCAATATAAATGAAACAGCCTTCTATTGGAAGAAGATGCCATCTGGACTTTCATAGCTAGAGAGGAGAAGTAGATGCCTGGCTTCAAAGGACAGGCTGACTCTCTTGTTAGGGGCGAATGCAGCTGGTGACTTTAAGGTGAAATCAATGTTCATTTACCATTCGGAAAATCCTAGGGCTCTTAAGAATGATGCTAAATCTACTCTGCCTGTGCTTTATTAATGGAACAACAAAGCCTGGACGACAGTACATCTTCTTACAACATTGTTTACTGAATTTTTTAAGTCCATAATTGAGATCTCTTGCTTAGAAGAAAAGATTTTGTTCTAAATATTACTGGTTATTGACAATGCACCTAGTCACCCAACAGCTCTGACAGATGTGTACAAAGAGATTAATGTTGTTTTATGCCTATTAACACAACATCCATCCTGCAGCCCATGGATCAAGGAGTAATTTTAACTTTCAAGTCATATTACTTAAGAAATATATTTCATAAGGCTTTAGCTGCCATAGATAGTGATTCCTCTGATGGATGTGGTCAAAGTAAGTGGAAAAACATCTGGAAAGGATTAACTATTTTAGATGCCATTAAGAACATTTGTGATTCATGGGAACTTGTCAAAATATCAACATCAACAAAAGTTTGGAAGAAGCTGATTCCAACTCTCGTGGGTGTCTTTGAAAGCCTCAAGAGTTCAGTAGAGAAAATAAATGCAGATGCGGTGGAACTAGCAAGAGAAGAAGAAAAAAATGGAGCCTGAAGATGTGACTGAATTGCTGCAGTCTCATGATGAAACTTGAATAGACGAGGTGTTGCTTCTTATTGATGAGCAAAGATATTTTCTTGAGATGGAAATGTATTCCTGGTGAAGATGCTGTGAACGTTGTTAAAATGACGAGAAAGAATTTTGAATATTACATAAACTTAGTTGATAATGCAGCAGCAGAGCTTGAGAAAATTGACTCTAATTTTGAACAAAGTTCTGCTGTTGGTAAAATGCTATCAAATATCATTGCATATAACAGAGAAATCTTTCATTAAAAGAAGGGTCAGTCAATGAGGTAAACTTCACTCTTGCCTTATTTTGAGAAATTGCCACAGGCACCCCAACTTTCCACAACCACCACCCTGATCAGTTAGAAGTCATCAGCATCAAGGCAAGACTCCATCAGCAGAAAGATCACAACTTGCCCAAGGAACAATTGACTGTCTGCCTTTTTTAACAATAAAGTATTTTTAATTAAGGTATGTACATCCTTTTTTAGACATGATGATATTGCATAGTTAATAGACCACAGTATGTTGTAAATATAACTTTATATGCACTGGGAAACAAAAAAGTTTACATGACCTGCTTTATTGTGATATTTGCTTCATTGTTGTTGTATTAATCTATTCTTATACTGCTATGAAGAAATACCTGAGCATGGGTAATTTATAATGAAAAAGAGGTTTAATAGATTCACAGTTCCACATGGTTGGGGAGGCCTCACAATCATGGTGGAAGGTGAAGGACAAGCAAAAGCACATCTTATGTGGCAGCAGGCAAGGATGTGTGTGCCTTTGAGACAGAGTTTCGCCCTCGTCGCCCAGGCTGGAGTGCAGTGGTGTGATCTTGGTTCACTGCAACCTCCACCTCCAGGGTTCTGCTGCGTCAGCCTCCCGAGTAGCTGGGATTACAGGCAGATGCCACCACGTCCAGCTAATCTTTGTATTTTTAGTACAGACAAGGTTTTACCATGTGGCCAGGCTGGTCTCGAACTTCTGACGTCAGGTGACCTGCCCACCTCGGCCTCCCAAAGTGCTGGGATTACAGGCGTGAGCCACCGTGCCCTGCTGGGAACTGGTCTATATAAAACCGTCAGATCTCCTGAGACTTACTCATTATCATGAGAACAGCATGGGAAAAACTCACCCCCATAATGCAGTTACCTCCCACCAGGTCCTTCCCATGACACATGAGGATTATGGGAGTTAATATTCAAGATGAGATTTGGGTGGGGACACAGCCAAACCATATTAGTGGTGGTCTAGAACCAAATCCACAATATCTCCAAGGTATGCCTGTAATTATAGTAATAGCTTTCTTTATTCCCTAAGGCCACAGTGTAAAACTCATCCTTATATTGTCCAGCTGCATCCTAGATTCCACAGAATCTTAAACGATCATTATTCACACAAACAAGATTCAAATGTACCCTAAATTTTATTTTAATTATGAACCCAGACGCTGTGAAACACACATCAGGCCATCTGAGCAGTATTGTCCTGTACCACAGAGATAACTGCTCTTGGTGATTGTCAGAAAATTTGATTACTTTTCTATTGGCTTTATGTAGAACCATAAAAATTTTGAAAAATTAATTAATATCTCAGTATTCATTTAGCTCGCTTCCACAATTGAAACTGCTCCTAGGCAGCTCCTTGGCTAGAGCATGATCAGGACAACAGTAGCACCTAGGTACACTTTAGTGACACTAATGAGCGCAGTAAATGGAGAAATGTTTGGCAAATGCTGTTACAGGGAATACTTCATTTTTCATTTACCTCTTAAGTCCTGCTTATCTTCTATTTTGTCACTTAGCCCATTTCTCACTCCAAAGCAAACGACCAAAACCTAGTGTCTGGCTTAAAACAAAAAGACTTTATGCCAATCGTGCAATAAAAGGGAGTTCCCCAGAGGAAAAAAAAAAAGCATACAGGCACACACACAACCACCCAACAAGACCCTCCATCATTTCTTCACGATCCTATAAAAGGGACAAAGGGGAAGACAAACATTTATGGAGAGGGAGATTTTTCTCATAATGGCCCCAATAAATATGTTTGTTGTAGAGAAATAAATGTGAAGGGAAGACATGCAAGTCTGATGTTGAAGAAAGGCTTGTTCATGCTTAATACATTGGAGAAATTTTCAAGAGCTGTTCATCCATGTTAAAAAATATTACCCCTGTAATGCTGCCAAGGACAGGGAGACCTATGGTGACCAGCGGAGTAAGTGCTGGCCGTCCAAGTTAAAGTGCCTAGGGGCAGAAATAATTTACGTACCCAATTTTTCCAGCATGTCAACAACTGAAATTTCAAGGAGGAATACATGTATCATGAGCATGCTTGCTTATAAACACACACATGCACACACATGGATGCACATACACCAGAAAGTCCCTGAGATATGCTTTTTGAATACATCTATCATGGGCATGTGGGCTACTTGTTTATAAACACACATATGCACACACATGAATGCACATACCCCAGAAAGTCCGTGAAATATGCTTTATGAAAGAAAAAAATAGAGCGGAGGAAACTGTGTTGACCACTTCTGCTGACAAGCATCCTACTGCCTCCGCTATATCCCAGGATTATCTGTGGGCTGTGAAAATAATCTGAAAAACAATCCAAGGACACAGGATAATTCCAGAATATAGGGTTAAAGACAGTGGTATGCTTCAGTGACAAATAATAAGAAGACAAGCCACATATCTACAAGCTACTTCAAACCTTGTCCTCCAAGGCAAATTTCTGGAATTATTAAAGCCTGAAGAATTGGATAAGCATGAATCTTTCTTATGATTTATATGCCCAGTTAATTATTTAGCAAAAAATTGGGGGGTAATGAATACGTTTTGGTCACTGTCCTTGGTGCTGGGACTAATGCTTGAGAATCTGGCATTGTAAGTTAAAGCTCTAAAATAGTATTTTAAGCACATTATAAAGATAAACACAATGTTGTATTATTTGGTGAAAATATTTATTTTTATGAGCTCTTTTTTTCCCCAAAAAGTTCCAAACAGTTCACATTCATTGCTTTGTTTCTTTCCTGCAAACGAGACTGTTCACCAGTAATAAGATAGTTAAAAATTCAGATTTCACAGTGGAATTGGGGTGGTACCAAATCCCTCTCTGCCTGTGGCAAAATTTATTGCAACTCTGAAAGCTCTCTGCCAATCACAATTATAATCACGAAACTGAACTAGTATTGCAGGTCATATAACCAAGTCTTCAAGGAGAAGATGACAAGATGGATAGGAATTTAATGGATTTATGGTATTAGACAATGAAGAAAAATACCCGTCTGGACTAATCATAAACTTTTCTTTAGCTGCAATTAACCTCATGTTGAAATACTATGTGGCGGCTATGTAAGTGATAGCACTTAAGGAAAGCAATGAATGTGTAATTGTCTGGTGCTTTTTAGAAAAAAAGTCTCTTGAAAATGAACATTTTCACCCAATAATACAGCATTGTGCTTATATTTAGAATGTGCTTAAATATCATTTTAGAGCTTTAGCTCACAATGAGAGATTCTCAGGCATTAGTTCTAACACGAAGGACAATGACCAAAACAGATCTGTTGCCCCAAAAAAATTCTAAAGATTTTCTAAATAATTAACTAGACATAAAAGTAATAAAAAAGTATCATGCTTATTCAATCAACATAGTACAATTTGAAATGTACAATTTGAAATGTATATTTAACAACAGAATGAAATCTATAGTTAAAGGACTGGACAATAAGCTCCTTAAGAGAAGTGATCTTATTGTTTATTATCATTATGGTAGTTTTCTTCTTTTCCTCTCAGTTTTGCATCCACCACATAGCACAAAACCTGAAGCATAACATTACTCTAATATTTGTTAAAAGTGTATTCTGTAAATAAAGCCACTCCAGACACTGTCTCCGGTAAAAATAGTGACTGCTCCCTGACCTACATTTCAAACCAGGTCATCTGCCTTCAGTTACCTTCCTTAGCAAGTATTTCGTCCTATAACAATCAGGAATTTTATTCTACCAGAGTGGGAAGGAAAATAATCAGTTCAGTTTGGAAAGATGAGTGAATCATCATTGGATTTTACTTGATTTCTCTGGCATTTCTATATTCTTCGTCCTGGATTCTTTACCTGATGTTTGACCTCAGCTGCTTGGGTGAACTTATCCTGTAGGTACTTGAAGGGTATTACCTCTTAGTTATTTGCTGCCAGGATTTGCATCCACAGTTCTCTATGACCTAGATATGCCTATGTCTTCCATTTTAACTTACCTCTTCAGTGTCTCCTCTCGTTCTCTTTTCCCTTCTGAACCTTATTATGATCTATAATTGTCTTTAGAATCACAGATCATGGCAGAGCATTTCTGGTCTTGTACAACATAATAGAACTGAAAAGTGGGGCTCCATTAATATATATTATTGATATATTCATAGTTTCAGAATACATTACTTGATTATCTTAGTTTGGGTAGATAGAAATACTTACTGGTAGGCTTGTAAATTTTTTAATTAAAAAACTTTATTATTAACTATAGAACTAAGCCCACAAAATGCATAATGGAATTCAGAAAGCATAAGTCAAATTTGTCAAACAATTTGAATTTTGCACATAAGCTGAGTTTGAATTTAAGAAATACTTAATTTACTATTTTAGTGTGTGTGTGTGCATGTGTGTGCATGAAGTACTGTTCTAATTTGGAATGTATAGTTCAACGCATCATAGAGTGACCATATATTGTCCAAACTGCGACACTTTTGAGAGTGAAAAGTGCATAGGGAATAATTATACCAGAACAATAGTCATAAATTGAGATGGTTCTGAGAAAACCAGGATGTCTGGTCACCCTCAAAGAAGTGACTGGGGCTCATTTTAACAGAACTGACAGACACCTGAAGGTAACCTGCCTGGGAACCTGCAACAGAGAAACTGGTCAGCAGGTGCCCCACATGTAGCCAGATTGTGAGTCATCAGTCTGGGAGAGATTGAGTTTTCAGTTTGGACTTTGGTGGTGTGTTGTAATCTGTTCCCTAGAGATCTGCCAAACTCTAGGTTGAACACGTGGATCCTTAGAAATTATCCATCTTGAATCGTTTGGTATAAAAATAGATTTCAGAAGTCCCAGGGCAGATATTACAAGATTTCTATGAAAAAGAAATAAAGAATAGAAGTATAAACCTACCGGAACGGTGAAGCAAGGAGGATAATGGATGTTAGAAATACTGGCAAAGAGGGCAAAAATGTGCAGTTAGCTAATGATTACATGAATATAAATACGGAATATTTATTAAACAGGAAAATTAGGCCCTAAAAGAAGTCTTCTGTCACTGTTTTAATATCTCGGTTTTTGGTCATTTCCAAAACCAGGAGTTGAAGTGGGATCTATGTTACCTTGGAGATATAGTTTGGATGTGTGTCCCTGCCCAAATCTTATATTGAAATGTAATTTCCAATGTCAGAGGTGGGGCCTGATGGGAGGTGACTGGATGATGGGGGTGAATTTCTCATGAATGGTTTAGTACCATCTCCCTTGGCACTGTCCCTGCAATAGTGAGTGAGTTCTTGTGAGATCTGGTCATTTTAAACTGTGTGACACCTCCCCCCTTGCACTTTTTTGCTCCTTCTTTCACCATGCGACATTCCTGCTCCCCCTTCACCTTCCACCATGATTGTAAGTTTCCTGAGGCCTCCCCAGAAGCTGAGCAGATGCCAGCATCATACTTCATGTACAGCCTGCAGAACCGTGAGTCAGTTTAACCTCTTTTCTTTATAAATTACCCAGCCTTGGGTATTTCTTTATAGCAATGAGAGAACAGCCTAACACACTTTGAGTTCTTAAAGATATGCACCATCTGTAATTTGCTTGTGTGCACCTAAAACCCCTTAAAAAGCAGATTCTTACATGTATCTTTCTGTCCTGAGTACAGATAATTTCTTATTCTTGTGGTATAAGGTACTGGGTAGGCCTCCAATATCCCCATTTCCTGGTCTACCTGCCCTGTGTGATCCCCTTCCCATCAGTATGGTTGAGATGTATGAATATGATATGATAATCATTCCCTTGATTGCATAACATTATTTGACAAAGATAATGGAATAATCACTCCCATAATGAATTTGCTGGAAAAGCTGATTTTTGGTAAAGCTTAGTGTAAAGACCAAATGGGCTTCTTAGGATCTTCTGAATTGAATGAAACCTCCCAGGCACATGCAGTGGCTGGAAAACCACAGGCTAAGACATGATTAAAGTGGAAAGGAGGAGAAATGACACAGTCCCTGCACACAACAAATCCCAGAGCCAAGAGCTTCACTGAACTCACTCACAAACTTTCCCAAATTCACCAATCAGCTAGCTCTTTAAACTCACCCTCTTGGTGAAGGGACAGGCAAAGAGGCAGAAAGGCAACTCTAGGTGAGCTGCCTCTATGTAGGGCACCATGAAGGCAAGGGAAAATATGTTTCTCTCCCTACAGAGAACTGGGGATAAATAGTCATTGTTCTGTTTCTTTATCTTAGGTCTAGCTGGCTTAAATATGTCTCCCATCAAGTGAAGACCTATGTGAGGCTAAATAGAGAAGTCTTTAATAAAGCAAATTTTCAACTCAATAATAAAGCAAACAATCTAATTTTAAAAAGGGAAAAGATTTGAAGACATTTCACCAAAGAAGATATGTAAGTGGCCAATAAGCCATTGAAATATGCTCACATCAATAGTTATGGGGACTAATGTCCTTAGTCTAACTAAGGAAATGAAAACTGAAACCACCATGAAATATCAATACATTCCCTAGAGCAGCTGTGATTAAAAATCTGACAACACCCAGTGTTGATAGACATGTGCAGCATGTGGAAATCTCATATGCAACTGGTTGGATGCAAAATGGCACAGACACTTTGCAAAAGAGTTTGGAAGTTTCTTATAAAGTTAATTATGTATTTACCTTACAATTGAACAATTCCACTGCTACATACTTACCTGAGAGGAATAAAAACATATGTCTCACATAAAAAGTTGTAAGTGAATGTTCATAGCAGCTTTATTCATAATAGCCAAAAGCTGGAAAGAATCCAAATGACTATCAACTGGTGAATACCCAAATTGTGGTATATCCATATAATACAGTGCAGACTACAAGTACACACAACAATATATTTGCATTTTAAAAGTATCATACTAAGTGAAAGAAATCCTTTATGAAAGACCACATGTTTTCTCGTATATAAAATTCTCTAATAGGTAAAACTATAATGACAGAAAACAAGTGAGAGATAGCTAAAAGCCAACATGGGGAAAAACGGTTGACTGACTGAGCATGAGGGAAACTTTCAGGCTGATGGAAATGTTCTATATCTTGAGGATGGGGGTTGCTACATGTTAAATCTCATGAGACTGATACTGTCTAAAGTGAGTAAATTGTATTTTACAAAATTATATTTCAATAAAGCTAATTTTTAAAAAATGCTGTAAAAATGACAATTTTGGTTTTAAGACTATTTAACCCTCAGGATACTGGAAAGTGACGATCAGGACTGCTGCATATGGTTATGTAAATTGTGTGTTTACGTAACTGTTCAGTTAAATGCAGACGCTCACTCTAGAATCCGAGTAGTACCAGCAGTCCACTGGCATGAATCATTTTCCTACTCTTGCCTCACCCAGAACAAGGGGCAGAGACCATCCAAAACCTGCATTGGTAATTAAATTGCCTTATAAGATTCTAGTTAAGAAATCTTATCCACAAAAGTTCAGAAACTTCAATGAAGTACCAGGTTTTATTAATGTCATATCTAGTAGAAAGGGGACTGAATAAAAATACAGGTAGTAGACAACTCCTTGTTTGTCTGCATCATACCCTTTTACATGGATACCATGTCTCCCCCATGTTGCAATTACCCAGTTCACTCAGCATAAATTAGGTGTGATATTGCTCTGCCCTTGCTCCAGGTCCCAAGGGTGGGCTTATAACCCAGGCCCAGGCAGAGTATTTCATCTCCTTAGCTATGATATTTGATTCATGGAAGGTCATGTGACCCAAGAAGGCCATCAGGAGATTGTGAGGTAAAAAGACTGTATAAAACTGAAGCTCTTGGTAGCTTTCTTTATGTCTCATAGAAAGAGCTGGCCTGGGAATGTAGCCAAGAGCTAAAAGCAAAACTGAGAGATGAAAACAAACAGAGCCCTGACAATACATTTTGGGCACTGGAATCCCACCATGTAGGGACTTTTCAGTTACTGGAGCCAACATATTTCTCTAATGTTTAAGCTAGTCTGAGTTAAGTTTCTGTCACGTGTAACCAAGAGTGCCAAATAATACTGAACAAAGGCTATTGGAGACTTTCTATGACAGAACGAAAAGTAAAATATAAAAAAGTTTACTCAAAAATTTTTTTTATAGTTAATTTGTTTTTAGATTCTCTTTCTTTCTTTCTTTCTTTCTTTCTTTCTTTCTTTCTTTCTTTCTTTCATCTTTCTTTCTTTCTTTCTCTTTCTTTTTTTTTTTGAGACAGTGTCTCATTCTGTCACCCAGGCTTGAGTGCAGTGGCGTGATCTTGGCTCACTGCAACCTCCACCTCCCAGGTTCAAGTGATTCTCCAGCCTTAGCCTCCCGAGTAGCTGGGACCACAAGTGTGCACTACCACACCTGGTTAATTTTTGTATTTTTTATAGAGATGGGATTTGCCATTTTGGCCAGACTGGACTTGAACTCTGGAACTTGAACCAATCCACCCGCCTCTGCAGGCTGGTCTTGAACTCTGGAGCTCAAACCAATCCACCCGCCTCAGCCTCCCAAAGTGCTGGGATTACAGGCATGAGCCACCATGCCTGGCCTAGTTTACTCACAATTATAGGTAGCCAATGTATAGAATATTGAAGTCAAGAGCCTCACCCTAATCCTAAAATTACCACTGACTTATTTTGTAACAATGAATCAATATCTCAATCTGGCTAGGAGCAGTTGTCTTATATCTAAAATGAGAGCATTGAATTAATCCACTTTGAGCTCTCTAAATTCACAGGGACTCCATGGCTGGCAGAGCTAGAGCCCTAAAGCTGTTAGTGCTAATAACCCTCCTCCAAGCCTTCCCAGTAATGTTATCAACTATTGATAAGCATAGATTTTATTTTATAAGCAGTAGAAAAGTTTTGGGCCTGGGTAGGATAAAAAAAGTGCATGGCAGTAGCAATACTTAGACTTCTTCCCGGGATTTCACAAGCCATGTTAGAGGGAAGGCATAAAACAGAAAAGAGCAGCTGAGTGTGGTGGTACATGCCTGTGGTCCCAGCTACTCAGGAGGCTGAGGCTGGAGAATCACTTGAGGCTGGGAGGTGGAGGCTGCAGTGAGCCAAGATCATATCACTGCACTCCAGCCTGGGGAAGATACTGTTTGATGACTGCGGGGTGAAGGCTTTTGTGGGAGGTAATCTTCTGGGGACTCAAAAAAAAAAAATAACTGAGGTATATTTCACGGGGAGTGAGGAGGAGAGATATTTGTCACAATTAGGCCAGTGGTGGCTCAACTTTAATACAACTTCATTAAAAACACTGAAATATGAAAATATGCTCAACTCCATTCATAATAAAAATGGGAATTAAAATTATGCTGAGATAATATTTTAAACATTTTTATTATTGAATTAAAAATCACTCTTGCAGCATATATTTAGGGCATCTTGAGTCTCTATACTCTTAGGTTGCAGGGGAAAAAATCACTCTAGAACCTAGCAGCTTGAAATAACAATGGTTTATTATTTCTCATGATTCTGAGAGTTGATGGGGCTAAGCAGGGTGGTTCATCTGGAGGTGGGAGCTGGGCTACAGTCATCTGGGGATCTGAGTAGGCTGGAGCACTCATGATGGCCCACTCATATGACTGGTGGCTGGTTCTGACTGTCACCTGGCAGTTCATCTGGGACTGTTGACTAGAGCACCTTGGTTCTCCACATATCTTCTCCATAAGGGCTGGACTCCTTGTTGTCTCAGCATCACAGGGGTAAATGTTCCAAGCTTGAGAAAGCAGAAAATGCAGATTTCTTAATACCCTTTTATAACTTCTGAGTTTTGTACTACATGATTGTATTCTTATTAAAAAATAATTGAATACATTTACGTTTTCTTAAATCCAAACAATGAGACATAGAAACTCCAATTCTGAGCATGAACTCCAAGAGAAATGTAGATCCCTTATAAAAGGAGACAAAATTAGAAATGTTATTATTGCAGCCCTGTTTGCAACAGTGTAAAAAATGGAACTAACATAAATGTCTACCAAGAATAGATGGCCAATAAATCACAGTGTAGCCATATTATGGAATACTATACAAAAGTTAAAAAACTAAGAGTTATATACTTACTAACATGGAAAGATTTCCAAATGATAGTGTTGCATATTAAAAACTCAGAAAACATATTATGAATTCAGTGTCAAAAATGATTAAAAATAAATATGCATATACATATATGCATACATGTACAAACATAGCACAGAAAAATATCTGAGAGTTCTAGGGAGCTTCAGTGTCTCTGTGGTTTCCTTTTTACAATAAAAGTTACATTTTTATTACATGCATTATTATATATTAATGGAATTAAATTAAAAAGAAAGTCAACTTTTGTCTCAAGATGGTGGATTAGCCATTCTCAAACCATGGCTACTGTGTTTGTCTTCTAAGGTTCACTTTAACCTTATTTTTCTACAAACCTCACCCCACTTGATTGAAACACATGATAGAAAAATATAACAACAGCTAAAGCAAAAAGTAGAGTTAAATAGAATGTAGTAATAAGTAACAGGAAGGAAGATTCGAGAAAATGACTAAATAAAAACAAAAGAACACCATCATTTCCACGACAAAGATACCATGTAGTTTGCTAAAATGCGCTGTAAAAAATAATTATTTTATAGAAAGCAGTGTAGGTGATTCAAATCAGTGAAACATGGGCTCATTAGCTGTCCTTCACATATTCTTGAAAAAAATTTAAAGCCCATTTTCCAATAAAGAGGAGATGGATAATGCACTATAAACTGTCATAAGGAATTCTCACTGAGTTGCAATGGGTGTGAAAAAAAATGTACCTTATTCTGCATTTACAGGAGCAGTAGAGAGAAGTTTTCCATTTCCTCACTAATTCATTCAAAGACAGGTCCTGAGGCTTCCATGTGAGATGCACACATCCTGCAGAGCCTGTACGAGGAGACAGACTTTCAAACAATTACGGCAAGTGTCTGGGAATATGGCTGATAGACCACTTATCTGGACCTAGGAGAGGCATAAAAGAATGATTAAAAATTACTAATAATATGGTCACATCTAATGCTTTGAGGCCTTACTAAGTGCCAGGCACTGTACTGTGAGTTTTACATACATTCACTCTTTGATTCTTCCATAATTCTTATAATGTAGATACCATTGTTATTCTTTCTGGTGAGGATTCTGCTGGTTAGTGACTTAAGTAATTCCTTCCAGGTCATGCAGCCAGTCAGTAGTGGAGCCTGGATTCCAGCTCGTGACTGTCTGGACTTCATGCCCTGACTTTTTCCAAGATTTGTACAATATTGCTGGCCAGCTGGCTCTTGATGAATTGGTAAGCTGGCACTATACTAGTGTGGGGAGGCATAAAAGAAGGTAGTATCTTTGAAGACCTACTGGTGGTTTAACTTGGCTGAAACTCAGGAATGAAAAGTGGCAGGACATGAGGCTGAACACGGAGGCATTGGTTGAGCCATAAATGGGTCATAAGCCAGTAAAGGAATTTAGGTTTTATCATATAAACTATACAAAGATACTGAAATGTCTCTGGGAACAAGTCAAGTCAAATATCGTAATTCTTGTAGCATAGAGTACAAATTATTCTAAAGGTATTAAGAAAGCAGAGAGATCATTTAGGAAGATGTTTCAAAGAGTCTAATCAATACATAAAATGAGCTTGAACCAGTAAGAGTAGAGAGAGATAGTCAGTATGAAAACTGTTCTCTCGAATCCATTTGTTGCCATCCTTCTGAGACAAAAGTAACAGAATCGTGCTGAACAAAACTTACCTATCGAGGCACCAAATGTACTGTGTTATTAACATTCACATTCCAACCTAGTGGCCACAACCATGTGTTGCTATTTCCTACTCGATTTTAATTCCTGGACCATTGACCTCAGTCCCTGAGAAATTCCTGTGTTAACACAGGGCTGAGAGAATGTTGATTTGAGTTGTTAGGATTTCATAGCTCAGAAGAAGATTGAAAGATACAGTGCAGAGTTAATGGATTTTTCAGCAACTTTCTAAATACAATGTATGGCCTTTGCTAAATATCACCTTGTTTGCTAATGTATTAGCCAAGATTCTCCAGAGAAACAGAATCAATGTGATATATATAATAGGAATTGGCTTGCACAATTATGAAGGCTAAGAAGTCCCACAATCTGCTGTCAGTAAGTTGGAGGTCCAGGAAAGCGAGTGATACAGTTTCAGCCCAAGCTCAAGAGCTTGAGAACCAAGAGAGCCAATTGTGTTAAGTCTTGGTCTGAGTTCCAAGTCCCAAGTGCCAGAAGTGCCGATCCAAGGACAGGAGAAGGTGGATGTTCCAGCTCAAGCAGAGAGAGAGAAGAATTCATCCTCTCTGCCTTTCTATTCCATTCTGGAATTCATTGAATTAAGTGAAGCCCACCTAAATTAGAGAGGGTCATCTGTTTTATTCAGCCTACTGATTCAAATGCTAATCTCTTCCAGAAACAATCTCACAGACATACTCCAAAATAATGCTTTACCAGCTATCTGGACATCCTTTAACCCGGTCTAGCTAACACAAAAAATTAACTATTGCAGCTAATGTGTGAGGTCTTTGTGTTTCATATTTCCCTAGTGTTCCAGGATGAAATCATCCACAGTTCTTGAAGGGAGAAAAAGACAAAATTCAAGTAGGTCAATTTTATTGCATGCTGGAAGCTCTGGTAAAAGAGTTGGTACATGAGGAGATTGAAAAAATTAGTTAGAGTGAGACTTGGGATTATTGTTGTTTTTCCAGTTATCCATGCTTACACTTTACCCAATGGCCATGGAAAATCAAGACTCAGTCGCATTGTCAAGAATCCTCTTGTGAATGGCACACGTCTCATGTAAAGGAATATTTTATAATAGGGAATTATTTGGGGCTACCTTTTCAAATAGAAGGGTGCTGATATTTTAAATGTGTCCACTTTTCTGTAGTATTGTAGCTAAAACACGGCACTCTTTAGGCAAGTATTTGGGCACTTGAATTTTAAATACTAAAGACAATTGTTACTAAGGAAAACTGTTTTACTAAAAGGAAAATCTTTAAGTTAGCAGAGAAAAAATATTTTTAGAATTATGAATGCTAATAACAATATGAATTGAAAATAATTGCTTTAAGTCCTTCTGTCACAGAAGAGGCGTACTACGCAAAGAGTAAGGGTGTGAACTGGAAGCTGGGAGAGCTGGCTTGGTTCCCTTCACTGGCCATCACTGGGGTGTGTCACTTGATATCAAGGATTTCCGTTTATCAACTACAAAGTGGTGGTAAAAATGGCTTTCTTTACCACTGGCTTCTGGGGTAGATAAGTGATAGCTAGACTCATGCCAACTACTTGGTAAAATATGAAGATTCCAGTTAACTAACCTTTTTTTTTTTGACCACCATAACAAAGAGTCAATTGAGTTTTTCCACTAGATTAAATGACTTTCAGTTTTTTTACATTGAAGGAGTTGGCCAGACATTTTGATTTGAACTGTCCCTTCTTCCTAGACTAATCCTATATCCAATTAAGCCCAAGCCCTGCTGATTTTACTTTCTAAATGTTTCTCATATCTGTCTACTCCTCTCAACACCCATTCCATTTCTCTAGTTCAGAGCTCATTATCTTTTCAACAAATGCTACAGTAGCCTTTTAATCTCCCTGTCTCCATTTTTATTCTGTTTTAAAATTTCCCTCATCTTGCAGGCAGAGTCATTTTCCTAAAACTCAGCCTGACCATCTGTGGCTTCCCATTTCCTGTGGGCAAAATCCATGCTCCTTAGCCCAGCTTGCAAGAATGTTCTTAGACTGTGTCCCCCTTCTCTCTTCCATTTTTGCTCCCCCTACTATCCATTTTGTATGGCATGCCCTAGTAATAGCAAACCACTTGCAGTTCCTTGCATTTACCAGGGCATTTTATTCCTCTGTGTCCCTCTGCCTGGGACAATCCTACCTTTTCTCACCCAACTTAACATTTCTCGTTACTTAAGGCTTAGCTAGTCATCATCTCCGCCAGAGGCCGTCCCTAAACATTTCATTTGACCTACACTTTCTCCTCTGTTTTCACAGCCTTCTGGGCTTGCCTTTTCCAGTACACTTAACTTTTATATTAACATGGCATTTCCCCCACAAGACTACACGTTCTTCAGTGTCAGGAACCATATCTTGATCGTCTGTGTCTCTAAAACCCTGGACTGTGGGTGGTTCATGCTAACCTTCAATAATGTCCCTTGCTCTGATTCTTCCTCACTTTTCTATCCTTATTCATCTGCTTCTATAGAAGTTTAATGCTGGAATTAGAGACCATCTGGTCCAATTCTTTTCTCTCTCACTCCATTTACAGAAGAGAAAACTGAAAGTAGGATGTTGTACCCAAAATCATACAAGCAAATAGTAGCACAGTCAGATACAGAACTCAGTTCTCCAGAGAACAAGGGTTAAACTACATGAAGTAAAAGTTATGGTAAAGTTTTTGGCAGAATGCCTGGCATGTTGTAGGAGCTTAGTATGTGATAGGCCATTTCTGTTCTAGGCCAATTGTCTTTCCATTATACTCCATTGCCTTTCTGCAAGAGTAACTCTTCTAGTTGCTTTCTTTTTGCTCTTCAGTCTCTTAGGTTGATAGAGCTATGGAGATTATAGCTTTCAAAGTGTTTGAGAGGAACCATATTTTATAAATCCAACATTGCTAACTGCTGAAGGTATGCTATTAAAAATGTTAACTCACCAGGACCAGAAACACCCCGATGAGGGTGCAGAGTTTTCCTGTTACATTTAATTAAAAGATCATTTTATGACAACATCATATTAGGGGTGATAAAAGGATCGTAAATTGCTTCATGAGGTCACCAAGAAAGTTCCAATGCCCCATTAGTTTTCATTGTCCAGTCCCAAGATATCAACACTTACTTTTATCACAAAGTACATAAAACATACTGACCTTACTGGTTGCCATACACAAATGTTCCCCAAAATCATATTGAACTTGCTTCACATCTGAAACTTATTACTGCCAAGGGCAGATGTAAAATGCAGCTAATATTTTATATGCTATAAAAGGATGAAGTTCTGGAAAATTACAGATGTTAAGTGCTTTGATCTCTGAAACTTAACATGTCCTTCTGTAAATATAACAGCTTTGACCTCCTGTTTTTTATTATAGAATTACAACCTAAAACATACAGTGGGAAGCCATGTATCAGCAAGAATACGGATAAGCAGGGATGATTATTTAACTGAAGCACATGCTTGTTGTTTAGAATCAAAGGAAAAATTATTTTAATGTTGTTACTTATGGAAATATAGATGTTACCCTACAAAGATGTATTTTATCATTGTAATTAAGAAATGGTTTTACACAACGTCAAAAAAAGGCTAAACTACTAACCACAATTTTATGAAGAACGTGTCAATTTCCACAGAAGTGACAGAATCTTCTGTGTCTTTGTTACTTTGGTTTGGACATGGCTGCTTAATATTCAGAAAATCACAGTGCAAAGAAATTTCCAGAAGTCAGGTTCTCCAAAGTGGCTTTACAGAGCACTAATTTCTAAAACCTTTATAAAACGATTTTATTAAGACCTTCACTGAAAACCTTGATTTTTTTTTTATCACCTGGTTCGCTCCTCTTTCCAAAGGAAGTGACCAGCCAAAACTGTCTGTATGCAACAAAAAGATAAAAATTTCAATTAGGCTCAGTGCTGTCATAAGCGGACCACATGAGAAAGCTTGAGATAATCCACATTACATATTGATGTCTATCAGCTTCGAGACCACAGCCGTGATTCATTCCAGGCCTCTTTTGTAGGTTTGGCAGCCACTGCACCCAATAAAGGCCTAATCATATTAATTTATGCCCCTATCAATTATACATTCAGATTCCCCAGATAGCTTGTCAGTTTTTATTCACTATTTTCCAAAAAATACGCCTCTTACAGTTACTGTGCAAATAGTAGGACTGTCAGAAATGGAGATTTAAAGAATATTACTTAAAAGAGGTGGGCTTCCTTAATTTATAAATGTTGTATTATATGTCATACACGTGCTAGTTTTAAAATCAGGGGCAGTCTGAAGATGGATGTCACATGAAGGACTTTCTAGAAACGGGGAGGGTGAACCTTCTCAATCCTTTTGTGGTGTTTTAATAGTTCTTTAAATCAAACAATCTTTGGTCTATCTGTAAAATATCTCAGATACTATTATTTGAAACATCATTTATTTTTGTCTTTCAAACAAGAATCACCAATTAAATTACTTTACAGGCACTATCTTCATGCTATATTTTGCCATGTGGCTGAAGGTCTTGTGAGGATGGTCTTCAGAGTTTCTGCGTATTATCTTTGGCGATGGTATCAAAGGCTGCTTCGGGCAGGTATAGGGTGCCTCAGCATGGTAGGGGAATCCTTGTTCATAAGCAAGGGAGTATCAGGACCCCAGGGACCAGGAGCTATGGGCAATTCTGCAGTAAGGAATAATACCAGTTATAAGGTACTGGGAGTCAGGCAGTGAATTAGCCAGAGCAGGGGGTAAAGTAAACCAAGCCTAGCTCTGTGCCCTTCTGCTTTTTCCTTTTTTTCCCCTCCATCTCCCAAATCAGCTGCGCACTCGTGTCCACGCTTGCAGAACTTTGTCCTCCTCTAGCTGACATCTAGTTCTTGATGACATATTTGTGAATCGGCTCAAAGCTGAGCCTTTTCAAGGAGAGATGTAGAGAAGAGCCTCTGTGTGGGTGACCTGAGCAGTCACCTAACTACCACAGGGAGGGCTAAAGGGATTGGAACTGTTTAGAACCTACAGGACAGTAGAAAATCCTTTGTTTATTGAACAAAAACACATAGAGATCTACAAAAAAGATGTAGACTCTGATTCATGGAGCCGAGATTCTAGTGGTTGAGTGGTAAAACAACAAATAAAGATAAAATTACAAATTGTGTTCAGGTTATGAAGACTAATATATGATGTTACAAGAAAGCAAAAGAGGAGACCGTTTGATGGGAAGATCCAGGAAGTTTCATTCAAGCTCAGGATTGGGTACGACTCAGCAGGGGGAGAAGAGCAGCTTGAAGACACACGCTACCTCCACTTCTTTCCTAATCCCACAGACATGACGATAGAAATGTACAACTATAAACCCATAAGGGACAAAAAGAGTTAGAGAAGAAACTGCAGCAGATGTATTGACAAGACACTGGCAGCTGGAAAGTCTAGTTGGAACATTGGGTTTCCCTAAAAGCGGAAGATGAAACAAAGCCTTATATGGAAAATGAACCGGGACTGCAGAAGTGAGAAGGTGGGGAATGTGAAACTGGAAGGGGGCTCATGAGCTAGCTGACTCCTATATTGCACAACTGGGTCTCAGATCCCTTAGGGGCTTTCAGAGGAGCCGTGTTGAAGCAACTTGGAGCAGGCTAGAGCATGTGTTCATGACTCCCTCCCCTACCTTTAAATGGCTGCCTTCGGGAGGATTAAAATCTTTATACCTCTGGGTTGCTTTCAGGCAATGACTTCAGACAAAACTTTGGGATGGCAAAGCAGAGAGAGGCTGAAGTCCATGCTTGATGTGGGAAACAGATCATGCACATGGGACTGTCTACCGCTGCACTGAAATCAGCTGGGCAGACAGTTTGTGGCACACAGTGCCTTACAAGTGGTTGCTACAGGCAGGGAATAGAGAAACCAGGATTCCAACTGTCTGCAGGGGAGAATGCCAGTAAGAACAAAGATAGCTCCTATCACAAGCCCCACCACCTTTGAAGGCTGGAGTGTGATGTGGAGTTGATAACAGAAGAATGGCTTGGAAACCTGTACAAGGAGCATTCATTAACCCCACCATGCCTGCCCCAGCTCCAGCAATCAGGCAGTTTCTCCTTCCCTTGCCAGAAGAACGGAAGCTTTCTTTCCTAAGGAGCCCAATGTAGACTACTGCTGAAAGGAACTATTATTGATAGTAATTGCTCCTGCTCCCTGGCTATCCATTTTCTCTTTTCTTGCGCAGGTCTCTGAGTAGCTAGACTTTTTCTCTATACGTTTTCACTTTCTTATTTTATGTGGTTCTGTTGGTTTTTAGTAAGAAACTTCCTCTGTGCTTGTGAATCTCAAATGAACTTCTGTGTGGATGTCACCAGGAGTTACTGAGCATCATATGAATATTTCCCAAGTTCTAATCTCTTAATCTTACCCCATGGGAAGAAAAGTCTGCTTAGTTGCCTTTTAGACAGTCATCTTTTCCCATTGCCTTCATATTGATGGATAATCCTCAGAGAATTCCATTCTTTAATTGTGTCAAGCTCCTCCCCACTTTGCTGCACCAGCCTTGGTGCCAAACCTGAAGGTGGGGTGGATTACTTCCACAAACATATCATTGAACAGAGCTAGACATATAGCCCCACTTAGATGCAAAGGAGGCTGGGAAATGAGGGCTTCTTATGACCAGAAGGAAAACAAAACAGCAAGTAAACACATAGTATATTCTTTTCGCAGTGACTTTGGTCAATAGCCACTTTCAGTATTCTAGAATCCCAGGAATATTACTCTTCTGCCACCTTACTCCCACCACATTCAGTTTGCACTCATCTCTATTTGCACATTGACTTTTAGGAACCAGATTTAAGATATCCAGTGCAGTGCCTGGGAAGTTCTCTGCCTATTGCCAGGAGAATGGAAATTTCCCCGGGGTATATGAGAGGAAGTTGATGAATGCTGGAGTAGACTAGAGGAGACAAGAATTGTTTCATTAGAGAAAAGTGAATGGCGCTGGAGCAGACAAATGAATCTGATGCAAGAACTAATCAGAAAATACAAATGAAACAAGCTACAGATGTCCCCTGGAAAACAGAATCACTAAAACTAGTTGAACCAGAAAAAATGGGCTTAATGAGAAAGAGAAAGAAAATGGAGGAAAGGAGGGTAAGGAGGTATCTTAGCTCAGGCTGCCATAACATAATACCATAGACTGGGTGACTTAAGCAACAGAATTTACTCCTCACAGTTCCAGAAGTCTGAGACCAGGGCATCAGCATGGTCCTGTCCTGGTGAGGGCCCTCTTCCTGGCTTTCAGATGACTGCTTCCTTGCTGTGTCCCCACATGGAGGGGAGAGGAAGCTCTGGTGTTTCTTCTTCTTGTAAGGACATTAATCCCATCCCAAGGGCTCCACCTTCATGACCTCATCTAAACATAATTGCCTCCCAAATCCCACCCCCTAATACCATCATATTGGAGGTTAGGGCTTCAACATATAAATTTTGGAAGGACACAAATATTCATCCCATAATAGCCGGTCAGTTGAGAAATAAAATTTGTTAATGAGTGGCTTTTTGGCAAACATGTCAGAAAGGACAGGAAGTAAGTATCAAGGACTTTCCAATTCGTTAAAGGATATTTGACGACTTGTTATGAATCAGAAGAGAACTGTTGAAAATGAGTGGCTGGCAAGATACTAATCCAGGGACCTGGGCACTGTTACATCTGAGTCACATCACCAAAAGGGAACTCCTTTAAAAAGAAATTTAACATTGTAAATTCCTTTAAAAGACAGTGAATATTACCTGAGTGTCTAAAAGACATATTTGTTTCCTACTTTAAAATAGTTTTCTATTCTTTTATCATTTTAGTTATACAGATTTCATATAAATTTTAGCTGAACTGAGGTTGTTCAATTATAGTCAGCTCTCAGTTTCCCATAAGAGAAAAATACTCTTCATTTGGCATTTGAGAATGCTATTTAACAGTTGCTTAAATATCCACTATATGCAAGGTGCCATTCTTGGAATAAACAAAATGAAATCCCTACAGTCACAGAGCTTACTTTGTTTTTTTTTTTTTTTTTTTGGAAGGGGGTGGTGGTCATGCACATGAAGCAATAAAGAAACTAGAAGAAATCAAATGATCATAAATATTATAAACAGAATTTACTCAGAGGATGAGATATGAGATAGAGAGTGATCAGGATATAGGAGAAGGCCTGTCTCAGAAGAATACATTTAATCTGAGGCCTCAATGCAAAGGAGGAGCCTGTCATACCAAGATTTGGGGGAAGTGCATTCCAGAATAAGTTCCTGGGAGCTCAAGTACAGCACAGTGACTATAGTTAATAATACTGTATTGGTTATTCAAAATTTCCTGAGAGTAGATCTCAAATGTTCTTACCCCACACACACAAAAAGATAACTAGGTAAGGTGATGGATAACTTAATTGTGGTAACCATTCCACAGTATATGTATACACGAAATCATTACATTGTATATCTAAAATGTGTACAATTTTATTTATCAGTTATACCTCGATAAAGCTGGGGAAACAAACATTCCAGACAGAAGAAACATTTCAGGTTCTTTGAACCAATAAAAAGTTTGTTAACTTATGGAAAGACAAGCATTTTGGCTCAAGACCTAGGGTATGAAAGAGCAGATGGTGGGGGATGTTGGTAATGGGGGAGGCTATGCATGAATAGGGGCAGGGTTATACGGGAAATCTCTGTACCTTCTGCTCAGTTTTGATGTGAACTTAAAACTGCTGCAGAAAAAAATAAGCCTACTTAGGCTGGGCACGGTGGCTCACGCCTGTAATCCTAGCACTTTGGGAGGCCGAGGTGAGTGGATCACGAGGTCAGGAGATCGAGACCATCCTGGCTAACACAGTGAAACCCCATCTCTACTAAAAAACAAAAAATTAACCGGGCGTGGTGGTGGGCACCTGTAGTCCCAGCTACTCGGGAGGCTGAGGCAGGAGAATGGCGTGAACCTGGGAGGTGGAGCTTGCAGTGAGCCGAGATCCTTCCACTGCACTCCAGCCTGGGTGACAGAATAAGACTCCGTCTCAAAAATAAATAAATAAATAAATAAATAAATAAATAAATAAATAAATAAATAATAAGCCTACTTAAAAAGAAAGACAGAGAATAGAATGAGATGATATTAAAAAGACAGCAGGGGTCAAATCATGCCAAACTTTGAAAGCCAGAGTAAGGATTCAGAATTGTCTTCTAGGTGCAATTTTAATTCTTCCTGGCTATTCTTTGCATATTCCTCTTTGCAGTGGGCCTTTGTAGTGCAGTGGCTCTCATCAAAAGATACAGCCTATTTCTCCACCTCCTAGAGTCTGGGCAGGCCCAGTGACTTACTTTGGCCCGTGGGACATTAGCAAACATGACGTAAACAAAGGCCTAGGAAGGTTCTTGTGCATTGGGGTTTGCTCTCTGGCTGCTCTTTGGAACTCTGAGTCTGCTGTTGGAAAAAACCTGGTATAGCTTGCTGGAGAATGAGGGATCACATGGAGAAGGGAAGAGACATCTCAGCTAAACCCTCTACGACTTGGCCAACTAAGCAACCACAAGACATAGGAATGAGGCCATCCTGGATCATCCAGCCCCAGCTTAGCACTGGAGAGCAGAATAAATATTCAATAGACCCACAGAATCAGGAATGAAAATAAATGAATGTTACTTCAAGCTACTAAATTTTGAGGTGGCTTGTAATACAACAAAAGCTAACTAATTTGGTGTGATGGAATCCTCTGGAAGATATTAAACAGAGTGGTGACCTTATCTGATTTGCATGTGGGTTTAAAAAAAAAATCCCTCCAGCAGCAGCATGGAGAATGGATAGTAAAAGGGCAGTGGAATCAGGGAGACCCCTGGAAAGTTAATGAAGAAGTCCAGGTGGGAGATGGAGGGGGCTTGGACAGGTCTGGAAATATTAGTAATAATTGCTGTGATCTCATCCAGTTTTAAGGTTTTAAATATCATGCATTTGCCAATGACTCCAAAATGTATTAACGTATGTCCAACTTGGACCTCACCCATTATTCCTAATTCATACACTCAAGTGTTCCTTCTGGACATCTTCACTTTGATGTATACTTGGAATTCCCAATTTAACAGAATTTGTGATTCTTACTGATTCAGTCTGTCAAAAAGATATCAAGTCTGTTCTTCCCATAGTCTTTCCATTCTCAGTCACTGAACATTCCAAACGTTCAGTTGCTCGAGCCAAATATCTTGCAGTCATCCTTGATGTCTTTCTCTCACACTCTACATTCAATCCATCAACAAATCTCATTGGCTTGACCACCAAAAGATATGGCATTACTACCCTGACCCAAGCCACCATCATCTCCCATCTGGAGGACTGTATAGCCTAACTACATAGCCTCTCTGCTTGTTTTCCACCATTGCCAACTGGATTCATTTTCTATTGCTCTGTAAAAAATTGTTACATACACAGTGGCTTAAAAGAACATAAATTTATTATTTATTATATGTATTTGTTTATAATTTATTATTAAAACAACAGATTGTTTTCTTACAGTTTCTATGGGTCAGGAGTCTGAGTACAAGTTAGCTGGTCTTCTCAGTATTTCATCAGGCTGATTTCAAGGTGTCAGTATAGCTGCAATCTCATCTGAGGCTCATAGTACTCTTTCAAGCACACAGGTTGTTGGCAGCATTCAGTTCCTTACAGTTGTGGGACTAAGGTCCTTGTTTTTTAGTAGCTGTCAGTGGCCAGGGACTACTCTCAGCTCCTAGAGGCTGCCTGCAGCTCTTTCCCATGTGGGCCTCATAGACATGTCACAACATGGCTCTTTGCTTTCTTCCAGGCCAGCAGGGGTGCACCTGCTGCAGCTGCTTTTCTTTTAAAGGGCCTATCTGATTAGGCCAAGGTAACTAATTAATAACTGGATCACAGGTTCTACCCACCCTCAAGGCGAGGGAATTATACAGGGGGCAGGGTTCTTGGGGACCACCTAGAATCTTATCTACCACACCCACTTTGTTTTTCCATTGTGAGCACACCAACTTTAGCTGGGTTCTCCAAAGAGCAGGTAGAATAATCCTGCTTTTATGTTTAAAAAAGTGAGATCATGTCAATCTTCAGCTCAGAACATTCCAGTGGTGTTTCATCTCTGTGATAGAAAAAAATGCAGTCTTTCTCTGGGTCTGTAAGGCCCTAAGAGAGCTGGCTCTCCACTGCTCATCTGCCCTTATCCCCTACAGTTCATTCACCCCCTTGCTCAAGTCATGCCAGATATCTTGGCTTCTTCTTGGTCTTTAAACACACCCAGAATGTTCCCATCTCAGGGCTTCTGCACTTGCCAATGCTTTAGTCTGAAATACACTCCTTCTGGATATTGGCATACCTCACCCACCCACAGATCAACAAATTCTCTCATCTTATTAAATAGGCATTCAGTAAACACCCTGTGTATCTCTGAGTCACTTTCTAGCTCCCTGACCCAGTTTTATTTTTCTTTTTAGTACTGGGTCTGTTTGGGTCTCCCAAAAAGCAGATGCCAAGATGGATTTAGATGTGCAAGAGGTTTATGAGGGAAAATGCTTTAGAAGGATAAAGGGGAGAGGTAGGAGAAGTGGGTGGGTAGAGCCTTCAGACAGCAATACAGGTCTGATATCTGTAAAAGAAGACAGGTAAGAGGAGGATCAGAAGGGAAGAATGGGTAGGAGGATCTCGGATTACAATGCAGCTCTGAGAAAGCCTTGGACAGGCTGGTGGGAAGCCCTGGAGCAAAGATGGCCTGTTAGAAGAGTCTCATGTTGAGCAGAAATGACCTGGCTGTAGCACCTTCTGGTCAGTACAGTCTAGGATTAGCCTGGGGAAATCCAGGCCTGTGTGAACACAGTAGGAGGTCCAAAGATGTTATAGGTAGAGGCCTTCAGCCAGCTTCACTCCTCATAGCTCAACCTCCATAGTAATCACAAACACTATCATCACTTAATGTACATTACTCCTTTACATCACTGGATATCCACAGTGCCTACAACAGTGCCTTTCACAAGATCGCTGCCATTCTATAGAATTTATGAACAAATGACTAATAATAGCTAATACTTTTTGAGTGTTTACTGTGCACTAGGGATTGTTAAAAGTGTGCATATTTTTACTGGACTAATTATCACAAAAAAATCCATGAGGTAGGTGTTATTTTGTCCTCATTTAGAAGTGGGAGTATAGAAAATGTAAGCAATTGAACCGAGATTTCACATCTACCAAGAAGCAAGATGATAGACATATTAATTTGCTTGGCAGTAGTAATCATTCCACTATGTACATGTATATCAAAACATCATGTTGTACATTTTAATATATACAAAAATAAAATAAAATAAAAGTTCCTTAGAATACTTAAAGAAGAACCCAGATCCCAGGTGTTTAACCTCTGCTCTGCACGCTCCGCTCCTCTAGAGAGAATAAATACATTCAAACTCAGGATATGATTGTAGGTGCAATCAACAGAATTATTAAAGAATTTAATGAGAAAAGTAAAAGAAACAGAAAAATCAAGGAGAGTGCCTCAATATCTATCTTGGCAAATAGTGGGTGTTGAAATGAAAAAGATTGGTGCTTTCTCCAATTCTTTTTAGTTTTTAGAAGAAATTGTTTTGGCCAGGTTAATTTTGGGAAATGTATTAAGCATTCACAAAGTCGTAAAGTAGATATCTGAATATCCAAGACTGAATTTCTAGGAACCTGGAAATAAAGATTTAGAAGTCATTATCATAGAGTTTATATTTTTAACTACAAGACCAGAAGAAATTATAATAGAGGAATTATAGAGATAAAGAAGTGAAGTAGTGCAGCTATTGTGGAAAACAATACGGTGTCTCCTAAAGAAACGAAAAATAGAACTCCCATATGACACAGCAATTCCACTTCTGGGTGTATGCCCAAAAGAAACGAAATCACAGCCTTCTAAAGATATCTGTGGCCGGCCACGCGTGGTGGCTTACGCCTATAATCCCAGCACTTTGGGAGGCCCAGGCGGGTGGATCACCTGAAGTCAGGAGTTCGAGACCAGCCTGGCCAACATGGTGAAACCCCATCTCTACTAAAAAATAGAAAAATTAGCCAGACACGGTGGCAGGAGTGTGCAATCCCAGCTACTTAGGAGGCTGAGGCAGGAGAACTGCTCGAACCCGGGAGGTGGAGGTTGCAGTGGGCCGAGATTGCGCCATTTCATTCCAGCCGGGGAGACGGAGCAAGACTCCGTCTCAAAAAAAAAAAAAAAAAGGTATCTGTGCCCCATGTTCATTGCAGCATTATTCACAGTAGCCAAAGTATGGAAAAAACCTTAATGTCTGTCCATTGGCAGATGAATAGATAAAGAAATTGTGCTATGTACACACAATGGAATAATATTCAGTCTAAAAACATGGATAAACCTAGACGACATTATGTAAGAGGGAATAAACCAGACTCAGAAAGAAAAACATTGCATGATCTTTTTGCATCATAGAATCTAAAAAAACAAAACTGGAACACATAGAAACAGGAAGTAGAAGATGGGGAGATGAAGGTCAAATGGTACATAGTTACAGTTATGTAGAATGAATAAATTCTAGGGGTCTAATGTACAATATTAAGACTATAATTAATAATATTGTATAGCATACTGGAAATTTGCTAAGAGAGTAGATTTCAGGTATTTTCACCACACATGCTAAAGCAGTAACTATGTAAGATGATAGATATGTTAATTTGCTTGACCGTAGTAATCATTTCGTATGTATATGTATGTCAAAACATCATGTTGTGCATCTTAAATATATACAAAAATAAAATAAAATAAAACTTACTTAGAATACTTAAGAAGAAATAAAAGGAGAAGAGAAGGAGGCCCTGGAGGAACCTCAAGCGCATCGCGCTGAGTGAGAAAAAGTCGATCACGAAACGTACGTGCTGTATAATACCATTCATGTCACATTGTCAAAATGACAAAATTATAGAGAATAGATAGAAAGTTGCCAGAAATTGGCCGGGCGCGGTGGCTCACTCCTGTAATCCCAGCACTTTGGGAGGCCGAGGTGGGTGGATCACCTGACGTCAGCAGTTCAGGACCAGTCTGACCAATATGATGAAACCTCGTCGCTACTAAAAATACAAAAATTAGCCAGGCGTGGTGGCGTGTGTCTGTAGTCCCAGCTACTCAGGTGGCTGAGGCAGAAGAATCGCTTGAACCCAGGAGGCAGAGATCGCAGTGAGCTGAGATAGCGCCACTGCACTCCAGCCTGGGCAACAGAGCCAGACACCATCTCAAAAAAAAAAAAAAAAAAAGTTGCCAGAAATTAGTCTTGTGGGCGGAGGAATGTCACTGTAAAGTGATAACGTGAAGGAGATGAACACAGTTCTGTATTCTGATTATGGCGATGGTGGCACAAAACTATAGATGGGATAAAAGTTTTTAGAATTCTAAACAAAAAAAAGAGTGTTTGTAAAAATTAGCGTCTCAAAAAACTTAAGTACAGCCCGTATTCTTATAATTGTTTGTACTGCAGCAAAGTCAATTTCTGGGTTTGGACAATGTATTCTATATGTAAGTGCTGGGTACACAGGAACTCCCTGTACCATGCTGGCAACTTTTTGTGAATCTTAAACTATTTCAAAATAAAAACTATTTAAAAATATAAAGACAGTTTGTCTGCAAAAGTGGTATCTGTACATTTATTTAGATGTCTTTTTATATTTTTAAGAAACTTTTATAATTCTCTACAGTCAAAAGAATTTAAAAAGTATAGATTTGAACTGAATTCTTTTTGCTTCTAGATTGAAATATTTTAATAAAAGAAATAGAGTGCAGGGAAGAATAACTTAAACTGCTGGAGGCCATTTAATTAATTAATTTATTTATTTATTTGTTTATTTTTGAGATGGAGTCTCACTTTGCCGCCCAGGTTGGGGTGCAGTGGAGCAATCTCGGCTCACTGCAAGCTCTGCCTCCCAGATCCACGCCATTCTCCTGCCTCAGCCTCCCGAGTAGCTGGGACTACAGGCACCCACCACCACGCCCAGCTACTTTTTTTATACTTTTAGTAGAGACGGGGTTTCACTGTGTTAGCCAGATGGTCTCGATCTCCTGATGTCGTGATCCGCCCACCTCGGCCCAATTTATTTATTAAACTAAACCTGATCACTCGTTATGTGGTGTGCAATATGCCAGAAGAAGGGGGATGCACAAGTAAATAAATGGTGCACAGTCCTGGTCTCAGGGAGATCCCAGTCTAGTGTGGGACACACAACAAAACTCATAGCTACAATGCAGTCTTTTACGGGTGATTTCAATTTCTCATTGTGATGATCTTATTATGGGAGATATGGAATAAGAAACAAGTACCGGCTTAAAATTCTATAAATACTTACATTTTTTTTAAAAGGCAGAGACATTAACATCGTATATCTCTTCAAGGTCTGAGGACAAGATTATTTTGGCTTCCAATTTTACCAGACTTTGGCTCCTAATAATATTAAATAGTTTCCTAAGCAAGAAAAATGACTTGGGTCGATAATAATTAGGCTATCCTTCTACCACTCAGACCTCAGAAGTAAATAAACCAGTAGAAGGCCTGCCTAGTTTTGATGTACATTTAGTGAAGTTGGAAGAGGCAGGAAGGGATCCCTGCTTCTGATGATAGGAGGAGAGAGGAGAATTCCAAGTGGACTGAGTCCTGACCCCAAGAAAGTGCTGTTGGGGTTGGTTTGTTATTTTTACTGAGACTCAAATTAACTCCTTCAGTTTTCGCCTAAAAGAAGCTTTGTATGGACCCAGCAGAGACAAGTCCTAATTTTAAAGAGACAACCCTGGACAATCATAGCAACCTGCCTCGGTACCAGGGACAGGGAGTTAGGAGTGACTGGATGTTCATGCCATTTCCTTTTGTTGCTCACTATTCCCAATGAATTGTCCTCTTTTCCTTTTAAAAAAGTGGCTGGAGTTTGATGAGGAATAGCATACTTACATAGGCTCAAGATATCTTCCACAAATTATTTAGAAATTTAAAATCATAACTTTATAATAGAGAAAGCTGGCAGACACAACCAATCATCAGAGTTAACATTGTGACTATCTGGACAGACAGCATCATGTGACTGCTGATGTAAGACATTGAGAAGGACAGAATATCATTTCTGGTATTCCTGCCAAAAATGAAGAAGCTAAATCTAATCATATGGAAACATCAGACAAAACCATATTGCAGGACAGTCTACAAAATGAGCATCCTGTCCTCTTCAAAAATGTCAAGGTCAAGATGCAGAAAGGCAGAGGAAGCGTTCCAGATGAAAGGAGACTAAAGATACGTGACAACTAATTGCAATGCATGATCCTGTATTGGATTCTGGACCAGGGAAGGGGAGAAGGAATAGCTATTAAGGACATTATTGGCACATATAACAAAATTTGAAAAATGGACTGTGGATTAGGTAATACTACTGTATCAATGTTAGCTTTCATAATTTCGAGTATCGTATTCTAAGTATGTAAGAGAATGTCATTGTTTTTAGGAAATACACACTGAAATATTATTTACGGGCAAAGAACTATACAATGGTTCCAACTTTCAAATAATAAAAAGAAAAATTTACATACATGTAGGTGTGTGTAGAAATGTTTATATAGATAGAGAATTATAATACAAATGGGGCCAAATGTTAATTGGTGAATCTGAGGAAAAAGGAAAACTTTTCTCTAAGTTTAAAATTAAATCAAAATCTAAAATTTAGAAAATATGCGCTTGGCATTGAGTGCTCAATGTGATCAGCTTCCTTGTGTTCATCAGGTTGAAGTAGGGTAGCAATTTTCCTCAGCCCCTGATGCATCTGGCTGACGTGGGATCTATTCCAACAGCATGATAACCACAATAATCAAGGTCTGCAGAGAGGCTGTAAAAGCCCAGAGGACAGCTCCCGACTTAAGCTGTGGGTAACAAATGATTTCCCAGGGTTGGTGATCCTTAAGCTAAGTTAAAAGGAGGAAGAAGAGGTACCCAGGCAATGGAGGGCCTTCTGGGTGACAGCTATGTTAGCAAAGGCAGAGAGAACTTGTATCTCTTTTTGCCCCTAAGATCAATTCTCTGCCCTTCCTTCTCTGTGTCCAGGAACCTGACCTCTTTGGCCTGCATCTCTCAGATCCCCTTGACCTCTGTCTTCCAAAGACTTGATCAATGGAAGACACCAGTAGGAGATGCAAAGGCAGGCAGGGGAGAGGCTGGGGTACTTATTCTCACTGATTTTGACAGTATCTGTGTAAAGCTATTGCTCCTGTTGCCTGGCCCCACTCCATTGTGTCAGTGCACTCCAGACTTTGTTATCAGTATTTATTCCTCTTGCCTCTTCAGTCCTGAGGTAGTAATGGCTTCTTGTTCTTGCTAGTCCCTAGGTGCCTTGCCAGCCTTTGTTGGTTTCCCTAGATATCCACTTTTCTAAGAATAATTCCTCATTATTTTCAGTTAAACCTTTTTAAGTGTGCCATGTGTTTCCCGCTAGGAACCTTCCTAAAACACAAGGTGTGGCTGAAGCTGAGGCCATATGGAGAGATGGTGGGAGATGAGGCTAATATGGTGCAGGGACCAGACCAGAAAAGGCCAGCTTTGGCTATTATTCTGATACGCAGCAATCCAGACATTACAGAACAGACGTGCTGTGTAGAGGAGAGACCTACACAGCTCTCCTGTGTTAGATAGTCCTCAATTGTGTGACCTTGATAAGTGACTTAATCTGCCTGAGCTGTTTCCTCATTTATGGAAAGAGATTAACCTCACAGGGTTAATGTGAGAAATAGATGGGGATATAGCAAGTTCATCTCCTTTTATAACTATATCCAGACAGTATTTTAAAGATCAATTTCAGTACCACCTCCTTCATAAGACTTCTCTGACTGTATCAATCTCTAGTGACCTCTCCCTTTTCTGAATGTCTGCTGAGCATATACTCAATCCAGAGTTTTATATTCCATCATTTCTCATTGTTTCATATGTGTTTATGTATATTTGTTTGCTGTGATTCTCCAACTAGGTTTTAAACTGTTTCAAGCAAGAGGCAATGTCTCACAGGTCTTTTACTCTCCCATTGCTGAACATGGTGGGGACTTATTAGGACTTGTTGGTTGACAAAAGGAGAGGAATGATTTTGAGTGTCATAGCGCTTAAGGGCAACATTCTTAATCCTCTTCCATTGTTTCTGACCTTTCTACCTCTACCTCTATTCTATTATTATTCTAAAACCAAAACAAATGAAAGTTATTTCATTCCTTCTTTCATTCATTCATTCATTCAAGCATATCTTTTAGCACTTACTATATAAAAATCCATAGACATTTCAGATATTGTTAACTTTAATCATTTAGAAGAGAAGGATTTGTAATAGACATAGAGTTCCAAAATTAAGTTACAATTATGCTCCCCAAAAGGGCCGGGATGAAATGATAAAGAGGAGATGGTACTTTAGATTTGGGTATAAAAAGGTCCCCCTCTGTGGCTGAGTAAATTTGCTATTTTCTTTGCTAAAGTTGTTTCACTAATGATTTTAGTTTTTTTCCTACACTCTTTGTAGTACTAGGCATTTTTATTTAACAAATTTTTCCTAAAAGAGAAATGAGAAGCTTAAAAAAAGTAGAATTAGGACTAACATTACCATAGAACTTAATAATTTTCTCACATTGTCTCATTAATGCTCAGGGCACCCGGGAGGTCACTAAATATGATGATTATCACTTTCAGACAAATTAAAATACCAAGGAACAGAGAGGTTAACTGAATTCCCTATTCCCTACACATGAAGTTACTGTTGAAGCTTGTAAATGGAACTCATTCTAAGATTCAGCCTGATTTTCATAGCTTCTTAGGCCCCTCTAGATGCTTTCTCTAGCAAAGAAAAAAAAAAAAAGAAGAAGAAATCCTAGGCTGGGGGATCTAGAGTTGGTGTTTCTCAGTCTGGAGGATGTCTACCTCTTCCTCATGCTCACGAAATGACCCAACACATCCCTGGTCTGGGCATGGTCAGAGGTGGGACTGCTCAGTAGCATGGGCCTGGTGTCAGGCCAGCATAGTTCTTGCGGGTCTGTGCTTTTGTATTCTCCTTTCTAGGTATCCTCAGAAAGTGAGGTTTCCTTCTGGTCCTAGAGGGTCGGCTCCAGGGATGAAGTAGGAGGGAAGTTTCTGAGCCTTTTTTTTCTTAATGTCTGTGCTGAGAATGGGACAGCTGTCCATCATAATCAACACCACAGGAGGAATGACTCCCAACTTGCCTCTGTGCATTTACTCCCCCATATTTATCAGTGACAAAACGCCCAAGTCCAATGCCCGTTATTGACTCAGTGCCTCCAGGGATCTAATGGATTTTGTCCATGAGAAAGGGAAGCAGGCGGTATCTGTATTTGCATTCCTAAAATGAGTCAAGCCTGGGCTTAGCTGTAGAGTGCAGGACCAGTCTAAGGAGAACAGTCACCCCTCAACACCTATGGGCTGCTGTTGGGGTGGGCAGATGTGGGACAGTGGAAGTAAATAGGCCAATGTTTTTCAGTTTTTAGACATGGCATCTCGCTATCTTGCCCAGGCTGGACTCAAACTCCTAGCTTCTAGCAATCCTCTCACCACAGCCTCTTGAGTAGCTGGGACTACAGGCATGAGCCACTGTGCCTAGCTCCAACATTTTCAAAGAACCAGAAATGTAGATTTCTGGGGGAAGATGATTTACAAAATTGCTAAATGTTGTTAAAAACAACATGTAAAGCAAATATCCTCTGAGAACCCAGTTTATGGCCCCCCTTGGATAAGCAGATTTCCCTTCTTATTTGCCATTGCATGGGATTTGGTGGCAGACTTGAAGCGTAAATGATCCAGGTGGAGAGAAAGTAGAGATTCCAGATACTACTATTAGGACTGTTTCTTTCCTGCAAGTGGCTCTAGCTAGAAGATAGAAGGGAGATGATATGGATGTTCTGATGTAGATTAGAACTTAAAAGGAGGAGGTAGAACAAGAAAGTGCTGATGAAGCAGCATTTTTCTTTACTCTTTTAAGACAAGCAATTTCTAAATTAGTGAATGAGCTAAACTTGTACATTGTCCAGCCATGGGCTGGGAGAAGCTTAAAGTCGTGCTCTGTTGTGGGATTGATATTTTGCAGAGTAGGGAAAAGCTGACTTACTTCGCAAAGATGATCAATCTCATAGAAAGATACAAAGGGACCCTGAGAGGTCATTGATTCAATTCAAAAAGTTTTTATTGAGCACCAGTATTAATCATCCCACTAAAGGTCTATCTCCAAATACAGTCACACTAGGCATTAGGGTTTCAATATATGAATTCTGTGGAAGCACAATTCAGCCCATAAGCGGTATTATTTAGAATTTTAATTTATAAATTTCAATCAAAACCATTGTATATAAATAGGAAAATAATTCCTGTAACAAGATTCATTTCTATAAATGTAATTTGTTTCTATTTCTCCCTTATATGGTAATTTAGCCAATTTCCTAGAATCCTTTTGTTAGTAAATTTTATATATAGATATAGATATGCACTGTATACATCTATCTATAGCTGTCTGTTTATACCTATATATAAAATACATCTATATATGATATATAGATATATAGAGCAATACACATATATAATGTATCTATCTAAACTTATCTATGTATCCATAACACATCTATATTTATATGGATGCAACATATCTTTATATGTATATACAATGTGTATATATATAGATTGATAGCTAATATAGATAACTCTATAGTATGTACTTATATACTGAAACCTCAAGTTGCTTCTATGATTCATCAAATGAAAGACAAAAATGTCCCATCCCCAAATTACCAAAGTATAGTTGTTTTCCTGGACTTACCCTCTGCTCTAGCCAAACTTATTTTCTTGTCATTTGCATTCATTTGTTTTTCACTCGGCAGACTAAACATGCCCTCCATCCAACTTTCCACTAATCTTCATCCTCACTTTTCTCCTAAAGTCTAATTAAAAGGTACTTTGTGTAAGGAAAGGACAGAAGGAAGGAGATAAGGAAGGCAGGGTCAGTTTTTCTACTATGCCTCCTTCCCCTAGAAATGTCTCCCTTCAATTCAGGAGTTTGTGGGCACCACTAATTGGCATTTCTTAGATTTGTACAATTTGTGTGTTCTTAAATACTTATTTGTACTTCCTCAAAACACAGGGACTAAGACTGAAGCTAGAAGATACCAAAAAATTCATCAACTGAGTTGGAAAAACATCAGTCAGACTCTTGGCTGAATCCCCTGTCTACAAGATAGAATGACTTCTGCTTCTTCCACCTTGTTTGGATTTGCCTACAACACAGCACATTATGACAACCTATGTTCATTAGGCTGTCTCCAAGAATGTTGACACAGGTTACATCTATTCCATGGAAAACTAACTGGCTTAAAGCAAAATTTTAGGTTAATAAAATTATCTACAGAATGATCTGAATTTGTAACCTTATTGAATTACTATAAGGAATGACTATCTGATTATTTGGGTGGAGGGGAACACAGAAAGAATTGTTTTCATGTCACAATACTTGCATTGTATGTGTGTTTGTGTGTACATATGTCCTATACATTTCATGTATCGAATATATATTTATATGTTATACTTATATATTATATATATATACATGTGTATTTATATATGCACATATACATATATATTTATAGGTATTTGTATTTTCTCTTTCTATATGAGGAAATATGTATACAATGAGATTTTATATTGGTCTAGTATAATGAACTCGAATTTCTTCTGTACAGAATATGTTTTATCATCAGTATATCTTAAGTGGTATTACTATAGAGGATTTATTCACATAAATGTACCCACGCAGAGTAAAACCTTGTATATGAATACACTGATAGCACACAAATCAGAAAAGGAAGAGCATAGTTCAAATTTGCAGGACTTTCCCACACTCAAATTTTACATTGCGATCAATTGTCACTGTTATTTCTTTTTTATATATATAATCAACCAAGGAAAGGCTGGCTGCTTATTTTGTACCTCCAAAATTGTGTTCTGCTGCTGAGTGTGCAGTTTTGTTGAGGATGTTTGTATCATCTTCTGTAAAACCAAACCAAGCAGATCCTTTCAATGAAAAGAAAACAATAGGGCAAAATTACATTCGGATTGGCCCCTGCCACCAATCACCTGGGACCAGCTAGCAAGAAGGAAGAACAAGATCTTCTAGCTTTAAAGATATTTCTGTTGAAACCTGTTTGAAGCAATGTTTAATTCAAGTGTCTTATGAAAAACATGTTTCAAATAGATGCTCCACAAGAAAGGATTCTGTGGACAAGCAAGTTTGGAAACCCTGACTACTATGTATTACTTTAGGAGATTCTTAATGTACCTTAACTTATTACAGGCACTGCAAAACCCCAAAGAAAAGCAATCTTTTTAACTTTGCTTAAAGCAATATTTCTAAATATAGGTGGACATTAAAATTGTTTTCTCATATCATTCCTTTGGGAAATGTTGGTGTAGAACATTTTAGTTTGGTCTTGGAATAAGCAAACGGATGCAACTTTTCAATGACAGGGAGATACAGAAGACACTTTCCTTTTCATGGTCAATTAATATAAAAGAAACCTCAAAGCTTTTCAAAAATTCCTAAGGAAAGCAATTATGACAAAAAGCCCACACTATACCCCAAAAGACAGAAAATACATAGTACAATGCCAAATGTCTAGTACAGCCTTACTTTTTCCCCACTGTTATTAAGCTGCCTTCCAGCTGATTCCAGCCCCATGCTGTACAGACTTACCTAGTAGGATCGCTGTAGGCTATTTCATATGAATTTACTGGGGTAAGATACTGGAGAGGCTCCACTGTATCCATTTACACACAAAGATTATGCACTGATGAGAAATACATGCTGTTCTATATTTAAGTAATGACCCTTTGAGAGCTCTTATTTTGTGTCTTTTGAGGTGTTGCCTCCTGCTAATACATCTTAGAGAAGATATTTTACTGTGAGAATGGTGTGTGTTTGCGTGTGTGTAAATATCTAATAGTAATACCATTTGAGAAACAGAAGAAAAGCTACTGCATCAGACCATTGGTTCTTCCAATGCTGTATTTTATCTGTGCTTTGTTGTACCAAGAAAGGGTGGGATGAGCGTTTGTCGCATCCTTTGCTTTCTTCTAGGTAGTATGTTTTCTTGGCTTTACTGTCATCTTGAGCCTTGTTTTGGAGGGCAGAAGAATGCTTAGGTCATGTTTAGTTTTATAGCCTCATTTAGTGGAAATGGATCCTTTGGGCCCAGTCAATGCCCATTGCCTTAATTTAAAGTTCCTCTTCTTGCAGGTGGCTTAATTTATATTTGTTGATGGTACAAGGAATGCAAATAACCACACAGGTGACCTTTAGGAGGCTGTGAGAGCCAAAGCAGTTGTATGAGTGACTTGAATTCAGAAAGAGATTTTGATCTATTTTTAGCATTTCTACAAATATCTTTTTCTTGAGGGAAAAAAAGTGTTTAATTACCCAGTAGGCATTTTGGAAGCATATAGAGAGCTATTCTGAGGTAAATGATCATATATTCCAATACTATAACACTAGATGAGTGATAAGGTAAAAGAAAACCTGAGCAGAATTATAGAACCATTAGAATGGATCAGACTTTGTGGGGATTATCTGTTCAACCCATTTTATCATACTGCTTACTATCCTGGCAGGTCTAGACATACACCTCAAGTGAGAACATAATTGAGGGTGAATCATGACCTAATATGAAGTGATATATGACAGAAATAAATTGTTTTTTCATGATCTGAGAGCTCTTTTCAGAGATTCTGTCCAAGAATCTGTCCAAAACGATGCTTTGGCTGCTGCTAATAATGAAATTAGGTAAATGAAATACCTGAACTTTACCACCTATAAGTTTCTAAGATACCTGCTAGGTGGTCAAATGATTTTCTTCTTCAAGAAAAGGTGGGGCCAGGCACAGTGGTTCACACCTGTAACCCCAGTACTTTGGCAGACTGAGGCAGAATGACTGTTTGAGCCCAGGAGTTTGAAGCCAGCCTGGACAACATGGCAAGACCTTGCCTCTATAAAAAATTAAAGAAACAAATATTAGCCAGGTGTGGTGGCCCTCACCTGTGGTCCCAGCTACTGAGGAGGCTGAGGCAAGAGGATTGCTTAAGCCCAGGAGTTGGAGGTTGCAGTCAGCTATGATTGTGCCACTGTGCTCCAGCCTGGGCAACAGAGTGAGACCCTGTCTCAAAAAAAAAAAAAAAAAAAGGTATTTATAGACATGCTAAAATGAAAGAGATTTTCTATTTAGAAACAAAGTAGAAGTTTCAGAATTTTTAAGTATTTACTCAATTTGATCAATAGAATGAATTCCATAAATCTACATAGTTGAAATGAATTAAACATTTCAAATATAAACATCTCTAATTTAAAAATTGATTTTGGAAATAAGAATAAAGACCCCTCTGCATTGTCGGGGGTGGGTGAAAGGAGGAAGGTAAAGATGAATGAAACCTGCCACGTATGTTTCACACTATCAAAATCTGTGTGGTTTATTGCCTATTCATCCCTCCTCTCCCCACATGGAGGTTACTCCCTAACCCACCTCTAATTCCTATTTACTGTTGGAATGTCATTGTTGAGCTTAAGTAAGAATTTCAGCCCCACACGTTGGAGTCCAGTATTATCACTGGAGGCACTCTTACTGCTGGCACTCCTCAAGACTGACCTTCCAACTATGCCACTGTACCTGATTCTCTGTGTCAGGAACCCACCTTTATTTCAGTCTCAAGAACTGGCTTCTTTGGGCTTTTCAGCAAATCAGAGACTGAAATCTGATATCTGAAGTTCACTCTAGTTGCCTTAATTTGAACTAGGCTCCTGACATCTGCATGCTTGGGGCACCAGTCATCTGAACGTGGCTTCCCCCATATTCTTTACTTGAAAGGTGATTGAATTAATTTAACCATGTCCAACTATATTCTGTGACTTAACAGGTATCTCATTCATAATTTTTTGAAAAGCTATAATATCCTAGTGTTCTTAAAAGATAAAGTAAACTCTTCATTAGAAAGTTGCCAAATTAATGGGAATTTGACAGTCTTTGCTGATTTATTAGGATCGTTTATCTTTATTTAAAGAATTTTAGTGTGCTTCAGTATGTATGAGAAGTAGGCGCATTTAAAGTGCTTAAAGTTAATAAAGAATGAACACAGTTTCATCTGGTTTCCCTTGCTGACTCCTTTGGTGGAAAACAAAAAAGTGAACACTACTACGTAAGGAACAAAGATAAAACCTCATATGATGATACTTATAAGAAACAGATTTAGGCTGGGCATGGTGGCTCATTCCTGTAATCTCAGCACCTTGGGAGGCCAAGGTGGGCAGATCACTTGAGGTCGGGAGTTCAAGACCAGGCTGATCAACAGGCAGAAACCTCATCTCTACTAAAAATACAAAATTAGCCGAGCATGGCACCTGACTGTAATCCCAGCTACTTGGGAGGCTGAGGCAGGAGAATCACTTGAACCCGGGAGGTGGAGGTTGCAGTGAGCCAAGATCGTGCCATTGCTTTCCAGCCTGGGCAGCAAGAGCGAAACTCTGTCTAAAAAAAAAAAAAAGAAAAAGAAACAGCTTTAAAACTTATGAGATTAGAAAGTATACACTATGTTAGACCAAAAATATGAACACTGAAACTTGACTGGGGCTACCAAAAGTCCTCACCTGTGCGATAAAGTAAGAAGAGGAAATAAAAGACATACAGATTGGAAAAGAAGACATAAAACTACTTGCAGACAACATGACTGTCTATGTTGAAAATACCAAGAAATCTATTTAAAAAAATCTAGAACTCATAAGTGAGCCTAGCAACGTTGCAGCATACAAAGTTAACATGCAAAAATTAATCTTATTTCTATATAGTAGCAATGAACAACTGGAAACTGAAATTGAAAATAGTAACATTTACAATACTACTGAAAAATGAAGTATTCACATATAAATCTAAGGAAACATATAAGAGATCAATAAGCTGAAAACTATAAAAAGTTGATAAAATAAATAAAAGAAAACCTAAATAAATAAATGGAGATATATACTATGTTCATGGGTTGGAAGAGTCAATATAGTAAAGATATTAATTCCCCCCAATGATCTATAAGTTCAACATAATTCCTGTCAAAAATACAAGGATAATTCTTTGTTGATATAGACAACATGGTTCTAAATTATATGTAAAGGAAAGGAAGTAGAATAGCCAAAAGAACTTCAAAAAAGAATAAAGTTGCAAGAATTGCACCTCTCAATTTTTAGACTTACTATATAGCTCCAGTAATCAAGACAGTGGAGTATTGACAAAGGGGTAGATATGTTGATCAATGTAAGAAAATTAAAAAATCCAGAAATAGACCCATACAAATAGGGCCAATTGACAAAGATGCTAAGCCAATTTTATGGAGAAAGAATATTTTCAACAAATGGCATTAGAACAAGTGAACATTTATGGGCAAAAAATAAGCCTAAACCTAAATCTCATACTTTATACAGAAATTAACTCAAAATGGACCATAGGTCTAAATGTAAGATGTAAAACTAAAAAAAACTTCTAAAAGAAAACATATGAAAAAGTCTTGGTAACTTAGGATTCAGCAAAGAGTTCTTATTGATGGTATCAAAAACACAAGTCAAAAAATAAAAGAAAGAGAAATTGAACTTAAGCAAAGTTTAAAACTTTTGCCTTGCAGAAAAACAACATTAAGAAAAAAGACAAGCTAGACTGGGAGAAAATATTTGCAAATCACATATCCAACAAAAGACTTGTTTCCAGAATATATAAAGAATAGCCAAAACTGAATACACACACACACACACACACACACAAACTCCCTGTTAAAAATTGGCAGGGCATGGTGGCTTACGCCTGTAATCCCAGCACTTTGGGAGTCAGAGGTAGAAGGATCACTTGAACCCAGAGGTTTGAGACCAGCTTCAGCAACATGGCAAAACCTTGTCTCAACTGAAAAAAAAAAAAAAAGCTGGGTGTCTGGCATGTTCCTACCTGGGAGGTCGAAGCCGCAGTGAACCTTCATCTGGGTGATGAGAGTGAGATCCTGTCTCAAAAACAAAAAGGAGGTGTGTGGAGGCGAAGACTTGGATACTTCACCAAAAAGAATATAGAAGGAGAATAAACATATGAAAGCATGGTTAACATCATTAGCCATTAGGGAAATGCAGAAACCACCATGAGATACCCTTACATATCTACTGATACTCCTAAAATAAAAATTGTTAATACACTGTGCTGGTGAGGATGTGGAGTAACTAGAATTCTTATACATTGATATTGAAAAGGTATAGCCACTCTGGAAACAAGCTTGGCAGTTTCTTAAAAGTTAGGCATATGTTATTCATTCCAGCAATCCCACTCCTGCGTATTTACCCTAGAGAAATGAAACCTTGTGCACCCAAAGACCTGTACACGAAAGTTTATAGCAACTTTAGTCATAACTGCAAAAGACAGGAAACAACCTAAATGTCCTTCTACAAGTGAATGGATTAAAAAACTGTAGTACATCCATACAATGCAACACTACTCAGCAAGAAAAAGGAACAAACTGTATCAATAATGCAAAAACTTGGACGAATCTCAGAGGCATCATGCTGAGTGAAAGAAGTCCATCTCACAAAATCATATATACTGTATAATTTCATTTTTATGACATTCTTGAAAAAATGAAGCTATAATGACAAGGACCAGATCAGTGACTCTTTGGCAATTCAGGTAGGTAGAGAGAGGGTGTGGTTACAAAATGACTACATATGGGGGCTTTTGGGAGTAATGGAACTGTTCTGTAGGAAAATAGATAAACCTCTCTCCTGAAAATGAATTGTGAGTACAGGAACGCATCCAGACAGAGAACACAGAAACATTTACTTTTTATTTTAAAATAATTATAGACCCAAAATTAGTTGCAAAAATAGTACAGACTAGTCCCATGCGTCCATCACTCAGCTTTCCCCCTGGTAACAGCTGACATAACTACAGTAGATTATTAAAACCAGGAAATTGACATTGGCACAGCAGGTTAGCCTACAGAAGGAAAGCTATAAGACACACGTTTGAAGATTGGCAGAGTGCAGTCATATAAAGAATCAAAGGAAACTTTTAAGGAATTAAAGGGGAAATTTGGTGTCTTGTATCCTGATTTTATTGGTGATTACACAAATCTATGTATGTGTTAAAATTCATAGAACTGTACCAAAAAAGGGTCATTTTTACTGTATGTTAATACATTTAAAAATAAAAAGTGAAAAAGCCATAGCGCTGAAATTTCATGCTAAAAGGAATATGTGCATATTTGATATTTAACGTATCTTTATGAGAAAATCTCTTTTAATGGAGGGATAGCCTTCTAACTCCTATTGAAGATGTGAAATTGAGCAATTGCTTTAGACTTGTGAATATAAGGTGATTGCTTACTACATGTATGTATTTTTTTTTGGAATACCTAAGAAAATTTTGGGTTTACCATATATATATGCATATGTTTAATCTCTTAGATGTATAGAAGTTATTTATTCCTTGCAAATGTTTTGTTTGTTAATTCAGATAAAAATAAGTGAATTATTTAAAAATAAATCTACAATAAATAAAATTATAAATCTTTTCAAATGCTTAAAGGTATTCAATAAGTCTGTAAAAGGGAATAAACATTTCTGAAATGCTCCTTTGAAGTTATTGATCAAAACTGTAGATTTAAAAATAACATAATATGTATAGCTGATCTTAAAAGGGCATGAAAAAACTGACATTTGGCCGAGTGCGGTGGCTCATGCCTGTAATCCCTGCACTTTGGGAGGTAGAGGCGTGCGGATCGCTCGAGGCCAGGAGTTTGAGACCAGCCTGGCCAACATTGTGAAACCCCATATCTACTAAAAATACAAAAATCAGCCAGGCATGGTGGCACATGCTTGTAATCTCAGTTACTTGGGAGGCTGAGGCAGGAGAATTGCTTGAACCCGGGAGACGGAGGTTGCAGTGAACCAAGATCACACCACTGCACTCCTGCCTGGGTGACAGAGTGAGACTCTGTCTCAAAACAAACAAACAAGAAAAAAACAAAAAAAACCCTGACATTTTATATGTGTAATTTTAATATATTGAATGTCACTTTTAATGCTCAAAATGAACTTTCTGGTGAAAAATAGGCTTGATTGATTAGGGAAGGTCAATGGCGGTAGAATCTAGGACCAAAAGCAAACACACATATAAGACTAAAGGGGCCACTTAGGAAAAATCAATAATCTAGTTTAAAAAATGAGAAACTGAAAAATATTCTTTAGATTCTCTCTTTAAATTAAGAAGCTTGACTACAAAATTCTATTACGTAAGATAAAATATAAAAACAATCTTGGTTTCTAAATTAAAGCAAGGTAAAAGAATATCCAAGGTGGAAGAGAAGAGGGTCAAAGCATTACCAGAAAAACAGAGAGCTGAGAGACATGGGGGGACAGCCCCAGAGAGTTTCTCATAGGAAACACAGTCACAGAGTGATATATGGAGGAAAAAAGTTCATTAAGTATTTCACAGCCTGTGATTTCTTAGGATATTGCTACTATTTAAAGTAATTCTCTCCCCTATCCCCCACCAGCAAAGATAAAGCAAAGTAAACAATTTTTGTGGTTTTTGCTCCTTAAGCCAGATAAAAATAAATTCCAAACTTGGATATTTTAATAATATATGGTATATTAAGAAGAACATCTGACTAGGAATTAGAAAATACAGGTTCAAGTCTTAGCTTCTCCTGAGAAAGTACACTCATCTTCTCTGATCTACAATTTTCTCATATTTAAATGGGAATAATAATTGCTGCTTTACCTGTGTTACAGAATTTTTATGAAGATCAAAGAGATAATACATGTGAATTTTGAAAATTGTAAATTACTATATACATAAGGTATTATTATCATATTTAACAGATGCAAATGAAGAGCTCCAAAGAAGTATTAATTCTATTTGAATACATTTCATCGTGAGAAAGACAACTTTACGTGAACATGCAAAATATTTGTGCTTTTGATTACCTCCTTCTTAGACATCACAAAGCGATCTCTTTCTTATGCTTGTGCTTAAATCTGTTTCTCCTCCTGTCCCCTCATGCTCTACCATCCAGCTCCCAAAATCCCCTCTCCAAAAGCAGTTAAAACTTCAAAATAGAAGATAACTCCTGTAATAAATAAAACAATCTCCCCTCCCCAATACCTCACCCCAACAGTAATTCTGAGTTGCATGATTATTTTGAGAGTGCAGCAACGTTTTCACTCACATGTAGTTATGAGCTGTAGGTGAAATTATCTTTTAGTATGAATACGTCTGATTTTTAATTTTTTTGTTTAGAAATAATTGCAGACAAAAGAATTTGCAAAACAGTGCGGGGAGAGCCCATGTATCCATCACCCAGCTTCCCCTCAATGGTAACATCTTACACAACTATGGTAGCTTATCAAAACCAAGAAACTGACATTGGTGCAATTAATCATACTACAGAAGGAGAGCTGAAGACATCAGTTTGAAGAGTGACCGGGAATCAAAGGAAACCTTTAGAAAAAGAAAGATATAAAACCCAAAGTGGTGGTTTCCAGAGTGTCCTGATCAAGTTGAAGGCATGGGAATATGGTTTATTACAAGAGAGAAGACAGTGTTCACAGGCCACATATGTAAAGAAGGTGGCCAAGATGGGGTCCGGAGAAGTGTTTCCATCAGTTTCCCAATGACTAAGGATGATATGAGGACCATCCTTAGGTTTACACTAGAAGTTTTAATGACGAGGAAAGAGGAAAGAAGAATGGTTAAAATGTTTGCAGTATTTGGGAGTTTGTCTACTGGAAATGAATCATACTGAGATTTTTCTACCCATAATTTGTCTTACTTTTGTACAGTTTGTACTTTCACCCTGTGTAGCCAGCTAGCTGAAGTATCTCTGGAATGCTGGGCAACTTGCACCAGGAGTAGACACCATGCGTGGGGAGGGTGGCATTGCAGAGAAAGAAGATATATCAGGAAGCAGAAGGGAAAAATTCTAATTCTTCCAAGAACCCAGCCTTTGAAGGAGAAAACCCTAATTTTTTTGGCAGGTGGTGAAGTAAAATCCACTTTCCTGAACAGAACATTCTCTGTTTGCCAACCGCCAGAGGACTTATTTTTGTATAACCTCAATGAAGATTCTAAAAGCAGCCCAAATCAAATTCTATTCAGCAAATTAGTCACAACCAAAATTTATTAAAAGTAAAACCACTCAGTATTCCAGTAGGATAAAATAATTTTAATTTAATCTTTATTTATGTTATTGTCTTTGGTCTAGAACAAATCATTTATTTAATTAACAAATAACTTCAAAATTCTCCTGCTCTCCTACAAGTCATACAGAGAGTTGGAAAAGAGGCTAATTTATGTCTTTGATGCACTCTCTGTGATCTTTACATTTTGACCTTGTTTATATTTTCAGAAGCCATGTGTGAGATTGTGGAGTTAGTCAATATTATAATCCAATCATCAATAAAATACAAACTTCTTGTTTATTAATCCATGATTAAAAAATGTATATGATAAAAAGATATCGACTGTAGCCAAGTGTGTGGATGACAAGAACAATTATGGTGCAGATTCCTAATCACTATGTGAGCTGTACACTCCAGTGAAAGTCAATAGTCTGTTTAAAAGTCACGATGCATCCTTTTCTTTTCATCTCCTCTTTTTTTTTTTATTTAAAGTCCAGCAATGGGACTTGTTAGCTTTTATTTTATAGCTGGATTTACTTTTGTAACTTTAACTCACTGAAGAAGCATTTACTGTGTAACCAGCCTGACTCTGGCTGCACACCAGGCTCTGATGATACAGAAAAATATCGTGGCCACCAAGGGGCCAAGCTGACTGAATGCTACCTAAATCTGCAAATGAAAACAAAGTGTATGAGACCAGGGGTATCAATGTTTTACTCTCCTCATTTGAGATGCATCATCAGTAAGCATGAGCTCTGAGCTGTTTTAGTGAGAGTGGCGATAACTTGTGATCCGCCCGCCTTCTCCCCCAATAAACACATTTTCAAGAGACTGTGGAGACTGGGAGTTCACTCTGTGACCAGCGACTGTGTACAGTGAGAAGGACTGACTATACAAGAGCTGCAACTTTACCTTTGGCCCCATTAACCAACTGAGTTGCCCAAACAATTCAATTTTTGTAGGAAATATGGTTATTCTTTCCAAATATAGACAGCTATATGCATGCATGTATGATTTACACTCCAGTGAGTTGGAAATGGCTAACCAGAGAGCTTCCAGGTGGCTATAGGCAAAGGGGATGGTTGCTGTTTATATTCGATATAAGAAGGAATCTGTTTCCACAGGACAGAAGTTTTTTTTGTTTGTTTGTTTTTGTTTCAATCTCAATATGTTAAGCATTCTTTCCAGCAGATTATAAACTGTGCCTTCCCAATGCCCAATCTCGGCCCCCACAAAACACAGAACATGGGTAGGAGAGATAGACATGGAGAGACAGAACTGCAGTATTACAAACACCAAAACTATTTCCAAGTAATAAATAGCTGGTAGCAGTCACTTCACAGAGCCCATTGAAGGAAAGCAGTCCTCTTAAATGCTGGCTTTGAACAGATCTGGAGAGTAGCTACAGCTTAGCAATATGGTTAGCAATATGATAAAGACAAGAGGTGAAGTGTAAACTTTGGAGAACTAACACTAGGATTTGAGAGCCTTGGTATTCTTTGCAATTATTTTGAAAGCCGTTAGACAAGGAAATGATTTCAATCCATCCTGACAAGACAATTGGATGCACAGGGAAAAAAAGGATGAAGGATGATAAAAAATATAAAGGCATTTAGTAAAGCCATCCATGCATGAGAGTTTCAAATTTCTTTAATAAATTTGTAAATAAAAACTATAGAAGTTAATATTCCTCCTGTATGCCATTTGTAATTGCTTTTATCTTTTTGCTAATATTATATCATCCTTATCCATGGTACAGATTCAGACATTCTCAAATAATTCTTTTGTAGCCATTATGAAGTGGATACTTCACTTTCAATAAAAGCACACGGGAAGATAGAGGCATCAGGAAAAAGGTCAGTTTGCTGCCTGCCACAAGACTTTCCATGGTAGTATTTTACAGTCCTGGAGAATTTACCAGGTCCAGAATATGGTGCTTCAGAAACTTGATTTTGACAGTATGTCAAGGCTGTCCACTTCCGAGGACTAGACTCATGCTACCAGAGCTCATGAAAGACTGATGTATAAAACTAGGAGAGTGCTTCAGAGTGTGGGTGAGGGTAAAACAAACTAGAGTTTGAATCCTGGCTCTGCCATATACTTGGCTCTATTACCTACCCAAGTTATTTTTCCTCCTCACCTGCAAAATGAGTATTAAAACTTGCTTTAAAGGGTTTTACAAAAAGAATTATTTGGAAAATGTAATGTTATATAATGTAAATTATGCTTCCCAGGTGTATTGTATTGTATTGTATTGTTGTTCCATTTAATATAATACTAAAAATCCTTCGAAACATGCTTGTTTTCTGTCTTGGAAATATGTCTTGGAGTTGATTTTGTTGCATTAATTCATGCCATTTACAAGGATATTTTCACATTCAGTATTGTATTCACTCTCCCTCATTGTTAATGAATAGAAATAAAAATATTTATGGAAAGATTTTACAAAGCAGCAGGACCTAGTGCCTAGGAGCTGAAATATGCTAATAACAATTTATTAATATCATGACAAATCATTGGCTTTTAAAAATAACTAATTAATAAATTTTATTTTATACAGTAGTTTTAAGTTCCCAGCAAAAAATGAGCAGAAAGTTTCCATGTGCTCCCTATTCCCACACACCCATAATCCTTCCCACTGTCAACAGTGGTATGTTTGTTATAACTGAGGAACTCAAATTGACACATCATTACCAATGTCCATAGTTTACATTAGGGTAAACTTGTGTTGTACATTCTATGCATTATGACAAATTTATAATGACATATATCCACCATTCATCATACAGAAACATTTCACTTCCCTGAAAATCCTCCATGCTTTGCCTATTCATTCCCCCCTCTCCCTTAACCCTTGGCAACCATTTATCTTTTTAATGTTTCCATAGTTTTGTCTTTTTCAGAATGTCATGTACTTAGAATCAGAGTATGGAGTCTTTCAAATTGGCTTCTTTTACTTAGTAATAACTATTTAAGTTTCCTCTATGTATTTTTATAATTTAATAACTCATTTCTTTTTAACACTGAATAATATGGATGTATTACAATTTATCCATTCACCTATTGAAATATCTTTTGGTTTTTTTCAATTTTTGACAATTATTAATAAAGCTCCTATAAACATCTATATGTAGGTTTTTGTGTGGACATAAATTTTCAATTCATTTGGGTAATAACAAGGAGTGGGACAGCCAGATCACATGGTAAGAGACAGCATGTTTACTTTTGTAAGAAACTGCTAGATTGTTTTCAAAAGTGGCTGTACCACTTTGCATTCCCATGAGCAATGAATGAGAGTGCTTGTTGCTCTATATCCTTGACAGCATTCGGTGTCATCAGTGTTTTGGATTTTGTCCATTCTAATAAGGCTGCAGTGGTATCTGAATTTTGTTTTAACATGCAGTCCCCTAATGACATATGAGGTGGACCATCTTTTCATATGCTTACATATCACCTGTACATCTTCTTTGATGAGGTGTCTGTTCTGGTCTTTTCTCACTTTTGAACTGGGTTGCTCATTTTCTTACTCTTGAGTTTTAAGAATTCTTTGTATATTTTGGATAACAGTCTTTCATCATATGTGTCTTTTGAAAATATTTTCTTCCATTCTGTGGCTGTTTTTCTCATTCACTTTATATTGTTTTCACAGAGCAGAAGTTTTTAATTTTAATGAGGTCCAGCTTATTAATTGTTTCTCTCATGGATCCTGCCTTTGGGGCTGTATCTGAAAAGTCACCACCATATGAAATGTCATCTAGGTTTTCTCCTGTGTTATCTTTTAGGAGTTTCAGAGTTTTGTGATTTTCATTTAGGTCTATGATCTATTTTGTGGTAATTTTTGTGAAGGGTGTGAAATCTGTGTCTAGATTCTTTTTTTTTTTTTTTGCATGTGAATATCTAGTTGTTCTAGCATCATTTGTTGAAAATACTATCTTTGCTTCATTCTACTGCCTTGCTCCTTTTTCAAAGATGACTTGACTCCATTTGAGTAAGCCTATTTCTTGGCTCTCCATTCTGTTCCACTGATTGATTTGTCTGTTGTTTCACTAATGCCACATTGTCTTGATTACTGTAGCTTTATAGTAAGTCTCGCATTTGAGTAATGTCAGCCCTCTGACTTTGTTTTTCTTCTTCAATATTGAATTGGCTATTCTGGCTCTTTTGCCTTCCATATAAACTTCAGAATCAGTTTGTCAATATCTACAGAATAACTTACTGGGATTTTATTGAGAAAACTTACTGAGATTACAATAAATCTATAGATCAAGTTGGGAAAAACTGGCATACTGACAATATTGTGTCTTTGTATCCATGTCTCTTCATTTATATATTTATTTGATACCTTTCTTTAGTCTTGAAGTTTTTCTCATTTAGATTTTGTATATGTTTTGTTAGATTTATATGTAAACATTTCAGTTTTTCTATCTAATATAAATGGTAATATGTTTTTAATTTCAAATTCCATTTGCTCATTGCTACTATATAGGAATGCGCTTGGCTTTTGTATATTAACCTTGGATCTAGCAACCTTGCTATAATTGCTTATTAGATCCATGAGGTTTTGTTGTTGTTGTTGACTCTTTCAGATTTTCTACATAAGCAATTGTGCTGTCTGAGAAGAAAGACAGTTTTACTTTTTCCTCCCCATTCAGTTTATTTCTTATTTCCTTTTCTTGTCTTATTGCATTAGCTAGAACTTCAAGGATACTGTTGAAAGGCAGTGGTGAGAGGGGACATCCTCCCCTTGTTCTTAAACTTATTGGGAAAACTTCAAGTTTTTCATTATTATTATAATTTTAGCTGTAGGTTTTTTGTAAATGTTCTTTATCAAGTGGAGAAATTTCCCCTCTAGTCCCCGTTTGCTGAGAATTTTAGCATACATGAATGTTGGGTTTGTCAAATGCATCTATTTATATGATGATGTGATTTTTCTTTTTTAGTCTGTTGATATAATAAGTTCCATTAATTGTTTTTTTTGAATATTGAACCAGCCTTGTATACCTGGGATAAATCCCCTCGGTTGTGGTGGATAATTATTTTTATATATTTTTGAATTATATTCACTAATACTTTGTTTAGGATTTCTGCATATATGTTCATGAGAGATATGTGGTCTGTAGTTGTCATTTCTTGTTATGTCTTTATCCACTTTTGATATTAGAGTAATGCTGGCCTAATAAAATGAATCAGAAAATAATCTCTTTGTTACTATTTTTTGGAAGACATTGTAGAAAACTGGTATAATTTCTTCCTTAATTGTTTGGTAGAATCCACCAAATACATTTCATTCTGTTGAGAAGATTAATTATTGATTAAATTTCTTTAATAAATATAGACCTATTCAAGTTGTCTATTTCTTCTCATGTGAGTTTTGGCAGCTTGTGTCCTTCAAGGAATTGGTCCATTTCACCTAAGTTATCAAATTTACAGAAATACAATTGTTCATAATATTTCACTATTATCCTTTTAATGTTCATAAGATATATAGTGATGCTCCCTCTTTCATTACTGATATTAGTAACTTGTGTCTTCCATGTTTTTTCATAGATAGCTTGACTAAAGTCTTATCAATTATATTGATCTTTTAAAAAATAGCTAATGGTTTTGTTGATTTTCTCTATGATTTCCTGTTTTTAATTTCATTGTTTTATGCTCTAATTTCAGTTATTTCTTTTTTCTCTTTACACTGAATTTAATTTACTCTTCATATTCTACTTTCCAAAGTTAGAAGCTTAGATTGTTTACTTTAGATCTTTCTTTTTTCTAGTATATGCATTCAATGCTATAAATTTTTCTCTAAGGATGCTATAAATTTTCCTTTAAGCACTATTTTCCCTGCATCTCACAAACATTAATATTTCAATGTTTCCATTTTGATATTTTGTATTTTCATTTTCGTTTAATTCAAAATATTTTTTAAGTTCTTTTGAGACTTCTCTTTTTTTCAACCCATGCTTAAAAGTGTGCTTTTAATCTGTAAGTATCTGGGGACTTTCCAGCTGTTAATCATTGGTAGTTTAATTCCACTGTGATCTGAGAGCAGACATTGTATGATTTCTATTCTTTTAAATTTATTAAGGTGTGTTTTATGGCTTAGAATGTGTTCTATCTTGGTGAATGTTCCATGTGAGCTTGAGAAGAATGTGTAAACTGCTGTTCTCAGACAATGTCATGTATAGATGTCAATTATGTTCAGTTGATTGGTGATGCTGTTGAGTTAAGCTATGTCCTTAACTGATTTTGTGCCTGCTGGATCTGTCCATTTCTGCTACGGATGTTTTAAGTCTCCAACTCAATCTAATAATAGATTGATATATTTATCCTTGGAGTTCTATCAGTTTGTGCTTTACATATTTGATGCTCTGTTGCTGGGTGCATGCATCAAATATGCTGTCTTCTTGGAGTATTACATCATTATGTAATGCCCCTCTTTAACTCTGATAAATTTCCTTACTCTGAAGTCAGCTCTGTCTGAAATTAATATAGCTCCTTTCACCTTCTTTGGATTAGGGTTAACAGGATATATCTTTCTTGATCTCTTTACTTTTGATCTATATGTTTCTTTATATTTAAAGTAAGTATCTCATAGACAACATATAGTCAGGTCTTCTGTTTTGATTACTTCTGACAATGTCTGTCATTAAATTGGTGCATTTAGACTATCGATGTTCAAAGTGATTATTGATATACTTGGACTAAAATATCTACTATATTTGTTACTGTTTTATATTTGTTACACTTGTTCTTTGTTTCAATTTTGTCTTCCACTCTATTTTGCCTTTTGAGATTTTTAAATGAGCATTTTACATTATTATAATTTCTCTTCTGTCTTAGCATATCAGCTAAACTACATTTTTTATCATTTTTTTTTAGTGGTTGACTTAGAATTTGCAATATACATTTATAAGTAATCCAAGCCTACTTCTAAATAATGTTTTCTACTTCACAGGTAATATCAGTACTTTATAATAAAATATTTCTATTCCTCCTTCTCATGTCTAGTATTATTGCTGCCATTTATTTCCCAAATACGTACACATACATAAGCCCATATATATATGCATAAATGATAAAATACATTGTTGCTATTATTATTTTGCACAAACTGTTATTTCTTTAATCAATTAAAAAGTAAGAAAATAAAAGCTTTTGTGTTACCTTATTTTTTCTCTGATGGTCTGTCTTTCTTTATGTAGATCCACATTTTTTACCTATATCATATTTTTTTCTGATGAACTTTTAAAAAGATTTATTGCAAGGCATGTCTACCGGTAACAAAGTCACTCAATTTTTTTTTTGAGAAGTTGTCTATTTCTCCTTCGCTTTTGAAGAATAATTTCACAGGGTATAAACTCACATGTCTTAGAGTTTTTTCTCTCAATACTTTAAAAATTTTACTCCATTCTTTTCTTGATTGTGTGATTTCTGAGGAGAAATTGGATGCAATTCATATATTTGCTCCTCTATAGGTAACATCTTTTTCTTCTCTGCCATATTTAAAGATTTCTTCATCTTTGATTTTCTAGAGTTTTAATATGATATGGTTACACATAGTTTGGGGGATTTTTGGCATTTATCCTGTTTGGAGTTCTCCAAGCTTCCTGTATCTGTGATTTGGTGTCTGATACTAATTTGGAAAAATTCTGTCATTATTGCTTCAAATGTTGCTTCTGTTCCTTTCTTGTGCTTCAGGTATTCCCACTGTGTGTATGTTACATCTTCTGCAGTTTTCCCACATTTCTTAGAAATGCTGTTTTTTATTTCAGACTTTTACTCTTTGCTTTCAGTTTTGGAAGTTTCTATTGACATAGCCTCAGGCTCATGGTTTTTTTTCTCAGCTGTGTCCAGTTTACTAATGAGCCCATCAAAGGTATTCTTCATTTCTTTTACAGTGTTTTTGATCTCTAGCATTTTTTTGTTTCTTTCTTAAAATTTCCATACTTCTGCTTGCATTGTCCATCTGTTCTTGCATATTTTCTACTTTTTCTATTAAAGCCTTTAGCATATTCATCTTATTAAAAAAAAATCCTGATCTGAAAATCCCAATCTTCCTGTCATATCTGACTCCTTCTCACGCCCGTTCGGTCTCTTCAAACTTTTTTGCCTTTTAGTATACCTTGTAATTTTTTCCTTAAAAGGTGAACATGATGTACTGGGTAAAAGCAACTAAAATAAATAGGCCTTTAGTAATGTGACAAGGCCTAGGGGAAGGGAAGTGTTCTATAGTCCTATGATTAGGCCCTAGTCTTTTGGTCAACCTGTGTCTCTGGGCTATGAGCTTCACCAGTGACTCTCTGTCACCCCTCCCTATGTTGGACGCAATGGCTAGTGATCACTGGAGTTGGGCGTTGCCCTTCCTCCAAGTAGACTAGGCTCTGATAAAACTCTAATAAGGCTCTGGAAAAATAGCTTCTCCTGAGGTTAGGCCTTGTTCAGAAAAACAGAATGCTCTGAAGTATTTCAAAATGGTTCCTTTTCCTTTCTCCCTGCTGAACATACAAGGGGATTTTTCTCAGATATTCACTGTGAGAACCTGGTAGAGTTCCAGGAGGAGGAACAGAAAAAAGTGTAGGGGCCAACCTACAAATGAGGTTTTTGGAGTCTTTAACTCTCAGATTTGTCCACATTGAGCTCCAGTAATTTGTCAATTACAGTTTAGGTTTTTCTACCCTGGCACTGGTTCCTACAGAGGTTTCTACTCCTAAGTACCTGCTCCAGTAAGTTATGATTCTCTTAACTGTCTGTATGTCTCTCCAATTTTTGGGACAGTTGTTTGCCCTATGACTTCATTTCTCTGGCAGATCTAAGAAGATCTGTAGATTTTTCAGTCCAATCAGTTTTTTTTTTTTTTAAACTTGTTGTTAGGATAGAGTGGTGACTTCTAAGCTACTTACTTTCCAGACTGCAATCATTGGCATTTGCACAGACATTACCTAGCTCATAGTTCTTGGAAATGTGTATGAATAAATGGCCATAGAATTAAGTACTGACTTAACAAAGCTTCTCTCTGGTTTTGATTTGTATCTGCTGAACCAAGGATGACGAGTTGTAATGGTCTATGTTTTATCTTTGTTAGCCATCATATTTCAAAGAGGCTATGATATTATGACCCATAACAAAGTCTTTGAGGGAGAAATAGAATTATTCTGCAAGCATAACCAAGAGATAAATGAATAAGCAAATATGTAACTCCTTCAGATCTCCCATATCCTAAGTTTACTGATACCATTAGTACTTCCAGAAATGTGTAATGTCAATATCCAAGCTCAAAGCATGCAAACAAACAAATCTTCTCTTTACCTTAAAAAGATAAAATAGATATACTTTGAAGTAGTAGCATCCTATCTATAAAAGTTTTAAATTATATACCAATATCAAAGTAGGTATAGTAGTTTTCTTCATCATGCCTAAGCTCTCTTTGTAGCCTCAATTAGGTATTCTTTGCTCCCTTTTTCTGCTGTCTCATAAATTTTGCCCAAAAGATTTCATTTGAATTGCAAACATATACTCCCTCTCTCCTGTATTTAATGCTGCAAGTAACATATGTTCTTTTTAAAATAAGGTTTTTCTTTGATATGTGCAGATTCATCTACATTATTGGTTGGCCCTCCAATCACCTCTGGCACACAAGTGTCACGGGCTGATTGGATTAAGGGATGCAGTATGTGACTCTCAAGTACAGGCACAATTAACCACAGGATCAATTCTGGACCATGTTCTAATCTGAACAGCTAAGCTAGCTAGCCCCAACAATTGGATGTTCTAATTATCACTGAAATAGTTGAGTAAAATACTGAAGTTGGTAATATTTTCCATTATATAATATCAAATAACAGTTTTTACTTTCACCCATATTATACTGAATTACTGTTTTAAAGTTAAAGAGGTTTTTTTGTTTGTTTGTTTGCTGTTTTTTGCCAAAAACCTTTTGTGTAATGGAGGGCAAGAGAAAGTTGTTCCATGTGATATGTAAAACACCTAGGATTTAATTGAATGGCAGAGATCTTAGCTACTTTTTGGTTAGGTCAATTCAATGTACTGGTAGTATTTGCAAACATCTGGAAACAAGACATTAAAATAGATTATTATTTAGACTCACGCATATTTATGTGTCATTGCACATGCACATTTGTACAATAGTGCCTATTAGTTCCAAGTATGTTAGAAAAAAATGGATGGCACATTTTACTAATTATTGTCATTTCGTTTTTTTCTAAATACCTTTTTTTGTGCCCAAAACACTACAACATGGATGAAAACCCATATCTTTACTAGCATATCTTGTTAGTCATCATAATTCCTGGTAAGGGTTATCTTTTTGTTTGCTTGTGTGTGTGCGTGTGTAAGGTTTTTGTTTCACTTTGCAATATACCCACACTTTGAATTTGACTTACTAGAAACATCTGAGGATGATTCAGATTATTTGCAAATAATTCCATGAAACATTGACTTTGACCACAAATGAGAAGTGATTTCAAAAAACGTACTTAAATATCTCTTGGTTTTGAGTCCAAATACTTCCTAGTCACCCCAATGTTAAAATGCACAGTTTTCTTTTTTTAAAAAAAAAATGCCCTGAGTGACTGAACTGAGTCAGACAAAATAAGAATTGAATTTTTTTTCTGATTCCAATTTGACATTGTAGTTCCTGTGGCTTACAGACCACTGGAATTCTCAGAGAATCAGACACATGAAATACAGTATTGGTAGGATTCAGGGCAGACAATTGCTGTGGATGTTAGACAATGGCCCCTGTACCATCATACAATGTCTGGGAAAGCAAACATCTTCCAGAACTGCTATTGTGCTCTCTGACATCATCATACAATGTCTGGGAAAGCAAACATCTTCCAGAACTGCTGTTGTGCTCTCTGACATCATCACTACATGCCGACATGCCAAGGTCTTAGCTACCTTCCTTCAAATGTATTACCTCCATCAAGTATCAAAAAGTGAAGACTGATGGCATAAAGAATTAGCTAATGAAAAGTTCCTCTGGAATGTCTCTAAGCAAATCAGAAGGACATTGATGACAGTGCCTTTTTTTGACTACAGAGTTGAATCATCAAGGCCTCTTTCTCTAGATAATTATTTTATTATATTTCATACACTGTTAATTCATTATTTTAATTTTAAAAAGTAACCAGCGAGGCTAGTTACTTCAAATATTCCAAAATCTTCCAAAGAAATAGGTTGTTACAGGCCACTTAGGTGCTGAGGGCCTGAAGGAAACAGGAAGATTTACACATCTTTAAAGTCTATATGGTTTTCCTATAAGCCACTTACCTACTTCCTTTGAGAAAGACAGAAGGGAGAAAAAAAGATAAATGCTCACAGGAACTGATGATATAACACCGTGCAGCTGCTAATGCATATGGATGTGTCATGCAAATGTCCCCAGCAGAAACACATTCTTTGGTTTAAACCTGCAACCATATTCAGCAATAAAAGAGTTTCCGAAACAAACTGCTGACTCCTTTTTTTTTTCCTTTTTCTTATCAGAACACTCCAGCATACATCTTACCAGGCACAGTAAATCAAAAGAAGAATCCACTGGAGTTACCAACTCTTGTTTTCCCCTGGATATCAGGTGTGGGCTCCAATTTTGCAGATCAATTTGTGAGCTGAAATAAGTAGCTGTGGCCCACTAAAACTCAAAATAAAGCTGGGTTTGGGTGATACTTTTGCTAACTTTCCAAAGGCCTTATCTTTGCAAAGGGACATTGTAATTTACCTGCTGATTGGTTTTTCCCTGTCTAAAGATATAGGTTGATTACACCTTTATCTGAATATAAAAAGATGTGGAGGAGCTGAGAGGAATACTGAGTAATAGAACTTTGTTTTCTTGTCTTTATCTTTTCTATTCTTTTAGTCTCAAATTTTGCAGATTCTCTGATAAGTGGGTAGGAAAAGTAGACTCAAGAGAAGGGCAAAAAAAGGAGAATAAGAATAAGGAAAAAAAGAGGTGGAAGGAATTTGGGGAGCAATCTTGTCACATTAAATTTTCCAAAGCATCGACATAGTTAGAGCATATAGCTGTGAATTTATTGTGACATAGGCTTCTCCTCACGCTAGTACTGCTTATTTATTGAAAAGTTCTGTATTGGGGAATGAAAAATGTCAAACAGGAAACTTCAACTGTTACCTGGAGGGGACGTTAAATGGTAACTTGGGAGTGATTCACTCCAACTTCTTTATGGCTGGGAGAAGGAATACCACTCTGACATTTTTTTATAGGCTTGTGTGCAGAAGCTAAGCACTTAGAAGAGCGAGGCAGTTGAGATTAGATGCGAAAAGAGAAAATGAGTACGTATTTGGGGATTAACCCACATTTGTGCTCTACAGGGAAGCAACCTAGGCACTCACTTTGAAGGCATCACTCCAGTGAAACGCCATCAATCCTGAATGAAATTACTTAGGGTGAAATTGCATATCTGCAGGCGGCATCATCTCTGCTGTGCTCCAGGTTTATTTATCCCTCCAACCTGAGTTTGACTGGCCTTTGCTAAATATCACCCCTGAATAGCCTAGACCTCTGGGAAAGGGCCTGGAGTCCTAAAAATAGCCACTCATTTCCGTTACCCTATCTTGACTACAGCGTGCTCCAAGCAGGGATACGGCGAAGGGGTGGGGGAGGGGGGAACACAAGTATTCCTTTTTCTGGGACCCGGAGCCCTAGAGTTTGTGGCTTAGCCTCGGAGAGCCTCCGGCAGAGGCGAGGAGGTTGGAAGGAGGAAGAGCAGAACCGCAAAAGGCAATCAGTGGCTCGTTCTCTCCTTCCACCAGGATCCTAGGGCATTCCCATATTCATTAGTAGAACTCGGTCCACTCCAAGAGCCCAGGCTGGAGTCGTCACTCAGGCCCAAGGCAGGTTGGTTAGAAAATAGCTCTAGCAGGCCTTCCCTCCCATTCCTCCAAGCCCCCTGCCTGGGGTCAAGTCACGCCTAAAGCATGTAAGAAGCCTGATTCAGGAGCCGGTCATTTACTCTTTTTCTTTGTTGTTTTCCTAGAGGTGAGGCGAGAAAAAACGCTCACAGAAAGAGAGAACGGTTGCAATTTGCACCCCCTCCCGCCCCTCGACGCAGGCAATTCCTCGCTTGCATCTGGCGGCGCGGGCCGAGCCGCCTCCGCGTGGCTAATATACATATTTAGAGGGGGAGGCTGGGCGGCTGCTTCTTCTCCGGGTCAATGTGTTAATTAAAAGTTGGTCTGAGTTGGTCAGCACACAGTCCCAGATGTGCTTAACAGCATGCAATTAACACATAAGGCAAATCTTTTTGAAGATACCAGAATTGAAAACCCCCCAAAGAAACTCCACCCCTCCCCCGCCCTTAACGTGGAATAGCGATGGCAAATAAGGGAAAAGTCATTAAAAGACGTAATTAAATGTGGGCCGCCATTCTTGAAGGGGGTCGAGCTGGAAAAAAAAATTCCCTAAATCTATATATTTCAAAAATAAATAGCAAATTGATTTTTTTTTTTTTCTGCAGGACAGGCAGGCTCGGAGATCCGCTTCGCTCCGTTCCCACCCCATGTATATTAAATAGTCGGCGAGCGGCGGTCGCGCGGCGCGGTGACCTAGCAAGCGCCCGAAGTCCCCGGCCTCTGCGCGGGCCCGCGCACCGCCGCCGCCGCCGGCGATTGCAGAGGGGCCTCTCCCAGCCAGATTGGTTTCTCTATCCAGGGATAATTACCGCAAGCTCACTTGCCTAGCGTCCTTTATATTTTCAAAAAGTTCAGGGGAAGAGTACGTATGTATTGGAGGGGGAGTGATAGTCATTCTAGATTTAAAAATATTTATATGAAAATTAACAGTATTCGCAGAGACACCTAATATCATCATCGACCTCATCGGAGGAGCAGGTCCAGGTTCCACTGGCCCAAGGCTGCATCTGCCAGCTCCCGCCTGCCCGCAGTTTGCCTTATTTAGCCCTTCGCCCTAGGTTCTCAGGCCTCCACGTGTCACTTTGCTTCTATTTGTGTTTTCATTTGGGTTGACTGTGTGTATGTATGTGTGTGTGTTACACTTCTCAGAATCCACCAAAGACCTTGAGTAACAGCTGTTGACTTCATCTTCCCTCTCTCTGAAATCTGTTAGCACCCCCCGGCCCAACCCGCCTCATTCTCCTGCCTATACACATTCACAGGGGCAGGCGCTCCTATGCACGCCCACATTCACCCACACTCCCACACATCGTTCATTGCAACTTCCCCACTTGCAGAAGCCAGAGGAGGACTTGGTGCCCAGTTGGGCACCTTAAGGCCACACCGACCTCTAAGTCAACTTCTTGGTTATCAACCTAGACTTTTGTCTTAACATGTTTTGGTTTCAGGGATGCCACACGATCCCATCACCAACACCACCCAAAAGGAGGCCAGGGATAGCAAATCTAACCAATTAATTATGTGTGTCGTATCTAAAGGGCGTGCCTTATTGATGACACCTAATGAAGCAAATAATGGATTTGCAGTATCTCGCTATTCATCTGGTCCTTCCAGAATACCAAGTATTAAGGAGAGATGGATAGTGATGGATGGAGAGAGAGACAGAGAGGAGAGGGGGAGGGGGAGAAGGGGTCGGCTACAGATCCTTGGAAACAGACCAGATTTGTTGAGTGTCGGCTTGAAGAAGGCAGTCTGAGCTATGATTTAAACACCGGAGGCATCATTGTTAACTAGTGTCCGACGACTGTCCCCCGCCCCCACTGTGCCTTCCTCCCGCTCGTTTCTTTTCTCCCTTTTGTAGGATACAGAAGGTGAGTAATGAAACCATTTTGCTAATAGTTTATGAGCCATGAGATTGGAAATGTATATGGATAGACCGTAGCACCAGACTAAAATCATTTGAAAGAAGCGTGAGGCTTGGCAGAGGGAGAAAGAAACCCTCCGTGTTCTGTCTCCCCAGCCCGAAGCGGAAAGGGACGAATGAGGTGGCCTCGTGCCTCTCCCTCTCCTCTCCATCCGAGGACAGCGGCTTGGCCGGTCCTCCTGCCAGCGCCTCGCCCTCCTCGTCTCCCCAAGGGGCTAGAGCCAGAGGGAGATGAATTGGGGCGATGGCGAGATAGCGCGAGCGGGAGATAATCGTTATCACCAGGGTTTTTCTTCCAGTGATGGATCTGAAAAGATCTATCACGCGGGGTAGCTCTCCCGGAGGCATAAAACAATAGACGTGAACCTCGCGCTGCAGACAGCCACAGAGACGCTGTTCGTGCGTCTGTCATTTCTGCCCCCATAGGGCCTGTTCCCCTAGTTACGAACACCTAGAACCTTGAGAAATGCCGCGAGTACCCACCCACCCACCCACCCGACCTCTACATTCGGCCCTCTAGGAGGTTTTCCCAAAGGCTTTCTTTGCGGAGTTGCTGCAGTTTCAAAGCCTGGACTCTGGAGGAGGGATGCGGGGGCACCTAAGGGGACTGGAGGTGGAATAGGGTGGAAGGTGAGGCGCTGGCCTAGACCCACAAAGGGGCCGCAAAGCCTGGGGAAATCCTAGGAGCTGACTCGGAACGGTGGCCCAAGCCAATGGCCCGCGAGAGACCGCCCCGCATTTGGCCGGGCGTCCCAGAGAGCGGAGGCGCGCGGGGGAGGGCGAGGGCGGGCTCCTCTGGAGGCGGCGGGCTCCAGGCCGGGCTCCCTAAACGGGTCAGCAATTGGAGCGGGAAGGCCGGACAGGTAGGTGGCGTGGGGCGCACAAGCCCGGCAGCGATAACCGGGGACGTCTGTACTGCTTCCAACCCCGTCTTTGAGAACTCTTAAACAAGCGCGCTCGGGACCGGGACCGACAGGCGGTACTGCAGCCTCCCAGGCCCTTGGGGCAGCCTGGAAAGGGCAGTCCGTCAGCTGTCGAGCCCCGGGCGCGGTCTTCGCGGGGGCTGGAAAGGGAGATGCGCGCAAACGCCTGCGTGGAGCCGTGGGCGGTGGGCACACCCCGCAGGGGGAGCTACTGCCTGAGCCCCCTTAGTATTTCTGCATTTTTCCACTCTCCAAACTGGATTCTGGGACAGAGTAACTTTTGCGTTTAAGAGGAGGTAACTAGTGGGAAGCGGTCTTAGGAGGAGGTAACTGGTGGGCAGCGGTGTTAGGAAAGGCGCGATTGGGTCAGCAACGCCACTACATAAACTGCATGGGGGACCCTCTTTGGTTTTTTCCCTTTGGGGTACTAGTAGAGGTTAGGCGTTTGACCTCTTGTGTAGTGTACGGGCTGCTGGCATTGGGCAGAGGTGGGGCACTGGAAAGAAAAAGCACCACTGTCCTCCGGCTCCCGCCCCTCCCCCCCAGCTACTAGCCGCTTTAGGCCCACGGGACGGGCTTGACTCCCACTTCGCAGGCCTGACACTGAGGCAGAGAACGTCCAAAGAGGAGCAGAGCAACGTCCCTGCATCTGCGGACTCTCCTTTCCCGGTACCTGGCGCCAGCTGTAATATCTCCAATTTCCTCAATCCCCACACCCATCCGTGTTGATCGTCCTATTGACCCTGGTTTCTGTGCGACATTCAGGATAAATTTAGCGTAGTAACCTCAGGAACTGGGGAGTTTGGTGTATGGAGCGAGTATCTGTTATATTCAAGGGTCTTTATTTTTAAGGAAGCACCTAGAATGAAAATGAAAATCCTACTGAGCCAATCACCACCCACAATCCGGCCTGGCCAAAAGGAAAGGGGAAGGGCTGGCAGTAAGTTGTGTTCAGGAATCCCAGTCAAGTAGATCCCATCCGTTGGGTCTGCAGATGTGAGCGGGTGCAGCAAAAGGGCGTCCAGGGGCAGGGGTGAGGGCGTGCGGGGTGATTAGTAAGCAAGACCCCATGGCAAAACCCCACGGAGCTATCCCGCAGCTCAGGCTTACGCTAGAGCTGGCGCCCCCAAGCAAGCGATGACGTGACCCAGGTGCCCGCGTTTGCCCTCCCGGTAGGCCAGAGCCTAGGGTTGAAGTAAAGTTGCTGAGTGGGTTATTGTCGCTTCTGGGAAAGGAAATCTGCACTGCAGGAACTCCTTTGTGCCTTCCGCACTCACCTTTCGCGCTTCCATCTAAAATTCTGGGTTACCTAAATTCCTGTCCCAGTACCTCAAGAAAACGCCAACTCCTGGCGTTGCTTTCCCTTTCCCTCCCACTCACTCCGGTACTCCCAGAGAGAAACCCGGCTCCGGATCGCCCTCCGCCCCCTGGCTTCAACAGCCACCCTCCCTGGGAGCTCCGCTCTTTGCCCTTCCCATCCAGTGCCAGTTGTTGGGTGGGGGAGAAGGGTAGCAAAGGTAGGTGGGTAGAGAAGGTCAGATAAATGGCGAGATTCTTACCCCCTTCCGCAAAAAATAACACCACTACTGTAAATTCTAATAAAATTAAATTTCATCTCTCTCTCCCAATCTGTCCCCTCACAACTACTGCAAAGGGGGCGGGGGTGGGAGTAAGGTCGTCCCCGGAAAAGGGGGGATCTTGAGCAAAATGCACGCCTGCTCCTCTTATTTGTTAGTTGCTTCGGTCAAAAAGTTTGCTATTTATAGGCTACACGCGGCAGCCCGAATCCCCGCGCCCGCTTCCGAGTGCAAAGTGAGAGCGATCCCGGAGGCGCCCAACGGCCCGACTCCGTCGTGTCCCGTGATTTGTTTTATTTCTGCTCTCACGCGGCAAGCAGCCAGGGAGAAGACCGTGGGGAGCCCCGAAACACCCTCTGGTAGTGGCAAAGAAAACAGTTTGCAGTCGGTGAATGTGAGTCCGCGCCTGACCCCGCTTCGCGCGCGCGGGCGAAAAGGCTGGGAGGAGGTGCAGCCGCCCTGCAGCCGCCGCCGCCAACACCGCCGCCGCCGCCGCCGCCGCGCGCGCGCGCCCCTTGCTCAGTCCTTGGCCTCCGCCTCTGCCCCTTCAACCTCCAGCTCCACACGCTTTCTCTTGTCCCTCCTCCCCCTTTGATTTCTCCCTTCTCATTCTCTATTTCGCTGTATCTCTTACCCTCCCCTCACCTCTTTGGCCCTACCCTCAACTTCCAGCTGAGTTTGCATCTGGGCGCAAAATGAGTCAAGACTGGCCTTTACGTGGGAGGCGGGGTGGGCGTGTGTGTTTCATAAAGAATAAAACTGTATGGGGCTGGGCGGGGTAGCGGGTGAGGAGGGGGAAAAGCGCGTGCCCGAGCTGGCCCTAGAGGGCTGCCCCGCGCGCTGGGGGAGGGGACGAGGTGAGTCCAGATGGAGACCTTTCCTTTCGCAGTAGCTCTGACCTGGGAATGAGGACGCAGTGCCCAGGAAGCCTGGCCATTTGGCACCATCCCTCTGCGGTGCGGGGACAGATCTCTCTTAATCAAAATCTCAGAACCGCCCTGGGCGGAAAGCGGGGAAAGGAGAGGAAGGAGAGGCTGGGACTAGCCGGAAATAGTCAGGGTCGGGTCCCTGAATTCCAGGTAAACTGGGCGCTGCGGCACCTTTTTCCAGCGGCTGCGGCCAGGACTCGCTTGCTGTGAGAGCAAAGGTGCAAGCGGATCGCGGCGGTCGGTCCACAGGCCTTGACCTTGTCCTCTTTTTCTAAATGCCAGAGCCGCAGACTATGCGGTTTTAGAAATCAAACGTCAAGGGGACGGGACCACAGCAGGCTGGCGAGGTTCCTCGAGCCTCAGCCCGGAGCGAGAGAAGCGCAGCCGCGCCAAACGCGCGGGGAAGAGCTGTGCGCTCGGAGCCGCAGCCAGGCGCTCTTTCTCTCAGGCGCGCAGCGGCTGGCTGGAAACTCGCGCACGGCGGGTCAAAGTGCCCTTTCCCGCCTGAGCTGAGGTACACTTTTGGGGGTACGAGGTGTGGAGAAAGTTGTGACTGAAAATAACCTCGGGGCTTGGATCCATGAGACCGAAAATGAGAGGCCAGAGCAGGGGTAGGGAGGAATTAAGAACAAGTAAGGGGAGACCGCTGGCTTCGCTTCTCTGGCGCGCAGGGCCCTGTGCCCTCACTGCGCGCATGGGGATCAACTTCTTAGGCACCACCAGTTTCTCCTTCCTCTGTAGATGTCGCAGTTAGAGTCCCCTTTTGGCCACATTCCCCCAAAAGTGCCCGGGCGGTCTTTGCGGATAGATTAGCAGAGAGAGAAGATCCAGCGCCAGTCTGTGTCGGTGCCATTTGGAGGAGACCTACTCCCCAGGGTGTGTGCGCCCGAAGTTCCCCGTCACAAACCATGGGGGCTGGAGCGCGGTCTGTTCCCAGCTCGCATCCCCAGTTCCCTCCCGAGCTCACATTGCAGCAGCAGTCTGGTTCAGACAGGACCCGGGGCGCCCACATCTGGCCCGGAGCTGCCCGGATTCTCAACCTGGCCCTCCCAAAACCGCTTTCCAAAACTCAACTGCCAAGTTAAAAGCAGAAACAAGTTTCTGCCACTAACTCTGGGCCACATTCGGGGATATGGGTAGATGCGAAACTTAGTACATCTTCATAGGCAGAAACCGGTGGCTCTGACCTCTAAATGTTAGAATTCAGGTGCTGGAGGTGCGATGTCTCAGTATCTCTCAGCCCCATTCCCCAACAGTACATGCGCTCAGCTCTTTGGCTGAGGGTTTATCTTAGCTGTTGATCTTTGCCCTAAGCCCTAATGGGAGGGGAAGGAAAGAAGGAGAGAACAGGTCAAAGTAAGAAAGGCAGAAGTACTGAGGAAAAGAGAGAAGGAAAAGACTCAAAGTAAAAGCACAGTTAGAAAGAAAGAAAGAAAGAAAAAAGGAAAACACCATTGCTAGCTGTCTTTCTTTCCACCTTGTTCAGTTTGAAAAGCCCAGGACTTTCGAGAGTGAAGGAGTTAGTTAGCCAAGGACCCTCAGACACATTTAGATACCCCATCCCCAAAATGTTTCTATGACACGCGTCGCTCAAGTATTGGCCAAAGTTGGAGAAGGCCCGAGCGTGGGCTCCCAGTACCTCCGGCAATTTTGCTTTAGCATAAACTCTGGGTCCTGAAGATGGGGCGCTAGGCGCCAGGCTCCTGGGTAGCGGCGGGAGCATAGTGTTTGTAGTCTAAATCATTCATTCCGCTTTCAAGAATTTTGTGAAGCATTAGGGCTTTTCCCGCCTTTGACGTGATCTTAAAACTCGGGAGCTTCCGTCGCTTAGGAAAGTGACTTGCTCTGGCTGTGAGACTCACTCGCTCAGCTCTCTATGCGGCAATGCTGGCCATAGCTTTCTAGTTCGCGCTCCCAACAGCAGGCTCCTTTCTGGCCTGTCCTTCCCGCGCTAGGCCTCTGTGGCCTGACCTCTAGAGCCCTGGGTCTTTCCTCACAGTCTGGGGCTCTAGATAGGAAGGACCCCAAGTTCTTTTCTCCTTGTGAGTAAAGATGACATTTCCACCATGTAGACAAAAGTAGACAAGGAACTTTCGGGGTATGGAAGGGAGGTGGTGACAGAGAACGGAGAGGCCCATTTGTTTCCAAATCAGTTAGTGAAGAAAGAAGAAATTTCATTTCCTCCAAATTAACTCGTTTTCAAGCAACTCTGGAAAATGGCAGAAAGAGGAATTGTCCTCTTAGAAATACTTCAGATCTGTGACCTGTAACCCCCAAAACGAGGCAAGGAGGGGGTAACCATGCACCTGTAACCCCCAAGAAGAGGCAACAAGAGAGTGTCCATGCACGTGGAATTGGACAGAAGTGGGTACCTGTGCCCATCTGCATACAGGCCCTGCTTTTCTTAGACGACCGACCTTAAATCATGGTTATAAGTGGCAGCCACCATTTTACCAATAATCAGAGCATAATCTCTTGACAGTTCCTAAATTGTGTTTTTCGTGGTGCCACTGGCTGCTAAGTTGCCAGGGATGCGATAATCAGCTTGAACCATCCCAGAACAAGATAGCTTTATGAGCCTTGAAATTCCCCACCTTTCTCAATCCCACTTGCAATTCCTCAGCCACCATCCTTCCTTCTCTACCAGCATGGCTGTGTCATCTGGGTACTAAAATGGCCTGAGAATCAATCCCAGTTGTTCCTCTCCCTTTTCCCAGCTACTCCTTTGACTAGAATACAGAATTAATTGGCCTAGCTCAAGGTGTCACACACCTGTAATCCCAGCACTTTGGGAGGCCAAGGCAGGAGGATCACTGGACTCTGGGAGTTTGAGACCAGCCTGGGCAACACAGTGAGACCTCCCTCTCTACAAAATTAAAAAAATAAAATTACTGAGTGTGGACAGATGAAGGCAATGGCTAAACTTTTCCTAAAAGTTGGAACAATTCCTTTCCTCCCTCCTTTTCCACTCTGATCCCCAACATCATCTTTCTTGGGTCAGCAACTCCAGAGCTCCAGCAATGGGGTCTTCCTAATCTTGTGCCCTCCCTTATTGGGATTTCTTTTTCTAAGAGGTCAGTGTCTAGAGGAACTGAGTATGGTCTCCTTCCAGGATTTTATTTGATCATCAAATTTACACATTTCAAGGCAAAGAGCTGAGGCCTGAAATCCAGATGGCAGGAGGGAAGGAATTAGGGAGAACCCAGAGAACTAAGTGACTCTTTGACAAGGAATTTCAATTAACTTGATACTTTTCTATTAGGTCTCACCAATTTGAACTCAAATTTTTCCCCTTAAGTGAAGAAATAGAATTCTCCGATTATGTATTAGCCATATGTTCAGGGCTGTATTCTGGCTGAGCATTTTTAGAAGTTGACCACTGAATACGTATACAACCTCCAAAGTCTTCTGTGCCCTCCAATATCTCACTTCATTTTGACATAAAATAAAAGCATTTACTTTCATCCAGTTCTTGGTCACCTTCAACAGGTTGGTTTCAGTTGCTGTATTTCTCAAATTTCCTTACAATAACAGCACATGAACCAGATATGTTTGGATTCTGTGGGACAGGATTACTCCCTCTTCAATTCTCCAGGTAGTTCTAGCTAAAACTGCCTTTGCTTTCACCTGAGTTAGACACATGCTTGAGATCAAAGTGAAGATATTTTTTTAACTTGAATTATTCAAATACTTGCTCACTGTTTTGTTTTTCTTTGCTGACTATTTGGAATAAACCTGGTCATTAATAAATATGGTCATATTAACCTTTAAATAGACATGTCATAAAAGATAAACATGCCTTTTTATGTAGAAATTTTCTTTGAGGTGTTTAAAAATCATAGCTTGGGTATTTAACATAGCTTCAGAAAATTGGACCTTTGCAATTAATGGACAACTGAACTTATTTTCAGAACTTTTCATTTAACTTTAGCATACTTCTTCAGAATTATATTCTCTAATCCAACTGAATCTGCCTTTAATTGCTTTAACAAGTATGTGTTTAAGTGAGATTGTTTTCAACATATCCACCTGTACAACCTGTTTGACGGGAGTTTACAATTCAGAAAAATTAAATTCGTGGCAATATAGTATATTCTACTGATCCATTTATTTAAGCTATATTTTATTGCTAACGTCTTAATAGTTAAAAAAAAAGACAATAAAAGGCATTTCTTCGTGGAAGAAAATGTATGTGTTCTTTTTCAGGAAGGCTTGATGAATACTTAGTTTGTCTCCAATGTTCTTTATTTTTTCTGTCAGATACATCATTGCTTCTGATTCATCGATCCCATATAAGTTAAAAGAAGATTCAAGTTACTGATTTCTGAAAAAATATATCCCCCTCTTACCAGAATAATTAATATTCAATTATTTTTAATCAAACATTTTAATGTAATTTAGAAGAGAGAAAACTCCTACACATATTCATTAACTGATGATTACCAAATTAGCTAAACTATTGACAGTGAACATTTGGAAGTGGAGATGTAACATCAGGAAGGGTGACATTTCGGGACCAGTGCAGTGGCTCACACCTGCAGTCCCAGCTCTTTGGGAGGCCCAGGAGAGAGAATTGCTTGAAGCTAGGAGTTCAAGACCAGCCTGAGCAACATAGCAAGATCCCTTGTCTAAAAAAAGAAAAAGAAAAATTAGCCAGGCATGGTGGTGCATGCCTGTAGTCCGAGCTACTCAGGAGGCTGAGGCAGGAAGATAGCTTGTGCCCCAGAGTTCAAGGCTTCAGTGAGCTAGGATCCCACTGCTGCACTCCAGCCTGCACAACATAGTGAGACCCCCTCTCTCTATAAATAGATAAATAAGTAAAGTTGCAGTTTCTGCTATGAAAGTGACAAACCAAAAATGATATTCAAGATCAAAGGGCAAATGATAAGTGGCACAATGAAATAAAGGGAATAAGGACAACCTGTCAGCTGCTATCTTCTAGATGTAGTATTCCACTCCTTAAAATCATTGGGTGATATATTGTGTGAAATTATTTTGTATAGTAAGAAGAAGCTTCTTGCTTCTTCTACTGGGGGTTCAAGTTAATATTTACTTTTTAATGAGGTAAACTTCACATAACATCACATTTATCATAACTATTTTAAGCAATATAATTCAGTGGCTTTTTTTTTTTTACAACATTCACCATGATGTGCAACCATCGTCGCCATCTAAATCCAGAACATTTTTATCACTCCAAAGGGAAGCCTCATCCCGTAAACAGTCACTCCTCATTCTTCCCTCCCCTTCAGCCACTGTCAAGCCTTAATCTGCTTTCTGTCTCTATGGGTTTGCCTATTCTGGACATTTTATAATTGGAATCATTTAACATTTGGCCTTTTGTATCTGGCTTCTTTCGCTTATTATCTTCATATAACTTCATTTGTTATGAAGGTTCATCCATACTGTAACATGAGTCAGTTCTTTATCCCTCTTTATCGCTGAATAATATTCAATGTTATGGATATATCACCTTTTGTTTACACATTCATCAGCTGATAGGCATTTGGGTTGCTTCCACTTTGTGGTTATTATGAATAATGCTGCTGTGAACACCTGTGTACAAAGTTTTGTTTAAACATATGTTTTCTGCTCTCTTGGGTCCAACTTTGTTTAGGAACCAACCATACTTCTTTCCACAGCAGCTGCACAATTTTACATTCCCATTAAAAATGTATGTGGGATTTAATTTCCCCATTCCTCATCAACATTTATTTTCCTTTTATTTCTGATAGCCATACTAGTGGGTGTAAGTGGTAATTCACTGTTGTTTCAATTCGTATTTTCCTAGTAACTAATGATGCCAAGTATATTTTCATGTGCTTATTGACCATTTGTATATTCTCTTTGGAGAAATGTCTATTCAGAGTCTTGACGATTTTTAAATTAGGACTTTTGTCTCTTTGTTGTTGAGTTGTAAGAGTTCTTTATATATTCCAAATATTAAACCCTAAGATATATAATTTGCAAATATTTGTATTTTCTCTTATTCTGTGGGGTTTTTTTAATACTTTGTTGATAGTGCTCTGTTATTCATAGAAGTTTTTAATTTTGATGAATTCCCAGTAGTATTTTTTTGAGACTTGGGTCTCATTATGTTGCCCAGGCTGGTCTCCAACTGCTGGGCTTAAGTGATCCTCCTACCTCCCCGCCTGAGGAGATAGCGGTAGTTATTTTTAACAATAAAGACATTACACATCCATGAAAAGACTCAGATTAAACACAACACAAAACAAAAATTTAAAACCCAAGTAAAGAGAAGACACTTCTTTAATGCCCAATCAACTTTACCAAATGCAGATTATCAGGGAGTATGTAAAGTTATTGCTGTTCAAGAAAAGGAAACAGGTGGGGCTACATTGACCTTTTTCTTCGAAGAAGTCCTGAGTTATTCAGATAAGGTGTCTAGCCTATGAATGAGATCTTTTATCTCAGGATGACAGTAGTTATTTTTTTTTAAATTATCATTATCAAATTCATCTACCAAGAAATTTCAAATAGTCTCCTCTGTTTAAATAACATTAAGGAGCTGCCTTAAACCAACAATAACCAGGAAAATCAAAAGGTTGACAGGGTGTTTCTAATTTAGCAGTTTCTAACTCATAGGCCACAGTAGTCAGATGACATGCTTGTAAAGTTACTGAGAGAAAGTTCTTGAAGTCAGAGAGCAGAGAAACTAAATCATTGCAAAACATTTTTAAGACAAAACTTAATAAAAGAGTAAGGATATCAATGGACATTATTAAATGTAAAGGCTTTGCCTATTATTTTAAATTGGTTGCCTTTAGGTAATTAATTTATTGATTGAAAACAACGAATGCAGTGGTTTGGATGAGATCTTCATTTTATTTTAATTAGTTAGTTATTGAGTAAGAAGACTTATGGTGGACACTGGTTTGGAGACCTCCGATTTTGTCCACTAGAGGTCTTGGATCAAATTTCTGCATTTGTCATTTTATGGAGTGTGCTAATGGGCAAACCCCTGGATACTGCCTAAGTACCTGTGCACAGTGCTCTTGCGTGGCCAGCAAGCACATGTGTGGCTGTCACCTGAACACATCCTGAGGGATCCCAAGGGAAATTCTGTTTCCTTATCTGCAGAATAACACCTTTATCTGATAATTATTGTGGGGACAAAAAGGAATAACATATGTGAAAATGTTTTCTACATATAAGACATATTTATTTTAAAAAAATGGAAGCTTTAGTGTGTTTCCTTTTTAATGTAGCTCTTACATTCTACTAGATATTTTCCCAAGATTTTAAAAATATTTTAAAATTAACTGAAACAGTTCTACAAAGTAGGTACTATTATTTTCCCCCATTTTACAGGTTAGAAAACTGAGGCAGTGAGTTTTTCTATAACTTGCCCGAGGTCATATAGCTGATGAGTGGCAGAGCTGGGTTTTTAAGTCAGGCAGTCTGATTCAAGAGTCCATGTTCTCAGTTACTTACCACATTATGTTGCTTAGAATAAAATAATCCAGAGATTTCAGATGAAAATCTGAATCTCTTTATTGAATCAACAAATACTTATTGAGTACCTATTATGCATTAGACTTCTCTTGAAACACTGGAAGGTCTAGCAATGCTGTGGCTGCTCTCCTGCATTCTCTTATGGCAACCATCAGCTGGAGGTGAGTTTTCAAGGCCATCTTTTGATGGGGTCACCAAACTTGGCATGATTTATTCACCTGTTTACCTGCATAAGTCCTGTCATTAATCACGTTTGTTACTGCTAACGTAAGACACAGGCACGAAAAATAGCTTATAACCAAAACATATAAGCAAAAGGCAATAATAAACATAGAAAATGAACATTGTGGCACAAGTTTAGCTTTGCAAAGTTCTCTTGCTGTTAGCATTAATCACAGAGCAATGAGACTTTGAACAAGCATTTACAATTAAGTGTTTAAAATCAGAAGAGTAAGAAACACCAACACAAAAAGCAAATGGATATAAATCAATATACCGTGAATATAGTTGACACCCCATAATTAGAAATCTCTAATAATTAATCTTTTAGGCAGAGATTTTTCAGTTATAGAATTTATTTCCTTATTTTATGCACAAAAGGTAAATAATAAGTAATATCACATCTATTTCAAAAGGCAGGCTTCAGAATATGCCACAAATTTGGGAAACAATCAACCCAATGTCTAATGCTTTCAAAGTATTCATGCAATGCAGTTGGGCAGTGTTCATAGCAATTAGCCTGAGTACTGTGGGCTCCAGAAAGGTCTCTTGAATGGAGAGATAATTGGATATGTAGAGTACCATATTATCATTACATGTATTCCAATGCACTCTAATTTTTTAACAATTGTTAATTATTATTGATGAGGATACTCGATTAGCAGGAACCTTCCCTTTGTACATGTGTCTATACCAAGCCAAGTTAATTCCTGCTATTTGCCTACTTAAGATTAAAGAGTCTGCTTTTTGAAGATCTGGTACCAAGCAGAAGAAATATTTTAATATTCTATGTGTTGTGACCAATGTCATATAGCTTGACCCTCACCATGATTTGGCCAACAATATTTCCATAAACATGGGCCAAGTGTACTATGGGATTTGCCAGGCTGATGGCATGGGTGTATACAGCACAGTTGGTTCAGGCATTTTATCTATGTCTAAATAACCAGCAGAAAACCTTTCTGCCCTGTACCACTTGGTGTGATATAATTTGTTTAATATTATAGAATGTTGAAATAACTGCAAATGTATTGATTTATTGAACAACATGTGTTAAGTATCTGTTAGGCTTTAAGGCAGGGTTTTATACATACTTTTTTCCTACATGGTGCTATGGGGTGGGTGGGTAGGTAGCTAGATAGGTAGGTAAAGAAACATATTTTGAATCCCGCAGAGAGGAAAGTGAGGCTTAGAGATTACCGCCCATGACTGCACAGCTAGTCTGGATGCAGAGCTGAGACTCAAACCTAGGCCTCTGATAACAAGTTCAGGCCTCCTCTACTACAATATCTCTTGATCAGCTTTTCTGAGAGTGCATTCCATCCAAAATCCTATGACAGAGTGACCTGGGTTATTTGTGTAAAATGTAGAGCCCTGGGCCCTGCTCTAGAAATACCGAATCCCTGGGCCTCAGAAATTTCAATAATACCCACAAGAGGTTCTCATACACAGCAAATTCAAGCATCAGGGATCTAGATACCAAACATCTTGAAATATTTGGTTAGATTAATTTGATACTAAGAAAAGATAGTTTGAGAGGAAAGAAGAAGTTGTCTGACCACATATGATAATAATAAATACCAATATATTTTTAATGTTGCCTTACATGTTGGGATTTAAATAGATTCAAAGTGATCTTCCAGTTCAGTGAGGTTGTTCTTACTTGAGGTGTTCCATAGATATGCCATGTTTTTATCTTATAGTTTTACAAAGCTGGTTCTTTGGGACCCTACTTCCATACAATATTCATTAATTTGTCAAATATTTATTAAAGTATCAAATACTATGTTAAGCACTTGAGGAAAAGAAATGACCAAAATGGCATGGTTCCTGACCTCATGGAACGAACTCACAATCTATGGAGGGAAGATGTCAACAAGTGTTTTGTCTGAAGATTTTTCTTGTAGACAAATACATTTGTGAAACAATGGATTCAACAGATTTCTTCACTATAGGAAGTTTCAGAGTCTAGTATGTACTATTATGTACTGCAAATATCTGAGAGAGGACTATGGTATGTAATGTTTTCCAGATTTATCACAGCATCCTTCGTACAGACAACAACTGCTAGGTCTAGTGCTATACAGGATACTCCAGTGAAATCCTGTGACCCCTGGAAGGCCCAGTACACTTGTGGTACTGGTATGGATATAGAGTATATTATAAAAATGGAGTCCCACTGCCCTCCCTCCCCAGTGTAGTATTGTTCTGATAACCTAGCAAGCACTGGGATCTAGGATACGGAATGGGCAGACTTGATACAGATCAGCCCTGAGCTGTCTTCAGAGGCCCTGGAGTGAGAATTTAGAAATGGAGTGGATCCCTGGATATGTCTCTGGTCTCTTCAGCTGGGTGATGGTTAAGACAGAAGGGTTGTTTTAGCATCCTTCAGGAATTCTGAGGCCATTTTAGACCATTTGGTGTGAGAAGGGCAGCATGAGAAGCATGAGAGGGGATCATATACCATCTCTTTACACAGAAGGCTGTGTATTATTTGAGGGATACTCAACCTTTGGCTAGGGGCATAGAATGAGTTTATTTGCTGAAACATACCTCCTTTCTATGTATTGCCTACTTTTATGAGGACCATTGGTGGATAAAGGAAAATACAGGCATTTTCAGTTAGCTACCTAAGCCCGATTACCTTGGTTTTTTTCTTTCTTTTTCTTTTCCTCAGGCAGTGGCTATATCTAAGTAGAACAAAGTGACCTGGCAAGTGTTCAGATAACTCAAGAGTGGTGTATTCATCTGATGGATGGATTTAAATAGTTTGGTTGTTGACATTTATCAAATTACCCAGAAAACTGCCACATCACCACCTTGATTCTTGAACGTGGAGAGTTCTTAAGGAAGCCTCTTCAGAACTGTTTGTTTCTCTTAGGGATCATAATATTTAAAGATATGTTGCTTTATTGTTCGTTAAGTACATGCTTTATTCATGAGCAAGTCTTGCCACACATGCTTCCTCATGGATTTACAAGGTGAAATCAAGAAATATAGTACTATCCCAGTAATTTAGGTAGTCACCACCTGAGTAAATACTTGAGACAAACTGCTTTTTTCCTCCTTTCCAGAGTTGTGGAATAAATGTTTATTTCTTCATTCATTGCTAGGAGACCTCAAATCTCTAAGTGTTGGTGTCTTCCGTTCAAAGTCTAGATTCAGTTTACTTTTTTAATCACTTTGAACAAAGAGGAGTTAAACGCAATTGCTGCCTTCAGGGAGCTTACATCTTAGGCTCAGAGGTAGTCAGGGAAGGTGAGTGCACATATTGTTATATCAAACCAACATCTGGAAAGTGCTAAATGTAAAGGTTATTATATGTGGTGTGATAGTGGCTCAAAGGCGTTTCATCTGCCCATGAAGAATTAGAGAAAGCTTATTCCAGGAGATTTCTTTGAGACTAGTCTTTTAAAATGGGTATTTTTAAAAATTATTACTTTACTTTTTTAAGCTCTGGGGTACATGTGCGAGATGTGCAGGTTTGTTACATAGGTGAGCGTGTGCCATAGTGGTTAGTTGCACCTATCAACCCATCATCCAGATATTAAGCCCAGCATGCATTAGCTCTTTTCCCTAATGCTCTTGCTGCCCCCCTACTCTCCCGTAACAGGCTCCAGTGTGTGTTGTTCCCCTCCCTGTGTCCATGTGTTATCATTGTTCAGCTCCCACTTATAAGTGAGAACATGTGGTGTTTGTTTTTCTTTTCCTGCATTAGTTTGCTGAGGATAATGGCTTCCAGCTTCATCCATGTCCCTGCAAAGGACATGATCTCGTTCTTTTTTATGGTTGCATAGCATTCCATGGTGTATATGTACCACATTTTCTTTAGCCAGTCTATCATTGATCAGCATTTGGGTTGGTTCCATGTCTTTGTTATTGTGAATAGTGCTGCAATGAACATACACGTGCATGTAAAGAGGTGGAACTGGTGGAGCAGAAAAAGGAAGAATTGTGCTTAAAATTTTGTATACAAAGGCAAGAATGTAATTAATACACTGAAATGGGAAAATTGAAGGCCTATTTGGGACATAATACAAGTGTATAAAGGATGGAGGAAGGAGGAGAAAGACAAGGCAGAAGATGAGTGCTAACATTATGTAGGGCCCCTTAGGCATGATATACTGTTAGGTATATCATCTATTCCTTTTCATTTCCACGAGAAACAGAGCAGAATATTATTGAAGCCACTGCTTCACTAAAGATTCATGCACCATTTCCATTGGTTAGCTTTTCTGCTGGGAAGTGACTGCTAGGGGGATAACATTTCCTAGGCTGTTTTGCATCAAGTTGGGATCAAATAGTTGCTCTCAACAACGAAATATATATGTCACTTCTGGGCTAAAGTGGTTAAGAAGTGTGTGTGCTGGCTGGGCGCGGTGGCTCACGCCTATAATCTCAGCACTTTGGGAGGCCGAGGCAGGCGGATAACCTGAGGTCTGAGGTCGGGAGTTCAAGACCAGCCTGACCAATATGGAAAAACCCCGTCTGTACTAAAAATAAAAAAAAAAGAAAAAAGAAAATTAGCTGGTCATGGCAGGCCATGCTTGTAATCCCAGCTACTTGGGAGGCTGAGGCGGGAGAATCGCTTGAACTCAGGAGGCGGAGGTTGCAGTGAGCCAAGATCGAGCCATTGCACTCCAGCCTGGGCAACAAAAGCGAAACTCTGTCTCAAAAAAAAAAAAAAAAAAAAAAGTGTGTGTGCCTTTCCCACCATGGACTAGGGAAGGAAAGTCATTGTAAATGAAGGAATTTAAGATCCTAGGGGAGGAAGAACCACCAGATGAAGAAGCCTGGGTCCTCCTGTATATACACCTGGGCTTCATCTGAGTAAGAAATCTTCAATGTATTAAGCTACTGAGATGTGATGATTGATATTTTGTAGCAGTTAGATACCTTAATACAGGTATCATTACAGGCCTATAGAATATAGGCTTTTAGAGGTAACTTAGTCAAAATCACATAACTAATAGGAGGTGGGGCCAGGATGCAAATCCAGGTATGTCTTCAGATTGCTTTTCTTTTTCTGGTCTATTCCCACGGTTTAAACTACTACTGTCTACATGCTAATTTATATTAGTGCTCCCTTGTCAGCCTAGGCCTCTGGAGAACCAGACCAGTGTTGGCAGTTGTCTCTTGGATATCTCTACTTGAAAGTCTATATTATTTAGCATATAAAAGAAGATCCCTTAAAAATGGAACTCCAATATATAATGGATTAAATAAGCAAAGTTTCTTTCTCATAGAATAAGTGGTCCAACAAGAGGAATGATTGATCTGGCCCATCTGCTTTATCTCCATATTGCTTCCCTGCCTTCCTCTAAGGTGTTGTGTCATTTGCATAGTTAACCTAACTCGTGGTTATCTGAACAGAAATTTAGGACAAGCAATTTCCTTTTAAGCAAAAGGCACAGAGGTTGCCTTCTTCTGCTCCTATTACACCATCAAGAGCTTAGTCATATGGCCACATCTAGCTGCAAGGGAGGCTTTATAATATGGTCACTAGTAGGTGATTATGTTCTTGGCTGAAACATTATTAGATGAAATAGGAGGAAAAATCATTTTAGAAGATAGTTTTCTTTCTGGCACAAGAATCTGGCTCTCCGATGTTAAATCCCAATGGATTTAAAACCATACTCAGCCATCTTCCCAGGTTAACTTCTCAACTTGCATTCCCTGACTTGGTTAATGGCCACATCACCCTCCCAGATGTCCAGAGAACAGGGTGGTGTGCTTTGACTTTTTCTTTTTCCTTCCTTTTATCGCCAGTCATTTTCATCTCCTAAATGTCTATTGAAACTGCCCGCTTCACTTAATCCTCTGTTTTTATCTCAGTTCATGCCTCATCATCTCTCACGTAGACTTGTAGGATGGCCTCCTAACTGGTCACCCTGTCTCCAGTATCAACCTATCAAGGCCATCCTTCACACTACCAGGAGAGTGATTTTTCTAAAATGCAAATCTGATCATCATTTTACTCCCTTTTTACAACCCTTCAGTGATTTCCCATGGCAAAAGTCCAAATTGCTTTGCAGAGCACAAAAGTTCCTCTGTGGTTTAGTCCCGGAATCTCTCCAGCCTCATTTCTGACACTTTACTATTCCCCTCCCCAAAATGGATCACAGCTACAGCTTTGGTTATACTGGGCGATTTCAGAATGTTGCATTTCTTTTTGTATCTGCTCATGTGTTCCTTCTGCCTGATAAATGAGTGTGTGTGTGTGTGTGTATTCTTCAAGACCCGACACAGCTGACACCTCTGCTGTAACATTATCCCTCCCTTCCCCCAGGCAAAGTCCATCACTCTTTCCTTGCTCTGTTTCATTTATTCCACAAATGTAATGGATTGGTTGTGTGTCTCTAGGCACTGTGCCATGCATTGGACACAATGAACAGAAATAGATATGGTCCTTGCCCATGTGGAGCTTATAGTCTAATGGCAGAGACAGACATCAGTCAAAGATTCCCACAGACAAATGTGAAATTGCAACTGTGATAAATACTATGAAGATGAAAAAAATGGTACAATTTTGAGTTCATTATAGGAGGCCTACTAAGGGAGACTTCACCAAGTTGGTACGTTTGAGCTAAAATGTAAAAGATGAATTAACCACATGAGAAAGATGAATTGTAGGCAGAGGGGAACAGTGGTTCAAAAATCATATGTTAAGAGGGAATTTGGGATGTATGAAAGGGTTGAATAAAAACCTAGTTCAATGGGGCTGTGGATGGCAGAGTGAGGTACAGGATAAGGCAGGAGAGGTAGGGGCTAGACGCTGAAGAACGTCATAAGTCATGTTAAGGAGGTTTCTCTTTATTCTAAGGGGAATGAGATGCCATTTTAAATGAGATAGAGAAGACATGATCAGATTTTTTTTTTTTTTTGGAAGAGTTCATTTTGGCTACTGTGTGAAGAATGAATTTGAGTATTAGCTGATTGGATGATACTAGACTTGTTAGTTCAGGGAAGAGATTCCAATATATTGAATTAATGTTGTGATAGTGGAGATTAAATAAAGTATTTCTGGGATTAGGTATGAAATAAAATATTTCTAGGATTAGATATGAAATGAAATAAAATAAAATATTTCTAGGATGAGGGAGAGGGAGGTGTCAAGAATGGTTCCTGTATTCCTGGATGTATGGCAAAGGTGGTCATGGAGGCATGGAACCTGGAAGAAAATTAGTTTGGAGAGAGTTTAAATGTGGGGTGCCTTGGAGAAATCTAAGAGGAGGCATCTCACTGTACATTAATCATATTTCTATTACTTCATATACTTTGTGATCACTTTTGTATATGTTTCTCTTTATTAGACTGTGAGCTCCTCAAAGGAATGGAGCAACATCTACGTATTATTACTGTTAATCTTTTCCATTTTTGTATCCCAACTACTTATTACACTAACTTGTACACAATATTTGCCCAGCAAATGTTTGTGAATAAATTATCTAACTGGCCCCAAGGCCCACCCAATTTCTGCCACACCAGTAATAGGAAGGAAAACAAACTGGAAAGACAAGTTGGGGCTCAATTGTAGAGTGTTTTAAATCCCTGGCTAAGAAGTTACATTATGACACAAAATGTAATTAAACCTTAAGTTTACATTTACTTTCCAATCCAACCTTTGTTTCAAATAATGCCTCTGTTATTTTTAAAATCATATAATGTTTACTCAAAGGATATTCTCTCCTAAGTAAATCAAAGCCAACTGAGCTACAAGAAAAACACAGAGATCATGCTATAAAAACCAACTATGCCCTTATGCTGCAGGACAAAATGAAATTAGAATGAATTCACAGGAAAAGGGATTGTGGATACAAAAGCAATGTAATCAGGACTATTTATTTTTTAGCTCTTTTTCTTTTCATTTGTATAGGATGTTAGGATTCAGTCGTTAGGGCAGATGTAGAGAGCGATTCAGATTTACACGGTCCATTGTTGGATTATTTTCACATCATGTATCTGAAGGGATTAATGTTGAAGAGCTACCACTGTTTCTTGGAGTCACAGTGACAGAACAATATTTTAAATCTATTGGATTTAGTCATAACGACACAGCCTCTATCTGTGGTGAAACAAAGCTAATTCAATAAATGGTCTGTGAAGTGTTAGGGATGTGGACACCTTAAAACTGACTTGTGCAAGACCTTCTTTGTGCACAGTAATGAATGGTGCTATTTTAATTGCATTAACCCAAACTGGAATAAGAATTCTTTTTATTCTACTCCTGAAATTGGATACATCATTCTTTATTGTTTTCTTGAAATATATCTATCTGTATCTGTATCTGTGTCTCTATCTATCTATCTATCTGTCTATCTATCTATCTGTCTATCTATCCATCTAGTTTCTAGAGATAGGGTCTCACTCTGTCACCCAGGCTGGAGTGCAGTGGCATGATCATGGCTTACTTCAGTCTCTAATGCTGGGCTCAAGTGATCCTCTAGCCTCAGCCTCTGGAGTAGCTGGGGCTACAGGAATAAGCCACCATGCTTGGCTACTTTTTTATTTTTTTTTCTAGAGATGGGGTCTCATTATGTTGCCCAGGCTGGTCTTAAACTCCTGGCCTCAAGTGATCCTCTGGCCTTGGCCTCCTACAGTGCTGAGATTACAGGCGAGAGCTACCACATCCAGCCTGAAATCTACATTTTAAAGGCTCCATACCTATCTTAACCCCACATTAACTGTGCAGATAACTGAGGCCAAAAAATGTATTTTTCCCCTTTGTATGCATTCTTTTTGCATGTGTGGCTCATTTTCTTCCTTTGTAAGATTGTATAATCCCTTTGTAATGTGAGCAGATGGAACAGTGGTTTACTTGAATGAACCCACAGTTTCTTCTTGTCGATCTTGATGAGAATCAGAATTGAGCATCATGTGACTGATGGCCCAATCATATTGATTTTAATGACTGGCTGTGGCAAGCAGGACTAGATAGAGATACAGACTTTGAGGACAGAGCTACACAGTGCAAAGTATAGATGTGACAGTTATTCAGTAACTGCAGGCCAAAAAGACAGCCAAGCTGAATGTAGGTCTTGGATCTGCTAGTGTTTGCATTAAGACGTTTAGTAGAGTGGTTAAGAGCCCAGGATTCAGAATCAGACTGTTTGGGTTAATTCCTTTCCTTAGCTATTTACTAGTGGTATAGCCCTGGGCAAATTATGTTACTCATGGTTTCTGAGTTTCCCCACATGGATGATGGGGTGAGTAGTATACTTCTTGCATAGGGTTGTCGAGAGAATTTTAAGCGTTATTATCAGTAAAATGCTTAGAACAGGCTCTGGCTCATAGTAAGTACTAAATAATTTCTAGCTATTATTATTAGATTAGGAAGATGATTCAGATATGGACTTTATGGTGACAAAGATGAATTTTGAAAGCAAGGTCAGTGCAACTTTTGGTGAAATGTAAAGAATTTTGAACTTTTTGATGAAGCATTAAATACACAACATCTGCTTGACCTCTTTAAACTGAATTATTTTAGAGTGCTTTCTATAAATATGCTCTAAAAGTAATGACAGTATCAAAAAATATTCCAGAGAAGCTGAAGATATGATGTCATTTAGTCAAGATTAAGGACCTCAGTTTGGTAAAGAGAAAGCCAAAGAAAATTACCGGGTTGAACTTGGAAATGGGTTTAATAACATATATAATAATATCAAGTATTTGTTGAGTGCTTATTGTTCCATAATAACTTTATTTGATTTCATCTAATCTTAAAATTAATTTTTATTATTTATTTATTTATTTATTTTTGGAGACAGCGTCTCGCTCTGTCATCCAGGCTGGAGTGCAGTGGTGTGATCATGGTTCACTACAGCTTGGAACTCCTAGGCTCAAGTGATCAATCCATCTCAGCCTCCAGAGTACCTGGGACTACAGGCATGCACCACTACCCTTAGCTAGGTTTTTTTGGTTTTTGTAGAGATGGGGTCTTACTGTGTTGGCCAGGCTGGTCACAAACTCCTAGCCTCAAGTGATCCTCCTGCCTCAGCCTCCCAAATCACTGGGTTTACAGGCATGAACCACCATGGCTGGCCAACTTTATTTCATTTTAAAATTTCATTTAATTATTTAATCATTTTACTTAATCCATACAAAACTCCATAAAGTATTGTTATCTTCATCTTACATATAACTAAGCTGGGGCTTAGAGAAGGGATGTGGCTTTTCAAGGTTCCATAGTTGTTTAGTATGCAATTCAGGATTTGAACCCAATTATGACAAACTGCAAAGTTAGTCTTTTTTAACCTCTATGCTATATTTTTCTCTATAGGCTGTTATTATTTATATTAATAACTATCATCAATGTGGCATTTTGGGGTTTATGAAACACTTTTAAAAGTCCTATAAGGTAAGCATTTTTTACATCCCAATTTTACAGATAAGGAAATTGAGGCTTAATGAGGCTTACTGATTTGTCCAGGAGTCTTCAGTTACTGCATGCCCATTCTTAAGGTTCTAAATGTTTAAATTTATCCTCAATCCTGTAATAGTAGAGATTCTTGCCAACTCCATGCCTACCACCATCCCAATGGGCTGATGTAGGGAGAGAGAGAGTCAGCAGAGTCATCAATGGGGAAGGTATTCAAAGAGGAGGGAAAGTAGCCAAATGTGGGAGAAAAGCAGAGCCCAAACTTTGCCCACACTGTCTTTGTAAGTAGGAAGCATCTTGGTTGCTACAGTCTCAGTAACAGGATGACTGACTCTTCATTTTCTGTCCCATCAGTAATGTCAAAATTATAACAGGAAATATCAAAGTTAGACTTAAGTAAGAATATTCTGACAATATGGGTCTTGAAATACTGAAGGATTATGGGAAACTGCTTTCCCTATAAGATTGTAAGACATAATATTTGTTCTATTATCGTGTTGTATTTCAAGTAGGCATCTTTACAGTCAAAACACTCAGCTTTTTGGTCAAACATTGCCCATAAGTCTAATAGATGCTACAGGAGCTCTCTTCTTAAAACACATCAGGAAACTCAGGGATTGTTAATAGTTTGGTTTGAATTAGCAGCAAACCTTTTTATTCTGTTTGGGAACTTGCCAGTGAGATGACAACCAGAGTTAGGACCTGCCAGCAATCACTGTTATTCCTAGTGATGGCTTTATACATTCCTCTCAAGATAATTAAGATATTTATATCCATAAAATGGAAAAGTGCCTATCTTAATCTATTTTATCTATAATGCCTCCATAGAATCCAGACATGTTAACAGGCTGAGCACGAGATCAGGATCTTGGGAAAAAACACACACTAATAAATCTTTTATTGTTTTCTCTCCTTTCTTCATCCACTTATGATAAAAATTACCCTTGTGAAATATTCTCAAAACTGCTAGTCTATGGATTGGAAGTTAGCCTGCTGTAAACTCACTCATGAATTTATTCTTTTACTTATCAACTTTATATTGAGCAGCTATTACGTATCAGGCACTGTTCTGGGGGCTGAGTAGTCATGAAACAGACAAAAGCCCCGGGGCTCTTGTGGCTTATGTTCTAGTGAAGAGATACTTAGTGAGCAATATGAGTAGGTAGATCGACAAGAAGAAACTGTTTCATATATCCTCAGATAATGAAACCTGCTATGAAGAAAAGAAACAGGAAGGGAAGACAACATGGGAGGGTGAAATCTGGATCAGGCAGACAAAGAAGGCATGCACCAGACAGTGACTTTTGAGTGCAGACCTGAAGGAAATGAGGAAGCTAACCTTACAGAAGTTTCAGGGAGGAGCATTTCAGATAGAGAGGACAGCAAGTACAGGGTTACTAATGGAGGAGCATGCCTGGTATGTTCGAGCAAGCAGGAGAGTGAAGCTGGAGAAGTGTGAATAAGGGGATGAGCATAGGATATGCAGTAGAGAGGTTGTTGGGTGGGTGGGGGAAATGTTTACGGATCATATAGGGCCCTGTAGGGTGCAGCTTGCAAAATTTGACCTCCTATCATGCTAAAGCCAGGCTGGTTGGGGCAGACAGGAAGGGGCTGTTCTGGATCATGCATGGTTGAGACTCTTTTCATGTCAGCTGACATTTATCGCACAGGAGCCACATGGCATGTACTCTGTTGTGCTCTGAAGATCCAAAGAAGAAAGATAAATATATTTTCCCCAAGTTATTCAGTCTGGGAGAGGAGACTTAAAATGCCGCATTCTAAACTTACTTTTCCCCAGGTGGAGAATTTTAATACAGGTAATAATAAATGCCTAGTCATATTTTCCCTAAAAGATGAGAGAAGGAATTTTTAAAGGGAGGAGTAGCATTGTGAAGGCACACAGTGACACATGGAAACCTCTTTCCCTCAGCAGCACGGAGTGCTGCCCTCTTCCCTACACAAAGCAGATCCCTCCAGAGAGAAGACACTGTTAACTAGAAAAACCTTTCCCGGGCATGGTGGTTCACACCTGTAATCCCAGCACTTTGGGAGGCTGAGGCGGGTGGATCACGAGGTCAGGAGATCGAGACCATCCTGGTCAACATGGTGAAACCCCTAAAAATCATCTCTACTAAAAATACAAAAATTAGCTGCATGTGGTGGTGGGCGCCTGTAATCCCAGCTACTCGGGAGGCTGAGGCAGGAGAATTGCTTGAACCCGGGGGGGCAGAGATTGCAGTGAGTCAGCACTCCAGCCTGATGACAGAGCAAGGCTCCGTCTCAAAAAAAAAAAAAGAAACCTTTTGGACCTCCATGCACAAATGACAGGTGTACCCCATTCAGGACAGTAAAAATGTTCTGCAGATAAACTGAATTTAGGTTCAGTTAATTATTTTCGGAGTCAACTCTGAGACATTAGTAACACCAATAAATCTACAATTGGAATGAAGAAGCACCTCAAATTGATTCGGTAAGCCTAAATGCTCCCATTCTGTTTTATCCTGAAGTTAGACCACAGCTGCAATTAGACACCTTAATCTGGGAAAACTAATTTTTTTCAGCCTTGTCCAAATTGCTGTGCAGCAAGAATGCAAGATCTTGCTGGCTGAGAGGTACTGCAAGGAATGTAAGGTGTTGCTGGTACTGCCCTCTGTACAGAGACCACAGGTGTGAGGGGATAACATAACTCAGAAAGTGCATGAGGCTTCCTGAAACCTCTAAGGCCCACAACAAGGTTTATTTATCACTCACCAGAATTTTTTTTGTGTTAGTTATTTTCTTCTACCTAATACTTATTTAAAGTTTCATATATCAAACTAACAGTAATCTTTAAATCTTAATCGTTTTTACTTTTTGTGGTACAGTATAAGGAAAGATCCCAAATCTCTTTGATGAGTTTTATCTATAAACAGTATTAGGTGTCCTACTCTCTCCCAGTCCAATTTCCTTTTTTTTTTTTCTTTTAGAAACATGGTCTAACTCTGTTTCCCAGGCTAGAGTGTTTGCAGTGGTGTGTGTTCATGGCTCACTGAAGCCACTCACTCCTGAGCTTAGGCAATCCTCCTGCCTCAGCCTCTGGAGTAGCTGGGACTACAGGCATGCACCGCTACACTCAGCTAATTATTTTTAAATTTTTTGTAGAGATGAAGTCTCACTATGTTGCCCAAGCTGGTCTTGAACTCCTGGCCTCTAGTGATCCTCCTGTCTCAGCCTCCCAAAGTGCTGGGATTACAGGTGTAAGCCACTGTGCCTGGCCCAGATTCTTAAAGGGAGGAGTAACAAAATGTTTGTAGACACCTTTAATCAAGTAGGGTTTTCCTTCTGATAACCAACTATTTCGATTCTTCCCAAGTGAAAAATGGTCCCTCCCAAGCCCCCAAAAGTCTCTTTCTATGTAGCATTGGTTTAAGGTTCAGGATTTTGTCATCTAAATCATGTCCATATGTGGATGGGCTCCTGGGGAGAGGAGCAGTTCCTTGAAAATGATTTCTATTAATCTGAAGATAAGTTACCTGCCCCACTCCTACTCAATATATGTTGGTGGTACAGAGATAAGATAACTCCTATGAACACTCCTATTCAGAAACAGGGGAGGTGGGATGGGAGACACACAGCAGTTACTGATCCACAGCAATTCTGAAATCAAGCCAGTCACATGTTGCCAGTTCCTTGATTAGGGTCCAGTCTTAACTGTCTTGGAACTACTCTCTGAGGCTCTTGTCTCTACTGTCTCATATATTAGTTCCACCTTTAATCAGCCTTCCTAAGAAACAGAAAAAAGCCCATGTCTGCAACTGAGCTACTTTCTCATACTGTTTCCTGCTGGTAGAAAGGCCAGGAAACAGTCTGGCCTCTTTTTGTTTTGTATTTTCTCTGTCTATTTTAGTCTAAGTGGGCAGCTCTTCTATCAATACGATTCTCTTAAAAAAGTCTATGGGTTTCCCATGACTTATTGGCACTTATTCTATTAATAAAAAGCCTCACCTACATATCTTTAAGATACATCGTTATCTGTCTTGAGTCCTATATGAGGCTCCTATAGATTAACACAGTTCAGATGCTTACACATTCTCTTGATTCACAGAGAGGGTCTACAAAGCTTTCTCTTAGATCCTTAGAAAGCCCTTCATGCGGCCGAATGTTTCTGTGGGGCATCCCTTTAAACCTTCTTGAGGTCTTAAGAAAGACTGGATTTGATCTTTATCCTGAAGTAATTAACCATTTCTTACATTGAAAACCCTTTTAGAGAGAGACTGGAGATGAGAAGCAATTTATTTTGAAACCCAGCAAATCCTAGATCCTTTTTAATTCCTTTAAATTCTGTTAAATTTTTTGAAGTGTTTTCTTTAATCCATCCCTCTCTTCCTGAATTTATTATAGGCAACTACAAAAAGCACTTTCAACATTCTGCCTGGAAATCTTAGTCAGATCCTGAAGACCTTTAGGTACACTGTCTCTTCTATTTTCCACGTTACTGTAGGCAGCAGTATAGCTAACTGTTGGCCAGTATTTAATTCAGGTGCCCTTTCTCCAGGACCCAAATATAGTTCCCTCTCTCTTTCAAGTTCTTATCTCCTTGAAGGCCTTGTAGCTTTCATATCTATCTCCTCAAGGTCCTAAGATCTAGTGCTTGCTACTTGGTCCCAAAGCCATTGTTGTAGATTTTTATGACAGAATCCCTTTCTGATAACAAATTCTGCTGTAGTTATACATGGCTATGTGAAAACTCACCCCAAAACTTTGTGGCTCAAACACTTTATTTTGCTTGTGGTTTTGTGGATCAGAAATTTGGGAAGTGTTTGGCTGGATAGTTCTTGCCTGGGCTGTCTTCTGCAGTTCCAGGCAGGTGCAGGGCTATACTTATCTGAAGACTTGAATGGGTTGTATGTGCAAATGGATCACTCACAGGGCTGGCCATTATCTTGGAGCTCAGGTGGGGCTGTCAACCTGAGTACCTCCATATGGCTTCTCTCTGCGGCATTGGCTGGATTCCAAGAGGGAATGTCCTGAGAGAGAACGTTTCAAGAGATCTGGATGCAAGTGGCAATGTTTCTTAAGAGTGAGCCTTGGAAGTCCCAGATATCACTCTGCTGAATTCTCATAGTTCATATTCAATGAGTGAGTCTGTAGTCTTCTCAATGAGAGGAAGAGCACACAGTTTGTGGCCATATTTAATTTTTCACAGTGACTCTCAGAGCCCTCCCAACTACCACTCTCCCGGGGAGATACTGGTGGCATGAATGCTTACTGACAGCCAGCAGCTGAAAATTTGGGAGATGGTTCAGGAGCCTCTGTGGTTTCACAGTGGGGTGGGGGAGACATAAGAAATTTTAATCCAGAGAAATATTGCAAAAAAACTTTTGCCTTGAAAAGTTTCTGAAGTTTATGAAGTCTTGCCAAACTTTGTGAAGATGACTTTCTTCTTTGGTTCACTCATATTGTTCCCATAGTTTTGAATGCCATGGACTAATCTGTACATAAATTTTGAAATCATGTGAACCCCTGTCAGAATGGTCCATTTGTTAACTTACAGCTGGATAGTCCACCCTATTTTATAGTCTCCTGCAGGACTCAGTGACCTTTTAACAATGGCGCATCAAAATGCTGACCTTTTGTTTGGGTGAGCTGGGTGCTGAGAAGATTGGGGTGATGAAATAGTGCAGTCACATCCCATGTGTGAGAGGGGTGTGGTGAGCTCCTAAGCTTATACCTGCCCTGGGGACTTACTGGCTTTAAAGGTATGTGTTGGAAGAAGTGATAAGGGGGGCCCTGGGGGAATTTCAGTGAACCTCTGATGGTATCCTGGGCTCCTGGTCCCCAGTGTCTGACCTGTATTCTATTTCTTAACTGAGGACCTTGCCCTAGGACATTTTCTTGTATGGCTGCACCCTTGTAGCCTTGTAGCAAACAACTAAAAACACGAAGACTCTTCTGGAACACTCACTAACACTGAGTTGCATTCATGATAAAACTTTGGTAGAAGCAGGGCTGACCAGTAGGAAATTAAAGCCAAGAGTCGAGGTAGGTAAAATTCAAGGTCAGATATATGCAATGGCTTGGAAACTGAAAAGACACAGCAAAAATTAGAGTCAGTGATTCCCCATGGTCAGCAATATAATAAGCCAGGTTGGGAGGACGATATCGAGCAATATAGTTTCAATATTTGTCCCTGCCCAAATCTCATGTTGAAATGTAATCCCCAGTGCTGGAGGTGGGAGGTGTTTGGATCATGGGGGCAGATCCCTCATGCCTTGGTGCTATCCTATGATAGTGAGTGAGTTCTCGTGAGATCTGGTTGTTTCAAGTGTGTGGCACCTCATCCTCCATTCTCTCTTGCCTGTTCCTGTTTTCACCATATGATGTGCCTGCTCCCCCTTTGCCTTCCGCCATGATTGTAAACTTCTTAAGGCTTCCCTAGAAGCCAAGCAGATGCCAACATGCTTCCAGGAAGGCTTTCAGAACTGTGAGCCAAGTAAATGTCTTTTCTTTATAAATTATCCAGTCTCAGGTATTTCCTTATAGGAATGCAAGAATGGCCTTACACATCAAGAAAGAGACAAACAGGCAATGGTTTGCTATGGTTGTGAGGAAACTGAAGGTCTGGGTTTCAGGAAGATAAAGTGATGAGAAGTAGTCCAATTTTGGAAGCCCAAAAAGCAACTTTAGGTGATTTAAAGGGATTGCCATAGCACAGGAATGGTATGATGGTTTCATATCACTCTGATTAACTAGTAGTTGCTTTTCAGTGTGCTGCACTGAGAACAATTTTGAGGCCATGTTTGGCGTGTGCATGAAAGGATGTTGTGATTGATGAGCTATGTTTTCCATGGGTGCCAAACCTGGGTGGGGCTGGCAGCCTGGGTGCCATGTGTTTGGTGACTGTGTTCCAGATGATGAAAAGAAGGCTGACACATGGACTTTAGGAAAGCATTCTCCTTAGTAACAAAGCAAGCCAGATGGGCTTAGAATTAGAAGCTAAATAAACAGGGATGATTTACCCCTTAAGGAGGCTAGGGCTCACCTACTCCAACTTAAAGACCCTTTAAGGATATGGTGTGCTCTGGAAGCCAGAAATTAAAACCTTTTAGAATTCACTAACACCAGAGCTAAACATGAACTGTGGCCATTTTGCCCCTAGCCTCTTAGGGTTTTTTGCTTTCTTTTCCATTCATGTTTTGTAACTTTGCCACATTCACCTATGTCATTCCCCAGATTTTTTCTTGACTATTGGATGCCTTGAGATTTCCTTCCATCTGGAGTACTTGGCTCCCTTGGTGATGAGAGCAGGTGGGGCAGGTGAAGGCAACCTCCCACTAGCCCCCAGGGCAGGAGTGCATTTTATGGTAGGGGGAAATGTATGGTTTAAGAAAGTACTTAGGTGAGAATAGTCCCCTCCACTACCTTTAAAAGTGGAGAATGTTTGCTATCTCCTGGGCTCCTTTAATGGTATCTGCGGAACTACTGGGTGCTTCATTTAGTTCAGCCCAGAACATAAGCAGGCAAACACATGGGAATGCATTTGGTCATTAGAAAAGGGACTTTGCCTTTTACTGCTTGCTTGGGCTTAAGATGGTTTCTGGATCTGGGTCTGTGGGTGTTGTGAAAAAGTATATGGAAAAGAGTTTGTAGTCCACCTCTTTTGTGTTTTTGCTCAATGTCCATGTAAAGTGGGCTTGCATAGTGTTTAAATGGAAGGAAGCTTCTATTCCCATTCCATTCTATGAAGTTCCCTTAGAATATTTTCTTCACTGGTTTATACAGATTTAAATATTTTCTTCATTGGTTTATACCTGAGCATCTTGGTGGGAAAACCAGCTGATACTTTGCTCTCATACATTTGGTGTTGTTCAAAATCCCTCAGATGGGTAAAGCCCTTAGCTTTTAGGCTATCCCATTACATTTTTGTAGATGGGCTGTCAGATACCACAGTTTCAACACATGTGCCCATGCGATCTGTTGTAAAGATGTTGTTGTAATGATTTTTTAAAGATCCATTTAATGTAACAGTTTTGTTTTATTTCTCTCTGGTGCAGCTGTTTCATGTGAGGTTGGGTTAGATGCTGAATTCTGCAAAGATGAGCAGGACATATCCTGTGTTAGGCCGTTCTTGCATTGCTGTAAAGAAATGCCCGATACTGGGTAATTTATAAAGAAAAGTGGTTTAATTGGCTCATGGTTCTGCAGGCTTTGCAGGAAGCCTGGTGCTGGCTATCTGCTTGGCTTCTGGGGAGGTCTCAGGAAACTTACAATCATGGCAGAAGGAGAAGAGGGAGTAGGCACATCACATGGTGAAAGCAGAAGCAAGAGAGAGGGAGAGGGAGGGAAGGAAGGCGCCACACACTTTTAAACGACCGGGTCTTGTGAGAACTATCACCAAGACAGCACCAACGGGATAGTGCTAAACCATTCATGAGAATTCTGCCCCCATGATCCAATAACCTCACACCAAGCTTCACCTCCAACACTGGAGATTACGATTCTACATGACATTTGGGTGGGGACAAGCATCCAAACTATATCACATTCCTATCCTCGAAGATTGTATGGACTAATGGGGGCAAGGGAAGAATAACAAGAAAATGATACCCACAAGTATGCAGCAAAGCAGAATTGTGGCAAATACCATCGGAGAGCTGCAAAGAACGATGGGAGTCCAAGTTGTAGAGAAAAATTTATAGGAGGAGATGGGGAATAACTAAAGGAGGTAGCATTTAGGAAGAGATTTGAAGGATGACTAACATTTTGACAAATGGAAATAAAGGTGGAGTTTGAGACAGAATCAAATGTTTCGGCAAGTGGCAACTGTATTTAGTCTCTTGGCAAGTTAAGAGTTTGTGTCGTCAAGAATTAGGAGAAAAAGCAGGAAAAATTTTTGGAAAACTGGGTAGAGACTTTAATACCAGTTTAGAGTATTTGTTTTTAATTTGGTAGGTTATGGGGAGGCACTGTTTTTTTTTAAACATAGCAGTAATATCATCAGAGTCAGGAATGACATGCTTTAAATAGAGTTCATCTCAAATGGGCTAGTCTGTTTATGAAGATTTTTATCTATATATGCACATAAATATGTACATATAAATTTTCACAGCCAAAGGAAAAGGTTGTATTTTATGGCATAAAATTATATTTTTTGGCTCTGACTCAGCAGTCATAAAACCTAACTATTTCCAAGCATAAGAAAGATGGAAAATACTCTCTTTATAACATCTTAAATAATTGTATGGAGGCCAATCCTATGGCCCTTGTGCATAAGTAGCTCAGACTGAATTTTAGAAGAGTTTTTCATACATGTCAGCATTAAGTTTGGGCACTGAAACAGACCATATATCTAATAGGTAACTTCCTTGTGAACTTTCAGTCCCAACTACCCACAATGAAATGTTCATATATGCATTTAAATGCAACTATTAAGAAGAACTGATACCTTTTCCTATGTCTGTTGCCTAATAAAACAAACTTCGCAAACTAACCCCAGGGGGGAAAAAAGTGCAATATATAAGTTTTAGCTTCCAAGTAAAAAGACATAACTAGAAATCACACAGGACTCTATCAGGGAAGCACTGACATTTGATTCACCCATGAATAAATTATTGTTGTCGCCTGAATGCTGGGTAAAGTCATCAGTAATAAAAATTAATGTGAGCTACACTGTTAATCCAAAGCAGAAAAGTTGGAATCATGCAGAATCTAGTGAACATTAGAAAGGGAATCTTATCCAAGTGTCCGAAGGAACAGGAGATTTGACGTACTCTTATTTGCTTATCTTTAATTTTTCTGATGTAACATATCAGATAGGCAAATTTCACTTTTTTCTTTCAAATTTTAAGATTAAGCCAGACTATTAATATCAGCCAGAGGATATTCAGATTAATCAGTTTTAGTTCTGCTGTAATATCTCTGCTGAGCTTGCAAAACAGATGAATATATGAACAATGATCAATCTAATCCATACATCCAGATCTATGAAAACTGTCTTAGTTGTTCTGGTTTAAAGGTTGTTTTGTTCCAGGTAGGTGACGAACTGAAAGGGAGAGACAGGAGACTGACTTTTAAATCATCATGGACACGCAGAGCTTGGTGAAAGTATAAAATGAGGCAGAATCTATTGCTTGCCATGAAGAATTTTTACGGCAATGCTCACTTTAGAGTGACAGGAGTGAGTCTGTCACAATTCAAAGTCAGGCAAAGGAGGTTGTCAAGGTTACAGGCAGAGAGGCTGGAGATAGGGTTGAGGGTTGGTCACAGTGGGAAGGAGGCAAAATTCAAAGCTAAGGATCCCCGTGTCAGCAGAACTTCAGGTTGGTCAAGCAGCTTGTAACAGGATAGGGAAGAAGACTGCTAAGGGAATTTCTGTTTCAAAAAATCCCTCCTGATCCATGAGGTTCTTTATGCAAAACAGAGCTTTTCTTCTTCCTTAATATCCAGTTCCTAAAGTAAAACCATCAATGTCTTTTACAACCCTGTCATCTCGATTCACACTGAACTAAATACTTTCAGGAATTAGTCATAGAATCGCTTAAAAAATAAAAAGGCTGAGACGAGGTCGTGTGTGTGTGTGTGTGTGTGTGTGTGTGTATGTGAGTGTGTGAGTAGATGTATGTGTGTGGTATAAACGAGGGGCTTCCCGAATGGTGGCTGAACAGAGAAGGACAACCTAGAAGAGGTCTGACCTTCATTCATGTTGCCATTTAGTCAGAATGCCGCTCTTTTCTCTGGATTATGTATTGAGAATTTAACTACCATTACTTACAAAAACAATGTTTCCTTTCCTTAAACACTATTTGAAATCTATCACTTAGAGACTACTGCATTTAAAGACATCAGCCTTATCTCAGCACTTTATTCTTTTTCATTTTTGGAAGAAAGAACTTCTTTATTTATGGCAATTAAGTGTATCATTGTGGCTGCCAATTTTGGGATGTTGCATTAATGTTTAACTTCTATACAAACAACTGAATTCACCACAGTCTGAATTTGGTCACTCTCATTTAGTTTTTAAAGTGATAATTACACAGTTTTAAGGTTTATGCTGTTTACCTAGAAAGTGAAATAGGGTGAAGGTGAGTATTTTTGTTGGCATCTATGTCATGGCCTCCAACGTTTTCACCTAGGAGACTCCAAGGTCACACAGCCAACTTCGCATGCTTGGAAATCACAGGCTGGAAAAAACTGAGACTTGAGACACAGAGATGGCTACTAGAATGGGGCAGGTGCTAGGCTGATTGTCCAGGTGCAGAATGGGGGAAGAAAATCTAACTAGGAGAATAGTATGCAGGATCTGTTACCATGGAGACAGGCAGGCGCTCCTATAGGAGTCAGCATCGGGGAAATCCAGCAAGTGGTAAGTGGTGGCAATTCCAGCCAGCCAGGGAGTCTAGGGGAGGCCACAAAGACAGGAAGACTTTAGAGAGGATCCAGGCACAGGGTCAGCATTCAGGAGCCAGGTTTGAGCCCTCGGACCATTCTGACTAAGGCTGGGGAGATGAACAGCTCAATCCAAATCCTGATTTCCCCAATTACTAACACATGCCCCTGAGCAAGTATTTCATCTCTCTGAACTTCAACTTCTACAAAGTCTATTAGACGACAGTGACTACCTTGTAGGATTATTGTGATGTTAAAAATAATAAAGGACTTAGCACATACCTGAATCACACTAACAGTGTAACATATAACTGCTTTTTAAAATCGATTATTAGGATTATGCCTAGAGCTAAATGGGGATTTGATACAGAAGTAAGGAGTTTAGTTATTGAAGTTAGGATACCAGTCACCACAAGGCCAAAGGAAGGGTGATCATGACATAATATTAGCCTTCTTGGATTGTCCCTGACTAGGGGTCCAGATAGATGTCATGCCTCAAATTGAGCTAAATTTGCATGTGGTTTTGGTGGAGTCCTCTTTGGGAAAGAGAGGGTCACAGAGTATATGAAATAGATGGAATCTTGCCCTTAACTGTCCAACTGAATTCACACAGAACATGATTAACCATGATCATTCAAATGCTCTTTCCTAGAGATGAACTGTCATGTGAACTTTCCCCAAGATTTGTTACTCACAATGGAAGCTGCATCCCTAAGGAAGAGTGTTATGATACATCTGAAACCATAGAGTTTATCAAATTTTTTATTGTCAATTAAAAATATTGGATATAAAATCTATTATGAATGGAAAAACTGTGGCTGCTGATCACATGATAAAGCCACTGTTTCTTTCCCCCTCTTTTTACTTAAAGCCCAATGCTCTGTGCCACCGAATGCTTGATTCTCTAGACCCTTTCCTACCTGCATTCCAGTTCTGTGACTTCAAGACCTTGCTTGGGGACCAGTCAACTGAAAAGATGAGGATATCTCACTCTCATTTACCCCATCATCATTTAAAAATTGCTTTCACTCATTTGATTTCATTTGTATCTCCCACCTCAATACTGAGGCAGGAATTACCTTCACTGAACAGTTGAAGAAATGAAGCTCAGATAGTTGAATTAATTACCCAAGGCCACTCGGCTGGTGAGTGATAGAGCCATGTCTAGAAGCCAGGCTTTCTGAATCCAGGCTTCATGGGTTTTTCCACTTTACCATGTTGACTGCAAGTTGATGGTGGCTTACTATTTGCTCCTTTCCCATTTCATCTATGTTTTAAACAGTAGCTTCCAGCATCTTCCACAATTAAGAACTCAATAGGTACCAGCGCTGTCCTTGAGTAGCTCAAGGTGCTGTCCACACCCATGCTGTTCACAGGGGCTACAAGAGACACAAAGACAGTCCCATCTTTGACTTAGATCATTTTCTTCTTGAGTCAAAGGTGGAAGAACAGAAGTATGAATCTGTGAAGTTTAACAAGGAATAGGTGCTGAGGGAAGAGCAGCATTAGAGGATGTTTTGGGTGCCAAGCTCTGTTCTAGGAACAGTTACGTATCTTTATGTGATATCAAGGATCAGAGCAAACAGTGCTTCTTTTCATAATAAGCCAAGTGAGGTCGATCCTGCCATCAGGACCTTCCAGTGACTCCCATCTCTCTGATATTTTCCCCTCCTATTTCCAGTGCCCCACCCTGTCTCACCTTGGATTCTACTTCAGCCACTCGAGTCTGCTTGCTGTTTCTCAAACAGAGAAAATATGCTGACACCTCAGGGCCTTAATGCTTGGTTCCTTCTTTGTGCATGAGAAAGGCACTTTAGAATTGTGAGGCTTGGAGGGGCATTCGTCATCTGAATATTCTATTCATTAACATAAATACAATCATGTCATTCTCTTTAAAAAATTCTTTTAATTAATTAATTAATTATTTTTTGGAGGCAGAGTCTTGCTCTGTCACCAAGGCTGGAATACAGTGGCACAGTCCTAGCTCACTGCAGCCTCAAACGCCTGGGCTGAAGTGATCCTCCCTCCTCAGCCTCCTCAAGTAGCTGGGACCACAAGCACATGCCACCATGCTTGGCTGACCTTTTTTTGATTTTTTTTTTTTTTTGTAGAGATGAGGTATCGCTGTGTTGCTCAGGCTGGTCTCAAACCCCTGACCTCAAGTGATCCTCCTACCTTGGCCTCCCAAAGTGCTGGGATTACAGGTGCGAGCCATGGTGCCCTGCCTAAAATCTTTTAACTGTTGCTCATTGAGCAGGAAGTCCAGACTCCCTGAGCTGTCTGGGAAACCCTCTTTCTCCTCACTCTCTGCCTCACACTTCATCTTCCAGCAGTACCAGTGGTAGTACCAAGGTTGACTGAGGGAGGAGGCTTCCATTCCTCTACTCTCGATCAACTTCCACTCCCTGCAAGCAAGCTCAAATGAACAGAATAAACATGTAAAAACTCTGTGCTTTCTATAAACCAAGCTTCAAGACAAATCTCCAATCCAAGCCTTCCAGACTGGGTACCTAAACCCCTTTGACCCAGAATGACAGAATTATTTGACAGTATGATTTGCAGTCTGCTGCTCACAGGAGTCTCTCTGCATTTGTTCATATTTCCCCTCTGCCAAGCAGGCCCTCTCTTCTTTATTCTCCTTCTCTCTCCCTCATCAGCTTCCTCGCTGACTGTATAAGCCTCTCAGCTTGTGCTTAGCCTTCTTTGACCCATTCTTCCCACCTGCCCCTACACGCCACCTTAGAGGCCTTTTTCTGTGTACCTCTACAGGACACATTTTACAATGTGTAGAAATGATGTTTATGTGCCAGTGTCTCCCAAAGAGTAAGAGCTTGTTGTAGGCTAGGGACATACCAGATTTACCTGTGAATGATGGATTAGAAAAACATTGCTTGGAATGTAGTTTTTAATAAATATGTGTTAAAGAATAAATGAAGGACAAAAACCACGCTTTGGGGAAGGTTATTCAGAAGTCTGAGTGTAAAGTAATTTGAAAAATTTTAACTTTATAAAAGTGTGCAGAGAAAGGTTCAGAGAAGACGTGGGAGGGTAATTTCATTAGCCCAGGCAGTACACAATGGAGACCCAAACTAGAGAAGTGGCAACTCATACACTACAGGTTTCAACTCCCTCATCTGTAAAAGAGGAGTTTTAACAGCATGTACATCATAAGATTGTCATGAGAATATGTTGTATTGATAACACATATTAATTATTATTATTTTAAAAATAATAGCAGCAATGCTGTATGGTGGTGAGAGGCATAGCTCTGGGCCATGCTGCTGGGATTGACTCCCAGATCCCACACTTACTTGCTGATTGAACCCCAGCAAGTTTCCTAACCACTTTGTGCCTCCGTTTTTACAGATTTAAAAATGGATGTAACAACACCTATTGCATAATGTTGTTAAAAGATTTCTATGAATTGATGCATGTGCAGTGTTTAAATCTGGAATGTAGTAATTTATTTTAAAATGTTGGTTTAGGCAGGGCGCGGTGACTCACACCTGTAATCCCAGCACTTTGGGAGGCCGAAGCAGGGGGATCACCTGAGGTCGGGAGTTCGAGACCAGTCTGACTAACATGGAGACACCCTATCTCTACTAAAAATACAAAATTAGCCAGGCGTGGTGGTGCATGCCTGTACTCCCAGCTACTCGGGAGGCTGAGGCAGGAGAATCGCTTGAACCTGGGAGGCAGAGGTTGCGGTGAGCCAAGATCGCATCATTGCTCTTCAGCCTGGGCAACAAAAGTGAAACTCTGTCTCAATAAATAAACAAATAAAATAAAATAAAATGTTGTTTTAAACCGCAAACACATACACACACAAGAATGGAAAGAAAACTTGTTGAGGTAGAATCAACATGACTTTATAAACTAAATGAATATGCATGTGGGTGTGTGTGTTTGCTGATGTGGGAGGTGGAGTGAGGTAGGAGAAAGCATTTGAGATAGATTTTGTTTGGAAACTAAATGATCCTACAGATGATGATACTTTGAACCAAGACTAGGAGCCAAGGAGCTAGAACCATTTAGGAAGTTGGGCCAATAATTAATTCAATTTTCTATCTTATCAGTTTGAAATGCTGATGGGCATCTACGTACTAATGGTAAGGAAAGAGGTTGAGATTTCTGATCTAGAATTAATGATTTAAGAATCATTAACACATGTTTCAAAAATAATAACTAATATTAGTTGAAAGCTATGATCACTGTGCTAAACATTGCATATACATTATCTCACTGAATCCTGTCAGCATCCCTAGGAGGTATTAGCTACATTTCACAGATGGGGAAAACTGAGGCACAGACAGATTAAGTAACTTGCCTTAGGTTACCTGATTAGGTGGTCAGGAAGGGTTTGACTGCAGGCAGTTTTATTCTGGAGCATGTGCTCCTTATTCTTTTTCGTTCTGTCTCCAAAGAAAAAGTTGAAGTCATGAGGTTGGCCAAAAGAACCTGGCAAGAAAGAGGATGTGTCTCATAGAGGCATGTTTTAGGCTAACCGTCAACACTTCTTGCTTGACATTCTCATTACCAATAGGTTACTGTTTGTAAAACAAATGGTAAGGGTTCCAAAGATGCTATGTCAGTGAATGAATGATTAGATATTAGAGGTTCAGGCTTTGTGGCCATAAAGTAGAGGAAGACTAATGATATAGTTTGGATGTCTGTCCCCTCCAAATCTCCTGTTGAAATGTAATCCCCAAGGTGGGAGGTGTTTGGATCATGGGGGCCGATTCTTTAAGAGTGGCTTTGTGCCATCCTTGGGGTAATAAGTAAGTTCTCACTCTGGGTTCATCCAAGATCTGGTTGTTTAAAAGAGAGTGGCACCTCTTACTTCTCGCTCTTGCTCCCACTTTCGCCATGTGATGTGCTGGCTCACCCTTCACCTTCTGCCATGATTGTAAGCTTCCTGAGGCCTCACCAGAAGCAGGTGCCAGCACTATGCTTCATGTATAGTCTGCAGAAATGTGAGCCAAAATTAAACCTCTTTTCTTTACAAATTACCCAGTGTCAGGTATTTACAGCAATGCAGGAATGGGCTAATACAACTAACTGGCTCAGGATAAGGTTTAGACTCCAACCCTGTCCTCCAGCAAGGCACTCTAACCTACAGTTTGTGAAGAAAACTAGATGAGGGATAAGTAGGATTGGAAAAGATACTGTCAAAGGGCACCTAACAGAATCACCTGGGGTGATCCATCATTCAAAGACAAACTCCCATTTCCAGCCCTGACCTATTATAGAGTGTTGGGGTCAGCCTGGCATGCTGTGCTTTTAACAAGATATCTTGACTATATTGACCACCCAAGTTGGCTTGGGAATGAAATGTATTTTTGTCATATAAAGTACAGCCTTAGAGAAATGATACTGGTTTTCTGTATGAGTCCTAAACCATCTATGAAGGTGATTTTAAAAGAGGAATTCCCAGAATGTCTAGAGCAATCTCAGGATCACTAAAGTAATTACATAGCTTCCCCAAGTGACTATTTTGAAGGGAAATACTTATTTGGATTTGCAGTTTCTGGTGTGTTTAATAAATACCACTTTCATTACCAAAATAATTCACTTCACAAATGCGTTTTTTTTTTTTCTGGATAAAAAGAAAATGTAAAGGAACAGAGCATTCATCCAACATTATTACTACGGATTCTCCACTTCATTGTTATTCTCTGTGTTTGGAGAGGAACTGGTCAACTGGGTCATTTTCTGAGCTTGATGGGCCATCATCACCCCTGCTTATGTTTGAATTGCTCACAGCACTTTGACCTTTACAGAGAAAAGCTCCACCTGGATGCAAAGCATTGTTATTGTGTAGTGGAGCCCTTGTACAATTGTGGGGAGGATCCAACTAACACCTGTGTTACAGGCTGGCTGCCATTAGAACTCTAGAGAATGTTTCTCAGAATCATGGTTTCACTGATGGAGAATCTGAATCCAGACAATGATGACCATTTTTGCACCAGAGATCTTCTGAATTTTTATATCTCATCCTGGTCTGGTGTTGGGGCTAGAAAATAGCATCCTGGGCTGATGTATTGGTCCTTGGTACAATTCATGGCTATCCACATTATATTAGATTTCATAGATACTGTTGGAAATATCTAGCACATGTGCTTTATCCCACAATAATTACATAGAAAATTAAAAAGAATTAATTCTAATTTAACAATCTTTTTACTTAACTATTTTTTTTTTTTTGCTCTGCTCACAGGTCTAATTGTTGTTATTCTCACTTTATTTTTCTATAAGGTAGGAATAATATCCACTTCATTAGCTCATCATGAGGGATAAGTAGGATTGGAAAAAGATACTTTCAAAGGGCACCTAACTGTGAAGAAGATGCCTTCATTTGCATTTCTTTCTTGGCACATTTCTTGTTATCCAGTCATTCATTAGGACTCCATGTTTATTGAACACCTACTCTGTGCCAAGCACTTTTCTCAGTTCTGGAAATATCACCATGTAAAAACAAATAGCTGAAGAATGCCCTGCCCTTACAGAGCTTACAGACATAGAAGACGAGATGGTAAACAAAATAAATGAGTAAATTATGAAGTGTATTAGAAGGTGTTAAGGGCTATGGGGAAAAAGAATAAAGCAGGAAAGCAGGTGAGGACTGGGCTGCGGGCAAGGTGATGATTCTGTTTTAAATCAGGTGACATAGGTAGTCCTCCCTAAGAGGGTGCTACTTTAACAAAGTCTTGAAGGAGCTGAGGAAAACCATGGCAACATATATCAAATCACATTCCATGGGACGTTAGTCCTGAGAAATGCTGAGCTAAAAGTGGTTTCACCGTTCAATCGCTTTGGAAATAATAAGTTTTGGAAACTTAGAATGATTGTAGGCACATTAAATAATTTGAAAAAGCCTGCTGGAAAGGAACCTGTTTAACTCAAAACATAATGAGCAGTATTTCCCTCTCTCCCTTCCACCCTCCCTTTCTTCCTGTTTTCCTTCCTAATCTGATAGAGCAGCTAGACCGTTGCTCTGTAGCAACCTTCAAATGTGGATACACTCCTACTTGCCCATCATCAGTGGAGGTTCTGAGGGGCTCCAGGAAAAGAGCATCGATTCTGGAATTCCGGATCTCAGTATGAGACTGGAACGTGCCACTTTGTCCCTGAGCAAGCTAAGCTTTCTTTATGGCTTTATCATCTATAAATTGGGCATAATAATAATGCCAGCTATGCAGGCTTGTTGTAAAGAGTAAATAAAATCAGGTGTTAAAGCACTTTCTAAATGGTAAAATACCATAAATATGAGTGTTTTATGATATACTTTTTCACTTGCTTTTTGGTACTCAGAGAGTCAATTCACTGTGATGACTCTGTCTAGGGTTCATTTATAAAGAGCTTGCCGATGGAGGGTTGAAGGAGAAGGGATAAGCTTTATGGGTCTGTGAAAGTGTAAAGAACTGTCATGTTCTGGACAAGAATCCAACACTTCAGCCTTATTTGCAACAGGCTCCAGTCCACGAAATTAGCTGGCCACAGGCCCATTTCCCTACATTTGTCAGTGACTCTCAAACTTTGAAGCACACTAGAATCACTTGGGGATTGTAAAGCAATACTATTGCCTGGTTCCCACCCTCAGATGTTTGACTAATTGCTATGGGGTGTGACTGGGGCATTAGGATTTTAAAAAGCTTTCCAAGTGATTCCAGTGTGTGGCAAAGTTTAGGAACCATGGTCATAAACTAATCCCTGAGATCATCTTTTTTTTTTTTTTTTTTTTTTTTTTCTTTTTTAAGCAGCCTGGCCAAAAGAAATACTTACCAGTTGATCATGGTTGCAAATCGATGAACTTGATTCTTTTCTTACGGGAAGGTAAGCAGTTAGGAAGAAAGAAAGGAAGAGAGGGAGGAGAATTGCTTTTATCAGCTGCCTGCTTTGACAAGGGATTATGCCATCACATGCATTATCTCATTTAACTTTCCCAATAACCCCGATACTTAAATATTATAAAATTTCCATTTTGAAAGTGAAATACACAATCATTGAGAGCTTAGGAAAATTCCTCAGGAATTTGAAAACAGGACATTCGGTTGTGCAGCCCTCCTTTACGTTTACAGTGGCTTCTCCTACTGTCATTTTCTTTTTCTTAGCTTTCTGGCAAAGCCTGGTATTGAGCATTTACATATCAGTGTCAAATGAAGTCAGTGTTATTTTCTTGCCTGGAAAGTCAGCCTTTGAGTTTTAAGTGTGATTGGGAAATGACAGACTTTATTCCCTACAAGAACTGTACACATAAAAGTAAACAGTAAATGTAGGAGTTTTATAACAGAGAGGTGCCTTTTTTTTTTAATTTTTAGAGGGGGTGGAGTGCAGTGGTGAGATCACAGCTCACTGCAGCCTCATCCTCATGGGTTGAAGGAGAAGGGATAAGCTTCATGGGTCTGTGAAAGTGTAAAGAACTGTGATGTTCTGGATAGGAATCCAAAACTTCAGCCCTATTCGCAGTCCTGATCCTCCCACCTCAGTCTCCTGAGTAGCTGGGACTACAGGTGCACATCACGACACCCAGCTAATTTTTAAAATTTTTGTAGAGATGGCGTTTTGCCATGTTGCCCAGGCTGGAGAGGTGCCTTCTAAGCAAAGCATCTGTATGTAGCCTACAGCCTAGCAGTAAGGCTAGCCCAGCTTTTTTCCATTTTCCAGTTCATCTTAAGCATTTTCAGAGAACTGGAACAGATGCAGGCAAATGTTCCCCTTGATCATTGTTTATTCATTTAGTATTTATGGAGCACCTACTGTGTGCTAGGCAGTAGGAATAAAAAAATAACTAAAACATCTTTTACACAAAAGGCAGCAAAGACAGTCATATTAATAATAATTAAAGCATAAATACAATGATAGCAGTTTGTGGATGGAAGTAGAGACAAAGGAGAGATTAACCGCAGTGGGCTGTCATGGGGAGGACAGTGGGAGGCGTCATCCTGGAGGAAGTCAATCGAGGAAATGGCTTTTTAAACATGTGATTGGGTTCAGTCAATCCACCGCTTTGGCGACCGTAAACACCAGTGCTCTAAGGATCGTTACCTGAGGATTGTTGGAGGATGGTAGGGCAGTTACTAAGAGGAAATCCAGGTTCTGGGAAGTTGAATGACTTGCCCAGGGTCGCAAAAGCAGTAAGAGGCAGAAATGAGACTCACACTCAACTGTTCTAAGTTTAGTGTTCTTTCCATGATGCTGAGTTTCCTGTGCTGGTTCAGCAACTGGCAGGTCCGCATAGCTGAGAACGTAGTTGGTAGCTTGTGGCATCAGGTGACATCTTGATTATTTTTTCCAGTTGAACCTGGTTGCCAAGGAAAACTCTTTCTCCCTTCTAAAACCAGGCAGTGAATGAGCTATCTCAAATGGAAAATTGAGTCTTGAAATGCAAGAACTCCAGAAAACCCACAATGTAAAATAAAATTCTGAGGTGGATAGGTTTTTTCGGAAATGTATGGTACAAATACAGTTGTATAAATATTTAAAGTCACCAACACTATTTTTCCTTGGGTGTTATATAATTTCATATTTTAAAAGTAAGAACTTATTCAAATAAATGCAGCTTTAAGACTCTAAGTCATTTACATTTATAATTTTTCACAGTTTTATTACCAGCTTAAGCCATCACTAATTTACTGATGATTCCCAAATAAATTTCTTCAGCCATAAATGTCTTCTTTAAAAAAATATGTTTTAAAATGTGGACACAGAGTCTTGCAATGTTGCCTAGGCTGGCATGCACTGGCTATTTACAGGTGTGATCAAGGTGCACTGTAGCCTCAAACTCCTGGCCCCCAACCTTCCTCCCAAGTAGCTGGGACTACAGGCATGTGCCACCATGCTTCATAAATCTCTTCTAAATCTTTCCCAAGACCTGTGGAATCTGGATGTTCCAGAGGCCTTTAAATCTAACCTTTTAAACCAAATTCATTATTTTCTTACCAAAACCTTTATTTGTACCTGTTTAATATCCTACCATTTTAATTCAGTTGCCCAAGCCAGACATTTAAGTCTGTTGATTTCAGTTTCCTGCCAAATATCCCTCCAGTTCCTCCTCCCTCCCCACTGCCAAGGTCCGGCCTCAGTCCCCCATTCTTTGCCACCTCAACAAGTGCAGTGGACTCCTAACTGCGCTTTCTGAAACAATGCATATTTTTCTACACTAATCCACCTTGCTTAGCACACAGAGACTTGCCCAACTGGCTTAAACAAAAGCAGAAACCTCATTTTAAATCAATATTCAAATCTTTCTAAAAGGCTCGTTCATTTTCCCATGTCAGTTAAGTAAAATACCTTGAAAATAAATGTCTTTGATGACTGAGGCTTTTATTGTGTCTCAAGGCCATCATTCTGAATACTGGTGATTATTATACACTATCTGTGTTGTGGCCATCATGACATTTGGCTTAAATGAATGTGTTATTCTTTATAAGTTCAATTTTTAAATAAATGATTCTTACATCAGTGGTTCTTAACCTTTCTGGAGTCATGCACCCTTCTGAGAATGTGACAAAAGTTATGGATCTTTTCTTGAGAACAATACACACACACACACACACACACACACACACACACTCACACACACACACTTTGCCTACAACTTCAAGAGTTTCTTAATTCATCCATGGATCCCTAGAGCTATAATGAAACCTGGTTAAGGAATTTGCCTTATATAAAACTGTTTTCATGTCAGAGGCTTGATATACATTTCTATTTTAAATAAATGTTTGAATGAATTTGGTCTTCGGTGAGATGTGGTTGGCTGCCTACTTTCCCAGAGTTTGTACCATGTCTTTTGAGAATGGTCTGTGGAGAGGGCAGTTTATTTGTATAGCCATCTCAATTCTGCCCTTCACTAGCTACAGGACCTTGTGAAATCCTATAGCTAGCAAGATGTGCAGAAATCAACTCAGATTCTCAGCCAGGGGACCTGACATCTTGTCTCCACATGCTCTGCTAACTTGGTAAACTTTTTAGAAATACAACTCAGATGTAAGATAAGGCACATCTGACATGATAATATTTTATTGTATTGGTAGAGTCTGTCTCATTTCTACTACTTCATTTTATCCCAACAAAAACCTGATGAGAAAGTCAATGAGTTGTAATTATTCAACACATGAGGAGGACAAATAAGGAAAAGAACACAGGCTTACTCAGTTAAACAGGAAACATGCAAAAAGTCTCATTCTGATTCTATCTCCCAAGTCTCTGTAGACCTCTGTTCTTCATGATTTAATTCAAGCTACACGTGAGTTGAAGACATCAAGGCAAAATAGGTTGGATCTATTCATATCAAATTAGGTCTATACAATTTGATAGTGTTAGAAAGAAAGTTTTAGGCACACATGAATAATGACTAATAACATTTTGGCTGATATGGTAGGCTACTGGTAAACATGGTTGTTGATAATTTCATCTTGGGGTCTGGTTGCAGTGGCTCATGCCTGTAATCCCAGCAACTCTGGAGGTGAAGACAGGAGGATTGCCTGAGGCCAGGAGTTTGAGACCAGCCTGGACAACATAGCGAGGCCTCATCTCTACAAAAAAGTTTAAAAAAATAGCTGGGCATGGTGGCACATACCTGTAGTCCTAGCTGCTCCAGAGTCTGAGGCAGGAGGATTGCTTGAGCCCAGGAGTTCGAGGTTACAGTGAGCTATGGTCAGGCCACTGCACTCCAGCCTGGAATACAGAGCCAGATCCTGTCTCAGATAATAATATTTTATTATTAATAAAAAATATAATAATTTCATCTCATATAAAAAATGGCAGTTTTGTAAAGTGTAGGGTTTTTATATGTGTGTGTGTTTTTTTTTTTTTGAGACAAGGGTCTCACTCTGTCACCTCAGCTGGAGTGCAGTGGCGCGATCACCGCTTACTGCAGCCTTGACTTCGGGGCTCAAGCAATCCTCTTGCCTCAGCCTTCTGAGTAGCTGGGACAACAGGCACATGCCACCATGCCCTGCTGATTTTTTCTATTTCTTGCAGAGACAGGGGTCTCATTACATTGCCTAGGCTGGTCTCAAAATCCTGGGTTGAAGCGATCCTCCCGCCTTGGCCTCCCGAAGTGCTGGGATTACAGGTGTGAGCCACCGGAAACCGTAGGTTTGAACATATTTTTGCATGGATTTTTTTTTTCCTGAGCTACCTTTAACTATACACAGGAATTAGAAACGTAAACTTGTCTAACTTTACCTGAGCTCTCCAGCATTTTTTTCGCATCCTCCAAAAAAACGAGTCTCACTCCAGGCTGAGTGTTCTTGCTCTTTCTCCTCTCTCACATCCTGTGTCATACTTGTAAGCTTGGAGCTGGAGGGACCTTGGAGACTGGTTCAACCCTTCCTTGTGCAATTAGGGAACTGAGGCCCAGAATGGTTAAATAATTTGCCAGAGGTCACACAGCGAGCAGTAGCAGCAGCTCCAAGATGAGATCACATATCTCCTGCCTATGGGTTCTTATTTGTTTTCCTTTATTTTTAAATGGAAATTTTAATATCTTGACAGTCAAAAATTCAAAATATAGCAGAGAAAGACTCATAAGAGCTATAAAGTCATAATAATTCAGTTTACAGTAGCTTTTCAAGTACTACAATTATACCTGCTCACCCACCCCACTCCCCATATGAAGTTCTACCTTATCACAGAATGCTTCCCTAAATTGTTTTCTAGGGACTGTCTAAAATATGGAGAAATTAGCTTGTCATTTCTTCAGCTGAAAGGATAACACTTTTGCTACATAAAACTTTTAATTTCTGTCAAATTGAAAAGTGGCATTCTAGGTCTCCATAAGGCAATTTTATGTCAATTAATGCATCAGAAGGTATTTAATGAGAGCCAGTGTTGTACTTAGCACTATGTTAGGTAAACTCGAAGAGAAAGCGGAAAAATGCATATTTGTTCAGAAAGGAATTGGGAAGTGAAGAGGGAGTCGAAAGCTTCGACACTGGGATCGCAGTGTGAGTCAACAGAGTGTATGAGATGAACAGTGGGTGACCAGCCTGACTGAACCATGGCTCAGTGATGCCAGTAGTTGGAAATAAGTTTGAATAGGTAGGTAGGTAGGTAAGCAGAGAGCCTGATAGCGAACACTCAGGGCACTTTAATTTGAACCCCATCTGTGTAATTTTGAGCAAATTACTCAACTTCTCTGTGCCTCAGTTTCCTTGGCACAGAAATGGGGATAATAATACTTCCCTTCCCATATTGTTGAGGTTTAATTAGATTTACAAGGTCTAAGCACGAGTAAAGTTTAGGGCATTGCCTTCTATGTCTTCTGTCTGCCTTAGTAAGCATTTTTATGCCCTTTGGTTTGGTTGGGAAGTGAAACTGAACATGCTCCAACAATATTAACTATTATATTTTGGGTGAAGCCGGAAAATAAAGACTTGAAAGTAGTCTGCAGAGTTTGAACTTGAATAAGCAACAGAGAGCGGTTCCTAGGCAGAGTTGGATTTAGAGAATCTCGGCTTAGAAAGGACCTATTCAAACTCCAGAGTTCTTGGGTACGCTGCCTCTACTCTTTGCTAGTTGCTCAAACATCTCACTCCTGGGGAAAGAAACCACTCGGCTGCCTGAACTGGCATGTGGAGTGGTGACAAACAGCATGGAAGACATTTGTCTGAAAAGAAAAAAGAACAAAACAAAATTGGATTTCAGAGGATTAAAGTTAGTCAAATTGTTATGGTTCTTTCGCTTTGTGGTGAGTCTTTAAAGGTCCAATTCCAAGGTTAATAAGTAAAAAAGCTGGAGAACCAGGATGGTAGATTGAATATTAATGAGTACCTCTTGGATAGTTACTGGAAAGTTACCAATAATGCCTATAGTAATCCCTCCTTGAGTTCTCAATAGGCCTTTGCCCTCTTTGGAAACATCTATGACTCTGGTAACATCTAAGCACCTGACAAGACTGCACCAATTCATCCTTCTGGCATGCCAAAGGGACAGATAAGCAAAGTGAGCCACAGAAGCTATGTCCAATTTTCAAGGTGGAGAGACACAGGCCAAGTTTTGGGATCTGGTCATCAGTCAATAGTCCTCCAACCCTCTTAGTCTAGTTTCTCCAATTCAGATCATCTGGTCTCTGCATAATTACAATATCTTCCCTGTGGAATTTGCGAATGATTCTTGGACTGTGACTCTAAAGGGAAAAGATCTAGTAAGTTACTTGCTGTTTTCATTAAACTTAGCCAGCCTCTCAAATAGGTAAACTATTTTTAAACCTTCGAGCAGCTGCAGATTATTATGGATGAATTCAAAAGTTTTTCTCTCAATCGGCTGTGCTTTTCAGATTCAAAACTCTCCTTGTGCTTAATTTTTTGCAACCTCGGCCTCTGCTGTCATCTTTTAGGAATTTGGAATTAGTAGAAACAGTGACTCCACCAATACATGATGGTGACAAAGGTCAACTACAGGCTCGGTGAAAATAAAAATTCCTAAACAAATGTTGTTACTCCAAATGGATAATTATTGATAAAGCAGAGCAAACCATTTGCCAAACCTGGTGCTAGATATTTATTTATCAGGAATATGCCACATGTTGGGTAATATACACAACATTATGATTAAGAGAAGCTACATAAAACGTACCAGACAATGTACAAATAACACAAATATGAGAAAAAGAAGTAATCTGTGCTTTACCTGTCATGTGGCCACACCATCTAAAAATGCATTCTCATATTTGCCGAAGTAAACGTTAAGGATTATTCTTGAGACCACTCCTACTGATTCTGAGCATAATTATAAAAATAACAGATACAGTGAGTAATTAGCAATAACATCTTTGTATTAAAAAAAAGTTTTCCTGCTGTTGTAGAATGAGTTAAATGAAACCTAGTTATCCTTCTTGCCCTTCCAGACTCCCCTGGTGGGCCAGATGCCCGCAGCCCCCCAAATTTTGTGATGTGTCAGTCGAGTTTCTCAACTAGGGGTTTGGGCTTCTCTCTGGGTCCCTTTCTCTCTATTTGTCTCTCGCTCTTTCTTCCCTGCCCCCTCCCCATTTTTAAAAGGCTTTAAAGAACATCTCTGGGAGACAAAAATAGCTCCAGTTGTGAGAGGCCTACACACCGGGAATGCAACTGAGAGATGCAAGTCAGCAAGTGCGAGCCGCGAACATGAGTGTCTGGCCCTGGGTGGATGCTCCTCGCTGTCTTGGTGCCGATTCTCTGCCTGGGCCCGGTGGGTAGAAGGGAAAATGGTTTTTCAGGGTTGGGAGGTGGGTTGGGTAGGTTTGGGATCCCTAGCCGAAGGAATGGAAACCCCAGCATTCGGGCTGAGGGGGCTCTTCCTTCCCCTCCCCCCACGTTTTTCAAATTTATTTTGCCCAGGCGGGGATTGGCGACGGTCAAAAGGGAGCAGTTGGCACTGAATGTCACCCTGAAGGTAAAATGAAAGACAAAAGATGAACGCATGCTTGCTTTCCGTTTGCAGCGGCTGCGGCGGCGGCAGGAGCAGCAGGATTTAAAGGGGAAAAAAATCACACGCATATGCACACATATATACACACCCAGAGGCGTCAATTATGCAAACGCAATAATGCAATCAAATCATGACAGTGCCGGGAATTTTTTTTAGAAAAATATAGATATTTATTTTTAAAAAGAGAAACGCATGCAAACAGAATCGTGCACATACCACGTAACCACCCGAGGAGAACCTGGCAGCCTCTCTCTTCTTCTGCCAAGTTATCATTGAGAAAACAGACAGGCATCATGACGTCCTGGGTCACAGGGAGTGCGGACCGACGCTACCAAGAGAAAAGGGAGGCGCCTTGGCGCTCCGGCTAGCCGTGGGCGCCCCTCTGCCCCTCGCAGCCCGGCTCGGTGAGTGCACAGCCGCTCGGGACGCGGACCCCGGGTGCCAGGCCGGCCCCGCGCCCGCGGGGGCAGAGCGGGGGGCCGTGCCCTTGCCACCGGAGGGCCGGCCAGCACCCCCTCGCCTGCCGAGGTCGCGGGAGCCCAGTTAAAGGAGGCGTGTGTAAGATGTGCAATGTTCCTGCATGGGGGTTTTGTAGACTTTCATAGCCAAAGAAACCGGCTTCGGCTTCTTTAAAATCCCCGACGACTCACCTGATTAACCTGCTGCAGTTCTGACCCTGCCAAGGTAACTGGTCCAAATCCTTATCATCAACATCTGGAGACAGACATTTGCATCTGGGGCATTCTTTATTTGCAGTCCTGGTTGAAATCTAGATTGCTACCCCCTTCCCCCTTCACTTGCTTATAGTCTCTTGGAAAAAAAAAAAGCAACCCCTCCCTGAATAACACAACCATAAGTACTGCCCACGTCTTGTAGACTTGCCTTACCATGACTGCAAAACTGTGAGCGTGTGTGCTGGAGACACAGATGAATTCTAATTGCAATTAGATTTGTTCTTTAAACACCCCTCCCATCCCCCTTCCTGGATAGAGACTTCAGTGCTTGGTAAAGTGGCAAAGAGTGAGGGCAGAGTTAGGGCGCTGGGAGGGGAGGGGTTAGGGTGAGGGGATATGGAGCAGGGGTCGTTGGGGAGAGGGTGGTGCCAGGAGTTGAGGACTGCTGTCATGGGCTGGAAAATCCTTCTGGTGATTGCTGCTGCTGTAGTCCTAGGTGTCTCCCTCCTGTCCTCTACGCTGCTTTCCCTCCCTTCTCTCTCCCCAACCCTTTCACCTTCCCGAGGGAGTCGCTGAAGTTGCACGGAGGTCACCCGATCATCATTTAACTTTTTAAACCATCTACCTCCTTCTACCCCTCAAGTCTGTTAGAGCCTCTGCAGGATAGACCCCTGCACCCCTTGTTTGGTGATGGGAGAGTCTCAGAGACTGAAAGACACAGAGGGCAAAGCTCCCCTCCTCCCTTTCTTTTCCCTTCCGGCAACCTTTTCCAAGCTGCACCCTCTCCCCATTTCAGAATCTTAATGAGCAATTCTGGAAGAGTCCGGAAGGGCCTGTAGAAACCCCCGCATGCCTCAGTGCTGTGGAATGATTATGTATGTGTTTATTTATTGTGCTTGTCTCAGTTATGTTGTGAATTGCCACATGGGTGTACTTATGTTAGGGAAGCACGTTTGCTATGTTTGTGTTGTAGTACCAGAACCAGTGGCCATGCAATAAGACACAGACACACACAGAAAGCAAATGATTTCACTAACATAAACCAGAGGGCAATGTTGAAAATAGCACTCTCTCTCTCTCTCAAAAAAAAAAAAAAAAAAAAAAAAAAGACAGGAAAAAAGAAATTCTCAGCATGTGGGTTAAGAGAAGCTGTTAGGTCCATATGACCTCCTACTACTTTCAAAACACTCCTGCTTAATACTTTAAGTCAAGATCAAGAGACCTGCGGATGTTGTGAAGTATGTTTCAGAGCAGCTGAATGACTTGGTCTAGTTTTGAAGAGAAACTCTCATTTGTTTCTCACGCTGCCCAAAGACCAAATAGGGGAGTGTGTTTGGAAAATGCCCAAATTCAGAAGCAGCAGGCGAGAGAAAAAAGTTGGAAATGTCTTAGAGAAAAAGACAGAAAAATGGGATTGAGGAGTGGTTTCAGGGTTCTCTCTCTTTTTTTTTTTTTCCTGTCCAGCAGATTTGATATTGTCAAAATGAGTTAACCAACCTGAGAAACAGTTCTGTCATTGTGGGAAAGAGAGGGAAATTTGAACATTTCTCAAATCCCGAGCTGAGGAATGCCTGACAGGAAGAAGAGACATGAAAACACTGATGGAGACGAAGTGACATTGATGGGGTTTCATCTCCTTCAAATAGAAAAAGAATCAAGTATATAAGGAAGCAGGCCTGGATGATCATTTAAGCGTACATTTGTCTGTTACACATGGCTTTGTTATTCTTACTAAAGCAATTCTCATAACTCTTTAAACTCGCATTAAGTAGAATTAAACGTGTGTATATCGAGAATGGTATCACACAGCACATAAAACTGTCCATTGACTGGGGTGATGAATGTAGATAGAAGATTGTTCCTTTTCTTTAATAAATCAAAATAGCATCAAAGTCCTCGTGCATGGTATATACTGAAACCTGCTGGTCTTCTTTACGGGGAATTGCCTGGGGAGCCAGGGGAGTTTGTGATGGGTGTTGCTTTAACAAAATAGAGCAGATCAATCGATTAGGTTTCCGTGTGTGCTGCTCAATTTATTCTGTACAATTTTTCCAGAAATTAAAAGGTTACCAAGAGAGTACCATGTTCCCATCTCTGACTGAGCACCACTTATTACCGCAACAGTATTTCAATATTAAGTGATCTTCAAGATATTTCAGCTTTCATTTTGAGTTCTGAATGTGAATCAGCATGAGAATGGCAGTGCAGCAAGATAAGGTATAACTAACCTGGCAGACAGCTGAAGGGCTCCTAGGAAAGTGTTGCTGAGAGGAATATCTGGGGCTGTTCTCAGTAACCTTGTTTACAGGGACATTTCAGTTGCAGCTAGAATTTTAGCGAAAGCCTGCCAGAGGTAATGGGCTTATGTTTGAAATGGATCCTAAGTGTCTCTTTCTTCTTCTGCACAGACATGCTATGCACCTTAGCTGAATACTCAAGACAAAACTTTTCTGATGCCCTATGACATTTTCTAATGCAGACAAATCCTTGGATAAGTGTGTCATAGGAAAGGGGGTTATTTATGAAGTTCTCCTTTTGTTTACAGATGTGTCAATACAAGTAGCTTTAGTCTTTTTTAAAAAAAAAGTCTTGTGTGCTTGACTCTGTTAGATGCAAAACAAACCATATCCAAGGAGGTTAAAGTATGCCTTACAGATTGACCTATGAAATTGGTTTCAATTAGACATTAAAGGTGTCATTATCCTAGTAAAGGGGATTTGTGATATAATATGGAAATTCTGTATTTGTTTCAAAATTGTTGGAAAAATGTGGGAATAGAAAGATTTTGAGGGAAATGCCAAAAGCCACATTAATGAAGAAAAACACTGTTGAGATACTTTTGAATAATAGATAGGTTATGTAATGGTCGACCACAAGATAAAATTTTTACACAGTATTTTTATGGCTTTAAATTGGCTGCATTGTAAACTAAGCTTACTACTCTATTAAGTCATTATACTTTTCAATTATTTAACATTTCTGGCCAAGCTATCTTCTGTGGTCTTTTTCTGTACACATCAGAAATGATGCGTACAGTAGTAGTTGTTTGTTGTTAGTGAGAGGACTTTGTGATGGAGCAAGCTTTAATTTAAACTTTTCGAGACAATATTATGCAGAATGCACAGAGGAAAAAGAATGTTATGGATATAATTTGAGCCCTATGAAATGGGGATAGCTACAGCATTGAAATGTACCTAATACAATTTGAGTTATTCTCACTAAGAAACCTTGATGGTATCTGCCTTCTAGGTACTGTGCTTTTGGAAATACTATATATCCATTTAAATGCAGATCTTCTCTTTTCTCCAGGGAGCAGTTGGTGAATCTTTCAATTGAACCACGGCTATGATAAAACCAACTGAAAATTTTTCCATGAACAATAGAGTCTGTCGTTTTGAAGTAATGATTATCAAGTTTCATAATATTGTGATTTTTAAAAATTCATTTAAAACATCTTTATAAAGTCAAAATAATGTACCGGGACTTCTTGTGCAAAGGAAGAAGTTTTCTCTTGTCACTTTGTTGTCAGTTTGTTAAAGCTGTGAAATGATACGGCTTTGCAATTCAGTTTTTAGGTTGGCACTGCCATCCCAGTAGAGTAAGTAGGCTTTAGGAATCAGAGCAAAGAATTATAAGTAAGTTCTATGTGTTCTCACCCTCTCATGCTACTGGATGAGTGTATGGTGCTGTAGGAGAGTTTAAAGATCTTTCTCGGCTGGGCATAGTGGCTCACTCATGTCTGTAATCCCAGCACTTTGGGAGGCTGAGGTGGGTGGATCACGAGGTCAGGAGATTGAGACCATCCTGGCCAACATGATGAAACCCTGTCTCTACTAAAAATACAAAAATTAGCTGGGTGTGGTGATGGTCACCTGTAATCCCAGCTACTCAGGAGGCTGAGGCAGGAGAATGGCTTGCACCCGGGAGGTAGAGATAGCAGTCAGCCAAGATGGCGCCACTGCACTTCAGCCTGGGGACAGAGTGAGACTTCGTCTTAAAAAAAAAAAAAAAAAAAAAAACTTTCTCCAGAACAATCTTTAGATAATTTTGAACCTAATCTGTAATACGACGTTTGTATTGGAATTAGTGGTGGTGCCAAAAGGGAGAGCCAGAGCCCCACGGGGCCTTCTTTTAAGAGATGATTGCAGAAAGTAACACAGCTTTTTGAAATAGAAGGTCAATACACACAGCCTTATGATTCAGAGAACTAGAAAAATTCTTGCAAACCTTGAAGCAAAAATTCTTGGTAGTATGTTCCTGATAAAAATTTGTGTGAAATTATTGCAACTCTTTATGTCTATCACACAGAGAAGGAAGTTTTCTTTTTCTTGGAGGTTAGATACCATTCATTTACTCATCCTTGATTCACAACTCATTGTGAAAGGCCACTCTCTCCTTAGCTTGCCCCCTGCACTGTATTGGGGATAAATCTCATCTCCCGTTCCTCTTGGACATGTATACCATATACAGATGTTTATTAGTATATTTATAATATTATGCTTGATAATACCTATAGTTGTGAAGAATAATTTATAGTTTTAAATCAGGCCTTTATTTATATTTTTATTATGAAGGATACTTTGTTCATTTAAACAAGGTAATGATCATAGTTATCACACACACAAAAAAGGTTGAGTGTGTTTGGAATACCTGTGGTAAAATGCAAGATACTGGGGAGTCAAAGATATTTTATTTATTTATATGGCTGTTTCTTATGGTGTATCTGCTAAAATAAATAACCTGGACACTTAAAAGGATGTTAACAAATGAATTTGCTCATTTTACTTTCCCTATACAAACAAATTTTTTTTAACTTGGACAATATGCATGCCTGACAGCGATTGTTTACTAGTTTGAAGATTTAAATTCAGGTTGCCAACATTATGTGAAGTATAGCAAAACTTTTGCATTCCTTTTCTGATAGATACTAATGGAATAGGATAAACCATGTTTCCAGATATCTGCGTTACAGAGTGGCTCATTTAAGTTTGGTCTCATTCTAAGATATATTAGATTAATAAGTCTGATTTTATGACCAGTGTAATTTATATTCACAAATACCTATTTTTATTAGCACACTTATAGGTTGTAAGCAAATCTCCATATATGTTAAATACTCACAACAAGAATAACTAATATTTGTATAGTGAGTTACAGTTTATAACCATACATTATCTACAAGCTGTTCTTTAGAAGAATATTTATTGCACTTTCTTCCTTAAGGAGGCAATCAGTTTTTACATTGTAAACATTATTTGAAAATATATCCTTTTGTCAGAGTTCTCTCCCTTCCTTCCTCTTTCTTTCCTGTTTCTCATTTTTTTTTAATCCATTCTTCCATTTTTCTTCTTTCCTCCCTTAATGGGGAAAAAGACCTAATGACTTTTTTTGGTGGAGCATGTATAATTGCTTATCATACATTTCTATGAAAGAAGTAGATGTAGCAAGCAATCCCACATGATTTTTGGAATATATCTTCTGCTCACCAGTGTTCTTGAGGAAAATGTAAGGTTGCAGAAATCATTTCATGCCCTGTATGTTTTCAAACATAAATCAGGAAAATTGTTAGCAAGTTATAGCTTTTCTTAGAGACTGTAGCTATAGTACTATAGTAAACATGGGCTATATATTTTTCCAAGTTATTATGTGTGGAGAGAAATCTGAAGTTGGCTATTTAGATGAACAGTTTAATTCAGTTATTAGAAATTCATTTTCTATTTAGTATGAACATTTATTTTCCTAATGTTGCAGAATTGGGATATAATACCTGATGATGCTTTGGCCCAATCACCTTCAAAGTTAGAACTGTGCTCTTTGTAGCTAATGTGCATACTAGCAGATGTCAGTCCTCAGCTAAAGGTCACTCGAAATGGTGCTAAGCTGGGTTTGTAGTATGAGCTAGTTACCCACTTCATCAGAGGGCAGTAGTGAACCTTTGTTTCTTCATTTCTAAAATGAAGGGGTTTGACTCCATGGTCTCCAACTTACTTCACCCCTGCGATTCTGAGTTTAGTGCATGATTGATAATGAATCAATCAATTAATCATAAGCCTATTTATTTCCTTTCTATAAACTAACTATTTACTTAAGTATGGCCCTACGCCATGACTAGAAATATTAGTATACAGAGTAGTAAATGAGCTCAGTATCTGTGGTTTGGAATGAAAGCCTCATGAAATTTAGAGTCTGGTTTGCATTAAAATTTTTTCATTGTAAATCAATTAGTAGATGTTTAAAACACTTTGTTTTTTTGGTCTTGCAGAAAACAATCCTAAATTCTGATTAGTTTCCTAGGCTAGACCATACAAGCCCATTGTTGCTTATTGGAGTGAAATAGTGTATTATCAGTGATGAACAAAATGTAAAGAACAGTTCTATTATGATACAAATGATAAGCATAATACAAAGGCAGTAAAACAGAATGATAGTTTATCATTTATCTAGACTTGCGATGGTTGATGTTTAAAAGAAAGCACATATAACAGGAAGTTTAAAAGAGACAGAAACGATTGCAGAGTATCTGAAGGGGATTCTTAGAAACTTTCGGGACTCTTTGAGGCTGGTTGCAAAGTATATGGCTTTTCTTTCCCTGATATACTGAAATATTAGCAGTACTTCTAAGTTTATCACTTGTGATAAGATGTGGCTTTTAACACCTAAATTCATTGAACAGGGGGAGTGAGGAAAAATGGAGATAGAAAAAAAGCTATTCTCTGAAGTAGTTGGCCAAGTTGTGAGAGAAGGAAAAATGGAAGCAGTTGGATGAAGAAGAGGGTGAGGTGTGTGTGTGGGGGGTGGGGGTGAGGGATGGGGATAAGGGTGGGGAATAGCCTTGTCTGTATTTAACTGAGGTGTGAGATGTGAAGCCAAAAGGAAAAAGAGGCAAACTAGTGCGTGCACATATCCCCTGAAGGGAAAGGACAGTGTGTTATGAGAAAAGGCTTTGGAATTAGAGCTCTCATTTCAAAATCTCTACTGGATCACTTATTGCCATATGATTTCGAGAAATTATTTAATTTTAATTCTTTGAACCTTTATAATTATAAAAATGTGAATAATAAAAGCATCTGCTTCTCAAGATGGATATGAGAGTTGAGTCAGACTCTTGGCTATAAAAGTGCTTATAAATGGTAAAGTTACTTGGTTTCAGGTGGTGAAGAAGAGTCATTGGGTCCACCAGTTCTCTGTGCTGAACAGATCTGGCCATTCTGAGGTGAATTTGCTCAGCTCCAGAGTGGTCTTTGGTTGGTACATTTCTTGTCTACTGTAGAACAAGCATTGTGGTTGGTACTTTACGTATTACTTCAGGGAGGAAGCAGGAAGTAGTTGCTGGGCACCTGCTAGTTTCTCCCTGAAGTAGTTGCAGGGCAGCTGGGCAGCTGGACATCGAAGATGGTAGTAAGACTGACAGTTCTCACGTATGCAGTGCCAGTGCTTGAGCATATTTACTTTCCCTTACAGATGGCCACAGCTTGTCTAAACAAACAAGTGACTGACTTTGGAAACAAAAACAATGTATTCAGTAATTCTGTTCTTTATCTCAAATATCGCCTGTCATTGGCACTTTTGCCATGACGTTGCTATTAATCTAAATTTCCTGGATTTTTGTTAAGGCTGAAGGAATCATTGTTTGGTAGTAAATACTTAGAAATAGTATTATAAATTCTATTTTAAAAGATGCCCAGGGTACAAGATTAGAACTAATGCACATAGTAAGTGCTGGGTGCTGTGGCTTACACCTGTAATCCCAGCTACTTGGGAGGGTAAGGCTTGTTGATTATTTGAGGCCTGGAGTTGGGATCTGCCTGGGCAACATAGCAAGGCTCCATCTCTAAAAAAATGCCAACCAACCAAACAAAAAGAACTAATGAATGTAATACATTCGTTGAAATCCAAGTTCTAGATACCATACATATGTCTTTTAAGAATATTTTTGGCCTGGCACGGTGGCTCATGCCTGTGATCCCAGCACTTTGGGAGGCTGAGGTGGGCGAATCACCTGAGGTCGGGAGTTCGAGACCAGCCTGACCAACGTGGAGAAACCCCATCTCTACTAAAAATACAAAATTAGCCGGGCGTGGTGGCGCATGCCTGTAATCCTAGCTACTCGGGAGGCTGAGGCAGGAGAATCACTTGAACCCAGGAGTCGGAGGTTGCGGTGAGCCGAGATTGTGCCATTGCACTCCAGCCTGGGCAACAAGAGCAAAACTCTGTCTCAAAAAAAAAAAAAAAAAAAAAAAAAAAAAAAAGAATATTTTTATCTATAATTCACTGATAAATGTCTAGTCAACTCTTCCATCAGAAATGGGTTACATTTTAATGCATAAAATGAAGCAGTAGATCAATAATTATTTAAGAAATTTGAGCTGTTTGTACAGATTATATATGTATAAAAAGCAAACTCTACCCAAGATTGCTGGATACTGTGCTCTGATTTATAAGATAATGATCAACAAAACTCTACACTTTTGTGAACTGTTAAACCTAGAAACTGGGGCCGGGAGCGGTGGCTCACGCCTGTAATCCCAACACTTTGGCAGGCCGAGGCGGGCGGATCACGAGGTCGGGAGATTGAGACCATCCTGGCTAACACGGTGAAACCCCGTCTCCACTAAAAATACAAAAAATTAACTGGGCATGATGGCGGGCGCCTGTAGTCCCAGCTACTCGGGAGGCTGAGGCAGGAGAATGGCGTGAACCCGGGAGGTGAAGCTTGCAGTGAGCCGAGATCGCGCCACTGCACTCCAGCCTGGGCAACAGAGCGAGACTCTGTCTCAAAAAAACCCCCAAAAAACAAAACAAACAAACAAACAAAAAAACACTAGAAACTGGAGTGGACCCAGAAATCAAGAGATGTCTTCGGGTCAGGCTTGAATTAAAAAGTGAATATTTAATCACTTTTGCCAAAATTCATCAGGGCTTCAGTGTACAGGATACGTGCTAAACAAATGAAGAAAACAATCTTCAGGGAGTTTGATGATGAGTCAGTGTTAAGAACTTTGACATGTATATAATGATTTGGAAGTAATGACATAGACAGCATGAGCACTGGAAGACCACATATAACTTCCAAACCATCATTTATTAAAGGGTTCCAGCTTTCTGTGAGGACGATTTTGGGTAGTAAAATTGACCCAACTTGAGTTTTTTTCAATTTAGGAAAATTTATTAAACAGGTAATATCTTTAACATCATGCTAGGCCTGTTTGAGAATATAAAGTAATTTTAAGATATAGTGCCTCTCTTTAAGGGACTTATGCTACCTGCAGGGAAGTGCATTATATGTATACGTGACACTGTGAAGATAACAAGTATAATATCTAATAATGCAAAATATGAATGCTATGTGGTCAATTCATATATATTTATATATATCTTAAAGAGAACTTGACAGAATCAGAAAGCTTGGATTGATGTTTAGGCTGCAATTTACCAGCTGTGTGACCCTCACTTTCAAGCCAAAGTTTTCCCATTAGTAAACTGGGTGTAGCTTCATCTATCTCATAGGACTGTTGGAAGGATCAAATGAAACAGAGCATTTAAACAGAGACTGCACAAATTATGGGAGGGAAGGAGGAAATATATAACACTTGTGAAACTGCACTTGAGGGTAGAGACCATGTCTTAATTGACTTTGTGTCCCCAGTGTCTGGCACTGTGCTTGGCTCTGAGAGGAGGCTCAGTAAATGTTTGTAAATGCATGCGTGCCAGGCGCTGTGGTAAGCCCTTGACATGTGTTATTCTTTAAAACTTCACAAAAAATTGTGTATGGTAGTTATAGTGTCTCCATTTCACAGATGAGGAAACAGAAGTTTGGAGATTTTTAAGCAACCTCCAACCTCATGTAGGTAGAAAGTGGTAGAGATAGGAAGTTAGAGCTACTTGGCACCAGATCCCAGAGTCTATTCATTACATTATGTGGACTCTCAGACGTAAGGGAATTATCGTTATTCCTAAACAATAGCATGGCCAAAATGAAAAACAAACACCTTGGATAATTCACCAATTGCCCAGGCAGCTCCTGGGCTGGCTTTCAGATAAGTAAGGGAACATTCTCCCGAGCTGCCTGACACATTTAACATGGCCTTTTGTTAAACTGTCAGTTCTGATTTCTGGCCTTTGAAGTAAAAAGCACAATAGTGAAAAATACCATATAATATACCATAACCTGGACTTGTCATAGAGACAGAAGAGAAAGGAAGGGCAGTGAGGAACTCACAGTTAATGAAGTGGTTAACCAATGACTTGGATTAAGTTTGTTACTGGCACTAGCAGCCGCCCTTACCTTCTATCTCTGTCTCTCTCTTTTTCTCTGTCTCTTACTCTGTCTTAACTTTCACTACTACAGTTGGTAAGGTCTAGAATTTTCACTCTCTTCTATGTTAAGGATGATAATAAAGAAGGTGATTCCACTGCTAAACAGTGGAATATTTCACGTTCTTCATTGCTTGTCTGTTCCTAACATCTCTATAGCTCATTACAATAGTTGGTTCTGTTGAAGTTTTGCAGCCATCCCCAGTTTCTAATGAACAATACTAAAATGGCCCCTGACAACACAGTAATGTTAAAACTCCAGCCTCTGCATTGGGAGACAGAATGCAGAAGTTGATACCAGACTACCCGATCTTACATTATTTTGTCCTCAGTTTATTTCTGAGGAACAACAGAGGAACCTTACATACAAAGGTTTCTATAAGAAGCAGAGGGAAATGCATGTTAAAAAATCCTGATTCATTTTAAAGCTTCTGTTAAAATATAGTACACTGTAGGTCAGGACAGCAGAGACAGGAACTACGTATAAGTCCCGAGAATACCTCACACTGTTGTCAGAATCCAGCCAGTAACAGTGTGTGGTTTCCCAGGGACTGTGCTAACATACCTGAGATGAAACCTGGTGGGGAGATACTTTCCACATTCCTTTCTGACCTGTGGTGAGTCTGCTGGGGTGAATTGTGTGAAGTTGTCAAAGGTTGCTCTGCTCTCCAGCACTTGGCACCAGCTCCGCTGAAATGTGATGCCATTGGTTTTCAGTAAAGGTTCCTTTCTGCAGGGCTGCAAATACAGATCAGCTGCTACTGTGTATACACAACCAGGGAGCAAATCAACCAGCACATTTAAAGCAGCCTTTTTAACCCTGAGACTTTCCAAGATCTTCTCTTCACACAGGAAGTTTCCTTCTCTGTTGTCAGATTTAGCACTGTGCTCTTGTCATCAGATCCGAGCTAGGCTCCCTGCTGCACGGTAGAGAGGCTTCCTTAAGACATTTGTCCTTGAAACTGCACCAAACTCTTGGAAGAACCCAGAACATGTGAGTATGTATGATTTAGGCAGCAATAGTACAGGGCAAAGCTGCAATCAACCATTATACAATATCCGATTAGCAGTGCAGGAGGGATTTTTCCGACGTTATGTTACATTCATTTTCAATTCGTTCTGAGGAAACAAATCAATTCTAGCTTCTGATACAGTGACTTTGCAGTAGATGGGGTTGTAATATGTTAGCTTTAACTATTTGCTGTTCTCATTTAGCATTTAGATGTGACTTGTGGGACAATTACTGTGGGCATTAAACTATAAAACTTCTAAATTTTTATTAGGAATTGTAATTGTTGGTCATGTCCATCTTGAGAAACAAGTTAGCTTTGGGGAATGTTTTTAAAGAATTAACCACATAAATTCATGGACAATAGAATGAATTTGTACTGTTCTTGCTCTCAAAACATATTAGTTTGCAGTTTTAATTTACTCATAAAGAGCATTCCACTGAGGTTTTGTCTTAATTGAATCCTACCCAGTGCTGTCTGTTTGGTGTTTTACTGTCTTGTATATAGCTGTTTAAGTTACTTTGCTAGGATTGCAGTCTGGTTAAACCTGTATTTAGCCACTACCTAGATTCTAAGGACATTCAGGTCAGTAAATGCTCACAGAATTTTGGAAAGTGGTGGATTTGTTTTCAAGGGTGGTTGTATTACCCTTGAAAGCTTTTTAGGTGCACAATGTGAATGGCTGTCAGATGGAGACTACAGGCTGAACACTCTGAGGCTCTAAGTCAAATCTCGGCTTGTCCACTTTCATAACTCCAATTAACTCCAACCAATAAAAGCCCATGCCCCCTTTCTATCAATTTTTAATATGCAACAATACTTATGTTTATAAGATTAATTTCTCTCAGATTAGTCTGATTGATAGCTGGATTGTGGTTTCTTAAGAGCTTGCTCCCTGAAACCCACAGCAGAGCTGCATTCCATTTAACTAGTGAATGTAAAAACGGGTAACCATGGATTCAGCCACCACTAACTGCCAGTGCAATGACTTGTTGTAAACAATACAAATGAGCCAGGAGAGCAGAGGCAACCAGACATGAAATGATTTTAATAGAAATTACGGTAAAAGGTCATGTGATTTGGTATCAGCTTCTGTTCAGTTTTAAAGGGAAAGTCTTTATTTTCTCCCCCTTCTTCCCCCCTTACCTATTTCCAACCAACCCAAGTAGGTAACTCCACAAACTTGGCAGGTCCCACTCTGTGCTTCCATGGAGAAGGGCGGCCAATGTGATTCTGGGCAAAGTGTGGTGACTTGTGGATTTTCACTGGTAAGTACCCTTATTTTAGAAACAAAAAGGAAGTCTGTATTTCAGGGCTTCCTTTATGGAAGGTCAAGCTAATTGCGTACTAGAAGTTCTCAAGTCTTGACATAAGAGGAATAGGTCATTTCGTTCCTTAGCTTTTAAATGGTACAACTGTCTTTTCTCTCTCTCTCCCTGTCTCCAGATTAATTCGTAAACTCGGTCTTTCTGAAAACTGTTATTTGCTTTAGAAACAACTTCTACCATATGGTAATAAGCACTTGCAGATAACTGTGAGAAGTGCTGTGTCCTAACTTCAGAGTTTTCATCCACCCAGATATTTTCTGAGTTCTACGAGGACCAGATATCACAATAATATTTGCATTTCTCTGGTAGAGGTGGTTTCAGTGTGTGAAAATGATTGTATTCATAAATTTGCCTTCAACCGAGAAAAATGAGCAAATTGTGCCTGTGTTAAGTGCTAACCTCGTGGTTTGTTTGGTGTGCTGTTATCTGCTATGCTTATTTTAAAAACTAAGTGAGGAATGTCTAGTAGCCAAATCTGGGGGGAAAGGGGACACTTGGAAGCATAGCCTTGTCTTTATCCAGATTTGGAGGTGGATCTAGTCAGTACACAGCATGCATGCAGGAATGAAGATGCTCAGAGTCACAGTCTCAAGGAACCACAGGCACTTTAAGCAAAGGACTCTATCTAGGTGTGCTGAGCTTCAAGGTGAAACAGACCTGAACTGGTTTCTTGAGCCATACCTCCTTCCACATACAGATGGTATAAATAATTGCATCATCCTGGAACAAAAGATAATGTCTCTTTTAACTCCTTTTAACATATAGATTCTTCTGAATAGATGCATCATTGTACATATACAGGTGTCATACTGAATGATAGAATTTCAGGTGTGTATTTTTCTATTAATACCTCTACTCTAATAGAACCAATCAGCACATGAAAAAGCATGAGGGTTATAATTTAGAAGCTCAATAAAATGTAAAAGCATCAACCCCCTCTACATACACTCCAGATTTTATCTGGCAAACTCTTTGTTTAGAACTGTAAGTGCTAAGTGTTAACATAGTGCTTATATTTAAGCTTTTTTTAAAATCAATCTTTTTAAGATGTTGGAGAGCCTCATTGCATGCTTAGATTGAAAAAATGTTTCAGAATATCATGGTTAATACTGTGATCTCATGGTGTGTTTTCTATTCTAATACCAGCTATGTTTATCAAAAAGATATAAAAGAATAGACTCTAGTAATTAATGTTGGGGGGGGGAAGGAGCAATTTGAAGCAAGTGTGGGAACACCAAGTATAAGTGGAGTTTGGGGTAAAATATAATAAAAATATGCTGTTTTTACTTTTCCTCACCTTGATTCTCCAAGCTGAAAGATAGGACTAAAAGTGTTAGGTACAGGGTGATTATGAAGCATAATATTCAGAGTCAGACATGGGTTGGGGTTTTGCTCTGGACCTAACCATGTTTAATATTTTTAGGCAAAGTGACTTCACCTACCTGACCTTCCACATTCTCATCTGTAGAGTGAGGGTAATAATGTATACCAATGTTGGCTGAAAGAGTTACATGAGATAACATATGGAAAGTATTCAGCAGTGTGTCTGGCAGAGTAAGTGTCCAGTAAACTGTTGCTGGTTTCATTATTATCTTGACCCTCGAACAACATGGGTTTGAACTGTGCAAGTCCACTTGTGGGTAGATTTTTTTACAACCTAACACCGATCAAAACTACAGTGTTTGTGGGCTGTGAAACCCATGTCCAGAGGGCTGACTTTTCGTGTACATGGGTTCAGCAGGGCTGATTGCAGGACTTGAGTATGTTTAGGCTTTGGTATATGCAGGAGTCCCGGAACCAATCCCCAGGGATACTGAGAGATGACTGTATTTTTGATTAAGGAAAAATATCATCAAGTAGAATCCTGTTCTGTGTGCTTCACAGAGAAGGACACTATTCACACCATTGTTTGGTCCTGTCATAGTGACAACTGTACATCACAGTAGCATTCATCACTTGGGAGATGGTGATTCATTTTGTAGCATAGTATAGTGTTTTACTTTTAAAAAGTATGTTTTTTGAGATGCGGTCTTTCTCTGTTGCTCAGGCTGGAGTGCAGTGGCACAATCATAGCTTATTGCAGCCTTAAACTCCTGGGCTCAATTTTTTAAATGTTTTGTAGACATGGCGTCTTGCTTTGTTGCCCAGGTTGTTCTCGAGTTCCTAGGCTCAAGCTGTCCTCCCACCTTGGCCTCCCGAAGTGCTAGGATTACAGGCATGAGCCACTGCACCTACCCTATATAACATTGTTATTAAAAACCAAAAGTAACATTTATATTCATTATTTTTTAAATTTTCATACAAATTACTTAGAAAAACTAGTTGAGTTTTTTTTTTTTGGGGGGGTGGATTTCTGATACTATGAGTATTGAGGCTAAATGCACATTTTATGTGTGATTCTATTGGTAGGGTCAAGGCAGAGGGACATTTAAAGGGATTCATGGCTGGGCGCGGTGGTTCATGCCTGTAATCCCAGCACTCTGGGAGGCCGAAGTGGGTGGATCACCTGAGGTCAGGAGTTCGAGACTGGCCCAGCCAATATGGTGAAACCCTGTCTCTACTAAAAATACAAAAAATTAGCCAGGCACGGTGGTGTGCACCTGTTAATCTCAGCTATTGGGGAGGCTGAGGCAGGAGAATTGCTTGAACCTGGGAGGTGGAGGTTGCAGTGAGCCGAGATTGTGCCATTGCACTCTAGCCCGGGTGACAGTGTGAGACTCTGTCTCAAAAAAAAAAAAAAAAAAAAAAAAAAGCATTCATAATTACACTAATCCTAAAAGCTTTAAAGTAGGGGTTCACAAAGATAATCATATATTCTAAAAAGCAGTAATAATGAACAGACTGGTAAGTATGGAGTGTATATGCTACCACAGATATATTTCTTGCGAGTATTGTCTACATGTTCACTGTGTCTTTTGCCCTTCTTGAAATCTAAGGGTTTCATTCTTTCATTCTTCTCTCCTGTCCCTCCCTTCTTCTCTTCTCTCCCCTTTTTTCCTTCGCTCTTTTCTTTACTTCTCTTTCTCTCTTCCTCCTTTCTTCCTTGTTTTCTCCCTCCTTTTCTTTCTTCCTTCTTTCCTTCCTCCCTTCCAGCTCTTATGTATTGTCCCAGCTACATAACATTTCATTTTCACTTGTGAATCAGAGGGTTCAGGGGATGAAAAAAGAAGGACAGGAGACCCACAGTCTTTTGATGCCAGCCCTGGTTTTATAAACGGAAACTTTAAGAGGAGTCAGAAAAATCCGTTTTTCTTTCTCCTGCTATTGAACAGGAGAGCCACATTTGAAGTGACCTGCAGACCCCAGGGAAGCCTTGCTCAGTAACTATTTGTTGATTCATTGATTAAACGGCATGGAGAGAAGGGGCATCAAGCACGGAGATCCCCTTAGTAGTGAAAGCTTTGAAACCCCAAGCTGCAATGTGCAGTAGGATGGCTTCTCTGTGACCTTCCAACAACTAATCTCCTTTAAGAACTGAATCAAAGCAGTTAAGAGATTCTGTCAGATGGATTTTGCCTACAGTTGGGTTTTTGGCAGTTGCATGTAGAAGGCAATACGTTCTTCATGAGGATTTTTTTTTTTTTTTTTTTTTTTTTTTGTCCAGAAAGGAATGAAGACAAGGTGCCAGCAGAGATCTCTAGAGAGAGACTCTTATTTAGCCATGGTACTATTCGGGCAGAGACAGCTGCAAGGTGGATGACTTTCTCACACTTCCCAGCCAACCTTCTTTTTAACCACCCTTGTCTGATGCTCCAGTCAACAAGCACATCAGTGCAGTGGGCTTCTCTCTACAATCTTCTTTCCCAAGGGCAGAGAACATGCCCTTGGGAGATATCATATGACTGGATATCATATGAATGACAATGGGTATTTGTCATGTTTTTCTAGGGAAATCATAGCATGTAGCAGGCTAGAGATGAAATTCCTCATTTTAATAGATAAATAAGTTGCCAACACAACACATGAGCTGCAAAACCAGGGCTATGGCTTGCGATTTCAGATTCCCAATCTAGAACTTCGTTGAGGGCTTCTGCTTTCTAATAAATAGATAACAGAAGAGACAGCTTGTGTCATAGGAGAAAACACACACACACCCCCAGTTTAGAAAATAGTAAAACTATCTTAAATGGACTGCTCAAAAGAATCATTATAGGTCTGGTTCAAATCCTGAAGCTGTAATTTCAAAATTCCACAATACTTGGGAAAGATGCTTAGCCATTCTGAGCAGTGGTTCCCTTTGTCGTAAAGCTGGGGTTAAAATAACTATAATGTCTATATTTTAGGCCTATTTTGAGGATTAAATAAGATTATATATTTGAAATGCCTATTCCAGTGATTAACACAAAATAAATACCAGTAATATTATTGTACTCTTCTTTCCCTCTTCAGGTCAGTGGTATATGGTAGAATTATGAGAAAAGTCTTATAAGTATGCCTCTGGAATAGTGTAGCTCAGTGGTTTTCAACATTTTCTTCTGCTGTAACACATACAGAAAACATATGTGAAGAATCACCACATCCCTGGCATAGAGTGATCAATATATAACAATACGATGGTGGTGATGATAACTGTGGTGGTGATGACAGAGGTGCTGATGCTGACGGGTGACATGCTCATACTGCAGATGAGCACTGGACTCTGAGTAATTCCAGAGCTTTAGCTTGGATTGCACTGCTTTCTTTTCTACACTAGAGAGGAAATCAGAATGTTACTGAACATCAATAATTACATTATAAGTGCAACTGCACCCATTTAAATTAAAAAGAAAATCATCAGCAGACTCCAGTACTTTATTACTGGTAGCAAATTACTGGCAACATACCAGTTGGTTTAGAAGATGCCATCTTTCCTGGAGGAAGATGATTTTGGAAAATGCTTTACATCATAGCTCTAGAACTAGACCCCAGGGGTTTGAATTCTGGCTCATCTATCTGCGATGACCTAGGGAAGTAACTGAACTACTCTTTATCTCTCTTTCTTCATCTGAAATTGGAATAATAGTTATACCCACTTCATCAGATTGTTGTGAGGATGAAATGAATGAACACATGTAGATTACCAAGAAAATGTCTGGCATACAGTAAGCATTCAGTGAGTATTAGACATTATTGGAGGTTTTTGTCTCCAAGCTATTTGATGGGGCAACATCCTATTTTGAAATTCTCCCTACAAATTGCCAATATTGAAGTTACTCAAGGTGCCATTAATACATAAAACTGATTTTTAGTTTTCACATAATAGTATCTGCTCCTTACTGTTCACTTACCATTTAACCAGGCATTAGGCTATATGTTTTACCGGTATCTTAACTGATATAATTCTCTCATTACTCTTATCAGATAGATATTGTTACCCCTATCTTATACATGAGAAAATTGAGCCCCCAAAATGAAACTTGCCCAAGTTCATACAGACTAATAAGTGACAGAGCCAAGCCTCAAATTCATAAACTTCCCTACATATATACATATTGCTTCATTAAGTTAGAGAAAATTTGCAGGGCTTGTGGGAAAGGTGTTTTTGTTTGTTTGTTTGTTTGTTTTTTGTTTTTTTGCAATGAAGGAGAGACCCAATACATAACTGCATTTATTCTAGGGTATTCAAAAGTCTCATAGCAGAAACATGGAAGGCAATCACAATAAAAAGCAATTTAATTTTGCTATTTAATAATCACAGAAATATCACAGAACTCAAATTTAATTCTGTCTTATGGAGAAGAAGAAATGGCAGTGGTGGACAAGAATAATGGGACAATGAGGAAAAGAAAAAGGAGGAGGAAGAAGAGAAAGTAGAGAGAAGGAAAGAAAAAGGCAGAAGTAGGTGGCTCTCATTTAACAGGTCACCAGTTCTGGAAGTAGAGTGTCTGGGATCATCATTTCCATTTCAGACATTATTTTGTCCAAGGTAACACAACCAGAAATAGTGGAATTGAGATTTACATTGTGGTATTTTACCTTCGAATCAAGTGAACTCTTCTACTCTATTTTGCTATCTTTTGAGACAGAGATTCATGTAAAAATATAGACACAGAAAGAGGCATGGAGAGAAGTATATGTACATTTATGTGAGGACAAACAATGTTAAAAGCATTATTTTGCTTTTCCAGATTTTAACATTGGTCTGGAGTGGTGGCTTACGCCTGTCATGCCAGCACTTTGGGAGGCCAAAGTGGGGTGGATAACCGGAGGTCAGGGGTTCGAGACCAACCTGGCCAATGTGGTGAAACCTTGTCTCTACTGAAAACACAAAAATTAGCCAGACCTGGTGGCACATGCCTATAATCCCAGCTACTCGGGAGGCTGAGGCAGGAGAATCACTTGAACCTGGGAAGCATAGGTTGCAGAGAGCCAAGATCACACCACTGCACTCCAGCCTGGGCAATAGAGTGAGACTCCATCTCAAAAAAAAAATTAACTTTGGAGATTTTCTAAAGTCCTGTTGTACTTTTGCAAATATAGACATAAATTAGATTAATCTATATTAGAATACTAGGTGTTTAATACTATTTGATGATTTTTATTTTAAAATAGCTTTTACTTCTCTTAATTAATTTTTTAAAATATTGTGAGCTAAATAAGCCACATTCTTCCCAATTTTACAGATGAAGAAACTGATTTATGTAGTTTCCCTAAGATCACCTCAACTTACAGCCAAAATGAGAGTCATTCTCTGCATTTTACCCCCACTTCCTGGACCCTTGCCCCAGAAAGATTTTTCTCTCTACTTTGGTGATCTCTTCCAATTAGAATCAACTTATAGGAACTTGGGGACATGTGGATGGAGGAGAGTCACATCTTTTTATATAATGAGGGTCTTCCTGGGAAATGGAAATAGGTGACCATTTTTTGCAGGTTTTGCTATTGCCTTTGAGTCTGGGACACCATCATCTGGTCTTTAAGGAATGATGTGAGGGCTGTGATTTACAACATTATTTTTTTTCTTAGAATCCAGGCTGGGGCCTGGAGGGAATCCTGTGCCTTCTTGTGCTGTAGCTTTCTGGAGTCCACCAGACACTATGGTGTCTTCCCTAGAGAGTTGCCTGCTGCTTCTGTGATGTGGCCGACTGGCACTCTGTAGAGCAGACGGAATTCCCTTCTGAGAGGTACTTCCTGCTTTGCATGTTTGTTTTGAAGATGTGGGTTTTGGTAAGCATAGGGGACCAGAAAAAGAGGAGAGGCCCTAGACTGTTGTATGAGAAATGAGATGCAATATAAGTCAGAGTGGAAAGAGGAAGATGAAAAGTCCTAGTATTTCCAAGGTTAAAGTCAAGGTTAGGCAACCTTCTTAAGTCAGTTTAATTATTGTAGTAGGGTTCTCTAGAGGGACAGAACTAATAGGAGCTATCTATATATATGTATATATATATCTATTTCTATATCTGTCTATCTATCTATATACATACACTTTATTATATATATGCAAAGGGTAGTTTACTAAGTATTAACTTACATGATCACAAGGTCCCGCAATAGGCTATCTGCAAGCTGAGGAGCAAGGATAGCCAGTTCCAGTCCCAAAATTGAAGAACTTGGAGTCTGATGTTCAAGGGCAGGAAGCATCCACCACGGAAGAAAGATGTAGACTGGGAGGCTAGGCCAGTCTAGTCTTTTCATGTTTTTCTGCCTTCTTTATATTCTAGCTACGCTGACAGCTGATTAGATGGTACCCAAACAGATTAAGGATGGGTCAGCCTTTCCTAGTCCACTGACTCAAATGTTAATTTCCTTTGGCAACACCCTGATAGACACACCCAGGATAAATACTTTGCATCCTTGAATCCAATCAAGTTGACATTCAGTATTAACCATCATAGGTGTAATCTCTGAAGTTAGACCACTAGTCAAAGGCCCTAAGGTACTTCTTGGGAAAATACTGGGAACTGCCCAATTATTCTTTTTAAATGCTGGACGTGGAGGGGAAGGATTAAAGTTAGGGATTGGAGTATTTTAATGCTAGAAGGGAGAAGAATGATTGGAAGGGGGAAAAAGTGATCGCTTTTTACCTTTTTCTTTAGAAGGTCATGTGACCAGCTCTGAGTAAAACTGCTTGAGAATAATTGTGCTTGTTGATTAGATGATTGTTTTCTTATCGTTTCCACTAAATAACATGCAAAACGACTCCCTTCTACTGTTTTTCTCGATGTATTTCTTCTAATAATACATGATATTTTTGTAGTGAAAGTTTATGAAGTCACAACTTACCTGTCTTTTACAGCTGAGTGAACTTAGCAAGATTATGTGGCTTGTTCGGAGTGACACAGCTTGTTAAAAAAATATAGCAGAAGACTAGAAATTGGTTTTCTGACATCTAGATCTAGGTTGATTTCACCTCTTAGAGATTCCAGTCTTGGAAGAGGGTTGGTGCAGGAGAGGACTGGAGATTAAGTGTGAAGAAAGTTAGGAAGGGGATTAAACACCCCTGGAGATGTTAAAAAAAAAAAAATACCCCTAAGATCATATTGTGTATTGAGTGTGGTATCCATGGCTACCAGATGGTGCAAGGATTCTGACTTGGTCCTCAATTGAAGAATTAAAGAAAGGAGACAGGGAAGGGCACAGCGGCTCCTGAAGGCTCACATAGGATGCATATCACTTATTTTTCCTCCTGGGTCCTCAGGCTTTCCTGTCATTGTGAGATCACGTGGTAGCATGGAAATCACAATCTCTGCTCCTCAGAAGATGGAATTGAGGTAGCTCTTTGCAAAGAGAAATGACCTTGTACTTACAAACTTAGGTCCCGTGTTTGTCTGCAGTCCTACCCACTTTACCATGTAATAAGAGAGTAATCCCTGTCAGTAACATCATCTTAGAAAGAGAAGGAAAAACCAAATGAGATCTAGTGTGTGTGGAGATGGTGCAACATTCTTTCATCAAAGCGACTAATACCCTTAGGGGAATTGGCTTGATACTTTGCCAAAATGTGGGTGTCAGTGTTGTGGGGTTTTTTTCCCCTTTGAAATGAGACTTTATTAGTCATGTGGTTATCAGAGGGTGAAAAAATGAATGTGTGTCTTCTCTCACATGAACTCTATTAATATCAGTTAAGTAAGATCCTAATACAGCTCTGTGTATTAGCTTGGATTTCTTGGCCTGGGTTAATTCTAAGACTATGACAAAGAAATTATGTCTTATGATAATGGCTCTGAAATCTTCAAGTTGATATGGCATTAGCCAGCATTTGACCATAGATTCCAGGTAGATAGTTTATTCAATCTATTACTAATGCCTCAAAAATACTGTATGTTACTGGCAGACTGAACAAACTGGTGTCATATAGATGTCAACTGTTTGTCCTCAAACCATCATTAACTGGCAGCAACTAATATTTCAACATTACTTTTAGAGTGTCAAGCTATTAGTTATCATATGTGCAACAGCTATGTTCAGTTGAAGGATACATGCTTATAAGCAAAATGGTCTTCGGTTTACCTTAGTGTTGTTTGTACATTGGAGTTGACTCTGTATTTCCCTCCATTGGATTATTTAATAATCAATTTAATTTTAGGAAAGTTTCACTTTAGTACTCCTAGAAATTAGAGGAAAATATTGCCTACATTCATTTGCTATGTTGCACAGACACAGTACACAGTAAAGGTAAAAGATAAAGGATCAATTCTTATGGATCTCATAGTTCCAAGCTTTTAAGGCTGTATTATAGAAACTTTGTAATTATTGTGGGTAATCTTGCAGAAAATTAAATGTTGAGTTTGCATATGTGAACAAGTTTAGACTATTTTGCTCACTGTAACTTGTTAGTGCCAAGCATCTCACTGTTCCTGTTAGGCAATGGGTTTCAATTTACTTCTTGTAAAATGCTATTTGTGGTGTAAGTGAAATCCTTGGTGAGAGCATACCATCTCACATTTGAGGCACATTTTAGAGAACTTAGGTCTGTAGTTCATTCGTCTATTTCAAAATGGCTCAGACTAGTGGTTCTCAGTTAGGGGCAATTTTGTCCCCCAAGGACATTTTGGCAATGTCTGGAGAGATTTGGGATTATTAAGACTGGAAGAGGGTGCCACTGGCATCTAGTGAATAGAGCCCAGGGATGCTGCTAAACATCATGCAGTCCACAGGGCATCCCCCCACACAACAAAGAATTGTCCAGCCCCAAATGTCAACAGTGCCTAGGCTGAGAAGCCCTGCTCTAGACACTTACAAAGTTTAAAAGGTAAGAGAGAAAGTAGGTAGCTTAAATATTTTCATCCTTTTTAAATGGCTGCTTTCATGATTAGAATTCTCCCCATGGGAGGCCAGGCTCAGTGGCTCACGCCTGTAATCCCAGCACTCTGGGAGGCCGAGGCAGGTGGATCACGAGGTCAGGAGATCGAGACCATCCTGGCTAACACGGTGAAATCCCGTCTCTACTAAAAATACAAAAAATTAGTGGGCACCTGTAGTCCCAGCTACTCGGGAGGCTGAGGCAGGAGAATGGCGTGAACCCGGGAGGCGGAGCTTGAAGTGAGCCGAGATCGCGCCACTGCACTCCAGCCTGGGCGACAGAGCGAGACTCCGTCTCAAAAAAAAAAAAAGAAAAGAAAAGAAAAAGGAATTCTCCCCATGGGATATAGAATACAGATGAAAACTACAAACAAGCCACATATTTGCTTTAAAAATATTTGGCATGTAATATGTGTGTTGTGGCTAATTGAGCCACATTTAACAACACCAGCACAACCATAGCAATAGCTACGACTTATAGAGAGCTTACTAAATGTACCAGACACTGTTCAGAGTGACTGTCCACATGATAATTCAGCTATTCCTCAAAGCAACGCCACTGGGGAGGGACAATGACTGTGCACTTCGGTCTTGGAGTATGTAGGAATATGGTGAGCTCCTGATAGAAAATGTAAGGAACAGGGCAATGACAACACAGTACTTGGAAGTGGGAAGGCTTTATTTTTCTAAATGCCCCTGGTCGCTCAAGCTTTTATTCTATGGTGTTATTATTGCAAAAGTGCTTCTCTGGGAAACAAGGACTGCCATCATAAAGTAGGTTTATATTTACTTCTAGAGGGAGAAAAAGAAAACTATTGTGTAACTCTCTCTTTGCCAGTTCTGCAGCTGATCCCATGCATGTCTGTCTTTTCCTCCCCAAAAACCATATGGGACTGAACTGGTCTTCAGGTTCTGTGTAAATGGCAGACAGTATCCAGTGTGGCTCAGTCTTGTAAATATGAAGTGGTCACTCCCACCTGTGGCTGTCACCTTTTAGTTGACTGTTCTCTAAGCCTCCTTCCCAGCATTTTCAGAAGAGAGATGAGGCTCTCCTTTTAGATTTCATCATCAGAGTGGGTCAGATCCACTGAAACCTCATGTTTGAAAGAGAAATAGGTAAAATTTCTCTAAGCAAGCCTCATGGGAGATTCTCCAAGAACACCTTTAACAACAGAATTTCCCCTAGAAATGCCACATCGAAAGTCATATTCCCAGTGGAGATTTCTATGGGAATTGGGAAGTTAACTAGATTTGCTGTTTTCACACCTGCTGAGGGTTTTGAGTCTAGGGAATTAAGTTTGTCATAGCTAGACATTTTACCTTTGCCAAACCAGTCTATTGTATGAAACCTAAGTTGCCATCAAAAGCTGGAAAGGAAAACATCACAAATCACTAGAAATATATCAGCATTCTGAGCAGCAGAATTTATGGGGCATTAATGGATATCCTAGGCTATTTATCTTTCTAGTAGCAGTTGAAACACCTCTGCCTTTTTCTTAATATAACAGGGCTTCCCGTCAAGGAGCTATAGAGTCCCCAAGCCTGGTACTTGAGTCAGGAAAATGTGGCATTCTCACATTTGTTTTGGGGCATTATAGGAGGGACTATAATTTCTTTTTCTTCTTCTTTTTGTCCCTACTTCTTCCTCATTAAAAGCCCAGAGTAAAACCCAGTCAGGATATATTGAGGTTTAGGGAGTTTATTCAGGGTCTAGCATAACCAGGGTAGGGTAGAGAGTGGAATAGAAAGAGACCCATTTCACATGTCCTTTATCCCCTTCTGATTCAGAGGACAGCCATATTTCATTTACTCATAGCGGGCTTCTCTGTGCCTAAGGGCTGATATCTACTTGAAATTTATTAGTGCAAGTTGTAATACACTTGGTAAGGAATGCCTGTATTTTGGACAACTTCTGATATTTTGTACCTGTTAGCTGCAGGCTTTTCTCAATCTCCTGGCCTCATTCACTCTTGTCTTCTGTGGAGGGAAGGCCTGAAAAGCAGGTGAATTAAAACACATCAGGAAGGACTGCAGCTTCTTTGAGACTTCTCTCCATGGTGCTCTGTGGGTCCATTTGGTAGGGGCACATCTGGGTTCTGCACATGGCTTTGCCACTTATTAGCATGTGACTGTGGATCAAGTTACTTAGCATCATTCAGCCTCAGTTTCTGTTGTTATAAAATGAATCAAATTATATATATGTGTGTGTATATTTTTCATCATTTACTCTTCACGACATACATATATGTACTTATATATATGCACATATATACATATCATTTAATCTTCACAACATACATATATACATACATATATGTATATATACACATAACACATATGTATGTAATGTACATACAACATATATACACATACAATATATACATATATACATACATCTATACAACGTGTATATATACATGCAACATATATATGTATGTTGTGAAGATTAAATAATGAAAAACACACACATATAAACCCTTGTGCTTTGTGTATTTTACAAATATATATATATATATAGGGTGTGTATATATTTATTTATTGTGTATATATACACACACATATTTATTGTGTGTGTTTATATGGTGAAGATTAAATGACATAAAATATATAAAGCACCACAGGGTTTAGTAGTTTCTGGATAATAGGTGCATACTACTGGAGTCCTGAGAAACTTGCTTCAGTCCTTACCTTTCCAAGAAGTGTAGTCTGAGAACCACAAATTTTGAATCACCATTATACTCATTAAAACGCAGATTTTATGTCTCTACCCCAATGCTTTGAGTAAGACTCTCTAGAGGGTTGCATCCAGTAACTGGTAAACTTAGAAACACCTCTTATGATTCTGATGTATTCCAGAGTTTGATGATGTCTGGGTCAGCTGGTCCCTCTTCCCACCCTGTGGTGCTCTTTCTCTTCTGCCTCAGGATAGCTTAATCTAGAGAGTTTTAGCTTCTCTAGTTGGAGTTTCTTCCTATCCAGGTGGAGTCTGTCTTTGAGCCTGTTAACTCACTATCCCAGTTTATCAGCAGCCCTTTTTATGGTAGGCCCCACGTGGTTGGGTAACCTAACTGATGTGATAATGAGGACAGACTAAAGGTCACGAGATTGTTAACATGTGTGAGGAGATTGTAGGCTTAGCCTATCAGGTGAGGGAAAGGTTAGCGTACCAACTGTCTCCACACTTCAAAGCATGTAGCTAGTTTGCTGCACTAACTTAATTATCTGTGCTATTGATATCTTTGAGGAACATATCTATACCCTGGATACAGTTACTTCACAGTAGGAGATAGCAGGAGGTGGCTTGTTCGGTTGCCAACTTCCTAAAATGCTTTTTAGAGTCAGCTGGGTTGCTTAGTCCTCTCTTGCTCTTGGATTAAATATAAAAATAACTATGTAAAGCATATCAGCCCTCTTTTCCCTGTCTGCTGAAACTGCAATCTCCTATGCTTTTTCTAGAACCCATTAAATAGGGAGGAGGAGGAGGAGGGGAAGGGTAACAATATATAAAACCCCGAAGTCCCAGATCAGATATTCTCCTAGAATGGATCCTGCTGTTAGATCTCAACGGAGATAGAAAACAGCTGGTCACATAGGTACATACTAGAGTTCCTTCTTGATTAAGAGCTGATGAAGTAGCGTGCACCTTATCCTTGTTTTCGTGATTCTTCCTGCTCTCTGTAGCCATATTAGTTTTATTGCCATCTTCGCCAGAATCCTGGAAGGGAAAGAAATACAACCCAAACCAGGTGATGTTTTCATTTCCAAGCCGTAAAAGTGTTTGATGTTAAGAAACATTTGAAACTGTAGACTGAAGGGAGGTATTCGTTTGTACCTAGTTTTCACTGATCTAAACTGGCTCTGTCTTGTTGCCACAAAACCAGTAGTGCTGGTTGCAGAGGCTTTCCAAAGAGAAGACCTCAAGCTCTGACACTCCTCTTTGGTTTTAGCTCTTGAGAACAGATTTTTCTCTGCCAGATGTTATTTTAATTTCTTACCTCCTCACAAGGAGTATTTTTGTGTGAGTATGCCTGACTTGTGGACATTATTTTGGAGCAGCTGATTCTGTTGACTTTTCTAGAAGTGCTGTGATCTCAAATGTAAAGAGACAGGATTACTCAAACCCCTCACTGCACTGAAATTGAATACAGTGCCCTGTTCTTTGACACCAAAATGTGTCCTGCTGTTGTAAAGGTAGGGTGTTTAATAGGCAGAGGCCAATAGAGAAATTTCCAGCTTTTCATCCTTCTCACTCTTATAAAGTCTCTCACACGGTATGTCATTGCTTTTAAAACATGGTCATTTTAATGATAAAAATGCTGTGGAGAGAGTGCCAGAGTGTCATGCAAAACCAGCTGCGGCATCCTGCGTGACATTCCAAATATTAATACAAATAGAATTAATTCACACGCCAGGGGTGTCTCGGGAATCCATTTTAAGTTGGCACTTAACTTGGGCTTGAGATTTCCCTGTGACTGCCCATGTTGAAAAATGTTTGCTAAACAAGGCAGTGCTGGGCTGCCCTCAATCTATAAATTCACTCAAACTAATTCATTAACGAATGTTTGATTTTAACTAGAAGCAAACATAAGTTAAAATGTAGATGGCTGTTTCATGTCATTGGTGAGCAGGGAGGTTTTTTGCAGATGTTATATTTGGGACAATACTCTGAATTTATCTTATTTGTTTTATTTTGAGGAAAGCACATAGATGACATATTTATCATTAGTGGATTGTTTAATTGCATAATTTCTTAGTTCATTAAGGATTTACTCTAGGTTTTTACATGTATCTGATTTATAGATACAGTGAAGAGGAGGTATCTTGGCATTAAATTTAGATTGTGGCAGTGCTTAGGCTGGACAAAAGTAAGACATTCTGTGTCTTTCTAGTTCTCCCCTGGCCTTGTTTTTCTATTTCTGCACAGCAAATTTAATAAAGAAACTATCTTGGAGTAATAATTCCTACAAGCCCTGGACATTCCTTTGGGGGAAGAGGACTGACCTTTTCCTGTTTTTAATAAAACCTTTGTGAATTTGGGCTTACCTCTTCTATAGTCCGGTGCAACTGTCTTTTTATTCCATATTTAAGTGTGGGGGGAGCTCATTTATATCCTTTGAATTGGAAGCGTGAAAGCAGTCCTAGGCAAGATGGCTCCTGTGAGGTTTGCATTACTCATGCCTGTTAAATTTAGTACTTATTTACATGCATTTAGCTATTTTGATACATATTCTCTCTCTCTTTGGGGGCTTAAATTTTGTTATCTATTTGCGATTTCAAACTCCACCTCTTTCTAAAGGAATTGGGAAGGTAATGCTTCGGTAATAGGGGGTTGAATCATGCTCTGGTGATAGGCAGGTTGTTTTATCCTAACTGTGACAAGGGCAATTTTAAAAGCTTCATTTTTGTCTTTGTCTTGAACAAGGAACATTTTACACATTGTTAACTCCTGAAAATCCCCCTGGATAGATAATTTGGAATGGAAGAACTTAAGACTTTTTTTGCGGGGAAGAAAGCACAAATCCATAAGATCCCTTATGATTATTCTTTGTGGTCACTAAAAATATTTAACATACTAAAAAAAAAGACTACCCATGAAAGTATGATATATTTCAAAATAGAATAATGGATATAAAGTAGTTATTTCTAAGGAATATCTTCTCCACAATCTCAAGAAGATTCCTGTACATTTGTTTTGAGCTTTCAGGCACTAGGAATTCTCAGAGGCATTTATTCCCTTTTTTCTATCTATCTTTCTATCTATCTATCTATCTATCTATCTATCTAGTGTTCAATATCATTTTGATTTTATTACTCAAAGTTGACTTTTTTCTTCTGGGTCCTGGCCTATTCTCTGAGAAACTGAGGAATTTAGATGCTTGAAAAGGCAAAAATCTTAGGATAAACTTAATTTTATATGCATGGCACAGTGAGTGGATTTCTATTAAATCACAATAAACAGGGTTAAGGTGGCTGAATCCAGGAACATGGCACCAACCCATCACTCTTCACCTGCCTAACACTACTTGTATAGCAAGGGTTTATTTTGCATCATATTTCTTTGGCTCTCTCATCTTAATTATCCAAATAGGAGAATCAAGTAAATGGTGGAGACATTAAGAAGTTCAGACGAAAGGGGGAGTTGCTGGACTCATGAAATCTTTTAAGAGAGTCTACATTATCTTCCAAATTAAATATAACTTTGCAAAGATATTTGTGAACCTTCACAATATGACTTCAATCATGATTTGCTAACATTATTCTCCACTTCAACCATGTGCTTTATACTGTCTTCTCAGTAGGAGACTGGATGGCAGTGAGAAACTCATAGTCTTTTAAAAATATATATATTTTTGTAATTAAAACACAAATAGAGAAATCCACATGAATACAATGCATGGCCTAGTATATTGTATGTTTATATATCGTATTAATGTTGCATAAGTATATACATATATATGCATATTATATATGTATTGTATGCCAGCCAGGACAAGAGATAGAATTTTTGCCACCCCCAAAACCCCTTCATGTGCTTTACCCAATTATAATTCTTTGTATTCTTCATAAGTAATCATGATACTATTGTAATAATAATTTCTTTGTATTTTTAAAAAATACATTTGTCACCCAGTGTGCATGCTCAAACACTCTAGTCTAGTCTTTCCCATTTAAAAAATGACAAGCCCTTGAATGCTCTTTTAATCATTAAGTTCCTCCTTAATTCCTTTTATTTCCTTACAATTTATCTATTGAGGGTCCAGAGCCATTTGACCTGTATAGTTCTTCTGAGCCTGAGTTGTATATATTATGTACTCACAGTGCAGTTTGATATGTCCCTCTGCCCCCTGTATTTCCTGAAAATTGGTACCTGGGACTGGATCACACTCAGGTTTGATCCCTTTGGCAAGACTATAGGTGGTGGTTGGAAAGACTACAATCATTATTGAAGTTCAAACAGTTCCACGTTAGCCAGCAGGGGCAACAGCAAGTCGGTTCTTGAGTCCTTTTGTCATAGCCTTAAAAGCCTTTGATAGCTCTCCTGCCATGGAGCAATATAAGACTCTTCAGGCATATCTATAAATTTCCTCTCCTAGACCTGAAATCAGCAGTTTCTCCAAGAAGCTCTGCTTTCTTTGGGTAAGAAATATTATTTGAAGACTACAGTCTAGGTGCTAGGGATGCGCATTGGTACTGGGTTGGTCATTGTTTCTTAACATTTGTAAAGGGTAGAATTGGGGAGACTTATAAAAACTATATAAACTAATAAAATAAACTATATGTAGTTATATACTATAGTTACACTATAGCTTACTTTATTATATAATAACCATGGTTATTATATAGTATATCATAATTATTATATAATAGTAATGTAGTAACTAGTATAGTTCACCTGAGCCTGAGTTCAGGCTCACAGTGCAGTTCAATATGTTCCTCTGTCCCCTGCATTTCTTGTAAATTGGCATCTGAGACTGGATCACACTCAGGTTTGATCCCTGTGGATATATAGTATATTATTATATAGTATACTATAGTTATTCTATAATATGCTATAATTTATTTTGTTTATTCATATATTTTTATTATTTTATAGCTTATAATTTTTATTATTTTATAGTTTTATATTTTACTTATAGTTTTTATTAGTTTATATTATCTTATATTTTATATAGTTTATTATATATTTACATTATAATACCTATAGTTTATTGTATTATGTTTTATGAACTTATGAGTTCTTATTAGTACTCCAATTCAAATTTACTTTTACAGAGTTTTATTTAGCCTCTTCTGCATTACAGTTAGATCGCCTTCCTTCCCAAAATATCTGGACCCTCAAGGACACAGGGAATAATAGAATAATAATATTCTAATAGTAATCATTGTTTTATCACATATTATATGCACAGTAATCTCAGGAGGACAATACTAATACTAGTACTAATGTGGTTAATGAAAACATTACAACAATTTTTTGCATATGGTTGTCCCACCTTCCTTCATTTTTAAATAGTTGTGCTCTATTTACATTGTCAGAGCATAGAGACATCAGATACTCTGCTCTCTGTTAGTCCCCTTTAAACTTAAATCCACAAGTACCTATATACTTAATATTCACTGCCAGTCCTTATGCTGATGTTCTCTCTAATTATTTTGATCATCGGAAGCTCATTCTCAAATATGCTACTCAGAAAGGACTTATGGAAACAATATTCTCTAAGTTCTTGTCCATATTCATAACAATTTGTTTGAGTCCTTCATACTTGCAAGTCAGTTTTGCTGGATATAAAACCCCTTTCTTTTTTCTAGCATATTAAGCAGGCTACTCTATTTTCTTCTAGCCTAAAGCGTTTGCTTTAGAAAGTCTGATGATAGTTTAATTTTCTTTATACTATAAGCCATGTATTCTTTTTGCTCAGAAACTCAGAGGGTTTACTAGAATATGTCTTGCTATTGGTCTTTTTTGGGTCAGTATTTTCAGATATATGGCACAGCTTTTCAATATCATTTCAATTTTTTGTACTTCAGGACATTTTCTTGAATTATAGTTATTAGTATTTGTTCTCTTCCCTTGCTTTTCTTACTTATAATCTCTGGTTATCCATATGTTCAATTTTCTTTGCCTATGTTCATTATTTTTTTTCTCTTAATTCAGTGGTGTCCAATCTTTTGGCTTCCCTGGGCCACGTTGGAAGATTTATCTTGGGCCACACATAAAATACACTAACACTAATGATAGCTGATGGAGCTAAAAACAAACAAACAAAATCTCATAGTGTTTTCAGAAAGTTTATCAATTTGTGTTGGGCCACATTCAAAGTCATTCTAGGCCACATGCGGCCCACAGGCTGTGAGTTGGACAAGCTTGTCTTAAATCCTTTTTATCTCTTTGTTGCTTTCAGAGTTTTCAGTTTTCCTCCTTTTCACCTTTTATATTTATTATTAGATTATCTGTTCTGTTTATTTTTTTCTAGTTTAGTTGACATTTCTGAAGTGAGTTTTTCTTTTATTTATAATCATTTTTTTCAGTCCTGTCTCCCTATTTATGAGCTTTTCTAATCAGATGGTCATGTTCTTTGGTAGTTTATATCATTTCTTAATGTCTTTAAGTTTCTTTTGAAATTATAGGTAACAGCTTTCAGCATGCTTTTATAAGATGCTATTCTGCTCCTTATTCTATTTTGTAATTATAATCACTTTCTATGGGATTTGATCTTGACCTTGATACTATTCCATTTTTCATTTTTATGTGAACTTAATTTTTCTGACATTTTAGAATGAGGTATGATTCAGGAAATCTCACTAACTTCACAGAACTTCCTGTTCATGTGTGTGTAGCATTTTAAAAATATGGTAGATATGGTAGATGCTTCCTGAGATTCCCCGGCTGTTTTCTCCTCAACCACTTTGGTCAAGACTTTCTCTTTCTTTAGACTCTTGTTCCATATGGCTCAAATGTGAAGCCACTCTCAGTAGTTTCTCACTGGTGGGGGCTTACGCTGGAAGGGTGCCAGGTGGCTGCACACTTCATGGGGAGTAAACTGCTCCATCTCCCTCAGTCCTCCTTCCCATGTGCCCCTTGTACTCAGATGGTAAAGAGGATAAAACCCCTCCCAGTGAGAGCTGTTGTTTCACAGTGGCCCATTGAACTTTCCAGTGAGTACTATTAGCTCTTCTGGGTTCTCTTGTTCTCAGGTCCATAGATACCCATTGTTTCCTTCTTCTTCCCACCCAGGTGCTGATTCCATGCAGAATTTCTGGCAGTTGGTGGTTTGCCCCATTAACTGGTATTTTGGGGTTCAAGAGGAAACTTTGTCTCCTAGTTTTGTTTTAAATGTTGTCAGGGATTTGGGGTTTTGTTATCTAGCTGCTCTATTTGTGTAGTAGTCAAAGGATTGAAAAACTATGCTGCCATCATGGCCAGAATCTTTCCAGAATTCCCCCTACCCTCATAGTATTGTAAATTGTGTCCTTTATGTTTGGTAGCATACATCTGAGAAACAGCAGCTCAGGAGAAAGGAATGTAGCCTGGGCCCACAGAAAGGCTTTCTTCTGGACCCCTCAACACAATATCAATGGCACCATGTTCTAGACAACTCAGCCAGTCAGCCCAGAAGTGGAAAAAGTCTTGCATACTTTTGCTTTTGTTTTAGTATAAATTCTTTCCTTTAATAAACATGAGTTTCTATTTATACCCAGACTTCTTCCAGAAATAAATATATGGTGACCTATAAAAATAACCACAAAGACAATAAGTAAAATGTAATTAATAATATCTGGTTGAGTGCATTGGCCAAAGTAGACTAGCTAACAAACACCCTAATCCTTTTGGTGTCTTAAAGTATTTCTCACTTACGCCACAGTCTAACTAATTGCAGGGTTTGGTGAGTAGGCTTTTCTGCTCCAAGTAGTTATTCAGGGACCCAAGGCCACTCCCAAGGGCCTCAGAATTGGAATCACTGGGAGAAAGAGAACATGGAGGATCTCAAGAAAGGATTTTAGGGACCAGAAATGTTAAATATAATTTTCACCCATGTTCCATTGGCCAGAGTTCCATCATGTAGACCTACCTGACAGCAAGGGAAGCTGGGAAGGGCAGTGTAGCTGTGTACCCAAGGAGAAAAGGAGATACGCGGTTTGGTGAGCCTAGGATCTACTATGAAAAGGAAAAGGGACAAGGAAAGAATGAAGGAATATTTTACTAGAAAAGAGAGGGCATTGCAGCCAGAAAAGAATTGTATAGACATCTGGGTGTGGGGAAGAGGACAGTGGATGTGGAAAACTGAAAGAATTTTAGTATAGTTGGAGACTCAGATGATCTGAAAAGGAGACTCTGGTGGCCTCATGTAGTGTAAATGTACCTGAGAGCAATAACTTAGGCATACCCTTAGAATGACCCTGTGTGGCAGACATATCTGAAGAGGGAATCCAGAAGTGGCCAACCTGGAGATTCATTCTTTGTCTATGAGGAACATCTGAGCCCCAGCCTATCCCATGGCTGTACAGGGGGTTGAAGCCCTGGTTTTGGGGTACGTGAAGGTTGCCAGGTGGAGGGCGTTAAGGGGAGGGTGTTAAGTGGAAATGTTATATAAAGTGCATACTGTTTGCAAGTCGTTGCAGTTTTTTTCCTGCCCAACCTGCCACTGGACTGTAGGAAAGTGGATATCTTGTGCAGCTCACTGCCACTGGACTATTTCTGTATATAAGGTGGTTCTCCCGTACAGCCAGCCACCACTGGACTCTCTCCCCTCTATAATTCCCTAATGAAACCCCACATCTTGTTTATTGGCTCTGAGTCTCTTCTTCTACCCCTTGAACCTCATGCTTTCCCTTTGAGGTTAATAGGGGTTCAGCACAACACCTCACCAGAAAGGCCTTGCCTATTGTCTAAGGATTCTAAACCTCATCATGCATGAAAAAAAGGGCTATTGGTGGTTTGTAAGCAAGACACTGACATAATTAGATTTGTGTTTTTGAAAGTTTGTTCTAGCCCCTAACTGTTACCAGCAATGTCCCTTAAATTGCAGAAGCAGCCTATTCTGAACTTTTCCTGATCGCACACCTAGTCATCTAAACCCAGGAAAAACTGAATTCACCTCTGCCTATGCCCATCTAAATCATGCTTACTTGGTAGGCTCCCATTAATGTGCTACAATCACAACCAGAGTCTGCAGTGAGTTCTATAAATTCAGACTGGAAATGTAATTTCAGATCTCACAGGGCCTGTGTTGTTTCAGTGATATTATAATCAATGACCGTAGCTCCCTTTGAAGCTCATAAAGTGACCTCTTTTGACATTGATTTCTCATCTGTTTTTTTTTTTTTGACCTTTCTTCACCTCCTATGTCTCTTTATTTGCTAAGGCATAGTATTTTATTGCCAGGCACCTGAATAATAACCACAGTAGCCATACATTTAGCTTTGTTCAGGTCATTACAACCTAAATAGACACAGTTGTGGCAAGATCTAGTCCCAGGAACTGGTGTTGCAACCTCCTCGAAGGGAGACTGTTTTTCTTCCATTAGAAGATACTGAAATATGCTGTTAAGTAGTCTTTGCTTAGACTAACATCTAGGAAGATTGTCACACATATTTTGTCCTTTCTTTTGAGTCGACCCTCAAATTGAGAAAATCTCAGAAAATGATCCCTATACCAAACCTCACGTGGACATTTCCAAGACGTTTCTGAGTTTTGGTATTAATAAAAGCCCATATGAGTTTAAATAGGAAGGCAAATAAAATGTGCCTCTTACTTAGAGAAGTGTGTGGTTTCTTGAGCATTTATGCTCCCCCACAGTATGACCTTTAGAAGAAAGTATGATCAATAGCCTATTGGGTCATCTCTAATCTGGCTGTCAAGTACAGGAGGGGGAAGTTGAGAGATTTCGATGAAAAACAACTGAAATGGCTAAGTGCAAACTTAGTAGAAAAATACCCATGTTTTGTCAATAGTTTCCAGAAACTTCCTAAGCACCTGATGTACAATGGGCTTTTTCATTGTGGGCATCTGCTGTCTTTGCCTAGCTCAACATTCCAGTGAGGCTTTTTTTTTTTTTTCAGAGCTCAAAACCAAACATGTCAGCAGTAAGCAGCCACCCAGCTTTGTAAAGAACGCCACGGCTGACAACTTCACAGCTGCTGAGGAATTGGCTGAGCCTTTCTTGTAAAGTAGTACCATACACAAGAGCCTTTGTGCCATTGGGACCCACCATGGAGTTCCCAAATGCCCTTACTCCTAGAAAAATGTGCCAACCCCTTCTTCCCATGTTGCCCCCATGTCTGGTGATAATAACCATGACGATAGCCAGCTCTTTGGTGGCTGGCAAAAGAACACAGAGGGACTCTTCTTCTGCACTATCAGGGTAAAAAACAAAACAGCTACCACATTTTAGAAACCAGGCCAATAATTTATTTGTCACGCCATGCAAATTATTTGGAACACAAGAACTCATTTTGGTAACATACAATTTTTTGTATTAATATTTATTCTTGAATCATCTATGGACATCTAATGACTGAAACACAAATGACATAATTTTTCTACAGCATTTTGAGATTTTGTTTTTGCAACCCCATTACAGCAGGCATTTCTTTCTTTCTTTCTTTTTTTTTTTTTTTTTTTTGGCTTTGGGACAGAATCTCACTCTGTTGCCCAGGCTGGAGTGCAGTGTCGCAATCTCGGCTCACTGCAACCTCTATCTCCTAGGTTCAAGTGATTCTCCTGCCTCAGCCCCCTGAGCAGCTGGGATTACAGGCACCTACTACTATGCCTGGCTAATTTTTGTATTTTTAGTAGAAACGGGGTTTCACCATGTCGGCCAGGCTGGTCTCGAACTCCTGACCTTAAGTGATCTATCTGCCTCAGCCTCACAAAGTTCTGGGATTACAGGCATGAGCCACCCTGCCCGGCCTTTTCTTTTTTTCTTTCTGTTTTTTTTTTTTTTAAGATGGGATTTTGCTATGTTGCCTCAGCTGGTATCAAACTTCTAGGCTCAAGCAATCCTTCCACCTCAGCCGCCTAGCTGGGATTACAGGTGTACATCATTGTGCCTGGTAAAGGATATGCAATTTTGATATAACCAAGGAAGAATGAATGAAGGAAGTTGAAAGCAAGGTACCTCTGGATCTCCATATCCATCTTTAGGTGGTCTATTTATTTTCATCAAAGCTCCCATGATATGTAAAGCCCTTTTAGTGATCAAGGGTGACTAGTCCATGGACTCTGGCTGGAAGATGCAAGATTTCTTAACCAGCTGCCCCAGACTGCCTCTGAGAAACCACTTAAGGAATGCCCTGCTGTTGTTAATGATCAACATTAGCCAGATTGCAGTCCTCATTATCCCTCACCCCAATAGGAAGGTAGAAGCCATCCTTTTCTAAAAGTGCTTATTTAGTTATTGACTAGCAGTTGTCCCTTTGGAAGTCTAGCAATGTTCAGTCAAGTCAAGGGAAACCTTTGGTTCTTTTGAAGAACTCTTGGATATTCTGTCAAAGATGTTATTAAATTCCTGGTTCTGAACACCTAGGTCTCTCTTAGATCCTTTTAGAAAGATGGGGAGTGAGACAGAGTAACATTCTAACCTGAATGTAATATGTGGTTACTACTCAAGCTGTAACAAATAATTCACGTGGAGTGATTTACAGATGGAGATTCTTTTGATGTTGATGTGTTTAGTCACTATGAAACCTGCCCCAGCATCTGCTTCAGGCTTGCCCAAAGTGCCTTTGGATATGTGGAGATCATTTTCTGCACCAAATCTTAAAGTTGATCTGTTTTGAATCATCTCAATTCATTCTCTGGCACTTCTGCTGAAGTTGCAGTGACACTTTCTTCATAGTTTTAAAATTCAATCTAAAAATCCAAGGTGTAATTCCATTTTGCATTCTTAGTATGTCTTCCTCTACATCTTGAAATCATTCTGATCGAGTACTTTATCCAAAGTGATTTCTATGCTCTTGCCATTCTTATTTTCACAGAACATTTCTGTATTTTATAAATGGGAAATAGGCTGAGTGTAGTGGCTCGTGCCTGTAATCTGGGCAACTTAGCAGGCTGAGGTGGGAGGATTGCTTGAGCCCAGGAGTTTGAGGTCAGCCTGGGGAACATAGCAAGACCCTGTCTCTAAAATAAATAAATAAATAATTATCTGGGTTTGGTGGTGTGAGCCTGTGGTTTCCAACTACTCAGGAGGCTGAGGGGGGAGGATTGCTCGAGCCCAGGAGTTAGAGGCTGCAGTGAGCTATGATTGTGCTACTGCACTCCAGCCAGGCCATCAGAGTGAGACCCTGTCTTTAAAAAAAAGGAGTATGGGGATGGGAGGGCAGAATAGGACTCCAGATGGGATAAGTTGTTTTGCATATGGCCATTCATCTGTTTAAAAGCATGGTCAGGCCATAACCCAGGTATCTTGTCTCTCGGGCCAACTCCTATTCCATATGGCTCATTTCTCTCTCACCTCTTAATACAGAAAATGGAACAGTGATTGTTTCTGAAACGTAAGTAAAGGATGGCCCATGCCAGTGGGGTGCATTGACTCATCATCATTGCCCTTTTAATTGGAGGCTCCAGCAGATGCAAAGTTATTTGGATGTTGCAGTAACAGCAAAAATAATGTTGGCTTCCTCTCAGTTTTTGCCTGGAGAAGCCCAAGAAGCCTGTTTCTTATAATTAGAAGGTGCGTGTGAACCTGAACAGTAGGACAGAGTCAGTCATTGTAAGCGTTAACTGATTCACCTTTTAGAAGTGACAAGTGAAGAATCAGCCTAAGGTTGCCTGGAGCTTTCTTCAGGATAATACCTAAAGGGAAACCCTCTTAGGTTCAAGCCAAGAATGACCCAGTCTTACAATTCCCCTGGCCCCCACCCCCGCCCCCATTATCCACTCCTTCTGCTCTTATCTCAGAACCACCTGAGGACACGTAACTGCTGACTTCAGCCTTCTGGCCAGTACTAGGCCTTAGATCCTGGATATGAAATAAGGAGGAAAAAAGTCTTTCACAAAACCTTTCTTCCCAATTTCATTTTTCCCTTTGTCAGTCTATATGCATGCCTTAAAAAAGATTCCTCTTTCCACCTTGGAGTCTGTTCTTTTCACTGAGTCCTTCCCACACCTGGCTATTTCTAACCTGAATGGCCAAAGCAATGTTCCTTGACCAGAGCAGTCATCTAAAACAGCACTATTTTTATCATTTGGAGCCCTAGAAGGGTCTTCTAATAGCCCGTACTGACATTCAAGCCCAGGTAACACAGTGAGCTGGGCTATGACTGTCCCCAGACTTACTGAGTATTAGCTTTGTGATTCATTTATTTTGGTGAGAGTCTATCTGCTGTGACCATTTGTAAACAAAAACACTGAGGAAAAGGCAGTGGCTAAGAGAACGGAGATGTGGTCCACATCTCGGTTTGGGTAGTGTATGGCCTGAGCTTTCTCAGTCTACCCTGGAAATTTTGCTCTGTTAATCATAACATCATTCTGAGAGTATTGGCTATTGGAGATTGCCATTTTGTCAGTTGATCCCCAGTCACCTGCCTCTCTGTGTAGTTTCTTATGAACAGGAGGAGAGGCTTGGCTTCTCCACCAATAACCTCCAGGTAAGGCTTCACTCACGTGCAGAATGCCTGGCTCCTCTTGTTCAAACTTGAGTTGTCCCCAAATGACCTAAGACCTCAGATGATAAAGCTGCACAGGTTATGTGGTCTATCCCATCTAATAGAAAATAATGTAGTTTTTCTGGAGAAGGGCTATATTTTATCAAGATCTTTCTCATGTGTAACCTAATTTTTGTTGGACTGCGTCTCATTTTACTACTTCAGCAACTTCTCTGGGCCAAAGAATCCATTAAGCTGTGTTGCCAGAAGTTCTTTTTCACCCCTCCCCCCGCCCCCAGCTCAAATATCTTGGCACATCACTGTAGATGATCCTTGAGGTCCAGGTCAGAGGATCACATAGGTAAGATTGCCTTCTAATAAGGTTCTTTGACATCTCAGTTATTAAATTCCCTTGAATGGGATTCAAACACATCTGACTTACAGTGACGTTTGCTCCTTGTGGATAATGCCATAAATCTTCTGTTGTGAAGTGTTCTCATACTTCTGCTCTTGTTCATAGATGTACTTATTTTGCTTATTCAGAATGATGGCATCTGTGTCTTAGAGCTAAGCCCTTTCCATCCAGTCTTCCCAAATGGGAGCAGAGAAGACCAGCTGCTTTCACTTCACTTTCTGCCCCATTCTGGATCACTTTCTTTTCTTGTGGCCTCTTTCTTCTGGCTGCCAGAAAAGCTGCTGTTGACTTCTCATGAGTGACACTGGCTGGTCTCCCTGGATTGGAACCAATTCTAATGCAGCCTGTGGTGCTTGGAGCTCAGGCTGCAACCATGGGCCAAGGAATTGGGTGGAGGACCTTGCCCAGTGGGGAGATCATGAGTGCCCTACACAGGGCAAGTTCCTACACTCACCTCTAGATCTTCTTGACAGTACCAATGGACACACAAGTTATTCTTTCTTCTTCTCTTCTCTGCTATATGACTGCCTTAGCACCTTCTCAAAACAAATTCAACAGTTTCTCCCCTTGATAGGAATAGTATATCTTCTCTTTTCCAAGAAGCTTTACTACTTTTAGTTATGCTTTGGTCTTCAAAGAGACATGATTCTTGGTTCTGTGAATCTCGTAAGTCAGCAATTACCAAATGATTTCTTGCAGATAGCAATTCTATGAGATGGAGAAAATTGTACCCCAGGCAAATAGGTTTAGGAGACTGTGCTGACTTCATTCTCCTTCTTGGAGATTCACAGTAGCATAGTAAAGGCTCTGAGAACTCCTACACTCAGAAAATTAGTTTGCATAACCAAGAATTTTTCAGAGATGAAAATCCTGGTCAGGAAAGGCTTATCTAAGAAAGAAAGAGCTGAGTTCCAACCTGAATGATGAATAGAATTTGGAGTGAGGGAGGAGCTTTGGAGATAGCATTTTGTGTTGAGAGAATGTTAGCTCGAGAAACTGAGGAGACCATGATGACCAGGGCCCTGGAGTGACAGAGGAGCTAGGCAAGGCAGGAAGTGGTCATGGAGAGGAAAGGAGTGCCTGATTATGAAGGGCTTGTTAGCCACACTGAGGATTTTGGTCACTATCCAATGGGCAAAGGAAGACATGGGAAGCGTTTTCACAACCTGTACTGTATAATTCAATGTGCATTGTCAAAACCCACTGTGGCTACAAGTTGAGAGCAGATAGAGTGGGGCCAGGGTATGTTGCAGAGTTGAAAATTTACTCACACTATGCTCAGACATGTAAAGAAAATGTTGACGTCTTCGTTTTCTCTGGCTACTCTGATTTTCCTTGTAAGTTCTGACTCCAGTGGGTAACAGGGAAATACATTATATCCTAGTCTCTCCAGACACATTTAGTCTCCTTTCCTTTAAAATGGCTCATTTCAGGGAACTTCTGAGTCAAGAGTTATCTACCCAGTTGGAATGCAAGAGCTTCTCGTGCCTGTGGCATTGGTGGAAGGGGGCCTGGTTTCTGCATAGGAGTGTTTGGGTGACTTCTGGGTCCTCACTGCTGCCCTCTGCAGGAATAGCAGCCTCATTGTTGGCCTGGTTGTGCAGCCCTGCCTCCATTTGCAGTTGAACTCTGTAGCTGCTGAACTCAGTGTCTGTTCTATTTCAGTTAGATTGGGGCCTGGCAGTCCCCTCTGCTGCCTCGTTGCACCTGAGCTCTCTCTGACACTATTGCATCATGGCTGTCTGAATTCTGACTCTGTGTTCCATCTGGAATCCAATAGAATACCCTCTACTCTCCACCTCCCAGCCCAAGCCCTCTGTGGCCTCTCTAGCCAGTACTGTCAGCGACTGCCCTTGTCCCTCCACTGAGCACACAGGACCTCCTAGATCCTGCTGTACTACCTTGAAGCCAGAGAGACAACTGGGAAGCTACCCTTATACTTACTCTCTGCTAACTCGTGTTTCCCTTCACCTCTACTCTGGGCTGCTCTAGTTAGGGAGGACCCTGAAAAACAGACTCAAATAGGAAGGAGAGAAAGACTCTTTAGATGCCCGCCTGATCCAGCACTTCAGAGAAGTGAGTTACTACACATATTTCTTGGTCTGCTACAGCTACCTCTGTCCATCTTCTTCTTCTTCCCCGATACCGTGGTCTGGAAATGTGGGCTACTTCTTTTCTCTAGTTCCATTGCATATTCTCTCTCCCTTGGCCTATAGTCAAACACACAATCTAGTATAAAAGCCAGAGCACTTAACTATGGGATTTAGAATTCCTTTTCTCTCTTTGTACAAAGCCTGGCTTTTGAGGCTTCTGTCTAGCTACAGAGATCAAGCAAGTCAGCTTTGAGACTCAAAGCTGAAAAATGTCTTCTTTCTTCATGGTCATTCCCATCTGCTTCCCCCATTGGAACAATGATCATCATGGCCTAGCTGTGAAAATGGATAGGTGCAACAGAATATGATTTAATGCATCTATTTATTATTTCCAAAATATTCTCCCTACTAAAAATAGAAACAAGGTCTCCTGAGAAAGATATTCGTAGCTTGGACTTGAGTGATGACAATGGGGATGGAGGGAAATTAATGGATTAGAAAAATATCTAGAAGGTGGGATTGACAGCATTTGGTGCTTAATTAGATGAGGTGAATTGATTGAATGTGAGAGTCCGAGGTTTCTGGGTTTCATGGATGGATGATAGTGCCATTTACCAAGATGCAAAACACTGGAAAAAGAATTGGTTGGGAGGATTAGCCCAGTTTTGGACATGCCAAATTTGAGGTTCCTATGAGACATCCAAGTGGACATATTTAGTAATCAGTAGGATATACAGATTTATGGCTCAAAACTGGATACTTCTTTAGCAAATCACATCATAATCATAAAGCTGGTAGATGGATATTAAATTAGAAGATGGTAACTAGATTATTCAAATGATAAGTAGTTTGATACAACCACTTCATGGTAGGCACAGGCTTACCATCAAGACCAGATGTTATGTAAGTCTATGGATTAGTATTCCTTCTCCCATGGCATATCCCATGGCTGATCATGCTGCCTCCCTTTTTGAGTAACACATCCTTCACTTACATATGTTAATATATTCAATCAGCTTACAACAAATCTTACCAACTAAGGAATAATTTTGTCTCTTTCCAATGATGTTGCATATCTTCCATTCCCCCCCTTTTTTTATGAGACAGGATCTCACCACTGTTGCTCAAGCTGAGTGCCTGTGGCATAATTATGGCTCATTGCAGCCTAAAATTCCTTGGCATAAGCAATTCTCCTGCCTCAGCCTCCTGAGTAGCTGGGACTACAGGTGCATACCACCACACCTGGCTAATTTTTGATCATTTGTGCAGATGGGGTCTCACTATGTTGCCCAGGCTGGTCTCGAACTCCTGGACTCAAGAGATCCTCCTGCACTGGCCTCCTGAAGTGTTGGGATTACAGGCATGAGCCACCATATCTCCATTCTTATCCCATTCTGTGTGATTCTTAAGATTTTCCTCTCAAAAATCAACTTTATTATTACTTTATGCCCCAAATACTTGCAAAATTCTTGATGAGAGATGAAGCTATAAATGTAGGTAGGAGCTAAATAATTAGAAGATTCTTGAATGTTATCTGAAGGTGGGTAATGGAAAGCCATCAAAGGGTTTTAAGCTAAAGAGTAAACTAATTTAGGTGTCCTTGGCTAACATGTCTTTCTTGATCTAGTGCTAGCAGGTGGATTCATTTGGTCAATCCAACACCTATTTCTTGATCATCTCTTTTGTATAAGGTACTGTGCTAGGTGCTATAGGGATATAAAATTAAAAGTCAGGAAGTATCTCCTGGTATTATGCTAGTATCCATCAGGGGTATAAGTAGAAAAAGTTAGCACTAATTTTAGGTTTTTTATTTTTTGAAAGGAATGAGCAGCATAGGCTCTCAGTGGTTCCTGACATAATTCCTTTTATTGGCGACATGCCTTAACTCTTTTGGGTCACAGTGAGCTGCACGGACATTATGTTTTTTAGCACTGGAAATGCCAACCTACTTGCTCTTATTGTGTTCCTCTTGTCATTTAGCAGAACTATTATTTTCTTCTGCTCCCAAATGGAAAGGCATCTCAATCTATACTAACTATATACTTTGATTTTATTTTTAAATACTTAAAAAATCCTAAAGAAGCAAACACTCCAAAGATTTTTTTGTGAAAATTACATATTTCAAAAGAAACATAGCAGCAAAGGACAGTGTGCCTCTGAGGGAAAGTGCCCAAGGGAGGCTTTCAGGGTTGGATTTTAACATCTCTGACCAGTTGGGTGAAAATTGTTTTGAAGATGTATTACATTCCCTGATCAAATGGAAAGAAAACGACAACTGCCGTCGTATCTAGGAAACGCCTGGTTAACATGGCCAAGAGCCACACGTGCTATCCCACATGGCCTTGCTGTGCAAACCTTCCAATATCCCATCCTTGGCAACTGGGGCAACCTCGTGCCTCCTCACAAAGACCAGCCATCTCAGGAGATCAGGGAAAGCTCAAGACTTCTCATCATTTTCCTTTGGGAGGTCCCAAGGGTAGTTAATGGGTTTACTCTAGCAGGTCCCCCCTTTTCTCCCGCTTTTAATACCCGAGTCAACTCTGCAGATCCTTTCACTTTGAATAGATGAGTCTGGAGATTTTGTGGGGAGACTGTTATGTTAGAAGTTTCTCTTGGATTCACTTCTGGGTTGTGTCAATGGTTTCCTGGTTCCTGAACTTCCTTTGACCTGGTCTTATGGGGTTTTTGTCGTTACAATCCCGCAAGGGTTAATTTTTTTTGGCTGCTTTTAGGGGTTGATGAGAATCCTCCTATATTAATGTGGTTTTTGAAATGACAAATCTCTACATGCACAAAGAGTGCCTTGGATAGTTTTGCATTTGCAAATAAAGCCCTAACAAATGCTCATTTAAAAAAATATATTTCCACAGCTGAGCACATTAAGGCTATATGCTGCATCTTTGTATTCACTTCAATAAACCAGGTGTGCTTCTGGAGATTAGCTATTTTTTATAAAGAATGATTTTAAAATAAATGACAATGGGCTCATTTCTCTTTATGCTGAGGATAACATTAAAGGAAAACTGCCGTGATTAGTTTTAATATCTCAGATAGCTTAATGAGTACTTACTAAAAATGTGAGTGTGTTTGTGTGTGTCTGTGTGTGAGTGCACAAGCATAGAAGGTAGATATATGTGTACACGTGTGCCTGAATAATTTTCTAACATCTTAAGTAATACCTGTCAGGGATTTTAATAACCCAGTACCAGTGAATTATTCTGGTGGCTGTTTTTGCTGAGGCTTTCGGCAGGAAGTCCATTTTCCTGCAGAGCTGGTTTTTTTCTTAAAAAGTGCCAGTCAGAAAATATGAAAATGGACTCAGACTTTATGTGTCATTTATAGTCAACGATTGTGTCCCTCTTTCTAAGTTATCTGGAGCTGCAATTGCCCTTTAGTCTCACTGGTAAGCTGAGTTGGAGGTCAGCATAGGGAGTGAAGGTGTACAGATTAGGTTTGGAATAGTTAGTATGTGAATTACGTTAGGAACCAACAAGAGATGAATTAAAGATTTCCAGGAATGAGTCACATTAATTTAATTTAATATAGAAGAAACTTGCAATGGGATACAATTGTCATTACATGAATCTTCTTAGTACAGCCCTGTAGTTAATGAACACAGTGAGTGTGTACAGATGGCAGGAGGGTCCCCATGGTTGAGAGAATTAGGGAGGCAGGAGAGCCCAAGGTATTAGGGAGGCTAATGTGCAGTGGCTAGTCACAGAGGCCAATCTGGGCAAGGACTTCCATGTAGCCAAAAGGGAGGGTGGTCAGTGGACAGAATGTCAGAATGATCTATTACACATCCTATGGAGGAAGAAGACGTGCCTTGAGCTTCTGCATTTCCAAGTCTGCTACCTACTTCAGTAAACTTGAAAGCCAATTATTGCCTTATTCAATAATTGACTGGGTCTTGAGATTGAGGGTACAATAGTAAAATGATCCACACTTTTTTTTTCTATTTTTATTTGCCTTTGGCTATATTATTCCTATCGGTATCTTTTCTAAAAATTGGAGAAAGGTAAAGTTAAAATCTGGCAGTTTTTTTTTCTTTTCTTCAGAGCTCTGGGTAGTGGTATTAGGGAAGGGATGAGACTGAAGCTGTTGCTAATATGTAGTGAGTTAGTATTAAGGAGGGACCATTATCTATATTTTCTGTAATCCCAGATAACTGACATTTAGCTCTCTATTTTGAGTTCTTAGTTTTTGACTTGTTCCTGTATGGGCACAATCTATATAAAGAACATTAACACTTTTTTTTAGTAATATGACTCAAATTGTTGTTTATATATGTTTTTAAGAGCCAGGATGGGGGTGCAAAAAAATCCCCATTATTCTTTGCCTCTTATCCTGAGAAGTTGGCTCAATGTAAGAGTAATGAAAATAAGTACAAAAGTAGCTAAATTTAAAATTCTGGTTAAGATGATGGCTCTTTAATGAAAGTACTAAGGAATGGTATTGTAAGACCAAAAAGGGCCAACAAGGACGTGTTTCATTTTAGGAAATATAACTGAGAATTTTGGTTAATTAGAGATAAGTTGTGCACTATTCATTTATTATTGATAGGCTTTGAAAATGACACAAACTTTTCAGGTTGAGTCTGGCAATTTTATATTGTTTGTGTAAATGGGAGAGAAAAGCTTCCTCTTTGTAACTGAACCCAGCTTCCTTCTTTCCATTTATGGAAAGCATCTTTGAGGCCCAATTTAGCTGCAGTTGGTGAGGGCAGCTTACTTTGCTGGGTCTAGGATTGGAATGTGGTGTGATAGCCCTACAGATGTATGAAGTTTGTCTTCTTTGCTGAGTTTCTTGATGGATGTCAAGACTTGAGCATCTATACAGAGGTTATTATTAAGTCTTTGTGTGTGTGTTTGTGAATGCTAAGTAATGCTTAATGTTTGGCGTTAAATTTGCACTGGAGCTGGAAGCAAAAGGAAAAATAGGATTTTATGAGAATGCATTTTAACATGTTTTTGAGGTTATAAAGGAAGATATCAGGCCACCGAGTAAAGAGGTGTCATTAATGTCCTGTCCCAGAGAAGACAGTATCATACTATGACAATGGATGAGAATCATGGCTTTCTTCACTAGGAACTAGGAAGCATACCTCATGGCACAGTGGAAATGCTGACAATTAGCAGTTCCCTGGCTGTGTCACCAGAGTTCACCACTCCTTGCCAAATCAGAGCTTACTGGCTGCTTTATTTAAATAGACCCTTTTGGAGAGCTTTTTAATTTTTTTTTTTTTAAAGTGAACAGATCGGGTTTCTAATTTTAGCTCAGACTGTTTATAATTAGAATTAGAAACATCTTCAAAGTTCCTTGTTTACAAACACTTATACTGATACTGTTGGCACGTTTAGAATGGGCCTGTGGGGCAAGGGCAGGGGGGAGTGTGGGGAGCTAGGGACAGGTAGTGGAATTCCTCTGTGTGTTCTCTTACTGCTGCAGGATGTCAGAGCACATGCAGTGTGTGTGTGTGTGTGTGTGTGTGTGTATGTGTGTGTGCATTTTTTCCTTTACTTTCCTCCTAGGTGAGTGCTTCAAGCTGAAACAGCCAACACTCTGTGCCTGAGTCACACTGCAGTGCTCTCCATTCTTGGGAATCAAAGAAATTGGTGGTCAGTTGTTATTTGGGACAAGGTTAGATTTGAAATGCCACCCTAGTGGGAAATTTTAGTGACTCATTTTTAGCAACTCAGGATCTGCATTGGATAAAATGCTTCTCTATTTCCATAATTTCTATATTTATATGTCATTCAGCATACTGTATAGCTGAGTGATTCAAGAAAAACAAATAGAGCTATCCATAATATAAATAATTCTACATTTTATCAAAGCAGAAATACGTATCCATGGTTAGAGCAAGCCCACCTATTAGAGTGATGGGTTCTTTCAAACTGAAATGGAATGCTATCAGGGACCATCAAAAGATGACAGCAGCACAGCCAAATGACAGAGCCCTCACATGGTACTCATGGGTTTCAGATGATACATGCCAGAATGATGTGAACCTACTGGGTGCATTGCTTTGAATATAACCCTACTGGTTTCTTGGGATAAGCATACTTATTCCCTTCAAAGAATCTAAAAAGATATTGCATGCCAAAGCAAGATTTAAAATAAAAAATAAAATTAGAACACATACTCACAGACCAATATCTAATTCTAATTAAAGTGACGATTCTGTAGGAAACTAAGCAGGTGTGGGCTTTAGCTGTGACACTTGAATCTGCCAGCTGGTAGGGTGACAGTCAGATGCCTGTTTACTCTCTGATATCCAAGACCACTTTAATGTTCCAGGGAGGAAACAATAAACAAAAACTATATATACTGGGCTTGTTGTGGTGACTGATTTTTCCAGAGAAGCAAAAGGTGGAAAATGTACTCCTTAAATCTAACTTGGACATAGCTAGCTTCTTTACTGTCATACATGGCATCAATTAGATTAAATGACTATTTTAAGTCTCTACTGAACCTATTTTTTTAAAAAACTATGTAGTATTATTTGTGGATGGATGTATACATATGTGTGTGAGTGTGTTTATAGACATTCTTTCAACTCTTAAAATGTACTACCTTTATACCAACTTGCTATGAATGTTTAAAGGATTTAATGCATTTGCTGTCTTGTATCAGAAGAATGATGGGGGATTAGATGAGGAAAAAGGGCTTTTGGCACAGCTTGCAGGCTGTTATTTTCACCAACTGTGGTGTCAGCTATGATCTTTTTACAGTGTTTCTGACTATGGGGCCTCTTAGCTAGAGATCCCTGGGTCTCTGTGATTTCGTGTTTTTTTATGAAAAAGATGAGAATATTTTTTCATGCTTAGTTTAAAATTCTCTACACCCACTCTGTGGAGAATTTTAAACTAAGATTGGGGAGCAGGAAAGGAACTGAACTAAATGTAAAAGATTATCTGAGCTGTTGAGGGTTCCCAATGTAAAAAAGGAGTAACTGAATATACTATAGGGCAATGAGATATATTGCCAGAAACTGCAAATCAAACTCAGAATTCCCTGTGTTGATGTAATTGATCTGGTATGTATTTCCTTTAGGTCCAGGAAATTTCTGGCCCTCCATCTGTGTTGAGTGGAGTAGTAGGCCAAATAGTATCTACTGAGGTCCACTGTGTAGCTAGCATAAGTACAAAGAGTAGGATTTGGAGACAAATTGGTTTGGTTTGAGTCTCAACCCAAATTTTTGCTAATAGTGTGTTATTGGGCAAATTACTGAACCTCCCTAATTCAGTTTTCTCATAATCAAAACAAATAAGCTCATAGGATTTTTGGAAGTGTAAAGGTGTACTAGCAATGTGAAGATATTTCACAGGATAGGAAAAAAAATTTTAATAGAAAAATCTTGAAATATTTCAAAGCTAAAACAGTCATCAGCATAAAAAAAGTTTTTGATTGCTAACTTATTGCTGAAAAAGCTTAACTAAAGCAATAGCTTTACTTACTATATCCTGAAGTAACAAAATGAATAGTTTGAAGAGAACTATGAAATTCTAGTCTAAGGGCAGGTGATGTAGAAAAAAAGGGGGATATTTTTCTCTCTGTGGAGGCTGGGTTCAAGGCATCCTCTTAATTGCCTTCTTCATTGTACTGTAGACAGGGAGACAAGGCAATGACTTCCTTAACTTTCTCAGCAAAGCCACAGAACAGACAGAATTTGAACTCACCAGCCTAGTGACTCTTTTCTTCCATGACCAGTCCAAATACTTATTTTCTTACCGTCTAAATAACCCATTTTGCAATCACCAGCCTGAAATTTAAAAAAATGTATAGCAACATAGTTTTTATGAACCAGAAGATTTAAGAACATGAGGGCAATTAGGGATGTTGTGTGAGATATCACTGCGTTAAAATAATTTAGCCATTGTTGCCATTCCTCACCTTACACACACTCTCTGTATCATTCTCACCCTGCTCTTGTGTGTGGTGTGTGTTCATGTGCGTGTAGGAGAGGGGTGTTTATCTTTATTTCCATGTGTTTCCATGGAGCCTAACCTACAAACCTTAAGACAGAGTGGATGCAGTTATGTTGATTACTTTGTGACTGTGTATAGAATACTACAATTTGGGAGGCACTGGGATGGGGTGGAAAAAACAAAAGCCAGTCTTCAAATTGTAGGAGGATGAACAGAACATAATGAGATACAAACAATTTGAAAACATATCAAAAGGTTGTAAAAACAAATACAAGTAATTGGTAGGGTAAAGCCTTAATTTAAGTGCTTTAAAGGAAACTTATAATGGATTTAGTGAATGAAGTGGTTTGGCCCTGCGTGCTCACCCAAATCTTATCTTGTGGCTCCCATGGTTCCCACATATTATGGGAAGGAGCTAGTGGGAGATGATTGAATCATGGGGGCAGGTCTTTCCCATGCTGTTCTTGTGATAGTGAGTGGGTCTCACGAGAGCTGATGGTTTTGAAAATGGGAGTTTCTCTGCACAAGCTCTTTCTTTGCCTGCTGCCATCCACATAAGATGTGACTTGCTCCTCCTTGCCTTATGCCATGATTGTGAGGCCTCCACACTTACATGTGGAACTGTAAGTCTAATAAACCTCTTTGTTTTGTAAATTGCCCAGTCTCGGGTACATATTTATCAGCAGCATGAAAACGCACTAATACAGTAAATTGGTACCAGGAGTGGGGTGTTGCTGAAAATATACCTGAAAATGTGGAAGAGACTTTGGAACTGGGTAACACACAGAGGTTCGAACAGTTTGGAGGGCTCAGAGGAAGACAGGAAAATGTGGGAAAGTTTGGAACTTCCTGGAGACTTGTTGAATGGTTTTGACAAAAATGCTGATGGTGATATCAACAATAAGGTCCAGGCTGAGGTGGTCTCAGATGGAAATGAGGAACTCAATGGGAACTGGAGCAAACGTGACTCTTTTTCTGTTTTAGCAAAGAGACTGGCAACATTTTGTCCCTGCCCTAGAAATTTGTGGAACTTTGAACTTGAGAGAGATGATTTAGGATATTTGGCAGAAGACATTTCTAAGCAGCAAAGCATTCAACAGGTGACTTACTTGCTGTTAAAGGCATTCAGTTTTAAAAGGGAAATGGAGGATAAAAGTTCAGAAAATTTGCTGCCTGACAATGTGATAGAAAAGAAAATCCCATTTTCTGGGGAGAAACTTAAGCCAGCTGCAGAAATTTGCATAAGTAACAAGGAACTGAATGTTAATCCCCAGGACAATGGGGACAATGTCTCCAGTGCAGGTCAGAGGTCTTCATGGAAGCCCCTCCCATCACAGGTCCAGAGTCCTGGAAAGAAAAGATGGCTTCCTGGCCTGAGCCTAGGGAACCCCCTGCTCTATGCAGCGTAGGGACTTGGTACCCTGTGTTCCAGCTGCTCCAGCCCTGGCTAAAAGGGACCAAGGTACAGCTTGGGCTGTTGCTTCAAAGGGTGGAAACCCCAAACCTTGGCAGGTTCCATGGGGATTACAATTTGAGATGAGATTTGGGTGGGGACACAGAGCCAAACCATATCACTGTCATTTCACAATCCATCTATCCTGGGATAGAGTGATCATGGAATTCAAGATAGAGTCACAGTTTAACTGTAAGGAGCTAATGGTGTTGAGATTGTGGGTGCACAAAAGTCAATAATTGAGGTTTGAGAACCTCCACCTAGATTTCATAGGAGGTATGGAAACGCCTGGATGCCCAGGCAGAAGTTTGCTGCAGGGGCAGGGCCCTCACGGAGAACCTCTGCTAGGGCAATGACAAAGGAAATGTAGGATTGGAGGCCCCACACAGAGTCTCTTCTGGGGCACTGCCTAATGGAGCAGTGAGAAGAGGGCCACCATCCTCCAGGCCTCAGAATAGTGGATACACCAACAGCTTGTACCTTGCACCTGGAAAAGCCAGAGACACTCAATGCCAGCCTGTGAAAGCAGCCTGGAGGGAGGCTGTACCCTGCAAAGCCATAGGGGCAGAGCTGCCCAAGACTATGAGAACCCCCCTTTTGCATCAGCATGACCTGGATGTGAGACAGGGAGTCAAAGGAGATCATTTTGGAGCTTTAAGATTTGACTGCCCCACTGGATTTCGGACTTGCATGGGGCCTGTTGCTCCTTCGTTTTGGCTAATTTCTCCCATTTGGAATGGCTGTATTTACCCAATGCCTGTACCCCTATTGTATCTAGGAAGTAACTAATTTGCTTTTGATTTTACAGGCTCTTGGTGGAAGGGACTTGCTTTGTCTCAGATAAGACTTTGGACTGTGGACTTTTGAGTTAATGCCTAAGTGAGTTGAGACTTTGGGGGACCATTGGGATGGCATGATTGGTTTTGAAATGTGAAAATATGAGATTTGGGAGGGGCTGGGGTGGAATAATGTGACTTGGCTGTGTCCCCACCCAAATCTCATCTTGTGGCTCCCATGGTTCCCATGTGAGAGGGACTCAGTAGGAGATGATTGAATCATGGGTTTGGGTCTTTCCTGTGCTGTTCTTCTGATGGTGAGTGGGTCTCATGTGATCTGATGGTTTTGAAAATGAGAGTTTCTCTGTGCAAGCTCTTTCTTTGCTGCCATCCACGTAAGATGTGACTTGCTCCTCCTTGCCCTCCACCATAATTGTGAAACCTCCCCTGCCATGTGGAACTGTAAGTCCATAAACCTCTTTGTTTTATAAATTGCCCAGTTTCCACTATGTCTTTCATCAGCAGCATAAAAACAGACTAATACAGTGAAATAAGAAAAAATATGAAACATTTGGAGTAGTGCAAATAGTCTTCTCTTAAACAAAGGAGGGAAGGGATAAATATCTACCTTATCTTGGTATTAGAGAGGAATCTCAGATCAGGGGTAAAAAGGAAAACTGAATATTTGTTATCAGGGAGCAGGATCAGGCTCCCTGAGACATTTGTCAGTCCTTTACCATTTGTGCAGAACAAACTCAGCCTTGTGGTCCACAGGAAGCAGCTTGGAAGTGATTCCTCTGGCCTGGGAGGAGAGATTCTTCTCTAGTGGTCATCTCCCAACTTGGGCATGACTGAGGAGAGCTAAAAAGGAATGAGGTCAGTACCAGCTTGAGGGAAGTGTCACGCTGCTGACTGATTGGCTGGTTTCCATCGCCTATACTCTTTTTTTTTTCTTTTCTTTCTTTTCTTTTCTTCTTTTTTTTTTTACTTTTAAGTTCAGGGGTACAAGTACAAGTTTGTTACATAGGTAAAATTGTGTCATGGAGGTTTGTTGTACAAATTGTTTCATCACCCAGGTATTAAGTCTAGTATTCATTAGTTACTTTTCCTGGTCCTTTTCCTCCTCCCAACCTCCACCCTCCAATAGGCCCCAGTGTGTGTTGTTCTCCTCTATGTGTCCATGTGTTCTAATCATTTAGCTCCCACTTGTAAGTGAGAATATGCAGCATTTGGTTTTCTGTTCCTGCATTAGTTTGCTAAGGAGAATGGCTGCCAGCTCCATCCATGTTTTTGCAAAGGACATGATCTTGGACCTTTTTATGGCTGCATAGTATTCCATGATGTATATGTACCACCGTTTTCTTTATGCAGTCTACCATTGATGGGCATTTAGGTTGATTCCATGTCTTTGCTATGGTGAATGGTGTTGCAATGAACATACACATGAATGTATCTTTATAAATAGAACAATATATATTCCTTTGGGTATATACCAAGTAATGGGATTGCTGGGTCGAATAGTATTTTTGTCTTTAGGACTTTGAGAAATCACCACACTGTCTTCCACAATGGCTGAACTAATTTACACTCTTACCAACAGTGTATAAGCATTTCCTTTTCTCCACAGCCTCACTAGCATCTGTTATTTTTTGACTTTTTAATAATACCCATTCTGACTGGCTTGAGATAATAGTATCCCATTGTGGCTCTGATTTGCATTTTTCTAATCAGTGAAGTTGAGCTTTTCTTCCTATGATTGTTGGCTGCATATATGTCTTCTTTTGAGAAATGTCTGTTCATGTCCTTTGTCCATTTTTTAAATTAGGTTGGTTTTCTCTTCTTGTAAATTTGTTTAAGTTTCTTACATATGCTGGATATTAGACCTTTGTTGAATGTATAATCTGCAAAAATTTTCTCTCATTCTGTAAGTTGTCTGTTTACTCTGTTGATAGTTTCTATTGCCACATCATCCATACTCTTATTAATGGGGAAGGACACTGGGCAGAGGCATAGATATGACTTGGGCTAATATTGGAATCCTAAGTCTCCTTAAAACTCTGACAAGTTATTTAGACTTCCTTTGGAATGGTTCTGCCTCCAGCTCCTGATTTTTTTTTTTTTCACGGAATCCCTAGAGTTTTTACTTTATTAAAGTTTTTGACTTTTGTATTAAACCAAAACATCCTATTAAATATTGCAGGGCCTAGTAACTTTTTTTTCTGTTTATAGCTCACTTCTGTGGCCAGACACATTTGGAAGGGGCTGGATTTGTGGAGAAGATTGTCTAGGGGAGAAAACTGTCTGAAATTTAGTAAAAAAAAAAACAGGCCTTCTTTGACATTGGCAATATTGAGTAACCTTGGTCTCATTCCTCAATTTCTGAGATCTTATGTACCCACTAGGACTAGCAGCAACAACAACAACTATTCTTTACTGAGACACCAGGTTGGTACTTGGCTCAGCACTTTTTTTTTTTTTTTTTTTTTTTTTTTTGTGACAGAGTCTCGCTAGGCTGCCCAGGCTGGTCTCGAACTCCTGGCCTCAAGTGAGCCTCCTACCTCTACCTCCCAAAGCACTAGGATTTCAGGTGTGAGCCACTGCACCAGGCTTCTCAGCACTTTTTATACATCATCTGTTTAATTCTCACATCAATCCTAATGAGGTAGATATTATTACTCCTACTTCAACAATGATGAAACTCAGGCCAAGTCCTGTAAGGAAATCTGGCCAAGGTCACACCACTAATCCACTAAGATGTGAACTCTGGACTAGCCTGCTCTATCTTGTTCTCCATCAGCAAGGGGGATTTGACATTTAATTAGAAGTCTTTTTTAAAGCCTTGTTAAAAATAAAGTAACATATAGATACCTAGAAGGCGTTATTTTCCATGTTTTTCCATACAATGCAGGAAATCCTGGGTCTTGACCCTCTAATTTATGGTGTAATATTTCATTATGGATTACTTGCCCACCATTCGTCTGTGTTATTACAATTATCATTAGGCACAGAATGTACCTGGTGTTACGTATCGTGCACTGCAGCCTGGTCCCTGTCCTCCTGGACCTCTGAACAGGATGCAAGAGGAGCAGGAGCGTGGACCAACACTGCCCTACCTGCTCCCATGCTTTGGGTTTGCTCCTATCTTTGCTTATCTGTATTAAAAAGATTTTGCAGGACAAAGTTGGCTTTTGTCTGATGGGAAGCAGTGATTGCCCTAGTGGTTTAGATGTCAGTACCCTGGATGACAGAGCAATGTGATTAATTGTTTTGTGGCCAGAGTGAAGCTTGCTGCAGAAGGCCAGGTCCACCAGTGGTTCTCAGAACTACACTGAATTGGGAAGAAAATCCTCCGGGCCTATCAGAGCTAGACCCAGGAGTGGCAGCATTTCAGACAGACCATCGGGGACCAAAAATTTTCAAAAGAACGTGTCTCAAACTGTCAAACTCTAACAGTTGTCAGAATACCTTGCTTGAAATAAGTGCAGCCTAAAAATGTGGCTATATGGGTACAAAAGATATTTACCATTTTTATTTATGTAGGAGCCAAAGAGATCCCTTTCTACAGCAAGCCGTTTTATCCCTGGATGCTTTAAAATGTAATTCAAGTTGCAAAATCTCATAGACACTATTATTTTCAGTAAATGCCTATTAAATTATAGATTATTGAGGATCTATTATATGTAAATAACTGTTTTGTAGGTCCTATTGTATAAAATCAAGCCATAGCTAGATGAAAGAACTTGTCTGGCTCTTCAGAATGATACTAACATTCAGGATGATTGTTGTTTATAGTGAAGGGCAGTCAAAAATCAAGCCAGTTCTGGATATTCAGATAAGTGCAGTGTTTCAGAAACTGAGCTCTGGAGATGGAAGCCTTGGCTCCAATCTCAGTGCCATTCCCTAGTAACTGCATAGCTTTAACGAAGGTATTTAAACTCTTTAAGTATGGAGTTCACATCTGTGAAATAACAGTGTTTCCTTCCTCATAAGCTTACTATGAACATTAAATAAGACCCTATATGAACTGCCTACTCCAAAGAACCCACTCAAGCTACTTTAGCTATTATTATTCACAGCAGAGGGTTACTAGGTCAAATTAAGCTAACTGCTAACTATGCCTCTTAATTACTTGAAACTAAGGTATTTGGATTTCTATGGCTTTTTGAAAACAGCTTGATTGAGATACAATGTACATGCCATACATCTCTCCCTTTTAAAGAATACAATTTCATGGCTTCTAGTATATTCAGAGTTGTATAACCATCACCACAATCTGATTTTAGAATATTTCACATCTTTTTTGGGCTTAATAAATTAATGTCTTAAAAAAAAGACATCCAAACATTAATCATTTACAAAATCTCCAAAGCGTGACTTTGACATAAAAGGAGTTCAGAAGTTAGGAGGGAGAATTTCAATAATGTGGAGGAACTCAAAATATCTTCAATATTCAGAGACCATCTCTACTGTATGAACTCACAGGGGTGGAGAGGCGTCAGTGATAGTTAAGGTAGGAAATGGCCTCTGAGACTTGTGGGTTTAGCATAGGTGGAACTGGGTACTGCACAAAAAGGGGACAGGTGCTTCTGCAAAGAGGAGAAGGGCTAGGATACAGCAGAACTTTTTGTCTTTCAGTGTCTTCCCTCTGTCCTGGGCATCGGCCACTACATTTCCCTTAGCAAACTCCACTCTGGGCAAAGCCCTTGCTGAGGACTTGACACAGCACTCAGCCATTGCTAATGAGGTTTCAGGGGTGACTTTCTAATATAAATAAAGGATTATAGGTGCACCCCCTTTTAATCTCCCCCTCCCCTTCCATAAGCCTTAGTCATGGGTTGCTGCAGGCACATGGCCACAGGGGATGGTCTATGCCTAAGGCTATCAGTGGAGATAGCTATTTAAGAGGTTTTACTTTTACATGTGAGCAGCCAAATTGTGCATGTAACAATGGGGACCAATTATTGCACAATAGAGCATCCCCGATGAAACACAGAGAGTGTGTGTTTAATATGCAGTGAATGACACCATCTTTTCCTAAACAATGAGAATATTTTCATAGCATTTGGGAGATGGAGAATTCCATTCTTGAAGTTTCAATTGTTTGTGAAACTGATATGTACTATCATTTCATCCACAGTTTTCAAAACAATCACCCCCAAATAATGAAACAGATAATAAAATATCTCCATTAGGTTTATATGTACAGAATATATAACTTTTTTAGGTTTGAAGTACCATTTATATATTTTTTTCTTTAGAAGCTGGATCATGTTGAGTTCTATGTTATCTCCAGTTCAAGCAATTACAACATTGAACAATTTAAAACACTTTAAAAAATCCATCTTATGGACAATTGTTGTCTAGTCATCCTGTATTGACCATCAATCTTGAATTGTGAATCCTCAATTGACTCAAAGTTCTTTGAGTCTATTGTTTTATCCTCCACTAGAAGTAACTGGGAAGAATGCACTATCTACTCAGTATATTTTTACAGAGGAAAAAGTGAGGCCCAGAAATGGTAAGGGATCGGATCCAAAATCATAAAATGAAAGAACTGAATGGTCAGTGGAGAACTTACTGAAAATTTAATTTTCAGTAGTTAAAAGGCAAGGAAAGTAGAAAAGGCAAAAATTCAACAGGTAGCTTGTTAAAGAAGGTATTTCTATTTTAAAAAATGTGATTAGTATTGCATTCTTTATATAACATAGTACCATATTTTTAATTGGTCAGATTTGAAGTGACCAACTCATTCTGGTTTGCCCAGGACAGTCCTGAATTTAGCACCTTAGCAAGGGGAAAATTCCACATTCACAGAAAGCTCTTGATCCTGGCAAACTGGGGCAGTTGGTGGATTAGTCTGTTCTCATGCTGCTATAAAGAGCTGCTGAAGACTGAGTAATTTATAAAGAAAAGAGTTTTAATTGACTCACATTTCCACAGGGCTTGGGGGGCTTCAGGAAACTTCCAATCATGGTGGAAAGGGAAACAAACACATCCTTCTTCACATGGCATCAGGAAGGAGAAGAATGATAGCTGAGCAAAGCGGGAAGCCCCTAATGAAACCATCAGATCTCCTGAGAACTTATTATCGTGAGAATGGCATGGGGGAAACTGTGATTCAGTTATCTCCCACTGGCTCCCTCCCACCACATGTGGGGATTATGAAAACTACAATTCAAGATGAGATTTGGGTGGGGACACAGCCAAACCATATCTGTTGGTCTCTGTAAATGTGTCCCCCCAAAATATGCTACAAAATTAGATTAAAGTTGTCATATGTTTCTCCCTTGTCTGAGTTTCTTCATGCTAAGCCATTTTCTCTTAAGAAGAGAGCTGAAAGCTGTAAGGTTGAAATGTGTGTAAGCATTGCTGCTACTCTAGTTAGACAAGGAAAAAGTAAGCATTGAGTGTGGACTCTCCTTTCCTTCTCTTTCTGCGATTCTCCTCTTATTCTCTCCCAACACCTTTAGGACAGTGGTGGGAATATGAAGATTGGTAGGGGAATTCTCTCTCAGTGCATGTTTTCTGGCACTGTGTTGAAGACTTGGGTATTACTGTAGTACCCGAACCCTGGAAGGAGAGGTGTGAGCAGTGGTTGGCAAGCTGCTTTTGTAAAGGGCGAGATAGTAAATATTTCAGACTTCACTGGTCACACATGGTTTCTACAACATAGTTTTTTTTAAAACAACTCCTAGAAAATGTAAAAACTGTTTTTAGCTTTCAGGATATATCAAAACAGACCATTGACTAGATTTGGCCTGCAAGCCATTGTTTGCCAAACTCTCCTTTAGAGCATGGCTGTGCAACAGAAATACAATGTAAGCTACATTTTTAATTTTAAATTTTCCAGCAGCTTCATTTTAAAAAGTAAAAATAAACAGGTAACTTTAATTTTAAGTCTCATGCTCTACTGACTGAGCCAGCTGGGCACTGGTGATTTTAAAAATGCATTCTGTTTATCCTAAATATTAGCATTTCAATGTAACTAATACAAAATTATGAATAAGATATTTTTGCACTTTGGAGGTACTCTCTGAAATCCAGACTGGCCACATTTCATGTGCTCAATAGTCACTGCATGTGGCCAGTGGCCACCACATTGGACAACACAACCCTGGAACATGTTTATAATGTAAAATTTGACAAATGCTCAGCCCATCTCCTTTAGTTTATTGACGCATCAGTGAGCAAAGACAAAAATAACAATGAAGACCTTAGAACTGGGAGAAGGCTTAGAGATCTTGTCTAACCCTTTATTTTGTAAATGAGGAAGCTGGGGATCAGAAAGGCTAAGTGGTATGCTCAAGGTCACACAGCTAGGCTAGCAGCAGACCTCATACTATAACTCAGGTTTCTAGACCTGCCAGTGGCCTTCCCACCACACTGTGAAGTTTTTCATAGTTAAACCTAAAAGGTAAAGTGGGATTAATGATTCTCTACCTGGGAGTCATAGAAAAATGGTTGATTTTCGGGTAATGGTGGTGTGTTTATCCCATGCGTGGCTCAGTGTCTGGTTCTACTTATGGTCTGCTGCAAATCTGTGAAAGGTCTGGTTGGGAAGAGGGCTGTTATCTATGGCCACAGAGAAGAGTGAAGGGACAGGGAGGCTTGTGGTTTGATCACTTGGTTTATGGTCATGTCCATGAGAGAGAGAGACAAAGAGAAAGAAAAAGAGAAAGAGAAAGGGAAAGGGAGAGAAAGAATCTCTGTGTAGGCACTGCCTCTGCACCACCTTATTCTGTCTTTGACATGGTCAGCATTCCAGTAGAAGGTGGAATCTAGGGCTGTAGTACAGTGTGCTAGTGAGGATACCCAGCTTCAGTTTTTCTCTTTTCCCTGCCTGGGAAATGCCTGTCCCTGTGCTAAAGGGAGGGCTAAGCTGAGTAAATATTAGTTGTGTCATCAAAGCAAATGGAAGAAAGAGCGTTTCATTGCTTTATAAGTAACCTCAAACCCGCGCCTTTCCTTAGCCATTCCTTTCTTTTTGGTCAGCTGCATTTTTATTTTTTGGACCTGACTCCTTTTCTTTTCACTTAAGGGAGTTGCAGACCAGCTAAAGAATGTTATGAATAGGAAAGGCCTGTAGTGCATTTAGCTTGGGAAAATATCCCCTAGAATAGATTGTTTCTGAGTCAAGTGTATAAATATTCTGGCTCAAGACTATACCCTTTTTCTTAATGAATTGGTCTGGCGGTAGTTAAAGCCAAGTGTGGTCTAGCAGAGTGCTCCAGAGAGAAAATTGAATGGACACAGAGCCCAGTCATAGTTTTCAACTTTATATAATGCGTTTCGCAACATATTAGAAAATTAACTTGATGACAACTGGCAGGACCTGTTGTGTAAGTCAGTCCATTTGGAAGCAGTTCAGTGTCTTTTCCTGCTTCACCTGGGCCTCCCTACTTAGTGAATTTTGAAGACACAAACAGCAGCCGTGGGCCTGCTCAGTTTCCTGGTGAGTCATTCAAGTTTTTCTTCCCTTACAGTTGGTTTCTGAGCTAGTGAGTATAAAAAAAGGAATTTTTCATGGACTACTTTAAAAAACGACTGCTAATCAATTTTTCTTATTATTTTATGCCCTCTGCTTTTACACTACCCCCACCAGCTGGTTAATCATGCAAAAGCTGAACACTTCATTAGCTAGTACATGTTCGCCCATGGGCATTTCTGTAGTAAATTAGTTCTTTCTATTTATACAGGTAAGTCATGGCCAAAAGTCTTATAAGATGCCAAAGGTAAGGGTTAGAATTAATTTCTTCTTTTTTTTTTTAAGTTTTTCAGAGAGCTCGTTTTAAACTCTGAGCTGTAATGGTACACAATTACTTTTGAATTAAAGATAAATTAAAGATAAAGAGGGGTCCAGTGTTGTAGCATAGAGATGGCTAACATAGCTTTTGGTGCAATGCTTGCATTTCAGAAAGCAGGGCATAAAGTGCAATACTTAGTATTTTTTCAAGGTAGGGCCTAGAAAACAATTGGGAAGAGGCTTTTTCAATGCAAGTACAAGGCAGGATAGAGGCTAGACAGAGCCATCAATGAATTCTGTGCTAGGGTTGGTGCCAGATGCCCATGTAATTAGGCATATAACCCATGCACAAACCTATGAACTACCTGTGTATTTTTTGCTATCTTGTGAAAACTTCCTGGAATTTGAAAATATTCTTTGCCAATTTTATTTTGTCAGAAAAACTACTTGTGTAATTGGAAGGAAATAGTGATGGTGGACTCCTAAAATGTGCTATTCCCAAAGACATAAAATTGAACCCAGAAATTTCTCTCACCCCTCTCCTGGGAGAAATTATTTTCACTAGGGGCTCTGCAATTTTGCAAATTCACCTAACAGGAAAAGCTCAGGCCCCTCTGAACTTGGCATCAAATATCTTGACATGTCTGTCCTCCAAAGCAGTATTGGACTTCTGTATTTACCAGCCACAATTCTTTGCAGATATGAGGAGAGTTGCTGTCTCCAATGTGGGTTCTCTCAGTCTTTCCATTTTCTGTAGAGCCTTTTCAGCAGGAGCATCTTCTGGCAACACCTACTCTAGTTGTTCCTTGCATGTTTTAAGTCCTTCCAGGTCTATACATGGAGAGGTAATGGAGATAGAGGCTGAATTAATTTCTTCCATAAAGCTGAAGTAAGATGCTATTCTGTAAGACCGATATCCCTTTGTAGATTATAATGAGAATGTACATGCACTGCGGAGGTGATGGGGTGGGGGCGTGTATAGAAATTCTAGACATGGGATCCAGAGGGAAATGCAAGGCCAAATCTGTGCGCCACTTGAGTTTTTGTGATTCTCGTGACAGTTTCTAGAAAATGGAATGAATTTCAGTTGATTGTTGTTTGTTCTCTTTTCTAACCCTGTTAGTAAGGCATTAGTTTAGAAAATCTTGGTAGGCATAGAGATTGGGGACAGGCTGCATTGAGGCAATGATTATACACAAGGGATACTCTTAATACAGAGGCTTCTTTTATTCATTTAACCACTAAAGGTCAAGTGTTGTCCTGCATTGTTATTCGTCTACTTTATCCTGTCATATTTTTATGCCTGGGGTTTTCATAAAATCCCATCCTAAACTAGGAACCCAAGCTTTACCTCCTGTGTTCCACCTTCCTTCTGATCTGTGGGTAGTTTCTTTTTGCATGGTAGGCTGATGATTGCTGGGAGTGAAACTTTTTCTTTTCACATATAGCTTTAATTCCAGTTTAATGGTGTGGTTTGCGGCTCTCTGCTTGCAGTTTCAGTTCCTGTTTAAATACTAAAATCTATTGTTTGTCTCCATTTCTAGACAACATAATTGTGTTGCTAACTGGCAAGAGCAATTAAGTGTACAACATTATGAAGAAATAAAGGTTCCAGGCCCTAAGATTTAACTCGATTTCTAATTACACTGAATCACCTCTGTAAGGGTGGTTTGTAAGGGCTGAAGAATGTATGTAACGAAGAACTAGGGTGTAAGGAAAGAGGACAATAATTCAGTGGAGTTTTGGTGAGCTGGTCTTCTCTAAGGGGGTGCTTGTCATTGAGCAGAAGATTAGTGACTATTTCTATTTATAATGTGGGTTCAGGATGTATTTATTCTTTTCTGGTTACTGGAGACAGTAATTCTCTGTGGCTTTTCTGGAATTACTATAGACATTAGGAAGTTGTTCTTGGGGACAGTATGTTTGGGGAACAGAAGGAACATGTGGCCTTTGTGGTGAGAGATTTAAAACAAAATCTACACAGAACATTTAGAATTCTTACCTTTAAAGATACATCATTTCAGCCAATCTTGGGGGACTTGACCTGCAGTAAAACCTTGAAGGAAAAGGAATCTTACATAGTCAGAGAAAATCTGGCAATTGAATAAAACCATGATACCCTAGACTGGGCTTCTCTCTCTCTCTCTCTCTCTCTCTCTCTCTCTCTCTCTCTCTCTCTCTGTGTGTGTGTGTGTGTGTGTGTGTGTGTATGTGTGTGGTCGGGGGTGGGGTTCTCAGCCAGGATTGACAGGGTGGTCCTTTTGATGGAACACAATTTTTCCAGCATTGGGGACTCTGCATGGAATGTTTATTGCTAAGCAAGTCATCCACATGGCACTGTAGGCTATTTGTGTGTAACAGTATGTTGCAGGCTGCAAAGTTAATGTGGTTAATATTCAACTGAACTTTTGGGGGGTGACTAATCCCTTAGGCAGATTTGCCAGGAAAGGCTACACATTAATAGTACTCCAAATTAGATACCCACAAGCGGATAGCCACATGTGTTATCAAATGGGAAGCATTCCACCATTTCACCCAAACTCAGGACCTAGGTACTATTTAATAAACTGTAAGCTGGAGCCCTCACCTGCCTTGAACCAATAATTCTTTGGGAAGAAGTGAGTCACCTTGAGTGCACATACATTTTACCTATTCTTTAGTTAACTCTGAGTGGTGTCTTCAAAACTCTTGCCATTTGCAGGGTCTTCTAATAAATGTGACTGATTTGGTTCTGATTCTCTGCTAAGTTTAATTGAAATGAAGCATTTCTTGGCATCTCTTCCTTTTCCTTAAAGGGGAAGATGTTCTGTCCCTCCATTTGGCCAATGGGATGGATCCAGAAGGGCATCTAGTCAGCAGGTAGAGCTGTGGCTGTCACACAGGTGTCAGGTCAAGCTCTTTTTATGCCTCCAACTCAGACAGGAATTAAATCACGAGTTGCAGAAAGTTGTGTGGGGCTCAGCAGGCCAGAAGAGAGGTCAGGCTACTAAAGACAAGGTGTTAAGTCACCATGCACGGCTGACCTCAGTGGATAAAAGTGGGGCAAAGGTGGTCCTCTGCTGGGGGTCATGGGCTTAGTTCTTATCATTTTACAAGAATTTTCCTTTTTTGGCTATTTCTTCTCTCATCTCAGGCCATGTATTATTCCAGATAGTAATAATGTATAAAAGAGAGAATAGAAAAACAAAATGAAAATGACTTACCAGGACTATGGAAATTAAATGGTAGTGTAACTATATAACCATATGTTAGATATTTTCCAAGATCTCCCTAGGACATTGGCATGGCCCTTCCTCTTAAAAACAATTTATTAATGTAATAAACATTCACCCAATAATTTTCAGGACATTTGACTTTGATTATGTCCTGATCCTGAGTTTCTATAAAGTAGATAGGGGCTGTGTTTGGACCCATAAGGGTATGGCCAAAGACAAGGGGCCAGGCTTGTAGAGATTATGCTTTTTTTCTGGCAAACAGCTTTGGCAGGTGGGAGGAAGAACATTAGCATGCTAAAATGACTAAAATAGAGTTTTCAATGATCTGTGGACATTCTTTGATTTCCCCACTGTCTTTGAAAAAGACAGTTAAATTTCTTGTGCATATACTTTTTTCCCAATTGATTTACCCTAGAAGTTAGAACCAAAAGCCCTGGACAGACTTTATTTATTTAGTGTAGAGGTACAGAAAATAGCCAAATCAGTTATCTTTTATCAAACCATTACTTTTTTTTTTAAAGCAGAAATTTATTTTTGGCTACAACTATTTGAAATAGATGTCACCCTACTAAGCGTTTATTTTTAATGACTGAAACTGGCAAAATCATTCTGCAGAAACATATGCTAAATAATTCTTGCCTTGTTTTCACAAAACAAAAGCACTCTGTGGATGCCTTTTCCTGATTCCCTAGATTTCTAAATACGTTTTTTAACCTGATGATGCTGTAGACTCTGGGACTTATCGAGCACAGCTGTTTGGCTTCAGCATTGCTCCTGGTCCCTTAAGCCTTTTAGCTTTGGGGTCCTGAGCAGGATAAAGAGGAAGGTGGTGAGTGTATGCAGGGGCTCCACAGTCCTGGTGCTGCTTCTTCCAAGCTGAGTGGCCTTGGGCATGTTACTAAAACTCTTCATGCCTCAGTTTCCTCCTATGTAAGTGGAAGGATGTTTTAAAGTATATCTCTGCTGCTAATTGGCTGAGTAATCTGGAACAAGTCACCTAATCTCTCTATACCTCAATTTGCTCATCTATAATAAAACACAGACAATAATAGTGCCTCCCTCATAGAGCTGTTGTGAATATCAAATGAGGTGGTGAATATTAAAGCTCTCAGAATAGTTCCTGGTATAACAAGTGCTTATTATTCCTACAACTGCTAGGAAGGAAGCCCTGAGACATAGTCAGGGAGAACTAAAAGATGATAAAGTGGTTGAGAAGAAATGGGGACAATAAAGGAAAGATGGGGTGGAGAGGAAAAAAATAGAGATTAAGAATTAAGAAAAGAATAATTGCATTTGATGGTGATTTTGAATGATGCTCATGTCTCCAGGCTTTGGTGTGTTTGTCTCTTACATGGGAATTGGAGTGGGTGTGGGTGGGTGGTTGTGGAGGGGGTGATTGGGAAGGTCCTTCTTGGCACTAACTTCTCTGGTGTTGTCCTCAGAAACAGCCATGACAAACTTCCTACCTGTCCTAGCCTGAAGTTATGCAGTGCTCTAATTTTTTTTTTTTTTTTTTAAATGGACTCTCGCTCTGTCGCCCAGGCTGGAGTGCAGTGGCGCAATCTCGGCTCACTGCAAGCTCCACCTCCGGGTTCACACCATTCTTCTGCCTCAGCCTCCCGAGTAGCTGGGACTACAGGCGCCCACCACCACGCCCGGCTAATCTTTTGTATTTTTAGTAGAGACGGGGTTTCACCGTGTTAGACAGGATGGTCTCGATTTCCTGACCTCGTGATCCGCCCACCTGGGCTTCCCAAAGTGCTGGGATTACAGGCATGAGCCACAGTGCCCTGCTGTACAGCTCTAAATTTATTTGAAAACCCCCTACAGTTATGTCCCTGCTGTTAATCACAAAACCATTTTGTGTTTCAAATGTATCTTTTAGGTTTGCGATATCTTGAATTTCCTTGTATGTCATGACTGTATCTTCTAGCTACCATCTCTGTTTAAAGGATGGCTCATCTGCTCATGCATTGCCATGCATGGTGACTTCACAGACTGATCTGGAACTAGTTAGCTCTGATGGACAGTTAGGGATGGCTGATGTTTGACAGCGGTTCTGATTATTGGGTGGGTAAATATTCTCCTTTCCCATCCCTAACCTTTAGTTTTTGGGGCAAGGGTCGGGGTGGGGAAGTGAGTGGGCAGGGAGCAAATCATTCCGTGACAGAGACACGCCAAGGAAATCCACACCCTTGTGATTGTTCCAGGAAAGCATCTCAAGGAAGGAGGTTTCCAGAGTTGTTTGAATATGAGTGGAAATTACTTTTTAAATTGCAACTAATGTTATATAAATTTTGCTTTCAAAGATTTTGCCCTCCTTCCAAGTAATTCCAGAAATGACAAAAACCCACCCTCTCTCCAAAGGGTGATTTCAGTGTCTCCAGGCTCTACCCCTGCATTGAAGAATTGGCTTCGTGGCACATCAAACTTCTCCCATAAGAAGTGGGAGTAACTTGAAGCTCCAGGAAACTCCCTCTGGATGCCATGTAGGTGCAGATAACAGGAATAGTTTCCCTGAGAGTCTCTGGGAACCCTCCTCCTGGTGTCTGGTATTCTGCTTTCCTTCATGTACCCTCCAGATGGGCCTTATTGGTTTACGTGGTATTGATGTACGATTGCAGCTGATTCCATTTCTGAAATATATTAATGGAGAGGTAAATTGCAGGAAAATCTTAGGGAATCTTTTAGAGACACATTGGTTTTTGTTTAAGCTAGTGTACATTTTGATAGTACATGCATTAAATTAATATATTGCATTACCTTCTTTTCTCCATTGTGAATGGATCTTGGCCAGAGTAGAAACAAGTAATGGTTTGATAAAAGATAACTGATTTGGCTATTTTCTGTGCCTCTACACTAGATTAGTTTTCAGAAATGTGTTCATCCCAGCACACAAAAGGAATATTTATTTAGAAGACAACACTAACTTAAACTCTAGGTTCCACTGGATTGTTAGTCTGCCTCCTTTCCTGCCTTCCTTCCATCCATCCTCCCTGCCTTCCTACCTTCCTCCCTCCCTTCCTTACTTTCTTCCCTCCTTTCCTCCTTCCTTCTTTCCAGCACATACAGCTTGAGTGCCTACAATGGACAGGTATTGCTCCAGATGTGGGGGATGCCAAACTGAACAAAACAAAGTGTACATTGCTTCCTAAAGCCCTAGAAGGGCCATTTTACTCGGTCATGAAATGCTACAGTCACTAGACATACCTGTTGAGATGTCAGGCAAGCACAGGGTCGATGCTCCCATTAATCCAGCCTGGGCAACTGCTGTTACTGCAGCATTCCAGCTGTGAGGACCATTGGGAAAAACTCATTAGCCGTAAAGTACAATCAGCATTAAAAAAAAAGTGACCATCAGTAAATTTGGGAAGTCTTAGTTTTAATTTCCTCACCTCACTGTGTGCAAATGAGCGACTTGCCGTTTGCATATGGGAATCCTGTCATTACAGTTTCAGGAAGTGATTTGTTAATAATCAAGTTCTCTGAATGGCCCTAAATCGGTAATTGATGTGGGTCTGGATAAAGCAACCCTTCCACCCGCCTATTTTGGGAACCATTTTTTTGGCAGGGTCTGAGCCCGAATGAAAACTAACCATCAGAACAAAATTTAGGACAGCTGGGATGCTTTGCAGCAAAGACTTTTGGCTCCACAGTTCAAATAATCACAATAGCAGCTCAATTTAGCCTTTGGCTGAATGGCTTTGGCAGGGCACAATGAAAAATAATTATTTCATGGCCTGCTTATTTTTCCCTTAACCAATAAACTCTCAGACCTCTTCAGGCTTATGTAAATATTCTGCTGTGGATGAGACCGAACACACCATAATATCCCTATTTAGGAAATGATTGTATTTTACCCTTGTGGGGTGGAAAGCAAAACTTAACAACTTTTTGCAGTATCTATTTAGAATGGGGAAAAGAGAAAAGATGGGAGGACATTTAAGAGCTGGAAAGCGAGCCCATAGTCACAGCTGCAGAGGAAAAAAGTTTAAGTCCCAGGCCCTCACTTAGAAGACAGGGCATTAGGATGGGTTATTTTATACGATGTCGAAGGAACAATATTGCACAAAGGATGCTAAGTGTAGTGTAATATCAGCAAGAGACAATGGTTCAACCCTTTGTAGCTGCAGCTTTTTAGACTATATATAACAGTTCTCAAAACTTGTTATTAAGTGCTTGCCTGATTTGCTCTCATTACATTCAATGTGCTGTAACTCTCTGTCCCTGTTTCGTAAGTCCTTGCTTTTGCCCTGGGTGATTTGAATGGAGTCATGGAGAGGTGGATGGGATAAATTAAGCATGGCAACAAGCCTAACAGCTACCCTAGACCTGAAGCCCTTCAAGGTTTTTGCTCAAATCCCATCAATCTCCTGCATTTTATATCTGCCTTTTCAGGTCAGCTGCATCTTAGTGCAGGGCATCTGTGCCACTTGATGACCAATTCCTATTCAATGAGAGTCCATGGCTTTGCAGCTCAGTTGGTCAAAGCAGAGTGTTAATGAGATCGGTCATGGGTTTGATCCCTGCAGGAGCCAGTTAACTCCATTCTGTCCCATTAACCCCTGCCAGCTGCCTTAGGTCATGGGTGGAATGGGGTGAGAGAGTGTGAATGGCTCACCATGAACCATCCACTCTACTGGGCAACCAGCTAGTCCCACTAACAGTGGGTCCGGAGTGTTGTCTGTGAACGTGAGGAACAGCAGATGGGTCATTAGAAAAAGAGAAACAACCATGAGCCTAATGCTATTTCCTCTCCCTTGTGTGAGTGAGTGAGTGTATCTCTCTTTCTCTCTCTCTCTCTCTCTGTGTGTGTGTGTGTGTGTGTGTGTGTGTGTGTGTGTATGCGTGGCAGGGTTGGAGGATGGGGGGGTTCTCCTAGTATGAAAGGGTAGTGTTTCCTTGCTTTGAAAACCCTGTACCAAATCAAGCTCATACTATGATCCTCATGATCTGGGTTTAATGAGTGGCATTTCTTCTCAAAGTATCTTTAAAAAAATTGGTAGTCATGTCATGCGTCAGGATGAATTTCTAAATGTAAATGAGATTCTCTCAGTAATTTATTTACATTTGTTTTCAGCACAACAAATGAGACATCACGTAGCTTCATAATTTTCCATGACCGAGTCACCAGCATGCAGTGTGTAATTTACCATGATTTAAGATGCTTATCCATAGATTTTTCAACAGCACCTTATAAGTCTTAAACAAGAGAAAGAGCTCCTCTGTCCCATTTCACTTCTTGTTCTCCTTGTCCTTGCCCCCCTTGAACAAGTGTTCTAGGCCCTCTAAACTCTGTAATTGTGCTTTCATCTTTGAAGCATTTTGTGTGGAGGGTAGAAGATACTGGTCATTTCTCCATTTCAAGTAGGGCTGTTATCAAGACAAAGCTCTGATATGCAGGAGAGGAAGGTAGTATTTCTCTTGGATATTAGAATGTGTGAACTTGCATAAGTTACCTTTCAAGTCTCAGTTTCTTCATTGTAAAATGTTGTGGTAGATAATCCCTACAGTTAAGCAATAGCACTCTAGGCCAAGGCAGAAGAAGATAGACTGTGTCTGATGGACAAGTGAGTATTTTACAAACTCCACCCAGAAGTTCTGCAAATTTGTCATATTTTACTGGGGCTTTCCTACATTTTTATTTTTAAAATATGGTACTGTGATATCAGCTCTCCTTAGTGATTAATTCATTGTCACTGAAGTGCTGTTTTTCCCCAGGATTATTTCATGCCTCCTTATTTATTTGAGCAAAACCATGTGAGGGAATACCAGGACCTTTGTGATTCGGGGAAGAGGAGGAAAGGGAGAGTGTTCTGTCACTTATTCTGTGGCTTTGACTGAGCCTGTGGCTGAAGGTCCATGGCAAGTAGTATTAGGGATACCAGAGTTCAGGTCATTTTATCTGGGTACCTGATCCTCGGGTAAAAAAGTACCATGCCCTAACTCCAAGCAGTCACCCAAATCAGTACATTAGAAATACTTTCTAATTAGAGCTAAGATGTAGAAAGAGATTTTTGAAAGTATGTTCTCTAAGTGAAAATTTTTAGTTTTGTTCAATAAACAAGAGCTTTCTATGAGACAGACACTATACTAGTCATGGAAGATGAATAAGATAAGACAGAGCCGTTCCCATCTGGAGATGACTCTGCTCTTCCTAATGTAAAAAGAAACCTGGTTTCTATAAAGACAAAAATGATAAGTGGAAGAAAAGAATGAATATGACAGGCTCAGTGTTTCCTAATACATAAAGTATCTTTAATTATTCATCCCAAATACCCTTGGAATGTACTAGTTAGTAGTGTCTCTGAATAGTATCTGAGTCCTTCAGACATGTGTTTTGGTCCTTGCAGGTTTTCCTGTCAAGACTATCCTTGCACACTCTACGCATTTTTCTTTCTGGAACATTTTTCTCCTTACCATGGATATGCTTGTGTGGTAGATGCCAGGGATTTTCAGACATTGGCATGTAGAGCAAATGTCACGAACACATGAAGTAACTCCCCTGGAAGTGGTGGGAAAGTCATGCCTTTATGAAAAATTCTATGGACCTAAGTCCTCTCTCTGCATTTTTCTCTCTCTGAAAGCTTTCCAACTTGAAAGCAAACTCTTGTTGGCTAAATTCTAATCTTTGTCTAGTGCTAGTGATACCTGCTTAAATGCTTTGTATTTCTTGTTTTAGGAATAGACTAAGGTAAAAAGCAGAGAATTTTGTTCAACTTGAGCACCAGACTGTTTAATAGTTCTTCCATGAGAACTACAGTTAGAGAACAAACCTAAATTTTATCTGAGAAATAAAAGACATCTGAACTTTTCTCCAACTTTAAAGTTAGTGAGTGGTGGCTTTTCATATACCTTGAACATCTGTAGTTTTGATGAAAAGTTATAGGAAGCACTTTTATTCATGAAGCAGATGCTCACTAAGCACTCACTTTGTAAAGTGCCTGTGCCAGTTTGCTGTACCAGGGATGCCTATTTAAGAGTCTGGGAAGAGGAGTAGATGCATAATTATAGCAAGTAATTGTGCCATAATGCGGTCCACGTGGCAATGTGATTAGGGCATGATAGCTGCTGGCTTAAGACGGCATGAGTGTTAGAAGAAAGGTGGAAAGGACAGGGTGGACTTCAGAGATGAAATTTTTTTTTGAGAGGATGGACAAAGGATGAGTAATAGTTACTTGGCAGACCTAATTGGGGAAGGACAGTCATAGCAGAAGGGACGGTGTGAGCAAAATGCAGAGGTAAGAAATTGTATATTGACTTGTATATTCACTGTGAAATTGTATATTCACAAATGCAAGTCATTTGGCTGGACTGAAATATGGGCTTTGTGGATGGGGAAGGAGGGAGCCGAGCAGCAAAATGAGGCTGGAAAGAGAGGCAGGAACCAGCTCAGAAAAGGCTTTGTGCACGATATTAAAAAGTTAGATCTTTGTTGAGTAGAATTATGGAAGGGCATTGAAAGATTTTAGCAGAAAGGTGCCACATCTAAATTTTCATTTTAAGAAGATCTCTCACTGCTAGGTGGAGGATGGGTTGGAGGGAAACGGGACCAGTCTAGGAGACTGTCATCATATTTGGGAGTGTTTGTCTTCCTATTATGCTTGAAAACTTGTCCTAGCAATGTGGAGACTGGAGAGTATTAAAAGAAGGGCAATGGAATGATAAGTTTAAAAAAAAAAGTTGAGGTATTAGATTAGGAAGGAAAGTGAAATGAGAATAGTTGAGATGCAGAACAGCTAGGAAGACATTTAATAACTATTATTTCCATAGTAAAGTGTGGCTTGTATGTTGGTTTATTAGTTCAAATGCAAAATCTATTTATCCATAATTCTGAAATCCAGAAAAAGTTGTTGTTGGTTTTTATTTTTAAATTTGTTTTATACATTTGGCCACAAAACTTATTTGGCAGCAAAATCTGACCTTGACTGACAGCAGGCAATTTATATTCTTTTGTTTATTCCACTAAGTGTCAATATTCATATCTTTTGCTGCAGGAATATTAACGTGTTTGATTATGGCCCTGCTGAGGGGTTATGCAATCGATGATGTGTGCCTTTTGTTATTGCTGTTTCTGCTACTGCTGCCACTATGAACTATTACTGTCAACTAACATTTATATAGCATAATAGAGTTTTCAGGATATTTAAGAATTTTTTATTTTAATTGATTTTTTCCAGAAATCCTATGGGGTAGATATTATTCTTACCTCACTATAAACACATGAAGAAAACTGAGGCATAAAAAAGTTAGGTGACTTGCCTAAAATAACAAATTTGGGAAGGAGTCAACCTGGAAATTAAACTCGAATTTTCCCTCTTTCTATGACTTTAAACAGGATAATCCAAAATGTCCTGAGAGTGAACACTGCAAACAGTGGAGTGGTTTTCTCCTTTTTTTTTTTTCTTTTTTTTGAGTTCTGCAGATTCTCTTTTCTCTAGGGATCTTGTACATAAAAAATCAAGCTAGATTCAGTTGTGTCTGATGTGACTCAGATATGATCCTGTCTGACAGCAGCATGAATAATAACATTTTCATTTATTCTCAGTGTGAATGAGGCTGAGAGGGGTTATTTTTATTATATTAGGTTTTCTGCATTTGTGTATTGGTAACTTTCACTGTAATGTATTGCATTTTCCCCCTCCCTGGGTAGAAGCTGTAGTGAAAAGACTAGTGTGATGGCCATAGATTACACTCTACTCCACAAGATAGTACAGCAGTACAGCTGGTCATTGGATAAGCTAACTGTCTACAGTTCTAAAATAAGAAGCTTTTTACTTGTATATCATAGCAGAGCATTCTATCCCAACTTCTGATCTATAGCATGCTTATTGCTGAAGTCAACATCCTAATGCTACCAAAAAGTAAAGCCCTACATCACTTATTGATTTGCAGTCTGTTAAAAAGTGACAACAGGCTTTTCAGTTATGTCTCTTAGTAAAAGAGTTTACTTATTGGATTTTCAATTTTCCTGTATTGCATGAGGATAAACTGTATGGATGTATGCCTAGATATATAGGCATTGGATATTCTAATTGACAATTACAGTTTGCAAGTGAATTACATAAATACTCATTGCTTACTCCAGATTAATAATTTAATGTCATTGGCCAAATTGGATCCATTTATAGCAAAATATAGCAGAACACCTAGCTTTAGAGATATGATCAGCAAAGTCAAATAGAGGAGATATAAGGAAAATCTCTTTTGATGGTTCTTTTCCGGAATTTGTAGGTAAATCATTTATAAGCATGTGACTACAGGGAACAAATGCTAAAACAGGATTTCCAGCCCAGATACTTTCCCCTAGTGAGGATAATGACAATGATGTTGAGGATGATGTTGGTAACTGGTAGTAGAAGTTGGAGAATGAAGGAAAGAAGGAGAAGAAAGAGGAAAACAATAATAATAACTTAGATTTGGAGAGTAGTTTACAGTTTTTCTAAATGCTTTCTGGGTTGTAGGGAGGCAGGGTGTTGTTCTGAGGAAGAGATGGTCTCAACTAAATTGTTACTTGCCCAAGATCACATATCGGATCACATGAGAGCCAAATTCTAGCTCATCTGACTCCAAATTTAGTAATTGTTCCATTATACAATCTTAAAAAAAAAGGAAATGACACTTGGCTTTATTAAAAATGTACAAATAATGTTATACTTGCAATGAGTAAGCTGCAGACTATCTCAGTCTGCATTATGATAATATATTCTCAGCACTTTTTAACATTTTCTTCAATTGAATTTTATTCTCACACTATCACTCGCTTCTTTTCCTAACCTCTTTTATTTTGTTCATCATTTTTCTCTGTTCTAAGATCTCCCTTCCAGTCTACTCCTGAAATCAGCCATAAGAAGGGGAAGGTAAGATCGATACAAACTTTCTCGGCATATTTCTTTCTCACTTTAAATCTAGCCGCCCCCGTTCACCTGAGGTGAGCAGTTCGAGGCCAGCCTGGTCAACATGGTGAAACTCCATCTCTACTAAAAATACAAAAAAATAGCCGGGCGTGGTGGCATGCGCCTGTAATCCCAGATACTCAGGAGGCTGAGACAGGAGAATTGTTTGAACCTGGTAGGTGGAGGTTGCAGTGAGCCAAGATCATGCCATTGCACTCCAGTTTGGGCAGTAAGAGTGAAACTCTGTCTCAAAAAAAAAAAAAAAATCTAGCTGCCCCCTCTCACCCACCACACAAACAAAACCTGAGGTTCCTGAAATATCAAACCATGCTTGCCATACATAATTAAGATCCTCACAAATCTCTTGCATGTTGTATAGGTATTTTCAGGAGGTGAGAAAATATGATGGAGTACACAATTTTAGTTAATTAAGGAAATTTCCATGTATCAAGATGACATAAACACTTAGAGATCCTGTGTAGAGAAAAACAACCCTATAAACCTCCTCCAATGGAATGATGAAAGAAAAGATACTAGTTTGAGCCAAGTTTCAAGGAAATAAATTTATGTTTTATATATTTTACTTTGTCTAAACTATGAGTTTAATTCTTGTTTAGGTAGTGTACATCTGAAACATTATTAAGGTGAAATTTTGCTTTTCCAGCAGTGTCTGGATGATGGCCCTTAACAAATGCAAAATTTGACATTCATGTAAAAGGAAGCAAAGAAAGACCAGTGAAGAGATGGTAGAAATTGAATGCAGCCAGAAAAACACAAAATAATGCAAACAATCAGCCCCTGCACTATTTTCAGAAATCCAGAAGCTAACCTACATGGGGTTCTGCACTGTGTGGGTATGTGGAGTAATATAGGGAGGCACCTGTTGTCGAGAAAAGAGATGATTGGATTCGGGTTCATAGAAAGCTGAGTTTAGAGAAGGGTTGATCTTCTTTATTTTTAGAGCAGATTGTTCAATGGGGTTTCTGCTTTTTTTTGTCATTTTTCTAAGTGATGCTTGGAATGTATTCAGAATTCAATTGGTTTGGGAGCTGTAATGAATCGCTGTGGAATGAGCAACCTGAGAAATAGAAGATTTGGGGCTGACTAGGATTTGATGTAGAACTCCTGCATCTTATTTAATCATCTACTCAAATCTCGAAGAGGCTACTAAAGGTAGAGAATAAATAAATGAATAGAGATAAAAATAATTGAACCCAACTTAAGTCTAAGATAACTTATATGCTCCTCTTTTAACTTGCATATATTTTCTCATCTCCTGAATTTCCTCTTTAACATCCTAAGATGAAGAAGTTGCCCAGTAAATAAAGCACCAGGATGGAGCTTATAGGTCGCCCAAGTCCATGGTCACGCTAGTTGAATGTTTCTTTGGGATGACTGTTGGATGCCTTTTATTACTTTGATTTCCTTACCTGTATGATTTTATAGAGGACCAGTATCATAGGGGAAATGTGAAGAGCAAACAACCAATGAGAGAAAGCCATATTGGAAAGCACTTGTTTTAAAGAAAAAAGTTATGAATCCATATGCAGAACAGAGCAGTACAGAATGAAAACTATTGCAGGTTTTGATAGGTATGTTAGAAAAGAGTCACTGAACAATTTCCTGTTAATTCTGGGGCACTTATACTATTTTTAAAATATCCCACAAACCTTTGCCTGACAAAAGAAGAGTAGGAAATAAAGCCTTAGTCTCTGCAATGACAGCTGTTCCCATAGCAACGTGTCTGTCAGTCAACACCCACTTCATCCAGCTTCAGAAAACACCCCCAGAAATAAATGTCAAAAGTCTTATGCAGGTTCCAAATTTAAATCAAACTTTAAAATAAATTAAAATAAGAACCCAAACACCCACAACAGTCACAAAAGTAAATTTTGGAAGGAGGGAAAGGGGGTAAAAAACAAAGGTCAAAGGAATCCTCCAAGCAGATGCAGGAAGTCAAGGGTGGATAGGCACCCTTCACTCCTTTTGGAGCATCGCTCTGATAAAGCATTATTTACCTAGGTGGGCACTAAATGCAATCCGTTCATATCTTGTTCCTCTTGCTTTAATAGTTGGCTTTCATTTTCATGATCATCAAATCATATTTACCCTCTTCATTCACTCTGGTGTGCTAATGTTTCAGCCCCTCATTTTAATGGTAGGAGGTAACAAGATTCTAATTACCAGTCAGGTGGAGCACTGTGCTTGGCCACTCTTTCAGGGGGGATGACATTTAGCTAATAGTGACTGGCCCTCCTAGCAATTAAAATGATCTCACATGCCATCCTTAGGTCCTGTGTTGCTAATGTATGCTTCAAAAAGTAAGCACTAAACAATCTTTTATCCAGAGATGAAATACATTTAAAGCCTAATGTCACACTTCAGGGGTAAGTGATAGGTCTTAACCTCTCTTTTCTGTGAGCCCTAAATTATCTGGCAGAGAGGCATTTAAAGGAACTATAGATTGTCAGAGATTATGGACTGTCTGTCCTTCAAAAAGCTGTAATGTATTGAGTTTACTTATTCAAATGTCCATGGACATGGAAGCAAAACAACAAAAGTTATGCAATTTTACATTATTCTTTGCCAAATTTATACTTGTTACTTAACATCATGTTAGTTCTCAATCTGTTTTTTGCATTAGTGTAATGCAGTCTTCAAACACCCCTTTGACATCCTAAGGTAATATCTGCTTTGCTCAGTGAACTAATGGTCACCTTAGCTGCACATACTTTTTCCTAGCATCTAATAAAGAGAGCTGCTTATAGTTTTGTTATGGGTTGAATTGTATACTCCAAGAAAGATATTTTGGAGTCCTAACCTCCAGTACAAAGGAATGTGACCCCATTTGGAGATAGAGCCTTTCCAGAGGTAATCAAGTTCAAATGATGCAATTAGGGTGAGCTCCAATCCAGGATTATCCTCTTATAAAAAAGGAGAAATTTGGACACAGAGACAACATGCATAGAAGGAAGACATGATATGAAGAAACTCATGGAGAAGACAACCATCCGTAAGCCAAGAAGAAGAGCCTGGAACATTTTCTCACAACCCGCAGAAGGAACCACCCCTATCAACACCTTGATTTTGAACTTCTAAGTTGTAGAGCTGAGATAATATATTACTGTGGTTTAAGCCACTCAGTTTGTGGTACTTTGTTACAATAGCCCTAGGGCAAACTATGAATAGAAATCCTGAGGATATAATACAGTAATATTCAAAGAACTCAGAAAAAAAAAGGAGCAGGGATTCTTGCTCACTGGTCTGTGTATGAAATTAGCTTGAGAACTCTCTGGCCAAATTGTAGCTACTGAGGGCAAAGTGGGAGGCCAGTGGGGAGAGGCAGCTTGAGGAACCTGTGGAAGGAAAGGACGGAAGAAGTGTTCTTGTACTCTGTAATTTCCTTAGCCTAAACTTAGCCTCTGAGTTTGCCTTTTCTAAATTGCCAGTGTCAGTGTCATTTTCTTGCTATCAGTAACTCGAAACAAGGGTTTTCTAATACTATCTAGTTAGGAGCTATTTCAAATGCTATCGAGCTAGGTATGTAACAGTAGCAGTTTCCAAGATAACAGGTGGGGTTCATGAGCTTCTTTTTCCCACATTTTGTGCATTGAGAGTTTGGGGTCCCTGTGATCACTTCTTATCATTTTTATTATTTATATTTGCAGATATTGATTGCATACCTCTTATGGGCATAAACACTTTCAAGTTTTATTAAAATCTCAAATTCTCAAGGAAAAAGTCCTAAGTGCTGTAGAAATAGATGGGTTTCTCAGAAGACAGGCCAAAAGCCATTAATGGCAATCCACTAGAATGACGGTGTCCACATCAGAGGCAGATTTATTAAGAAATGGATGAAACTCAAGCTCTAGGTCACCTCACTTTCATGGGTCCCCTCCAAAGTTTTGCTTATGACTTTACATTTATATTTGTGTACTCATCTTCTTAAAAAGAGTCCCTTTTCAATTGCATGCATTTCAGATACCTCAAAACCTGAATGTGTCCCTCATTGCAATGACGGTGGGGCTTCTAGGAATATGTAATCCTGCAGAGGTGGTACAAGCTAGCACGAAGAAAAGTGAAAACAAGGTTGTATACAAAACTCGGGGCTAAAGAGATAAGTAGTTCAAATTAGGTAAGTACTAAGAAACTAGACATCCAGGCTGAGGTGGGCCAGAGGGTGAGCCTGGGAACAGAGTAGCCACAAGAGGAGGAAGGCAATCGCAGCCTGAAGCTGGGAAGTCAGGATCACAGAGGAATCCCTGGGAGAATTTAGATTAGGAACTAGATATGAGGTACCCACAGTGAGGTGTGTGTTTGTGCATATGTGGACATTATGTCTTCTCCAAGACAAAACCAATCCCAAAGCAAGGAGAGGAGAGGCTAGGTTCTCGACTGGACCTACTGAAACGAGGAGTGAAGTTTTTTTTATTTCCTTGGGAGAGTATCTAGCAAATGCTTTGCATGTAGGCAGCCAACTAATTAGCTAATGTGTAGAGGAAGTGGGATAGTATGCAACCATTTAGCCACTCATAGCCTCTGTTCCCTCCAGAGCCAGTGCAATGATTCAGCTTAATTCACAGTTTACCAAGTCACCATTCAGACTAGCTCCAAGGAAGGCAAGCCTTGGTTTCTAGCATTGTAGTGTCCACCAATAAACCTGTTTATTGAATGTCAGACAACTCTCATTTCACTTGGGACTTCCTTTTATGTTCCCGACAGAACCTAAAATCAGGAGAAACAGGTTTGGAAGACTGATTTTATAAATCACATTCACTTGGCATCTTTTAGTGATAGTCAGGCAATGTGTCATTTTTTCTGTAGAGTGTGTACGCAGCTGGGAAATGAGTTATTTATAATAATCAGACTTCACGTGTATGTACACATTTGCATAGTAAGCAGATCATATGGTACTATGAGTTGATGGCGTTTGGTGGTAACCTTCTTATCGTCAGTATATCTAAGCAGTTAATGTGGCTTGTTGGAATTTGCAGGCTGTTGCCCATGAATATTTTAGCCTATTGGTGCTGCAACCTGTCTACCAGAGATGAAAGGCATTTTAAGATCTAATCTGTCTCAAGGGATGGGTAAGGAGGTAAGGGGCTAATATTCTACAGAAGAGAATTAAATTTCCCTATCCTCTTAATTTTCCTACGTTATCTTCCTGGTCTACACACAGCTACCTTAATCATATTTCCCATAATTTTCCATTCAAGGTCATTGTTTTCCTGGTCTTTGCCTTTTTTATTCAAAATCTCTTGGCCTCTTCAGATAGTCATTCTATAGCTTCTTTTCACGGGGCCAAATTTGGTGTGGAGTTACATCTCCATCTTTCATTTTGTACCTTTGAATGAAAAGATAACCTCTGACAAGGCTCAGTTCTTTATGAAGATCACTGTCAAGCGCATTGCTTGATGCATGGCATATATGTGGGAGAATTCATTTGAACAGATTTTCTATCAAAGGATAAATACACCCGCAAATCACAATGGTAATCAGAGCCAGCCACCTCATTTCTGATGATTTTACAAATCAGTTGGTCTTCAGAGATGAGTCAACATGACACTGTTCCCACACTAAGTTGTTTTGGCTGCAGGGGTGGGGTTGCTTTTCACTCTTTCTCTTTAAAAATTTCAGCTGCATTTGTGAGTGTTTTCATCCTTTGCTAAAATATGTTTTTAAAAATGTGATTAACAGTCATTTTCAGACCCAGAAATTGGCTCTCTTTTGCCAAAGAGACACAGCATGAAGAACAGGCAAACAGCAAAATAATGCAAGAGGGTATGTTTATTCATCAGAAATTGTGTTAATGACTACATCTGCCCCTCTCATTTTGGACTGGCTGGGATCATCTCTGCACTTCTGATTTGCTGATGTTTCCCCCTACAGTGAAATCTCTTCGTATTGTACTCCATCAATAAAAAAGTGCCCATGGCTGGTCTAATGTTTATGCTCTGAGTGTAAGTCAGAGCAATTTAAAATTTGAAAACTATATTCAGGCCGGGCGCGGTGGCTCACACTTGTAATCCCAGCACTTTGGGAGGCCGAGGTGGGTGGATTATGAGGTCATGAGTTTGAGACCAGCCTGGCCAAGATGGTGAAACTCTGTCTCTACTAAAAATACAAAAATTAGCCGGATACGGTGGCAGGCGCCTGTAATCTCAGCTACTTGGGAGGCTGAGGCAAGAGAATCATTTGAACCCAGGAGGCAGAGGTTGCAGTGAGCCAAGACTGTGCCACTGCACTCCAGCCTGGGTGACACAGCAAGACTCCATCTCAAAAAAAAAAAAGAAAAAGAAAAAGGAAACTATACTCAATGGGATATGCTCATGGGAGACATGGATGTAGAGGTCTGGCACTCCCAGTGTTCCTTAAGCAAACTTTCAGGCCTAAAGCATTCTTGCCAAACACCGTGAACAATAGACAATGAAGCTAATGTAGTAGCTGCACATTATGGAACAATGGGAAGTTTTATGCTTGTTTTATAGCTTGCCATTTTAATTGTTTATGATTGTTTACTTTTCAAATGAAATTAAATCGTGAGCTTATTTGAATGACTTGGGCTGTCCCTCTGTGTCTTTTGGAATTGAGAGCTTTAAGCCTCAAAGCCAGTGACCTGATCCCTTAAAGGTGTGGCATCCCTTGTAGGCAAGTCTCAACAAAAATGTACATTATCTACCATCCTATGGAATGAATTTTAAAGAGCAATCTTCAATATTGTGCATTAAAAAAATAAGTCGACCAATATATAGATCCCGCTGTGGGCCCTGCATTGTGCTGGGTGCTGTGAGAGAGGTAAGGGGGTAATACCTGGTTTCAAGCATGTAGCATTTAGATGGATCACATTGACTCGAGCAGGAAGCATTTTAGTAACAAGGAAGCAAGGTGAAATTACGGAGATGCAAGTGAATGTGACATATTGAGCTGTAAAATATTTTTTACCATGAAGAATGAGAATATTTTCACTGCTTCCAAATAAATTTCTGGACATATACAAAAATAATCCCCTCAAATATGATCACATCAGGTGATCTTGAAATCTGGCCACTAAAATCTCTGATTAAAATCTCAAGATGGTGTTTCTTCAGTTTCTAAGCCCTGCAGAATATATCTGGTTTTTGGTGGGAAGACGTTCATTTAGCTAGCAGTTAGTTGGGGAATGCTAGTCTATTTAACTAGGTCTCTTTACCACAGAAACAAATGGAATTTGTTTCAACTCAATCACAGTGCAAAACCCTGGAGGTGTGGACTTAAGTGGTATATCAAGAGCCATTGTCCCTGATTAATAAAATAAAACCTTTAAGATTTCTGGTAGGAGAAGTTGGGATGCTGCTTTACATGGCAACTTGTCACAGATATCTGTGTTGCCCTTGGGGTTTAATTCATTATCAATATGTGTCTTCTCTGCTCTTCTCTCTACTCCAGGAGTTCTCACAGTCACTAGCAACACCAGCCTAGAACCTAGAGAGTGCAAACAATCTAAGTAAATGTAGTATGTTGGCTATGCAACTTCAAGGAAATCTTTCCCTGCTGGTTGCCTTCTAATATTCCATTATGTAGATATTCTAGAGCAGTCACTGGAGTCCAGGGTTTGAATTCAGTTGCTAGATTATACTTTCGTTGAGCATATATTCTGACTGTGGAGAAATAATGTATGGAAAAAGCTCTGCATTTGGAATCAGAGGTCTATGTTCCAGATCTTAGTTCTGCTACTGAGCTTTGTAACCTTGAACAATCCTTTTGCTAAGATTCAAGTTACTCATCTGTAAAATGGGGAGAATAATAGTTACGTTGCCCATATCACACAGTGGCAGACAGGCTGAAAGGAATTAAAAGGTGTAAATGGTTTGCAGTGGTGAGGATTTTAATGTCTGCCGCACTGGGTTTAAAGTTTCTGTTGTTGTAGCTGTTGGTTTATCTTAATTGCCTAGTTCTACTTTAGGATACATTTGAGCATAGCAGGTGAAAGGTAAGACTATAATGTGAGACTAGACACACTGTGCAGAAGATCTGATGTCTGTGGATCCCTTTGATAGATCATTCTTCTTGTTTGTATTATGGCTCTTCTCTTGGACTCATCTCTTAATGCTCTTACCTCCCCCTGCACCTGCTTCCACCTCAATTCCATAATTGGCTTGGGATTTTTCCCCCCTTATTTGCCTTTGACTGTCTAGCACCTAGAACAGTGTTTGGCATATAGTAAATGCTTAGTCCATATATAGTGAATAAGCATCAGAAGAAAAGAGGGAAGGGAGGAAGAAAAGATGGAAGGAGGAAGGAAGTCAGTCGGTCCAAGTAAAATCTTCTTTGATAGGTTTAGAAAGCTCAGTTTCATCAAAATAAATAGCTTAAGAATAAGAAAGGAAGGAGAAGAATTTTATGTAGACTGTTCTGATAATGATATTTACAAGACTGAAGTTTATTATTCTCTTATCCTCCAAAAGGAAGTCATAAATGGTTTTTGACAATAATCCTTGCAAGTATTTTTAGACATTGAGCTGAGGGTGAGGATAATGTCCTTGAATTATCCAACAGCACCATAACAGTGTTTCAAAGTTTGTTATGAAAATGTCATTGACTTAGTGTTTCTTTCCTTCCCCTTTTCCCCCCTTTGGAAGAAGAGACTAAAATTGTTGAGTTAGCAATAATATAGAAGTATGGGAAAATATTTTTAAAATTTTAGCCTGAAACCATATGGTGATGGTGTTGGCACTGGCCCTCTCCCCCTTGACCCACATAATTTTCAGGAAAATTGAGAAGTCACATTCACATCTTAATGCTTTGGGATGGTAAAACAATCTACTACATTAGAATGCTGTATGTACATGTATATGGGGTGATGAAATATTCCTTTTGCTCTCATTGTGAGTATCCTGTAAATTTAATCTCTATCATCTCTGAACTCATTACAGTCCTTTTAAAGATCTAAAGAAAAATCCTGATGGATTATTGAAAGCATTAAATCACATAGAATTAAAATAGCTTTCATAAGCCTTAAACTGGTGATATGATTTATAAAGTACTTATGGGGAAGCTAGCCTTTATCACTGATGGCAATAAATAAAACAGCACAGCAGTTAAAAAATTACTTTGACCACAGTTCAGTTTACTAAATACAGGTGGAGCATGCCTAATCTGAAAATCCCAAATCCAAAATGCTCCAAAATCTGAAACATTTTGAGGGCCAACATGACACCACAAGTGGAAAATTTACATCTGACCTCATGTAATGGCTTTCAGTCAAAGCACAGTTAAAACTTTGTTTCTTGCAAAATAATTTAAAATATTGTATAAAATTACCTTTAGGCCATGCATATAAGGTATATTAGAAACATAAATGAATTTTGTGTTTAAACCTGAGTTCCATTCTCATGATATCTCACTATGTATATGCAAATATTTCCAAATTCAAAAACTTCCAAAATCGAAAACACTTCTGGTCCCAGGCATTTTGGGTAAGGGATGCTCAACCTATAGTTAAAATTAATCATTGTTATTAAGCCAGTTCCAATGTAACTGTAGTGCAATGTTGGCTCCACATAGCCTGTGAGACTTATTGAAGTTATGTGTATATTGTAGTATATTGTATACTACAATATAGACATAGCTTAAGATTACTAAGCCAAATTATTGATGGTGTTATTTGTAGAATTAAAGTTGTATATGTTGATTACTCAGATAAGCCTAACACCAATAATATTAAATAAAGACTATGGGTCTTTATATTACCTAATCATCATATTATTCAGTTACATTTTACTTTTTAACATTTTTAAGTGATTTATAAATTCATTCTTAGCATAACTTATGTTGAACATTGAGTGTATGTTTATTTTTCTACACTGTATTGTAGAATACACAAGAAGTCTGATAATAAGCCAAAAGGACTCATTCTATGAGTTCAAATTCTATGAGTTCAAAGCCATTCTATGAGTTCAAAGCCATTCCAATTCAAACTGGACTCAGTTGTGTTAGTTAATCATTAGTCTCTAGGTTTTAAGAGTGAACCAATTCTGTCCCTAATTATTAGTTATTGTTCTACTGTAAGTAAATTGTTACATAGTTGGGATAAAATATCCATTAATAAAGACCACAGTGATTAACATAGTAATGAAGACTGGCTCTGAAGTTGACACATTAAAAGTAAGCGAAAGCACTTTTCCTATAAATTTGTATAGGCTACTTGACTTTAAAATGCTTAGAAAAAAAGAAGAGAGAATTTTGACATAGAAAGCTATGATTTTAGACCTACTATTAAAAATTTTTTTCCTAATGGTCAGAAGAACCATTTAAGAACCAATTCTAATGTTATTATACAACATTGTTAGGGAGAATTTATGGTATTGTAAATGTGAGGTTATCTTTGGAGTTAAATCACAATAAACAGCAGAACTACCTCTTTGGTTGACTCTGACACTTTGAGAGGGAGAACATTATATAACAAGTCCTTCTATTAGTTGTCCTATCTGTTTAGCATTATCCTAAGTGTCTAAGAGTTCCCTGTTCTTTTAGAGGGCTTATCTGTGTATGCCAAGCAACAGTTGTGATTGAAATTTTTATTGATTTGGCTTATTGAGCTGGTAGTTGTCATGGGCAAACCTCCAATCATTTTAGCACAGTGGAGAAAAGGCACCAATCTTTGTTTTAATATGTAATTTACTGTCCAGCTTATGCCACTATTTAGCTGTGTCCTTGGACTAATCATCTACCGCTCTGGTCATGATTGTCTTTCAAAGGAGGTGATTGGATCTGAATAGTTCTTCTCATTTAGAATCCTTGGAGGAAGTAATAGGGGAATGACTCACTTTCAGTATTTAAAAAAGTCTAATGTAAATAAGACATAAAATCACAATATACGCAAGCTAACTAAGACATCTCTTTGGTTTTGGTCTTGGTTTGGCTGATATAAACTCACCTCTCCCTTTTTGACAACACTGAGTTATCTTGTGCAAATCACAAATTCTGATCGGCAATAAATAGCTTTTTATTAATAAGAGTAGAACCATTATTACTAACTAAATGCAGTTTGATTGTCAAAAACAAAACAATATGATTCATGGGGGAAACCACTAAAAGGTATCAAGTGTCCTTGGTAGTAAAAAGTCCAAAGTCCCTTTTACTATGTTTAGTCCCGTGATTTCAAAGTGATATACCATTTATCATGGCAGCTAGATTCCAAAATAATATCATTCTCATTTCACAGGCACTATATATATAATGTGTCAAGCAGCATCATTCATGAGAATACATATTTTCAGAATAAATTAATTGATTGATATAGTTATACAGATTAATTTCTTAACCAGCACAATCTGTTTTCTTTCAAATAATTAGATTATATGCCCATGGCTTACCATATTTGGGGGGAACCTTGGGTTGGGTACTGTTTACTTCATTGTTGGTCAGTGTATTAGTTAGTTTTCACGCTAATAAATACATACTGGATATTGGGTAATTTATAAGGGAAAGAGGTTTAATGGACTGACAGTACTACATGGCTGGGGAGGCCTCACAATCATGGCGGAAGGCGAAGGAGAAGCAAGGGCATGTCTTACATGGTGGTAGGCAAAAGAGCTTGTGCAGGGGAACTCCCATTTATAAAACCATCAGCTCTCCTGAGACTTATTCACTACTACTAGAACAGTTTTGGGGAAACCATCCCCATGATTCAATTATCTCCACCTGGCCCTGCCCTTGACACCTGGGTATTATTACAATTCAAGGTGAGATTTGGGTGGGGACACAGCCAAACCATATCAGTCAGTAATCCATTCTTCTTTCTTTTAAAGTCCTCTCTAAAACTTGTGAAAACAGGCAGGATAAGTAAAAGAACTGGGAAAATATACTTCATCGTCTGTCAATTTTACGTTGTAGAAATGTAAACATTGTTTAATAACACAATCTATGCATTGGTGAATATTGTAGATATTGGGATCAAGATTCTGGTAAATTCTCGCTCCCCTTTACCCCATAAGACAGTATGTTATTTATTTATAAGATTATGATTAATAAGATAATTATGAATATCCATTGTGAATCAAACCATATTTCCAAATTTGAGGTCACAAACTCAGTTAATTGTGCTATTGAATTAATGATGACTTCTTTTTTTTTTATTTTTTTTGGTCCATCCATGTATGTACCCATATGTCATCTGGACATTGAAATTACATTTATGATGAGAAACAACAGACTGAAAATAAGTCTCATATCTGACCTAGTCTTAGAAGTCACACAAATATTATGGGTAATCTGATTGGGCAATGTGTTTGTTTAGTTATTTCCTGTTTCCAAAATGTAAATGCCATTTCAGTGGCCAATAACAAATGAATTACTGATTGTAAATACTCTTGAGTTTGGTTAGCTCAATGTTAGGCCTAATGTTAGTATTAATATTAATTATTAATTAATATTAATACTAATATTTCAAGCCTAATATTAGTATTAATATTAGCCATGAGACAAGCAAATAAAGCTTACATAATACATTAAATTATTATTTTTAGAGTATTTGTCTTTACAAAACAAGCATGGCCCAGATTCATTTTAAGAAAAGGGAAACTAATGTTTATTGAATAAAATTATTTTTTCATATTATCTCACTTAATTTTCTCAACAGTGTAAGCTAAGTATTATTTTCCCTGTTTTATAGGTTGAGAAACTGAGGCTTGATTAGTTTAAGTAATTTGCTCAAGCTATTAAGTATGGCCATTATTCATATCCATTTTTTTCTGACTTCAAAGTCCATGCTTTCTCCAACATTATGTCACTTCAAACCAGTACTTTTTCAATGTGATATCAGTCAAATGAAAGATTTTTTTTTTGCAACTTCCTGATGTAGTTTTATCTGGCTGTGATCTTATTACTAAATGTTTAGTTGAGTTCAGAAATTCAAAAGCATATCTCACAAAAGTAAATGTTTTGAACAGTAGCTAACTGATGATCACTGTACAGATTATTTGGAATATAACAGTTATCTGTGCTTGAGTAACAAAAGCTTTCATGGCTTAAAATAATACTGAGGACTTTATTTATCATGATTTCTGTTGATTGGAAATTTAGAAGCAGCTTGGTTGGGCAAATTCTGGCTCATGGTCACTCATGGGGCTGCATGTCACCAGGGGGTTGCAGTCACCAGTTGTTGGCTGGATCTGCAGTCAAATGAAAGCCTGCATGGGGCTGGAGGTTCCACTTCCAAGGTGACTTGCTCATATGGCTGGCAAGTTGGCTCCTCTCCATGTGTCCCTCTCCTTAGGGCACAATGGCTGTTTCTCCTAGAGCAAGTGATTCAAGAGAACAAGGTAAAAGCTACAATGCCTTTTATGACCTAGCCTTGAAAGTCACACACCATCACTTCTGCCATATTGTATTGGTCATACTGGCCAGCCGTGATTTACTGTTTATTCACTGTAAAGATGTGAATATCAGGGGCGAAGATCATCCTAGATGACCATGGAGGCTGACTTCTACAGTATTAATATACTGTATATATGTAATTTTATAGATAACTGTCAGAATCAACTCCTTAATTTTAATGAGTAGGAAATAAAATCTAAGCTCATATAACTTTAGGGATGGATCTGCCCTAAAATAAATATTATACAATGTGCATAATCTCTGTTTCTTTCTTTTCTTTTCTTTCTTTCTTTTTTTTTTTCTTTCTTTCTTTTTTTTTTTTTTTAGACAGAATCTCACTCTGATGCCCAGGCTGGAGTGTAGTGGCACTATCTTGGCTCACTGCCAGCTCTGCCTCCTGGGTTCAAGAGATTCTCGTGGCTCAGCCACCAGAGTAGCTGGAATTACCGATGTGTACCACCATGCCCAGCTAATTTTTGTATTTTTAGTAGAGATGGGGTTTCGCCATGTTGACCAGGCTGGTCTCAAATTTCTGGCCTCAAGTGATCCACCAGACTCGGCCTCCCAAAGTGCTGGGATTACAGGTGTGAGCCACCATGCCCGGGTGCTCCTTTCTTTAAAAAAAAAATTATAATGGTGCCAAACTTATTAGCAGTTGGAGATTTGAGCTGAGATTGTGAAGGGCCATTTCCATGTGCTGAACTGGCTTAAGCTATCAATTCTTGGCCTTTCACTTTTGACGTACAAATGACTTTTAAGGTAAAGAGATTTTAAAACAAAAGTCTGGTCATTCTCTCTGTTCAAAATGCTGCTGTGGTTCTCCATTTCCTTCAGTAAAAGTCAAAGTCTTTGTAGTATCCAAGAAAGCCTTATGTGAACCGGCCCCTACCTCCTCCCTGACCTCCACTCTAACTCCTCTCCTCTCATTGTCTCTGCCCCAGCCACCCTGGCCTCTTTGCTATTCCTTGAGCTTACCGGACTTGCCGTTATCTTAGGGTTTTTGCATTGGCTGTTTCCTCTACTTGAAATATTCTTTATATATATTTCATGATCAATGCCTTTTGTAATTTAAGTCTTTTCTCAAGTGTTACATTTTCAATGAGGTCTATATCCACTACCCTATTTAAACCTAAAACAGTGAACATGAGACAAAATATGTGTTCAAAAATTGTGTGTGATTGAATGAAGGAATTATTAATGGAGGAGTAGGGAAAAGCTGCGGCTGCTTTTTACTGCCCAAGGCAGTTTGGTATCATCCACGTGACTCATTTTCAGACTCTGGTGCTTGCGAAGGGTCTGTAAAGATGGTAATCAAGTGTGGATTTGCTTTATTTCTGTGGGAGAGTTCCTGTCATTCAGAAATCAGCACTGCGTCCATTCCTATATCTTTACAGAGTTCCAGCATAAAAAAAAGAACCGAAGAAAAGAAGGCAGCTTCCACTAAGGTGTATTATAGTAGACAGGTTGATATTACTTAAAGGAAGAAATTAGTTGAACCATTTCTGTAGACATTAGACAAATTGTTTCACTCAGAGTTAAAAAGCAGCTTGGGAGTATTAAAGTATAGGGTGCTTGCATGCACTTTATGATGGTCTTAGCTTATGATCTTATATCACTTTTATTTCTCCATTAAAGCAAGATGTATCTCATTGAGGCCACCATCCTACATGACAGCATGGTTCATTTTGGTGCCGGTGAACGGCATTGTCCCTGATTGAATGGAAAAGTGTATCTGTCTTTAACATGTGCATAGTGTGGATAGCTGGAGTTTCAATTGGCGTGGAAGTCTATGGAACACAAACAGAGTGCATAGGCCCTTGCTGCATGAGACCAATGCTTTGCTGAATGCCTGCCCTTTCTAAACATGAAGGTGTGTCTTGTCTTTTTTTCTGTGGTTTCCAGTGGCGATGTTGCTACATGGTCCTTCACTTGGAGTTAGTGCAACAAGGAGACATCTGAGCTTAAAATTTATGAAACATCTAAAGAAATCAAGCTTTATATAGGATCACCGTCGTGGGTTGAATTGTGTATCCGCAAAAGATGTTGAAGTCCTGACCACCTCCCTATACCTTACAATATAGCCTTTTATGGAAGTAGGGTCTTTGCAGAAGATCAAGTTAAGATGAAATCATTTGGTTGGGCCCTAGTTCAATATATCTTATGTCCTTATAAAAGGGGAAAATTTGGACACAGGGACAAGGGGAGAATGCCACATAAAGATTGGAATTATCCTGCCATAAGCCAAGGAACTCCAAAGATCGCTGGCAAGCTGCTAAAAGCTAGCAGAGATTCATGGAACAGAGTCTCCGTCATAGCCTACCAAAGGAATCAACCCTGCTGACATCTTGATTTCAGACTTTTAGCCTCCAGAACTGTGAGACAAATTTCTGTTTTTTAAGCCACTGGTTTGTGGTACTTTATTATGGCAACCCTAGCAAACTAATATAATAACTGTTCGCTTATGTATAATAAGGCAAGCATTAAGCAGCATTCAGATGAAAACATAGCACTCCACTTAGTACATTTTACATGTAAAAAATCTTGGGGATAAGCAAAGATGTATGAAATAGATTATGCTCTTGTAATGAAGTCACTGTTTAGCCACATTTCCATGGAATGCTTATTAATTAACAATAGCTTGATACTGGTGTATCTGCTACAGAATAATAGTAGATACTGTTTGAGAATTGGAACAGAAGCATAAAGAGTTTCCCCTTTTAGAAACAAACATGGGAATAGTCATGTCTAATCTTTTCACATTGAAGATGCAAGGGTTGAGTGGTTTGCCATGGTGGGAACACAGAAGCTAAGAAGGAGGCTTATCAGTTTATCTCAGAATCAATCTGAGATTCTAAACCACCCTTTTTTAAAAAACAAAAACAAAAACAAAAATACATTTCTTCTCACAAACTATGAATCATCACAGAGTAACTACTCAACCAATGTTTGCTGAACGAACAAGCGAATCTACAGATTTTTCAGCCAGGGTGTTGGTAAAATACTGGATCTTTTTTAGTTTTTTAAATCCATGTCACATACCTCTTGAACTAGGAAGAAAAATGAGAAATTTGGAGTCCAATAGACCTGGGATGGGCTTGAATCCGAGTGTATCCATAGCAGCTGTGTAAAGTTGGTCTAATTAACTCCTCCAAGTCGCAATCACATCCTCTCCATAACAGAGAAAAAATACCTTGAAAATATTTTGTAAATATGAGATAATGTATGTAATGTATTGAGCACAGTTCCTAGCATGTATGTGCTTGATAAAGAATGGCTCTTTTGATTTAAGTATCCTTATGGATAGTACCCATAACAACAATATCTTTACATACACCTAGACTGTGCTGCCACTGTGGCAGGTGCATGTGAGTTGGCTTTGTAAAAATAATGATAAGATGTGAACCCAGTTTCAGCTCTTGTCTTCCCCTAGTCCTCCTTTAACCCAAGAACTGGGCATACAGATTCAGGTAATTGGGGCTGGGCATGCAGTCTGTGGTCCAGAGAGGGCAAAACTAAATAGTTCACCCAAGCCACTGATCCACAGCATTCTCTTTTCTGACATATTATTGTATTCAAGCCCAGGAGAGTCACAAATAATCACAAGAAATAGGACCATGCTGTGTGTGATTACCTCAGTAGTATGCAGTAGAAGTGGCACACTAACTCCAGCCTATGGTTCATGGGTTATATGAACCACGCAAATGTGAATGTCCATGTTTTGTTATCTTTTCTGAAATCTCATTCAAAGGGTGGACATCACCTAGGTGCTCTCAATGGCCATTTATGATTTTGTCATAAGATTTTATAAATTGTATAAATTTGTTGAAATGTGTTATAAATCCATTTATATTCTTCTTACTTGTCCAATACCTTGGAATTTATGAGATACAGAATTTTATTTCATGCTGTGTGAAGGAATATTTCTAATTATCTCTTATAAATAGCAATTAGGGTTATCCTCATATATGCACATTGCTGAGATTAAAATCACTGAAAACCAATTCTTAATTGTGATAACAGAAATAACAAAATGTAAGCAAAATGCTAAATTATGTAGGGATAATTAAATGATAACAATATTATAAGTGGATTTATATTTGCAAAAAAGAAGTAATGTCTAGATAAAATATGCCATCATGCCATCTTCAAAGCCTATTTTTAGATTGCTATTGCTCCATGAAATGAGGATGGTATAATACAATGATAATATGATTGTCCAATATTTGTAGGCAAACAACACTGGCAAAAGTGTAGAGAAAGAATGTTGTTAACATTCAAAATTTCATTTTTAGTTTCTTTTGTCTATTTGTCTAATTTTTTTCTGGAGCTTTAAGAAGTAGAGAATCATAGACAATGTTAATATCTATTTTCAGATAAAACATCTATTTGACATTTTAGGTGTTTAGTGTTTCTTGCATTTTACTATCAGAAACAATGGCTTGAAAACAGGGTCTTTGTTTCACAAGAGGTTAGCTGCTTCTACTTGAAATCACAATCCTTTGTGATTTTAAAATTAGCTCCTTAGCCAGAGCTATGATGTCACCAAGGTGCAGAAGAAGCAGTAGTTAAGTAGCAAGTGGATCAATCCTTAGGAAACAAAGATCCTGTTTTCATGCAAATATCTTTCATAATTAAAAAAGGGAAGAAAAAAAATCCCTGAGCATGGGTGAAAGAGTTATTGGTTCTACATTTTTATAGAAATTGCTGAAAGCGATTTAGCCATGCAAACTAATGACCTTTACAGTTCTCTCAAGGTTAATGGGGTCCAGGAAAATGGTAATGTAATAATTTGGGTTCCTTGGATGTCCCAGTGACTTGTCTGTTCCTTATATTTGCTAGTATTGTATGGTGGAAAAGAATAGTGTTCATTATAAAATGTATTTGGAATCCTCTGTCCCTATTTTAAACACTTTTCCATATAGAATAGCAAAAGTATTTAGGAAAGATGACCTCAGTGGGAAATTTTGTAAATTCTCTCTTTATGCAAATTAAGTAGGAAGCTAAAATTTGTAGCCCAAATGTAAAATAGTAAAGAGACTTTGTTACAGAAAATCTATAATGTAACAACTCGAAGTCTAAGACATTCATAACCAGGAAACATCAAAGGTTGCGGACTCAGTAGAACCATGTTCCTGCAATATGTACCTTAAAGGCCTCCCTCATGGGCAAAGGGAAGCTGTTCATTCTTTTTCTGTACATCTGGGGAGGAAAAGCCAGACATTGGTCTGTTTCACTGCATGCCAGCCTGCTAAATGAAGTGGCTGCTATTTCCTTGCAGGAATATCCTGCTAGTGGCATGTTCTGCAGGGTTGTCTTTAAGGAGCTCTTGAGAGGCCAAGTGTTTTGGTGTTATCAAGAGGGGCTCATTATACCGAGGGAATCAATTTAGAATGACTTTAATGGGACTGGGAGTCAAACTGCAGTACAGCCCTATGACAAAGAGAATTTAAAGTACCCTGTATTTATTATGCCTTTCTCTCTTTAATTATGTCTGTCTTTAATATTCTACTGTTAGCTCCTTTAATGTTTTTCTTCTCCACGTTTTTGGCATTTTTATGATTTGCAGTTCCATTCTAAATGGGCACATGTCATAATGTCATCTAATTCTATTGAGAAAAATGCCCCTGTTTCCTGTGGCTTTTGGCCAAGACATACTATTACTTTTGATTTTGATTTTTTTTCACAGATTATGTAGCCTGTGCAATATAAAGTAAAAGATTCTTTCCAACTTGCAAAAGATATTTAATGCTTTCTTTTGCAGTCTCCTTGGGGCCATAGGTTGTGTGTCTTACAGTCAAATTCTTAACACCTAATGTAGTGTCTGCTGGCCCACTGAGAGTGTTTAGTGAATATTGGCTGAATGAATGAATGAATGATATTAGCATTCAGATTATTCTTCATATTGCTATAATAGTGTTTTGCTCTCCATTGACAGGAGTAGGGGAGGACTCAGCAATTTTTGAGTATAATGCATAGAGTATTATGAATATACAACGTGGTAGACTAGAATCAGATTGTAAATATTTTTACCTTTTTTGGCTACTCCTTGACTCTTTCTCACCTTAACTTATTCATTTATTTATTTAGCTTTCAAAATAAGGCCCCCAGTATGCATAAATTACTATATTCCATTTCCCCCTTTCCTTCTTTTTGCCTGTTATTTTTCACTTTTTTTCTCCTCTGATTTATCTATACTGTTACCTATCTTCTTCTCTGTTTTTCCTCCTCTCATCCCCTTACCCTGTCCATTTTTCCCATTTCCATTCCTTGTTTTCCTTTAGTACTTACCATTTCTACTTCCAGTCCTCTGCATGTACACTTTTTATACTCTCCTTTTAAAATATAGCATATCATCTTATCTAACTCTTCCTCCTCTTTTTCCTCTTTGCCTTCTCTGTAAAGTCCAAAGAAGCAGAGACACAGTCATGAAAGAAATTATCCTAGACTCTTCCCCCTCATTTTAAATCTGCACTCAGATTTGTTTATAGCAATCACTGATCCAATCTATTTCATTATCTTCAGGTAGGATCATGCCTAAAACTCTTTTAGCAAGTGGACAAACTGCCCTTAATTTTTTTTTTGTTAATAAAAGCCCTTCTACAAAGGTTATTACTTGATTTTCCTTTGTAACCCACATTTTGAATCCTGGAATTGAGTGGAGATTACAGCTCACTCTTCATTTCTGCTGTCCTGTTCTTTATGTGCATAGGAGTGAATGGCAAGAAAGAAAACACTAGAAATGGGATCAGGACACAAGTTGGTTTATGATAGAACAAAAAGAATAGGACAAAATGTAGTCAGGAGATAGAGGAAATGGTGTAAGCAATTCTTAAAATTCTGACCTCATTTATTTATTCATATTATTAGAATCTAGATATTACTAACCAGGGACTTGACAGTGAATAAGATTCAGATTCTGCCTGAAGGAGATTCTAGTATAGGTGGAAAGTGAAATGATAGGGCTATAAGAATAACACCCAACCTAGAATTGGGAAGGATCAGGATACCCTCTGGAAGAAATGACAGCTAGGTTGAGTCAAGAAGGATCATTTAACAGTAACTAGGGAAGTGGTGGAAAGTGGCAATTCATGCCTAGCCATTGGAAGCATGCTCCTTACAGGAATGACAATGAAGGAGCCCACAGGGGTGAAATCCTAAAAATCTTATTGGCTAAGCTAAGGATTAGGGACCTCATCCTGAAGGCAATGGAGAGCCACTGAAGGGTTTTAAGCAGAGGAGTGACATTTTGGAGAGACACTCTGGTAGTATCATGGAGAATGAATGGAGGAAAACCACAGATAGGCAACAGACAGTGAGGAAGTCGTTGCAGTCATCAGGGTGAGAGATGACAGTGGCCTTCCCTAAGGTGGTGATGATGCAAATAAGTGATGAATTCAGGGTATATAAAGAGAATAGAAGAACAGGGCATGCATATGTATTGGATGCAAGAGATGAAGGAGGGGCAGGGGTCAAGAATGGCCTTTGGTCTCCTGAGTCCTGAGGAAAGGTTCTATTTTGGAAGAGTCATCTCAGTCGTCTTTGATCTTTAAGTGCAGGCTAGTGTTCCTAAAAGCTTCCAGATTGACATCCCTGAAGACGAATGCCATCTTCTGTTTCATCACAGTGAACAGCAAAGCTGGCTTGTGAAGGTGCTCTCATCTGTGTGCAGAAATCTGCACGGCAAGAGCAGGATCACTGAGGGTTGTAGGCAAATTTAGAAGTTGTTGGACGGGGCCGGGCACGGTGGCTCACACCTGTAATCCCAGCACTTTGGGAGGCCGAGGTGGGTGGATCACGAGGTCAGGAGATCGAGACCATCCCGGTAACACAGTGAAACCCCGTCTCTACTAAAAAAAAAATACAAAAAATTAGCCAGGCGTGGTGGCGGGCGCCTGTAGTCCCAGCTACTCCGGAGGCTGAGGCAGGAGAATGGCGTGAACCTGGGAGACAGAGCTTGCAGTGAGCCGAGATAGCGCCACTGCACTCCAGCCTGGGCGATAGAGAGAGGAGTCTCAAAAAAAGAAAAGAAGTTGTCGAACGGTTAGGACTGAATTGAGTGTTGTCAAATACAAGGCCAATATATAGTTTTTTACCGTCTCTTATGGATAAGCACAAAGTAGTTGTACCAAGATGTCTCTGTGTGTGTGTGTGTGTGTTTACACACATGGGTTTATATGTGTGTGCAGTCACATGTATCCGTGTGTGTGTTTGTGCAGATAACATCCCTTCCGGGTGCCCCATCACTGGGAGGGTCTCCTTTAATGCCTCCAAGATGATGGTTGGTATTTGTAAAATGCATACCTGGGACTAGAGAGGAGCTACTAACTCATCTTCCACAAAAGTAAGCCAAACATTTGTCAGTTGAAATGATTTTTTTTTCACTGCTTAATGTCTAGACAAAATTTGAACCGGTGGCTTCAAAGTGAGTGACTCTATAGCCCATTACCAGTCCCCTGAGACATGTAATCTACTTTAAAGATACATTTTAAATAACCTACTATGGAAAATGTAGTTAGCAAGCTCAGAGATATGCTTACATTTAAGAACTCTCAGAAATGCACTTACAGATTTTTTAAAAAGTCTTTGCAAGGAGTAAAATGAGAATGAAAGAGATGATTCATTTTATTAGAGCAATTAAAACATTGGCTCCTGTTTCCATCCATCATATTCATGAAATAAAAATATATTAGAGAAAAAGTGATATTTACCTGGAGATAAAATTTGAAGTATAAGGAAGATAAAAGTCCATTTTTCTGAAAGAAGTAACTGAAAATCTGCTATAGGTTATAATTCAGGCAGAACCTCATCATTATGGACCAGGAGCTGGAGTGAGATCATTGTGGAACAGGAGCCAGAGTGAGCGCAATCTCTACCCAATATTTTTTGAGCCACAAACCTAGCCAGGAGTGAGTCATTCAACAGGGTACCTCAGAGGTGGAGGGTCTTGGATATAAATGGGCAAGACTGCGGTACGGGAAAATCTGTCACCTTAACCTTGGATCTGCCCTCATCATCTCCGGGTGAGTTCAAAGTAATCGACGTATCTGATTCCAGTCTCTGCCTTAGGCCACGTTCACACTGCAGGGATGCTTCAGGTGACTCAGAGATGGTTCTTAAATCCAACTGTCTCTGCTCCCAAACTCCAAATGATATAACTTTTTCTTCCTGGGTTGCATGTAAGTTATATAAAAGTAGCATGAGAAATGATTAATATGTGTGGATTTTGCTCATTGTGTTTCCTGAAAATGGGCAAGTGAAGAGAGAAGTGGAGATTTCAGTTGTGCCATAGAAAGGTAGGAGAAGGAGGGAGATGGTGAGGGAGGAGGGCTTTCTCTCACCTTTTTGTTTATTCAACACATGTTTGCATGAGGTACCAGGAAGAGTATGAGACTTAGAGAAATGTAGGTTCAATTTCTTGTGGCTAAATGTACTACTTTGCAGAGTTGTTTTAAAGTGTGAATAAAATAACTCATTCATTCATTCATCAACTACTTGTTGAATTTCTACTAATTGCTAAAGATCTAAGAGTAAACAATGAAGTTAGAGCTCTTACTTTTTTGAAACTTACATTCGGGTTGGTAGAGCTAAACCTAGTAAACAATTGAAACAAATATATCAGTGGGTGGATGATAAAACAAGGTGAGGAGTGAGAGGGATCAAATGGAGGTGATATTTTAGATGGTGATTATAGGAAGCCTCTTTGATGTGGGAGGTGACATTGTGTAGTGACTTGCTGAACAAAGACGGGAGGACATAATGAGGCATCTGACACCATGGTTAGCACTTAATTAATGTTAACTATTGTTATAATCACTGTCATCATATTCTTTGATAATAATGGTATACATTAAGCCTGCATGAGCTTTGTAAATTTTGGGAATCTGTGAAGTATTATAGGGAGTTTGGTTTGAAGCACACTTATATTGGAATTTGATATCTATGTTTACAAATAATTTTTATTTTCAGTCACAGTTTAACTTTGGAGATATCTAATAATGTTTAAAGGAAAAGTAACAAAAGCTGAGTGTTTTGTGTGGTTAAATATCTTACAACTTTCTCCCCCATTAATACAATTAAACAAATATTTTTTGATCATTTACTTTGTGTCAGGCACTATGCTGGGTACTGGGGAACAAAACAATGTAAAATAAAATCTTTGCCCTCAGGAAGCTTATAATCTGATTTTATCTCTTATAATTCAAGACTCTTACACTGTTTGTTTTAATAGAACTTGCAGGAGGAATTCAGATGCTGACAAGGCTCTGAGAGTTTAAGAACAAGTTGCATTTGAGTGTTAACTTTGATGTTTGTTTAGTTTTATAAAATATGTAAGAGGCTTCTCCATTAATGAATAAGACTTTCAAAAAGCTTTCAAAATCTCATGTCATAAGTAGTTAAATATCACTGAAGGGGAGTCACAAAGACTGACAGCTTGGAAGCTAAAGCACTGTATGTGGTTTAGGATGTGTGATCAAGGTGAAGCCCCCATTCCCATCTTAACTGAGGTTATGTAGGTCCAACCAATTCATTTGGTCTGAAAAATCCAGACTGCATGGGAATCCAAAATCAACTTGGCAACCCCCTATTATTTTTTGGCCTCTGAAAGCAGCATATCACACACTGTCTGGTAAAGGTTGGGGATGAAAAATCACAGCCCAGGAGTATCCCAAGATGGAATGAAGTGGAACTTGGGCAAAGTGATTTACAACAGACACACATACATATGTTGCACATTTAGTGGCACAAATAAAACACGCCTGGAAATTGCTTTCTAGGGAGAATTCATGCTTATTTGCAGAATGTATAGTTTACATTGGGACCAAACATGGCTTGGATTCAGAGGCCTATTCTAACCTTCTCTAACATAGCCATGGCTTATCACACTCTACCTCCTTTTCCTGTTTCTTGTTCTTCAAGGAATATTCTGTCCCATCCCATCCCATCCCATCCCATCCCATCTCATCCCATCCCATCCCATCCCATCCCATCCCATGCTATCCCATCCCAGCCTATCCTATTCTGCAGTTCTCTAATGGGAATATATTTACTTATCAATTAGCTATTTCCCCCATCAGATGTGTAAATCTCATGAGGGTGGACACTTTATCTTGTTCATCTGTTCAGCCAGTGCTTGGCCCAGAGTAGGCTCCCAATGAATATATGCTGAGTTAAAAAGTTTTAGCAATGATGGGTGATAACAGCAGCAGCAGCACCAGCAACAACAAAATGCTTGGGATTCCCTAGGGGTTGGCTGAGGACAGGAAAAATCCTGTGACATCAGAGCAAGGATTCTATGTTGGTTTCAGTGGTACAGTATTAGTGATCTTTATAGCAACAGTCCCCAACCTTTTTGGCACTGGAAACAGGTTTTGTAGAAGACAATTTTTCCATGGATGGGTGGGGGATGGTTTTGGGATGAAACTGTTTTACCTCAGATCATCAGGCATTACTTCAGTTCTCATAAGGAGCACGCAAACTAGATCCCTTGCATGAACAATTCATAATAGGGTTCATGCTTCTATGAGAATCTAATGCCACTGCTGATCTGACAGGAGGCAGAGCTCAGATGGTAGTGCTCGCCTCCCTGTCACTCACCTCCTGCTATGCAACCAGTTTCCTAACAGGCCATGGATGTATATGGGGTGGGGTTGGGGGGCAGTTGGGGATCCCTGCTTTATAGGACCACATGAAATAGCAATACAGTACAATTGACCCTAGAACAATGCAGAGTTGAAAATCCACCTATAACTTTTTGACTCCTCTAAACTTAACTACTAACAGCCTACTGTTGACCGGAAACTTTAAAATAAACATGGTTCAACACATATTTTGTATGTTACATGTGTTATATACTGTATCCTTACAATAAAGTAAGCTAGAGAAAAGAAACTGTTATTAAGAAAATCACAAGGAAGAGAAAATATATTTACTATTTGTTAAGTGGAAGGAGATTATCATAAAGGTCATGACTCTTGTCATCTTCACATTGAGTAGGCTGAGGAGGAGGAAGAGGAGGAATTGGTTTTGCTGTCTCAGGGGTGGCTGAGGTGAGAGAAAATCTGCATACAAGTGGACCCACATAGTTTAAGCCCAAGTTGTTCAAGGGTCAACACTATATGAAATTAACTCTTTAACTCTTTTTGCTAAACTTTAGGATACAAAAAGGTACTATGCACCAAATGTTTAAAAAATATATATAAATGGGGCTAAAATATTGTTTGCATTGATTATTTTTAAAGTTATATGCTTTTTACTTTAAAAATATTTTTGAAATTTGGATAAGTGGTGCTATTATTCAACTTTAACAATAGGACTCATTGGTTCAGTTTGCAAAACATCCATTTTTTAGGGTTGGGGTACACATTGATCAGCATCCATTGTTCTAGAAATGTTATCTTTGCCTGTCATGCCATCCCTTCACTGACACCACTGTGAAAATCTGAATGGTTTGACCCAAGAGTAGAACCATATTGGACAAATTTCTGGTGACATTCCTTTGTGAGTTCAGACAATTTTTTTTGACTCTAAATAATTTTTGGGTATAACAGGGAATTTCTCAGTGTTCCTGTAGATCATTATGTAGCTTGTTAACCGTCCACATCTCAACTAAGACACATTATAAAAAGCTCGGGATATCTTTCTCTGTCTCCTCCCCCATGCACACGATTCATGTAGACTAAAGCCAAGCCACTCATTTAAGAAAGTAAAGTTAGAAACCCATTGAAACATACCAGCAACTAGTGATACAGAAGAACTTTCTTCTCACCAGGACTTTCCAGTGGAAAGTGCCTTGTAAATAACTATTGCTAAGCCATACGTAGAAGCCCATGGAAACCAAGTCATATTGCCTGGAAAAAGGAAGCTGCGGGGACACACTTTTTCTCTGAATATGAAGAAAAGTGTAAGCCATCACTGAGCTGTTTGACCTAGGTGAATAATAAGTACTTATCAGAATAGGAAATTGCATGAAGGAAGTTTGGGGCTATATTTAAATACACACATGTACATCCATGCTATCAAAAATTTGGGTTGGGTTTTTTGATTGATGGAATCCTTGAAAGTCTATTTTCACCTATTGGTTGATGATTTCAACTGGAGAAAACATGATGCATTAGATAAATTTATAAATCACTCCCACTTTTTTTTTTTTTTTTTTTTTTTTTTTTTTTTTTTTTTTAAAGACAGAATCTCTATCATGCAGACTGAGTGCAGTAGTGACATCATGGCTCACTGCAGCTTAATTGATTCACTTCAGCCTCCTGAGTAGCTGGGACTACAGGTACATGCCACCATGCCCAGCTAATTTTTGTATTTTTTTGGAGATGGAGATGGGGTTTTATCATGTTGCCCAGGCTAGTCTTAATCTCTGGGGCTCAAACAATCCACCTGCCTCAGCCTCCCAAAGTGCTGGGATTTCATATTTGAGCCACCCAAATCTCCCTTTTTGAATAAAAAGACACCGATATCTGGTGTTGAGTTTTGTTGTATGAAAAATTACCCACTCCAGAATATTCAGACAGGTCATTAGATACAAACAATAGACACTTATAGTTGTGTGGGCAAGAAAGGCTCTATCTCCAACATCTGCCTTTCAAGTCTCATGGTGGAAGTGTGATTGTTGCAATCCCAATTAAAGGGCTATGACTGTGGTTAACTCTCATCCATTTTAGTGGACTGGAAAACTTAAGGTACTTCAAAACATTAGGCCCTTTCATTTTCTTTAGGCACACTTATTTTCTCGTTCAATTTTGTCTGAATGTCATAATAGACATTCTCCTTGGGGCTGTGGTAAATGACTAAGGTTAAAGGAGAAGAAAGCCCAGAAGTGTCCATTGCTGCTGTCTGAAAGGCATGAATCATCTAGGAAGATATCTAGAATAACTCCTTCAAGAGTTTTACCTTCAAGTACCAGAATCTAAGCCAGGGAAATATACAAATATGGTATTATCAAGCTCAAGTAGCTACCCCTAAAGAGGAACTAAGTATGGATTGAATATTCAAACCACCATATCAGAACCCAGTAAATCTGAGGGTTGGGGTTCTCAAACAGAAGGACAGAAATTAAGAATGAGTCCACAGCCAAGAGCTAGATGGACAGGGAACCTGAAGGAGCCCCATGTAGCAGCTAGGAAGAGGGAGGCAGTGAGTTTTGCTGCTGAGTTCCTGTGTACACAAGCAACATACATTGAGGGTTGAAAATTACAATAAGGAAAACAACTGATAAGTATGGGAGATCAAAAATAGTCTTTTACAGGTAGTCCAAAAAGTTTCTACAGTGATAATGGAATACCTAAATCCTGATGGTAAGTAATTTCTTACCCTCAAATGTCACATTCAGGGTAACCAGAAAGCAACGATGCTGTTGGCCATATATGGCTTCTGGACTTCATGATAATAAGTAAAGTAATAGGAATTATGCAACTCTAGATGTACCTTTACTTTCTTCCAATTGTGTTTTCTCTAATAAGGCTTCAATAAAGCAACACCTTATTTTGAGTTTCTACAGGAACAGACTCCAAGATAAAGATTCAGGGTCATATAGTTTATCTGGGAGGTGATCAGAGTAGAAAGATAAGGAAATAAGACAGAGAAGGAAAGGCAGCCAATAAAAGGTTTTGTTATTAAGTTACCACTGTGGATAACTGGAGTTCAGTCGTGCTGGGAAACTCTGGGAAGTTTTAGAGTGATGCCACCAAAGGGTGAAAAAGATGGAATATTTGTATACTAACTCTTCTGTCGATCATTGGTTAGAGCTTGGGTGAGGGATCAATTCCCTGGTACAGCTCCACTGCCATGCAAGCAGATAGGCAAACCATCATAGTGGCCAGAGAATGCCTTTGAGCAAAAAAGTTTTAGGTGATGGCAGATAAACCAGCCTTCACTAACTTGGTAAGGAAGAAGGGATGAGAGTGGGGCACTGGCAACTCCTGCTGTTCCCAGGGAGTGCCTGTCCTGGACTTAAGCTCATAGGGTAGAAAGTGGTAGAAAGGAAATGAGTACTTCATCAAACTCTTAACCAAACTCTTCTACAGAATAGAGATAAAACTCTCTGTATCCCTTCATTTGTCTTCTTCCTCTGAAATTTGATTTCACCTCAAAGAGGAAGTGGGATTGTAATGGTATCATCACATCCCTCTTTAAAGTACACACACATTCAGACATCCCAAACATTCAGTATGAGAAAGACATTTCTAAGCAGGAGAGGGAAGCTGGACCAGGCAGCAGCAATGACTGTTCTCCCCTTGGAGTCCCTGGTGCCACTAGTATTGTATTCCTTCATAGGTTGATGGCTTTTCTTTAAACTGAGTCATGCACGGAAGCATGCTCTTTTTCCTTAAGCACAGCTATGTTAGAGAAAGGATATCAAACTAAAAATGCAAAATTAGGTGCAAAAGTGAATATTTGTTCAGAATGGGAAAGAAAATCATGACAAATTTTAAATGTAACAAAGCTTACAAATATCACAACTTTTAAAAAAATCCAGAAAAATAACAAAATTCTAATGAACTGTCTGGCACTCCTCTGTAAAATATTTTTTTCTGTATTTTTTGGCTACATGCTCTTCGATTGCCTCTTCTTTGACAACAAAGATTTTGTAATGTCATTTTCTCTAGAGAGAATAGAAAGAAAATTTAGTCTTTTCTCTAGCATGTTGACTGAAATTTGTTTCTTATTATTGATGGTTTAAAAAGTCTTCTTTTAGTTACACTACTCATTATTAGCAACATTATGTAAATTTTTAGGATTGTTGTCGAATTTTTGGGAAAACTCTATCAAGCTTCTTTCATATATGAGCTGGGAGATTTAGAAGAATTTTCCAGACTAGGTCTATGCATTTCAAGCCCTTTTTCTTCTTTTAGTTCATTTTATTTATTTATTTTGAGACAGAGTCTCTCTCTATTGCCCAGGCTGGAGTACAGTCGTGTGATATTGGCTCACTGCAATCTCTGCCTCTCGGGCTCAAGCGATCCCCCAGCCTCAGCCTCCCGAGCAGCTGGGACCACAGCCATGCCCTGCCACTCCAGGCTGATTTTTGTATTATTATTATTATTATTATTATTTTACAGAGACGAGGTTTCTCTATGTTTCTCAGGCTAGTTGACTCCTGGCCTCAAGTGATCTGCCCACCTTCGCCTCCCAAAGTGCTGGGATTAGAGGCATGAGCCACCATGCCGGCCTCAAACCTTCTCTCTTCTATGACCCATTGGTTTGGAGCCAGGCCACATGTTTACGTCTCTATACAATTTCTGAATTTGCATTCTCAGACATGGTACCTGTACAGAGTGGATGGAGTGGTAGAAGTGTTCCTACAAGTTATTCCTACACGGGAATAACTAACAATAATTTAAGTATATGTGATTGTGAGCCACCTAAATATAAACTATGAAACCCAAAATAAATATATTGACAACTCAGCTGTTCCTTTGCCAAATACCAGGAATGTCTGGGATCATTTCTGGGTCACCCAACCCAAGAGACATGTGGAGGGAAAGCCAGAGATCAATTGCGGTTAAAATATCTTGCTATAGGAAATGTCACCAAAATATACAACTATGTGTACACAGGGCCTTGAGAAGAGCTTTCGTAGTGAGGGGACCTAAAGATTAAACTCCTTTAGCTTTGTGGTCAAGCTATCTTTGCCCATATCATGGCTTTAGAAGTTGTCATGGTCTTTACCTATTTCATGTCCTGTCTAAGAAACCTATATTTTAATTCCCAAGGACTGATATACATTTGTATGACTCTTGCTTAGCTTTTTGCTTTCTAATTCCTTGTCTGTCTCTGTGTGGCAGATGCCATCTACCTTGGCAGCCAACCCATATCCAACCTCAGTCTTCTGGATCAAATCTAAGGTAAAAGTTTGAATACATTTACCCTCTAAGAGTTTTGCTACCAACAGTCCTGACTGCCCCCCACCATAAATGATAAGATTATGGTAGTTGATGAATGGTGTCAGACAAATGGCCTTCAAGCAAGACTTGACCAACATTGCCTTACACAATATAGAAGAGGTGAGTTTTATTCCATTTAACCCAATGGGAAAGCAACTTCCTAACTGAAAATAAAAATCATACCATTAACATCAAAGATATAGAGATGGGGAAGATTAGTCCAGCACAGGGAGATATAAAGCCATTTACTGGAATTTAGTTATGAAGGGAGCAACTTTGCCTTTGAAATATTTGGAGAAACCTTGTGCTACCTCTTCCTTCTCCAGCCTGGATTGGAGGGTAAAGCTTCCAGCATGCTACTCCGAGTTGTAATGGCTCATCTCTTCCAGTGTGTGGAGGTGGGTTGGGAAAGGCACATCTTCTAGCTAAAGAATTCCTTTACCAGAAGTTCTTTCCTGTGGTGTTGGGAAAAACTGAAAGGTGATTTATTAGGCTGTTCAAAAGAATCTCCTGCCCTACCACACCTGCCTCTGATACTTAGAAATATGTTTTGAAGTTCATAGTTATTCACAGATTCTCTCCAGCTGATCTTTTATGGGTTAGGTTTTGTAAAAGTAGCCTTGGAAGCTGCACCTGCCATAAAGGGGTTCCATACTGGCAAACCCAGCCGTGATTCTGAAACTGGAGCCATACTTTTGCCTGTGAGGAAACCATTGAAATAACAAGAAATAATACTTACATACACTGGTGATTTGTATGAAATTATTCTTGAGTTTATTATTTAATAAAGAATATTCAGAAATAGTCAAGTAAAAAATGTCATTGATGTCACAGATGAAGAAGCTACATATATGTGTTAATGGGATTCATTCACTGGTTTATGGACCCAGACTTCTCCTGGGATGCCACAAATCCACGGGTATGTAGACCCCCTTCAATTTGACAGGAATGCAGATTAGTCACCAAATATCTGTGAATAGCCAAGGATTATGCAAATAACTCTCCTGTGGGCTCACTAAGGGATTCTCTTCTCTAGCATGTAGCCTAGAAACATTTTGAATGGAGACAGCCTAGAGATTTCAGCAATGTTGGTTGTGCTTTTGCTGAGCAGATGTTTTTATGGACACCTGGGCCATCCTTACTGCACAAAGAATCTTTGTAAACATTTCCTCTAGTCAGCACTTTCCCATTATAGGAATGGTTAAAATTATCAGGTATCATCCCCAAAACAGATGTTTGTTTCTGCTAAAATATTATAAGAAGCTTCCATATTGGAGATGTTAGAGAAATACTTGCAACTGAAATATGTACTCTGCTTGTTAAGCCTTTGCCAAAATACCCTTTTATGTTTAGGGAGCTATTTTGCATGAAGCTATTGTCAGCTTGTGTGGGCAGGTCGTTCTCTAAGTGTAGTATGGATGCATTTTGGGGATTAGAAGATCTTAAAATGATCATGAGGATTTATTTTGAGTTCTCAGTTCTTCAAAAGAAAAAATATACGGAAGAGTATATTCCTGCCAGGGGCTCCCAGAAACCTGAACGAAGCTCTTGTTTCTTTTGTTTCAAGAAACAAAGCACAAGATTTGCTTGAATTCTACACATGGGAAGTTCTAAATGTAGTCGTGTTCTTTGGTTATTTATAGTGCTTGAGCCTCCACATACCCCCCCTTCTTATTATCTCTCCGCCCCCTCTCCCAGCACCATGACCCTATATTTAGATTTGAAGCGTCATCTTCTGTGACCACAGCAAGGTTGTGTCTCTGAGAAGGATTGCAAGTTATAAGGATATTTCACCAAATGGAGGAGATATCCATTTAGGACATTTTCACCTTCTGGGAGATAAGACTTCTGTTTAAGAAACCCAATTAGCAGGCAGGTTATCGTTTATATCACCTTATAGAAGAATGCATTTTTTATAATAACTTGGTATGTGTTGCAAAAAACACTGCTGTCATTACATATTACTGACTTTTTGGAGTAGATCCTTATTGTTTACACACACACACACACACACACACACATGCACATGCCCGCGAAAGGGATTATTTTATTTGGTAAAATTTAAAATTCTAGTATAACAACAACAATATCAACAAAACTTTTAACCCAGGAAGATCTTTGATACCTGCTTTTGAAAAAGGAAGTAAGTCTTTGAAGATGTGTCATGGAACTCCCTCACCAAAAAAATCAGTACATCACGTTTGTAATCCTAGCACTTTGAGAGGCCAAGATGGGAGGATTGCTTGAGCCCAGGAGTTTGAGACCAGTCTGGACAACATGGCAAAACCTCGTCTTTGCAAAAAATACAAAAGTTAGCCAGGTGTGGTGGCGCATGCCTATAGTCCTAGCTATTAGGGAGGCTGAGGTCAGAGGATCACTTGAGCCCGGGAGATCGAGGCTGCAGAGAGCCTAGATCACACCACCAATCTCCAACCTGGGTGACAGAGTGAGACCCTGTCTCAAAAAAAAAAATAAAAAAATCAATACCACTGTCTTGGTATACTAATTCTAATAATTCTAATTCTAATACTAATTCTAATAATAGCTATAAAAGTGCTAAGCACATTTAATGAATTCTTTCATTTAATCTGTATGTTACACATCAGGTATGTAGTAGCATTCCCACTTTACAGATAAGAAAGTTTAGGCTTAGACAGTTAAAAAAAAAAAAACAGTTCAAAGTCACATAACTAGTCAGGTTTCAAATTCAGATGGTCTGACTCCCGGACCAGAGCTTTAAACCATTATCCTAATGCTCATAGATATAATTCTCTGATGACTCATGTTATCTTGTGTGTGAAGATAAAATTATTGATGATTGTGACCTAGGCATCAGCAATTGGCTGGAAAAAACAGTGTCTGTGATGTCACCTTTTATATGTGCCAGGTTCTTACTGCTCATTAAACTCTGGGTCTTGATTTAGAAATCACCAAAAGAACCTCTTTGCCTATTGCTTCTTGTAAAGTGGAGTTCTCCTTTATAGTTTTCTTGCTACTGAAACCCAGCAGTTATATGGCTAAAAACACTTAAGTTTGGAAGCCAAAGATTGGTTTTAAGTAAGGTGCTCTTCTACTCTCTACTATTCCATTCTTTTTCAATACCTTTTTTTCTCTTTACTCCTGAAGCTGTTTTATAAAACCATAGCTCTGCAGAAATTGCCCTTGTCACCCTCCAATTGTATTTCTATCCATGAGTACAGTGTTGGTTGGGCAGGTGCTCGTTGTATGGGAGGAATGGTGAGGGATATACTCCAGGTATGGCAGTGCTTTGTTTATGGGGAGAAAAAAAAATCAAAGAATGGGAGATAAGTGCTCAGATCTCTTGCTTAGATAGCCTATCATTGCCCATCTAGAACATAAAACTTTTGGCTCATTTCTTTTCAGATCCAAAAAGAAAATACTTTTTTCTAGAAAATATCCAACTTATACCTGCATGTTTCTATCCAGTGAAAGGCTGTACTATGGTATCTGAATCAGAGAACTTACATTGCATGATTTTCTTCTTTTTCTCAAAGTGGCACTGAGTGCAGCTAAGCTGTTACACACTTGATGTAAAATTTTTCCATTTAAAAATCACCCATCTTTAAAAAGGGAAAAAATAGTCCTGGCATTTTTGGGAAAGAGTTTTCTCTGAAGGAGGGAGGAGAAAAATATGGAGAATAATGAATTCATCAAGCTGAAAATGCACGAAGCAGCGAAGCGCTCAGGCTTCAATACATGGCAAATGGAAAGAGAGCTCCCATTACTGTAGAGATGCACAGACACAGCCCCGCTAATCGCTTGGTCATGCTTGGGAGACACTAAGTCATCACAGGCCATGACATGGTGAGAACAGGGTGCCAGGGGTTTGTTGTAAGAAAAAATTGTTTATTTAACATCCATAACCAGCAGCACTCCTTTCTCCGACCCTCATCCTCAGGTGACAAGTCTTGGTTTGGAAAATGCATATGTATGTGTGTGCTGTGTGTGCATGCGTATGTGTGCATGTGTGTGTGTGTGTGTGTGTGTGTTTAACTCTTCAGGTTCAACACAATTGGAGATTATATGGGTAGTAAAAATTATAGCATAAGTAACTATTTGAACCAATAAATTAATTTTTATTCCTTTCTATAATTTGTTGTCTCTTATATGTATAGATGAGCAGTATTAAATATAAAATAATAAAAGTTAACATCTATTGAAGAGTTGTTTTGTGCGAGGTGCTGTTTTGAGTTATTTACACGAATTGCTTCATCGGCTCCTCATGACAGCACTGTGAAATAGGATACCATTATTGTCTCCATTTTACAGGCCGTAAGTAGCCTGTCCAAGGTCACAGAGCTAATGAATAGCAAAGTCAAGTTAGGGACTGAGATTGTTTGACTCCAAAGCCGGTACTCTTGACCACTGCACCTTGTATTAGATTACGTTCTTTGAGAAATCCAGTGAAACCAGAGGACAAATTAGTTGAAGAGACAAATTATAGTTTTTCATTCTTTCAACATATATTTTATTGAGTATTGTGCTTATGATAGAATGGAAAGACAGATATATACATAACTCCTACTCGATAACATTCTTGCTGTAATGGCAAGATGTATTAGGGGCAGAGGTAGCAAGGATGAAGGGGTAATTGTACCTTTGGATGTTGCTTCATGTACTCTGCTACATAATTAGTGACTGGCATGGTATCTGGCCTTAGTAGGTACTCAATAAATAGTGCAGTCAGAAAAGGATGCAAATGGGTAACATTTGAACTGAGACTTTATGGATAAATAGTAGCTTCCCTATGGATAAGGTGGGAAATGGTATTCCAGGATGAGAGAAGAGCATATGAAAGGCAGGAGACCGCCTGACCTGTTCAGGCAACTACATTAGTTCTATATTGCTGAAGCATAAAATGGAAGATGACTGAGTAGAGGCAAGCGAGGGAGCCAGGATTGTTCAATTGATGAGCAGAGTTGTAATGGACATTGTATGCCATGCAGTGGGATATGCATTTATCTGGAGCAGTGGGGATGCCATTTAAGTAACATGAGTATTGTGGAGGGGTGGTTCAGCTTGAGGTTACAGAAACAGCCCCTTGGAAGTTGAATTGAAATGGGTGGGGGAGCAGTCAAGATTAGAGGCTATTGCAGTGATCCTGGATGAGATGATGTGGGTAAACAGTACAGTTCCTGTGGAGTTGGAGAGGTCCCACGGACTTACTAAATATTCAGTAGATGGGGATAGATATGACTGGTCACTCATTAGATAGATTTCTGGAAAATCTGGAAAATATTAGTAAGCTATGGTGCCATTAACTGGGATGGGGAATAAAAATAATAAAACAGACTTGGAGTAAAACATTGTGCATTGTCTCAATGTTGTCAGGTTTGAGGTTTTTCTGGGACATATAGCTGGAGTTGTCTAAAAGGCAGTTGAACACACATGACTCAAACTTATACAATAGGATTGTGTTTGAGAAAGTATCAGCAGCAGACATGGAGGTAACAGCTGGTGAATTTTACTAACCAAAGTTACCATTCTGTGCACAGTGGTGCAACATGGAACGCAAGCATTAATGCTACACAAATTCATAATAAAACAAGAAAAAGTAGGATTTAGTAACCATAGAGGGGGTTGTTAAATGGACATCATGAAATAAAAGAATTGGGATTGGAAAGTGAGCATTTTAATTGGGTAGAAAGAAAAGAAAGGGGAAAAATAGCATTTTGTATGGAAGAGTCCTTAGGTTTAGCAGTGTGATGCTTTAGACACTTCCTTGGGAGGTGTCCATTTTAAATATTGCATCATTTGATTCTGGAGGTTTTGGAGCTTTAGGAATTACTTTACAAAGAGTGAGTGGCTCAACGAAATATGTGCATTTTTATTAAATCAGTTTTAAACCCTCTTTTGAAATGGGCAAGCTGACTATATAATAGCGTGATGCCTTGGTGCCAGTTTTCCTCTAAACTCTAATTTAAATTTTCATTCCAATTATTAAACACTTATTATAGTCTTTACTTAGGGAGCCAGAGTTCTAAGTCCTTTACATCTATTAATTCATTTATTTTCACAACATTCCTATGAGTTAGGGGTTATTATCATTCCCATTTTATAGATGAGGAAACAGAGGCACAGTTTGAGTGACTTGTCAAGCAGCTAGTAAGTAGGTGATCCTGGATTTTGAATTCAGATGTTGTGATTCCACTATCCTGCATTATATTGTCTCTCTGATATCATGGCCAGAAGACCCAAGAATCTAAGAATCTTGGCCATGATCAAGCTTCCCACCTCTTGGAATCCCCAAGGGATATTTGTGAAGAAGACAGGGACTGGCAAATGGCAGATTCAGGTGTGGAATGGGGGATGGAAGAGAGATAAATGCATACGGTATTGTGGCTGGCCGTTTCATGTCGAATCTCAAAGCAGAACTCTAAAGTTAGTTGAGAGTTGGGAGGAGAGGCATTTTATCCCTTAAAGCCAATCCTTAATCACACATTAACTCCCTGTAAGGAAAGGCTTGTTCAACATGTCCATACCATAGTCTGAGGAACTGGGGCAGAAGAAGATAGGGCCAGTGATATGGGGTGGGAAGGGTAGGGGTTTAGAGAGACTTTGCAGTTTGGAAAGTCAAGCCAGTCTAAGCTATATTTGTGAGTATACCCAGCTAACTTCCAAATAAAAAGGCAAAAATGGGAGGAGGGGAGGGAGAGAGAGCATGGAGCAAACTTCTCCTCTCTAAGGCTGGATAACTGTTTAGATTAAGTGAGTGAAAGAGAAGAGGTCCCAGTTCATGTGCACATGGTCACTGTGGCTTTTGGACCTGGGAATATTTCACTTCTTTAAGCATGTAGCCTGATCAGCTCCAGGAATTTGAGCTCTCTGGGGAAAAAAAGCTGAAGAGGACAATAAAGGAAAGAGACCTTGGCCTCCTTCTTCGAGAAGCCACAGTGGCTCGCAGCTCTCATTTCATTAGTGGACATGTGGAAAAAACTTCCTTTTCAACACAAAATTACTATACCTTAGGGGAAGAGAATAGGGTACTTGCATAGAGATGGCTCTTTCTTCTCTGACTGTCATGGAAGAGATTGACATTCAGAAGCACTGCACACAGCATTGGGGTACTGAGAAACTGGGTTGTCCATGAGACTAGAGATGTGGAGAGAGGTTGAAAGATAGATATTGGATGTCCCTTTGCAGAGCTGAGGCCACAGTGTCCGGGAGATCCTTGTTGATTCTGATAGGGTGAGTATTAGCATGTTTGACTAGATTAAATTTTATTCTCTGTGTGAAACAAGTTACTAGATGTGGGTTTTAGTACCAATTTTGGCACTGTCTGTGTACCTTAGGCCAGGAACTGGCAAACTTGTTCTGTAAAGACCAGAGAATAAATATTTTCTGCCTTGCCAGCTATATAGTCTCTGTTTCACAGCTACTCAACTCTGCCATTATAGTGCAAAAGTAGCTTTAGGCAATATGGAAATGAATGAGTATGGCTGTGTCCCAATAAAACTTTATTTTAAAAAGGTAGGGGTTGGAGGGTGGGAGTTGGGGGTGGTGAATTTGGCCCACCAGAAGTCATTTGCCAGCTCTCGTTTTAAGCAAATAAATTCTCTTTGTCTCAGTTTCCCCATTCTTCCATGTCTTAGTTTGTTTCCTTCTGCTATAACATAATACAGCAGACTAGATAATCTATAAAGAAAATAAATTCATTTCTCACAGTTCTAGTGGCTGGGAAATCCAAGAGCATGGCTCCATTATCTGACAAGGGCCTTCTTACTGCATCATCCCATGGTGGAAGGGAGAAGGACAAGAGAGCACGTGCAAGCAAGAGGAAATTGGACCAAACTCACCCTTTTTATCAGGAATCTGCTCCTGAGATTATGAACCCACTCCTGAATAATAAAGCATGAATCCATTCATGAGGACCGGTCACCCATGGCCTGATCACCTCTTAAAGACCCCACCTCTTTATGCTATTACAATGGCAGTGAAATGTCAATATGAGTTTTGGTGGGGACATTCAAACCACAGCAACCCAGCTGGTTAATTATTCTTAGCCACCAATGCAGGATGTTGCAGATACCTGGAATGATAAATGGTGCCTAGAAGAAAGAATGCTGAGTAGGGAGTCAGGACACTTGGATTCCTGGAGGCCCCGGCATCTGCCAGCTGAGGAAACTTGGCCCTGTACTTATTGTCTGTGCTTCTATTTCTTCTATTCAGTAAGGGTTACAGCTTCCCAGTCCTCACATTCTATGTAGAAGGGTTTGAGAAAGTCCTCTACAAATATTAAGTAAAATAAAGATGATATGTGTAGATAAAAGTCTACTTTTAAAATTTAGTTCGCATTATATCTTAGGCATCTATCTATATGTATATATATGTGTGTGTGTGTGTGTGTGTGTGTGTATATATATATATATATATCCTCCTTGGAAACTTTGTTTGTGTAGTCTCCCATTTGTAAGGATTTTTCCTTCTGATACCATTAGGTTGCACTAAAACTTGACTCTTAAGAGCTTGACAGATAGGTCCAATACCCTAGAGTAAATGTGCGAGTCTAGAGGACAGTAAAGGAAATTTATGCTAAAAAAATTTTTAAGCCAATAATGGAGCAAGTATGTAATTACTTGCTCCAATAAGACTCCCAGGATTTCTCCAAACAATGAAAGAAACACCTTGAAAATAAGAGAGAGCGAGCAAGATTCTACTGGCTTTCACTCTTTTATGACTATAGGCATGACTTGTACCAAGTGAGCACTACATAAGAAAGGAAATGACTCCATCTCCATTCCAGATGCTCCATACTGTGGTGTCCACTATAATTAAACTAATAAAAAGAGTAGGGGAAGCTCCAGATTCACTTCTTTTCCCTCTAGTGAACTTGACTTAGGCTCGATATGGAATACAATTACCTAAACTCTCTCTCTTTGTTTTTCCTTCTTTATGAAAACTGTAAGAGTAATAAGGAGGAAAGACAGAGTCGTTTGACTACAATCCATCATTTAAGTACAAAACAAAACACAAACCACATCATTGAAGGGTAATAAAAATGAGTCTAACTGGCAGTTAGGTTCCTACAAGTAAAAATTGCTACCATTGCTGCTGTTGCTTCTCTTTGTAAATGAAGAGATGAATGCTACCTTTGTTCAATGGGCCCCTAATTAAGAGGTGTTTAGCATTGAAGGATATTGCTTTGAAAAGATATTGCCAGGTAAATGTCAGACCTATGGAGACACTGGGTTATGAAGGTTACATCTGCTGAAGGTAAACTTAATAAAACAGCCAACGGCACAGACATGGTTTAGAGATTCACCTAATAGCTTAAACATTTGCAACCTCATGGAGTAGTGTCCTTGTTTAATTCTCTCCAACTTATTTTTATTTTAAGCTATGGAGGTTGGAGTGGATGAGGGAAGAGGAGTAATCATTTTCATACACACACACACACACACACACACACACACACACACATTTAGGAACATTTTCTACTTTGAAGTGCTGGGTTATGCTTATATGGCTTTAAATGGGTTACTCATTTAGAGTTATTAGAGTGATTTGTATTTTTTATATTTATCTACCTTTAATTTCTACCAATTTTTTTCAAACTTTTTGGATTAATGTAGGACTCTACTAAGAATTTTGTTAGATACACCTTTCCAAGAAACTTGGATTGGAAGTTTCTATTAGGTGTTAGATAATTGCTTAACCTGCTCTGAAGGAAACTTCAGCCCTGAGAGAATTGTGAAGCTCATGGACATTTAGAAGGTGGTTGGATTTGTCATGGAAAGCAGCCCTTTTTGAAATCTTTGTCATGGGTCAAGACCATTTCCTGCTGAGCTTTGTGGGATAAGAAGGTAAAATGATTTGTCCTGGGGATCTCTTCCTTCAAATGATTTATATGAAGAATCCCACAGGGAACCAGCACATGCATGTACTCAACAAATGTAGTTCTTTCCCATTAACAAAAGAGATGTCCGGGTTATTTGACCAGTTGCCTATTCCTTAACCTCTTTGATTAAAGGGCATTCTACAATCAAAGGGATTAGATCCCAGACTACCTATTTTTCTCTAGTACCTCTCCTCAAGACTTAAAAGTAGAGATGCAGACTATATAAAGGTTGAGAATTGAATATTTTCAGAATTCTGAGTGTCTTTTTAGTGAGCATTGTATATTTCCAAAGTGCTTGAGATCATTTATTTCTGTGATTTAATAGAGACTAGAGCCAGAATAAAGGAAGGGCCCTCCAAGATTTTCCGCCAAATTGGCAGGGCAACTGCATCATGATAGAAGAATTTATGGCTCCTGTTACCTGGGCTCAACCCGTGCACCTAGCTTTTTGTACTTTCTGGTTTTCCTTCTTTGGATGCTGGTTTTACCAAAAGTTAAACAGAGGTTGCTTCTTTTTGTCTTCCCCTTTCCATGTCTGTCCTTGATCTGACCAGATCATTGTATTTAAAATGGTTGGTAAGAGAGAGGACGTTGAAAGAAGAATATGAACTATGTGAAATAGAACAATGGTTGTTCCTTGGTTGATAAAGCAATCTGATCTCATTTCTGAGTCCACCCAGTTGTTGTTTGTTTTTATTAAAAATGTCTGTAAGGGTAACTGTTCTGAGTATATATCCAAGATAATAACAACTTTAACTGGCTTTGCTGCAGAATCAACAAGAGTAACAAAACCATATGTCTGTTGATTGAGAATGACATAAAGCAAATTTGTTAACTAAAACAGATAGTGTCAACAGTTTAAGCAGATATCATATGATGCTTAAATCCTATATTTGCAGTTCTTTTTTCTGGGAAAAAATATTTATAAATTACTTTTTAAAGCATGATTGTAGCCTGCTGAGAAAATTCTGAAAGAAAATTAAAAAAAAAAAAAAAAAAACACAAAAGGAAGTGTAACCCAGAAACTGCCCTCCCTGTCCTCCGAGGGGAGAGAGAGAATGAGAGAAAAGGCTGGGGGTGGGGAGGGAAAGAGACCCATATACTTCATCCAGGGAAAGTAATTGAAAATGCTAATTCTCTGCCCACAGACTAAAACTTGAAGGACAGGTCCTTGTCATTGGACTCCTCAAGAAACAGCAGAGCAGAAATAAAAATAGATCATTGACCAAACATATCTCTTTCAAACTGAGAAGTTTTAAAGTGCTGCTGCCCATTTTTTTTCTGTTTAAAAAATTATAAACCTTTTTATTTTTTACCCTGAGAACTTTGGAGGCTAATGTATATGTGGTTTAGGAATAAAAATATTATGAATCTCAACTTAAGAAATGTTGAGATCTTTTTGTTGCTATTTTTTTCCCCTTTGGAAAATGAATACCTGCAAGAGTTAGGTCTAGGTTATTGTCATGTCAGGAGTTTCAGAGACATAAGTCAACTGGAAAGATTTAAAAAAGATATATAATAGTTGCATGTATTTTGGGATATATGTGATATTTGGATGCATGCTACAATCTGTAATGATCAAATCAGGGTAATTGGGATGTCTGTCACTTCAATCATTTGTCTTTTCTTTGTTTTGGGAACATTCCAATTCTTCTCTTCTAGCTGTTTTGAAATATACAATAAAGTATTTTTAACTATAGTCTTTCTAATTAGCAAGACTTTTGGGAAGATAAATATAGTTGAAAGTTACCTACTTATGTTCTTTAAAAAGAAATATTAATGATAATTATTCCACTATGATAATAATCTTTTTCTATTGTAATTGTAAGCTCAAAAGTTACACCGGGGTTTGTGACTGAGTTACTGTGTTACAACTAGTGGGGTTGGGACAATTAGGGTAACACAGTTTTTGAAAGTGGCCCGAACATATAGTTTGTTAAAAACCAGGATACGCTTATGGGTTTTTAAGAATCAAGAATGCTATTATAGTAGCTAGATTTGGGATTCATCTATTCATTCATTCATCCTTTTATTCTTTTTTTTTTTTTTTTTTGAGATGGAGTTTCACTCTTGTTGCCCAGACAGGAGTGCAAAGGCGCTATCTCAGCTCACCGCAACCTCTGCCTCCCAGGTTCAAGCAATTCTCGCACCTCAGCCTCCCAAGTAGCTGGGATTAAAACTATGTACCACCACACCCGGCTAATTTTGTATTTTTAGTAGAGAAGGGGTTTCTCCATGTTAGTCAGGCTGGTCTCTAACTCCCGACCTCAGGTGATCCACCTGCCTCGGCCTCCCAAAGTGCTGAGATTACAGGCATGAGCCATCGCTCATGTTAAGATGTTAAAGCCATCCTTTAACATCTGCATATGGGTCCAGCACTACTTCTGGGCCCTGGGGCTACAGCAGCGACCTGAAGACACTGAGGGAGTGGTTGTGTAGATGTCTGGGAGGGGTGTATTCCATAATGGGAACAGCAGGTGCAAACATTCTATGGAAGGGGACTGAGTGGTATGTTCAAGTAAAGCGAGGACAGCAGAAGGACTGGGCTGAAGTTCCTCATGGAGAGGACAATGAGAGGTGATGTCAGAGGAGAAACAGGAGTACTACAGGGTATGTAGACTCATTAGGCCAGTATCATGGCTGTGGCTTTTACTCTGAATGAGATAAAACCGTTTATAGGATTTTGAGGTGAGGAGTGACATGATCTTACTTACCTTTTTGAAGGATCATCCCAGCAGCTGTTTAGAAAATAGACCGACAAGGGGCTAGGACAGAAGCAGGGAGCCTCATTGAGAGGCTGCTGCAGTTCTCCAGGGAGGGCACACAGTGGTTTGGACTCCAGTGGTAGACATGGAGGTGGGAAGAAGTGGTTAGATTCCCTGGGTCTGCTTCAAAGGTAGTGTCAACAGGATTTGGTGATGGTTTAGATGTAGGGTAAAAGAGAATGAAAATCTTCAAATCACAGACTCCCATTCCACTACCTTAAATACCTTAATCTCTCATTTTAATATCAACCAGAACAACACAAACTTTAACACGCACCTGCACTGTACTTTAAAAATTTAAAAGCTTTTATTTACTTTGTTCTTGTTGCACTTATGTAGTACATACTAGTTCATCTTTCAGATGAAATAACAGTGGCCTAGTGACATTAAATACTCTGACTAAGCGTATGCAGCCAGTCATTGGCAGAGCAGACGCTGAAACTTGTGTTTCTACAGAATTGATGTCATAAAGATAATCCTCCTTCTTAAGTGCTGAGACCATACCTTCTGAGGTTCCAGCATGTCAGTGACCCAGACAGTCCGTTGATGAGCAGAGTCAATGTGACACATTCCTAATACTGTTAGATGCTACTGCTGTATGTTAGCATGGATTATAGTTTGTATATGAACATGGAGGTTCTGGCCTACAGTGAAGTACATTTGACTGTGTACTTGGTGTTATTTTTTTCTGGTAACTAGCAATTAATGTACTCAGTTTTGGCCACTTCACTCTCATCCAGTGATTCTTAGGTGTCCCACTGGCAGTTATTTGTGGTTCAGGGATGTTTCCTGAGTTACTAAGATAGGAGCAAGCCTAATTAGCCAAGCCAACAACTATAACTCTGACTGTAACTCCTGATAGATTGCTGACCACTTGACTCACCTATCACAGTTGCCATCTTTTTATGAATGTGGACAAAAACCGGCATAATTTTAGCATATCAGGTTGGTAGTTGAGAAAGCCAACTGGCACTCCAATTGGTCTGATAGGTGGATTCAAGGCTAAAGTGCAAGTTGAACTATCTATTAATGGAAACAAATATAAATAGAAAAAAAAAACTCTACCAATTTTGTTCATCAGAGGTAATAATGTCTAAACACCCTAACCTCAAAATCATTAGTCCTGAATATCTCAATCAATATGAATCTCTCAGAAATCAATTTGCTGCTACAAATATGATTGTTTAATAATTCACAAGTTATGGGCCTTCAGGCTAGAAGAGATTAGCGTAGCTGAAGGAAAAGAGATAATCTTCACCTCAGATAAGATTTCAATTAAAAGAAGACAATGTCTACGAAATACAGTTTAATGTTTGACGTGTCACTCTTTTATGTGTGTGTGTTTTGAGCTGTATGTCCTACTGGGGAGAAATCAATTTAGTTCAGTCTCATTGTTCGTTTTCCGATCAGAGCTATTTAGCTGTTTTCCTGAAGCATCATAAATATTTTATTCAAATAAAACCATTGCAAATTTCGGTTTTACTTACTAGATTAAAACCAATAATTTTAAATAGCTAATGACTGGTGCCAAATCACAGAGACATTTTTCTCTGCAGTATTGAGGAGAAATAACAGATGAATCTTTTGAGGCATTTTAGTAACTGTTTCATGGCTTTTCTGTTTTATATCAGAGAGGGGAATATTGTTTTACGAATTTTGCCTTTGGAACGGCCCGTGCCCAATGTCATCAGTTTGGATGACATGCATTTCCAATACTTGTACTTCTTTCTAACATGTCGCTTTTGTAATAAATCTGTTCACTGTAAAGATATTGCTAAGCCTGGCTTCATGAGTGCTCTCCCTCTGTTCTGCAGTTATGCAATGTGGACATTCCAATTACTAATGATTCTTATAGATCTCACTTTGATTCTCTTCATTGTCTATTCTTCATCAAGAGTTCTCTGGCCTAAGAATCTCTTTAAACTGTTGTAAGGAGAGAACATATTTTTTTTTCTCAAACAGTATTTTCTGCAGTCAGTGGCTGAAATGTTCTTCTACACTCTTTTATAATGGAGCAGATAACTATTGGAATGAGGGTTGCCAGGGTCACTGTTATACACCCAGGAGAATGTCCTGTCACCTGAATGACTTGGTTCTGCCCCCACTCTGGGCCACACCCCCATGTAGGGCTGGGTGACCTTTCTGTCTATTTGCATAATCTTCCTTCCTTGGATTTATTCTCTGTGCCTGGGTCAAAAAAAGGGGCTCATTAATAAACATTTATTGAGCACCAACAGGGTATTATGTTCCAGATATATTCCCTTCCCTGTAGGTTTGGAATCCACAATTTTGGCTCCCAGCAGTCACCTCTGCCCTGATTTTGAGAAGAGTGAGGTATCTAAGCAATTGAAAGGACATTCAAATATTTGTGAACTTCAAAGGGAGATAGTCCTTCATCTAAAATGTCCTTTTAGATGGTCAAAACTTCTAAATATTCTACTTGTCTAGCAAAGCACAGTGAACTGTGAGTTTCTGGGATGCAGATAAACCATGATTGGGTTAAAAATATTAACACTCATAGATAATAATTAGGTTCTCAAGTTAAAAACATCTGTTCTGTTAGGTGTGAGGACCAGAGAGAAAAAAAGAACCACATAAAAATTGAAGAACCTTGTCAAGGTCATTGGCATCTAATTTTTAAAGTTATCTGAGCTAGGTAGCCATTGTGCTAAAAATTCCGTCACGAGGCAAAGTTGAAGAAGACACTGTGTTGTTAGAATGTGTGAAGCTTTTTACTGAAGCATGATACATAATTGAAAATGCCTTTAGCAAATTCCTGCTTTAATGGGAAAATACTTTGTCATGCAGTTTTTCAATTAGTATTCACTAATTCAAATTGGTTTATCATTTACCCAACTGCACATTAGATTTTTAGTGATGCATTTTCTCATTTTATTTGTGGATTTTCCAGTTGATAGTAAAACTTTGGTGGCTTCAGTAATGTTTCCACGGGTGATTCTCAGCATTTTTCTGCCTAATATAGTGGCCCACTTGAACTTGACTCTGGTGAAAAGCTATGGGGTTGTAGCTGTTTGAATTAGAATCTGGGATGGGAGGAAGGGAGAAATTTGAATTTGAAATAAAGAAGGTGATGATTCTTTCATGTGCCATTGTCTCTTCCCCTCAGATTCAAGAGAGTTCACACCTCAGTTATGAAAGGCATCTTCCATCACAAATTTAACATTCTTGCTTGAAAACATCACAAATTTAACATTCTTGCTTGAAAATTTCAGCTGGGCACCGTGGCTCACGCCTGTAATCCCAGCACTTTGAGAGTGCTGAGGTAGGCGGATCACCCGAGGTCAGGAGTTTGAGACCAGTCTGACCAACATAGAGAAACCCTGTCTCTACTAAAAATACAAAATTAGCCGGGCATGGTGGCGCATGCCTGTAATCCCAGCTACTCAGAAGGCTGAGGCAGGAGAGTTGCTTGAACCAGGGAGGCGGAGGTTGCGGTGAGCTGAGATAGCGCCATTGCACTCCAGCCTGGGCAACAAAAGCGAAACTCCGTCTCAAAAAAGGAAAGAAAATTTCTATAGAAGGGCCAATAGTCCAAAATGTGGTTCCTAAAACATCAGTCAGTCAATCACTTAAGTATTTACTAAGTACTGAAGGTAAACTTATAATTACGTTAGATCAGGGGTTGTGGTCAGTGGAAACATAAAATAGGTTTACCTATTTTTTATGTTTTTTTCTATTTTTTTTCAATTTGGATGAGGAAAAACTTAATCAAAAATAAGTTCCTTGAGCACCATAAGGGTCAGAAAATTTCAACATTCATTCATTCGTTTAGTCATTCATTCATCGAATACTTAAAGAATATCTCTCCTCAAGTGGGTTACTAATATCAGATTTTCTATGTTTACATTTATTCTCCTCACTGGAAGGTGAGCTTTATGACAGTAGAAAATGTTAGGCCACTGCCATATCCTCAGAGATTAGAATAACAACTAACACATAGTAAACACACCATATATATTTGTTAAGTAAATGCATGAGTGAATGAATGAATTAGATATGTGCTTAAGAAAGATTTCCCAAAGTAAGAATACTCAGACCTGAGATTTCTAAAGGAGTTAGTCTAGGAAGAGTGGAAGCAAAGAAGCAAATTTCTTGCAGAAGAGTAGTAGACTATTTACATTAGCACCCCAAAAAGTAAAACACTTGAGTATAAATCTAAAAAAATATGTACAAGAGCTATACAAAGAAAACTACAAAACTCTAATTAAAGGATAACTAAATAAATGGAGATATTCCATGTTCATGGATAGGAAGACTCAATATTGCCAAATGTCAGCTCTTGCCAACTTGACCTATAGATTCAATGCAATTCCAATCAAAATTTCAGCAAGTTAGTCTGTGGATACCAACCCATGGATTCTTAAATTTATAGAGACAAAAAAAAAAGACCCATACTAGTCAACACAAGAATGAAAGAGAACAATATGAGAGAACTGATACTACTTTAAAGCTACAGTAATCAAGACAGTGTGGTATTGGCAAAATAATAGGCAAGTAGATTAATGTAACAGAATAGAGAGCTCAAAACTAGACCACATAAACACAGTCAGTTAATATTTGACAGTGGAGCTGGGGAAATACAATGGAGAAAAAATAGCCTTTTCAACAAATGGTGCTTGAACAACTGGATCTCCACATGCAAAAATAAAAGAATGAATCTAGACATAGATCTTACACTCTTCACAAAAATTAACTCAAAATGTGTCATATACCTAAATGTAAAATGTAAAACCATAAAACTTTTAGAAGAGAACATAGGAGAAAATGTAAATGACTTTGGGTATGCCAATGACTCTTTAGATACAGCACCAAAGGTACAATTCATGAAATAAATAATTGATTTCATTAAACTTAAAAATTTCTTCCCTGTGAAAGACACTGTCAAAGGAATGAGAAAACAAGCCAAAGACTGGGAGAAAACATTTACAAAAGACATCTTATAAAGGATTGTTATCCAAAATATACAAAGAACTCTTAAAACTCAACAATAAGAAATCAAATAACCCAATTAAAAAATAAGCAAAAGACCAGAGCAGAAAACTTACAAAAGAAGAAATACAAATAGCAAATAAGATAGACAATCAACATCATATGATGTGACTCGGGAATTTCAAATTAAAACAACAATGAAATACCACTGTACACTTATTTGAATGGCCAAAATCCAAGACACTGACAATACCAAATGCTGATGAGGATGTGAAACTACAGGAACTTTCATTCATTACTGATAGAAATGCAAAATGGTATAGTCACTTTGGTTTAGAAGACAATTTGGGCAGTTTCTTACAAAACTAAACACACTCTTACTGTATGATTCAACAATCATGTTCCTTGGTTTTTACCTAAATAAGCTGAAAACTTGTGCCACACAAAAATATGCACACATATGCTTATAGCAGCTGTATTCATAACTGCCAAAATTTGGAAGCAACCAAATTGTCTTTCAATAGTGAATAGTTAAATAAACCATGGTACATCCAGACAACGGAGTATTATTCACTGCTAAAAAGAAATGAGCTATCAAGTGATGAAAATATATAAAGGAAACTTAAATGCATGTTACTAAATGAAAGAAGCAAATTTGAAAAGGCTATACATTGTTTAAACTATATGTCTTTCTAGAAAAGGCAGGGTCCTATGGAACAGTAAAAAAAGATCAGTGGTTGCCAGAGGTTGGGGACTGCAGGGTGAAGAGGTGAGCTGCAGAGGATTTTTAGGGCAGTGAAACTATTTTGTATGATATTATAATAATAGGTACATGTCATTACATTTATGCAAACCCTTATATAACCCCAAGAAGTAACCCTAATGCAAAGTCTGGGCTTTGGGTGGAAATGCTGTGTCAGTGTAAGTTCATCAGTTGTAGCAAATGTACCCCTCTGGTGGGGAATATCAGTGGGGAGGGGGGGCGGTGCTGTGTATGTGGAGGGTAGGTAGGTGATACTTAAGAAGTCCCTGTACCTTCCTCTCAATTTTGCTGTCACACCAAAACTACTCTAAACAGTAAAGTTTATTTTCTTAAAAAGAGTAAAAGACAAGGCCAAATGTAAGATCTTGTTTAGGAAACTCAGGTAGTCCAGTTCAAATGGATGTGTACACAAGGCTGGAGTGCTGAGGGATGTGGCATGAGATGCAAGTAGGGCCAGCCAGAAACAAATAAGGTGACTAAGAGTGGGATTCCATCCTTTTCACTTTTGTATGTATAAGTTTTTGTTTCTTAAAAAAGCAACCACCCTCTGTAGGATGCATGGGTTTTGACAGCTGGAAGGCCATTGGTTTATAGTGGCTTATAATACAGTGGAATTTGCAATGTGGAATTTTAGAGGCACAGGGAAAAGCTTAGGCTGGTTTTGTTCAGCAGGAATAGACTGAAGTAGACTGAGGTTCCCTGGGACCTCAGGACGATGCTAGGATAAGAAAACAAGAGCCAGAAGTTGAGCACCATGATGAGGGAAGGGCATGGAAGAACAGGCATGGAAGGAAGGCCATCCTGGGAGATGCCTATATATCTAAATTCCTTACAGGTGAGCCTGCACCCACTGAAGGCATATGTTTTCCTAGTAGTGTGGCTAGTTTCTACCTTCTGGTCTTGTTCTTCTGGTTTCTGTTTACAAGATGATTACTCCTAGAGGTGGAGCCCAAGGGCTTGGGAATAGTGAAGATAAGTAAGTGGACTTGCTGCCAATGGACAACAAATCCTTACTTTGTTCCTAGTATCAGAATTCATATGTACAGACAGCCTGAACAACCATCTGGTGTATCATCTGAAGCAGAATGAATGGATACAAATAATCTTTTGTCGACACGTTATACTCCAACATGATTCTTCCCTTAAGATGAGATTTCTGTGGAAGTGGGCAGATCATTCTGATGAAAGATAAATGCAAGAATGTCCCTAACATTTGCTGGGCTAGGACACGTATCCAAATGAAGACCCAGGTACCATGAATGTACCTGGCTTATAAATTGTTAAATAAAACATGTTCTATTGTTCTACCTTGACAAATGTACCTTCATGATCCTTTTTACTTAAAATGTGGCCCACATACCAGCAGTGTCAGTATCATTTTGGAGCGCATTAGAAATGCAGACTTTCAGACCCTACCTCAGATTTACTGAATCAGATCTGCATTGGAACAAGACCCCCAGGTATTTTGTTAGTACATTGAGCTTCGAAAGGCAGTGCTCAGAATGAACTGGAAGGCCAAGCTCTAATTTAGAATCCACAGACTTCTTAGAGTAGTGCACCAGACCATGGCAACATGACAAGAACTGTTTCTCAGCCCTCAGCCTCTAATCTGACCCCCTTCCTACTCCCAGCTCCTTCCAATATCTGAGTGCCTTGTGCACACCTGTATGGATGCCCTAGTCTGCACATTCATATCCCTTTAATACAGCTGCCCTTTGGCCTCCCCCCAGGCCTAGGAATGTATCTAATAGACTAGTCAGCCACTGGGAGGATGGAGTCAGGCCTGAAGTAGGCCTAGAACCACCTGAGTAGGGAATTCCTAGAAGACGGGCATAGGCTCTAGATGGGTATGTCCCCTCGGCCATACCATGGAGAAGGGTACAGCCACAGGAGGTCGGGGCCTCTCGTGCCCTGGTTTGAGTAGTACTGGGTGAATGTATTTCTTTCACTGGGGATGAGATGATTGTGGTGATAACATTCAAACTAGAATGCTTTCAATAAGTTGGTAATTAATAGATGAGGGCTTGCATTAAAAAATTCATTTACATCTTGAAAAAATGGAGCTGCTGATAGGCATCCAGGACCATAGAACATCTTAGGGACTGACAGCTTATACTGAAGTCTGAATTTCTTGCCATTCAGGTTGGGATGGTTTGGAGGAAAGATGTGTCCTGAGGGATTTAAGAGATTGACTCTTGACACAATGAAGTCAAGAAGTAGGAAAAAAAAGGCATATGTGTAACTTTTCGGTTGCATAACATTTGACTTGTCCATGATACATTTGACTTGCATTTTCATGGTTAGCCAAAACTAGCTTCCCAAAAGATATTTTGTGCCCTCTTTCAAAATCTGACACTCCATCAATGGAATTTCTTTTAAAAAATGTAATGAAATGTGATTAGTGCAAATGTCTGTGAAATTTATTGAACTATTAAAATCCTATTGGGTCTTTGTTTATGAAATGTATTTTTCTGTATTTGAGGTTTAAGGAAGCTTGATAATGAGGCTGTGAAGATTCATGGCCTCTTTTCTATGGCTTAATTTAGGCTCTATATCAAATATGTAAAATAATGTTATATCTTCCCACCACCTCTGTGGATCATACATTTTGTTATTATTTCTCTGCCAGAGGTTTTTTTTTTCCTTCTCTTCTCCTTTTATAAAGAACTACTAATAGTAGGAACATTTTTAATATAGAGAGCCATTATCTAGACCAGAAAGAAGAAGTGAGTTTGGGTAATGATTTTTCCTTCCAGGTGTAGCTTTAGGGTTAGGTAGACACATACAGATTCACGCTCAGTGTCAGCTGCCACCCTCACCCCTCTATACACTCATTCCATTTTAGGAAATGCATATTCCATCATATACTGCCATTATCTAAACTCCCCAGAGCCATCATCAGCTTCTGTGAGGCAAATGACTTGCTCAGCAGAGTTGCCCATGGGGTAGGGAAGTGGAGATGATAAGGCTATACAGTGTCCTTTGGGGATGGGGGTATGGAGTGGATGATGTTGCTGTCAGCAGACCTGTGACTTAAGGAGGCAGCCGATGATCTTTTATCTATTTCATTGCAAAGCAGCTAAGGCCATCCTTGATCCCTTCCACATGCAGTTTTTACATCTGTTCTGTGATTTACTTTCTCTTCACCTACGTTTACTTTGTGCCAGTTACTTTGCTTTGCTCTGAGGATAAAGACCAAAATCCTAAGCATTCCCTCAAAGTCTAGTTAATCTGGCCCTACCCACCTCTTGCACCTCATCTCACTCCATATCCTCTACTCTGTGCACCTGTCTTCCTGCCTTCTTTTAGATCCTTGGAATCACCATGCTCCTTTTTGCCACAGGACCTTTGCACCTGCTGTTCTGTCTGCTTAGAAATCTCCAGGTAGTATCTTTGCCTGATTAATTCCTACTCTTTTCTCAGATCTCTACTTTATCTCCTCATCTTTAGGGAATCCTTAGCTGGCTTCTGTCTGTCAGTCAAATCTCTGTTTTGTGTACTTTCAGATCACGTCTTTTCCTAATGTGGCTTTGAGTAATGGCTGACTCTCCCACTAGACTGAGACACTTTGAGGCAGAGACTGTGTCTGCTTCAGCTTCTCCTCTGCCTTCCTTGTACTTTCCACAGAGCCCTGCGTAAAGTTGGCCTCTGGTGTCCCTTATGGAAGGGATCAGAGAGCACAACGTGATTTTCCTCTTCTCGGGTTTCCCTAAGGACACCACTGCGTGGTTTAATATTTGGCAAAATGTCATCAAATTATTTGTATAAGTTGGTGGCTCATTTTTAAAAGCTTCATTTTAGGATAATAGAGGAGGATAGACAAGTCTTCATTCAACTTGTACAAGAGGAAGCCAGCAAATGCTCTAGAATTATGTGGCTTGACTCTGTTAGATTCCTCAGGACCTCAGGAAACATGGTTTAAGCCTGTCTTTAGAAGACAGAACTATCTAATGAATTGTATTAACTTTGAGCCCAATTATTTTTATCCTGGGTGGCACCAAAAAGTGTCACATACTCTATGATTTTACCTCTAAGCAAGATTGTTTTCATTCTGTCAAGCAGTGGTGGTTTATAACCTCAGAAACCAACTCTGTCGCTTCCCTAGTAATCAGTGTCACAGCCAGGATGCTTGTCCCACTGCGTGATATACATTCCTTTCACTATAATTTCATAGACTCATTTCCTTTTGTTCTTTCCTCAGGGATAATCTGTTTTAATAATTATTCTTTAGGTAGATGAATCACATTTATATAGCGCCTTATAGTGTACAAAGTGCTTTAAGCACATCGTCTCATTAAATCTCCAAACAACTCAGTGAGTTGAATGTTATTTTCCTGTCCTTTCACAAAACAACCAAGAGAAATTATAGAACTTGTTCAGGGTCATATGGCTTGTAAGTGACACGTATGGGTCTCTAACCCAGGTATGTGGATTTCCACATTTTCACAATATCAGGAGCCATTCTTTGTACACAGGAACTGATATTCTACCTGGTTCTTTTTTAGACTTCCCGTCTTGTCATATTAATTGTATATACGTTCTCAGTTGCTATTTTCTACACCTATGTTCATGTTCACTGTTTTTTCTGAGCTCTAAGTTTTCTCTGTGTAATGTATTGGTTATGTAGTCCTGAAATACAGTGTCTTTTTAGAAAGCTTTAAAGTGATTAGATTTCAATGGTTCCTATACAGTGCACTTCTATTCATATATTCTGGTGGTGTGCTGGCTTTGTTTTTTAGCAACAAGATTTGTTAGCCTAGCAGTGGCTTTTATAATTTAACAATAAAAAAGAAAAGGAAAAAAGAGAGAAAAGAAAAGAAAAAAGAAAAAAAAAATTCCTACTTGTGGAAACACACCATCTAATGGATGAGACAACAGATGCAGGACTTTACAGATTAAATTTGTAGCCTGAAATGTTCATTTACACCTCTGTCTCTGCCATGCTTTCAAGTGGGAACACGTTTTTAAACATTCACAGACAAGGGAATTTTAGGCACTTAGCTACACTAAGCCCTGTCTTCTTGGAATGAAGACAGAGAAGAAAGCAGAAAAACTCAAAGACTTGACCAGAGATTCCTAGTTGGGAGGAAATAACCAGGTCACCAACATTCAGTAGTACTTAGGCAATGCCAGGGCCTAACACTGAGGTTACCAGCTTGCCAGCCATCTGTAGTAAGGGAGCTACTCTCAGATTCTCCCAAACCACTTTCTTTCTGTCACTAGTTCTTTTGATTCCTTTGTGTTTATTCCATAGTTTCGAATAAGAACAAAGCTTAAAAACTGGACTTTCTATTTGCAGTTAAAAAAATAGCAGAAAGCACTGAATTTTTCTTTCTTTATGGTTGTAACAATTATGTCATGTTTGACTATAGGGTTAGAAGTATCAGATAATTTCTTAGGTAAAATAATTGCAATAATGATCCTGTAACAAGAATCATAGTGGGAAATTCCTTTAAAGTGAATAATCTGTAGTAAAGATTATGTCACAATTTATTTTGTGTGTGTATATGTGTGTGTTTTTCTCTTTTAGCCAAATGGTTTTCAATAGCAATTACTGAAGTGTCAATGACCTTCTCGTTCAATTGAATTAAAAAACTTAAATGAAGTTTTACTAGTATCAATCTTTGCTGTCATGCAGGTAATTGAGAACATGATATATGTTACAACAATGCCACCTATAGTTAGTAGCCTTTGTTTAAAGCAAGGTAAAATTTTACATATGCTGCCATAGAAAACAGCCTAAAATAAAAGGTTGTTAATCAACAGTGTATCAAGTACCAGGTACCTTTCCAAGCTCTAGGAAGAAATAGACAAAAAAAAAAAAAAAAAAGAATAAATTTCTCAAGTTGTGACTATTTCAGGGAAGGTAGGAATATACTTAAAAAAGAAATCCTTAAGAAGAGGTAGTTTATGTTCTAAATATCTCCTAATAGTTTGTGGTTTCTTTTATTTTCTTTATGGTATCCTTTGATAAAAATAATTTCATATCCAGATAGACTTTATCATTTTTTTATGGTTGGTAATTTTTGCACTGGCAAAATAATTTTCTTTTTGCTGACTGAGAGGTCATAAAGATATTCTGTTATATTGTCTTCTTAAAGTTGTAGAGGTTTGCTTTTCACAACATTTAGTCCAGCTGGAATTTGTTTTGTGTGGTATAAGGTAAGGTTTCTTTAAAGTTTAATCAGTTATCTCAGCACAATTTACAGAATAGTTCATCTTGTTCCCATGGATCTGCAATTTACTTTGTTAGATTCCAAGTTACCATCTGGGCACGTCTTTTTTGTAAACTCTATTTGGTCCCATTGATCACTTTGTCTCTTCCTCCTTGTATAAATATCATATTGTCTTACAGTAGCTTTGTAATATGTTTTGATGTCTGATGAAAGAAGCTTGCAAAAGGATGAGCAAACAAATTTGGTATGTTCCTACAAGGAATACAGTAGAGCATTAAAATCAATGAACCACCACAGCTATGTGCATTTACATGAAGGAACTGGGCCAGGCCTGGTGATTTATGCCTGTAATTCCAGCACTTTGGGAGGACTAGGTGGGAGGACTGCTTGAAGCCAGGAGTTCAAGACCTGCCTGGGTAACACAACGAAACCCTGTCTCTACAAAATTATATTTTTAAAAATTAGCCAGGCATGGTGGCATGCACCTATAGTCCCAGCTACTCAGGAGATTAAGGCAGGAGGATCACTTGGGCTCAAGAGTTCAAGGCTGCAGCTAGCCATTATTATACCACTGCACTCCAGCCTGGACAACAAGTGAGACTCTGTCTCCACAAACAAACAAACAAACAAACAAACAAACAAACACATGGAGGAGTCATAAAAGCATAGTATTGAATGAGAAAACAAAAAACAACCAGAGAGGACTATAGATAGTATGATACCATCTTGAAAAATCCCAGAGAAATAACCTAAACAATACCTCATTTAGGGACACATTCACGTAATCAAATTTCTAATTAAAACAAAGGAATGATATGCACACAATTCGAAGTGGTGTTTACTTCTGGTGAGGAATGCAGCTGAATGGAATTGAGGAAGGGTCCACAGGTAGCTTTGATAGTTTGGCAATGCTCATTATTTAAGCTGGTTGGTAGATCCATGAGAGTTTATTCTGTTATTATGTTTCATAACCTACATATATGATATACATGTAGTCGCTAATGATTACAAAAAAAATTCAAACACCATAAAATATGTACATAATGATAGTGTTATAAAAGCATAGGAAGGGACTAGATTTTTTTTTTACATTACAGACTTTATTCTTCAGTGTTCTATTTGTAATTCAAATTAAATGTACATACACACACATATAATATTTAGGCAAAGTGATACAATGTAATACAGTTTAAATACTGACTCTGGAACCAACCAGCTGTATGAATTTAACAAGTTACTTAAACACCCTAAGCCTCAATGTTCTTATCTGTAAAGTGGGAATAGTTCCTCCTGGAATTCTTGTGAGGTTTAACAGTTCCTCAGTAAGTGCTCAGTATAGGTTAGTTTATTTGTCTGTTTTATTATTACTTAACAAATTCTCTATACATGTATATGTACAGATGTATGTATACATGCAGATGCATATATAAAATATATAATTTTTCACTTTGTTCTATGAAGTCTATTTGATTCACGTGCTCACTCAGTCTCAGTTTTTAAAAACTCTTTTAAAAATATTTATTTATTTATTTATTTTAGAGACAGGGTCTTGCTTTGTCACCCAGGCTGGAGTGCAGTGCCACAATCAGAGCTTACTCCTGCCTTGAACTCCTGGGCTTCAGGGATCCTGCTGCCTCGGCCCTCCAAGCAGCTGAGACTACAGGTGTGTATCACTGCATCCAGCTATTTTTTTTTTTTTTTAAGATAGGGTCTTGCCATGCTGCCCAGGATGGTCTCAAATTCGTGGGCTCAAGTGATCTTCCTGACTTGGCTTCCCAAAGTGCTGGGATTTCAGTCACGAGTGAACATTCCTGGCCTCATTTCTTAAAAATCACATTGATTTGGTACAGTGTTTGGGAGCACAGTTTTAGGTGTTTTTTTTTCTTTTAAATAGATATATCTGCTGCTTTTAACATAAAGACTAAAATGTTATGACTTTAAGTTGGTAAAGAGTTCAAATATATAGTCCTCTCAACACTTCTGGAGCATTAAAAACTTGTTCTAGGATCTGGGAATCAGTAGTGAGCAAAAGTTGTGGAATGAATGGGCAAAATTCCTTGTCCTCATAGAGCTTATATTTTGGTAGAATGAGATAAACCATAAATAATAGGAAGGAGAGAAGGAGGGAAGGAAGGAAAGAAGGAAGATAAAAGTGCAAAAGGGAGGGAAGGAGAGAGGGACGAAGGAACTAAAAATAAGTGTAAAAATAATCACGTCTTCATGGGTAAGTGTTACGGGAAAAATAAAACTGGATAAAGGGAATAGGGAATGCTGGAGATCTGGTTGCTATTTTGTGCAGAATATTCCAGAAGGTACTAAAGGAAGTGAGAAAACAGGCAGGTGGATCTCTGGGACAAGAAAGTCCCTACAGAGGGAACAGGAGCTCTGAGAGGTCTGGTGATTGGTTGCTCAAGGACACCAGGATAATGAAGAGTCTAAGCAGATGGAGCAGTACTAGGAGATGAGATCATAATGTTACCCGAGTGGCAGATCGTGTTGTGCTTTAGTGGATGCTGTAAATATTTTTGACTCTTAGTGACTGATCTGAAATGCTATTGGATTGCTCGGAGCAGAGAAGTGTTAAGAACTAACATATTTTTAAAAGATCGCTTTTTAAAAATGGGCAAAAGACTTGAACAAACACCTCACAGAAGAAGATATACAAATGGTCACTAAGCATATGGAAATATATTCACAATCATTCATCATCAGAGAAAGACCACAGTGAGATGCCATTGTATACCCATTAATATGGCCAAAATTAAAACGAACAATATCAACAAGAACCCATTGACAAATGCTTACAAGTATGTAGTGTAATCTGAACTTTTATCCATTGCTAGTGAGTGTGAAAATAACACGACACTTTGAAAAATAGGCAGTTTTTATCAAACTAAAGATTTTTACCTATGACCCAGCAATTCTACTCTCAGGTGTTTACTCAAGAACAACAAAAGGATAAGTCCACAAAAAAGCTTTCTGCAGTGTTTATAGCATCTTTATTCATATAGCTAAAATGTGTGAAACAACCCCAAATGTTCATCAACAAATAATGAATTAATTAGGGGATATTTATACAATGGAATACTACTCATCAATAAAATGATATAACTATGAATACTCTCAATAACAGATGAATCTCATAAATGTTATGCTGTGGTAAAGGAAGCCAGGGACACATGGTGGTGCGTACTATACGTTTCCATTCATGTGACCTTCTGAAACAAGCAAAACTAAACTTTCATAGCAGGAATCAGAACATTGGTTTCCTCTGGGAGGCGATTGAGTGGACAGGATCATAAGGGAAACTTTTGGGGATGATAGGAATGTCCTGTAACTTGGTGGAGATGGTTTTACGTTAGTCAAAACTCATCAAACTTTACTCTTAAAATCTGTGTGTCTTATCGTAGGCAATAATTAGTTATTTAATGGATAATTTAATACTTAGACTTTCAAAAAAGAAAAACATGTCACTGTGGCTTGCCTATAGAGAATAGACTGAAGAGGCCGAGGGTGGAGACAGGGAAACCAGTCGGGATGCTGTTGCCCTGGTCCAGGAGGGAGATGCTGGTGCTGTGGATAGAGGTGGTAAGGATGAAGTGAGGGGAACTGGTCAGCTCTGGATATCTTTTGAAGGAAATGTCAAATGGATTGCATGGATGGTGTTAGAGAAAGAAAGAGTTGAGGATGTTTCTGAAGTTTTGGGGCTGTGCAACCACAAGATGTAAAATATTGGGGAAGGATAGATTTGCTTAAAGAGTGAGAGTAATGTGGATTCATTTTTGGAAATGTTAATTTGAGATGCATATTAGACAAATATGCATATTCGATCCAAATAAATGTGCTGAGTAGGAAGATAGATAAATGAGTCTGGAGTTCACAGGAGACATCTTGGCTAAGGTTATAAATGTGGGATTTGTAAGTACATATATGGTATTCAAAACTATAGAGACTAGCTGTGACCACCTAGGGAGAGTGTAGAAAGATAAAAGAAGAGATCCAAGGACTTGGCTTCTTTAACATTTAGAGGACTGGGAGGTGAGCAACAATCAACCGAGAGTAGATAAAAGAAGCAACCAGTGAGGAGAAAAGCAAAAAGAAAGTGATATTCCTAATGTTCAGCAAAGAAGTATAAGAATCTAACCAAGTCCTTTTCATATTTAAATTCTTTGGAATCACTTTTATCCACCAGTCAATATTTTTAATACCACAGTGATATGATGCTTTTCATAACCTGCCTTTAATACCTGTAAGATTGAAAGTATAATTTCAAGACTTGCAGAATATTAAGATTTCATCTCATTTTTGTTCTATTTTGTGGTTTTTCCTATTTGGTTAACCTTTTGGTTTTGTTTATTCCTTGATTGAAAGCTTTTGATAGATAAATATTGGTACGCAAGTGACATAGGAATTGTTCACGCCAACCTCTGTTAGCTTTCAAGATTTTATTGTTTTTTCTGAAAGACTTGGCTATTTCTATTCTCTCTAACTGCACTGCCAGGCATGTGATAGGATAGCTCCTTCGTACACAATGACATTATACCTAGTGCATCACCACAAGACAATCTTTTTTGAAGGCATTTTAAGAGATTCAAATTTAAGTTAAAACAAATTCCATAATATGGAACCACAGAAGACTTCAAATAGCCAGAGAAATACTAAAAGGAACAAAGCTGGAGGCATCACACTACCTGACTTCAAAATATACTACAAAGTGATAGTGATCAAAACAGCATGGTACTGGTATAAAAACTGACACATAGACCGATGGAACAGAGTAGATAACCCAGAAATAAATCCACATATTTATAGGCAATTGATTTCCCACAAAGGTGCCAATAACATTCATTGAGGTGGTGTTAGAGAAAGAGTTTAGGATGTTTCTGAAGTTTTGGGGCTGTGCAACCACGAGATGTAAACTATTGGAGAAGGATAGATGGTGTTGGGGAAAGTGGATATCTATACGCAGAAGAATGAAACTATATCCATATCCCTTGCCACATACAAAAATAAACTTAAAATGGATTAAAGACTTAACTGGAAGACCTGAAACTATAAAGCTACTAAAAAAAAACATACAGGAAACTCTTCAGGACATTGGTCTAGGAAAAGATTTTGTATGTAAGACTGTAAAAACACAGACAGCAACCAAAAAGTAGATATTAAACTGAAAAACTTCTGCACAGCAAAGGAAACAATTTATGAAGTCAAAAGACAACCTGTAAATGGGAGAAAATATTTGCAAACTGACACAGACTAGCTGTGACAAGGGACCAATATCCAGAATACACAAGAAACACAACAGCAAAAACAAAGCAAAACAAATAATTCAATTAGAAATGGGCAAAGGATCTCAATAGGGATTTCTTAAAAGAAGATGTACAAATAGCAAATAAGTATTTGAAAAAATGTTCAACATCACTAGTCATCAGGGAATTGCAAAAATCCAAACCATAAGGAGATATCATTTCGCTTCATTTAGAATGGCTATTATCAAAGAGACAAAAAAGAACAAATGCTGGTGAGGATGCAGAGAAAAAGGAAGTCTTATACACTGCTGATGGGAATGTAAATTACCACAGCCACTATGGTGAACAGCATGGAGGGTTCTTTAAAAAAACCTAAAAATAGAACTACTGTGTGATCCAGCAATCCTACTACTGTGTATTTATCCAATAGAAAGGAAATCAGCATATCAAAGAGATATCTACACTCTTATGTTTATTGCAACACTATTCACAATTGCCAAGATATGGAATCATCCTAAATGACCATTAAGGAATTAATGAATAAAGAAAGTGTGGTATATCAACACAATGGAATACCATCCAGCCATAAAAAAGAATGAGATTTTTGTCATTCACAGCAATGTGGATGAACCTGAAGGACATTATATCAAGTGAAATAAATCAGGCAAAGAAAAGAAATACTCTGGATGTTCTTACACATGGGAGATTAAAAGTATTGAGTTCATAGAAAGAGAGTATAATTATGGTTATTAGAGGCTGGGAGGGGTAGGTGTGAAGGAAGGATGGGAGAGGTTGGTTAACAGATACGAAGTGACAGCTAGATAGAATAAGTTCTAGTGTTCTATAGCACTGTAGGTTAGATATCATTAATAATAATTTAGTGTATATGTTCAAAAAATCTAGAAGAGAAATTTTGAATGTTCCCAATGAAAAGAAATGATAAATGGTTATGATGATGGATATTCTAATTACCCTGATTTGATCATTACACATTATGTACATGTATCAAAATACCACTCTATACCGCATAAATATGTACAATTATTACATGTCAACTAAAAGTAAAGGGAACAGAAACCCAACTCCATATGCTGTTGCCAAAGCAAATAGTACCAATGAAGTGACAATCAGATGAACAGCTAAGTTCACACATGCTCAGGCAGGATCACTACTGAGATGTCACAACTTACTCCTCTGCCTGTCAGCTGGCAAGTGTCTTAATTGAAGAAACATAGCATATATATTAACGTGAACCATACTGCTTTATATGTGATAGCCTTGATATTCTGAGGCATACATTATACATACATTTAGAACCTGATTAGGTAATCAGAATATTGTTCAACTGGTGGAATGCTCAAGGCATGATCTTTGACTCATTTTATATAAGGTCTTCTTATTTACATATGCCTAAATCAAGTAATTAGGAGCCTTTAGTGCATTATATTGAAAATTGCATAATGCACTCTGCTCTTGTTTCCCTAGAAGAGGCCAAGATTCATCATGTTAAATTAAGCAGCAAGAAGTAGGAATAATGATGGAATTTCCAGGATATAGAATAAAGCAAACTGAACTTGGTTTTGATGGCCCCAATGCAGGGATAGGGAGTTCTTAAGTATCTTTACAGAGCTTTCCTGAAAATGGCCATCCAAGAGGTGTGAAGACTTCTTCAGTGGAGAGGGGCTGTGTTGAAGTTTTTATTTTTTTAATATATTGAGTTATTACTTATAGCATTTTTTTATCCATGGAGTAGTGCAATTAAAAAAATACTGATTGCACTCATATTAACAAGTCCATTATCTCATAATCTAAAAAATACGTTCAGAGATGAGATATGATGTAACTTGGCTCATAAGCTAAAGAACCAAGATGACAATTAAGTGATGTTTTAGAGATATTTATCTTCTCTTTAACAATTGAAAAATAGGAAGGAGCATGGAATCTATAGAAAATCTAAAGTAATCATAGTAATATAAAGTGTCTGGGCCATTTTCCATTTTGCATAGGTTTTTTAATGTTTTCCTTCTTACTAGTCTTATGATTTTTTTCCATTGCCCCCCAAATTGATATATCATTAATGATAAACCATATGATTGTTTTAATATTTATATCTGTTATATTATTTCTTTAAGCATTTTGAAATGACACAAAAGAATACTTGAGCTGTATTTTATATAATTTCCAAATAATTTTAGCATTCCTCCACTTTGCAAGTAGAACCTTTGCCTGTACAGCTCTGTGATTTATGATGACATCACGTCCTTTCAGAGATAACACTATTATGTCACTGAACCTGAAGTGGTGAGGTCAGAAGTACATGTGAAGTAATTATGGGCCTGAACTGAAGACCATGCCTCAGTTCAAAGGAAAGCAAGCAGGGCCAAGAGGGAGGATGAAGGTATCGGGGATAGGGAACAGAAAAGAAGACAACAAATCTCTGAAATATGGTCATTGGCATGAGCAGAGATTTTACCCTCAGTATTTTCATAGTATGCTTTGGAAAATGAAAAAAAATAATGATGGGAAAAAAAGCCTGTGAGCCTTTAAAACTTTGCTCTATTGCATTACTAAGAAAGGCTTTGGAAAACAGGGGGGTTACATAAATGAGAGCAGGTGCGGTCGTGCAGAGGTAACTATTCAGCATATGTAAGTGCAGTTGGAAAATCATTGTCTTGCAGAGAATACTCGAAATTGGTCCCTAATGGCCTTGGTTTTTGTCATATGGTCTTGATTATAAGGCTAAAATTGCATTGCCATGCCTTTAGTGTGAACGAGATGGATGGATAATTGTTACGTGTGCTGAATACCTTTCTGCATGGAGGAACTAGGCCATCCCCTGGTCATTGTAGCTACCATTTCGACTGGCTGTCAGAAAAGCTCTAAGCGGCCAATTCATCACCATATTTATGTGGGGGAGAAATGGAAATGTGCCTCTGTGGTTGGGTGTGCATACTCCCACATACATATACATATGCAGATTGTAGACATGCTGAAGTGGCCCAATGTGAGTGATTGTGAGGCAATGTTCAAAGAAGCAGTTGAATTAGTGGAAGTGAGGGGTACAAAAATGAAACAGCGAGCTCTGTAGAAAATTGATGACTCTTGGTGGTGTCCATGTGCTAGTAGCTGACAGCAAAACAGTGCCAGGAAAGATCTGGGGGCTCAGTTGGAAATGTTGCAAGAAGTTTAAAATTATTGACAATAGGAGCTGTTTCTGGAAGACTGATGATTCTAGACATACTAAGAAAAAAAACCCTTTTCTTTGTTATGCATGTATTTTTAACCAATTTTGCTATCTTGCATGACTCTCAGGATCCTCTCAGAAGGTGGATATAATGACAGTGACAAAAATTCCAGCAGCTATTTTTGCCAAGAATAAATTTTGTGTCTGTTTCATAGTTGCTACTACCATCTTTACTGGTTAGGATGCCACAGGAGGATGCCATGGGGGAATAATAACAAACCTAGTGCTCTGTCATATCTGAATGGGTAAGATTCAGGAATGCAATAAGATCCCCGACCGTGACCACACAACTCATTCATCATGGGAATATTTATTAGGGATCCTGTCCTTGTAAGGCTGTGGCTTCCCGTTTCCACGCTGCCCTTTGCAAAATATGGGCAATTAGCTATGAGGGCCACTATCTCTTCTACACTAAGCCTTGAACTTTGGGGCCAGCACTGAGGGGAGAAAACAAATCACCCTTTCCTGAAGAGGTTGTAGAAAGACTAATGTGAGAGCAGTCACAGGTTTGAGAGGACAGTGTTCTGAGCCCCAAATCAGCATTTGAAAGTTTTCGGGTTGTGGTATATAATTTGCCACTCAAAGACCAGTGGGGGTGTTGGCAAGGTGTGGGGCAGAGATCGTTTACACAAGTTGATTGATCAGATGTAGCCATCACCCTAGCTGTTCTACTGATGATATTTAGATTGTTTGGATGCAGGTTGTATATTTATGGTAAGAAGTGGCCAAAACATTAAGGAATTCAGGATGTGTGTTTCTTTGTCAATTAAACAAAGAGTAGGAAATAGAAGTGCAGAACCTTTATGTATATATTATATATATATATGCAAACATATGTATGTATAGTATGTGTATTTGTCTGTGTGTGTGTTTTCTTATGCAAAATACTTAACAAGAGTCAGAATTCTGTAACAATTATTTAAGCATATTTAATGCAAGCTTTTATTTTTTGCTGTATACACACACACACACACACACACACACATATAGTGATAATTCCATTATACCCATTATTATGCTATATAGTAGTTAAATCTGGGATTCTAGGGCAATAAAACATGAGGGTTACACTATTTTGGTGCTGTTTTTAGTTTTCATTTCTATTGGAAAGTGCTAAATTAGTAGCATTTTGTGATTCCTAATTTAGCTCTTTTAATAAGAAGCAGAAGCTAAAAACAGCCCAACCAAGCAGTTGAAGTCTTATCACAAGCCCGTAAGATCAATAAGCTAAAAAAAGTATGAAAGTTTTTGAGTGACAGCTTAAAAATGGAAAATTTAAATATATATCACTGCCTTCTGCTCCATTGTGTAATGCATAAAGCCCATTTTGGCAGTACATTTTTAAGCAGTCAAGAAAGTGATTTATTAGTATCACTGGATTTGTGTTTATGTTCCATGCTGTAAACTATGCTTATAGCAATGTATCTGTATTAAGGCATTAATACTAGGAGTGCTACCTAAGCTTAACGTTACTAATATTGTTCAAAGTATAGTTTATTGGGCTATAAATAGTGACATCAATATTGACACTTGCTGCATCATCTAAGTCCCTGAATAACTTGTGTCTGATGCTAAATGAACATGCTGCTGTTGACAGGATATAAAACATAAATAGTGGATACAAGTGATATTTCATGGCTACTGCTGGTCTTTTCCACTCTCTTTTGATCTGCAGAGAAGGAGTTCTGTGTGTGCTGAGACCATCATAGATTTTCCCAGTGTTTGTTAGAGGATTGTAATTAGAAGATATCACATCTCGGTTTTAAACATGCTCATTTCATGTGACCACTAATTTTAAACTAAATTTCACGGTCAATGTCTCATGCAAGTTCTATATTATGACACCTCTCAATAGGTGGATACTCCATATATTTTTTTAAAAAATAAGAGAAATGTGCTTTCAGAACAGGATACAACTAAGAATAAGAATTTCTGAAAGAGTTTTTGAACATCTTCAATAATTGTGTAAAATGGTCTATGTCACAAATAGATAATCATTGCTTATAATACTAGACAAATAAAATATAGGATAGTCAGCAAATCAGGAATTGAGTTTTTGTTTAACCTTTTGCACTCAACCTAGGTCTTTACTTTGATATGAAGCTGGTTGATATTAATTCATTTAACAAGTTTTAATTGAGAGTTTACTATTATATGGTGGATGCTGTTTCCATAGACAAGTATTTTCTAAGCTTGATTTCTTTTGTTGAAAATCAAGGCAGTATTTCAAGTCTTTTGAATTTCACCAGATACACTCTCCTTTACTAAAAGCTATAAACAACGAAAAAACTCTTTCTTAAAAGTTACCTTCAGAATAGGGGGCAAAACAGTCACATAAATCGTGAATTTCCTAATTTATCTAGGTGTTCCTACTTTACATTGTAAAGTCTAATGACATATATTAAGTTTTGAGTTCATTAGAATTGGAAGATAGTCATCTCTAGTAGTTCGTTCAGCATACGATTATGGAACACCAATTATGGGCCAGAAACCACGTTGCTCTCTAGATAATAGTAAATGAAGCACATTCCTTATCCTGAAGACATAGTCAAATAATACCTCATTTTGCTGAAGTAACTCAAAAGAAGTAAGGGCTGGGTGTGGTGACTCATGCCTGTAATCCCAGCACTTTGGGAGTCCTAGGCAGTTTGATCACCTGAGGTCAGGAGTTCAAGACCAGCCTGGCCAACATGGCGAAACCCCTTCTCAACTAAAAATACAAAAATTAGCCGGGTGTGGTGGCATGTGCCTATAATCCCAGCTACTTGGGAGGCTGAGGCTGGAGAATGGCCTGAGCCCGGGATGTGGAGGTTGCAGTGAGCTGACATGGCACCACTGCACTCCAGCCTGGGTGACAGATCAAGACTGTCTCAGAAAAAAAAGTTTGGAAAAAGTCAGTTCTTTCCCCTCCCTAAACTAGTAAAAGAGAATAATCAAATGATAATGATGAAACACATTTTTGGTTCGTTTATAATTTCTTGCTCATTTGTTGTAGAAGATGACAGAGACAAGCTCACAGAAATGTCAAGATATTCATGTACTTTCCTTGCCTTTTTCACCTCAAATATTGTAATTTTTTTGAAACTGATTAGGTGGTGACAGGAAAGAGACCAGTTTAGGTAACACTTATGATCTCAGACGTTAATATCATGGGTGCTAACTATGATGGACATTGTTAATCTTGTTAAAAATGAAGAGAAGCAAGCATTGACTGCTTTTCTTTCTGTTGAAAGAAGGTTAAGTACAAAGTGGACAGTGTGCCAGGAGAGGGGTAATGTTCTCATCCAGAAAACCAGAAACACATGCTTATCTTTTCAAAGCCATAAAAGTTTGTGACTTGATGAAACCTTTTATTCTCCCTTAAGAAACCTTCAACATTATTTCACTTATTTTGCAGTAAATAAACCTGTGCCTTTGCATGTTTGCAGATAGTGGCCATGTGGTTAATGTACAGGAAACAAAGAATGAAGGAATCACCAGGAAAGTTTTCTCTCTCCTTTCATCTAAATCCAGAAGGAGGGAGCTGGAGACGGATGTGGCTGGTCAAAACAACCCAGTGGGAGAAGCCAGTTAAAACAGGAAACATAATAAATTCTAGAGCTTCAGGATGGTGAAGGTGTTGGGAAGGCAGAGCGCTCTCTTCTTTCCTAGTTGATTCACTGACAGCATCCAGAACAATGCTGAGCCCAGGGGAGAGGCCTCCTTCTCCCAAAGTATGCTGGAGTCCCATAAACTAGAACTCAAAGTGCTCTAAGCTTATGTTCTTGTTTTGGGGGCCCTAAGTAGATCCTTGAAAAAGTGCACCAAATGGTGTCAGAGTGAAGGCAGGAAACCCAGGGACTTATGAAATCCAGTGGTTTTTCATTAATTCCTCAGTGCCTTATTTCTTAGTGGAAATATTCAGCTTTGGTCTAAAAAACAGCTAAAAAGCTTATGCAAAGAGCTTGTAAACAAACACCCACTTGAACCATCTGGTTTTGTAACACATACAAGTGATTAAGCCTCAGAGCTATGATTGTTAAATTTTTGAGAACACAACAATCCCAAATACCCCCAAATAGATTCCTTATACCAGTTTATGGGGGGAGACGGGGTACATAATACTATATATAGTAGATAATCTGGAAAGGTTAAGACAGTTTTTTTGTTTCCTTACATTCCTCCCTCCCACCCTGCCACCCTTCCTCCTCCTTTTCCTTCCTTTTTTCACTATGAGTATTATAGAAAGATACAACATATGGACTAAAAACATGTTTGTAGTTCCACTATACTAAGTCTACATTGTTAACAACTTAGAATGTTCCTTATCTTTACCTTCGTTATTATTTTTGCCCTTGATAGAGTGAGAAACACGTGTGCTTGAATGTGTGTGTTGTGTGTGTGTGCGTGCACACATACACAAGGGGGTGTCTTAGGTCCTTTTAGAATACATTAAACAATCTGGGCTATTTGCAAATAATGAATTCATACTTTTTGTTCATAATGACTAAAGAAAGTCAGGTCATGGTGGAAATTAAATATGTTAAGAGCTCTCATTTTAATTGTATAATATTGATACAGTCTTTATAGTTAATTTCCTTGACAAGTCGTAGGGCATATGGATTGGATTCTTCATATATTTCTAACGTGGAAATGATTCTAAATTGGAACATTTCACTTAGGTGACATCACTGTAGGAAAAATGAATAATGTACTGCAAGTATATGGAAATAACACAGTTCTAGCTAATGACTTTTGAAATGAATTGCCCTAGCAGGCAGAACCAAAAACTCTAAAATGAAATAAAAACTCTAGGTGAGAAAACAATATCTATTAGGTCCCCTGTTTCTTTCTTTCTTTTTTTTTTTTTTTTGAGATGGAGTCTTGCTCTTTTGCCCAGGCTGGAGTGCAGTAGTGCCATCTCGGCTCACTGCAATCTCTGCCTCCCAGGTTCAAGAGATTCTCCTGCCTACACCTCCTGAGCAGCTGGGATTACAGGTGTGCACCACCAGTGATCCACCCACCTCTGCCTCGCAAAGTGCTGAGATTCTAGGCATGAGCCACCATGCCTGGCCAGGTCCCCTATTTCTTTCTTCCTAATCTTGACCGTTCCTCATCTCCAGATTTATCACAGTAGCTGGTGGGAGGAATTGTTGAAAGAAGAGGGGAAAGAAAGTGTTTAGTTACAGCAGTGGTGGTTGGGGTATCAAACAAACTCCCAAATATTTGATGTTCAAACATAATAAAAGTTAATTTTTCCTTCACGTAAAGTTTCTAATGGGTATTCCTGATTGGGGTGAGTCTCTTTCAAGTGATGATTTCAAGGCCAAGCTCCTTCTATCTTGTGGCTTTCTGACCTCAATACACAGCATCCACAGTTTCCTGTATCTATCATCTGCAAAAAAGGAGACCATATGGAATATTGTTTGGGGGAGGGTTTTATGGACCAAGTATAGGGAGGCTCCTGTCACTTCTACTCTCTTTCCATGGAGGAAAACTCATCTCATGACCTTATATAAGCTTAAGAGTGGCTGGAATATGGTTAGCTGTGTGTCAAGGAGCAAGAGGAACTGCTGGTTAGTTTCCATGGCTAAAAGAAAAGAGGAGAAAAAGATGGGTGTTAATGAAGGACACTATGGATCTTTTTATTTGCTAAGAAGGAAACAATGAAAGAAAAACCCTTTTCAGTGATGTGCTGGTAAACTGGCTCTTCCAGGGGGAATAAAACCACCTCACCTGATTTGTATTGTTTGCCAGTTTCCTTGGTGTAAATACTCACGTACAGCCCCAGCCCTAGAAAGCTAGGAATAAGCCATTGTAGCTTGTCATTTTACTAACTAATTCTGAAAAAAATACATCTGAGGAAGCCCGTTTATGGGAAGGAAGTAAGCATTCATTTTGACTTTGGTATTTGACACAAGGAAAGATTTACTTTAGAATGAATCTCTTTATCATCTGAAAAACCATCAACATGATATATTCGTATCAACAACAGATGTGGGCATACAATTTTGAGTCAGAGAAAAATAGCACCAAGGGCACAGTGAGTCAAGGGTACCCATCTGGCCTGAATCCTGGGTCATGCTCAGGCAAAATGTAAAGCGCCTAGAACCACTTTCCAAAGAGTGTACCGAGAAGACAGATGCCACTTGTGGGATATGTATATTTATATTTTTTTCTTGGAATTTCATGTGATTGTTCCTGTAATCATTTTCCAAGAAGAGGGAAAGACTTGGAGATGAAGTGGATAATGGTGATTAAAAAAAATAGATGCTAAGGATAATTTCTCTGTTTCTGATTATAAAAGAAGTTGGATGTTGGTGTCATTCCCTGTGAGAGAAGCAAAGAAATCAGGCTGGGTGTGGTGGCTCACACCTGTAAGGGCACTTAGGGAGGCCGAGGCGGGCAGATCACTTGAGGTCAGGAATTCGAGACCAGCCTGGCCAACGTGGTGAAACCCTGTTGCTACTAAAAATACAAAAATTAGCTGGGCATGGTGGTGGGTGCCTATAATCTTGCTACTCAGGAGGCTGAGGCAGGAGAATCACTTGAAACCAGTGATCTGAGATCATACCACTGCACTCCAGCCGTGGTGACAGAGGGAGACTCCCTAAAAAAACAAAGAAAGAAAGAAAAAAGAAAGAAAGGAAAGATATGGGGGGAGGGTGGTCTGTGTTTTGAGAACACAATGTTAAAATTTAAATGGATGCTCAGGTCTTAATTGGCTAATTAATCGACATTATTAGTAGACCAATGGCTGTATATCCTTTGGAAATTTTCACTATTACTTGTCAGCTTCTGCTGGCCAAAGAATCAGACCCATGTAATGATCAGTTTGATTTGCTCTTTCCATTCTGTTTGATCCATGCAGATGTGGGTGTGGTGTTCCTGAATCATGGTGTAGTGGTCCAGATAGCTGGTCAAGACATGCGAGGGCCTATGCTACAGCCCAGTTTCTTTTCTTGTGTGTGGGTTTGTTTTCAGAAGTGTTAAAGATAAATAGCACCTCTCGAACCGAAGATTACTCTGAGTCTTCACTGTAAAGGCTTGGAATTTCCTATGAGGTGCCTGTTGCTTGGTTTTACTTGGGAGGGTTCTGATAGCATCATGAAGACTGTGGTCTCTCTACGATTCATTTGGAACACAAGCTGAGGCTGATCAAAACCTAAAGATGAATTAGATCTCTGATTTCTTGGTTCTAGTTAGTACTGGTTTATTTTATGTCAGTTGCTATTTTTGGAAAGTACTAAAACTGGTAATGACAGACTTAGGTACTGAGGTTTCTCAAAAAGTTAATTCATTCATTTAGTAAATAATGAGCTGTTCCAGGGAGCAGCTCTCCTCCTCCCATATTTCCTTATGATGGTGAAAAGTAAGCTCCTCTGAAACTAACTTTTCTCCTGCCAACCATCTCTATTGAATTTTTCCTTAACTGTGGTCTGCCAAAAAAACAGAACTGAGGCTTGGCACACCAGTTTTGATCAGACCAACCATCAGAATCATAATGTCCTAAGTACAAAGCCCACTAATTGAATTTCATTCACTGGACTGAAATACAGCAGCCAAGGCAGAGAACACTGTCGGCTCTTTTTTATGAGGTGCAGAGTCTAAAGTCATTTTTTAAATGTGAGTGATGCAATTTCTTCTATTTTTCATTTAAAATGCTACTTGGTAAACAGTGTTTCAGATTAGCGTATTTGTAATTTAAATGAAGACAGTACATCAAGCTGAATCTGAAAAGAAAGGAGAAGTTTGCAAAATGATTCATTCCTCTTTTTGTGTGATCTACTGTAGAAAATAATAAATAAATAGGTATAGAGAGGGGAAGAAAGATTTGTGGATTTTAGGAGACAAAATTGAACCATTTCTAAAAGAGTCAGTTCCAATAGCTAAATCTTTGTTTTCTTCAAGCACACTAATAAATTCTGCCTACTTCATTTTTTATTTTCTCTCGGGGTCTGCTTGCAGATTTGCCTCAACAAAGGAAGCATCATGTTACGTCTTTTAAATAATTGATGGCTCTCAGTTCAAGCCAGCTTGAAGGAAATTCTGAAAATAGGTACTGATTGAGCAAATGCCTTCTTCCTTCCCACATTCCCCTCCTCAGCACTCTCTCTTCTCATCTTTGTTTAACAAAACCCACTTTTCCCTCCCCTTTTGTTTCTTTGCCTCCTTGGTTGAGAGCGGAGGGTGCTTTCATGTGGGTTTAGGCTTTAGCTAATTCTTGGTATCTCTCTCATTTATTTCACATCATTCTATTTATTAAAGATAGGGGGAGCTATTAATTATAAGCTGACTGATCTAATGAAGAGCTTTTAATTAATCATCAGAAGTGTTATGTCATAATAACCACTGGAGATGGTTTGTTGCAATTACGAAAAAACTGGGCTTAGAGCTTGTCCCTCTAAATTTGCAGTGTGTTATTCTCCAACTGTCAAATTACCCTGGAAGCTGGGTCAGCTGCAGCCTTGCCCAGCTGTTCCTGTAGGTTCTAATACTGTGAGTTGATCTCTGTTATTCCCCCAGAGAGAGAAAAGCATCTCCATTTTACCTCACTCTTGGTGTCATTAGCAATTGTCTAAGACTTGGAAAAGCCATTACCACTTTCAGGCAGATGTGGTTGGTAGAACATTAGACTGGTCTATTGTGATTCTGGCTTCTAGTCATGACTTTATAAGTCACTTTGCCTTACAGGACTTCCCTTTCCTTACTGGTAAAATGAAGGCTTTGGAGTGCATTACCACCAAGATCTTCATCAACATAGCCTTCTTTCATTCTCCAGGGAAAGGGATGATAAACCAAGAAGAACTTGCACTGCATTTGATTTTGGGTGCATTAATAGTATTCTGACTTTGAATGAATGGAGATCATGTGCTCCTTCTTTATTAACCTTCCTGTTTCTTTCCATCCTATTTCTTTTCTCTTGATTTTTCATTTATGTCTTCTTCTCTTATTTATTTCCCTTCCTTTTCGTTTCTAACTTTCCATGTTTCCAGCGTTAAAGTGGAAGGAAAATGATTGGCAAAGTGCTAGACTCAAGGATCTTGGCCAACTTAATGAAGAAATCTCTTATTTTAAAAATATTTTGTCCTCACAGAAATGCTTCCTCCGTCAGAGTTTGCATCAGAAAGTAGCCAATATTATTGAATTTGTGAAGACTAAATATAGAGTGGCAAATATCGGGAGATCTAAATCTGGAATTATATGCTTGACCTCAGTTTAACTGGAAGGAGCCTTACATTGTACCCATCACTGAAAAAGCTGTATCTAAATTGATGGATTATTTTCCACTCTCAAAACTATTTCATAATCTTTGAGGCACTTTTCTTTTCAAAAGATGCATCACATAGATTATATCATGACATTTTATCTCTTAATAGAGCAAGTTTCCTGGCAGGTGGGAGCTGAAGTTGTCTTTGCCCTACATCTCCCCAGCATCCAGTAGCTTGCTTGTATATCCTGTGCCTGCCCAAGATAATCCTGCCTGATTGCCTTTATTGAAATCCTGAAAAAAAATCTTCAAATAATCAAACCCCCATGAATAACATATGGTAGGGGATCTAGAGAAAGCTGAGGAATTTCTTCCGTTTATCTTTTCCTGGCTGTACACTAGGGTTATCTTCAGAACGACTAAAGGAAATATGTGTGTTTCCCCTTTTAAAAATCTTTACTTCTGCTATCCATTCACTTTTTGAGAGTATATGCTGTTCAGGCTTTTGTATCTGTGTGTAGTAAGTAGATTACAGGTAAACCCTCACAGTAAGATATACTCCTAAGGTTTTGGAATTCAAAATGTGTTTTTCCCCAAGGACAGCTGGGTGAATGGTTGGGTTCCACTGTCATGCTACCATGTTTCAGGAATATCATGTGCCAAGTGGCTTCTCCTTTTATTGGAATATCTATTCTTAGAACCTGTTTGAGACCTGAAGAACAGATCTTTCTTGCTCTGTATTTAGAGAGGCAATTCCCCTTCTAAGAAGGTTCCTGCAACAATGCAGAGGCAGCTGCTGGTGATGGTAGAGAGTGATGGTAGGGATGGTGTAAGTCCTCTTGCCTTGGGGTCACTGACTTTGTGAGTGAAGGGATACTGGTAATTTAGTTATCTATATTTGTTTTAAAAATATTCTCTGGGATAGGAAAGAGAATCCAGAGGCTTTCTCTTCCTATCTCATACTACACAACCATGGTAGGGCAGATCATTCACGTTGTAATGCATGTGAAAAGTACACCCTGGGAATCTTGCAATGCAAAATCCAGGCAACTGCACTTGATAGTTCTTAATCCTGTATTTTTTTTTTGTAATAAGTTTATATGCCCAATCTTAATAATTAGTTGGGCGTAGGATAGGCAATCATCAGCTTACAAAACAGTTGTGAGTTGTGTGTCAGTCTACATTTTAAAACTGGTTATTCAAAAACAAAAATTGATAACTGAGACCTAATTAAACTAAAGAGCTTCTCCACAGCAAAAGAACTATCAAAAGAGAGACAACCTACAGAATGGGAGAAAATATTTGTAAACTAAGCATACTACAAAGGACTAATGTCCAGAAACTACAAGGAACTTGAACAATTGAACAAGAAAAAAACAAATGACCCCATTAAAAATTGGGCTAAGAACATAAACAGACATATCTCAAAAGAAGACATACAAGTGACCAACAAACATATGAAAAAATGCTCAACATCACTAATCATCAGGGAAATACAAGTCAAAACCTCAGTGAGATACCATTCTACACCAGTAAGAGTGGCTATTATTAAAAATGAAAAAATAACATGTTTGCGAGGTTGTGGAGAAAAGGAAACATTTATAACTATTTGTGGGAATGTAAATTAGTTCAGCCTCTGTGGAAAGCAGTTTGGAGGTTTCTCAAATAACTAAAAACAGAACTACCATTCAACCTAGCAATCCCATTACTGGATATATACTCAAAGGAAAAGAAATCATTCTGCCAAAAAGACACCTGCCCACATATGTATACCACAGCACTATTCACAATAGCAAAGACATGGAATCAACCCAGGTGTCCATAAGTTGAAGACTGGATAAAGAAATGTGGTACATATAGAATATGGAATACCATGCAGCCATAAAAAAGAATGAAATCATGTCCTTTGCAGCAACGTGGATGCAGCTGGAGGCCACTATCCTAAGTGAATTAACACAGAAACAGACAACCAAATATTACATGTTCTTACTTACAAGTTAGAGCTAAACATTGGATAGAAACAGACAAAGATGAGAACAATAGACACTGGGGACTCCAAAAGAGGGGAGGGAGGGAGGGGATCAAGGGTTGAAAAACTTTCTGTCCGGTACTATGTTCACTGTTTGGGTGACGGGATCAGTAGAAGCCCAAATTTCAGCATCGCACAATATACTCTTGTAGCAAACCTACACATGCACCCCCTGAATCTAAAATTGAAAATAAAATAAAACAAAATAAAACTGGTTGTTTGGAATTTAGAATATTTGCAGACAAGGGAAAAAATGAGATACATAGTAGTGCATTTCCTGGGTTACCCACAAAATTCTTCTCAATCATATTGTTACTGAACTTCTAAAGGCTGTTTACAATCTTTTTCCCCCCTATTCTTAGTAAATTTCCTATAGTATTGAATAAGAAATCTTTCATCTGGATTAGTTGTCACCATTTAAAACGAGATTTATCTGGGGAAATGTATACTGCATTTTGTAATAAGAGGAAATCATAGGGGTAACAGGAACTGATTCCACACACCCTTCCAATGCCCCACCGTCTCCCCTCGCCCACAAACCGAATCTCCTGAGGTGAATGCCTCTGCTTAGAGATAGTTGTTGGTGTGGGATCAAAAGGAGAACTGGTTCCCAAAACCATTGTTTTAACATTAACATTATTTCAAATTTTCAGCCATTTCAGAAATGGCAGTATGACAAGTTGTAGAGTTTAAATGTTAACTTGAAATCTACGGCCACACTGGCTATGAGCATTAGCAATATTACACAGAAAGCAGCCACATAACTGTTGAAATCAGCACCTGAAGGATTTTTCTTGATTCAAATCCTGTTTTTGTACCTCCTGAGTCCTGTGCTTTCTTTTTAAAAAAGCAACAACCTAAATTAGGTCTTCTTGGGCTTCTGACCCTGTAGTGTCAGTTGGGTGGGTCCTCTCCTGGTGTTTCTTTATACTTATATAAATTACAGCTTTTTAACAGGCTCTTATGTTCACAATCCTAGAAAACAAATAGGGTTGGATTCTCACATTTGAGTCATCTTACCTCCTGTCTCTCTCATGAGTGTGTTTGAAACACCATCCTAGTTTTATATGTAAAGCACCCTCCTTTCTTGATTCTAGACCCTGTCAAATTCCAACCTACACTAGAAACCTCTTCGTTCTCTTGTCTTAGTTGATCTTCAGCTCGCTTTATGCAAGAAATTATTTTAAAATGATCCCTTTGTTTTCTAGTATTCAAATAGTTTCTGTTTAGCATTACAGTAAATTACCAAGGTATGATTCCAATTGCTGGGTGTAGGGGGAATTTGGGATTGAAACTTCAATCTAGTTTATTTGTCAAGCATTTTACTTTTAACCTCATTCTTGAAAGAAAGCGGGAAAGCTATCAGTCTGAAGGGTGTCTTTAGTGAATAGATTTGGAGGTCCCTCCGAGGGTCTTCTAATGCAATACAGGCATCTCTTTGAAGTGTTCACTCCCCAAAGTCTACAGTTACCACATTCATGCCTCAAGGGATGTGATGCAAAGTGGCCTGGTGCCACCCGAGTAATTATTTTCTCCACATCTTTTACTTAATAAATTGCACCAGAGCATGCACCAAACAAACTGTCAGGGGCATTCCAGCCTCCTGTTGGTCACAACCTTCTCTTCTCCCTTCTCACCCCCTGAGCTGCAAGTTCGGCACAGAATTTCCCCGGATATCCAAGGGATTGCTTTGTTGCTCTGAACAGTCTTTTTATATTTTAGTAAATATATGAGAAGCATTAAGTTAAATCATATGGAATTGCCATTTTTGTAGGTTGAAACTGATAGAATAACAGCAACTTCATGAGGTTCAACCCAGTAGCTTCCTTTGACAGACGTCTCCCTAAAACATCATTAGTGTATGTTTAGTGAAAACCCACTTGGAGTTTATTTAAAATAGAAGCTTCAAGTTTTTCCACTTAGAAAGCTTGAGCCTCTCTACTTGCTCTCTTGTGTTTTTTTCTGAAGATCAGAGAAATAGGACACAAAGCCTTCACGTTTGGAGAAATGCATACATTTTGAGCCTAATGTGAAGTAAGTAAAAAGTCCCTTGGTCTTAGAAGAATTCTTTTTTTCTGAAAGTTATATATGGGTATTATAATGGAAAATGCTTTGAAACCCTAACCAGAGCATTTGCTATAAATAAGAGAGGAGCGGAAGATTGATAAATCTGATAAAGCTGAGAAGGAAGAAATCTTAAAATAAGAAATGAGGCCTGTACCTTCGCTGGAGTGTTAATACAGCCCTGAGTGTATATATAGGAAAATCAAAGACTTGCTAAAGGCAGAGCATACTAAGTCATAGCTATTAATGTGTGCCTAACTCTATTGCCTGGGAGATTTTATTAAATGCAGCGGCCAAGAAAATTGACCTTACTTTTTTTTTTTTTTCCTTTTTTTGGTTGGATCCTTGCTCACGTCACATAAATGAATAGAGCTGACAATTTACTGGTTCATCAATGAAACAATATTAAATTATGAAGATGTAAGGAAAAAATCCTACGCTAACACTGTCGCAGTTTGAAAGGTAAGCTGCTCCCTACAAGGTTAGGAGATATTAACATTCTTTTAAAATCTACATAACATAATGCCACTTGATACACATTAGAGGGTTAAGTGGCCCCTTGACATCTTTGACTACTATTGTGGTGTTGGCAAGTATTTCATAGTAAGGTATAATGTTTTCCACATTCTGCCTTTTAAAATGTAAAAACATCATTTTAAATGCTTTTAAAGTGGTTTTTTTTTTTTTTGTCTATGTGTACGATATTCTGGAAGATTGGACTTTACGAAGTGTGTGTTGTAGTGATCATGTAGGTGCTTTGGGAAGGTTTTGCCCTTGTTTCTATTGATTCACTATACTGACCAGTAAGCTGAGGTTGTGAAAGTCAGACTATTTCTTAATTCTTGTCTTTCGATGGTGCCTAAGAAGTAAAATATTACTCTTCTTTATGTCTTGTCCTGTGTTTAAGATAGGGATCCTTCTCTCTCTAATTCTACCTTCTGTGAGCTTGCTAAAAGTTCATGGTATCCATCAGATTCCAATTGAATACCCATTTCTTTCTAGAGATATCTGTCTACTTCACTCCATTTTTGAAGGGAAATTATGTAATACTAACATTCCCAGGTTACCATCCATTAGTCAATTAATATCCTAGACCCAGGTCCTTCACTTGGATCCATGGACTCTGCTGTAGTTGTAATGACTGTCATACGAGGATCATGGCATGGAAAGATTCTTTTGTTGGAGAGTGTCTGTGCATTCATGATACCCTCACATGGGTTTGTAACTCAGGAAGGATGAAGAGCCACTGCCTCCTCTAATGCAGGATTTCTGATGTATTAGTTACTCTGAGTTCCTGCTGCAGAGGCCAGTGCAGAGTAGGTGCACAGGAATCCCTGTGCACTCACTGCCAATGATGCCTTTCAATCGTACTTGCTAGTGAACCCTTTGGAGTAAGGCATATTTTTGAACAGCATTCAGCAGATTCCTGCTTCAGTGTGGAAAATGGCACTTTAGAAGTTGAATTACCTTTTTCATGGCACCCAGGTTGCTTAATTCGCAAATTGAGAGTAATTTAGTCAGCGGGAGAATATGTTTTCATGTTTGAAGTCCATTGGAATGAATTTGGTGTTCTCTCTGCTCCTTCAGCTTGAACTATCATAAAATGGAGTTCTGGCCCCATATCATTCAGTTACGTGATTCTGGGATATCATTTGTTGTTTTGCGTTGCATCGGTTTAGTTTTAAATATTGGTGATACCTACATCTACTTCTCATGGACTACAGGTGTGCCCTGCTTTCAGAAAACTTGGATATGCTTCAAATTCATGCTTACTATGCCATTGCAGGAAGGGGCAGTGATTTGTACACTAAAAATAGATTGACTTTAAACAATAATTTATCACAAGATTCCTTTAAATAACAAACTCTCTTAGAGCATTTAAAATATGATTTGATTTGAAAAATCAATAGCTACATGCTCAACTTTTCAAGAACACGTCTGCTTTGTAATGTGAGGCAGGTGAAGGCAGGGGCACCGAGCCACAAGGAATGAGGGTCTTAAGTGAGCTGAAGAGGAATTAATTTTAATTTAGAAAAGAATTTGCTTTTCCAGAGTTTCCCAAGAAAAACACCTTCACCTTTATCACCTCCAGAGTACGTAAAGAAAAAAATAATAATAAAGCAGGCCAATTTCAGTTTGGAAAAGGTAACTCTATTTCTTTGGTGGGTCACATTCTGCATTATGCATGTGTGTAAAAGTGAGGTTTGCTTTGATCCTGACTATAAAAAGTTTATTTTTAAACTCAGACTGGGCAGGAATCCAGCGATGCTCTTTCCCCTGCAACATCCTGGGTTTCAGGTCCCCAGCCTGGCGGAATGCAGCTAAGCAGCAGGAAGTAGTTGAAGAGTGTAGAGACTTGATGGGGTGCTGAGGTTTTTTTCCCCCCTTCCTCCCTCCATTTTTGAAATTCAAATTGAATGCAATTTTCAGCTCATTTGAGCCAGAATATACTGTTGCTGAGCTTCAGTGGCTCTTAAATTCAAACTCACAGGAGAAAACAGATATCATCTGTCACAGAGGGTGGGAGAGAGAATACTCCCCGCATTTATTCACAGGAGGCAGAGCTCTAGTAAGTAATTCAAACCTTTCTGACTAATTGACTAATCACCCACCTGCAAACTTATCAACTAATCAATGAAACCTTTAGGACACCCATCTTATGTAGTCTGGGAGTAGCTACCCCCTTCCTTTAGAAAAAATTGTTCAAGCCTATTTTTATAGCATTGGTACTTTAATACCTTTTTGGCAAAACGAGACAGAATATCATGGCAATCTTTTTTTTTCTGCTCTTCCTGACTATTTTTATTGTTTCTATCTTTAATGTCTTTGTCAATTCTATTTATTTATGACTGAGAATTAGCAGAAAGCTTATGGCTGGCTAAGTGGAACAAAAAATTTGAGTTTTTTTTTCTTTTTTTGTTACTATACAGAGTAGTTGAAAAATATCTTTCTTTCTTGGGGGCAAAGATAAGTACCAATTACAAGGGAAAAACCCACTCCTACAGTTCTTGAGTTTGCAAGTGTGGCCAATCTGCAGGGTGGATGTTTCAGGATGGCTTGAGAATGCCTCTTGGTTAAGTTCTGCCCCTGGGTATGTGTCCAGGGAATGCAAATATATTTGAGCAAATAACAATCTGAAATTTCTCCTTTGATTTCAGAAAGGGTGCAAGGTGGCAATTTTGATTCTGAAATGTAGGTTATATGATTTACTGCTGATGCTTGTCCTTGAGTGTTTTAATATAAGTCAAAATTTACATGGGGATATGAAGGCCATTAGCTGTCTCTTGCTGTTTGTCTTCTCCTTCTTCTTTTTTTTTTTCCTCAAGGTCCATGAGAGAAAAGTTAATTATGATGTTATTTCAAAGTAAGTAGAAGTAAAACAATTTGATCTCTAAATACTATTTTTGATGAAGTTTGTTCATAGCTATCATGCTTGGAGTTTAAAATTGTTTTACATAAAGTAAGTATATGGTCTGGCTATATATATTTATATTTATACTCCTGTGTGTGTGTGTGTGTGTTTGTGTGTGTGTGCGTTTACCCATCCCCAAAGTCTCTAAGAAGGTGACAGCAGGAACATCCAAATGGTGGTCATTTTCACATTAATAGTCATCAACCACTGTATTCTCTTAATGGTAATATGCTTGTGAATTAGATCCTTCATAAAAGACATTTATTTCATTTCTTTTATAAGAATGATACTGACATGCCAACTTGTTTTCTCATGATTATACCTCAGTACAAGTACCACAACCATATTGTTGTTTCTTGGACACATGGTACAAGAAGCCAGACATCTACTATGAGGTTGTGATTTATAAAAAGAAATATATATTTGTTCTCTGTTGCCGCCACAACACCCCCAACCTTCACATTCCTGACTACAGAGCTCTTTATCCCTTGGAATTTCCTGTTTGACAGGAGTGTCTTTCATTCTATTGAGGTGACTTTTGGAGGGCTCCCAAATGGGTTCTGGTCACCAGAAAAAACAAGCCATGATTACAAGCTTGGAACTTTCAACCATACCCCTCATCCTCCAGGAAGGGGAGAGAAGCTGAAGATTGAGTTAATAATCGACCATGCCTACAGGATGAAGCTGCTATAAAAATCCCTAATCTGGGCCAGACACGATGGCTCACACCTGTAATCCCAGCACTTTGGGAGGCCGAGGCAGACAGATCATGAGGTCAGGAGTTCAAGACCAGCCTGGCCAACATGGCGAAACCCCATCTCTACTAAAAATATAAAAATTAGTCAGGCATGGTGGCAGGTGCCTGTAATCCCAGCTACTCGGGAGGCTGAGGCAGGAGAACTGCTTGAACTTGGGAGGTGGAGGTTGCAGTGACCCAAGATCACTCCACTGTACTCCAGCCTGGATGACAGAATAAGACTCCATCTCAAAAAAAAAAAAAAAAAAAATCGTAAACTGCAGGATTTCAATTTGCAATTTCAGAGAGCTTCTGGATTGCTGAACATGGGGAGCTTCTGGGAAGGTGACATGCCTGGAAAGGGCTTGGAAACCCCGTGCCCCTTCCCATATACCTTGCCCTATGCACCTCTTTATCTGGCTGGCTGTTCATCTGTATTCTTTATAATATCCCTTATAAATATAATAAACCAGTAAAAGCAAGTGTTTCTCTGAGTTTTCTGAGCTGCTCTAGCAAATCAACCAAACCAGAGAAGGGGGTTAAGGAAACCTCGAATTTATAGCTAAATCAAACAGCAGTTGTAGGTAGCCTACAACTTTCAGTTGATGTCTGAAGTGGAGGGAAGTCTTGTGGGACTGAGCCCCTAACCTGTGGGATCTGATGCTGTTTCCAGGTAGGGAGTGTCAGAATTGAGTTAAATCGTAGGACACCCAGTTGGTGACCACTGGAGAACTGACATGTGGGAAAGCAAAAGCAAGCCCACACGTCTGAACACAGAAGTGTCTGTGTTGAATGTGAGAGTAGGAAAAGCAGTTCAATTTTTCCTATGTTATTACACCTACATTAACCAGGAATCTACATTTTCAGCTAACTACTAGTTATTAGAGTTTTAGTTTTTCTATTAAAATATCTTAAATTTTCAGTTTACAAGTAATTACTGAGTGCTTACTACATACCAGCCATTCATTGTGCTAAGATTTATAATGTATAAAATAGTGGTTCTCTAACCTAAGTGAAGTGGACATTGGAGGTGAAATATCAAAAGAGTCACCAATACGCACTCTCCCAACCCTTTCTCTCAGTGGATAACCACTTTCTAAAAAACAATAGATATGGTTTGGCTGTGATCCCATCCAAATCTCATCTTGAATTGTAGCTCCCATAATTCCCATGTGTTGTGGGAGGGACCATGTGGGAGATAACTGAATCATGGAGGTGGTTTCCCTCATACTATTCTTGTGGTGGTTAATATGTCTCATGAGATCTTGTGGCTTTGTAAGTCTCACAAGATCTGATGGCCTTTCTCTTAGCTCTCATTCTTGCTTTTCTGCCACCATGTAAGACATGCTTTTTGCCTTCCGCCGTGATTGTGAGGCCACCCCAGCCATATGGAACTGTGAGTCCATTAAACCTTTTCTTCAGAAATTACCCAGTCTCGGGTATTTCTTTTTATTTTTGAGATGGAGTCTCATTCTGTCTCCTAAGCTGGAGAGGAGTGGAGTGATCTTGGCTCAATGAAACTTCCGCCTCCCAAGTTCAAGCAAGCCTCCTGCCTCAGCCTCCCGCCTCAGCCTCCCAAGTAGGTGGTATTATAGGTCCCTGCCACCACGTCCGGCTAATTTTTGTATATTTAGTAGAGACGGGGTTTCGCCATGTTGGCCAGACTGGTCTTGAACTCCTGACCTCAAGTGATCCACCCAACTCAGCCTCCCAAAGTGCTGGAATTACAGGCGTGAGCCACCACCCCCAGCCTCTGGTATGTCTTTATCAGCAGTGTGAGAACAGACTAATACACAAATATCATCTAACTTTGGGAGAAAGAGTTGGGAGAAAGGGTGATACACAAAATAATCAGTAATAAGGATAATAAAATACGCATACTGAGCTGTTAAATGTATAGTATTCTTCAAAATTGCTAACAGAATCGGGCAAGGAATGGGCCAGTGGGGTGCTGACATCCTGCAAGAAGGCATTGCAGGGTTGATAGGCCAGGGGTCAGTGGAGGGAAGATGGGGGAGCAGACCAGGAGGGAGGCAAAGCTATAGTCCAAGGGAGAATGCAATTGAGGAATACAAGTGCAGAGCTCTTGAAGCAGAGAGTTCAGTCATGCACCAGAGCCTGTTCTTACTAAGAGAATCACTTGTTAAATTTCTAGGAATTTTGTGATCCAGTTATAATTTAATGTTCTTAAAAATTGAATGATATGAACATATAATAAGTCAGTATGTTAAAACCAAAAGTAATAAATACTGCAAATTAATCACTTTCCAATTATTCTTCTTCACCACATTTTGGTCTTATCCATGTTCTTGAGGTATGGAAGGTCTGGAATACTGCACTTCTCTGCATCTCCTCATCAGCTCCATGTTCACCATGTCATGTTGGTAGCTCAAATCAGCCATGGAGGGAGTATTTACACCACAGAAATTGACAGTGCCCCAAATTTTCAAACGAATTTTTTTTTTTCATTTGAGAGCCAGTTCTTAAAATTTACCAGATGAGCATGGGGTGGGAATAGAGGTGGGGCTAGAAAATTAGAAAGCCTAAGTGAAAAACTTTGAGAAGGCAGGGCTACATTAGAAAAGTGGCTCCATCTCATTAAATTAGGCCAATGGTTTATAGTCCATTTAGAAATAATTGGGAGCCGTTGTCTTCCTTTAAATACTTTTTTATTATAATTAGCATATATTGTCAATATAGAAAATTTGGAAAATGGGAATAACAATGACTATAATATTTTCTATATGTTGCACACTTTTTAAGTGCTTTAAATATAATAAATCATTTAATCCTGGAAACAGTCCTATGGGGTATTGCTGTTATCCTATTTCAAAGATGGAGAAATTGAGTTACAGAGAAGATAAAAGCTTTGGCCAAGTAGAAGAGCTGTGATTTGAAAGCAGGAAATGTTTTAATTCTTGTGGTCTTACTCCTGTAGGATAGTTATCTAGAGTAGGATTGCTAAGCCAAAGTGTATCTATATTTTCAATTTTATAAGAAATTGTCTGTGGATCTAAAAAAATTATATAAATTGGCTGGACATGGTGGCTCATTCCTGTAATCCTAGCACTTTGGGAGGCCAAAGTGGGAGGATTGCTTGAGGCCAGGAGTTTGATACCCGGCTGCACAATGTAGCAAGACCCTTTTCTCTACCAAAAAAAAACAAACAAACAAACAAACAAAAAACAAGTTTGGTGGCGTGTACCTGTATCCCTAGCTACTCAGGAGACTGAAGTGGGAGGATCACCTGAGCTCAGGAATTCAGTAATTTGAGGCTGTGGTGAGCCATGATCACAGCACTGCACCTCAGCCTCAGGGACAGAGCAAGAGAGACACTGTCTCTAAACACACACACACAAACACACACACACACCCCTACCAAAATTGTGCGAGGACGCAATTCCTAGTTACCCATGGTTCTAACAGACCTTACTTTTTGTCAATTTATTATCGGGAAGTAGTATCTTACTTCAATTTGCAATTTTAAAATTATTAATGAAGCTGAAGATCTTTTACAGTTTTATTGGTCATTTGTATCTTCTTTACATGGATTTACTGCCTTGCCAATTTTTTTTCTATTGAAATCTTGTCATTTTCCTTCTTTGTTGAAACTTCTTGTGTACTAACAATATTAACCTCTTTTTCTTAAATGTGTTCTAAAAATGTTTCCTTATTTTATTTTTACCTTTTTTTCACCTCCAAAGATGGAGTTTCACTCTGTCTCCCAAGCTGGAATGCAGTGGTACAATCTCAGCTCACTGCAACCTCTGCCTCCTGGATTCAAGCAATTCTCCTGCCTCAGCCTCCTGAGTAACTCGGATTACAGGTGCACGCCACCATGTCCGGCTGATTTTTATATTTTCAGTAGAGACCATGTTTCACCATGTTGGCCAGGCTAGTCTTGAACTCCTGACCTCATGATCTGCCTGCCTCGGCCTCCCAAAGTGCTGGGATTACAGGCGTGAGCCACTGCGCCTGGCCTTATTTTCACCTTTTAATTTTGGTTTGGATTATATTTCATGATAGAAAAGAAGTCAAATGTATTTATTTTGTGTGGTTTTTTTTGTGTGGTTTCTCATTTTTCTGTCTTGATTAGATTGGCTTCTCCTCTGAAAGAAAGAAAAATAATTTTTTATTCTAAATATTTTGTAGGTCTTTTCAACATGATCCCTGCTTCCCACAGCTCATAGACAAGTCGGGGAGATGACTGCAGAGCACAGGGATTTCTGCTTTGTGTGATCAGTGCAGTAACCAAGGGTGCTCAGAGTCCCAGGAGAACCCTGAGGAGGGCACCTGGGCCAGTTGGGCCAGTTGGGAGGCGGGGTGCGGCTGGTCCTCCTGAGAACAACATCCCAGCTGAACCTCTAAGGCTGAGGCAGCAGGGGTGGGAAGATTTCCAGGGGAGGGAAAGAGCAAGTCAGGGAGCTGGAAAACTTTGAGAAGACAGAGTCCATTTTCCAGAATAAGGAAGGAGCAGTTTCTCAGTGTGGGTCAAGGGAAAACATTTTTCATAGGAAGGGAGAATTATTTTCCTGAATTTCTCTTATTTTACACAAAGTGTAGGCCAGAGAAAGGTATTTTAAGCTGAAGACAAAGAAAGTTCTGAAGGTGAGGTTAGAAAAAATGAAATAATAAGTCAATAAGGGTAAGGAATACCTTCCCCCAAAATGATTAGGGACGGACAAGGGACAAGGGTCCTCATATGAGAATTAGGAGAAACGTGCATGTCATCTTTAATATCCATGTGCCTTCTCCTAGATGCTTTGGGACCAGACAGTGACAGGTGCCCCCTCACTGAACTTGGCCATTAGCCTCTCAACTTCCAAGTCCCACATCAGCCACACTAGAATAATATCGCTTAACATGCCAGCTTTCCTTACAAAAATCACATGAGTTCCCATTATCTCTGGTGAGATCTGTCCTCATTGGGCAGTTAAGCTCTCCACAGCATTATCCCATCACCCACTTCTAGTTGCTCTTCTTCACTTTAAAAATCGTAATCATTGTGGAACCTTGTGTGTTCTACAGACAATGCTTCCCATTTGCAGTTCTTTCTTTTTGGGGCCTTCTCCATTACTCTTTGACAAGCTAACTGGAGTCCCATTTATCTTTCAAGGCTCAGCTTAAATGTCACCTCCTTCCTGCAGCCTTTCCTGACACCTTGAGCTAGAAGAAATCTGGATGTTGAAGTGTCTGTCAGTACTATTTAAGACTCATGCTGAAACAACAATGTGTTATAGTGCTGTATTTCTACAGGTTCTTAACTAGATTGAAATTTCTGGAAGGACAACAACTATGTCTTATACGTCTTTGCAGTTTCCAGGTCTTTAACACAGTGAAGTGTCATCCACCCTGACAAAGACTAGAAGACTAAACTTATCTCTAGAAACAGACCCAGACCCATGGGCAGCAGAGGCAAGGGCAGAGAGGACACCCACAGAATAAATAGAATGTAAAGTCAGTCTGAAAATGGGGGGTTGAAGCTTGAGGAGAGAGTAATTCTAAATAAACCTCAGAAGGAAGTGAGCCGGGGAATGCTCAGGGGATGAATAAATGGATCACCTGGTATTCATGGGGGAGGGCAAAGTTGAAGTTAAATAGAATGAATTGGTAATGAGCCATGTTCACATCTTCCTTTGCACTTGAGAACCAAAAAGCAATATGGATATAGAAGAGACCCAGAATATCTGAAGCAGAAGAAAAGAGGTTAGAAGGGAGATTAAAGATGCAAGAGAAAAAGAAGGATGTGTGAGAAAAGGGAGAAGTGAGTCAGAGAAAGGTTCTTCGAAGGGGATGTGAGTCAGAAAGGAAGATGACATATTAAACTTGGCAGAATGTCCATGAGGTGAGGACAGTGGTGAGGGGTCTCTCCTGGACTCAGAGAGGAAGGATGTCCAATGAAATCAGGTGGTGACTAATAACTTAGATAAGGTAAGAGTGATACAGTATGGGTGTTAGGGGGTTTCCTGAGGGCTGGAAATCAGGTATGGTTTCTATAAGAACATGGGGAGGTTGATGGCAGGACTGGCATGGCAGTTGTGCTTGCAAAGGGATCACAGATGTAGCATTTTATAGTTGAATAGCATCATAAAACAGGAAGAGACCTGGGGGGTCTGGTCCAATATTCTCATTTGGCATTTAGGACAAAAAGTCTAAAAGTCTTAATGCCATCTCCTAGGCCCCCTGTGGTCTGCACTCTGCCCACCTTTCAGGCCTGATCACGTACTTCTCTGCTTTCCTAAACTCCTGCAAAGCCAAACCACCTGTGATGCACTAAGCCTTGCATTCTTTCTCATTTCAAATACCATTTTCTCTGTCTGGAATGTTCTTCTACATACTCCTTGTTTTTTTGCCCAACTCTTATTCAAATTCCAGGTCTCAGCTTAAAAACATTTCTTTAAGCACTCCCTCTCCCAACTCCCCTCCACACACGCACTGGGTCAAGTCTTCATTATATGTTTCCAAGCATTCATTTCCTATGTTTAAAATTTGATGGGAGATGTATTGCCTTTTTGATGGCCCCTTTTCTCTTCTGGGTTCTGAATTCTATTGAGTCCCATCTTTTAGTATTGTACTTGTCACAGAGTAGTTGCACAATAAATATTTCTTAAGGGAAAGAAGGAAGGAAGGAAGGAAGGAAGAAAGGAAGGAAGGAAGAAATTTGAGTGACCAACTTTCACCACCAATTGTTAACAGAGCCTGACAAGTGTCTTCTGAAACTATCAGGTGTGACTTGAACATTCACATTCAAACTTGGGAGACCAGTGTGGTTTTTTTTCCAGTATTTTTTTTTAATTGTGGTGAGAAAATTAACTACTTTAGCCATTTCTAAGTGTACATACAGTTCAGTGGCATTAAGTGCATTCCCGTTCTTGTTCATCATCCATCTCTAGACATTTTTCGTCATCTCAAATTGAAACTCTGTACCTATTCAACAATAATTCCCATTTCCGCTCCCCTCCTGTCCCTAGCATCCCCCATTGTTTCTATCTTTATGAATTTGACTACTCTGGGTGCCTCAAATACGTAAAATCATACAATGTTTGTCCTTTTGTATCTGGCTTATTTCACTCAGAGTAGTGTCTTCAAGGTTCATCCTGGCTGTAGCATGTATCAGAATCCTAATCTTTTCCAAGGCTGAATAATATTCCACTGTATGTAGCGACCACATTTTGTTTTTCCATTCGTTCGTTGATCAACATTTGGATTGTTTCCATAGGAGACCATTGTTTTAAATCCTAAAATACATAATCCTCCATGTAATCTAGTAACCTGGGTGATGGTCAGTGGCATGCAGCTGGAGGATTTAATCAGGGAAGGAAAGGATAGATGGAAGAATCATCAATGTGCTTAGGAAAGTCATTAAAAATGTCCACCAACATGGAGGCTGTGACAGGAAGAAGAGGAGATGTTCCCAATGGGTCATGGCAGTCTTGACGTGAAGAAGCCAATGAAGATGGATGCTGTGAGTTTCTTAATGATAGTAAATATTGAGAAGTGGGGTTGAGAGATGCTCCTCTTTTTAACCTTCCCTTGTTATTGAAATGGAGGAGTAGGATGGCTAGAAGGGGCAGAAAAAACTGAGACATCCTCTGAGAGGAGACACTGGGGAAAAGAGGTGAGAAAAAGTGGAGGCTAAAAGGGAGTTTGCCCACAGATATTTTACAGGGGAAAAATTCAATGGTGAAGGAAGAGTCAATCAATTCAAAGCCATTCTACAAATTTCATGCAGGGAGAGCCCTCAGCACAAGATTGATGCATATCTATTCTATAATTAACAACAAATATGAAGGAAGAGATTCCACGGTCACCATTAGGTTCCAATCCCTCATGATCAAGACTTTCTTCTTTTTAACTAGACTATTTTGGGCCCTTTTCTTCTCTTTGTCTTTTCAGTAACTGGAAAAGAATTACTAAAACTCACCGCATGAAAATCCCTCATGTGCCTGAATTCTTTCGAAGTTAAAGATTGGAACTGGATTAAACTCTTTTCCCTGAACAACTTCTTAGCTACAGTTTTCTAAGCCTTTAATGCCCTTTGAATTGTCTGCTCTAAGTTCTCTTGGGTTAAAGTACACCAGTAAGAATAGCCAGATTTCATCATATTCCGTGCAAAGCTAGTGCTCTCCTTTATGATCTGGGAGCCCCGTCCCACGGTGCCAGCATCCAGTATGGCACCAGTCCTGCCTTGGAGTAAAAGAATGCCATATTCCTGAAGGAAATTTCTCAGCCTGCAGAGATGGGCCTATGGCGTGCCTTAGCCATCAAGCTCAACCTCTCAGCCTAAAGGCAAAGCAAGTCACTTTCCAAGATATGGCTGGCCCTAAGATTGTGTTAGCCTTTTGGAAGTATTATCCTTTTTCTTTCTAGTTCAGAAGCTCAGCACGTTGGCCCATTTCAAGTTGCCTCTGATCTTTAACTGCTGCTCCTCAGCCCCTTGGATCCATCCGTGGGGATATTCTCACTGGTCACTTTGCAGAGCTCCCTCAGGCCAAGAACGCCTCCCTCCCTTTGTTTCTATTTAACCCTTGCCCTTCAGGATGGTGAGGGGCCGTCTTCAGGCTCCCTCCCTTGTAGTCTATTATTACTTGCAGGTGATTAGCAGGCAGGTCCCTTCTAAGCAAAAAGGAACATTGCCCCAGGCACCGCATTCCCATAGGCTCTTGCCATTTTGCTACAAAAGAGAAAAGTCGAGCCTTTGAAGAGTGTATATACACTATTCATGTACTTAGAAAGAGAAGAGTGTCTATAAAATTTCAGGAACAGCATTGGATTTTACTCAGTTATCAGACGGCAGAACTCTTGAGTTATGGTTCGGATTGCTTTCAGAATTAAAAAGAAGCAGTTGCCATTTCTAAGCATCTAGTCTTTTAATAAAAGTTTATTTGAGAATTTCTCTCTAGACACTAATCCCCCAACAAGCTGTATTCCAGTGAGACAGAGTGTCCATGAAATATAGTAATTGGAGCTCTGTTGGGCTATTCTTCGTGCAGGGAGAGCTCGCTTAGTGACAGCGTGCTGCATTCAGCATTCAGCATTCAGCATTCCACCCTGCACTCTGGCTACTCATTTGACCGGATGAAAGCTTCCTTCTCTACCTCAATCCTCCAGGCTTTTTTGTCACCTACACTGCTACCTTCAGATCCCCCAGGGGAAATATTATATGCTTCTTTCAACATCTTGAGCTACTGTCCCCAGCATTAAGTGAAACATTATACTTTTTTTTTTGTATCTCTATGGCTGCAAGTGCAATGTCCCTCTCAGACCACAAAAAAAAGTAGCTAGTTCATTTTCCAGAGTTTTAAGTGGCTAGTTTCTCTCCTATTATTTTTCATTGAAAAATAAAATTTTAAAAATAAATGTAACTTTTTCCCCTTCCCTCCTCTGCCAAATAAATATTGCCAAACCATTTGGTCTTTGGACTCCATGGATTCACATTTCATGTGTAAGAGCTACAGGAACGTAACAGGAGTGATTTTTTTTTTTTTTTTTCATAGGTGTTCTCAGTTTTCCTGGGATGGAAAGTGGTTGAGCTGAAGTACCTGTTCCCACAGAACAGGCCAGGAAACAAGTCCTCTGTCTCCTCAGTTTCTTTGGCTCTGGATTTAATTTTTTACTCAGTTATGAGAGTGTGGTGTGTCCCTTAGAGCACCTGGCCAAATTCATCTGATCTGGTGTTTCCCAGGTGTGTGCAGATCTGCGGAAGCAGCAGCTCGAGGGCAGGGGCCTGGCATCTGTGTTCTAATAAGTGCCCGAGGTGCTCCTTTGGGTCTGGCAAGTCTGGAAAACACTGGTCCATCCATCCCAGCGTTTTGCTTGCAGACCTGTACCAGATTTCAGGGCTGTCTGAGGGCTGTGGAGTTGTTTGTGTGGCCTTTTTCTCATGCTCGCTCAGATTGTTTTCTCCTGAGGCGATCATGAACTGTGAAGAGCAGACCCACTTTGGTTTTTTCTGGAGACAGAGTCTAGCTCTGTTGCCCAGGCTGGAGTGCAATGGTGCGATGTTGGCTCACTGCAACCTCCACCCCCCGGGTTCAAGTGATTCTCCTGCCTCAGCCTCCCAAGTAGCTGGGATTACAGGAGTACACCATCACGCCTGCTAATTTTTGCATTTTTGGGAGAGACAGGGTTTTGCCATGTTGGACAGGCTGGTCTCAAACTCCTGACCTCAGGCGATCCTTCCTCCTCGGCCTCCCAAAGTGCTGGAATTACAGGAGTGAGCCACCACACCCAGCCGAGCTGACCCACTTTGAATAAACCAGGAAAAGAGGGAGCATTCCGCCCCCCACCCCCTGCCAAAAAAAAACAAAAACCCAATCCCTGTCCCCCCAAAAGCAGAAAAACCTCAGGGGCATGTTCTTCTCTTGTATTTGAGAATAACCTTAGAAGGTATAAAATTGAAATACTCCTTCTGGGAACCGCTGCTGTCTCGCTTGTCTCAACATGTTTGTCATTGTTGTTGTTGTTGTTGTTTTTGAGACGGAGTCTCGCTCTGTCCCCCAGGCTGGAGTGTGGTGGCGTGATCCCAGCTCACTGCAACCTCCGCCTCCCGGGTTCAGGCAATTTTCCTGCCTCAGCCTCCCAAGTAGCTGGGACTGCAGGTGCACACCATCATGCCCAGCTAATTTTTGTGTTTTTAGTAGAGATGGGGTTTCACCATGTTGGCCAGGCTGGTCTTGAACTCCTGGCCTCATGATCTGCCCGCCTCGGCCTCCCAAAGTGCTGAGATTACAGGCATGAGCCACCACACTTGGCCAACATGTTTTTATAACAACAGTCATGCAGCCTGTTGAGCCATCCTGTTTAAGTCCCCAAACCTTTGTCTCCCTGCGGGAGAACTGCCTGTAGTTCCTATTGCTTGATAAGGTGGCTCAGAAAAGGGACCTGTTTCAAGGACCTGGAAATCTTCTTGGGTAAATAGTAGCAGATGATACAGAAGAAAACCAGGAAGCTTTGGGGTATGCTGGGGAGAGCTACTAGATGTAAATATGCATAAGAAAGACCATATACTTTTATTATCTATGGAGTAAGTCAGGCTAGGGGCTGAGGAACAATTGAAAAGAGTATCTTGGGTACATAATGAAGTTTTAGAGTTTCTCACCTCACCCGCTCCGGCTTCCTGTTTGCCCAAGTCACATTTCCACCCTGTCATAAATACACCCTGGCTGGAGCTGCAAACTCTATCCATAACAACAAAAAGCCATGACATGAGCCTTTCCTGTATTTGCAACACTCTTTGGATTGCCATGGCAACAATAGTTTTAATTATGGAGAGGCAAAATGATAACTTGTATATCAGATGTGGCTCACTTTTCCCTGTGGACAAAACTCTGATTTGAGAGAGGCTTTGCATGTGGATTTTCCTTCTAGGCTGGATTTTATTATCTGCTCTAACAGACAGCTCTTTTGCTTATGGAATGAACCAGAAGAAGCCGAAGCCCTGGCTGAAGGGGCTGCTGGACACTGGCCCTTGTGGAGGCAAATTGGACCTTTTGGTCTCGGAGGCAGCCTGATGTGCTTGTCACATGTGCATTTAAGAACCAAGTGAGCCACTGCTCTCGAGGGCTGCTTTTGGCCTCCCCTTTCAACCAGTGGAAATCTGCATGTTAGGATAGAGACTTGCGTGAAGTATCATCTGGTAATCATCCTTGACAATGTTCAGGATTATGCTGGAGGGACAAACAAGTAATTCCATTGCAGTAGCAGTCATGGAAATATACAAATCATAGCAGCTTTCCAATCAGAGCTGTGGAGGGGGAAATGTGGGAGAGAAAACCTCTTCCTCTGTCTGCTCCCCCTGCCCTTCATTTCTGGATCCACTTGCTCACTCCTCGAATTTCTCTTCAGGTTTGGAAAGGTATCACACCATCTCTAAATAATTCTGGGCTCCCTCATTTTGAAAGCTCTTGCAAAGCTAAATAATCTTCTTCGTAGGTAAACATAAATCATTGTCTACCTTCTTTGCTCCTTGAGTAGACCTTTTGATACATTCATTAATTATGGCCACTGCCTGGTGGTGCAGTGATGGCTGAGTCAACTGCCGTGAGCATCTTTCCTGGAACACCCCCATTTCTGACACTGAACCCGAAAATCCAATTCAGTGTTAAAGAGGCCCTTCATTGTGACACTGGACAGCCAGGTGGTCAGGCAAGTAAAAGAAATATGCCTGAAAAATGCAGCAGTGTGGTTGTAGGAGTGAGGGTTGGAGAAAGCGGATGCATGGAATGTTGATGGAATGATGCTGTCCTTAAAACCTGCTGCCACTGTTTCTAATCTCTGGCAACCTCTGGAATAAGATCTTGATCCTCTGCTCCGATCTGCCGACTCCACCAACAGTCCAGTTAATCACAATCCCAGCTTTTGAAGGCTAGAATGCCCATGCAGAACTATGGAGTAACAGGCACCATGGTTCTCATTTCTAATCCTTTCCCACATTATTTTTTTGAAAATAAAAAAAATACAGAAAAGTCCCGATTTTTGGTAAATCTTGCTTAACGAATGACACAGTCTCTGTGTTTGTTTTGTTTCCATATTCAGGGAGCTTTGCAGCTATGATTTTGATTTTGGAGTTTAGGCATGTTAATTAAGCCTTTGTATGAAAGCAGAGGGGTTCTGTTTCTTGTTTGTTAGTTTAATAAGATTTAGTGTTAAGAATGGCACTGAGAATCTGTCAGAATTAGCTTGGCTGCATATGTGTAGCTCAGCGCTTTGAGACCCTTGAAATGTCTGTTTTTAGGACATCAGCAGGGGGCTAATGAAAAGGCTTTGTTGATTTTAACGAATTGCAAGCCACTGTAGCCAAAATAAATATAATCTGCTTTTTGGATTAGTTGTCACAGATGATTTTACCTACTAACAGTGATTAAAGAACCCGAGTGGACCAGAAGCATAGCTGCTCTCTGGTGACTCTTGTTAAAATAGCAATAAACAGAAGTAAATAAAGACTTAGGGCATAGTTATCTTTAATAAACAGTGACACCAAATATACAGTGTGCAGGCGTGAAAGGGTAGGAGTGGAGGCTTAGGGAAGACTGGGGTGTCAAATACCTGTATGGCGCACAACAGTATGGCTCTTGCTGCCACAAAAACTTGCAATTGTTAACAACAACAGAAAACCCACAGGAAACACTAAAGTGCTTGCTGGTATTGTTCATGTGTTGCAGTTGTGGTTCATTAGAAAGTGGTTAGAAACCCAGGGCTATCTTCTTGTTTCCCAGCTCCTTTTCCAAAGCCAATCCAATTCATTGCCCTTCTACTCTCATCTTCCTTCGGACTCGGGGACCAAAGTTGAAATCCTGCAACTATAGGATTAGAGTATGAAAATGAAGGAAGTGTTAATTACTTGTGTAATTATTAACCTTCTTGCTGCAATAATTCTACCTAGTTAATGAACAGGCGACCAGCACTATATCCTTCTTTGTATTTTTCTACCCTGATGAAAAGAATGACTTGCCCCCATGGACAAATATGATCCTTAGATTTCCCCAGGAAAGTCTCAGTCCTGGTTTTCCCTCATTACTGCTTAACTGCAACTCGAACTAAAAAGGTTGTGTCTGAAACCCTCTTAGGCAGGGCCTGGGAGTGCTGGCTGAAAGATGCCTTTAGTAGCCAGAAAAATTATCAGGTGAGAGAAGCTACAGTTTTTCCTATTATTTTTAATTTTATCTAATGTTTTAAAAAATGCTGTGTACGCTTCATCTGTGATGGCAAATCAAGTGACAGTCAGAGCCTTCCTTAGCTTCTCTTTGCCCTGGAGGGTAGATATTATTGTATCTGTTTACAGAGGCAGAGACTGGTGTGCCCAAGGTCCATGGTGAGACATAGAGAGAACCAGCAATAGATCATGGCCTTCCAGTTAGTTCCTGGTGGTAACCGCGGTGTTATCCCACTGTTGACTGGCCCAAAGCAGTGCACACCCACTCACAGTTTCAAAGATTACAACCTTCACCCTCCAGAACTAGTAGCTGTCATTATTAAGGTTTTACCATGTGCCAGGCACTGTCCATTATAGATAGCATGCCATTTGATAATGCACAATAAATGTGTTCATCTCATAAATATTTCTTGAGTGATCCCAAGTACCAGGTTCTGCCTTAGAGATGCAGCAGGGAATAAAATTAATACAAATTGCTGCCCTCCTGAAGTTTTTATTCCAGTGAAAGGAGTTAAGACAATAAATGCAATATATTTTTAAAAATTCATTATATTAGAAGGTGGTAAGTGCCATGGAGAGAAAGCAGGAGAGTAGAGTTGCAATTCAAAATAAGATGAGTGTAAAAGCCCCACTGAGCAGGTGATCCTGGAGCAGAGACTTGAAGAAAGTGAGTGAGCAGCCACCTAGGTGTCTGGGGAAGAGTGCAAAGTGAAGAAGTGCAGAGGCTGTCACCAGAGTGCCATAGGAGGATTGGGGGTGGTCAGAGTTAATAAGAGGTCAAGTTCGTAGGAGTTCACAGTCCATTGTCAGGAACGTGTCCTTTACTCTTTGGGAGATGGGGAGCCCTTGGGAAGTTTTAGACAGAGGCTTGGCACTATATCTCTTACATTTCAAACCTTGAGAAGTAGGTAATGTTATCCTCGTCTTACCGATGGAACACAGAGGGAGCGCAGAGTAAGTTCAGTTAAGTACTTGAAAAAAGTCACCATGCGACTACGAGGCAGAGAACACACTGTCTTACTCCTCCATGCTTCTACTACTCTCCACCTCCTGATGAAAGATGTGTCTGGTATCTACGTGATGTCTTTCTTACCATCAAATGGGAAAAAAATCTTGCCAACTTTATTTTTTAGATGATATACTCTTTGAATATCTGGATTCAAAGTCATGTAGTAATTGGACCATTCAGGATACCATTTGCATCATTAAGTTTAGTTTCCAAATGAGACAGCAGAACTTAGGGAAATCTTTAAGTTGGGTAAAACTGCTTGAGGTCACATAAGCAGGTAGTGTTGGGTCTGGGATTTAAACTTAGTTCTGCTGCCCAACTCTGAGTCGTGTGCCTTGCTCACAGCATAATGCTGCCTCTACAACACTAACAATTTTAGACACTAAGATGCATTAAACATATGTAGGGAATGAGATGCCTGTAATAGTGACCTTTTCATGCAGCTCCTTCCCTCAACTTCTTCCTTCATGTTCCAGGACAGATCCTGGGGCAGATGTTCAGTTATCTGCTGGATCATATTGACATTCTGTAGCTAGAAAAGGCAGCAGTGTAATAAGTGAAAGCATTGTGTTGAAGTAAGTGTTTGGGGACTGTCCTTAGATTTCATTTGTCTCGGGAATGTATTTTCCAAATCCTACAAACCACCACAAGGTGATATAAGTCTCTTTCTTTGTACATCAGTAACAATCTATTCTGGCTTGTTTCTTTTATGGTGAACTTGAAAGATAAAAAGGCGTCATTAAATATTCTCATCTAATTCTTATAATGAATGTGAAAGGCTATGCCATGGCTGGCAAATGCAGGCACACAATTGTCCCTACAGAAAAATATGCACACACACACACACACACACACACACACACTCCCATACATTCACACACAACTAGAGTTCTCTATTTTCTAGGTCTTGTTTGTAATTTTGACTCATGTTGATTATCTTGATCAAGTCTATTTGAACGATTTAAATCATTATTTTCCGTGACTGGAGTCCATACCAGCTTCTGGACATGACTTTTTAAAGAAGGCTTTAAGTCCACAATCTTTAGAATTTTGACGGACTAAACAAACACTCTTTTTGTAGTGCGAGCACAGCATTGCTCTTTTACTTCACTAAATAACTTTGCATTTCAACCTTGTATTTTCTGTGAAGGAAACACTGCCATGTGAATGAATGATATATTATACAACTTCATCTTGCGGCAGGCAAGTTCTTCCCCAGTGCATTTCTGATGTTCTCTTGTATCGTAGTGCTACCCTTTTGTAGGCTTCGCCTGGCATCTGCCACCATTTCCCTGAATAACATAACAAGATGCCAGTGATACTCAGTGTTAGACTTATTAGAATAAAATTTAATGCAGGTGCTCTGTTCATTTTCCATGGACTCTTACTTGGGTGTCTGGCATTTTGAAATAAGAGGAAGTAATTATCTTGTTCTCCTACCATACACTGACAGGTGGGACGGACCCAAGCAAAAGCATGGTTCTGCTTAAAATTCAAATTAACACCCAGGTCAGGTCTGTGGTGGTATAGAAACATGATATTTCTCCTCCATGCAAGACTAATTCGGATATGCAATGCGAGTTTTTCTTGTCTGATTTCTAGAGAGGGGGCCTAGCTATGGTGATAGGCTGTTTGTTTTTTCCTTGAATTCTGTAAGAGAAGAATAAATAGAAAATATTCTGTTTTAATGCGTTATTGAAGAAGCAACTTTGTTTACTAGAAAACATTGTTAACCTAGCAACGGATTTATACTGGTTGGTGTTCAAATTTCAGAGCTGCTTTTCAGCCCAAGCCTGAGTGTTCTAGCTGTATGATTGGTCTCCTCACCAAAGCCTTTGAAATATGATGTTTCTCAGCTCAACCCCGGAAGTGCTGTTCCTAAAATGATTAACATTTTGACAAATTGAATATAAAATTATCTGTGCCACATGGATGGCATTTTCTCTGTGAAGGGAAAGACTAGTATCCCTTGCTTAGCAGGTGACTTGGAATTAGCAAACCCTTGGCTCTAGGAGAAAGAGCATGAAACCAGAGCCAATAAGCACGTGAGGCCTCCCGTTTGTGAGTTTCAAAGTTATGGCAAGCTAATTTCCCATAGTTTCCTTAGTGGCTGGATACAAGCACTTTTACTCTGAAATGGAAACATTAAATAAGGAAGTGAATTTATACAGGTTTATATTTGAAACTGACATAAAAATATGTAACAGCTAATACCAGATATTAAGTATTATCATTAATATTTTTTGTAGTTTATAAATGTTATATTATGCATTTGATATTCATAAGTGTGTGATGCAGGTAGTATAGGCATCATTATCCTCATTTTCTAGATTAATAAATGAGTTCAGAGTTTATCTGATTATATATATGTACTTATCTATAATATATATATTATTATATATATATATATCTACGATCAGAAATGTTACTCTGGTTTTCAGGTTCTCTGATTTCAAATATAGGGCTTTTTAAACAATATAACCTTGACTTCTATAGATTTTTTTATTTTTAGCTAACATTCTGCTTTATTATAAATATTTTAAAATTTTAACTCAAAGCACAATCAGTTTATCACTGAAATTTGAGTTATGGAAAGGTTCCATTAGGTCATTATCGTCTTTATTTTTAAATCTCATATTGAAAAGTTAAATAATAATAGAGAACAGGAAGAAGTCTCTAGAGACAGGAAGAGGATTTGATGAAGTTTGCATGTGAGGAATAAGCTGAGCATGTAGTATATCTACGTAGAGAAGCTTGCACTATGTAGAATTATAGAGAAGAAAAATTTGCAATTTGTTTCAGCCTTAAAAATAGGTAACACATAGCAGGCTTATTTTCCCCACACCAGTTTATAGAGTTGAGGCAGAATCAGATGACCGAGAGAGCAAGGTGTTCCTTTGAAAGAGAGAGCAGGGCACATATTGCTTTTCCAAACTCTCTGTGTACATACAGCTGATTCCATTCATTAGTACATTTAACATGAAGAATATGAGAATGTGGAATACTTAAAATAACCTTAAAAGTCCATATTTGAAAAGAGGAATTTTCCCAGGAGTAAACAAAATTAACTGTCCCAGAAGCTGATGTTTGGAATTGAATTACAAATGCCTTTGTAGATTTTAAATTTCGCAAAACATGTTCTAGCATCATTTAAAAATAACAACTTTAAAGGGCTCATAAATAAAGACATAAAAGGCGTTTTGACATTTAATACAAAAACAGCATTTTGATGAACTGGGTAAAAATGAATCAGAGACATATGGATTACATATTTCTTATAGTGCGCCTGAGTTTTAAAATTGAGGCAGTGGAAATCTGGCAAAATATTTTTGGGGAATTTGCTACATATACTATATTTAAAAAGAGGTGAAGATGAACTCCAGACTGCTATGATTGCTCATGACATTGAATTTGATAACTTTTAATTTGCGGATAAGAAATTCTTGTGAAATAGCTCAATCTGTCTATGTGTTGTAGAAGTGAGTGGTTGGAGACAGTGAGTACCAATTCATTTGATCACATAATCATTCAACAAACACACAATGCCAGCTTCTGTACTAGGTACTGGGGTGACTTCTATGATGGCTAACATGAACTGTGGACTCTGCTCTTGTGGGAAAGGTAGACAGTTGTAGGAAGGGACTCACAAATTTCTGGGTGTTACAAATTCCAAATACTTTGGGATATATGAAAGAGACCACTTACAGAGTATTTACTGGGTGTCAGTCACTGTGCTAACCACATCACATTCATTATCATGTTTAACTGTGAGATCTCTATAAAATAGGAATTATTATTTTCCCTTTTAATGGATGAGAAACATAACATCAAAGTGTACAGATCAGGTGACTTGTTGCGTGTCAGTGGTAATTGGCTACATTGGTTGCTCACAGTGAACCATGTCTTTTATACTCACACTCGTGTAGTCACTACTCCTTGAATCAAGGCTGGCCCTGGGATTCACTTTAACCACTAGACTGTGGCAGAAATGATCTCGTTCCAGTTCCAGACCTAAGCATTAAGTAGACCTGGCAGATTTCACTTCTGTAATCTTGAAAGCCCTGTCACCTGGTAAAAAAAAAAAAAAAAGAAAAGAAAAAGAAAGTCTATTTACGCTGCTGGAGAGACTGTATGCTGAGACTGTGTAGAGAGACACAGGAAGAGGGAGAGACCCTGAGATTCTAGGGGAGGAGAGAGAGAGGTTCAGTTGAGCCCAGATCCCAGCCAACTAGCCAGCTGAATGCAGCCACATGAGCAACCACCAGTAAGATGAACCAAACGGTGCCGCTGAGCCCCGCTCAGATTATGGACTCCTGAGCAAATACAATGGTAGTTGTTTATAACCATTGAGTTTGGGTGGTCAGTTACATAGCAAAAAAAAAAAAAAAAAAAAGACCAAAGCTGAGTGGAATTTGAACCCAGATCACCCTGGCTGTAATGTATGTATATTTTTTCTCACTGTGTTTGCTCATGAGATGAGGGTGAGGAGTGGAGGAACGGGATCCCGTGGTATTTGAGCACTTCTCAAAATGGTCTACATCTGACATGAATGAATTCTGAAAAAGAAAATGTTAGAAGACTCTTTACTTTGTACTTTAGAGGAAAAGAGGAACACAGCAGTGGTATAGGACCCATCCCCAGGGTCTTCTTGCTGCGCGTGCCTGGCGGTGCGTGTATCAGAAAGAACATGAGCATGTGTCCCCAAATTCTCATTCCTCATCCTCTTCCTGGGCAAATGCCATGTAAATGTTTGTATTGACTTTATTTAGAATTATCAAACTAATAACGGACGCTAATGAATTCCTGTCTTTCACTTGGGAGTTTATAAAGTTAGCACTGACAGGAACTTTGAAAAGTACACAATTCAACACACACATACACACATGCGGGGCATGATGAACGGTGACATGAAACAAATGGTGATCAAAAGATTTGAAACAGGGGCAGCATGCAGCGGTCAGGGAGAGCTGAGGGTCCCTGGCTGATAACACAGGGGAGCACTTGAAAGGATAATTTTCTGGCAAGTCCACGTTTGAAGTGATGTCATCTTTTTTATTCTCTCAACTCAATTGCTTCTCTGAAGCTCATTCTTTCCATTCTGATGAGGAGCAAAAATGTTACATCAAAGGTTAATGCTTGAATTGGGGCTGAAAGGGAGAGGAGAGTGGGTGGGCACATGTACACACACATACACAGTGGTAGAGAAAGAGAGAATCACAAATGACTAAAAGTTCTTAAAAGTACGATATAAAGGAAAATAGCCATCTTCCTCCCTCCCGTGGCGAATAGTTCACAAGATCTCCTAGAGTTTGGATGTGAACTGTCACGCTGCATACAAACGAGGGTACTATCACTGGCTGTTTCCTTTGGAAGCCCAAGGTAGTACAGTGTGTGAAGAGCGACGCCGTGATACCATCAGCACTTCCGGTGCACACAGCAAGCTCCTGATTTGCCGAAATAGACATTCCTGGGTTCTTTTCTCAGCATTACCTGGATGTCAGTTAACACTGCTCTTTTTCCAGTCTTCCTCAGGAGACTCTCTTCAGTAGATGCAGCCTTGCATCCTGTGCATCTGCTACTGTAACAGCGGTTCAGATTTCTCTTTGTAATCAAGTGCTCATTTCCAGGGTTTGTTTGTTTGTTTGTTTGTTTGTTTGTTTTAGCTATCTTGGCTGTTTTGGGTTGGATGGTAGATTGATTTGATTTTGTATGAATGCAAAATGTTGCGTTCAAAGTGTTGAACTTTGAATGTTCAAAGTGTTGAAAGAGCACCTTCTCCGTTCTTCTTCTCCACCCCATCTGCAGCCTCCTTAAGGAGAGAGGAATGCGTGGTGGTTTTTCTCATAGGTTGTTTTTTTCTAAGTTGTGGTGACATATTTGGACTCTTCATGCCAACCAACAGATGCGAGGGTGAGGGACCACCTGGCTCTTGGGCATCCTTTCAGATGCAGAGTAGTGGTGACCTTGCTGCTTTATGTATCTTCTTTGTCTTCTTCAAGTTGCCCCACACAGTGGTGAGCCAGAAGCTTCCTGGGTAACTAGTAACCACAGGATGTGTGCTGCAATTCATGAGGTGGTGTGGCAATCTCTGGCAGTCACACCAAGGGAAATCCAGCAGATGGAAGAGATTCTGGGGACCCTCCCATGTTTACTGATGGAGAGTTGAGGGAGAAATTTGGAAATCGTGTACATACTTTGGCACACACTGGTGACTAGCAGTACTATTCTCCCTCCAGGTTCTTCAACTTATATTTAGATCTTTGAATAAAGGTCTGGGAAACTAGTACTTAAAAACAAATCCCTCCTGTGCTGTGAACATTTTTTCAGAGCCTGAGACTTCTGGATGGAGTAAGGAAAGAGGTAAAGGGTATGTTTCCTGTTGCCTGTCTGTCTTTTGAATCCCTCTGTCCTCCGCCCAGACAGTGGTTATGGTGGCCAGTGCTTCATAGACTGCATTAGGATGGGAGAGATGGTGACCTCATGCAAATGGTCAGCACTGCCAGATTATTATGTTGAGCATCAGGAACACTGGCATCAGGTATGCTACTGGCTTGGCAGAGGAGGTATCAAGGGGTAACATGCACAAGATCAAACCACTGGCACTCTTAAGTGAGCACTTTTGAAAATTGTACAATTCAGTTTCTTTTGGTAATGTCAGCAGACAATTGGACATGTTTACATGGTCAAAGTCTTTTTTTTCATACTGAGATGTTTTATGTGAGCGTTCCTTCTGAGAAATGCTGAAAATTTTTAGAGAGTTGCAGGGCCACTGATGGTTTGAAAAATGGCCTCTTAGCAATGTGTTTAACTTACAATGGGAAAAAGAGTGAGCATTTTTATAAGTAACATTGTATTTCATTTGTGTGATGAGGCTCATATAACAATCAATGTTAAATATGCGATACTACACTAGAGTCAAGTACACATATGAATATGCTGCTAATACTAATAAAAAACCAGAATTTTCCTCTTCAGGAAACATTACAAATATTTGTTTATTAATCCCCCGTGTCAGAGCTGAGATTAGAACTCAAGTTTTCCTGCCAATGGATTCGCTTTATCTTCAGCTGATAGCAGAGCTCATGGAAATAGCAGTACAGGAAGACAGTGTAAAGTTAAAAAAAAAGGATGGCGGGGGGAGCTAATATGATTTTTAAGAACTGGAAATAGGTTTTTCTTGACCAGGACCTACTGGAATGAACTTTTCCGGTGCTTTCCATGTTGTCATTTCTGTTTGCAAAAATAACATTGTAGTTTGCTGTTTATTAGTATAGAAATAAAACGCATTGATTTTTAAAAATTTTCTCCTCATCCTAATTCCCCTAGATATAACTGTGGACCTCTCAAAGTCAGAAAAGGGTAAAAACCTTGCAACTACTGCTGTAATTATAATGATAGCTAATTTCTCAGGCTTCCTCAAGGTTTATAATTATCATTAATAACAATGACTTACAGCATATAGAATTTTATACATCGTAAAGTGCTTATCACACGCACTACATCATTTGATATTCATAACCACCTTTTGAGGTAGACAGGGAAGCTATTTTTATTCCCGTCTTAGAAATAGGAAACAGATGCAGCACGCTTGAGGAATCGGCAAGGGCCGTAGAGTGAGTAAGCTTGGAAAAAGTGCAGCGCTCACGCTTGGACCCACGTCTCCTATCTTCGAAGCCACAATCCACTGATTATGTGAAGCAATAATGACACATTATTTTAAACCCTAAATATTCAACATAATGTTTTCCACACTTTCCTTTGATATCATTGGAAAAATATAAATATAAAGGATGCATATTCATTCATTCCTCAGTATCCATGAAGGATTGTTTCCAGTAGTCACCCCCACCCCCGACCGAAATCCATGAATACTCAAGTCCCTGATATAAAATAGTGTAATATTTGCATGTAACTATGCACATCCTCCCATATACTTTAAATCGTCTCTAGATTTCTCAATATAATGTAAAACTATGTAAGTAGTTGCTATAATGTATTAGTTAGAGAGTAATGACAAGGAAAAAAAGTCTGTACATGTTGAGTAGAGATGCAACTATTCAATTTTTTTCAAATATTTTCTTCTTTCTTTCTTTCTTTCCTTTTTTTTTTTTTTTTTTTTTTTTTGGAGACAGAGTCTTGCTCTGGAGTGCAGTAGTGCGATCTCGGTTCACTGCAACCTCCACACCCTGGGGTTCAAGTGATTTTCCTGTCTTAGCCTCATGAGTAGCTGGGATTACAGGCATATGTCACCACGCCCAGCTAATTTTTGGTATTTTTAGTAGAGACAAGGTTTCATCTTTCATCATGTTGGCCAGGCTGTTTTTGAACTACTGGCCTCAAGTGATCCACCCACCTCAGCCTCCCAAAGTGCTGGCATTATAGGTATGAGCCACCATGCCCAGCCTCAAATATTTTCAATTAATGGTTGGTTGAATCCAGGGATGTGGAACTCAAGGATATAGAAGGCTGACTGTGTGTATATATATGTAATTGTGTGTATAATGTATTCAATAAAATATATACCTATATATGCACACACACAGTGTCAGATGGACATACCTCATGATTTGTAAAGTATTATTGTATCAGTAGTATCTAATTGAACATGTAGTAGGTGCTTATTTAATAGGATGTAGTTACATATTATTTACTAGTATGAATAAAATCACAAATATGTCTGGGGAGGGACAGATGTAAAAGAGACTGACTTGAGTGAAGATGTGTGTATCCCCCAAATATTTAAAAAATATAAATAAGCACAAGGAAAATAGGCTTTGACATTACACAGGCCTACATTTGAATCCTACTACTGCCATCTTGAATGACTGTAAGACTTTAGGGAAATTAATGTCCTTTTTTCTTTACCTTTCCTTTCCTTCCCTCCCTCCCTCCCTTGCTTCCTTCCTTCTTTCCTTCCTTCCTTCCTTCCCTCCTTCCCTCCTTCCCTCCTTTCCTCTCCTCCCCTCTCCTCCCCTCTCCTCTCCTCTCCTCCCCTCTCCTCTCCTCTCCTCTCCTCCCCTCTCCTCTCCTCTCCTCTCCTCTCCTCTCCTCTCCTCTCCTCTTCTTTTCTTTTCTTTTCTTTTCTTTTCTTTTCTTTTCTTTTCTTTTCTTTTCTTTTCTTCTTTTTCTACAGGGTGGGTCTTGCTCTGTCTCCCAGGCTTGAGTGCTGTGGGACAATCTCAGCTCACTGCAGCCTTGACCTGCCAGGCTCCAGCAATCCTCCCACCTCAGCCTCCTGAGTAGCTGGGACTACAGGTGCACATCACCACACCCAGCTAATTTTTTTTGTGTGTTTTTAATAGAGTCAGGGTTTCACCATGTTGCCCAGGCTGATCTCAAACTCCTGAGCGCACGTGATCCACCTGCCTCGGCCTCCCAAAGTGCTAGGATTACAGGCATATGCCGCCACACCAAGCCTGTCTTTTCTTTTTTTAATAGACTTTAGGTTTAGAGCAGTTTTAGGTTGACAGCAAAATTGAGAGGAAAGTACAGAGAGTTTCCATATACCCCTCCCTGACACTGGCACAGCCTGCTCCATTATCAGCTTCCCTTACCAGAGTGGTACATTTGTTACAATTGATGAACCTGCACTGACACATCATTATCACCCAAATCCAAAGTTTACAATAGCATTCTCTCTGGGTGTCGTGCATTCTAGGGGTTTGGAAAAATGTACAATGACATGTAGCTACCATTATAACATTATACAGAGTAGTTTCACTGCCCTAAAAATCCTTTGTGTTGCACCTATTCTTCCCTCCTCCTTGCCCAACCTCTGGCAGCCAATGATGTTTTAATTGTCCCCACAATTTTGCCTTTTCATATTATTGGAATCATATGATGTGTGCCATTTAAGGTTCCACATTTAAGGTTCTTCCATGTCTTTTCATGGCTTGATAGTTCATGTCTTTTTAGCACTGAATAACAGTCCAATGTCTGGATGTACCATAGTTTATTTATCCTTTCACTTACTGAAGGACATCTTGGTTGCTTTCAAGTTTTGGCAATTAAAAATAAAACTGCAATAAACATCTGTGAGCAAGTTTTTGTATGAAAATAAGTTTTCAACTGTAATGTACTTTTGCCAAGCTTTTTTCCTTTTCTTTGCAACTGATAAATAACAATTAAAAGGCCTACAAGATAAGATGATGTATATTAAATAAATAAATGTAGAATAAACGTGTAAAGTGCACTGTACTGAAAAATTATTCAATAAATGATTACTACTAATAAACTAAAGTAACAGATGTATGGGCCTAATGTTTATGTTGAAGTATAGAGTTACCTGTGCTTGAATATTTGCTTTCTAATGTAGACATGCCTACAGTCTCAAAGCTTTCTTAGTAGTGATCTTTGCAATTCATCTTTTCAGAGTCCAATTCTTATCAATGTACACAGGCAAGTTTTTAATATAGTAAAAATCCTATTAAGGAGTGCTTCACTTCACACATTTGGTTGGCCCCACCAATAGAGTCTCCATATAGTCGGTGATGTATAATGCCCCTCACCGTAACAAAGAAAGCATTGTCGGCCCCATTTCCTGACATCAAGAGTATAATAGCCTTCTGTCAAACTTATTCAATAGTGTCCTATTTATTAGAAATGCCAAATTTTTATCCTCTGTCCAGTCCTGTGACTTGTGCTGAATTAATGTGAATTGGTTTTGTAAGGTCAAGGCTTTTATGAAAATATAGTGAAAGTTTCAAGGAAGGTGGTGATGGCAGATTTTTCTTTAATTCATTGGAGTGCTTGTAATAAAACTAATGAATGGAAAGGACTGAACACTTTCAATTAGCGGCGTATAGTAAAATCCTAAAAATAATTAGTGGCTGAGATGGTGTGCAGTTATTTAAAAATACTGTTTCTAGTTTGTAAGGATCTTGGTTTAGTTTGCTTTGGAATCAAGCCATGTGAAAGAGAGAAAAACCCACAATGTGTGTGTGTGTGTGTGTGTGTGTGTGTGTGTATGTGCCTGTTTGTGTGTGTGTGTGTGTGTGTGTGTGTGTTTCAGCCAAACTTTTTCATTTTCATGCAATAATATAATGGATAGTAACTAATGGTTTTTAGTACTTTATTATTTGACAATTTTTGTCTTATATTCATACAAACTCATTCCTTACAACACTGTAAGGTTAGTATTATTATTCTATTTATCTTAATGAGGAAATAGGCTGTATCTGATTGAAATTATCCCCTTTAAGTTTATATAGCTAAAATGTTTTAAAAATCAGGGAGTTAAGCCAGGTTTTATGACTCTACATCCAATGTTCTTTGTTCTGAATCACGTTCATGTTTCTGGGTTCTTTTGTTTTTGTTCATTTGTGGGTTTTGCTTGTTGTTATTAATGGTGCTAGTTTCATTTCTGAAAAGAGCCCGTAACAATTTAGTGCTTTTAGGTTTAATTCAATCTGTCCCTCAGATCTCTATTCAACAAATAGTGGTTCTGATAACATTTACTACGTGCCTAATACATTGGGTGCCTAGTATAAGCTTTGTGCTTGGTCTAGGAAGTCACAAATAAATTAGGTAAGGAAGCCGGGCACGGTGGCTCACACCTGTATTCCCAGCAATTTGGGAGGCTGAGGTGGGTAGATCACTTGAGGCCAGGAGTTTGAGACCAGCCTGGCCAACATGGAAAAACCCTGTCTCAACTAAAAATACAACTGTACTCCAGCCTGGGTGAGAGTGACACTTTATCTAAAAAATAAATAGATAAACAAACAAATAAATAGATAAATTAGATAAGGCTTTTATCCTCAAGGAGTGTTTAGTGTACCTTATGATGTCAGTTCTTTCTGGCCTAGTGTTACCTGATGGGAACTGGTTACTATCCATGGTATTGTGATTTGGTAACTCATAACCAGCAGGCCACTCCCTGTGCTCTTACTTTCGTAGACAGGGGAGGGCTGTAGAGGTCTTGGTGAATACTGAAATTTTGTGAATCTAAATTGCATGTGCTTTTGATTGAGATTTTATAGTTATCACTGCCTCATAGATGATGATATTCTTCACATATACATTTGAAGGCACCCAATGAAATATTATTACTGGCAGTTTTGAGTCTAAGGCTCAACAAGGTCACACCATTGGGTCTCATTTTCCTTTTCTATTAATGTGATCTAGTCAAATGTTTCTCAGAATTTCTACCCATGTACTCGAAAAGTAGAGGTCGAGGAAATGTATGTGTGCTTTGTGAGGATCTGGCCTGAAATGGCCAGTAGCAAACAAAAAAAAAATTTTAATCCCCCTTTATCTGTTGTGTGCATGTGAAATTTGCATTCTACTCCATAAAATATGTTTTAATATTGAAAAAAAATTGTTCCCTAAACCCAAATTTAAGAGCAAAATCTGTGGTGTAGAGGATGCTTTATGTTTTTTTTTTCTAGGAGTGTGTACCCTACGGCACATTGCCTTGTACCTAGGGAGTGCCCAACAACATTAGGTAAATTCCAAGTCCTTCCAGGTCTCACTATTCTGTTATGTGATCTTGTGTTTTGCCCAATATTTTACAGTTTGTCTTTCTTTGTTCTCTCTCTTTTTGTCCAATTCATTATCTTACTTTACTCCAAGATGATTTGAGGGGACTCTCACAAAGACATATGGTATAATCTAAAACCTCTGAAAATCAGGGTGAATAAAAGCAGACTGTCCTAGCAAGCTGAAATTGGTGTGTGTGTGACAATACCTATATTACGGTCCTGCAAATTTGCTGGAAATAGACAATTGATTTGGCTCTAAACTGCTTCCCAGCACCAAAATTCTCAGCCCTAAATTTTTGCCTTGTCTGCGTGATCCACTCTCAGGAGAATCCCAGGCTATCCTAGCCCTGACGTCTGAAGGCAATTTCTCCTTTGGGTACACATAAGGTGGACATGCTCTGTAATTGCCAACCATCCTGATTAACACTCCCATGGCAAAGCCCATGCAGAGTGCTGTTTGCCTGCCTATGATAGCTTCGCTCAGGAAAGCTGGAGGATATAATACCAAGACACAGTGGGCAGGCCTCAACCCAGGGTTTCTGCCAGCAAGTCCACTGTGACTTCCGACAAGGATGGATTATACTCTTGTTTCTTTTCCATCCAAATAGCATTCTGAATAGAGTTGAGAGAAATTTGTAATAATATTTTCAATGTACTGTTTTTCTCATTAGGAAAGAACATGAATAAGTTGGAATTTTAATGGTGAGCCTTTTAATAAGCAGTGCTTATAATTTATTATTCTTAAGATTTTATTCATAGTCTTACAATCTTAATAAAAATAGACATAAAAAAGAGGTTTCGGCTTCTCCCTGTGGAATACGTTTTAACATAAGAGAAGAAGGGTACATTTGCACAGGGGACTCAGAAAGGGTGATCTCGATTCTTTGTGCCTGGCTTCCTTTAGATAGATGTGAATTAGAGCCAGCAAGAACAAGAAATACGTCAACCGGCATTGTTCTGATCAAACACTCTTTGAAACTTTTGATTTGATGGGGGAGGTGTCTTAGATTATGCACTCTTTAAAAAGATGCATCTAGAATTTAGATATGCCTGGTATATTCTATTTTGCACACATAGTAAACCACATGTGATTTCAAGTCTGTGAGCTGTCTACTGGTGGTGGTGGTTACAGGGGTACAAGGGAAGGCGCTATTCCTTGGCTCTTCAGCGAGGCCAATAGTAGTGATAAAAAATTACACAGGATTACTTATACCATACTTGTTCATTTTGAAGTAGGCTCACAAATTGCTGCTAAGCCCTCACTGTTCATCTACAGTCGTTTTTCCCAGTTCCAGACGTTTGATCACAAGTGCAGCATCTCCCTCCTAATGCTGTGCAGGTTGATAAAACAGTTGCCGAGCCGGAATCCCTAAAGAAATTATTAATTATCTGGTTAATGTGCATCAGGCTGTGGGAGTGTGAGATTAATCACCAGCAGTGGGATGAGTTGCTGAAGTGGATTTTGGTTTTTTGTCTCCTGTCACTCGGTAATGGCTTTTCCTTCCTTAACCATCAGGTGAACAGGTGCAGAGATGCTGTATTTTCATTTTCCCAGAGTCAGTAACAGCCGGTGGCCAGGCGATGCCTTTTCCTCAGTCCTGCTGCATGAGCAGTTTACAACGTAGAGTATTACCTACTCAGAATATTCCAGCTCTTGGAGATTCTCCCAGTGTGACGGGTCCTACCCCAACTTTTTCAGTGTTCCAAATTAATGCACATGTCCACACACATCCCCACCATATACGATCACATACACAAATATATACACATGTGCAGACAGTTATCAATATATACAAAAAACATTAACAGCACCTCTGGATGCTATGCATGAATTCATGCTTAGCACTTTATCTCATTTCTTGTTTTAGAAACATGATCTTTATCTCTAAGTGTACAAAAATTAAAAGGGAACCAATGTGTTGAACTACTTCTTTAAGAAAGAGAAAGAGAAGTTCTATACTAGTCATTTGGATGTAGGTAATATTACAAAAATTCCCTGGATTCTTTCTTTACTTTCTCTCTTCTAGGTGTTGGGTCCCATGTCCTAGGAAGTAATCTTCATTCAGGTCAATCACTAGTATGTGACATTAATCTTTTCATTATGATAAGTGTATTTTCACAATGCCCATCTTTTGTTTCCAGGATGTTAATGTGTCTTGGAGTCCATGAGGCAATTTGGCTGGTAGGGAGGGAAGTAGGAGGGAGAGTGCATCCCTAGGGTGAGGCACGGGAGGGCTTTGCTGTTCAATTGAGGCTGTACTTTCCTGGCAATATGTCTGATGGACAAAGGCCCAAATAGCCTGTAGATGCTGGAGGATCGTGTGGGTTGGGAGAGTACAAGTCACCACTTAGCCTCTCTCTCCACCTTAGTCTGGAGACTGAGATTTTTTTCAGGAGAATATTCTGCTGCTTCACAGTCATGTTAAGGAAATAAAACTATCAGCAGCACATTGATTTTAGTTTATTATATTTATATAGAGTTTGATAGTTCTTCTCTTTCATTTTAGATAAATGGAATGGAGGGGATATATAATGGAAAGGTAGAGAGCTCGCTAGTTCAAACTAAGAAAAAGTCTGAAATGTCAAGTTTAAGAAAGTATGTTTTGTTAATCACTAGTACACACTGTGCATATCCTCAAATTGTTTCTAGGTAGAGATCTTTCAGCAACTTGTTTAACAGGGCTGGGCACAGTGGCTCATGCCTGTAATCCCAGCACTTTGTGAGGCCAAGGTGGCCAGATCGCCTGAGGTCAGAAATTTGAGATCAGCCTGGCCAATATGGTGAAACCCTGTATTTACTAAATATACAAAAATTAGCAGGGTGTAGTGGCATGTGCCTGTAGTCCCAGGTACTCAGGAGGCTGAGGCAAGACAATCACTTGAACCTGGGAGGCGGAGGTTGGAGGTTGCAGTGTGCTGAGATTGCTCCACTGCACTCTAGCCTGGGTGACAAAGTGAGGCCCTGTTTCAAAAAAAAAAAAAAGAAGAAGAATAAATTTATTTAACAGGTATATTAGTATTTTGTAATTAATTTTCCTTTAATAAATAGTTTTTGGAGTCTACTAATCTCCAAACCCTGCTCCTGACCCTGAAGCTACAGTGATGACGAGGAGACAGAGCCCCAGCACTCACAGACCTCAATGTCTAGTGGAGGTGTTCCATTATTACGTAAGTATACAAAGAGGACTATCCAGAATTCTAGAGGGTGGTGGTAGGAAGAAAATAAACTGAGGATATGAGAGAGAACAACTGAACAGTCAGAGGAGGGTTGAACTTTAAGGGGTAACCTTTGAGCTGAGAGCTGAACAAGGAGGAGGAGCTGATCCTGTGAAGATTTGAGGGTGGAATGTTCTTGGCAGACTGAAGATCAAGTGCAAAGGCCTGGAGGTGGGAATGAGCTGGGGTGGTTCAAAGAACAGGAAAAAAAAAAAAAGGCAACATGACTGGAGCCTAGTGAATGAAGGAGTGTCTGGACTTGAGGCTGGCAGGTAAGCTGAGACTCGATTGCATTCAGCCTTGTCGCCCCCAGTAAGGCGTGTGTAATGCATTCTGTGTGTCATGGGCAGCCAGAGTATCTGCTTACAGACAGTGTGTTGAAAGTCTTAAGGTTTATTGAAGTTCCGTCCCTGTAGTATTCCTTGTATCTTTAATTTGCTTGGCTAATCTTTCCTTACATACAGTATGAAGGAAAATTCAGCCTATACTGGATTTTCACAAGAATTCTGAAACCATCCTAGTTTGAATGAAATAAAATGCTATTTTGTGTTGGATGGTATTGAAAGGCTGCCCTATCTGCACTGGGCCCTTAATCTCATTTTGGGTGCAGAATTTTCCTTGGGCAGTTCAGAAGAGGGTAGCTTTCTGTTTCGTGCATTCTTCTTATCACTGTTCAGTGCAAAGATCCCAGCAACCTCTTCGAACCCCAGAATGCCTGCCTTGTCGTAGACTTCCAAGCAATGGCTGGGGTTTGCAGTCACATACAATTCAGATGACACATTTGTGTTTCTAAAATCTGAACCCACCTAATGATCACGCCACAGCCGGGGAATTGTTGGTGGAACGCTGTCTTCCGGGCTTCTCATTGAACATCTCATTCTCTGGTGTTTGTGTTGCCCCTCCTCTTAGGGCTTCCTGAGCTCACTCTGATAAGTAAAGCCAAGTTTACTTTGTTAAGCTCAGCAGTTCCCAGCAGTAAAGAGATAAGAAGGGGGGAAAAATAGTATCTTTGGGAGAAAAGAAGCTGTTTCTGTTTATAACAGACGCTAAGTGCGCTTTTCAATGACTTTGTTTAATTTTAGCAATCTCACACTACATTTACCAGAATATCCAGAATATCCCCTAAACTTTGAAGTTTAACAGAGGGTTTGATGAAACTACTTGTCTCTTGCAGAATCATCACATCTGCAGGTAGAACCCTCTGAGTTATTTGAGGAATGTCAGTTTTACTATGTCATCTGTGAGGGTCTGTTGTTGTTTATCTTGTTTAGAGAATTAAGAAATTATTATCTCACTAATTATCAGTTGGGGGGGGTGATGATTGCAGCTGCAGTAAATGCCATACTAAAACTTGTAGCCTTCTGATGAATTTTCAAAGAGGTTACTGCTTACTGAGTCACTTTGTGCTAGGGGCATTTTTGAAATAATCTTTAATACTTACAGCAACCCTGCAAGGTAGGTACGGTCACTATGCTTGTTTTGCAGGTGAGGAAACTGAATTATCAAGAGGTTCAGGGATTTCCCCTGAGTGGAGATGGGAACCCAGGCTCTTTGAATCAGGCCCACTGCCTCCTCCCTCTTGTGCCCCGGGGTTTGCGTGTCCTCCTTAAAACAAATGCTCAAGTGTCCAAGCAAGAACATAATTGGATCCTGCGGAGAGTTACCTCTTGTCTTTTTAACCAAATAATGATCTATACCTGGTAGCATGCTGCCAGAGCTGCAGAGGGTGGTTGGTGTAGATGGCATGTCAGGGTCATTTAGTTTAACCAGGACATCCCCTGTCCTCATCCTCAATTCCCTAAGGCACTTCTTACTCTTCAGAGTGTTTTTTTTTTCTCTTCTGCATCTCTGGGTATTTCTCCAAATGAGATTCAGTCTATCCCCTGAGTATATAGGCCAGCAGGGACCAGCTGTACAGGGTTCCACTGCCTGCTGTTTCCTCTGTGAATCATGTTCACAACCTCCATTCCTTACAGCTGAGCAATCAGATTCTAACCATATCACCTCAGACCTATAATCTCGTTCTTTCCATTCTTTCCTCCATAGTCCCCCGACACACACACACACACACACACACACACTTGAACACACACAACCACACATATATATGCACATACAGCCACTGACACACAAACACACACGGCTCTCTTTGTCTAAGTGCCTTTTAGCTTAAAAAAGATCTTGGCCCGGTGCTACAAGAGTCATGATCTTTCAAAAAGCACTCCATGAAGAATAACATGCTGGGTAATGTCTCCTGTAGTCATTTCCCATGACAGGGATTCCCTGCAGTGCAGCATTATGTAGTACTGGCAGTCTATGCTAGATGGTATAGGCCTGGGACACACAAAAGACTAAGAGAATAACAGTGTACACGATTCCAGGTATGTTTTGCAAAGCTCAGAGAAACATGTATACACATACACACAAACATGCAAACAAACACACGTATACAATTATGCACAGGTGTTCCCTTAAAATTGGGCTATGAAAGTAACCCCAGGACTGTGCTTTTCACACAAAGGCCATTCATAAATGCTTGATGAAACAATGACAGCCTTGTACTGTTTCAACAAGTAGGAACGTGCAAACAGGATGGAGTTCAGTTGGCTAGCAGTCACTGTGAACCACAGGCCAAATGTGTCAACAGTAAAGAACTGCCACTAAAAAGGCTGGCAGATCCAACGCTATGCATGTGGTCATGTAGTAGATCAGCATGTTCCATGAGGTAGTGCAGCCTAGGAACTGAGTGTCGTTTCAGCCATTAGTGTTGTGTTCAACATGGAGCTGCATAGCCATTTCAAAAGCTCTTATGCTTCCTTAGCTGGTGGAAGTCTCAGAAGAGATGGGACTATTTACCAGCTCACTACAGAACTCTCAAAGATGCTAAGAATGGGTCCAGCATTGAGGAGTATGTGGGCAATATGTGGGAGCATGAACAGAAGAGACTTCGTGGTTTCTCTCCTCTCTTTTGTCATGGAGGTAGAAATAATTAATTCTCATTATTTTCCTTTTCCTTTTTTTTTTTTTTTCTTTTTTTTCGAGACTCTGTTGCCTAGGCTGGAGTGCAGTGGCGCGATCTGGCTCACTGCAACCTCCGCCTCCCGGGTTCAAGGGATTCTCCTGCCTCAGCCTCCCAAGTAGCTAGGATTACAGGCACCCACCACCACACCCAGATAATTTTTGTATTTTTAGTAGAGACGGGGTTTTGCCATGTTGGAAAGGCTGGTCTGAAACTCCTGACCTCAGGTGATCTGCCCGCCTCAGCGTCCCAAAGTACTGGGATTACAGGCGTGAGCCACCGCGCCCAGCCGATTCTCATTTTTAATGTCAGAACCACCTGGACTGCCATACAGGATTGTTATAGAGAATAAAGAGATGATTCAGAAATTAGAAGCTTAGGAAATAGCAGTTGGGAGAGATGTCTTGAGAAGATCATGTAGATGAACTTCAGATATAAAAAGGAAGTATGGACTTGCCTGTTATTCCTGCAACTTGGGAGGCAATGGCAGGAAGATCACCTGAGGCCAGGAGCTTAAGACCAGCTTGGGCAACATAGTGAGACTCCGTCTCTATAAAAAAATAAAAATAAAAAATAAATTAGCTGGGCATGGTGGTGCATACCTGTAGTCCCAGATGCTTGGGGGGCTGAGGCAGGAGAATCACTTGAGCCAGGAGACTACAATGAGCTATGATCATGCCACTGCACTCCAGCCTGGGCAGCAGAGTGAGACCCTGTCCCTGAAAAAAGTAAAAGAAGTATCGGTAGGCACTTTGCCACTAATTACTTTTTAAGAATACAGCTGTAGTGCCAAAGAGAATGCAGGTAAACATTAGAAAGATGAGAGAAGGCTGGTGTGGTGGCTTACACCTGTAACCCCAATACTTTGGGAGGCCAAGGTGGGAACATTACTTGAGCCCAGGAGTTTGAGACCAGCCTGGGCAATATCGGGAGACCTTGTTCCTACAAAAAAACTTTAAAAAATTAGCCAGATGTGGTGGCACACATTGGTAGTCCCAGCTACTTGGTAGGCTGAGGTGGGAGGATTGCTTGAGTCTGGGAGGTCGAGGCTGCAATGAGCTGTGATCACGCCACTGCACTCCAGCCTGGGAGGCAGAGAAAGACTCTGTCTCAAAAAAAGAAAAAGTAAAAGCAGAAAGACAAGGCATAACTTGAGTTACATACTGAGAAGTATCTCTTAAAAATGAGATCTAGTGTCCTATATGTCAGGAAGTTGAGAAGGGGGAATTAATTCTCTCTAATTCTTTACTTGGGGGACCACATAAATTCCTAAGGAGTTTTGTAGCTTCTGACTCTGATTCTGTACCCATCCTGTAACCCCCGCCCCCCATGCACACAACAAGGCAGATGCAGTTTTTGGCTCTCCCAGCCCATGTCCATGTAGTTTTTCAATTCCAATCATGTTTTGTTAACATAGGTACATCATCACAGTGTTAAGAAGCAACCCCCAGCAGCAGTGAATCTGGGATTGCTTCTCATAGTCTAGCCTTAGTTTCCTCTGGTTTGACAGCTGGGAGCTAGCAAGTGAGAAATTTGGGCTCCCTGCATGAATATTCTAGAAGCTTATTTCACTTGGCAATGTGACACCCTTAGTGCACTTCTAACTTCTGCTATTACTCTTCATAGTCATTATCTGAGATTCACGAGAACTGGATAAGGTTACATGTCCTGGAGTTCTCTCCAGTGTACACTTTGCAATTTAAAGATACAGATATAGTAAATGTATTATGATTACCTGTGAGCCCTTAGTGTAACTAAAGGGGATCAAGCTGCCGCGGTTTAAAATGTTATTATATAATCTACCCTTGGTCCACTCCTTAAAGTGTCAAGGTCCTTATGATTTGGGACCAAGAGAGAAAACGTGAGGCTGACTCTTCATATAAAAGTTTGAGGTAATATGGCGCATAGCTTAGGATTAAATTTATACACTAGGTCAAAATTCTTGCCCCCCTTAATAGACCAAACAATACACACACACTCTTGCATCCACACACCAGATGTAATTTTGCTCAATTCTCTAATTGCTTCAGGGAGTGTTCCCATTACTGCTTGATTCTGGGAGCTTTCCAGTGTCAGCAGCCTGAACACCCACATGAGTGGGCGATATCTTCCTCCATGCTTCTGGGGAAGCAGTAAGCATCCTGAATCAAACCTGAATATTTAGGGTTTTTTATTTGTCTTTGGCAAAGCTCTAAAATTCCAGATTTGCGAGTTGTCGGCCCAGGAGCCCTGGCACATTATTTGAGATAACTCATCTTCTTTGACTCTTCTCTGTAGCTCCTGACCATGGAAGTCTGTAGTTAAGTGCAACAAACACTTATTTATGGGATATCCATGCCTTATTATTTAAATCTTTTATAATGAGGTTATAAAAGCTCCTGATTCTGTAGGGTAAAATCGCTAATTTGGATTTCTTAAGCAGTTTTGTGATAGCATATAGAGACGACAAAACTGTTGAATTTACAAAAGCGAGGGATGAAGGAAAACACCTGTCTAGTGCATTGTGATATACAGTGAGTGATTCTGATGTACAAGCCTTAGGCATAAGACATAACTCAGATGAAGCAGTGCATTATGGCTCCACATCCAGAGACTTGGCAGGTAATCCAGCTACCTTTTGGGCCTCTGTATCTGCCAGCATCTGCCAGACTCACCTTCTTGGTTGGCTGATTGGCTTCTGCTGCTTCTGTCACCCATCTTTTGTTTGGATTTTCCAAACATTCCCTGTCTTCCCTCATAAGCACATCAATGTTAGCATCATCCCAGTATCTCTGACAGCTTCTGTATGTACCGTGTGAAATCTGTAACTGCATTGTATGCAGATGGGAAACAAGGCTGCAAGAGGGCTTATGCAGAGACCCTATAACTGCCACCATGGCTGGTGATTACCTTTGAGTGTTCACATGTTGAAGTCAGAGAGGAATGTTAGCAGACATTCTGTTCCAGGGGAAATTTCAAAATGATTTCCTAAGCGTCCTAGGATTGCAAAACATAAATGAAGCATTTCTCTTCCTCATCTTCAGTGGCCCTAAGCAGACGACCCAATGCCTTTGAGACTGCTTCAAAGCCTTTGTTTTCAAGGCTAAAATTAGTGGATAAAGAGTAGAAATATAACATAAATGCATTTCTTTTAAATCACTTCTCAATGATATGAAAGAATATAAACATCGTCAACATTGTCTATAAAGTTTCGCACTAATATTTATTCAGACTAAATTCCAAGTGTCCCAGGTTATGCCATTAATGACAGTGGTCAAGTAGTGATACAGAAACAAAGTCCAGGTATCTTTAGTACTTAGCCCTGAAACTTTCTTGTCATTATCTATAAAGTTTCTTAGCCATTTATTTCCTGAAAACAGCCCAAATGTTTTCTTTTTAAAGAATATATGTACAGATGATCATTCAGTCACACCCTGTTACTACTTCTCCTGAGACCCTTAGGAGATGTTTCCAGTCCTACCTGTGACTCAGGATCCTGCCAGAGGAGAGAATGTGCTGTTCTACCCCTGAGGCACTTGAGCTAATGGGAGTGTATTGAGCAGAAGAGGCTAGGGCTCAGTGGCCTTCTCTACTGCCTAAGATTTCCTTTCCACCTGGGACAACAGTAGAAGAAAATGTATCCCAGTGTTCCACAGACATGTTTTCCCATAAAAACAATAGTTCATTTACTTACGTGTTCTATAGCTGTGGTGCAGTGACCTAGAAACCTAGGCTCCATTGATGACTTGGTTTCTATGGAAAAATTCTAAATACTAAATGATCATTAAATCCAAATGCACTTTCAGGGTATAAAAGCTGTGACTACCTCTTGGCCAATGGTGTAACATAACGTACCAACTTCTTTAATTAATTAATTTATTTATTTTTTGAGACAGAGTCTCGCTTTGTCGCCTAGGCTGGAGTGCAGTGCCATGATCTTGGCTCACTGCTGCCTCTGCCTCCTGGATTCAAGCGATTCTCCTGCCTCAGCCTCCTGAGTAGCTGGGATTACAGGCACCCATCACCACGCCCAGCTAATTTTTGTATTTTTAGTAGAGATGGGTTTTCACCATGTTGGCCAGGCTGGTCTCGAGCTCCTGAACTCAAGTGATCCACCCACCTTGGCCTCCCAAAGTGCTGGGATTACAGGCATGAGCCACCGTGCCTGGCCACGTACCAACTTCTTATAGTAGTCTCGGCTTAAGGGTAATGGTATATGAAATGAGTCCCACCTTCCACTGCCAAATCTTAATGATTCCTTAAGTCACTTCAAGGGAATAGTAATTCTCATAAATTGAGTGGAGAAATTCATGGTGCAAACTGAGTTGCTGAAATGTTAAGTCCTCTTGCTTAGTTTGACTAAAAATCTAAAATCAGATCTTTCTGATTTTTTCCCCCTGCACTTCTCACGGTCCAGTCTGTATGCTAAGGACACAACTTTATTATCTCATTTCAACCTCATAATTTGCGAAGTGGTGGTTTAACATGTGGATGCATATTCATTGTGCAGATGAGGAAAGCCTATTGTGCGCCAGGAAATGAGCCAGGCTCTGCCCAAGGTCTCACTGATAAAGGGTGACAGGATGGGACAGTACATAGACCCACCTCTGTTTCCTTGGCTGCTAGGCTGCCCATCTGGGTACACCAATACTGAGCTAGTAGCTGCTCTCTCAATAGTGGGGTGATAGCTCACTTTTTTTTTAAAGGACTGGGTTCTTCAGAAATTGTGCCCCCTGCAAAAGAAATGATTGCCAGTTTTCCTAAAATTGAACTGAGGCAATTGAACCCTACCATGACAGTTAGAACACCACCACCCTGTATTTTGGATGAACAAGGTTATTTCACATATTTGAGCCATTTATTGATTCTTCTTCTAATCTCCTGCTCTCCTTTGCTACCTTGCTAATTATATTCCTGTAGGCTTGATTATAAGTCAAAACTGTGTACTTTGCAGGGAAACCCTATATAAATGGGTTGTAAGTCTGTTTGAAATGGCATTTGTCATTTTTAAAAAATATGTGTGCTTTTAACATTGTAGAGTCATTTTCTCAGTGTAGTCCACAAACTCACTGGCAGTGCTAGTTAAAAATGCAGATTCCTTGATCTGTTTAATCCAGATCTCTCAGGGTGGCTCAGGACTCTGAATCTTAAACACTTCACAAGGTGATCCTTAGGCACATTGATGTTTGAGAAACTACTGACCCCAAAAAGGTTAACTAAGGCAAAAATGGCCAGTGGCATCTCAATTCCCCACAACCCCAAGAGTAATTTAGTGGTTTTACTCAGAGGTACTTTGTATGGCGAATCCATTGGGTCCTTCTCATTTGCACATTTTCTTTCCTCCTCATTCATTTCTTCCCAGGGTTACTTTTCAAACTTCCGTGCTCTTCACAACGGCTGATCAATGAACTTAAACATAAAAGACAAACTTAAACTCTTCTCATCTCTTTTCATCCCCTCCACAGCAAATGCCCTTTCATCTTCTCAGACATTCCAAAATGTGGCAAAAAAAGATGGCTCTGCAACAGATGCAATTCTTTCTAGGTCTCTAGGTAACATTTTAACCTGTGTAATGTTCACTGCACAGCATCTTAAGTAATATTCCAGGAAATACGCTGCTGCTTGTTAAAAAGGATAGGACCCAAGAGATGTCTTTAAATATGCCTGTAAAGTGAGAGGTGCCAAGAGAAAGATAATATGGCTGATTATAGTTATTTACCTTACATTTTCATTCGCTTTTAACTGGGTGTAATTTAGGGGCATGAAATCTCTTATTGGAAGTGTATTTGCATTAAACAGCTCTAAGCAACCATGAAAGTGCAGAAACTGAAAAATTGACAGACGGGGTTCCTAGAATCCCAAAGTAGCATTTCTGTAATAGGCATACAAACAAATCGAATAAACATGTTTTGCTTCAGCGATTTAAAGAATATGGTCTTTGGAGTAATTTGTCTTTTTTAAACTATCATTTCTAACCTTTTCATTGCCTATCTCTAGTTTGCAGCTCCCCCTAACAATCTGTGGCAATTTCCCAACCAGCTGTTGGTGTTCTAGTACTGGTGTTTTGTTTCGATTTCCGTGAGCTATCAAATCAGCCTATAAAGGGGATTACCTGAGTGCTGTTGTTTCCCAGGTTTGCATTTAGCAGTGGGTTTGTTTTTATGTTTGTGTTTTTGTTTTCTCAAGATACTTTATTCTATGGAAAATATGATTGAAAAATTGCAATGGCCCTGAATCGCGATGCTCAGGCCAAGTATCAGAAGATGTTTCCAGTAACATGAGTAGTTCTTCTTTCCTCCCAATTAATAGCAATGACCCTTAGCATCGATCTGCTAAAATTTTAGCCTATTTTTTTTTTCCAGATATGAGTAAAGGTTTGCATAAACTTTATTTGGGAGAGAATTTGTGTATATGTAATTGGTCTTGATGTGATGTAAGAAATCAATCATTCGTATACTCTTACCCTTGGTATAAATAAAGTCAGTGTTTACACTTGGACTTGGTAGATGAATGAGTACAAGGAGAAACCTGATATTTTACTTTGGATTTTGAATCTCTAGTTAAAGTGAAAGCAAGGAAACCTATCTTTGTGTCTTTTATGGTTAAGTTCTGATTTCCATTTGAACTCACTGCAAACACTAATTATTCTGTATGATGGGGGAATGCTGCCACTTGTTAAGTTATTAAAAAGAAAAAGGGAAGGAGAAAATAAAAACAGGCACAAGATAAGAGCTCTTTTTGGTTCCCTTTTATTTCTTTTCCTTGCCCTCCCTTGCCCTGTAACTCACATTTTCATTCAGGTCAGTCGGACTATAGCTAGTGAATGTGCTTTCACTAACATCTCCATCATTAGAAGGAAAAGTTGACTCTAAGCCTGTTTCCAGAGTTGTGAATAATATTTGCACATTTGAGAAGTCCCTTTAGTTTATTGGAACTTGCTAAGGTAGAAGAACATTTGTATCCTTCAGAGGAAACTTTTATCTTCCAATTAGACCCGAAGAAAAAATTCTCAAAGAGAGACTCTGTTTAAACTGACTACCCTGTTATTCCACCATCCTGAAAAAATGAAAAAGATTTTTTCACCCTAATTGGCCCTTTAGTTTTGGATCCCCATATATGTCATGATGTGCCTTCTATCAATAAATCCCAGAGATCAATAGGTCTTAATTAATAGGTTTTATGAGTTTGCTCTTAGATGGATGACAGTCATATTTTTAAAAGTAAGAAACAAGCAAAAATTTTCTAAGTAATTTTCCTCACACATGAAAGGAATTGCGACAGGGTCTTATTTGCTGTCAACAGTATTTCATTCACAGTGCACTTATTAAAAAATTAGCTCTGTTTTACACTTCAAGGAAATGCAGTGATGTTTTAGAAAATAAAACTAATATGGATGTCTATCTAAAGATGGGAAAAAGAAAAAAGCATATTTCTGGCATGGTGCAAGGGTTTATCCCCGCCCCCCCCCCCCCCGCCCCCAGCCCAATTTGCATGGTTTGTCCACACAAATTGAAAAACAGCAATTATAGGGAATTATAATAGAGATACATAAATCAGAGCTGTACTAGACTTGAAAAGAAATATATTTTAGCAAGTTTAAATCTTTTTAAAAAAATTAATGGGGATGGGGGAGGAATCAGGATAGAACAGACTAAAAATAAACAGCTGTATACTACTTCATTAAGCTGCTGCTTGGAGTGATTTTCCCATTGATTAGTCTAGGGGCTAATGCTGGTTCATTCCTCATTTCATTGCTAATTAACATCAGTGCTGCTCCTGACCACTTGACCGTGTTCTCTGGTGAACATGTGCTGGTTTGGCAAGTAATCGCTCTCTTCCTCCTCCCTCCCCATACTGCCTCTTTCCCGAGTCCCCAGCTCCCTCATCTTTTCTTCTTTCTAAAAATAAGATTTTCAGCTAGGAGGGAAGGAGGAGAGCCTTTAAGTTATAGCCTGCTAGTTCCTCTGTAAAGACAACAAACTTAATAAAGAGATTAGATGCCACCTGGAGAAATAAACATAGCTACTCTACCCAAGCATTTGATTGAGGGGCTGTGTAAATATAGATGATTCACTCCAGCTACCATAGGACCTGGCTGGTGTAGTTCATTTTGCATTTGTCTCGTTGATTCTGACTCTTTCAGAATATTTGCAGGACAAATTACCTGACTCAGGGAGTTATGACCAAAGACCTTTAAAAGAGAAATTGAGCATTGGCTTTAAGGCATCTATTTTTTTAAGACTGTGTACATTTTGGCTCCCGAGTCTGTGAAATGAAATTCACTACCAGGTCATAGTTTCCTGATCTGACCCATAGTTATAGCTTTTGCAGGATGATCCACAGTCAAGCAGAACATAGGTTATAATCGGGGCAGAATACTCAATTTGGCAAACCAGGATTAGAGATGAGAAAAATCCACAGTATAAACACAATGAAAATCACTTGCCTCTGTTCCAGGTCAGGAGGTCAACATTTCCACACACTGAAGCCAACATGCATTTTGGAAAAAACCTTTCCAGAATCATTGAATAATGTGTTGTTTTGACTCAATTCCAAATCATATCATCTCTTTTAATTGAATCAAACATTACATTGCATTTAGAAAATAAGTTTGAATTAGTTTTGATTCCTGTAGTTTGGTGCATTCGATTCCCTTAGTAATCATGAAGCAGCCTTCCTTCAAATGTACCTTTTAGGAGCAGTCACTAAACAAAGTTTACATTTATTTTACTTTGCAGCATGTCATTTTCCTTGCCAACATTGTTTTTCCAATAAGCTTTTTAGTATGTACTTCTACATACTTAGAAATATGTATGTAGAAATACATACTTTAGTATGCATTTCTTGCCTGTGTGTTTACATCTTATACATTTCTATAAGATTTTAAGCTCCTTGAAGGAAGGAAATATGTCCTTTCCTGTTTACAATTAAATGAAGATGTATTGATGGCTTTCTGCTTGCCAGACACTGTGTCTAGGACAAATGACATAGACAACTGGATGAATGGAGGGCTGAATATTTCTTTAATAGCAACATAATTATTTCATGATTTATCTTTAAAGTTCATTTTATTTATATCCTTAAAGCTCCTATTTATTCCTGTGTGCCTCACGGGGCCCTGGCACTACATTAGACACTGGAATTTCAGTCTTATCTGATATAGAATGGAGTAATTCTTGCTGAACCTCAAAAGATGGTGTAGATGTTGAGTAAATTGTAAGCTCCCTCCATTCAGGAACTGTGTCTATTTGGCCACCAATAGATTTCCATTGTCTGTGATATTGCCTGGCAGAATGTTTGCTCAATACATGCTATTAAAGGAAACAGAATGGATGGAGGAGCATTCTAGGCAGCAAGGACTCCATGAACAAAAGCTTGGAAGCTGGTCCCATATTTGTTTTGTTTCAACAAATAGCAAATAGCTTGTTGAGTTTGGTACATATCAAAAGGAATCACTGAACCTAAGTTTGGAAGGGTAGCTTAGGACCAGATTGTGAGTAGTCTTAAATGTGCAGCTAAGGAATTTGGACTTTATTCTTGTGGGCAGAAACTGGATATAGTTAATGACTGATCACGGTAACCTTTATCTGAAGAAAATCGCCTTAAAACAAGGCAAGGTTGGCCATCATATATTAAGAACGCAAAGAGTGAGGGGAGGAGTTGGGCTTTTATTCTGGTTCTAGAGGTGCCAAGCAGGGCGGGTGGTGGAGAGGACGATTAAATAATTCAGATGTGCTGGCTGTAATTGCTGTAATAGCTGAGTGCTGTTGAAGTATGTGAGGACAGTGCTGTGTTCATTGCCATAGATCAGCTTGCCACTGCTTCGTCCTTTCGCTGAATTTAATTTCTCCTTACTTTCTTTGCCTTCTAGACGGTTGGTATAAATTGGTTCAAAACAAATCCTACAGACTCAGCCTGCATGAACTGAGGTCCTCCAAACCCCCAACATCCACTTTAGCTTCCATAAAGAGGATAGAAGGAACTGAAATATTTCCTCATAGCTTGAAATACCACAGCTAAACTCCCCATAATATGATTTTTTGTTACATAGAGGCTAGTTTGCTTTCCCCCAGGAGAGGTAGTATATAAACGCTGTAGGGAACCTTCAGAAGTCAATGCTCTTACTAGAAATCCAGGGCTCCAGGGACCAAAAATCAGAAAGTATGCCCTTTCCCCTTAAAACTGCAAAATAAACAGATCTCTAGGGAGATGGTCTCCTTCTTGGTAGGCATGCCTGATATATTTGCCCCTAGAGTATCATATTCTAAGATCAGAGTTTAACATTATGTTCTAGTTATCTGAATGCCATAAGGGGCACACTAAGTTTTCCATTAAATAATGTTTTCTTTTATTCATTATATAACTTCAAATTTAAATATCTGCTCACAAAGAATCTACTTGCTTAAAAGTGAGCACCAGCCGGGCACGGTGGCTCACGCCTGTAATCCCATCACTTTGGGAGGCCAAGGCAGGAGGATCACAAAGTCAGGAGTTCGAGACCAGCCTGGCCAACACAGTGAAACCCCGTCTCTACTAAAAATACAAAAATTAGTCGGGCATGCTGGCACATGCCTATTGTCCCAGCTCCCAGCTACTCGGGTGGCTGAGGCAGGAGAATTGCTTGAACCCAGGAGGTGGAGATTGTGGGGAGCTGAGATGGTGCCACTGCACTCTAGCCTGGGCAAGAAAGCAAGCCTCTATCTCAAAAAAAAAAAAAAAAAAGAAGTGGGCACCACACTAAGAGTATATTTGTTTTCCTTAAAAACCTCCTCTTCTTTCTTGATAACTTTATTTCCTCTGCCCCCTAAAAAAGGTCTCCATGAATAAATTCTAAGAGACTAAGATGGAAACTTTATTGACAGTATACCTGTTAGTTGACCCATGTTTTGCTATCTCTATGGTATGGGTCCTGTCTAGGATCTAAGCTGATGAGCACGAGCAAGTGGCTGTTGCCAAGCTTGTGTAGTTTCTCAAGACAAAAGCAGGCTTATTCTTCCAGATCATAAGTGAACCACCTAATATGTACGTGTGTATGTGTCTGCTCACGTATGTGTGCGTGTGCATGTGCACGTGTGTGCATATGCACGTCCCCATGCATGTGTATGTGTGCAAAGGAAAGGATTTTCTATTTGAGGTTCTGGAGAAAAGTAAGTTTCATTAGTTGAGCATCAAGGAGAGATTCAGCCACAGGATTGATTGTAATAAGCTTCACCGTTTTACTAAAACTCTATTACTTGTTGAGCTATTAAGTGATGAAAAGGATTAAGAGAATGTAGAAAAATCTAATAAAGATGATAACAGTGGAGCATTTTATAAAATTTGCATGTGAATTTATAATGTTATAATCTGTCGGCAGACAGCGTTGTTCAAGAAAAGGGAAAAACTGTACCATACATATAGGCATAAAAAATGCAACAACAGAGTTTCCGGCCAGGAAACCTTTTTTTCCATATGGGCGTCCATATGTTTTTTCTTGAAATCCATATTTTTGGCCTTGATACCCATATGTTAGCTTTTTGCCCAAATAAGATCGTGTAATCATTCTTTATTATTTCTTCTTCCCTAGAAGTTATTACTCTAAGGTTCAGGAGTTGGGTGGGGAAATTAAATGGACGATTTTGCATAGTAGGGACACAAACATGTAAAAGAAACAGTGTGATAGGAGAGACATGCACACAGTTTTATGTGTTTTTGTGTATGTGTGTGAATTTGTATTTATTTTGAAACTACATGTGTGTTTATTTGGTCTAGGCAAGACTCCCATAGTTTGGGTTTTTATATCACAGGTCATGTGTCCGAGGTTGATGCATCCATGTGTCCATCTAGGCAATGGAGAACACTTTCAGGGTGAGGGCAATAAGGGGATGTATTTGGCTGAGTTTATTCTTCTATACATTGGAATTGCTCAATAAATGTTCACTGTAAAACCCTAATTTTGTTATTTCCAGCCCAACAGGAGCAGTGATAGGGTCACATAATTTATTATATCATAGTGGTCAGTTATATTTAAGATTTCCCCTCTGGACCAAAAACTCCTGAACAATAAAGTTGGAATTGTATTGTATTCACTTTTGCATCCACAGCTCATAGCTTGTGGCTGGATTCCAATAAGTGACTAGGCTCATTAATCTATCAAAGTTCATTCATAAGGACAAAATGATATGGGCTTTATAAAACACCCCAACTCAACAAGTTTTCAAGCAATCAAGTTCAGTTTATTGCAAGCATATATTTATTTTTATTTTTATTTTTATTTTTATTTTTTTGAGACAGGGTCTCACTCTGTCACCCAGGCTGGAGTGCATTGGTGCTATCATGGCTGACTGTAGCCTCAACCTTCCGGGCACAAATGATCCTCCCACTCCAGCCTTCCAAGTCACTGGGACTGCAGTCATGTACCAGCACATACAGCTAATTTTTGCATTTTTTGTAGAGACAGGATCTTCCCATGTTCCCCAAGCTGGTCTTGAACTCCTGGCCTCAAGTGATCCTCCCACCTCAGCCTCACAAAGTGCTGAAATTAAGATGTGAGCCACCATACCCAGCCTATTAAAGTCATTTAATGTGGAGATAAGATTGACTTTATTCAATCTGCATGCTGGGCTATCGCCATATAAGATTTCAGTATTTTTAACCTGGTTAAAGTAAATAAAAACAGACCTTTTCATCTTTTCCTCCACTTTCTATACACAGTAAAATAATTATTATACTTAAATGTCTTCACATATATTCACCTAGAAGTCACTTGATTTATTGAGAATTGATTTATCAGGAAAGCGAAATCAGTGGATATGTGAGATGTCCTACCCACTGAGAAATACTGCTGGCAAACAAAACAAAAAAAAATGTTAAAACTATAAATACCTGCTTTTGTGGAAATTGCTAAAAGTGGTGCCCTTTTACTTTTCTGACAGCACCTCATTTGGCTTCTAGAGATTTAGGTGAAATCAGAGTATGGTGCACGATGGGTTTGCAAGGAAGACCAGAATGGAGAAACTCCTTTTATAAATAGATTAATTTCATTTTCCTTCACTGGGGGGATTTTTGCTGTCAGCCACTTTCTATGCTCTTTGTCCTGATAGCCCAGCAAGGTCAGAAGTGGGTGTCCATGGTCTGTCAGCCTCGGGACCTTTGATTGACAGCCTGCTGAATTGCTTTCTGCAAAAAAGCCTGCTGCCGTGTGCCTAGCATGTGCAAAACCCCTCTACGTTGACCATTTCCTAGGCATTTTGGCTTGAAATTTGTGCTTCAGCAACCTTCTTAGAAATGTCCAGTCAGAATATGTGTCAGGGCCACCCCTGCTGGATCTCTCAGTGTGGAGAGTCAGCATTTTGACCCCCTCCCACCAAACTGGAAGGATGTCAGCAATCTTTCGCTTATTACATTCCCAGGGAAACATGCTGAGATAACACTACAACGGCTCAGGGTGTAACTTCAGTTGATAGGCACAGGAAGTAAAAGTTCACACTTCTCAGTTCCAAAGGTTTTAAACTCTGAAATTCTGTCCTTTACCTTTTCTCATTCTTCTGAGGATTGGGATGCAAGGATGAGCTTATTTTAAGATTCCTCAGGGCAGCATTTCATTCCTTGACTCTTCTATTCTTTGCCGCATTACCTCACTGCATTAGTACTTGTATCTCCCTCTGATGGCATCTAGTTTCCTTTCCATTCACAGTGGCTGGGGATCATATCTCGGATCCACTTAGAAACACAGTGAACTCTAGCCCTGAGAATGTAAACGCTTTCTCAGTCACATCTATTGATCTTCGGGGCTCTATTTCTGGATTTCCATTCACACACTCATTTGGCATTGGGGATATTGGCTGTTCCTTTGAGGGGCAAGTGTTAAGGTGGGTGCTAGGAACTAGATAAAGAATATTTCTGTGATTCTGTAGAAGCAAGTTTTGATATAGGTATTGGTGAGAGTCTGTACGAATCCCACGCCCCTGTAGGTAAAATGGAGAAAGGTGAACTATAGTAAATTTATCTTGCTGGACATGCTGAAAGAAATGAACACTTAAAAAAAAGATTTTAACACTATAGTTTATTGAAGCTTGTTATTATAAAGCCTAAGTGTAAAATACATGAATAAATAAGACAAACAAGCAAATAGTCTCAGAAATTTAGCGAATTATTCCTAGATTGAAATTCCTTTTTCTAAAGGACAACAGAGCATATTGCTTTGAAGAGCCTGAGATTACTACAGTTTGAAGGTAACACATTTTATGATTCCATAGGAAATAAGGAAAAGGAAGCCCAGAATTGGAGTTTAAAAATTCTGCAGCTGTAATAACGAGTTGTTGCCATGAGAAAAAACACCTAAATTAGAGGAGAGTGACTGTCGGTCTTAATAAGAGGCATACTGGAAAGCCCTTCTTGAAATAGAAGTAAAATAAAGGAAAAATTGCATTGTTTCAGGGCTAATTTGATGAGAGGACCTCAGTAAATTGTGATTGCACAGTTAATAAACCCTAGAGCTTTTTTTGGAAGACAAAATTAGTTGTTTGGTGGTAAAAAAACAAAATCAATTACAAATTGTGTTGTCTTCTTTAACCAATCAGGCAGAGAAACCACCATAACAATGAATACTCAAAGTGAATAGAACTTCACTGCATCTAAGATTTAGCTCCTTTTTGTCACCAGGAGACTGAAAACTAACATTTTTAAATGGGGAAAGTGCTTCTTCTTATGGCTTTAAAGAAATGTTTTCTATCCTTTTTATATGAAAGTTCTATGGAGAGATATGAATGCATTTAGGTATATCTTTTAATACAGTTCAATGATGATGAGTACCTTGTAGTTTTTCAGAGAGGAAAAACAAGCCATTCAGAGGAAGTGGGTAGGAGTTTCTGCATGTGGCAGAAAATTCTAAAGCATTTATGAATAGGTCAGTTACATTAATAAACAGAAAAAAATGGGGTTCCATAAACAGAACCATAGTATACATACTCTTTAAAAAATTAAACAATCATCATCACTTTAAGGAACAATTCCAGGTACATGCCAGGATGTACATGCCATATCATCTTTGTATAAAAGCGACAGCATGTTTAACAACCAAGAGTAAATTTTCCTATTTTTCTTGACCTAATTCAGACATGTACTAGTATAGAGAGTCTCAGAATTTAAAGTGCTTGTGTTCTAATAGTTCTGATAGTTCATGTTTGAAATCAGTTCCATGAAATTAAAAAGCTATTTTCCTACAGTATGAATGTAATATATATAATTTGGCTATTCCAGGAAAGTTTACTTAACTGATATGTAGCTGAAATACTGTATATATTAAACTGTGAGTCAGCGTGGTTCTGTGGGAGGATCTGGGCTTTTGAATTGGCCAGAACAGAGTTGGAATCTCTACTCTGTATGCTTAATGACTGTGGACAAATTAATTGCCACTTGGACGATCGGTTTTAAATCTGAAAAGTGAGGAAAATGATACTTTCTTAAAGAGTTGTGGATAACTGCCCAAAGAATGAAAGCAGTTGTTATAAGGGGCGGGGCGACATGGCTCACACCAGTAAATCCAGCCCTTTGGGAGACCGAGGCGGGTGGATTGCTTGAGCCCAGGAGTTTGAGACCAGCCTGGGCAACATAGCAAAACCCTGTATCTAAAAAAAGTACAAACAAACAAACAAACAAAATAGCCAGGCATGGTGTTACATGCCCGTAGTCCCAGCTATTTGAGAGGCTAAGGTGGGAGGATCACCTGAGCCCAGGAGGCCAAGGCTGCAATGAGAAGAGATCATGCCACTCCACTCAAGCCCCAGTGATAGAGTGATAACCTGTCTCAATCAATCAATAAATAGAAAGAAAGAAAGCAGTTGTTATAAAATATTTGTGGATCCTGGCAATCTAGTAATTAAGATAATAGAAAAACAAAATGCAATTTTTAAGTGGAATAAAAATAGTTGTTAAATGACTTCTTGAAGGAATACAGGCATATTGGAGGATGAGGAAGCTTTTCAAGGCATATTTACAGCACATTCATGGATTATGATGTTGGTATTGCCAATTCTTTACTATACTTTTTTCAAACCCAAAGATGGCTTCTATTTCTTATATGTTTTGTTTGCCATTCGATATATTTCCTCTGTGACTACATCTTCTACTGCATTTAAAATAGTAGACAGTAGCTATCAGTTTAAATGAACATCACCCCACCTTCACCAAAATAGCATTCTTATGTTATCCAGACAAATAGATCAGGAGATCTGGAATTGTTTTAAGCTCTGGCCAGTTAGGTATACGGAGAGAAAATTCCCTGTTCCAGCTCCAGGTGACCCTACAGGACAGTGCATTGTCTCAAGTGAAATGTAAAATGAAGTGAATGCATATAGTTCAGGTTGGCTGCAGCAGGGTAGGGAAAAAGATCCCAGTTGTGTTCAGCTGGTTGTTCCTACCTAAGGGACACGTCTACTCAGAGATTATTCATACTAGGCTTACTCTAGCAATTCAAAAATAAAAATGAATTGCACAACAAGGAAAGTATCTTCAGAAACCCATGACATCAATTGGAAGGTCAAATAAAGGAAAAGGAGTTTTTTTTTTTTTTTTTTAAAAAGGGACGAAGATGGTTACAGGCTAGAGGTTCTAAGAAGGGATTTTTGTAGGAATGAGGCATGAGTTTGGCCTTAATGAGTAGTGGTTGAACGAGTGGAAGGAAATGGAACTGGGAGTAAGCATAGCTTGTTTTATCTGAGGGAGGGAGGAGGGCCACATGGAGATCAACCTATATGAGAAAAAGATAGCCCGTATATTTGGGGAGCAGCAAAAATGAAAAAATAGCGTCAGAAGACACTAAAGGAAACACAAATATATTTAAAACTTTCCTATGAATCTAAAATGAACTCAAAATATTTTTAAGGAAAATCCCTGGCAAGATGAAATTAAAATGGATGAATAAGGAAATAGATGGAAATCATTAAAAAAAAAACCTTTAAGATTGCATCAACATTCAATAAAAACAAAAATGACTATTAAAAAAAAAGTAGTGGGAGAATGGGTGACTTTTCCCAAGCAAAATCTAACTTGGAAACTGGGAGCCTTAATTTATAGATGGATAAAATGAAATTGCTCAGACTAGTGGTTCCTCATACTCCACCTGCTCCTCGGCACCCCTCATCCCATGCCTCCTCTCCCCAGACATCTTTAGAAGCCAATCTGTGAAACTCCATCTCATTGTTCTGTACACAGGCATATCCATATGTCTGTAGAGTGAACATATATCCTATTTGTGTATTCTACTATGTACTATATATTCTCATATAGTGTATACCTTATGTGTTCATACATATTTTATATATGATTAAATGAATATGTTAAATGAACACAGATTTTAATATAATTCTATTTTTATTTAAATGAATCAAACATCTCTCTCTTTCTGTCATGTATCTTGCTGCCTTCCTTAAATCTGCTCTGAACCATAAGTCATCTAGCCGCTTTTCTCCTCCTACTTGGAGTAGTTGGACTGTGTGGTGTAGTGATTGATTTATCCTTCCTTTCAGGGACCCAGTACAAGCTGAGAGGAGAGGATTAGCAGAATACAAAGTCATTTGACTTCATCCTATTTCCTGTTCCATAATAGCAAAACATAACACACACACACACGCAAAACAAAAACAGAAAAACAAAAGAACAAGGCAGAACATGTGTGTGGAATGTGGCCGGCCTCTTTACATACTGCTGTATCCTGTGGCTGTCACCAATGGTTTCGTTAATTTATTAAGAAATTATTTATAAACCAGAACAAAGCAGCTGTAAACCTCACTGCAATTACAGCAGAGCCCAACACAGAAAGCAGCCAGTCTGTGTTCAGGCATGTTCTAAAGGAGACATAATGTCCATTTCTCTTTGGATCTTTGACAAAAGGTGCCAGAGAAAGGTGTCTTGTCCTAGACTAGAGGAAACTGAGAAGACTGCTCCAGGTACTGAAGAATGCCCAAAGCAAAGATTTTAGCAGCTAATGAGAAGTTTTGAAGGCCTCTGACAAGCCTTCCCTTTGCTGATATGATTATTCTAAACCTTGAATCCACGAGAAGCCTAAGGAAGTTTCGGGCAGCCACTGCACACATAGACCAGGGCAAATAAATTGATCTAAAAACAAAGATAATGTTATCAGTAGCTGGCACAATGCCTTGAACATAGTAGGCTCTCAGTAAATGTTTCATGAATTGAAATGTGTTTTCTCTGGAATCGTGTGTGTAACAAAGAGTGAATTTGATTTTGTTGGCTTTTGAACATGGCATTTGCCCTGCTATCTAAGTCTTTTTTGCAAATATATCTGTCATGCAGCATGCTGTGTTCTTACTATATATTCATAAAGCAGGAGATTTATGTTTCAGTGTAAAACCAAATTGACAAACCTAGTTTCCTGCAGCAGAGCCTTAAGTGACTTGCTGATGGGATTCTGGAATGTTCCCTCCTAAGCCAAAAGGGGAGCCAAGCAAAGGTAAAACTTTAGGAGAACATAGTCAACAAGGTAAGAAGTTTGGTAATGCTGATTTATAAAGACACTGGAACTTTTAAATGCATACTTTCATTCTGAAGGACTGCAGTGGGGATTTAAAATACGACTATTTAATTTTTTAAAATTACATGAATTAAGTGAACAGCCCATTAGCAGGACGCCATCAGGATCACATGGCCAATTCAGATCAAGTTATATTATCTTGCTTGCCAGATTTGAATAAGAATTAAGAAATTACTATTCCAAAGTGGTGTTGGACATTGATCCTCATTTGCAGTGATATTCTTCACAGTAACTACCTGGAACTGACTGCTCTTACAGGCATGCCCCTGAATCTTTGTGGTGCTACCATTAGGGGGTGTATTAGTTGGAGAGCAGCAGCTAATTAATTGTTCTACCTGCCTCTGATGAAACCTTATACTGCAGGGACCTCATGTTGGAGCAGGAAGATATACCTGATGGAAAAGGACTCTGATGAGACAGACTTAGAGCTTTACCTTTTTGTCTACTCCTCTGGATTAAGCTTAAGCTTTATGGCCCCATCGAAGCAATAGAATCTCTCGGATTCCATTCGCTACTGGCTCCCTTCTGTAACCTGTATATTCAAACTCTTTATTTTAAGCAAGTGTTCATGGCAATCACATTGAGCAATGTATCTTTTTTTTTTTTTCTCAGAAAAGTCTCGCTCTTGTCCCCCAGGCTGGAGTGCAATGGCTAGATCTCGGCTCACTGCAACCTCCGCCTCCCAGGTTCAAACGATTCTCCTGCCTCTGCCTCCCAACTAGCTGGAATTAAGGCACCTGCCACCATGCCTGGCTAATTTTTTTTGTATTTTTTAGTAGAGACAGGGTTTCTTTCACCAAGTTGGCCAGGCTGGTCTCGAGCTCCTGACCTCAGATGATACGCCTGCCTCGGCCTCGCAAAGTGCTGGGATTACAGGTGTGAGCCACTGTGCCCAGCCTGAGCAAAGTATCTTAAGAGCAAACCCTGCTTAGGATTTAACACGCCTCTGGGTCTGCCATTGTCTTAGCACATTGTTGGTACTCCACATAGTTTAAATAAGGAAAGCGGTAGATTTCGGTCAATATAGACTTACGCTTTTAGAGAGCATTTTTTTTTTTTTAGACAATGACTTCCAAATCGTGACTCTTAAAATAAAAGAGTGAAAATATCAAAACATGATTTCCCTCTTGGACAGCTGACAAAGTATGAAATGATTAGGTTTCTTATTATATAAACTTAGACATTAAAAATAAAATGAATACATTTTCAATTTTACTGAGATCATTTTTAATGCTACTTTAAAAAACTCTATTATTTTTCTTCTGCTTTCTTTTTAGTGTGTTTAAAAGCTACCTTCTACCCCCACCCATTTTCTGCATTGATAATAAGTTTATTATTTCCAAATACAGCTGAAATCCTAACTTCTCTGTGAGATACTCTTGACTACACAAATATGTATGTTTATATTGAACAATTCAGTTCTTATAACAACTCACACTTTGCACTTTCCATTTTGATGGTCTTACTGGGACACAATCTGTGTTTTGTTTATTTATTCCAGCATCTATCATGTTGTTGAGTATATTCTAGGTGCTAGGAATTACTTGGCTTTCCTTTTTTCATTAATTCATTCAACAGTGCTTTGCTGTTCTCCTGAGAAAGTTAATTTGCAAGGCACTCAGAATCCTTAGTCTCTCCACTCAAGGAATTTACACCTTGTTCAGAGCAGTCTGGTGAGCCACAGGAGGATGGATACTGTGGTAGCTGACAAAGCTTGCATTTTGTTTCAAAGCTGATGGACCATCTAAGGAAGTGAATAAATCAAGGAATGTATAGCTCAAGGTCCTGGCTATGCACCCATCACCCACATAACCTTGGAAAAATCACTGACACTCTCTGAACTCAACTACATCATCTGTAAAATGGTGGTTATAATTATAATGCCCACCTGCCCATAACGTGGTTGTGAGGGCTAAACAAAGGTATCACAGGGAGAGTGCTTATGTGAATCAATAAAACACCATACAAAATGTTATTTAGGTCAAGTCCAAGCCTATTTTCTTAAGGATTAAAAAAAAAAAAACCCAGTGCATAGCAAACTCATTGCATTCAGAAGACTCATCAGCACAGTTTTGGAATTCTGTACTTTGAAAACATGACAACAGATGCTAATGTGTGGGGCTATATAAGTCAGTTACCAGATGGTTCACAACACATCTTTCCTATTAGATTTATGCCATAAATCTTCATTCCCCTTGAAACATTTGCTTGAATGTGTCCATAACTTTTTATCCTCCTTTCATATGTTTGTGTAGCACACATCTGGCTTCCTTAACGTCGGATTATCATTAGGGTCAGGTATTCTTTTCCTTGACCACTATGGTAAAATGAATCCCATTTTTTGTTGTTGTTGTTGGGGGAGCTGGGAGGTAGCAACAGAAGGGTAGGCAAGGATGGTGATGGGAACCCTAGATACATGGAAAAAAAAAATTTTGTTCTTGATTTTTCTTTACTCCTCCTTTCGTATAGCTACCAGACCTGTCTCCCCACCAACCCCTAGCTCCATCCCCACTCCCCCTTAATTTCTGTGCAATATTAGAAGAGGACCAGAGGAAGTTGGTGTGGCAATTCATGGGCACAGGAAATGTAGCTTACATCTGTTAATATCTCTGAAAAATGACTTTCCATTGTTATTGATGCTTGCTAACTATAGTTAATTTCTTCAGATGAGGACGCTATATTTGACAAGCTACCAATCTTTGCAATTATTTTGAGGATAATCTGCATCTGCTTTCTATAGTCTTTATACATCTGGAGAATATCCTGTCTTAGTGAGGAAATTACGGAATATGTTGAAAAAAAATTGAGGGTTTATTTAGGAACTGGTTCACTCCAATTTTTACCAAGATTTTCTTTGGTATCATTTATTCATACTCATTATAAAAAGCATGTAATGTACACAAAAGTAGAAACATTTAAACTTTGCCAGATTAATTTATGCATTTTTTTCTTTTATGTTGTGTTTTAGGGATTTTTCCCGTGGCTGACTGCAGAACAACTCATTTTCAATTAATATTTATATTTTATCTTTAGGTTCAATTGTTTTAAGGTAGGAAGAGAGCATATTAAAAGGCAATAATTATTCTAGTGTGTGTTCAGTAATAGTGGGTCAGCAATGCTTTTTATCTTTGTAAAATAGTTACAATTTGTCTTTCATTGAAAACTTTTAATATAAATAAGAATATATTTTGAGAATTCCAACTTTTCTCATTTGTGGATTCATACCTCATATTCCTTAATATACTTTCCTGCCATATTTAGTGTTTTACTGTTATAGATTATAAATCAATATATCTAATAGCTTCTAAATTAAATAAAAAGGAGAGAGTAACTGATGTTGGTGTTATAAATGTAAATACTAATATGTTAGGAACATTTACCTGATTAAAGTCAAATGAAACATTAATAAGTGTGTTAGAAAATTATGAATGCAGTGTTGAAACTACATTTGGATATAAGCTAATAAAAACTGGCTTCGTAGAAATCTTTGGGTGGCTGCCTTAATGATGGTATCAAGTTCTTTTGCTTTTCAAAGCTTTATATTCCTCATCTGTAAGATAAATGCTAGACAAAATTATCTACATGGGTTTTGTTTTTAGCATTAATGTTATCAATCCTCTAAATGGGCGTTCTGAAAGTATTTAAGGTGCAAAGGTGCATGAAAACTTTTTTTTTTTTTTTGAGAGGGAGGCTTGTTGTCGCTCAGGCTGGAGTGCAGTGGCACAATCTTGGCACACTGCAACCTCTGCCTCCTGGGTTCAAGCAATTCTCCTGCCTCAGCCTCCAGAGTAGCTGAGATTACAGGCGCCCACCACCATGCCTGGCTAATTTTTGTATTTTAGTAGAGATGGGGTTTCACCATGTTGGTCAGGCTGGTCTCAAACTCTTGACCTCAAATGATCCAACCGCCTCGAACTCCCAAAGTGCTGGGATGACAGGCATGAGCCACCATGCCTAGCCTAGTTTATCTTTTTAAAGTAGTTTACTTTTAATTACAATAATTTTAAAGAAATACACACCTTGTCAATACAAAGGCATTTAAGATGAACAACTATATAGTTCACAAATATAAAGTTCAGGACATCCTAGTTAGTGATGTATTATTGATTTCATTGGTGCCACCAAGATATTTTGCCAGTTTAAATATGGTGTAGCTACACATATGTATACCATATTTGGAAAAGGGCAGTGGGAGATGGAGACAGATTAAAAGAGGGAAGACTGCTGCTAAATTCTCCTACTCTAGAGGGAGGATGATATTGGGATTGAGGTAATAATGGAAGGTAGCCATTTTATTGCTCAGAAAATTCTATAACAGTGCTTCCATTAACTCTCTGGTGATATTGTCACAAAAGGAGTAGAAAAGAAGAAGAGAAATGAAACAGCAAAATAGAGATCCTCTCTTCACTCTGCTGTGTTTGCATTAATGCAGCATCGTGGCAGCTGGTATCTTTTTTAAACAGCCTTTTTCTTCTTCTTCTTCTTCTTTTTTTTTTTTTTTTTTGGGTGGCCTTTTTTTCCCCTCAAGAGTAAGCCGACCAGATTTTCACTTTATGAAACTGGGACAACCTAGCAGGGGATGAGAATTTCCATGAACCATCTTCTGGGGATAATAATATCAGTAATCAGAGACTGTCATGGCAATTGCAGAGAGAGATGAATTGCAGTGGACAGGAAGTCAGCACTGTTTTGTTTGTTTGTTCTTTTGAGAGTGAGTTCAGTGCTCCATAACCATTTACCAAAAAGTTGAGCTTCAGTGCAACCCCCTGTAAACTCTTGAACTCCAAGTTATTTAGAGACAAAGACAGATGGCAAAGCAGATTTGCTAAAGAATTACATAAATGGGCTATATTTCAGTAGCTATATGTTCACCTATTTGCCTTTAGAACTAAACTATCCCTGCTAAAGCCAAATTGTTGGTTAAAATCCAGTTTGTCTCATCTCACATGTAGTCTTTGGCCGCTATGCTCACCTAGCACTTTTTTGTCCATCTACATAGTTGTAATTTAATCTTTTTTATTCAAAAATGTATTATTTGGCCTATTTTGTCTCAGGTACTATGCCATGTACTGGGAAATATAAGGATAAATACGATGCGTAAATCTGAAATTTATGTGGAAGAATAAAGATCTCCTAGCCATTTATCCATATTTTTATCAAGTTAAAATTTAATACTTTTGCAGTATTTTTTAGTATTTTGAACAGTATTCTTCAACAGCCTATTTTGAACATTTTGAAAAGACAAGCAACCAATAGTACTGAATAAAAGCACAGAGAAACATAAATTGTGAAAACTTAACGTTTACTAAAGGTGGCACCAAAAAATTAATGGGGAAAAGACAGACTGTGTATTGTTGCTTTTTGAAAATGTTACTACATGGAGGAAAACAAAACTGGGTTTCTTCCTAATGCCTCTTACCAAGACAATCTCCAGATGTATTATAGAGATAAATGTGGAAGGTAAAACTATGAAAGAAATAGAAGAAAATGCGGGAGAATATCTTCATGATCTACAAATGGAAAAGGAGTTTTTTAAATCTCAAAGGCATAAATTAAGGCAGACATTAACTTATTTATATAGAATTTAAGTATGTATATTTAATGAAGAACATATTAAAGTTAATACTCAAGGGAACAAAATAAATTATTTACAGTGCCTAATACTGATGAGGGATTAGTATCTAGTGTATAAAAAGAAGCCTGCAAATTAAGAAGAAAAAGATAGCAATCTCAGTTTAAAAGGCAGGCAAAGTATATGATCAGGCAGTTTACAGAAGAGGAATCCTAAAGAAATAGCTGGCATAGTTAGGGCTTAAACTCATTAAGTGAAATGCAAATTCCAACAACATGAATTAAGTAAAAATTAGAAATAGGTATTATATAACACCATGTTGGCAAAAATGTGGAAATTTGAGACTCCTCACATAGGTTGTAGAACTGTAGACTGCTGTAGCCAGTATATGCATACTGCATGACCCAGCAGTTTTATTCCTGATATGCCTCCCAAAGAACTTCTCACACTGTCCATGACTTACATGCAATGGTGTTTGTTGCAGTATTAAGGAGCTGGTGTGTCCATCACTGGATGAATGGATACATAGAACTTGGTAGGTGTACATGTGGAGTACTGCTCAGAGGTTAGAAGTAGTGGTCTAGGTGTGTACATAGCAAATGTGGATGGATCTGTAAAGCATAGCGCTGAATGAAAAAAATAAGGAAACATAATGGATTACACAACACAATACCATTTACATATATTAAAAACATACATATAGGGCCGGGCGCGGTGATCTGCCTGTATGTATGTATAGGCACCTGAAATCCCAGCACTTTGGGAGGCTGAGGCAGGTAGATCACAAGGTCTGGAGTTCGAGACAGCCTGGCCAATATGGTGAAACCCTGTCTCTACTAAAAAATACAAAAAAATTAGCCAGGTATGGTGGTGCGTGCCTGTAGTCCCAGCTACTAGGGAGACGGAGGCAGGAGAATTGCTTGAATCTGGGAGGCAGAGGTTGCAGTGAGCCGAGATTGCACCATTGCACTCCAGCCTGGGTGACAGAGTGAGACTCTGTCTCAAAACTGACAAACAAACAAACAAACAAACAAAAAAACACCATACATATAAAAGAGCATTGCATACTTTGCAAGAATACCTAACACATATGAATGAGAATACTTGCAGTTTTGTGGGAGGGGAATGAGAACAAATATATAACATGAGATGAGTCTTGCACAGACCAATGATGAGGATGGTACAGGTGGTGGGTTAGGGATGATTACTATCCATAAGGAGTTCATAGTATAGTGAATGAGATAGATGAATACATAATCATAATGAAACATGATAAGTACAACTGGGGGATCTGAACAGAGTATTAACATGTATTGCTTTTCTACTAGACTAAGGTTTTCATTAGGGCAAATATTGTTTTGTGGTAATGTTGTTTACACCTTTATTCTTCCATGCTTCATAGATCACACACACACACACACACACACACACACACACATATTAGTGAAGAGATTCTCAAATCAGACAACACATTAACATTACTTGGGAAAGTCTGAAAAGTACTTTCCTTCATCTTTGACACTATGCATTTGTTTTTGTTCAAGAAGATTCTATTAAAAGGTGTAAAGTATTTAACCAAGGTACATATTGTTTCATGTTGAGCATTTAACATGACTGTGGGTAGGTCAGTGGACTGCAGCCTTATGACACGGTGCTGGTTAAATCTGCTTCAGGTCAGTTATCTCATGACTGAACAATTGGTTCTATGGGTTCTATGAATAATACTGCCCGTAATCAATCATCTCACAATTTCCAAAACCATAAGATACAAGTGTACAAATGCCTCAGCATTGATTGATCACCCCTGAAAAAAAAAGGTATGACAAAAATGATATTATCATTTGAAAAAACAAATAAAAAGTAGATTTCCTTTGTGTTTTTTCCACCTCCCTGGAAATATATATTCTAGATACAATGATCAATTGGTCTTTAAGACAAATGGGAATTATACTGGAAATTTCTGACATTATAACAGGCTTGTGGGGGATTCTTGTTTGGCAGGTTAGGGCCTTTTGAGACTTTCAAAAACATTCCCCAGGCAGCCCCATATATTTCCTTCAGAATGTCAGTAATGAAAGGTAGCTCATAACTTTATATATGTGACTATTTGTTATTTAAAACTTTTCAAAAATGTTTGTAGTACTTACATTTTAAGATCTATTGGGTCTCTTTGAACCATTTAATTAAAGGTTAGAGCACTTGCAGTTAAAAAAAATCTTATCAGAAAATAATATTTTAATCTCTGTGTGGGATAATCCAAGATTGTACTGTTCCGGGAAACATATACCTTTATTTTATTTCATATTTTAAGGCTTTTCTTATTTCTTCTATGCCTTCAGCTTTATCAGTTTAGAAGGGAATCTTCCAGTGATTACATTGGTCATAAGCCTGAAGGGCAAGGTTTAAGAAAAGTCTAGGGAGCATTGTCGTTATAGTTTTTCATTTTTGCTTGATATCCATTCTAGATGATGACATTTCCCTCTAAATAAGGCTGTTTCTGTCTTAAAAAACATCTTCCTTCTGGAACTGGAACGCTCATATCTGCTGGTGGGAGTGTAGGTTGGGAAAACCACTCTGGAAAACTGGTAGTGTGTACTAATGCTGAACATATGCATAGCCTGTGACCCAGCAATTTCACTTGCAGGCATACACCCAACAGAATATGCACCAAAAGATACATACAAAATATCTTCATAATATTATTTATAACAATAAAACACTGGAACAAACCCAAATTTTCATCAACATGAGAATGAAGTAATAAATGAGTATAAATAAACATAAGATAAATATAGAATTCATATATAGGAATACTATATGGCAATGAAAATCAACCACTGTGCTATATGCAATAAGGTTGGATCTCACAAATGTAACCTCAGGGAGAAGAAGCTAAACATATAACATGCGTTCTGTAGGTTTCTATTCATATGAAGTTCAGACACAGATAAAAATAATCTGAGATATTAGAAGTTAGCATCTTTATTTACCTTTTGGTACTTTTTGGTTACCTTTGGGGAAGAAGGTAGAAATAGTGATTTAGAGGGTCTGAGGGGACTCTGGGGTGCTGGTGATACTTTGTATGTAGATCAGGTAATGGATAAAAAGTGTGTTCACTTTGGGATAATTATTCAACTTCTAAAAGCAAGATCTGTGCACTTTTCTATATAATACTTAATTTAAAAAAGTTAAAGTGTAAAAAATAAAAGCCAAACACTGTCTTGTTCAGGGCTCGTATTAGGGTTCTCTAGAGGAAGAGAATGAATAGGATATATGTATATACGAAAGGGAGCTTATTAAGGAGAATTGACTCACATGATCACAAGGTGAAGTCCCACCACTGGCCATCTGCAAGTTAAAGATTAAGGAAACCGGTGGTGGATCAGTTCGAATCCCAAAACTTTAAAAGTAAGGAAACCGATAGTGCAGCCTTCATTCTGTGGTCAAAGGCCCAAGAGCCCCTGGCAAACCACTGGTATAAGTCCAAGAGTCCAAAAGCTGAAGAACTTGGAGTCTGATGTTCAAGGGCAGGAAGTATCCAGCATGGGAGAAAGATGAAGGCCAGAAGACTCAGCAAGTCTGCTCTTCCATCTTCTCCTGCCTGCTTTATTCTAGCTGTGCTGGCAGCTGATTAGATGTGCCCACTCAGATTGAGGGTGGGTCCCCCTCTCCCTCTCCACTGACTCAAATGTTAATCTCCTTTGACGACACCCTCACAGACACACCCGGGAACAATACTTTACATCCTTCAATCAAATCGAGTTGGCACTCAATATTAATCATCACAGAGTTATATACTAAAATGATAAAACTATAAAGGGATACAAGAGAATGGTTACCTTTAAGGTCAAGTTACTGATTGCCTCTGTATGGAAGGAAGAAGGCTAGGCATGGAAGACACAAGAGCTTCTCAGGGAATAGTTTGTGTGTTAAGTTTTTAAGTTAGATGAGGGTACACTGGTATTTATTATATTATTCTTCAAACTTTATAGCAGTTTTATTTCTTATATTTTGTGTGCATAATACATTCAGTTTGGAATCTGAAACTTTTTTACCTGAGTTTTGGTTTTGGATATAATGGAATAAGCACAATTCACCCTATGTCTCCTACTGAATTTGAGCTATGAGAGCTGGACAGAATTCAGAGTCACTATGTGAGAATTTTGAAAGGCAAAGAGTAGGAGATCAGAACTGGAAATACCCCTAAGCTTGTAGTGAGTTTATCATTGTTCCCCTTCTGGTAGCTTCTAACTTGATCTCATAGTTGAAACCCAGAAGTGGACAGGGAGAGGTCCAGGAGAAGACCTCTGGTTTGGCTTAAGGAGTGGTAGAGGCAGAGAGTGGCCTTCCTACCTTCCTCCCTTCCTTCCTTCCACCTCTCTCCCTCCCCACTCCCTCCCTCCCAACCCACTCCCTCCCTCCCTCCTTCCCCCTCCCTCCCCTCCCCTCCCCTCATCCCCCACTCCCCTTCCTTTCCCTTCCCTTCCCTTCCCTTCCCTTCCCTTCCCTTCCCTTCCCTTCCCTTCCCTTCCCTTCCCTTCCCTTCCCTCCCTTCTCTCCTGTCCGTCTCTTCTTTTTTCTCTGTTCCTTGCACCCAGGCTCCAAGTGCTAACAATGATGGCAACAGGTGCCTACAGGGGCCAGATGTCTGAGGAAGAGGAGACTTCTTCTCATTTCAGTGGAGCTGTGGTCCCAAGAGGGTGGAGCACATCAATGTTACTTTCCCTCTCCGTCTCTGTCTCTCTCCTTGCACTGTGTGGGAAAAATGTGGGCATATGTGGCTGACTAGGATAACTAAAGCCCCAGATTTCTAGTTGGAGGACTGAAAAGAGGAGCCCAAGAAAACAGAAAATTAAGAGAATCCATTGGTTAAGAGCTTGGGAAAAGGACCTCATAAAGATGTTTATGAACTCCTGGCCGGGCCCTGTGGCTCATGCCTGTAATCCCAGCACTTTGATGGGGACTGAGGCGGGTGGATCACCTGAGGTCAGGAGTTCGAGACCAGCCTGGCCAATGTGGCGAAACCCCATCTCTACTAAAAATACAAAAATTAGCCGGGTGTGCTGGCTGGTGCCTGTAATCCCAGCTACTCAGGAGGCTGAGGCAGGAGAATTGCTTGAACCCGGGGAGCGGAGGTTGCAGTGAGCCAAGATCACACCATTGCATTTCAGCCTGAGCGACAAGAGTGAAACTCTGTAAAAAAAAAAAAAAAAAAAAAACTGAAAAGATGTTTATGAACTCCTGGGCTCCCCAGTGGAGTGAGAATCCAATCCTAATTTAGCATATCAAAAACTTCCAGAATTAAACCAACAGATCCACCTGCACCTATGACCATACTGGACACTGGGTGGTGCACACACAGGAAAAATCTGAATAACTGCAAAAACTTTGAAAACTGACCTAGTTTTGAAACCATAGCCATGAGAAGGTCAGTTGGAACTTGTGGACTGAAACTCATCAATTTGATTGGCTGATAAAACAAAAGTATCACATATTCCATAAGAGTTAAGGAAGACACATAGTCTCAAAACACATTAAAAATGTCCCAGATACTATCTAAAATTATTTGGCCTAAGAAAAACCAGAAAAATTTCAACCTACATCAAGAAGGCAATGAACAGATATGGATGTTTAGAAGATACAGATGTTGGACTTTTCTAACAGCCTTTTGGAGAAACTATTATAAAAAATGTTCCAACAAGCAGTCACAAACACTCCTGAAACAAAGTTAAAATAGAAAACCTCAGCAATAGGAAATAAGAAATAGAAAGAAAAATCAAATGGAAATTTTAGAATTGAAGAATGCAATAACCCACAATAAAAATCTTATTGGGTCTGCTCAATAGCAAAATGGCAATGGAAGAGGAAAGAATCAGTAAACTCAAAAATAAATCAGTAGAAATTATCCAATCTGATAAACAGAGAAAAACCAGACTCAGAGAAAAAATAAACAGTCTCAAAGATGTGTGGGACAATTTAAAAAAAAAAGGTTTAACATTTGCATCGTAGGAGTTCTAGAATGGGATGACAAATAGTGTGGTGCTAAAACACACTGGAAGAAATAATGGCCAAAAAATGCCAACACTAGGAGAAAGAAAATAACCCATAGATTCAGGTTCAGTGAAAATCAAACACTATGAATCCAAATAAATCCATATTCAGACACATCATAATCAAAATGCTACAAAAATAAAGACAAAAAAAATCTTGAACAAGGGCAGAGATAAATTATGCATTTCCTATAGAGGAACAATTTAAATGACTGTAGATTTCTCATCAGAAACCATAGAGGGTAGAAGGAAGTGACACATATTTTAAGGTGCTGAAAAGAACTGCCAAACCAGAATTCTATATTCAGCAAAAATACTGCTGAGAAATGAAGGTGAACTAAAGACATCCTCAGATGAAGGAGAATTAAGGGAATTTGTTGCCAGCAAGTCAGCTCTAAGATAATTTCTAAAGCAAATTTTTCAGATAGAAGAAAAATAATACCAGAAGGAAATTTGGAACAAGGATGAAAGAACAGCAAAAGAAATAGTAAGTATTGGGGTACCTATAATAGACAATTCTTTTCCTCTTGAGTTCTCTAAGATCATTTGATAATTTAAAGCAAAACATTTAACATTGAATGATACAGTTTTCAATGTACACAGATCTAATATATATGGCAACTATGACATAAAGAGGAAAGGATAAAGGGGACTATAGGATGATAATGTTTCCACATATTCATAAAGGAATCAATTCAGCAAGCATATGTAACAATTCTAAATGTGCACTGAAAATACAGGAAGCAAAAACTAACAGAACTGAGAGTAGAAATAGGCAAATCTACAATTATAGTTAGAGACTTCAAAACTCTTCGTTCTGTAATAGTTAAAACTAAGAGAGAAAAAAATCATCAAGACTATAGAAGAACTGAACAACACCATCAACCAATTGAATCTAATTGATATTTTTAGAGCACTCCACCCAGTAACAGGAAAATACACATGCTTTTCAAGGGAGCATGGAACATTCATTAAGATAGACTATATCCTAGTTCATAAAACCAATGTTTAAAATGCAAAAAAATGAAATAATTTAAAATATGTTCTCTGACCTCACAAAATTAATGTATAAGTGAATAAGAGAAAGATAGGAAAATGTCTGAACAAATATTTGACAACGCATTTCTAAATAATCCATGGTCAAAGATGAAGTCTCAGGGGATTAGAAAATATTTTTAACTGAATGAAAATGAAAATGCACGTATTAAAATGTATGTGATACAGCTAAAGCAGTGCTTACAGGGAAAGCTTATAGCATTATATGCTATTAGAAAATAAGAAAGATCTTCAGTTAATACTCTAAGTTTCCACCTTAATAAAATAGAAAAAGAAGAGCTAAATAAACTGAGAGTAAGTAGAATGAAGAGTATACTCATAAAGATATAAGCATAAATTAATAGTTTAAATCAGAAAGACAATAGATAAAATCAGTAAAAACAATGAGCACGGTTTTAGAAATCAATACAATTGATAAATTTCTGGCAAGATTGACAAAGAAAAAAATGAAATACACAAATTGTCAATATCAGGTATAAATAGGGGATATCATCACAGATCCTACAACCATTAAAAGGATAATAAGATAATACTATGAAAAAAAATCGATGTAAAGGAATTTGGCAATGTAGATGGAATGAACATATTTTTTCAAAATCATGAAGTACTACCAAGATAACATAGGCAAACCAATACCTGTTAAAGAAATTGAATTATTGTTAAAAATCCTTTTGCCAAAGAAATCTCCAGGCCCAGGTAGTTTCCTTGGTGTATTTTACCAAACAATTATAGAAGAAACAATGCCAATTCCAAAAAATTTCCTTCAGAAAATAGGTGAAGAATGAACACTTCCCAGTTCATTTTACGAGGCCAGAAGAGTAATCCTGGCCTCCAAAGAGTAACCCTTGTACCAAAACCAGACAACAAAACAGACAAGAGAGAGAAATACAAAGAAATATTTCTCATGACCATAATGCAAGCATTCTCAATAAAATACTAGCAAATCAAATGAAGATGTAAAATGAATAACATGTAATAACAAAGTGAGGTTTATTTTGTAAACCAGGATTGCAAGGCTGACTCGATATTAGATATCAATCAATGTAATCCTCCAGAAAAAAAAAAAGCACATTGACAGGTTTATGTCAATGGATGTAGAAAAAATGTTTGCCAAACTTTAACATCTATTCATGATAAAATTCTCTGCAAAGTAGGCATAGAATGAAACTTCATCTTGATAAAGTCCATCTACAAAATATCTACAGCTAATAGAGTTAATGGTGAAACACTAAATGCTTTCTCCCTATGATCAGGAACAAAGCAAGGATGGTCTACCTACAAAACTTCTATTCAATATTGTACTAGAAGATTACTGGAAATAAATAAAACACAGGCGACTTGATTTTCTAGGTAGAAAATCCCAAGAAAATTCCAAAAATCTCTTAGACATAATAAGTGAATTTAGCAACTTTTCAGGTTACAAGGTTAACATACAAAAATCATTGCATTTCTATATACTAGCAATGTACAATTGGAAAGTGCACTTAAAAAATTAAAAAAAATTATAATAGCTCCAAAAATGAAATATATAGTTATACATTTAATAAAATATTTCCAGGATCTATTGCTGAAAACTACAAATATGGATGCAATAAATCACAGACTATCTAACCTAAATAAATTGAGACATACACTATGTTCATGAATCAGAAGATTCAACAAAGTAAAGATGTTGGTTCTACCCAATTTGATCAATAGATTTAATGAAATTTCTATAAAATTCCTAGGCGGATGTTCTTGTGGACATAGACAAACTGATTCTAAAGTTTTTATGGAAAGGCAAAGGAGCTAGCATAACTGAACTGATTTTGAAAAAGAATAAACTTAAAGGAATCATACTTTCTGATTTTAAGACTTACTATATAGCTACACTAATCAAGACCATGTGGTATTGAAATAGACAATTACCAATAGACCTCTACAAGAATCCAGAAATAAACTCACATAAATATGACCAATTATTTTTTGACAATGGTACAAAAGCAATTTTGTCCTTTCAGCAAATGATGTTGGAAAAGCTGAACATCAACAGGGGGAAAAAAGTTAAACCTTCACCTAAACCTCACATCTTATACAAAAATTAACTCAAAACTTAAAAGTGAACAAAAATCTAGATGTAAAACATAAAACTATAAAACGTTTAGAAGACAACATAAGAGAAAATTATCATTATCTAGGGTTAGGCAAAAAGTTCTTAAACATGGCACTAAAAATACAATCCATAAAACAAAAAATTGATAAATTGGTCTCCAACAAAATTTAAAATGTTTGCACTCTCACTATTAAGAAAATGAGAGGACAATTCTCTTGCTGAGAGGAAATATTTGCAAAGCACATAGCAGACAAAGCTCTCATAACAAGAGTAAATAAGGAATTTACAAGACTGAGTAGTAAGAAAACTAACAACCTAATTTTAAAATGTGCAAAAGACTTGAACAGACATTTTAAGAAAGGAAATATATGAAATGCATATAAACACATGAAAGGACGTTCAATGCCATTAGTTATGAGTAAAATGCATATTAAAATATTAATGAAATTTATTGCATATCACTAGAATGGCTAATTTTTTAAAGTGTGACTATACCTTGTGCTGAGACTGTAGAGCAACTGAAACTTGCACACATTGCTGATAGAAATGCAAAATGAAACAGCCACTCTGGAAAAGAATTCAGCCCTTTTTAAATACAGTTAAAAGTGATCTACTGTAGGATGCAGAAATCCCACTCGTGGATATTTACATTTGAGAAATAAAAAATGGATGATCACATAAAAATCTGTATATAATTATTTATAGCAGCACTATTTGTAATTGTCCAAAACTGTAAACAATGTGAATGTCCTTCAAGGGTGAATGGATAAACTGTGGTGCATCCATCCAGTGAAACACTACTCAGCAATAATAAAGAACAAACTATCTGCCTGGCGTGGTGGCACACAGGATCCCGTAATCCCAGCACTTTGGGAGGCCGAGGTGGGTGGCTCAACTGAGATCAGGAGTTTGTGACCAGCTTGACTAACATGGTGAAACCCCATCTCTACTAAATACAAATAAATTAGCCGGGCATGGTGGCGCATGTCTGTAATCCAAGCTACTTGGGAGGCTGAGACAGGAGAATCGCTTGAACCTGGGAGGCGGAGGTTGCAGTGAGCCCAGATCGCTCCATTCCACTCCAGCCTGGGCAACAGGAGTGAAACTCTGTCTCAGAAAAAAAAAAAAAAGAAGGATCAATATACACAACAATTTGGACAAATCTTCATGCTGAGTGAGAGGCCAGTCTCAAAAAGTGACATACTGTAGTGTCCCATTTTATGGCATTCACAAAAAGATAAAATTGTAGTGCTGGAGACAGATCAGTGGTTGCCAGGAGTTAAGGGTGACAGGCAATTTGCCTATAAAGGGATTGCTAGTAGGAGTTTTGTAGGGCAGGGAATTGTTTTGTACCCCGATTCTTGTGATATTTACATTAACCTATTCATGTGTTAAGATTCATAGGGCTGTACACCAAAATAAGTGTTGATTATGCTGTATTATAATTTAGAAAATAAAATTTTTACACTGATAAGAAAAGATAGCCTTAGCACCATGGAATTACAGTATAGTGGAGAAGAGGTCGGGGAGAGATGATGGTTGATAAAATAAATGTCTCAAATAAACAGAATTGGACTTGGACTTACAAAGCATGCTAATAAAGACGTTTAGAGTCTTTTTTCTTACAAATTTAAGAATGATTGCTTATCAATTTTTCTGCAGTGAAATAGTTGCTTTCAAATTAACAGGGACCCACAAAGATATATTATCTTAAGTAGTTAAATATCCCCTAAGCAAATTTGTTTCACTATTCATTTACTTACAGAAAACTTTCTTCATAAATATATGAAGAGAAATTTCTGCCCAAACTTTAAAATTATTATAAACTTAAGATAATGACATTTGGGTTGACTTTCTGGTTATTGCTGAGAATTTGGCTGTGTAAAAAGGAGAGGTTAGAAAAATATTATCAAAGCAAAAGGAGAATTCTTTTGATAAGTGATTTGAATTAAATTGTCTCCCTCTCAATTATTTTCTGTGCACACTTACAGTTTCTACAAGATGTTGGACAAGTGATTTTGTTCTGTGCCTCAGTTTTCCCATATGTATAATGCAAAGATAGTTATTCTTGCAGCTAATATACTTCCTGAGACCATGTCAGCATGCACGTTGCATACATACTGAAACAGAAGACTCAAAGGCCTTTGAAGAAGAGCACCAGTATCACAAAGTTTCATCATTTTATTTTTTAAAACCAAATATATCTTTTCATCATTTCATAGTTTGAAGACTGATGAAGAAAGTGACAGAAACTTGTAATTAGGGAAATGTAAAATATTTAAAGTTAAAAACTGTCTATGTAGCAGAAAATAAAGAAGAGAGATTACTTTATACTCTTCTTTTTAAGTTTGAAAACCCACATCAAAAAATGAAAGAAAATCTAACCACGGATGCCAGAGTTTGAAGACTGTAAGAAAGGCCACGTGGAGGAAGAAATTTGGACATACTTTAAGCTGTTTTAAAAAATAAAGAGATTAGCCAGGTGTGGTGGTGAGCACCTGCAGTCCCAGCTACCCAGGAGGCTAAGGTGGGAGGATCACCAGAGCCTAGGAGGTCAAGACTGCAATGAGCTGAAGCCGCACCATTGCACTCCAGCTGAGTGATGGAGTAAGACCCTATCTCAAAGAAAAAAAATAAAAAAAAAGAAAGAAAGAAACAAAGAAAGATAAAGATATCATGAGATATAGATATTTCTGCTACATTGGAGAGCTAGTATATATGATTTTAATATGGTTGTTTTAAGAAAGTAGATCTTCCATAGAAACTAATGTACATGCTTGTTGCTTTCCCCTAAAAATATATATTTCAATATTGATAAGAACATATATGTTAAATAACAATAAGAGCAATCTTTAAAATGTCATTGTATTGCTATAGTTGCACCATATAAAGGGGATGTACATATGTATGATATTGGATGTGAACACTTCAACTGTGGTCACTTACTATACTGTCCAATAAAATGTGTGTATGTATGTACATGGCTTGTATGGAGAACTGTTTAATAAATATGTTGATTACTTGATAGCATGTTTTACAGTATTACTTTTCATAAAAACGGGAGACATGATATTTGCTGCTGTTAAACAGCATGTTCACAATATTTGCATTTACTGAGCAAGAACTAATGGTAACAGAATTTCTGTGTTAACACAAATATCTGGGCAGCTTATTTCAAGCACAGTTTATAATTATACATTCTAAAGATAAACTGAAGACTCTGCAAAATGTCATGTCTGCTTTTGGATGGCCTTTCCTTAAACATTTTTGTTGGCACTACTATAAAGCGTTAAGACTCTGGAACTTGTACAATATAGGAAAAAAGAATGTTATATTAGGTATGGATATAAAAGATGCTAATATTATCCAATATAGGGACTCGGCACATAGAGAATGCAAAGAAAACTTTAGTTCTGATTTCTCAAAAGGAATGCCATTGTAAAAGACAGTTCTAGTATCACGAGAGAAATTCAGTACTTTCTTAACATTGTCAAGGGGTGAAAGTAAAATCTTGAAAATTAAATGGTCCATTGGATTATATTTTTAATGTGCATTGAAATTTTGTATTGTTCCAAGTGCTAAACAAGTGTACCATGTTTGCCTTTTAAGTTTACTCCTTTTCCCTCTTTTAATTGTAACAAAGTTTTCAAAGACAAAAATGAACAAAGACCAGCAGTCCCAATTGTGCTATGAAGCCAGGTAGGAAGCTTGGCTAGTTCCCACTACAGCATACTTTGTAAATGTGTTTCTTAAACCCTTAAGGTAAGACTTTAAAAAAAAAAAATGGACAGTTGTCAAGGATGGTTGATTTTTAAGGCTTAACTACCTGAGCAATGTTCATTTAAAATAACATATGAGTCTCAATCCAAATGATCTGAGCTGAGCAAACGGCCGCTTTGTCCTTCCCTTCCAAAGGAAGTTCTGAGGTGCTACAAAATCTATGAGAGTGAAATTTCTTTGGTTAGTGCTCTTTATTCCTTTGTGGTAATGTTTTTTTTTGTTTTTTTTTTTTTTTTTTTTTTTTGCTGCACAGCTTTAAAAAGTTGAAGTCTATTGGAAACCTTCTTATAAGAAACCTTCCTAGTCAGAGAATTCAACTTTCTTCTTTTCTTCATTCATGAAAATGCAGATCCACTGAGAAAGGGAATAAGGTAAAAGTATCATTTTCCTTTGGGAATCAGGTTTTTCTGTCAGAGGAGTAAAGGCCTTTCTTTCCAGGTCAATTCCTGTTGTGCTGAAGGCTGGGAATCATCACGCCCTTTTGGTGTGGGCCCCAGCTTTGAGCCTCTGTGATGATGGTAGAATCTGGAAGTCAGAAGCCCATATCCTAGATCAGCTGCTTTGCTGGGCTGACCTTCTTCAGTGTGATCCTGCATGCCAAACTCCTGACCTCTCCAGAGAACTCGGGGTGTTCTCCCAAGATGCTGGGCCTCTGGAAAGCATCTCCTTAGGTGAACAGACCCAGATGCCTCCTTCTTAAGTTGGTCTAAGTTACTCCACCCTGACTATCAACCCCCAAGTGTGAAAGATCACAGTTATTCCTGAGGGAAACACGGAGTTGTTCCTAACTCTACTTTACCTTCTTAGAGCACGTTTGCTTCTGGTTGAAATGAAAATTTTCAGTAAAGTGTTTTGTTTTTTTTTTCTGTATTATTTTTGTTTTTTTTATTTCCTTAAACCTCTGTTTTGAGTGAAGCACTACAGCAGAAGTCTAGTGTCATAAAAAAGTACAATTGGAATCTTTGAATGTAACCCTCATCCAATAGCAGACATTTTAATAATCACTCTTATAAATGTTTTAAATGTGTTCCAAACAGCATTGACCTCCTCAATAGGTAATTTTGTCAAAGGACTTGGCTTTGGCTGTTTTTTTTTTTTTTTCTGACTTGTTGATTTAGAGACCAGCTGCCTCCTAGGAAATTGTGATCAAAAGCTATAAAAGCAGACCATAAATATGTCAAATGCGTGAGTAGGAATTGGGAAACTTGATTTGTCCTGTGATTCAATCTGGGTTAAAATTGGTGCCACTTGAAATTACTATCCTTAGGGAAGTCATTAACGACCCCCCAAATGTTTGTATGTGCCTGTATGCAAGTGTATGTTGTATATTTACAATTTCATCCCATGTTCTGTCTCTCCAATTTTATGATTCTAGCTTTGGTGACCTCTGACTCCTCCTTCTCTATTCCTAACACTGTGTAACTTAGAGAGGATCAGGGAAGCTAGGATGTCCCAAATGCAATTTCATTAAATTAAAGAGAAATACACTATCTAAGAAGTAGAAAAAATGTGATGAGTGTGATAAAATGATTTAGTGCAAGATGGCAGATGCAGTAGAGACAAGGAGCACAGCGTAGGAGCTTCCTGTGCAGCAGGGTGAGCAGAAGTATGCCCAGGAAAGTTCTGCAAATAAGTACTGTCTATCCCAGGCTTAAAAGGCAAATTAGAATTAGCCAGATGAAAGTGAGCAGGTAGGACAAAAAGTGTTGCAGAGGGAATAGCAAAGAACAAAGCCCATGACCCCTGAGAAAGAAAAACTATTTTTATTTATTTTAAGCCTACAATAATAACTATTTCTCAAAAGGGTATAGGAGAAGAATAATTGAAATATGGCAGAAAGTGGAAATAAAAGGTTTGACTAATTGGACTATACCCTTGCCCTATTCTTAACTTATTCACTGGTTTGATATTTAATTGCTGTCTAAGAGGATATTGACTGTCTCTACGCCAGTGAATTCTGCAACTAGGTAGTATGAGATCTACTTGAAAACTGTGGAATTTTCAGTAGGAACATAGAAAAATTTTGAAGGAAAGAAATTCTGAGAATAAAATAAAATTTTATTCCCTTGAATTCTATTTCATTGTGAGCTTAAGGAAAAAATAAAGCTTTTCAAAAAATGCTATAATTTCTCTATTTTCTAAATTGGCCCTTTATTCTACATTGTCCTATTCTCATATATATCAGTGATTCTAAAAGTGTGGTCCTGGGACCAGCACCATCAGCATTCACAGAGAGCCTGTTAGAAATGCAAATCCTTAAGCTCCATCCCAGGCCTACTGAATCAGAAACTCTGGGTATCGGACCCAACAATCTATGCTTTTACACTCCCTCCAGGCGATTCTGATGGGTATCAAAGTTTAAGAATCACTGGTCTCTACTTTTTTTCATGTATTTTGTACAAAACAGTTTATATTATCTTCTTATTCATTACATTATTTTTGTACATATATTTTCTTTCAATAATTAACTTTTAAATTCCTTATGGACAATTATCCTATCTTTGTTTGTACCAGCTCTATGAGTTATAACTGAAATACAATAAACTGCACATTACAGTATATAATTGGATCCATTTTGATGTACATATACATCCATGAAACCAATACCTTAATCAACGTAATAAACGGGGATCTCACCCCAAAAGTTTTCTTTTGCTACCTTATAATCCTTTTCTCTGACCCCTTTACTGACCTACTTCCCCCATCTCAAGGCTAATCACTTATCTGCTTTTTGCCTCTGTGGATAAGTCTGCATTTTGTAGACTTTCATGTAAGTGGAATCCTACAGTATATATTCTTTTTTATCTGGTTTGTCTCAATCAGTATAATTATTTTAACATATATCCATGTTGTTGAATCAGTAGTTAGTTCCTTTTTATTACTGAGGTACCATCAAATTGTATAAGCTACAATGTGTTTATTAAGTTACTGTCAGTGGATTTTTGTGTTATTTTAGCCTGGGCTTTTCGGGGGGTCATGAGGTCGTGAGTTCGAGACCAGCCTGGCCAACATGGTGAAACCCCATCTCTACTAAAAATACAAAAATTAGCTGGGCGTGGTGGCACGCACCTGTAATCCCAGCTACTCAGGAGGCTGAGGTAGGAGAATCACTTGAACCCAGGAGACGGAGGTTGCAGTGAGCCAACATCACGCCACTGTACTCCAGCCAGGGCCACAGAGCAAGATTCTGTCTAAAAAAAAAAAAAAAAGGAAACTGTTACAAGTCTTTGCATGGACATAGACTTTCACTGCTCTTTGGTAAAAACCTGAGAACAGATCATATATTAAGTGTATGTTTAACTTTTCAGAAAACTGTCAAGCTGTTTGTCTTCCAAAGTAGTATCACTTTACACTCTCAGCAACAGTGTATGAGAATTACACTTGCTCCAAATTCTTAGTTTAGTCAGACTTTTCAATTGTATTCATTCTAATAGATGTGTAGTAGTATCTTGTAGTTTTAATTTGCATTTCCCTAATGACTAATGATGTTGAGCATCTTTCATGTGCTCATTTATCATTCATATATCTTCCTTGTTGAAGTTTCTATTCTAATCTTCTGCCTACTTTTGTATTAGGTTTTTTGTTTACTTGTTATTGAGTTTTGATAGTTCCTTCTGTATTCTAGATATAAACCTTTTATTTGATTTTATGATTTGCAATACATTCTGCTAGTGTTGGCTTGTCTTTTCCTTCTCACAACAGTGCCTTTAAAAGAGTATACATTTTTAATTTTTATGAAGTCTATCAGTTTGATATTTTATGGGTTATGCTTTTCATATTGTACCTAAAAGAAAAAAATTTTGACTAACCCAGGTTACAAAGGTTTTTCTCATGTGTATTCATTTTTGTGGGAAACATATAGTTGAATTTTGCTTTTTTATCCAATCTAACAATCTCTACTTTTAAAATTTTTTTTGCTTTTAGTACTTTTAATTGACATATAATAATTACACATATGAGATGCAGTGTGATATTTTGATACATGTATACAATGTGTAATGATCAATATTAGGATAACTAGCATATTCACCACTTATTTAGCATTTGTATTGGAGACATTCAAAATCTGCTCTTTTAGCTATTTACAAATATACAATAAATTATTGTGAATTATACCCTGTAATGCTATAGAATATTACTTTTTAATTAGAATATTTAAACCACTTTTATTTAATGTGTTTATTGATATGGTTAAGTTTAAATCTAGCATTTTTCTATTTATTTTTTATTTATTTCATTTTTTTGTTTTCTTTCTCTTCATATTTTTACTTTCATTTGGATTAACTGAATAAATTTTATGATTCCATTTTATGACCTCGGTTGGCTTATTAGCTATAACTCTTTGCTTTATTATTTTAGGATTTATAGTATACGTGTTTTACTTATCACAGACTACATTCAACTGATACTATACCTCTTCATTTATTGTTTGAGACTTACAATAATATCTTTCCATGTTTCCTCCCTCGACCTCTGTGCTATTCTTTTCACATGTTTTGCTCTTACATATATTATAAACCCCACACTACATTGTCATTATGATTTTTGTTTAAACAGTACATTGTTAAAGAGATGTACTAATAATAATAGCAAATAAATTAACTCACCTAGTTACCATTTCTTGTGTTCTTCATTCTTTTGTGTAAATTCATATATCCATCTGGTATCATTTTCTTTCTGTCACAAGGACTTCCTTGAATATTTTTGTATTGCAGTTTTGCTTGCGATGAATCATTTCAGCCTTTGTATATATGTACAAATATGTTTTGTTGTTTTGTTTTTAAAAGCTATATTTCAAATTCTCAGTTGACAGTTTTTTCTTTCTTTAAATATATTGTTCCAATATATTGTCTTCTTGCTTTCACTCTTTCCAATGAGAAATCTCTATTTTATTTACCTTCAGGTCTCCATGTAGTGTCTTCTGTCTCTGGCTACTTTTAAGATTTTATACTTTATCAGTCATTCTGAACAACTAGGTTATGATATGCCCTGGTGTCATTTTCTTTATGTTTCTTATTTGGGGATCTGCAGAGCTTCACTAATCTGTAGGCTTATACATCTCCCTTGCCTCCAATTTGGGGACATATAAAATATAGTTATAATAATTGTTTTAATGTCTTTGTCTGCTATTTTTTTCCTTTTTCTTATTTTATGTATGTATTTATTTAGTTTTGACAGAGTCTCGCTCTGTCACTCAGGCTGGAGCACAGTGGCACGATCTTGCCTCACTGCAACACTGCCTCCCAGGTTTAAGCAATTCTTCTGTCTCAGCCTCATGAATAGCTGGGATTACAGGCATGTGCCACCATTGCCAGCTAAGTTTTTATATTTTTAGTGGAGACGGAGTTTCACCCTGTTGGCCAGGATGGTCTCGAACTCCTGGCCTCAAGTGATCTGTCCACCTTGGCCTGCCAAAGTGTTGGGATTACAGGCATGAGCCACTGCACCTGGCCTTCATCTGCTATTTCTAACATCTGGGTCACTTTGGGGTCTGTTTCAATTGATTGGTTTTTTCCTTCTCACTTTTGGATGATATGTGCCTGCTTCTTTTGAGTGACTGGTAACTTTTGATTCGATGCCAGACATTGAGAATTCTATCTTCTCACATGTTGGATATTTTGTATTTCTGTTAATATCCTTAGCTTTTTCTGGGATGCAGTTATTTGGAAGTAGTTTCATCCTTTAGATTCTTACTTTTAAGATTTGTTAGGTAGACTGGAACAGGGCTCAGTCTACAGCTAATTATTTACCATTTTTGAGTAAAGACCTGTCAGTGTACCCCACTCAACGTCCCATGAATCATGAGGTTTTTCCAATCTGGGTGATGAGAGCAAGCATTATTCCTAGTCTTATGTAAGCACTGGGCACTAGTACCTCTAAACTTTTTAACGATTCTTTTCCCAGCCTTCAACAGTTTCCTTGCATGCATGCACTGTTTAATATTCAATTGAACACTTGAAAAGGACTATCTGCAAATCTCTGGAGTTCTCTATCTTTGCAGCAACATCTTCTCTAGTACTCTATTCTACTCTTGCCTTGATTTCCTGAGCCTTTTAGATGTGTCTCCTGAATTGAAGGAGTCTGTTGGCCTCTGCCTGACTTCACCTTTTGCATTTGGCCTGGAGCCTCTCTCAAGGAAGTAAGCTGAAATGATCATAGGTCTTACCTTATTTGTTTCTAATCTCTTAGAGATCACTATATCTCTTTACCTTGCTCTAGGATCTTACACATTGTTCTGTATATTTTGTTTGTGTTTTTATTATTTTAGATGGGAGGGTAAGTCTAGTCATTGCTGCTTTATCTTGGTTAAATGTGGAAGCTACTGATCCTATTTTATGCTTATTTTACAAAGTAGAGTTTCTCACACAGCGCTGGAGGATAAAGTAATAACACACATTCACATTTATTGAGTATTTTTCTAAACATTATACATGGACTTATCTGATTCTCACAAAAACCCCTGTATTTTACAGATGCAAAACTGAGGAATTAATGGCTGGCCCAAAGGTCCATGCCAACTAGGGTCAGAGCCAATATATCAGTACAGGTTGCCTGAACTCATCTCTTAACCTTGCTTCACAGAGCTGCTCTCTTTTACAAGATGCTTACCATGGAAAGTCACCTTAAGAATGGGTCACAGCTGGGGACATTTATTGAGTGTCTTCTATGTGATCAGTACTGTGATTCAAATCTCAATTCTGCCACTTAGGCCAAACACCAAATCTCCCTAGGCCTCAGTTTCCTCATTTGTAATCAGAGAACGATGATCCCTGCCAAGAGAGTTCTTGTGAGAATGCAATAAAATGCCAAATGTGAAGAACCTAGGATAGTGCCTGGCCCCTTTACCAAATCTTGCTGAATAAATATGTTAGGTCTGGCCATGCCCAGCATTTGAGAGTCACTCACTACTAGTCAGAAAATAAAGATTTCAGTGCAACTCTAGTGAGGTCATACAACAACTTCATTTAATTAATTATTTTATTTTATTATTATTATTTTTTGAGACGGAGTCTCGCTCTGTCACCCAGGCTGGAGTGCAGTCGTACAATCTCAGCTCACTGCAAGCTCCACCTCCCAGGTTCACACCATTCTCCTGCCTCAGCCTCCCAAGTAGCTGGGACTACAGGCACCCACCACCACGCCTGGCTAATTTTTTGTTTTTTTTAGTAGAGACAGGGTTTCACCGTGTTAGCCAGAATGGTCTCGATCTCCTGACCTCGTGATCCACCCACCTCGGCCTCCCAAAGTGCTGGGATTACAGGCGTGAGCCACTGTGCCCGGCCTTAATTATTTATTTTAATTACAATGTATTACGGTTTAATTTTCAAAGAGTTTTCATATCCGTCTTCTCATTTCATCTTTACAACTGTGCTTGAAAAAGGAGCTATTTTTCTCCTTATTTCACAAATGAAGAAACTGACACTCAGAGAAGTTACAAGATTTGGTTGAGACCCAAGATTAGCAGGTTTCAGGGGCAAGGTTGCAACTCAGACTTTCTGACTTATTTTATTTCTCTTTATACCATGGGGGAAATGTTAGTGAAAATTTGAAAAATTTTTTAAAAAAATTAGTAAACTATTATGTGGGTATGTTTATATTCTGTATGGTATAATTAAAGTTCAAATAAAGGGTATTTTTCTAGTAAATGGGTGTGTCATTTTTGGTGAATGAATCCTTATATTGCTAAGAATGAAGGGACTTTTTTTTTTTTTTTTTTTTTTTTTTTAATCTGGCTTTGTCAAAAATTAGCTTCTGGACTAGACTTAGTTTTCAGAATGCCCTGTGACTCTCTAGCATGGTCCCCAGAGAAGATGAGATACACAGAGTTGCAGAATTCGATTTTTCTTTCTCTTTCTAGACTTTTATATTGTGTGCATTTTTAAAGAATACTTTTAATGTTTATTTTTAAATATGATAGTATGTGGGTGATATTGGTGCATTTCGTTTTATGTGTCCAGAATTTAAACCTGCAGGCAATAGGAGTGTTGAAGTGAAATTGGTCCTAGTCAGTTAATAAATTCTAAGCAGAGATGCATAAATCAGCAAAGGGTATTTTTTAAAGTTTTTTTCTTTTTTTTTTCCCAAAGGGTGGTTAAGGGAGAATAGGAAAGAAATGTCTTCAGAGAATTGTTTTCTATCAGTTCAGGAAATAGAGAAAAGCACTGAGCAATGCCCAGTGCTGGTTAGCAGATTGTCATTTTTAGGTTTGATGTTCCAGGGTTTAATTGTCTTTCATGTGAACAATAGCAGACACTCTCTGGTGTGCTATGCTGGCATGATAAAAGGGGGTCGTTCTTGCATAGCAATGCCTTTTTTTATTATTAGCGTAAAAAATTAGCAAGCTGGAAGTCGTTAGAAGGAGTTCCACTGGCATTAATTGTAATGCAGCCTGAATTTGTTTGCAGACCAGTGCAGCAAGACAATAGCAAGGAGAGAAAAAAGAGCAATATTAATAGCCTTCTACTTATTGTATCATTTTAGTGGGCCTTAATAAGGTGTCGGCTGTCAACTGGAATTTATTTTTTAAAAAAGACATAGTAATTGATGTATTGCAGTAAGTACGGATGAGGGCTCAACTTGATTAATGTATGAGTTGGCTTTTTAAGGCATTTTAAAAAGGCTTCTTAACTGGGTCTTAAGAGACTGGCACAAGCCCACTGTAAACTATCTCTTTGCAGTTGGAAAATAGCCTGACAGCTGCTGATGTCTCTTGTGGGGTTTTCTCTTTTTTCCTCTTCCTGATCAGAGAAAACTGAAGTAATATACTCTTCGTCAATAATTGCAGTGCTTAAAAATCTTATAAAGGGATTTTGACTCTTCTCTCCAGAGATAACTTTCCAAAGGTTAAATTAGTTTTACTTGTGTGTGCTTCAAATATCACCACTTTCAATAAGGAGTGGATTTGGTTTTTAAATAAGCTGCTATTTTGTGGGTTGCTTGAACCCAGACACTTTGACAGAAATTGTTTTGATGTCAGAGATGGACTTGTTCCAAAAGCAATTTCAGGTCGAGATGAATTTCTTCACTCTCGAATCGCTTCTGTTTGTTCCAAGTGTGTGTGTGTGTGTGTGTGTGTGTTGAAGAGAGAAGCAGAGACAGACATATTGATTAAGCAACTGGTAATATCTATATGGGAAATGTAACGAGCATGCTTTCCAGGAAATTTTCCTTTACATCAGTTTGAGATCCATTCATCCATTTTTCTTTATATTGAACACACTGTGTATCAACTCTATTCTATATTTTCTTTCCATAGAAAGTTTGTTTTTTCACAAGAAACAAAGCAAGTGAGTTACAATTCCAGGGAAGACCGGGAAAAAAAGGAGATAATCGAATACTTTGCCTCTTTGGTATCCATAGGCGTCAACACAATGCCCCAGGTAGTAGGTCACCTCTTTTGATAACAACAAAAAGAAGACATTTGAAGAATTCCAAGCTGGCTGAAACTATCAGGCTATCACTGTGCAGCACTGGAGGAAGCACTTCATCATTATTCAGCACAACTGCCTTCACTCAAATTGAGATAAAGTCCATAAACATGAGAGAAAGAAATGAGAATGGAAAGAGTGGGAGGGAAAACACACTCTGTACAGTCCTTTGCACAACTGCATTTTCAAGCGGGGAACTTTCACAAGGCGTGCTGTGCAGATGCAGCAGCCGCAGGATCTTTGCAGCTGCATTTATCTCGTTGGTTCCCAGGTGTTTTGCCTTGCTGGGGAGCAGGGGAGGGGGCAGGCGGAGACACCTAATTGGGTGGATTAAGTGCAGATGTGTCACAGAGAGGACTCTTCCTTCCACGTGCCACAGACTCAGACTTGTTGGACCTTGGCAGTCTCGTTGCGGCCTTGACAGTATCATCCTTACATTAAATTCAAAAAGCGTTTTGTTTTGCACTTTAGCTGGCCTCAGGTTCTACGTTACCTTTTGAATTTTTACAGGTTTTTTAATCTGTCAGAGTTGAACTTTTCTTATCTGTAAAATGGAGAAATAATATACCCACAGATTTTTTTTTTTCTAACAATTAAATGAAATAATTCACAGAAAGCTCTTATCCCAGTGACTGGCACCAAAGAAGCATTCAAGTCAGCTACAGTAACAGCAGCAACAACTTTAAACTAAAGCCAGAGCTACTGTTTATTGTTTCTTAGATGCTGTTGCCAGGAACATGGCTTTGTACCTAAGCCCTGTTATTGTTCAAGCCAACTTTTGCATGTTTTTGTTTCGGAATATTGAATCCAAGTGTCATATCAGCGGCCCATAGGTCCTAAATGATTTTGAAAAAAAGCATTACCCTTTCCTCTTCAGGGTGAAAATATATATGGGAAAAATTCTTCCAAAATGGAGCCTGACATTGACCCATAGAGCTTAAAGCCTAACCGGACAGACTCTCCAGAGAGGAGCTTTCTGTTGGTCCACGGGCATTTTCAGAGGACCCAGCGCTTCTAGAGGATTGCTCAGTGTGACCAAAAGTTGAGCAACCAAACGTGAGCAAAAATTCTATGCTTTATGAGCATCTTATAAACTAATATTTTATTCAAAATTCAGTGAAACTTAACATGTAAGTGCTTGCTTACCTCAGCTCAATTTTGTCAAAAATTTTTTTTTCTTGCCTTCCGGGAGTTTACAATTTCACTGTAGAAATAAAACACAAGATACGTTAAATTGTCAAAATGTGTAGTAAACAATGCTTAACAGAGAAAGTGAGCTACTTTTTTGCAATTGTATCAGAGCTCTGGTATCCATCAGCCAAGACTATTGTACAGCCATAAGTAGTTACCTCAGGCGCCATATAGACATGATCATTTCTCCTGCCCTAAGAAGTGAAAGTGGAAAGGGTGAGTGCTCGTAGTCTGGGCAGTTAATTAACTGGCATTTCCACAAAATTTATCAGTTCCTGTTGATCCTCAGACTTGTGTACACATTTGTCTACCTACCTGGTATTCGTTAGATGCTTCAAGGCATGTAAAAATGGATAAGACAACTCCCTGATCTTCAAGAATATTACAGTCTAGTTAGAAATACATCTAGGGAGTTTTTTCTTTTTTTTCTTTGCTTTTTTTTTTTTTTTTTTAATGGAGTCTTGCTCTGTCGCCAGGCTGGAGTGCAGTGGTGCGATCTTGACTCACTGCAACTTCCACCTCTGGGGTTCAAGGGATTCTCCTGCCTCAGCCTCCCGAGTAGCTGGGACTACAGGCACACACCACCACAGCCAGCTAATTTTTGTATTTTTAGTAGAGACAGGGTTTTATCATGTTGGCCAGGATGGTCTCCATCTCTTGACCTCATGATCCACCCGCTTCAGCCTCCCAAAGTGCTAGGATTACAGGCATGAGCCACCGCGCCCTGCCACATCTAGGGAGCTTTTGTGGCAGCTGCAGAAACAGCCAGCTGAGCCTAACTCCCAGCTGATTCACAAAGTAATTGATGGCATTGTGTCTGGGCTCATGCTCTATGTCAGGATTAGCACAGTGTTTCGGTTTCAACAGAAGGCACACATGTTCTGAAAGGTATAAACAGACTTAAAAACCTATAAATGGTGAAAAGTGTATGTCCAATGAAAAGATAAAAAAGCAATTGAATCAGTTGAATCATTTCACCAAGAAATTATCATGAAGTGCTTGAAATGCAGGAAAGATGAAATAAAACAGATGAAAGCTAGAAACAGCACTCAAAGCAACTCGCTGTTGAAGTTTGCAGAAATGAATGCTTTACTGGCACTTGGGGAATAAGGAATGGCATCTTGGAGGAGCAGTGAGTTTACCTGGTCTTTGGAAGAGAGGTAAAATGTGATGGGTGGATACACTGAGTGTGGGAGACAGGGGTCTTAGTGAGTCTGTATGTTGCGGGACCATTGAGGGTTCTGGGGCTGCATGAATAAAGACAAGGAAGTGTGTGAAAGAACAGAAAAATGGAGGAGCTAGAGGAAGGTGTGTGTAGAAACTGAGTATAATTGCTAAATAGAACACTGAATTGAAGACAAAATAAGAAAGATCTCAAGTATTACATAAGGGAGTTTGGACTTTATGATTTCTCATGTTAGAATTTGTACCACTGAACTTTTTTGAAGTTGGACGTGGCATAATCCACGCTGGATATTTCAGAGCAAACTGGCAGCATGTGAAAAGTAGGTTGATAAAGGCATAGAATCTACTCTGAAAGTGAAGCCTCAATCAGAAGGACTTGTCATTTTTCTTGGCTACCAGTCAGCCAATTGGCCTATATGCACTGCTCTACAGTGTGTACAAAAGAGGTTTGGCTATTTTTACCATTAACTTGATTCAGTCCTTTAGCATAATGCATACCTGTCAGAGTATAAACATTTTTGATATGTTTTTTGTGTCCTTGACTAACATGTAGAGTACTACAAAGTTTGGGAACTGTTTGTAAAGGACAGGGGTTCTAATAGGCTGAGATGCAGGCTAGAAACACTTTTATAAAATCTCACAGAAAATATGTAAAACAAGTAGGTAGTACCTGGTGCATATTAGGTTTCCTGGGACCTAGGAAAGTAAGTGAGGCCATAGTCAGAGTGACTCAAATGTGTTTCAAGACAGTCAAACAATTAAATCTTAACGCGGAAAGAGCCCTGGTGGGAAGAAGTAAGAAGATAAGGTAGGATGAGTCCTATCTCTAGACCTAAATGTCTGGACTTTGGATTAGATTCTCTGACATTTAGGGCTTCAATACCTTAATCTGAAAAATCAGATTATTCAACGGTTTTTGCTCAAAACTTCTATGCTTTTGGAGCATCCTATAAATCAAATTTTATTCAAAATTCAGTGAAACTTAACGTGTGTTTGCTTACCTCTGCTCAATTGTATCTTATATTAAACAAGATAGTATGAACACATTTTTTTTCTTGCCTTTCAGGAGTTTACAATTTCATTGTAGAAATAAAATGCAAGATATGCTAAATTGCCAAAATGTGTACTAAATAGTAAAATGCTTAACAGATAAGTGAGCTACTTTTTGCAATTATATCAGAACTCTTTGATCTTGTTTATGTCTTCAGTTGCTAATTTGTGTACCACGGTTTCTCCTCCAAAGAATTTCCTATACCATGTCCTGCTCACCTTGGTTGTGTTCACCATCTTGATTAACTAATAGTGCTTCTTTACTAATATCATTGTAAGAGAGTGCCAAGAACCCAGCATATATCAGTACTGTCTATGAAGAAGCCAACCTTTATCACTAATCTCTTTAAAGGTGGTGATGATGAATTTCAAGAGTGAAGGACTTGGACAAAATAATACTTTTAAAGGGGTATTTCTTAAGCCTCAAATAAACCAAGCCTAAACAACCCTTTTGGGAAACTCTTTTTTCTTTGCTTTAAATCTTTATTCGTCTATCTGACAAACTTCTCAGCCGCAATAGGTTGCATGTAGTTCTTTCTCATATTGCTTTCCTTTCTTACTGTCCCTTCTAAGGGCTCTTTGTCAAAGTTTTGAATTCTCTTCTTTGAACCAATCCATTTGGTGATTTTTTTTGTATTTTATTATTTTGTAAAGTTGATATCAGTGTGGCCCCACTTGGGTGATTTTTCTACTCTTCCTAAATACCAGTTTCCTGATATTTGTTTGATGGGTCTTGTTTATTTCTATAATGTTCAGGAAAAAATAAAAGGATCCTTAGCAGGGTCAATGAGAGATGCACATTTCTGCAAATTAGCAGCCAACGGTAGTGTCTTAGTTCGGCCTGCTGTAATGAAGCACCATAGACTGTGTGGCTTATAAACAACAGAAATTTAATTTCTTACAGTTCTGGAGGCTGAAAGTCTGAGATCAGGGTGTCAGCATGATCAGGTTCTGGTGAGGGCCTTCATCCACTTTGTAGACTGTCAACTTCTCCCTGTATCCTCATACAGTGGAAAGAGGGCAAGAGCGCTCTCTGGCCTCTTTTTATAAGGGCACTAATCTCATCCATGAGGGCTCCACTCTCATGACCTAATTACCACCCAAAGGCCTCACCTGCTAATACCATTACCTGGTGGGGAGTGGGGAGGATTTCAACTTGTGAATTTTGGAGGAATACACACATTTAGTCCATAACAAGTAGTTCTCTCCTACACTACTGTGTTTCAAAAGTAACTTTGATGCCAAAACAAGAAAAGCAGCACATGCATCTTGTTGGTTTCAGGTCTGCTGACTCAAAGCACACAGCTTTTAGTAATGAGTGGGCACTCTGAGAAGTGTAGTTATTCTTTCTTTACAAAAAATTATCTTTCTAATTAGTCATAGATCTTTAACCTTTCTTCCAGTCCTGCTAGGATTCTAAGGGTTCAGAAAAACATACTCACGATATCTGATAGGTAGTATAGAATGTATTCAATAAAAACAAAATATCATGTTGGTGGAGGAAGTGTTACACATACTAGATAAGGAGTCTACATATCTAAACACATGCATGTAAACCATACCTTTTTTAGTGCTTAGACACACATTTCTAGAGGGCCGTATCTTCCAGAAAGATAAAACATTTATCAGCACTTTACATGACAGCCTTGATAAAATATTGTGATATTATCTAAGCACATCTCTTTCTTAACTAAGCAATATTTCCATAGATCTTTTGTCCCGTTCATTCTTGGTAAATGATTCATCAGTAGATTCAATGAAAAATATGAAACTTATGATCAATATCATCAATCTTATTCCCATTTTGTAAAACAGCATGGTATTTATTACAGATCACAGGAAGAGTTTAATTCCTAGGGGAAATGATATATATCTTTTCATATTAAACTCTGCTACCTTTAATTTTGCATATATTGAAATGTCATCAAGAATTGCACCTTTGATTATTGGAACAAAGGAGATAGGAGTACAGTGTATTATATAATTACTAGGCTAAACATATACATTATATATTTCACTATATCTTACTTTTAGCCTGTTTCCAGACATGGTGCAACTTCTACATAAGGTTTTGGTTTAAAACTACCTGTGGAGAGTTGGATAGTGACTACATCTTTTTAACAATGCAAGTGTTAATAAACTTAATGTCACTCACACCAAAAATAATATGTTTATACTAAGAGTTCTTTAACTAATGAATTGATGTTTTCTTCTGGAGAAGAGGAAACATAATAGGTGGCATTTATTAGAAAGTATCTTTGTATTGACAACATTGGTAGAAAGCAAAAATTCAGCTGTCATTTAACAAATATTTTCACCATTCATTTCTTTTGAAGAAATAATTCAAAAGGAGTGATTTTAAAGAAAATATTTATTTGGATGATGCCAATGGTTTGGCCATCTACATTTTAAATTGTGTATATATTTCTATTTGAAGTCTCAGTAAAAATATTTAGCTCATTATAGACATAATAAATGTTCTGTAAAACTGGTAAGACAAATAAATCTTATCTTGCAGAAGTATATAAAGTGCATTACACCTTTCAGAGTCTCCATTTATTTAGAATGAAAATTTTAAAGTGCAATTAGAAATATTTACAATAAATCATTCACTAAAACAAGAGAGTTCATAAACTTCTTTCTGCTGAAGAAGATACCTTCCATGTGAATAGTTGAAAGAGTCATGTCCTGTTTTTAACCCAAGACATGGTCTGGGAAAACTGTAGTATAGATGGCTCAATATTACTGTTGTTTGTATAAGCTACTTCAAAGGAATCCAGAAAAAGTGCTATTGGGAAGATACTGAAATTTCTACTAAAGTAGTTGACATTTTTCAATATTTGAGGAGCGTGGGTCTTTTTATTTTCTTATTAGTCTGTTTCCTAAATAATCTGTATCAAGGAAAGTTTTTCAAGCAGATTGTTCCCAGTAGCCAATGCTGAAATGAAGTAGGACGAATCCTTTTGATCTCTTGGTAGTAAACTGTTTGCAGATAATACCTAACAAGGGCATTTCTGTTCGTTTGCTATCAAATTTAATAGAAACTAGTGGAATCTGAGTTCAGCAAAAGATAAATAAATAAATAAATATATAAAAGCCTTACATAGTTTTTGAATGCATACCTTTCAATGTCGAGAGATAATGACTTGTGTAGCATTGTTATATAATGTATTTCTTGTCTTCTGTTGGGTTCATGTGACGAATTCCAGTTGATAAGCCCCAGACTCTGGAGTCAGTTGTCTGGCTAGTTATTAAGATTAAGATAAGTACTAAGAACGAAAGATACAGTGCATTGTACTACCTTTATGGGTTTGGGCCACCTAGGATTCTGAGTGTAAACAATGAATTAGTTCACCCTGACTCCTTTTCAGACCTGAAGTGAACAATGTAAATATTAGTGAAGAATGATTAGAGATTATTTTTTAATGGAAAATATATTTTAATTACCAAAAATTCTAAAATATGTATAATTGTGGCAATAAGTTTATAGAAAAGAGATTTACTGTCTCATTTTTTTTTTATATTGGTATTCAGAAATAAGAAGATAATTATTTAATGGGTCATAGGTAGTTCATATCAGAAAGGCATTTTGTCCTCATAAAATATGCCAGGAGGAAAAAATACAAGATATTTAAGTGCAGTTAAGGGACTTTCAGATGAAGGACAATATTAGTAAAACATATATTTCTAATGCATATTCAGTGCTAGTATTACCTATTAAATGTTTCTCGGTGATTCTTCAAAGAGTGAAAAAAGTGCATGTACTGTTCTTTAAAGCTGATAGAATGTTCCAGAGGCACACCAAACAGAGACAAATATTTTCTGAAGTGCAGTCAATTATTCACACTAAATATAGTAAATATGAGCTTTGCTGCAAATTGGTAGGCAACATTTCCAGCATTGCAAAGTTTAACTGTCTATGAGATCGCTAGAGGAGTGATAGAAAGGGGTAATTTAGCAAGCATACCATAGCAACATGCTGCGCAATGTAGAGCACTGGGTAGCTATTAATTTTTGTTAATGAATTTAAAACTAGATTTATGGAAATGGTTATATGAAATGTATACACTGCTAAACAGTTAACTAGCCCTTAGGGCTTAAGTTTAATTATCTCTGTGTAAATCATTTTGAGCAGGGCGACCTAATGAGTCAAAAAAAAAAAAAAGCCAAGAAATTCATATCTAGCTTTGTGATGACTGCTGAGCATAACAAGCCAGACATTCTAAACCTCAGGTAGAGAAAAATTTACATGTCCATGTAGGGCTCAGTCTTTCTGGTGTCTCTTCCCAGGGCTGCATTGCTTTCTTCATTCCCACCCCAGAAGCATACTTGACAGAGGAGATGGGCAAGTGCAGTGTGTACTTTTACATGTCTTTCTGCCTTTGGGTTGCCATTCTAGGTCCTTCTCAGTCAGGATGATTTCACCCCCCACCATTACCCCACGGGACATTTGCCAATATCTGGAGTCATTTTTGGTTGTCACTAAGTGGGTGGCAAAAACCATGGATGCTGCTAAACATCCTACAATGCACAGGACAGCATCCCACAACAAAGAATTATCTGCTTCTAAATGTTTATAATCCTGAGGTCGAGAAACGCTGTCCTATACCAACACCTTGGAACAGCATTTGTTCATGATTAAAAAACATTAGCCACAGGAGACAAGAATGGAGTGTCCCTCTTCTGCTCCCTGAACATATTATTGTACACTAGAGAGTTAGAGGGCATAGCCACCGCCACTGTGTTTCTTGCCAACCAGATGTCCAATGTCTGTATTTAGGCATGGACCCCTCAGCTCAGCAGTCATGATGCTTTGATAATAGGCCATGAATGAAGAGCAGGTTCACCCAGGGTTTAATATCCATTCATATCATAGTAGAATCACAGACCTGGACAAGCCCAGTTTAGAGAGAGACGATATGCTTAAGAATAATGAGAGCTGCTCTGCTGACACAGGAGCCTGGACTAAAATGACTCATGGGATTCATCCTGGCTCTCATCATCTCTGGTTGGTTGCCGAGAAAGGATGTGTTGGTGTAGTTAAAAAGAAAACATGACAGAATGCAAAAAGCGTTCATACTCCCCCGAAGAAAATCATTTTGGGAATTAAAATGTATCCCTTTCCTTTCTACTCCAGTTAAATCATGGTACCTTTTGAACTCTCTTGAGAATGTATTTAAATTCTTTGTCTGTTGAGAATAAAGATAGCAAATAGGCTGTCTGCCCCATACAGTTTATTAAGTAAAACTAAAATTGCAACTTAATGCCAAGTTAGAGCAGATTTATAGTGTAAATACTAAACATTACTTGAAAACTTTAGATAGGGGTCATTTATACCCTCACACATCTTCAAACTTTAATAATGTAGAGGCCTAGTAGCAGAAATTGTGCACGGCAGACCTTGATGTACTGTAACTGGTACTGTCAACTCTCCTTTGTGGCCTAAGCAGTAATCATAATACATGATTAACAAGCCTCTTATCTTACTCATTTTACACTAAAAAAGCAGTAGTCACCCTGCTGGTGACTGCCATTGAATTATTTACCTGGAAGGAATGTTGAGTTATCAAAGCCCTGAGAATTCAAGAAATTGTCTTTTCTTAGTTTAGTGACTGCACTGTTGCAGTACTCCTGGAAACTTGCTTTCTGCATCTGAATTAGTTATATATATATATAAACTAACCTTAAAGAGAACTACATAAGGGGAATGTCAAATAAAACAGAAGATTCAGGTTCAGCTTTATCTGGGCCTCAGTTTCCCTCCTTTTTGAGGAATGTTAATTGGGTCAGGATTCCTCTAAGTTAACTAAATTAGTGGCTTTGTTATTGTGAAAAATCAAGCATGCAACCATATTTAAGATGAATAATAGATATTTCAGTATCTGTTACAAATGTTCACCCCTTTGGCTCAGTGATTACACTTTTATGCATCTTGAGAAAGCAATCAGAGATCTAGGCCAGGGGTTGGGTTGGCAAACTGCTGCCCTCAGGCCAAATTCTGTCCAGTGCCTGTTTTTGTGAATAAAATTTTATTGGAACATAGTCACAGCCATTTATCTACTCATTGTATCTAACTACAGCAGAAATGAGTAGTTGAAACAGAGACCATATGGCTCATAAAGCCTAAAATATTGACTATCTGGACCTCTACAGAAAAGTTTGCCAACTCCTCTAGACAAAGACATATGTTTATTGTTTCCTTGTTTATAAGTAAAAATAACCTAGTAATTTCTTATAGGGCATTGTTAACTAAATGGCAATAAATCCCTATAGTGAAATGTGCTCTCCTGTCCAAAATGGTGATCAAGAATACGTAAAGACGTGGAAATATTTTGACAATATATTAAGTGGGGGAAAACTAAATATAGCGTACGATATTGACCATGTAAGTATGTCCAAAGAGAAGAGACCAAAAAGAAACAAATTACGCAGTTGTTATTTAGGGATTTATAGGTTAAATTTTGTTCTTTTTACATGATTTAAATTTGCTACTGCGTTTTTAGAAAATTATTTTTACTATCAGGAATGAATACGGTTAAGTGGTTACTGTGACAAAGGAAAGAAAGACAAGAGACACTGGGAGCCTTCTGTAGACGATTTCCTTCTTGGTGCAATAGAAACGCAGCTTTCTTTCCCTTCCTCTCAAAGAGGAGTGGAGTGGAGACATCCTGAGTGGAGGGTGTATCACTCTTCCAGGAAAGTGGGGTCCTGTTCGTTATTATTGCCAGCTGATGCTTTTTAAGTCCAGAGGTTTGCCAGGTTAGCTTAAGTCTAAGAGTAGCGACTGGGAGAATATGATGCCTGAATCTGGATGTTTTGGAAGAAAGACAAGGATAGGATGAGTCAGAAAGTTCCAGAGTAGGAATGTTTTCAGGAGAGGGGAAAACTGAGTCAGGTACTGACATGAAGGCCACTGGATGCTTCAGAGTAGAGGGGACAAAACAGTGTAGCTTACAAGCCAGGAAAGGGCACAGAACAGGAGAGATGGGGGCACAGCTTGACAGGCAACACCTGTTTTCCAATTTTGTCCAGAGGTAGCTTTTCTCTAAGCCAGACTTTTCTTCAGAGCTCTTCTGTGTCTCCTTACCAAAGCCGATGATAACTACCATGACCAGCTTTGTTTTTCTACAGTAGGTGGAATAAATTATACCCTATCAATGTTATCTTTATACCAGGTGAAGAGAGTTTGTGTCATCTACAACCCTATTTTGATAAAGGCTCTTGCACTTTTGACTCCCTCTGGTTCAATTAATTGCATACACATTTAACAAATGTTTATGGTACTCCTTCTACATGACAAGTGCTGTTCTTAACACTAAAAACACCAAATTGAACAAGACAGAAAAACATTTTCCAACCCTCATTAACTTTAAGTAATAGGATAAAGAAATAGACATTAAACATATACAAACATACAAACATATGTACATACATTGGTATTTCAGATGTTGGTAAAAAATAGTAAGACAATAAAACAAGGTAATAAGGGAGAAGATAGGGAAAGTGCTACTTTAAATAAGAGTCATCTGGGGTCCTCTGTGAGAAAATATTGGATCTGAGACCAGAATAATGAGGCAGAATTAGCCATGCAAAAACTCAGTTCAATCCAACTAAATAAATATTTGAATTGTGCCAGGTACTATTCTGGTTACTTGTGTTCTGGTAGTGAATGAAACAAAGTTCCTACTTGTACAGTCATTGTTTTTGAGTGTGTGTGTGTGGTGCATATATTACTAATTTGCATGCATGTGTGCACACCACACACACACACACACACACATGCACGAATGCTATGAAGAAACATGAGGTAGGGGAGGAAAGAGTGCATGACTTGAGAAGGATGGGGGCGCATAAGTATTATTTTATAGCAGAGTCAGGGAACTCTATAAATTCATATTTGAGTAGAAATCTGAAAGGAGTGAGGGTGAAGTCTCAGAGTAGAATGCCTAAGGCAGAGGGCCTTAATGGAGGAGGAGCGTGGTGCACTTGGATGACAGGAAGAAGCTGCATGAGGACACAGCCTGGTGCACAGGTTGGAGAGCAATCGAATATGACATCAGAGCTGAGCAGGAAGAGCATGTAGGACCTTTTAGACTCAAGTGGGGAGTGCAGATTTCATTCAATTTACCATAGCAAGCTTCGGGGAGGTTTGACGCAGTGATGCTGTGTGATTTCCCCTTAGCTGAGGGACTTAATGGAGATTAAGTTGGGAAAGAAGGTCAAAATCCTTATTTTGAAGTTTAAAATATACTGACAATACCCACCTATTTAGTTCTTCCTTAATCAGAACTTTTACTTTAACCGACCTCAGAAAGAGTGAAAGATTTAGGGAGGATCTGGATCTTAACTCTCCAGGCCTGTAATGAATTTCAAGTGCTATCCTCCATGTTCATAATGAGGTTCATGTGGCTGGAAGGAAAGAGAAGCAGAGCCTTCTTCCTCTCCTTTTCCCCCTCTCCTTATTCCCTTAGTTTTTTAAAGAAAAGAATTGTATTTTCATTGTCTAAGTGCTGCATATTAAGATAACAAGCTCAAAGAAGAGTGCACCCAAACAGTGCACGAGGTAAAATGAGGACAATACTTGGATTCCTGAGGGCTGTAATTAAAGCTATCTGGATTAAAAAAGAGTTATTTCAATTCAGGTTTATGTTCCAAGGAAACAAAAAAAAAAAAAAAAGGAAGAAAGAATGAGAAAGTGAAATACAGCAAAAAGAACTCTTAATTCCAATGTATTCAACTCACCCATCAGAAGAAATGGCATTAATTCAGGTACCCAATTACAGTAATGTGGTTCAGAGCACCTCAATAGGTGTTTCAATCTCAAGCCAGGACTAACATTTGTAATCCTTTAAATGCACTTAAGAAATTGATGTTACAGCCCCACAATCTGTTAGGGGCCTTGCTTGCCGGATGATTGCAAAGTATCCCACCATTAATTGGATCATCAGAATGTGATCCGCGTCTTGGTCCCTGGATTATGGAAGACTGACTCTGCTCTGACGTGTTGAACCAGAAGCTCTTTTTGTGAGAGATTTTGACCCTTAATGTAGATAAGTGGTATTTTTCATCAATCTTAGCTTGCATTAAAAAAGGAGAAATGTCAATTCAATGTGGGGCATTTAACGTAATTCAACATCTTTTAATTTAATACCTTGAAAAACTTAGTCTTTCCGACCTGCCTAACACTTCTGCTGATGGAATATTTTGTGGAGCCCTGTTGAAAAAAGGTTGTCTTCTATTCCTTAATAAAATCACAATCTTGAAACTCCCTGCTTGCCATGTTGTAGTAGCAAAAATAGCCTCACAAATCTCATATAAAATATAAAAAAAACAAAATTTGATTCTTAGCCCCCTTTCTTGGGACCGTATTGTAAAGATGCATGGAAATTTCAGAAAAAAAAAGACTATCTCTCATTTATTTCCCATTCATGAGTGCTTGGGCTGTGCAGCAACTAGGTTTTCTGTCCGATTCCCTGATCATCATGAATTTGGACGAGGTAGAAAGGTAGTTTTAGTCTCTTTAAGGCAAAAAGAAAGATTTAATCCAGACCAGCGTTTGTTCACAGTCACTAATAGTTTGATGATATATATCTCATAGGTCTGAGTGTGGATTCCAGCTTACTGGTTTTTATGAAATTCTACCAGCTCAAAAAAGAATAATATCCCTACATTTGTGTATGTCAGATCACAGATGGCACATGAGGTAATAAAGCAGTTTTCAACACTCTTTTACTTCTTCAAAGATTTGTGGTATAAATGCACTATCAAAGTCATAGCACCTTTGCTTCTTGGATTAGTAGTATTGCTTTCCTGCCAATGGGTAGATAAAGATGCATGTCTTTACTCAGTAAAATGGGCAGGTTGATCTTTGGCTGGGTTGCCTTAGAAGCATGTCACATACCACTTAATTAGAGTCTTGGGTGACAGTCTGGTTGCTGCCACATCTCCGGGCAGAAAGCACATCTGCCTCTTACATTAAGGACACTATGGATTGGAGAGAGAAGTGGAATTTGTGACAGAATACATATATTGTCTGCTGATGCTCTGAAGACAAATGGAATCTCAGCCATAGCTGCTGCAACCAGCATCTGGGTGTTCCCTTTCTGACAGCTTTCAGTTCAGACTTCAGTGTGCCCTTCTTTCCTAATAGGCTCCCTTGGTAGTGAGTGCCACGCAAGCACAGGATGGATGAAATGCCCTACGGACCTGCATCAGACCTCCCTAGAAAGCAATGTCTTTCTGAACTACGAACCAGGATTCTCTTAAGCCTCAGTATAAATATATAAATTCAACTCTGAGACAAAAAATGAAAAGGAAGTTAAGAACCTCACATAGAACTAGGCACAGCGAATAGGTTTAATAGCAAAGATTTCCTAAGAGTAAGATGGTCCTGCATCAAAATGATCTTTGCTTGTTGGGTGTTTTGTTTTAGTCTTTCTTGCTACTATGAATAATGGAGAGGCTTATCTTCTGGCCTTACTTTTACCAATCTGACAACAAGCTTCTAGATCAATTAATTTTATTCTCTTTAATGGCCAAAGCTTATTTTATATTAGAGGGTTATTTAATTTAGCCTTGAAAAATGAAAACTAGATATGAAAACTGGACCTGATTATGGAAAGTAATGTCCCTCTTTTTTTTTGTAAATCATCTGTACCATTCTAAACCCAGATATTTTCTTCTTGTTTTTTCTTTCTTTTAATGTAAAAATTAATGAGGAAGTAAAGATTGCTCTATTTGCTGAACCCAGATGAACCAACATGTGCATTTCCCAAAGGTTTTATGTTAGAACCAGACACTTGCCTTTTTTGTCTTTTATTCCAAACTACAAGCTACATCTGGCCCTGCAGGCTGAAGGGGAGGTTAAGAGGTGCTGGCATGATAAAGTAAACCTGCCATAAGCTACCTGTCTTATTCTTTCAGGTTTTCACCTGGCCTGCCACTGTCCTGAGGAGGCATTATTCTTAACAGCTCTCCAAAGTGGGCTGCAAAATGCTCCTAGACCTTGTTCCTTTATGTTAAAGTTCCATCCTAAATGAAGTTGGCAGCTGTTTTTGCCCAATGTTCATGTACTTCCACAGTTTGCTTCCTGATTGAATTCCTGTAAAATCCCTCAGGACAAGGATAGTGTACAAACTGATGCTGACCAGATTGCCAGCCCCTGGTGTTAAAAGTTAGATGTTTGCCCTGAAAACAGGTCTGCTTCTGTGCTCTAAGAGCTTCTCAAAAGGGAAAAGGCCTGCGGGGTGGAGAGGCCAGTGCTGGGAGTCTACCCTGAGTGTGCGTGTTTCTCTCTCTCTCCTCTGTGCTGATGCTTCTCTCTCACTCCCTCCCCAGAAATTAGAAAAAAAAATTCTATTTTAATTTAAAGATCCACAATAACCTTTAACAAGGGGGCCACCAATTTGGAGTGAGTTGATGATGACTACAGGTATACCTCGTTCATTGCATTTTGATTTACTGAGCTTCACAGATCTTGCATGTTTCTACAAATTGAAAGTTTGTGGCAGCCCTGTGTCCAGCAAACCTACTGCCATTTTTCCAACAGCCTGTGTTCACTTCAGGTCTTTGTGTCACATTGTGGTAATTTTTGCAGTATTCTGCTGTATTTCAAACTTTCCCATTATTATTATATCTTGTATGGTGATCTATGATCAGTGATCTTTGATGTTATTATTGTGCTTGTTTTGGGGACCACAAACCATACCCATATAAGACCAAGAACTTAATCAGTAAATGTTATATGTATTCTGAGTGCTCCACCAATGCGCTGTTTCCACGTCTCTCTTCCTCTTCTTGGGCCTCTTTATTCCCCCAGACACAACCATATCAAAATCAGGCCAATTAGTAACCTTACAATGACCTCTAAGTGTTCAAGTGAAGGAAAGAGTTACACACTTCTCACTTGAAATCAAAAGCTGGAAATGATTTAGCTTACAGAGGAAGGCATGTCGAAAGCTGAGACAGGCCAAAAGCTAGGTCTCTTGCACCAGTTAGCCAAGTTGTGAATGTAAAGGGAAAGTTCTTGAAGAATATTAAAAGTGCTACTCCAGTGGACACACCAATGATAAGAAAACAAAACAGCCTCATTAGTGATATGGAGAAAGATTTAGTGGTAGAAGATCAAACCAGCCACAACATTCCCTTAAGCCAAAGCCTAATCAAAAGCAAGGTATTAACTCTCTTCAATTCTGTGAAGGCTGAGAGAGGTGAGGAAGCTGCAGAAGAAAAGGTGGAAGCTAGTACAGGTTGGTTCATGAGGTTTAAGGAAATAAGCCATCACTGTAACATAAAAGTGGAAGGTGAAGCCGCAGGTGCTCATTTCAAAGCTGCAGCAAGTTATCCAGAAGATCTAGCTAGGATCGTTGATGAAGGTGGCTACAGCGAACAAGAGATTTTCAGTGTAGATGAAACAGCCTTCTATTGGAAGAAGGTGCCATCTAGGATTTTCCTAGCTATTAACAGAAAGGAGAAATCAATGCCTGGCATCAAAGCTTCAAAGAACAAGCTGACTCTCTTGTTAGAGTCTACTGCAGCTGTTGACTTTAAGTTGAAGTCATTGCTCATTTACCATTTTGAAAATCCTAGGGCTCCTAAGAATGATGCTAAATCCTTCTCTGCCTGTACTCTATCAATGGAACAACAAAGCCTGGATGACTGTTTACAGAATGGTTTACTAAATATTTTAAGCCCACTGTTGAGACCTCCTGCTCAGAAATAAAGATTCCTTTTAAAATATTACTGCTCATTGACAAGGCACCTGATTACCCAGGAGCTCTGATAGATGGACAAGGAGATGAATGTTGGTTTCATTCATCTATTGAACAGATGAATGAAAAATACATGAAGCTGTGGTTACCCAAGAGCTCTGATGGAGATGGACATGTTGATGAATGTTGGTTTCATTCATATACACAACATCAATTCTGCAGCTCATAGATCAAGAAATAATTTTGACTTTCAAGTCTTATTATTTAAGAATGCCTTTTATAATGCTATAGCTGTCATAGTGATTCTTCTGAAGGATTTGGGTAAAGTACATTGAAAACCTTCTGGAAGGATTCATCATTCTAGAGGCAATTCAGAACATTTGTGATTCATAAGAAGTGGTCAAAATATCCACATTAACAGGAGTTTGGAAGAACTTGATTCCAACCCTCATTAATGACTTTGAGGGATTCAAGACTTCAGTAGAGAATGGAAGTGCAGATGTGGTGGAAATAGCAAAAGAACTAGAATTAGAAGTGGAGCCTGAAGATGCAACTGAATGGCTGAAATCTCATGATAAAATTTGAATGGAAAAGGAAAAGCCTTTTACAGATGAGTAGTTTCTTAAGGTGACATCTACTCCTAGCGAAGGTGCTGTGAAGATTGTTGAAATGACAACAAAGGATTTACAATATTACATAAACTTAGTTGATAAAGTAGTGTCAGGATTTGAGAGGATTGACTACAATTTTGAAAGAAGTTTTATGGTGGGTAGTAAAACTTCTTTCAAAGTTTTACCCTGTGTGCAGGATAATCTTTCATGAAAGGAAGACTCCATCACTGTGGTAAACTTCATTGTTGTCCTTTTTTAAAAAACTGCTACAGCTACCCCAGCCTTCAGCAACCGCCACTCTAATCAATCAGCAGCCATCAACATTGAGGCAAGACACTCCACCAGCAAAAAGATTACGACTCACTGAAGGCTCAGATGACCATTAGCATTCCTTAGCAATAAGGTATTTTAAAACTGTTTTTTAGACATAATGCTATTGCACACTATATTATGGTATAAATGTAACTTTTAAATGCACTGGAAAACCAAAAAATTCCTGTAACTCACTTGACTGTGATATTCACTTTATTGCAGTGGTCTGGAGCCAAACCCACATTTTCTCCAAGGTATGCCTGTATAACTACTTGACAATTATTTTCACCTTAAACAATTGTTATTTAAGGTAAATTTACTTGGTTATAGCCTGATGAGTTGAGGCTAAAGTCAGGAATTTGATCCCTGTCTAGGCCAGTTGTTTTTCCTCTTCAAAAAAAAATCACTGTATTCCTCTAAAATTCATTGAATGTCTTACCCATGTGTCCCCCTAGTCACTACAGTATCAGAAAAGGGAGTGTCAGTGTTTCAAAGGCATTATCAAAACCAGGGAAAAATGACAAATTGTGTAAATGCCAACTGTCAGTGGTGTGATCTTCATGTACTAAAGACAACACTTTTATAGACTGAAAAACCAACTAAACCCAATTTCTGTTGCCACACTAGAGCTTGTTTCATCATTATCAACATGAGAACCAATTTTTACTTGATATTGAGAATGTATGATAGGAGTAGACACATAATGATCTCTCTGTTCCCTCGCAATTCCTGGCTTCAGGTGCTTGGCTAGGAGGAGATCTAAGGCAAGAGAAAGGTGTTTCATCAGCTGAGTGCAGATGGAATGCAAGAGTCAACTGTCATGGTGGCTTTAGTCTCCATTTCATGCCTTCTTATGTGCAGTTATATATAAGGCATAATTCTGGGGAACAGACTAAAGAAAAGCTCATCTCCCAAACCTAGGCTGTGGTAAAGAGACTTTCATTTATATCCATATTTTGGGCTTGTAGCTGCATGCCACCCTAAGTCTACTCTCTCTATTGGAACAACAACAATGACGAAAACACCTCACAATGTAAAGCTTCTGAAAGCTGGCTGACCTTGTAACCTACTTTGTAAAAAGTCTACAGCCATAACTATTTGAAAAAATTCTCTTCAACCCTTTTAAATTGTTAATCTTACAAAAGACAGCTCCCCACAGGTCATCTTTCCTCAGGGTGAAAGCCATGGCACTGTAAGCTGTGGTCAAGGTTCGTGGCTCAGGACCCCATCAGCCTGCTTTTTAGCTCTCTGTTGCCTTTCATGAGGAATTCCTCATCTCCAGCCCACTCTCTCAGATTCTCTTGATGACTGGGGGATCTTTGGACTCTCGGCACCAACCCACTGGGCTATCTTTAAGCCAAAATTTGCCAGTCCTAAATCAGTGACTCCCGTCTTCCCCATAGTCACAGCTATTAGACATCAGCACATTTATTTAAATATGAAATGGCAGTTTTAGTATTCTAAAAATTGGACATTTCTATGGAAAAAGTTGTATTTTTTTGATACGGAGTCTTGCTGTGTTGCCCAGGCTGGAGTGCAGTGGCGCGATCCTGGCTTATGGCAAGCTCCACCTCCCAGGTTCACGCCATTCTCCTGCCTCAGCCTCCCGAGTAGCTGGGACTACAGGCACTCACCACCACGCCTGGCTAATTTTTTTTGTATTTTTAGTAGAGACGGGGTTTCACTGTGTTGGCTAGGATGGTCTTGATCTCCTGACCTCGTGATCTGCCCGCCTCGGCCTCCCAAAGTGTTAGGATTACAGGCGTGAGCCACCGTGCCCGGCCTAAAAGTTGTATTTAAAAAAAAAAAATAGAATATATCTTTACCTGTGACTGGACAAATGCTTATCATATGTAATTTTATTATTTATTTTTATTATAAGCTGGTTGCATGTTTGATCCGTCCAGTACTAAAGCTTGGAAGCAATTGTGTTTCTGCTCTGAGTGTGTGTGTCTGTGTGTGTCTTTTTGTTTGTACACATGTATGTATAGCAGCCTGTTTTATGTGGGATTATTCTCAGTTATTTCTCTGCTTTGCCCCTCTTTTGTCTCTGCCACTCAAACCAATTTCAGCCATCTACCAACTCTCATTTGGGATAATAGCCTCTCTTTTTGCCATCGTCTTGTCATGTTTGATTCGGCTGCACAAGGATTTTAAATTAGCCAAAATGTTTGCATGCTGGGCTCACTCTGCCGCCACGACTCATTGTGGAGCCACTGCACCACTTGATGCTGATATTGATGATTGCTCAGAAAAAAATAAGCAGTGGCTGGTGGCTGTTGTAAAACTCATTTATGCCAAGCTCCTTGTACACACAGAGAGGGAAGAAGAGAGAGATCACCTGTTTTCCTGGTGCCTCCCCGGTCGTCCTATTGTGCTGTGCCTGGCTCCCACTGGGAGATTACAGTGTTGGTAGGCCCGTGATTGTAGAAAGAAAAACAGTAAAAAGTAAAATAAAATAACAAAAGATGTGCAGTTAAATTCAATGGCTTACTGCTGATGGGTTTCAACTCACTGGTGAGATAGCAACCTAATTTTCTTGTTTTCTGTTATTCTTCCTGTCCTGAAGTTTTCTTTTTGGAGATGAACAGACAGATTCTTGAAACTTGTGGGTATAATAACAGAAAGGAAACTAGAGGAGAGGGAAGTTTTTGTTTTGTTTTGTTTCTAAAATTGTGCTGCGAATATGTCAGAATTGAGTCTTTACATTGTCCAAAACCTTCCTTAATTATTTTTGTTAGGTTTGAAAATTGATCTAATGATAAAAATATAGGTTTCCAATGTATCATTCTGGATTTCTTTCTTTCTTTCTTTCTTTTTTTTTTTTTTTTTTTGAAATCGCAGCATCGGCTGTGTCCCTCACCCTGCACAAGCAGAACCTAGAGCTCCTAAAATATTTCACTTGATAGAGAGGTAAACACATAATTAAGCAGGTACTTTTTCTTAAACTCTGCTTTTTGATACAATGGGACTCTATCGAACTAGGGCCACATGATTTCAGAACAATGGAATAAAAAGTAGAAGCTTCAATAAATCAAGCGGTTTTGTTCTCAAGACATTAAAAAATCGCTTTAGCTAAGTTCCCTCATTAAATGTTGTAATATAAATATTACGGCTGTGTATTTGTTGAGCCTTGTTTTGCTGTTTGACCTGACTCCCGTTCCTGGTAGCCTGTAATTCTTTTAAGAGACTGGAAGTCGTCACCCACTTCATTGGCAGTTCTTTTCCATTGTTAAGTTAAATGGAGGTTTAGGCATCTTCTCTCCTCTCTCACCTCCGGTGGAATGTACCTCCCTTCCAAAACTGATGCGAAACTTTCCGGTTGTTAAAGTGAACTAAATATGGCCTGAGAAGGACTCCGTATTTCTATATTTGAGTCCTTGAGGACGAACTGCAACCGAACTTTATAGGTAGATGAGATTGAGAACCTAACTTGGGAGTGTGCGCCTGTAACAGGCTGGCCAATACCAGCAGCCCTGTCAGTGTCAACCACTCATACACTGTAGAGTGTTCAAACTGTGTTCAAATAAGGCAAATGCTGAGTGTAACCAATCCAGTTGTTTCTGTACCTCACTTCCGATTTCCGTAAGTCACTCCCCTTTTTGTGTATATGATCTTCTTCCACCAAGTGGCTGCGCTGGAGTGTCTCTGAATCTGCTATGATTCTGGGGGCTGCCCGATTTGTGAATCACTCGTTGCTCAGTTAAACTCCTTTAAATTTAATCAGCTGAAGTTTTTCTTTCAACACGGTGTTACCAAAGATTCAACTCTTATCAGTTTGTTCCTCCATTTACATGCCAAAGTTCTCTTATTCCAAAAACAAAGCAAACAGCAACAAAAAACTCCACAGCTGCCTGCCTTGCTACTCTCATTCCTTCATTATCAATTTTATCATGAAAATGTTTCATCTGCCTGATCTCCCCCTGATTATCATAGAACATTTTTTAACCGCTTGTAATCTGGAGTCTGCCTCCCTACTGTACTTCAATTGCTGTCTCTAAGGCTCCAATGACCCTCCAATCACCAAAACCACTGACTGTCTCAGTGCTTTCTGCTGTATTTAATGGCCTTTTCCTTATCGACACTTTCTTCTTCTTTAGGTCTCATGAGCCTATCTATGCCTGACTTTCTCCCTGTTTCTTAGACAACATTTTGTTTTCAAATTGCTAGCATCTGTTGTTGTCATTCTTCCTTGAGTAGGGCCTCAAAGCTCATATCTACGCATGTAATACCCAATTGTACATTCCAGTCTTGACCTGTCTTGTAATTTTCAACAGCACTTCAAGATGCTGGTCAAAGACAATCATTTTTCAAACATTTTTTATCTTCTTTTCCAGGTTATCACCTCCTGACTATGATTTTGTTAATGACTCACTGTTTTACTCCAATATCCATCTCCATTGAAAAATACCTAAGTCATCTTTTAAAAAAATAAAAAATAAATGACTTTTCTTCATTTGTCCTTTATATTACGGGTAGAGTTATATTGATTTTTTATTTTATTGTATTTATTTTATTTTATTAGAGACAGGGTCTCATTCTGTTGCCCAGGCTGGAGTGCAATGATGTGATCATAGCTCACTGCAGCCTCAAACTCCTGGGCTCAAGTGATCTTCCCGCCTCAACCTGCTCAGTAGCTGGGACTACAGGTGCAAGACACTGTATTTGGCTAATGTTTTTATTTTTTGCAGAGATGGAGTTTCACTATGTTGTCTAGGCTGGTTTCAAACTCCTAGGCTCAAGGAATCCTCCTGCCTCAGCCTTCCAGAGTGCTGGGATTACAAGAGTGAGCCACAGCACCCGTCCCTAAGTCACCTTTGACTCTACCTCTTTCTCTTTCAACTTTATAGCTTGCAAAATGTGTGAATTGTACAATATTTCATTTCACCGTCACTGCAGTGCTGTTATTTGGACCATGGTGTCCCCATGATAACTGTACAGATGAAGAACTAGAGAGACTCATGGTCTCACCTCAGCTTTGATGGTCAATGCACTCTAAATGCCATTGCATAGGGAATAACTCCATAAGTGACAGTTGGGGTGCTCCTCAAGCCAGCCTCAACATATGTGCTATCCGTATTATTTTACTGCCACTTGCTTGTTCTATGGAGCTATGCATGGATAGCACAATGCTGGCAGATTTTCCCCAGCAAAATCTCTGAAGAACACTTTTCAGATGAACAGTGATATATGGTAGCCTGAGGGCAGCTATACTGAGAGAAATGTGGTAATTGGATTAACCACCTTGATTTAGACAGGTGATCTTTCTCTCCCCTAAATTTAGCCTTAAGCGGTATCTATTGGCTGCTCTTTTTAAAGAGGAGTAGGAAAAGAACAACAAATGATGGTACTAATTGGCTAATTTTGTGTGTCAAATTTGTCACAGAAATGATGAATCTAGATCTTGAAGAAGGACCAAACTACCTAGAAGCACTAAAGCATCAACATACCATAAAGCCTACAAATCTACAAGCAGATATCTTGTAATTATTAGAACAGATAGCCCAGGAAATTGTAGCTAATGCTAGTAACAATACATACAGCCTTGTAACTGGATATCAAATGCTGCGGATCTGACTGAATTCTTATGACTAAATTGATTTCCTCACCTTACACGTTATTTCTAAATTACACATTTTCAAAACACTATGTGGTTGAATAATTCTTTTATAACATTTGAAGTGTAACATTGGGTGTTTTTTTTAGAAAATATGCAATTTTCCTTGCAGAACGGTCAATCCACAGGTAATTTCTTGAGCACTTACACTGTGAAGGATCCTGACACGCTGACTCTGCTGGAACTGCAAGTGTTAGTGCAGTCAATGCCTTGGAATTGTTCAGTACTGCTGTAATTCTCCTAAATCTTGGAGAATTTTGGGTGTCCTACAGAGAAAAAAAATAAAAGAAATTAATTTACAAAGCATGATGGCAGTAGAGGAATTTTTTTTTTTTTGACTGAGTCCCACTCTGTCGCCCAGGCTGGAGTGTGGTGGCGCAATCTCGGCTCACTGCAACCTCTGCCTCTGGGATCCAGGGATTCTCCTGCCTCAGCCTCCTGAGTAGCTGGGATTACAGGCACACATCACTACATCTGGCTAACTTTTGCGTTTATTTTTGTATTTTTAGTAGAGATGGGGTTTCACCATGTTGGCCAGGCTGGTCTCGAACTCTTGACCCCAGGTGATCCACCTGCCTTGGCCTCCCAAAGTGTTAGTATTACCGGCATGAGCCACTGCACCCGGCCAGTAGAGGAATTTTAAAAAGAGTAGAGGGAAATCAGGTAGGCTTGTCTCCTCCCAGACTTTGGTGAGTTGGGTGCACCACCAGATGGGCCAGTTTACACTGTTAGCAAATGTGGCCATTTTGCTGAATGAGCTTGCAGGGTTTCGTTCAGAGTTGTGGAATGTAAGATGCTCCTCAGGCAGTTGCTGTTTATGTAAAGGGTTATACAACATGACCCTGAAGCAGGATGACATTTCAGCAGGTAACTTGTCTCTAGCTCTCCTGGATTAGGAGAATAGTGCTAGTGTTCTCCACCTACCGGAGGAACCTGGCCAAGACCAACAGTCAAAAGGAACTTTCAGTTCAGCTTAGCAGCATCAGTCAATGTTGAGCAAGGAATTCCTGGAAATGTATATTATAATTGTCCTTTTGTCCATCTAATGTTTTACTTTTTGCTAAAATACCTGCTGTTGCTGAGTAAAGACGAAGGTGGCCTTAAAAGTAAGGGGGTACAGTGAGGGAAAAAATTAATCAAAATGATATTAAATGTACAATGATTCATTGTAAATGAGCTATTGTGTAGCGCTTGCTCATAAGATCAAATGCACTGCCTTGTTTGGCGTTAGCATATTGCCAATTGTACAACATGAGAGAGCCCAGAGGGACCTGTGGGCACCCTGAAGTCTCTGTGTAGCAAAATAAAGCATGAAGAATCATTTGCAGACAGGCAGCTCTTGGCTGTCTACCCAGAAGAAGTGTAGCAGCATCTTTGGGGAAAAAAGAACAATAAATAATAATCTTCTATTTTTAAAAAATGTATATATATTCACATGTAAGTGCCCAGTGACTTGCAGCAAACATCTTTCTCCTCATTCTTGGGCTTTATTTTCACCCCATTTCTGACCAGGCCCTACATTTCAAAACCAAAGAAGGTCTTAGTAATAAGGAATCCTGGTTTTTCTCATTTCATTGCCTGGAAAATTTTTTGTAAAGGATCAGGAATTGGCTATATCCAACTGCATATCATGTTGTATTTAGTAGGAATTATCTAAATTTGTTATCTAATATTAATAGTTTACCTTAAGTAATGTCGCATTATTCACGATTTCTATTAGTATTTAGTAATCTCTTTCCTTCCTCCCTTCCTCTCCCTCTTTCTCTCCCTCTCCCCATGCCTCTTTCTCTCTCTCTCTTTTTCTCCTCCTCTTTCCTCCCCCCGTTGAATGAGAGGCTGAAAAACCTTTGTTTTCCCTTGTTTTCCTCAGAGCTCTGTCTCCTCAGGCTTCATTTGGTAAAAGCGAGTTTAGATGAGATAATTTTAGTTCTTTGTGTGAAGCTATTTTTAAATGTAATTTTTGCTAATAATGCAATTAGTTGTGGCTTTTGCATAATTTGCAATAAGGTGATGAAGTTTAAGAAGCTTCATTTTATTTTAATTAACAGTTGATCAGTGCTAATAACCAAGCCTCTGCTAACAACACCAGCTTTAACTCTTAAAAAATATGCACCAGACACATAACTCCTCCTCCTCCTTCCCCTCCCCCCTTTGAAATATTTAATAAGAATGCCATGTATAAAATTACCCTGTTGGAGAGAACAGGAGCTGCATCCCAATATAGATCACAGTGGAAAATCACTCAAACATTGTGTGATGCGTTTCCTCCCCCAACCTCCCCACCTTGCCCCTTTCCTTCTTCTCCTCCCCCTGCTCTTTTCCAATTGTCTGTCTCATAGTTCAGTTGTAGGAGGTGAGAGCACGCCCAGGGTTGGGGGTATTATGACATTTCAGTTTACTGTTCTTAACAATTCCTTTGCACATTCCATTAGCACATTATTTATAGCTTCATAAAAGCGTCCCTTTTTTTCCTTCTAACATTATCCCTGTATCTCCGATGATAATGCTATCTGAGGATTGAACAGTTATTTTTTAAAAATCTATTCCCTAAGTTGACTCCTCATTGGCTTCCGCTATCCGGCCTCCCCTCCTGTCACACTTAAAAGTCTGCCCACAAATCCTCTCAAGAGACATGGCTCAAATCTAGCGGGTGAAAAAAGTCTGAGTGAGGCTTGGAGCCAAGATCCTGCATCTTACAACCTGCAGTTTCTGAGGCTGCCGAGAGCCCTGAACTCCAGATGCTTGTATAAACAAGACTTCCTAGAAGTCATTACCTCATAACTCCTCATAAGCTTACACCTGACAAGCCTCTCAAAGCGAGAGGGCTGTGTTTTCCCTAATAAATTCCTTTTTGAACCCACTTGTTAGTCAAGCGTTGTGCACACTAACTACAGAAAGGACCCTGTGCCTTGGGCATAAATTATTCTTCTGTGCCACTGTCTCCGAGCACCCCCCAGTTATGGATTACTTCGTTCTCGACTTGACAGGAACATAATTAGAACTGTTGATGAAATCTACCAAATTGTTCCTCCGTGGCCTCAGTGGTCAGGAAATTTGGCTGAGTCGTATTTGTCACTGATGTGGAGGCTCTAAACACTTCATATTAACTACGTTATTAATGTGCCCTCTAATCTGCCCATGAATTGGTAACACTTGAAGTGAGCCTGGCCCTAATGGCACCTTGCAATGAATGCATTGTAGGCCCGCATTAAAAGTTTCAGCAGGGAGAGGATGTTAATAAAATTCCTGTGTGTGTGCATGTGTGTGTCTGTGCTGTCAACGCCTTGATGCTTCCATTTAGAAACATGACATTGCTTAGGCCTTTGCTGATACCAGTTTGTGCATTATCAAGTTGGCTGGTATTTTAGCCACTGCTTTGTTCCATGAATCCCCCTCCTGAGGTGAGAAGGCAGTGAGGTAGGGTGGTTAAGAACATGGCATTTCAGGCCAGGCGCGGTGGCTCACACCTGTAATCCCAGCACTTTGGGAGGCCGAGGAGGGTGGATCATTCGAGGTCAGGAGTTTGAGACCAGCCTGGCCAACATGGTGAAACCCCATCTCTACTGAAGATACAAAAATTAGGTGGGCATGGTGGCGGGCGCCCATAATCCCAGCTACCTAGGGGCTGAGGTAGGAGAATCACTTGAACCCAGGAGGCAGAGGTTGGAGTGAGCCAAGATGGCGCCACTGCATTCCAGCCTGGGCAACAGAGTGAGACTCCATCTCAAAAAAGAAAAAAAAAAAAAAAACTGTGGCATTTGGAGTGAGGCAGGTCTGGGTTGAAGTCCTAGCTTCTGCCCTTACTATCTACAGGTTTCTTAAACATGCTAACTTTGTTATGCCTCATTTTTTCCATCAGTAAAATGAGAATAATAGTATCTAACCTATAGGGTAGTTGTAAGGAACTAAATGGAGACACCTCTGAAAGAATCTTGCACAGTATCTGGTCAGTAACCAGTGAATGGCCCTTTCATGTTGATGGTGTTGGGGGTTAACAGTTGCCTCACCCCTCTTGTCCTCAAAGATTTCTTCTTGTAAATGTGTGTATGTTCATACACACACTCCAGGTGTGTCAGGAGCTCTGGTGCTCTTCAGGTAACAGTTATAGTACTGGAGAAAGAAGAAACTTCGCAGGTTAACAAAACAAAGGGGCTGTTGGCTGTAAATTGATTTTCACAGCCATTCTATCAATACGATTCATATTTACTGAGATGGCTTAATCTTCTAAAATACAGGAATAAAAGAAATGCCACTTAAAGACATACATACGTACTTATATCCTAGTGTTTTTCATATCTTTAATAAGGACTTGAGACCCTTCTCTGTGTAATGCTGCACATAATAAGATATCCCTAACCATGAGGCATTGAGACATGAGTGGGTTGACGAATGCTCACTGAAATGTGCCCATGATCAATTATTATAAATACCACACAGACTAGGATGATACGTTAATAAAAGAGAACAGGTAAAAGATGAACCACTAGCAAGAGGACATATGGGTTCTAGCATCAGTGAGAACACAGCAACAAAGTTATTGGTCACTGAAATATAGCCTTTGGTTTCATCTGTTAACTAGGCATGAAAAATTAAAAACCTAACATTTTATGACAAGTTGTTCTTTGGGGGTTTATTCCCTGTGCCCAAGTTTTCTACTTGTAGAAAACACAAATGCCAGTACTTGTAGAGACAACAAATAATCTCTAAAATATTAAGGTAAAGATCATGGCGAAGGTGTGTATTCTGGTCACATGATTTTGATTTTCCTTGTTTTAAATATTTATAAAACTCTTACTATTGTTATGTGCTTTTAATAAGAGCCCTCTGATACAGGAGCTGTTGGCATCTCCACCAGGCAGATGTGGTAACATACGAAACCTGGTCTCCCTCCATCTCTGTGAAGGAAGCGCTTTGCAAAAAACCCAACTAACCAACCAAACGAACAGGTAAATAAATCCATGCATTAAGGTACTTTCAGGGTTTTAAACCCAAACCAACCAAACAAAAACACAGCTTGTTTTCAATCCTTATATTTGCAGAATATATATACAAATTTTGCTCAATAAATTACTGTTAAGTGTCACAGGAATCCATTTTCCATAATAGCTAGGAGGACTATGAAGATCCCAGGCTCTCCTCTCTCTGGGAAGTTGCTCCCAGGTGCAAGCTCTGGTTCTTTCTTGAGCTTGAGAGAAATGTTCAATCCTTGATAGTTTCAACCAGGAAAGAGTTAGTTTTAAGCAGAGAATAATGAACAATGAAATGGTAGGAAATGATTTGTGTAGGCACAATACTAAGAGGTAGAGATGCAAAGAAAATTCAGAAGTTCACAATTTTTCTTGTATGTGAGTACCAGTTTCCAGCCTATGAAATTCTGTTTCTCTTTCAAAACCCTAATTCAAATGCTACCTTATACATTAAGTCTTTCTTGATTCAGATTCTATTTGGAATTAAGCTTACTCTTCCCCAATTTCCCTTACCATTTAACTTGTATTGTGGTTATTTACATGGTTCTATTAGGTCCAACTTGACTGTGAGTGACTAGCTTTTATTTACCCTTCATTTTATCCATACATCCTACTTGATACTGTATGCACCCTTGCATACCCTTTCTTTCATTTATTCATTTGACCAATTCGTGAGATAGAATACGTATACAAACTGTCAATTTAAGATGTCAAATGAATTACATGAAATAAGTTTTATATTTATGAAGAGGAAAAAATTATGGATAGCTAGAGAATTTTAAAGAACTTCACTTGCATACGAAGACATAGGTCATAATTATTCCTGTTTTATAGATGATGAAATGGGGAGGCTGAATTACTCCAGGTCATGTAGTTAGTGAGGGATAGAGCTAGGATTTATCTCAGCATTCCCTGCAGTTATTGTCAGATGCTAGAAATCAGAAGACAAACCAGAGCAATGAATAAATACAGTGTAACTATGGATCACATTTGAATATATTTTAAAAACCAGGACAGAATAAGGTGAGTGTCTTAATACAATAAGGGAGAACATTTCACAGACTTGTTTTTCACTAAAATCAGATCAGTATATCACTGTTATTTTTAAACTAATTCTTTTAGTAACAATATAATGCATATCTACTGTAAAATATTTTAAGAATAAAAAACCTGAAGAAGAAAATGAAAATCACTCATTATTCCATTACATACAGAAAGCCACTGTTAACATTAAGTATAAATGATTTTTTCAGGCTTTTTCTATGATCATAATCTGTAGTTCTGAACTGTATTTTTCTTTTGGTTTTGAAGCAATCAGTGCTTCTGTATCAATGTCTGTGATGGACAGCAGGGATCACTCCCCTGCTCATATAGTTGGGAAAGAGAGATGAGCTTAAAGGGCCCTCATGAAAATTGTAGATACTGAAGGTCACTTCACGTGATCAACTGATTATTGCAGAGCTTACCAAGCCCTTCTATAACCAAAGTGTGTAAAACTATGAAGGAGCAATTTCAGATTCCTTTCTGAACCAAAGTCCAGAGTAATACTAACGTCATTCTAGCTAAAGACTCTGGGATCAAATCTGAAAATGGAATTTGTGTAGTATGGCCTAAAATTAAGACAAAGACTTTTGGACTCAGAAAGATTCAATTCCTTACCCCTCACTTTCCTTATCTGAAAAATAGAGTCAATGATATTCACCTCCAAGGCTTATTAGTATAGGGATGAAATTAAACCAGGAAATGTTTTATAAATTGAGAAATATTTATAAGAGCAATTTCTCATGATATTCAATAATATTTTAATAATCTAATAATGGTATTCTAACAATAGCATTATTGTCAGTAACCTCTGCTTATCACCTATCTTGACTTCTGAGTTGGGTTGTAAACTGTGCTGATAATGGCTGGTGAGCCCAGGTCATGCAGCTAACACTCAAAGCTCAAGGTCAGTAGGTGTACCAGCTCTCATTATTCTACACAGTACATTTGATCCTGATACTACATTTCATCATACCATTTATTTACTGATTCAGATAAATATATTATATTAGATTGTACCTTTATCCAGTGTGCATTGACATACTGATTGCATGCCGTCCGTATGTCCCTATGGGTGGGTGTGTGTGTTTTTTTTTTTGTCCTTAAACAATTTGCTTGGTTCATAGTGACTTGAGCACTTTATCATTAGAACTTAGTTTAAATTCAGAGTAACTCTACCTGCCTGTCCTTTACATCTTTGAAGATGAGAATTTTAGATAAACTTTGCTGCTCCTCTAGTTTTGTTAGCAAAGAAAATATAAGCAACTTGAGTGGGAGTTTGTACTCCCAATTTGATGCTACAAAGTCAACATTGATTGACCCGTCAACTCAGACAATACGTGGACTTCATTGGTTGGGAGGTTTTTGCCACTGAAGAACTAATAGATTTAGTTTAAATCTGGATAAATGGGAATGGGAAGCCCATCTGCCTGCAACTATGTATCTTTCAGTAGTGCTGGCCTGAAGATTCCCTGTCATTACATTTCCAGAAGGACCTTGTTAGGATGCTAATGCTAAGGAATCATGTGACCTCCAGTTCTTCTCAGACTAAAATGCTTTGTAGAGCATAAGCAATCTCAACTGGTTCATAGCCCAAGGCTGCCCAGCTTACCACTACATACACTTCTAGCATCAATAGGAATCAAACTTATTTGTCTTGTGCATTTATTAACTTATTTCTCTTTCCCATTTGTCTTCCATTTAAGTTATATTAATTTAAATATAACTTAGAACTCACTACCTCAGATTTTCTGGCTGTGCCTTCCTCCTCTCAGCCTCTGAATTGTTGCTAAAAAAAAATTCAAAGGGCTGATTTCTTTTACGATGATATATTGCATTTGCAAACCTCCTTATCTTTGCCTGCTTTATCCCAGTGGACACTTAAAACAACTCAATTTGCCTGTTACTGTATCCACATTGTATTGTTTTCATTAGGACATTTAAGCAATATTCAGCTGTATAACCAATGTGTGATGGAGCTCAGTTCCAAGCACTGTTCTTCTGAGGCTTAGGCCAATGATTTCTCTATTCAAACATTTCCTTAAGGGGCAGGAAGGTTGTGGAAGAAGGACTTGTCTCTGGGCCCAGAAGCTTTCACGACTGACATGTAGAGGTAACGATGCCTGCATTTCCTGCATACTTTGACATGAAGAGGGAAACAGGGCTCACCATTACTGAAATGATGTTTATGGTGTGGGACTAGAAACTGATGGCAAAGGGAAGCTCTGGTAAAAAGCAAGCAGATGGATCAAGTCTTCAAGGACAGGCCTCTGTCACTGTGACACATTCTGTAGACTACAGACCTCCTGATGTAGTGAATTCTCTGTTTCCAAGCAAGACTACATGCAGACAGACAGTGATTATATGTTTTTAAAACATTGTTCTTCACCTAGTAAGGCAAGGCAGGTAGACAGCAAACTCAATGTGGTTCATGGTTCGTTACTTCCCATCTTCATTTCTCAGATAAAAATCTGTGACAAATTTGCCATAATAAGACACTAGTTTGGTAAACTGGCAAGTGCCTTGCAGCATTTCTTGTGAGGAGCATATGCTAATGGATGCTTGTATTTGAAAGGACGACTCACAGTTAATCATTATAAGAAATAGGCTTACCACTTCATAAACTCTAGGAAAGACTGTTTTCTTTTCTAAACATTTAAATTGCTCAGCCATTTTATGCATTAAAACCCAATTATAACTTAGTATGTTGGAGAATTTCAAAAGCTATTCCCTGCAGGATCTGTGCCTAAGACTACATTTTATCATTCCGTGGGTCACACTCTGTCTAATACAGGCAAAAAAAAATTAAAATGACTATTTACTATTATTATTTTTATTTTTTGAGAGGGAGTCTCACTCTGAAGCCCAGGCTGGAGTGAAGTGACGTGATCTCCGCTCACTACAACCTCCCCCTCCCCTGTTCAAGTGATTTTCCTGCCTTAGCCTTCTGAGTAGCTGAGATTACAGGCACCCACCACCATGCCCGGCTAATGTCTGTATTTTAGTAGAGATGGGGTTTCACCATGTTGGTCAGGCTGGTCTCAAACTCCTGACCTCAAATGATCTGCCTGCCTCGGCCTCTCAAAGTGCTGGGATTACAGGCATGAGCCACCATGCCCAGCCTAATAAAATAACTTAAAACACAGCAAGACACTTGAAAAGATGTTGGGCATTGCTCCCTAATGCGGCCCTAGGAAATGTAGGGGAAAGAAAGTCATTTTACAGATTTTCTGGACTTTGCTTCATCATTATTGGTGATTATATCAGAAAAAAAGATAAATAAGAAGAATGCATTTCAGTTGGAACCTGCCCTCAAGTACTGTAGAGCTCAGCTATGTCCATTTTGTGAAGGGTATATACAAAACAGACTTCCCTTTCATTGCAATGAAAGGCAGTCAGTCGGTAGCTAAGGATGTGAATATGGCTTTAATCCTTTCTGCACTATAAGTTATAAAATCATAGGCCAGGAGCTAGTAGAAGTTTTGAAATTTTCCTGAGAAACTATTTTAGTCTAATGCCTTGCATCTTGTAAAGAAAGCTTGCATTCCTATCAGAAATGGGTGGCTCTATTAAGTCTGAAATGAGAAGATAAACAGTTCTGTCGAATTAGAAAACCTGAAAGTTGAGACAAGCTAGAAGTCAATGTATTTGTCAGCCTAGAAAGGAAAATGGAAATAAAGTTAAGTGATTTAAATTTTTAAAAAAGAATGAGTTTTCTCTTGTGTTTTTCCTTTTAGTGCCAAAAGGAAACCCATATCCAAGCAGTAACTAAAGTAAGATTATGAAATTCCAAAGGAAGAATGAAACCCAGAATCTCCACACCATTGCAATACCAATCTCCAAAGAAACACAGATATTTTCTTCCTAAACACCAAGAAAACAAAACAAAGAATCCATTAGTTTCACTTGAGAATATTTTATGCAACCTTATATACAACAGTACTGTGGCATCTTTCTCTAGCTATCGGTATAAAACAATCAATTGATTTCATCGTTGTAAATACATTAAATAGTAAAATAATTATCTATCAGAGTTGAAAGAGGTCTTTGCATCCAGTCTTACTCCCTTCTTTTACAGATTCAAGACTTTGGAGCTTAGGAAGGGTCTGTGACTCATGCAAATTCTTTCAGATATTGGGAATACTGAGATGAAATCCGGCACCGAGATGTTAGTCGAAGGTTCTCATCACAGGATAGCTTTCTGAAATACCTTTCAGTTTGGGAGGAAATAGGAAAGCTGGAAGGCTAAGCTACAAGTCGAAGACATTCTTTCCCTTTTCTAATTGGGTAAACTCATCTTCAATCTCAACAATAAAAATTAAAAAAGAAAACAAAGCAAAACTATTAGATGGGAGCATTGTTTTTGGAACCTTGTCTAAAATTAGTGCAGTGTCTTCTATGTGGAATCTAAATGAAGATAAGCATCTGGGTTATATGGCTTCCTTATCAATCTGTAAGATTGTATTAAGGTTCCAAATAATACTGAGATTTGCTAAGTAAAGTCCTACTTGTCAATAGCTTCTCTTGTTGGATATTTAAAGTTCAAGAGCTTTGTTTGCTTTAGTTAAGTGCTCTGAAGTGTTTCAACAGCTATTGGCCCATTTATATAAACAAATGAAGGAACCTGAGACTCAGGAGTAGCAGAAATCCTTGATGACTTAAAGATAAGCCTTCCACACACCTGCCTAATTCACTTTGTTACATAACAACAGGTGTGTGCCAATGGATTTGCCTTGGAGAGGAGGACTGGGAAACATATTTACCACTTTAAGGCTATGATTCCTTCTTTAAATTTATTGATTTGTGAGCATTTTTGTTAAGAAGTACAATGACAACCTTGATGCCATTATTTGTTTTCAATAGATAAATTTTCTTTGGTTGTCGGTCATCTCTTTTACAGTTGAGACAGTTTTAGTTTTTCAGCTGGGTTTGGTAATTGATTTCCTCCAAGTGTTAGCTATTTTGTATAGATTATTATCTATTCAGACTTTAATTAGAGAGTATTGGTATTTATTTCTTAATGAAATCGCATTTTGGAACAGTGACTTTTAGAACAGCTACTTGGGCAGAGCTGCATATTTACATGTAGGCTGGGCACAGTACATTTCTATGCAGAGGCTGAAATTCACCATCAAATGATTTTATTTCATACAACTCTAAAAAAAAATACATCTCCATCTTTATAGAGAAATGTAGAAGTTCCCAATCTGAGATACTGTGATTTATCATGTCAGAGTTACCAAATACTTAAAAGATGAATATGTTTGTGACAAAGATCTAACTCCCCTTCTGCTTGGCCAGGCAATGGAGAGTTACCTAGGGACATCAGAATATGGAGGTCAGCATCCCAAGCTTTGAACCCACGTAGAGCCAGGTTTAAAGCCCAGCTTTTGTATGTGAGTAGTTGTGTGACACTGCACTATAATACTATCCACCAGAAAATAGCACTGTAAGACACAAGTGAGATAAGGCATTAGGTTGAATCATAAGGAAATTTCATTTTTTAAATTTTTTAAATGTTCTTATTGTTTTTTTAAATTAAATTTTATTTATTTATTTATTTATTTATTTATTTATTTTTCCGGAGGCAGGTTCTTGTTCTGTCGCCCAGGCTGGAGTGCAGTGCTGTTATCATGGCTCATTCCAACCTCAAACTCCTGGGCACAAGCCGTCCTCTCACCTCAGCCTCCTGAGTAGCTGGGACTACGGGAATAGGCCACTACACCCGGCTAATTTATACATTTTTATAGAGACAGGGTCTCACTATGTTGCCAAGGCTGCTCTCAAACTCCTGGGCTAAAGTGATCCTCCCACCTTGGCCCCACGAAGCCCTGGGATTACAGACAGGAGCCACCGTGCTTGGCCTAGGAATTTTTAATATTTAACCATTAAGATCCCCACAAATAAACCCCCACAATTTCAAATGGTTCAGTGGGATGGATAAAATATTTAGAATATTTCCCAGCAAATAGAAAATCCCACTAAATAGAGACCGCAAAACAGGGAAAGTATGGTCTAGAAGGTGGGAAACTGCACGTCCTAGTGAGGGTAAATGGACACATTTGTCCTGGAAGGAGGGAGCAAGTAAGGTAAGAGGGGTGACAACCGTAGTTACCAATGGCTTCTCTTTCCAACTGTTTATGTCACTTGGCCTAACCCTAGTGTATTCTTATTAGCTCAGACTTTGTTTTTCTTGAATGGATTAACACACATGCAGCTGAATCTATAAAACTAAGTCAGGCTCTGAAAACTTCATAATGTAGTTTATTCCTGTTCTAGAAATATTTTCAAAAAGTCCAATAAAATATGATCAGTCCACAAAGGCAGGGAAAGCAAAGTTCGTGCAACCGTAAAGAGATTAAGTAGACAAGAGAAGGAATGCTTTCATAGGAAAGGGAAGACAAGCCTTCATGAATGGAGTTGGTGTTTGGTATAGAATTTAAAGGTTAGCAAACTTTTACTACTTTCTCTGCCCCATCATATGTGCCACCCTTGACCTGTTGTCTACAGTTATAAATAGCAGGTAATTTATTAACCCTAATAAGAACGGGTGGCTAATTGCAACGCAATGTATTGTTTGTTAGAGGCTTTAGCCAAAGGCTGGATATACTCAGCAAAGAATCTCAGAGCAGCTGAACCACCTGCTGTGGGTTGACACATCTTGGTTCACACAAGAACTTGAGAACACTCCTGAATTTTTGAATGAGTGCCTAGAGTCGAAAGGCTTACTGGCATGGGAATTTGAACTGAAAAAAAAAGATGATATCATGTCGTAGATAAGATCACTGTGTCATGATCAGAATTGAGGAGTTTGCTCTGACATAAGGCAGAGGGAATATCAAAGACATTAGGTTTGATTTTTCCTACAATTTACATAACCCTTTGAGTTGTTTCTCTTTTCTTCTTGCCATTCATCACTCTATATTTTGAATATTTTTTTTCTCAAGCTATTTCATGTCTTTAAAGGGGAATGTAAGAATAACTTAAAACATTCAATAAAGAATAGAAGGAAGAAAACTGAATTCTCAGTTTATCTCGACTCTGAAATGTATTATGTATTGTGAGTGTTGAATGAAAATGGTGCACATCACTGCTACACAAATGACAAAAGTCTGGAATATGAGAACTTCCTTAAAATTTTCCTTTTTATTTAAAATCTTACCAGGCTATGTTTTTATACTTATTAAATTTGGATGTAGTGAGATCTCTCTCCATAAAGAAACGCTTATTTTCTCCCCTAAATGGAATGATGAACGCTTCTTCTCTCCTCTGCCATATGCCCCTTTGAAGTGTTACATGTCTCTCTATTACTTGGCAATAATGGGAATTTTTATTTCTACAGTTGTATTGTTTTGGTCTGCTCCATACCCTGTAAACATTTCCATTGTTCTACAAAGCTGTGTACTCTTTTCTGTTAGGGTCAGTATTTTAGCTGGGAAAACAGGCTGGTTTTCTCCACTTTATTTTCTAAAATGGTGTTACATCCCTCTGCTTAGGATTATTAATATTAACAAACCATGTCCACAACTGGTAGAATTGTCTAATTTGAATAGTGAACTGAAAAACACTGAACATAGCCAAATAAAACATTTAACTAGCTTCCATCAATTCAATGACAATGACAAAAAATAGTACTAAATACCCACAAACTACAAAGAACTGTGATCAGTATTGCAAGAGAGAAAATAATGGAAAAAAAGACTCAGCCCTTGCCCTGAAAGGACTTAATCCCATAAAAGACATGCTTATATGGCAAAGGACCATTCCATGAAGTGGAATGTGATTTGGGCCATAAGAAATTTGCTGTTAACATTAGCACAAAGTAGGGATCAATGCTTTTGGGTGAATGGAAAAGAAAGTCGCTTAAAAAAGGAAGAAGATGTACAGAAAACTTTAAAGAATAGGAAGGATTTGAAGTAGTTTTTGTTTTGTTGGTTTTCCTCCTTGTTGTGAGACAATAAAGGGTCATTAATGAAAGAAATAAGCATATGCAAACAAACCGAAAGAACAACAGATGCTGGCGAGTTGTGGTTGTGGAGAAAAAGAAACACTTTTACACTGTTGGTGGGAGTGTAAACCAGTTCAACCATTGTGGAAGACAGTGTGACAATTCCTTAAAGATCTAGAGGCAGAAATACCATTTGTCCTAAAGGAATATGAATCATTTTATTATAAAGATATATGTACACGTATGTCCACTGCAGCACTATTCACAATAGCAAAGGCATGAAATCAACCCAAATGCTATCAATGATAAACTGAATAAAGAAAATGTGGTATATATACACCATGGAATACTATGCAGCCATAGAAAGGAATGAGATCATGTCCTTTGCCGGGACGTGGATAGACCTGGAAGCTGTTATCCTCAGGAAACTAACACATGAACAGAAAATCAAACACCACATGATCTCACTTATAAGTGGGAGCTGAGTGATGAGAACACATGGACACATCGGGGGAACAACATACACTGGGGCCTGTGGTAGGTGGAAGGGAGGAAGTGACGGCATCTGGAAGAATAGCTAATAGTTGCCGGGCTTAATACCTGGGTGATGGGATGATCTATGCAGCAAACCACCATGGCACACGTTTATCTATATAACAAACCGGCACATCCTGCACATGTACCCTGGAACTTAAAATAAAAGTTGAAGGAAAAAAAAGAAACACACAGCAGCCACTGGAAGATAGCTGCTAATTCTTGGCAATGAGGACATGAGCTAAGAGGATGAGGACCATGGCAGGCATCTTGTTGAACAGGGCATCTGATGACCAGTGTGCCATTTCTTTTTCCTAGAGTTTCAAGTGCCCTCCAGAAGAGCCCATGCCAAACCAGATGATGGTTCCTTATTCCTCTACAATTTTCTAGTCCTTGTTACAATATTGAATAACGCCTGATAGGCACTCTCATCTCCCTGCAAGGGAAGGTGAGTGAAGCAAAAATAAAATGCCAACCTTAGCTCTTCTCAGTATTTAAATGCAATATTATATTATAGTATCAATCCATTAATTGGTAATTAAATGACAAAAAACATCACTTCATTTCCCCCCATGAATAATGACAACTTTTCTTCTTCCCAAAAAGCTGTTTCAGGAGGTTTTGGTGGGATGAATAAATGTATTCCTTTTTAACACTTTTGTTGTTTAAAAATGCTATTGTTTCATTTGAGGTGTGAGGAAATGTGCTAACCCTGTCATTGTTGGTGCAGCAGTGCAGAAATGATAACCGTATGTAGTTTATTCTTTTTACAAAAATAGAGAGGAGCAAGAAGGAGACAACTTATTTAAATCCCGAATACAGTCAGACCTCATATGCATTGTTAAAAAAAAAAAGCCCTAAAGAATTGCATATGGATTAGAGGGATGAATATTCTATTATTTCAGTCTGTTCTGCTGATCTTCTTATTGTGACTTTGTGCTTCAGAAATCTGCTAGGAATTTGGCTTTGCCGTAGTAGGCAGTAATTTTAAATGTGTATCAAGCACTTGATAGTGTATGATTTGCGTGCTGTTGCATTCCTATTCCCTAAATTTTCCACCAATTTATTACTTTTTTTGTACTGTTTTAATATTTCAGGATGATGAATATATACAGCATCATTAAAGGTAAATAAAAAATGCATGAAATTAAAAAATGGAATATTAGATGTTTCTTTGCTGTAATCCCTCGGCCCAATAGGAATGAAATGTCTCTGTTCTGTCGAGTAATCCCTAAACATGATTAGGAACCTGGGAGTGTCCACACAGCCCACATAATATTTGTATCATCTAAGCCTATTTATGTAAGGTTTGAGTAAAAGTTGTTATTAGAAGACCTATAAACCCGTTTTACAATTCCGAAAGATATGCTTGCCTCTTAATCTTTTCTACCTTTATTATTTTTCCTGGAGTTGATGACAATGTGTTCCTAATTCATTTTTCAGAATGCTATTATGGTACATCTTTTTCATACTCAGATGATACATTGGCTATTCTATTGAAATACATTTTTAAGACCACGGATTGAGTTCAGCAGTTCATTTGCATCTGGTAGCTGTTTTCTCAATATTTGTAGAAAGGAGAAGAGTTCATTTCCTAGGGTCTTTTCACAACTTCCAGACATTATTTGAATGTGTGTTTAGGGTAAGTTTTGCCAAAATATTTCGCCTTTTAAGAAAGTCTGCTCCATATCGACCCACAAAACCTGTGTGTGTTTTTTTTTATCATTTTCTTTCTTTAATAACAATGGTTTGCACTCTTTGATGCTTTCCTACAAAATTGTTTAAATTTGGTTGTGATATTTGAAAGAAGGCGGTCAGTGTTTTCTAATGAGAATATCTGGTTACTGAAAGTTTAAGGAATGTTTTCTCTAAACCTTGAGTAGGATAATGAAGCCGCGATAGATGCCCCACATTGTTTGAATCGCTTATTTGGGAAGATATTTTTCTTTATTAGCAAATCTTCAATATTTGCCTTCTTTGAATGCCTTCTTTTTAGGGGAACTTGTTTCAAAACATCTTAAAAGTCGTATGTATGATTCGTTTATTTCTCTTCCCTTCAATGAGATTTTAGTGGATACAAAGCATCTCTTAACTCAGTTTAGATCTTTTAAATGTGCAAATATTGATCTAGCAACTGCATGTCAAAACTCTTGAATTTCAGGAAACTTAGGCATGCACCATTTGCAACCCTATTCCAGATATGTTAAAGTACTCGGGTGTGTTTCTTAGAGTGTGATTCTTTTACTGTAGCTTAATGCTTATTTGCTTTTGGCCTAGCCACAAGAGGCATTATGTTAGTATTCACTGTTTAACCAACATCATGGAATGTGAAGATCAGTGGCTCTTTTTTTTAAATTGACAAATAAAAATTGTATATATTTATTGGGCACAACATGTTTTGAAATATGTGTACATTGTGGGATGGTTAAATTGAGCTAATTAACATGCGTATTACCTCACATACTTATCATTTTTAATAGCTCCTATTAAGTCCACAATTATGAGATGTGTTATTATTAAATGACCACGGTTTGTAATGAACACCCATGAATGTGACATATTTTGAAACCATGTTCCATACAGTACTCCAGGATGTGATGTGGTAAGACCTTTAAACCTTTGCTCCCATTTCGGCGAGTTAACTCTGATGACCCACGATGAATGCTGGTAGTGAAAGAGGTATTTCTTTAGCATCTGTGCAAGTCAAGTTCAAGTTGCCTTTTCCTACAGACACCAGGTTTGAGCAGAGGAGCTGCAGCGTTGTTCCTTTACACTTTGCATGTGAGCCTTTTGGTATCCAGGCTGCCAGCAATCATAAACATTTTCCTCTGGAAGCCACTTTCTGTGTGTGTGTGTGTTCCCCAATATGCAGAAAAAAAAGTGACACCAAATAACATATGGCCAATAGACCCCTGGATGAACTTGACTCCTAGGCAGGCATTTAAGAGCTGGGGGCGGGGAGTAGTTTTAAATAGTCTACACCCTTATGCTACAAAAATTAGCCAGGGAGCATGTGCTTTCGTAATGGTCCTGTGACAGGGCTGCTTCATTGTGTTCAGTGCGGCGGAAATCTGAGCCTCCCTCCACCAGCTGCGCTGAATCGAACACAAATGTCTCGGGTTCAGTTGGCAGATAAAGCACTGCTGTGTCGCAACTGCAGTATGTGGGGGCTACCAGGTGCAGCCAAGCCAGAGAGGCCTGAGCCCGGGTGGTCTTTTTCCCAGGGCAGGTGGCACAGAGCCCCAAAAGGAGAGAGAAAAATCTGGGCCACTATTCTGGAAATTTTCTGGATTAGGTGTGTAGCATATCCCACTCCACAAAGCCCTTCCAGATGATGCCAGACCAACAATTTAGAGAGCAGTGTTGTCTGTGGGTTAGAGTTCAGCCTCCGCAGTTGGCTCCCAGCTGTGTGGCCATTTACTTAATGTCTCCGTACCTCAGTTACCTTATTTGTAAACTTTGGATGATAATATTATCTACTAAGAAGTAGATACTAACATTGTACAAGGTAATCCTTTTAAAGCCCTGAGCATGGTGCCTGGCACATAGTCAGCACTGAACAATGTCAGCACAGTGAAGCTCTCATTTTCAGTGTGTGCAATGCTTTTGGTTTTATATATGGAGAAACTGAGGCTGTAAATAATGTGCTCACCTAAGACTACTTGGCCCAGAATAGATTTCACATTTCCTGGCTTTCATGCTATTATGCTAACCACTAAGCTATGCTTCTTCCCTGCGTCAAGCCCTTAACATTCCTATTCTTGATTAAAGTGAGGGGAGGATTTAAGAAAATAATGGTAAGAAATAACCTCATAGAGATTAACTTAATCTGCTGCATCTCATCTTTGGTGCTGAACATCTTTGAAATAAATAACAATCTGTTTTCAGTCAGTATCTCCTCACAGCTAAAATTATCAAATTTTAAAAATATAAGTTTTATGTTCTTGGGGAAATTGGCAAGTTTTGACAATAATTATTTTTGGCGACTGTGGAGTCTAGTATGTTTCTGAAACTATCCACCGACATTTAAACGGGCTCTGAGCCTTGGACAGAAAAAGGCAGAGAAATGTTTACAGTTTATAGTTGTGAAGGTGTGCTGGAGTATTTTGCCTTAAGCGATACAGACACTCCTGGGATGAGCAAAAAGCACATTTCAAAGTGAAAGACTGAGGAAGGTAGCAGAAATATTACATGGTTAGGTTAAAAACTATAAGGCTGGATTTAAAAGCATAGAAAATGAGAAATCTTTATGCTGCTTCTATTAATAATGAGTTGTGTCTGTATTCACAAATTAGTTTGCAAGTTAATATTTGGATTTGGCTAAACAACTGCTTATTAATTTTTTGAGATGAAAAAGTTGAGTTCACCAGTTATCTGAGTGATTTTGACCAGCAATTCCCCAAACAAGCAAACAAAACTGTGTATATAACCATCATATAATTCAACTCCCTGTAGGTTGTGAATTTCATTCTACAGATGGAATTCTCTTCCACCCCAAAAATAAATACTAAATAAGCACAGGTCTGCTGCTCATGTCCACAGTGCAGTCAGGCTGCTAATTTGGTTTGATTACTAGATATGGCCCAGTGGTCCAGGGGTGTTTCTTCTCAGCAAATGACAATAGCATTGTGGTGGGGAGAGAAGCATCATTTTATTTTTTTTTTCATGACCAAGGACTTAAGCCTTTTGGGCACATTAGCACTACTTTCAGCAGTAATGCAAAATGGGAAATAATTGGGTTGAGGAGCTCCTGGGATATTAGTGGTGCTGCAGGCAGGAAAGCAGGCATTGGAAAATAAATGACAAATTAGCATGCTTAATCTCTTTATTGTGAATCAGATGCCACAGCAGAGGCTCATAATACATTAATAAACACCAGTTAATGCAACTGAGATACTATTCCTCAAATTCACAAGAGTGGTAAGAATTCTTTCCTAGGGGAATGAGTGTGTTTTCTGAATGATATCCCCCCAACATAAGCAGGACTTTGTAGTACAAATCTAGGGAAAGAAGAATAACAATTATGTGTGTATAGTGTGCAGGCACTTATGATCACTTTCATGCATATCCACCTGCCTGAGCTTCACTATGACATCCCTGAAAAAGGCAGGTTTTACTATTTCACCACTTTAAAGACAAGCCACAGATGGACTTAAATGACTTACCAAACATTGCTCACCACTGGTCAAGCAAAGAATTGAACCTTAATTTTCTGGCTTCAGAAAAATATATGTTCTTGCCACCCTATCACCCAACCTATGTAGAATTAAAATAGATACTAGTTATTAAGTCTGTATTATACAGATTCGATATCCTCTGAGTTGGGACATACTCCATGACCCATTATAACTAAGTTCCATAATATTACAAGTATAACGGGATTCCAGAATATTATTAAGTTACTGATACCACAAAGTCTTCCTTTACATGTCCTTTATAACTCAAAAGAGTCCCATGACATTTCCCATATGGAAACTCTGAGACACACAGAGGGTCACAGCTGAGCCACTTAGTGTCCAGAATTATCACTAACCAGGCTTGGCAAGGTTATGACTTGAGGTGCTCTGACTTGTAGCTGATCATATCACGCGTTTAACAGACGAATGTATCTGAGTTGTGAGTTTTCTACTCTAGCATTTCCAGAACATGAATCAGCCATCACAGCTCACGAGATCTGTTAGTGACTGGGCATCTGTGTAGCAACTGCATCCAGCTTAATTCTAGTTACTCCTCTAGCATTCAGTATTCTAGTTACTCCACAGCATTCAGCTGTTCAGCTGCACAGCATTCTTTTGTCTCAGTTAACATCATGTTTTGTAATTATTCCAATACTTGTTATGGAGGCTGATATTTTTGTATATGGAACCCCTTCTGTCCTCGTTTATATCAGCCCTGTCCTCATTGCTATATGGCATAGAAAATAGACCCTAAATTCATGTTTTTTGGTCAACTGACCTGAGGGACTTTGGCCAACAATGAATTCTTCTTAGATGTTTATTCAAGAGGATGTACTATACCATCAGTAAGCATATGATCACAGTAGTAATGAGAAAGAGAAATGAGTATCTGGCCAAGGTCATGGAGAAAACAGGATGGATTAAAAAGATGAGCAAGAGCTGGAAATCATAGAAATTGAATTTATATTTGAGCCAGAGTTACCAAATTTATTTCTAAGAAAGAAAGACTGATTGCTAAAGAGAGGAAGACAAAACCTAGTACATAGTGAAGAATGCCAAAAACAAACCTCTATTCTTATAGCATCTATGAGTGCTATGTCTGTGTGGTCAAAAATAGTTATTCTTTTTTTTGCCTTGTTCATTATGCAATCTACTACATGAACACACAGCTCTGCAGAAATTGGAGACCAAGGGACTCCCCAAAATAAGTAAATAGAAAAATTACCCATTGAGTAGTTGTGCAGATATAACCTTATTTTTAAATTTGGTTTTTGCAAAGCAGTTCAATGTATATCTACTTATGGTTGTTCAATAAAAGCAAAAATTTCCCTATTCTTTCAAATTGAGCTTTAAAGAAATATGTTAAAAACAGACAAGGTTAAAAAAATCAAGGATTTACTTATTTTATATAGTAACTCTTTTAAGCATATGTTTGACTCTTTAACGTAATTGTTTCTTTTGGTATCTTCTCTGGAGAGTGGGACTTGGAGATTTCCAGGGTAATTATGCCTCCTACCTTTCTAAGGACAGTCTGTTACTGTTTTCCCTAAATAACCTTTGATCATGTAATGGATAAACAGTATTACCTCTGTTTTAATGACCCCCCTGATTTGACAGTGGCCGGCCGTGTGCCAGAGTCAGCTCCTTGGACACTGTTTTTGTTCTACATTCCTCAGTACTATGACAAAAACTATTTACGTTTTGCCTGAATAGCTTAAACACCATTTTAGAAGACTTTAGATTGCTTTTGAACATATTTGAATGCATCTTTAGCCATCACTAGGCTTAAAATGGAAACCCTTTTTTCAGCTTATCTGTATTAAACACCTGTAAAAATCAATGGTACTGTATTTTTTTTTCTTATAATGCTCTGTTCCTTTAACTAATGCCAGAAATAATGCACAATTTATTCTAGCGTGTTCTTTTCCCTTTGCCTGATGTTCTCCGGTAGTAAGTGGCATAGTGTATAAGAACTCACTTCTGCTGACTTAATAGTAAAATTGCCGGGTTGATGTTGAAATTCAACCAATTGGAGCCTAATCCTCAAGAAGAAATTTGCTGTCTCTTCTACTGATTGTCATCCGTCTTCTTCATAATGAATATGCAGAAAGTTTATTTTTTGCAAGTGCGCATACTTACATAAATGACCAATAGGAGAGGTTAGAGTTAACGAGTGATTTTTTTTGAGCATTGTTATGTTTCCCTAAAATCAGAAGTCATTACATTTATATTGAAAATATTGAGTGGTTTGTATGAGCTTTATGCCAAACTAAGATTAGTGTGCTGTAGCCCATTACAAATGTGGAAGATAGACCATTTTTTATGAGTTAGAATAAAAAATATGGTAATAATGTCTTCTCATCATCATAAAGAGATGATAACGACTAAATGAAATATTTATATTATCTCATCTTATTTGATAGGTCCCATCTTCTCCCATACCAAACATTTCCTCAAGAGCAACCATCGTCTCCTATTTAAAAAGGAAATCTTTGTAGAATTCACATTCTTCATATTTGTGCTAAATCCAGTAATCCAGTATTTTACTCATTGTTATTCTCTTTAGTTTCTGAAATTTATTTTTGCCTCTCAAAACAGGGCCCAGTGATCTGGTATGATCAGGGCTGTGCATAAAGGCAGGTTACATTTTAGTTTCTCTATGCCTCTTCTATTGGTCTGTTCCTAAATATATTGCTTTTTGGAAAGCAAGGCTACTTAAAAATGGATATATGTATATGTATATCATAACGTTATATATATGTATATATATACACCCATATCATAGAGTTATATATATGTATATATATCATAGTTATATATATTAGTTAAATATACATGTACATATATCATAGTTATATATATCATAGAGTTATATATATACATGTGTATATCATACACACACACACACACATCCATTTTTGTTTAAGAATTAGCTCTACTTTCCAAAAAGCAATACTTGGAAGGCAGATTTTATATATAAACTATATACCATATAGAATATCATGGATATATATATATTATATATATAATATATAATATATATATTCTGCCCTCTATTACTGACCACCACATTCTGTATACCACTGTCTTTTTATCAAATATATTTTGAGGCTTTCCAGCTGTTCTCTAACATTGTGTCTCCTCCCCTTGTGTACTGTCTTGCCATCTTCCCAGCTGGATACTTTCTGGACTTTTACATTTTCTTTGAGACTTAACATACAGAAACACTGACATATATGCCACTGTGAAATCATGTAAGGATTAATTTATAATGCTGCATGCTCTGAACATAGATAAGCAGGTTGTAAGCAAGAGCAAAAGAAATAGATGGCATAGAAAAAAGGGCCAAGTGTTTCTGCCATTTGCACAAAGGCATGGAGGCATGTCTTGAAGTATCTGGTGCAGGTGTGGGGAAAGAACTTGAGTCCTGGTGATCTGAGTGCAGGAAAGTGGTGACTTGGCTCTGCTGCTTCTCTGTTTTCACCACCACCACTCATAAAAGATTCTAAGAGCTCCTAGGAACAGTTTGCAGGTGTGTAGCTGTGTCATAGTGCTTTCATGTGAACTGAACTGTCCTTTTTTCCTCCCCCTTTCTGTCTCTCTCTTCCTCATTCATTCCCTGAGCTTATGCACTCATCTCATTGATGTCAGAGAAAAGAAAAAAGATTTGAGGCTTGCTCAATTTGTTCTGACATAAAGAGATGTTTAGCTCTGTGCAAGGTGGTGGAGGCGAGCCAAGTGCCTGACTGCCATTTCAAGAATGTGTCTATGAGGACAGCTCATTTCATGCCCCTTAGCTGTGCCACATCCTGGTCCTTCCAGAGAGCCCTCCTCTACCCTTACCTCTGCAGTAAGAGCGGCAACAGTCCTGTTGGCTTGAGGGGCCCAACCTGTTAGATGGGCTGGTGAAGACGTTGCTTTCCGTTGAGTATTGTTTTCTGCACATGTTCAAGGTGTGCTTAAAACTGAAGAAAACATTTCTGAGGAATTTTAGGTTTTATGGAGAACAACATACCAAAATACCTTGTTTTCTAAACACACTGATTTGTCTTAAAATGTTCTTAAATTTCAGGAAAACATTTGGAATTCAGCACAAAAATGTTGCTATCACTCAGCATTCCTTAAATCACTCATCCTCAAGACCTCAAATGATAGAAGTGTAACTCATCATACTGCTTCATAGAATGGAGCTAGCTATTGTCCCCAATTCATTTTGTTCCATTTTTAATGATGACAATTGGAGGTGTTCTCATGGGGTTTTTAAAATTTTTTTACTGTAAAAAAGCAGTCAGACCCTTGTTCAGTTCAGCTTTTACAATAAAATTTTAAAACAACAATAAAAACACCAAACAGCCTTGTGCATTTGGAAGGAGTAGAATTTTAGAGTCAAAGTTAGTTTCAGAGCCTTGGCTTAATTGTCCTTTCTAAGGCTTCTTGACTTATCACTAACATTGGTGAAAAGATATAGTTGGAAAAATAGTACACACCTTGCAGGGTTGCTATGAGAACTTGATGAGGTAGTACAAAAATTTAGCGTAGCGACCTGTACGAAAGTACATAGACATGTAAGCTAGCACAGTGCCTGGCAACTAATAGTGACTTAACAGTTTCTTCTCTCCCTCCTTTCTTTCCTTCCCTTTTAACTCTTTTCTTCTTTCTTTCCCATTTGAGAAAAAAAAGAAAAAAATAGGAGGAAAATTCTTTGACAGAATTATATCATATGAAATTTGATGTTCTGCTTAATGATTTTTATCAACTGAGGAATGGTCAAATTGGGACCTGAGCTGGGAGCAAATAATATTACAAGTAAACCTTTGCACTTGTTTATGATCAAACCTGATGTTATAGTCCCCACATTTAAAATTTTATATTCAGGCCAGGCATGGTGGTTCATGTCTGTAATCTCAGCACCTTGGGAGGCTGAGGTAGGCAGATAGCTTGAGTCCAGGAGTTCAAGACTAGCCTGGGCAACATGGCAAAACCCCATCTACAAAAAATACAAAAATTAGCCGGTGGAGTGACACCTGCCTGTAGTCTCAGCTGCTTGGGAGGCTGAAGTGAGAGGACTGCTTAAACCTGGGAGGTTGAGACTGCTGTGAGACATGAGCATGCCACTCTACTGCAGCCTGGGTGACAGAGCTTGTCTCAATAAAGAAATACATAAATACATATATAAATAAATTTTAGATTCATTGATGCTCTCTCATTGAGACTCACCCAAGACTCTCGTTCAGACAGGACTTTTATTCAGCCAAGCCTTTTTACATGGATTTTGTCTTGTCCTTCTAAGTAACCCAAGTTCAGAAGTGTAGCACCTCATGTTATCTATGAGCTCTGCCTTAGCTTTACAGTAATATAATAGCAACCAAACATCAAGAATTCTACATTTTCTTATCAGCACGAATCCAAAAACTTTTGGAACATATTTGGATGTTTCTCCAAATTCCATCAAAGAGACCCCTCCCTGAAAGGAGTCTCAATTCAATCTGTCAGGACCAGTATAGAAAGAATTCCACACTGGAACGGAGGTTAAGTATGTCTCTAAGATTTCACTCAACTATAGGTTTCTAAGACGTTTTGATTCCAAAACAGGAGTGTATCAGACACACTAGAGTCTCCATGCCCAGCTGTGAAATTAGCACTTTTCTTTTGTTGTTAGCTACCTCACATACTAAGCCCATGACTCTATTGGGCTTTGTGGTTTGTCTGAAATGTAGAAAGGGACTAGTACTATACTTGGCACCAAGAAAGCACTCAGCAATGGTTAGCATTAATACTATTTAATGAGCCAGGCGTCTTAGATAGCCATCCTCATCTTGGTTCTCTTTCACCCATCTACTCCCTGTAAAGACCATAATTACAATTCATGATTTTTTTTTTTTTATTGGCAAAGGGTAGAGAATCTGCTGCAAAGAGATTAAGAGAATACCGGAAACTTACTGTTCTCTCCCGTCTAACACAGCTGAGATCTGCCTCCTTTCTGTCAGATATCTGTACCTCAAGGTTCTTTACCCTGCATCACCAAAATGAGAAACCCATATTCCAAAAGAAAACACATTGCCCCCTTTATTTAATATTTTCCATATCATATTTTAAGGATTTTAATTATATCAGAAATAAAAGAAACTATGTTGAAAGATGGAAACAAGTTAGAACAGAAAGTCTAGTTTGTAAATTAAACTGATCCGAAAATAGCAATGTGGTATGTTTTTCTCAGACTCTTGATCAACTTTCTAATATGACTGTCAGACCTGAACCACATCCAGAGAAAAATTGAAGGGTTTTTAAGCACCCACAAAATGGTAACACATTTCTCATAGAAAATTATGAGATCCCCAAGAGAACCTCTCCCAACCGTCTTTGCGGGTGAAAGGATGCCATTCGACGGTGGAACAATTGTATTAGAATTCGAGGGACTTCCAAATTGTTCTCCAAACCAGAAGCTAGTTTGCTAATATTCATGTCAAACTATGGCGTAAGTCTGCCATGGACTTGATTGTTAATTGTCAGTTACTGATGGTAGCTACTCCCAGAATGCATTAAAGCTCAAGAAATTCAGAATTGGTTCCTTAATCAAGAATGTGGAATTGCCAAGCTATCACATACGAGAGGAAGCTACAGATGAGTTACAGAGCCCTGGCCTCACAGATAGGATTCCTTTACAAGCCCACAGGTGCCCATTATGCATTCTGTCTCTACCATATTGAGGTAAAGGCAATAACATCATTTGATGATGGGTTTATTCTCTCCAAATTTCAAGATTGAAAGCTGACACCTGAATGTAATTCCCAGGGCAGCCGAACACTGTCCAGCCCTGGCAAGATGGACAAAAACGTGTGAGACCCCAAAGAAGTCTATTAGGGGATTTGTTTCCTCAAGCTCAGTATTTCTTACATTCGAGTTTTACCCGATACTTAATTTAACTCCACAAGTAATATAATACACTGGGGCAGGACTAGAGTGAGGTGAATGGTATTGCAGCCTGCACATTATGCCTGACCTTGCAGCTGGGTATTAATTTGAAGTAGTGGAATTAAAATTTTCTATTCTTTTGCATCGTCATGCCTCACGTTGATAAGCACAAAGAAATGTAAATAAAAAAGACCTATTTCAAAACCTTTCGTACAACCTTTTTGTTTTATGACAAAAGACAGTTAATTAACATACTAGCAGTAAGCAGCCTTCCCAAACTCAAGCTAATTATGTATTCTGTTGACCGTGACTCTAGTCATAAGGTAATTGGCTTGCAGCAACATGACATTTCAAATCATCTCTTGAAATTACATCAAAAAGCCAGCCTGTTTTGTTTTGATAGGGGAACAATCAATTTGATAAGTGGTAACACAGCTCATTGTTTCACATTAATTAGACTAATTGCTGCATGTTAGCCTCTGAAATAGACAGAACTTGGAGAAGACAAAGGCTGCGGCCTTTAGCATGCAGGGCATGTGATGGTTCCACTTGCTTGCACATACTGTAGGCAGAAAACAGAGCTATTAGGAGGCAGCCTTGCAGGAGGCTGGATGTTAACAGTAGTCTGATGTGTTATGCTTTATATACTGGCTTTCAATTATAGCATCCAGGTTCCAAGTCCCATAGAGGAAAGAAAGGATGGCTCCGAAGAAATGCTGTTTCCCAGCTAACCAGGTTTGGGTTCTGAGGGAGTTATAACAGCCTTCCAGTCATCTTCTCTCCTTCAGAATCCATACACTCTTATGTCCCTAGCAGGGAGGCTGTACTTATTTCCCTTTGTAGTATTCTGGGCTTAAATGCCTTGACAAACAGACTGAAACAAAAACAAATAAACAAAGCCAAAACAAAACCGAATGCCTAAAGGTTAAAAAAAAATCCTTTTTTTTTTTTTTTTTCCAATTACAAAACAGTGTTCTAACAGACAGAGATTCAGCAAATTGTCACTGCGGAAGCCTAACACTTGAGCACGGCAAATGCCTTTCAGTTTGACAGACTGTAGACTGTACCTTTGTTTATTCTCAAGACCACCAATTTGACCAAATTAGACATGTGATATTTATGACAACAGCACATGTCAATCTCAATTGGCAATGAAGGGAATTTCACTTGTGACCCGCCCGGACTTGTGATGCTCACATAGGTTCATGGTTATCGTGTTACTGGGTGTCTGATGCAATGGAACAGAGCTCTTTTCCAAGTAAGAGGCATCCAGCACTTTAAAAACCCAGATGCACTGCCTCTGTCACTCTGACACTGTCTAGTTATCCACACACAGCATCGGAATATTGCTAGCTAACTCAACAAATGTGCAAATCAGGGGACTGTTGTGTGTGTACCGATTCATGTCTATACTGTTTTTATTGGTGAAGTAGGAAATTAGTCTAAATATTTGATTCTGCAGTTGCATGTCACCAAATTCAGTAAGGTTAGATGTTAAATCATCTTGTTGGCTTTGGGCTGAATTTGATCTAAGAGACAAAAGTCTCAAACAACAGACTACTTACTGCCACCACATCTCGATTCAAAGAATAGTTTTCACATGTTCGTGGTGTGGAAAGGACTTTCTGTTTCTCACTAATTTCTTCAGCTATACCAAGAGTGGTGTTGTCTTTGAACAGGAAGGACAGCAAAAATAAACATAACAGTTTTTTCATAAGATACACAGCTGCATTACACATCCCAAAATTGTAAGTACAGTGTTCCTCCATTTGTAAATGCTATGGGCTTTCATTGAAATTGCAGAGGGAAATGTGGCAATGAAATTCTGACCTGGCTTAGAAAATGAATTGGAAACATTTAAAGGAGAAAGATTTGCTTCTGTAATATGAAGGTATCTCGGTTGGGGAAGGGGGGTATGTGTGGACATTTGTACCAAAGGAGAGCATTTTAATTCTTTTTATCACTCCCTCAAAGGAATGATCCTTTTGCATGAACTTCAAAGCACAAATTTGTGCAGCAGGTTTAATTTGGTCATTTAAAAAAAAAAAGTGTGTGGTGTAGCAGAAGCAAGCAATTAAATGATTGCTCCTACAAGTTAATAAATCTTCAACAGCCTTTTAAAAAGATACAAGGATTTGTGATTTAAGAGTGCTAATGTGCTGTTTTCTCTCTAAAATCCCAGGGCTTATTCAGAAGGTAAATGGTGAAAAAAAAAATAAAAAAAGTACCAAGATTGAAGCCCCTTAACATTCAGTTTAAGTGTTGGTTCCACTTACCTGAGCACAAGTTGGAAGTAGCTTTGTTAGGATTCTAGCCGGCATCCTTGCTGTCACTACTGGTTCTTGTATAGTCAAGCCCCACTCTGTGCAGAGCAAATCTTTGCTCAGTTAAGCGAGCGTCAGTCACTGGTAAGCTTGGCTGCCGGCCCGGGGTTGTTAGGCTTTTCCATGCTACACCTGAATGAGATATTGACGAGACATTGCTACCTAAACAGAGTTGAGAAACTGGATAAATAAATAAATTAATTAAATTGTCACAGGGCTGACAGAATAATTTTGAAAATGCAACTTACACTTCCAGTGCAGAAACAGATCAAGGGAAGTACTGCTTGCTTGGTGTGAGAGGGTATACCATTTGGTGGTGTGAATATTTTTTTTTATTCTGCCTTAAAATTGTGGATTTGGAAAGGGAGGGCAGATGGAGGGAGAGAGGTACTGGCAGATTAACCTGCGTTAGGACCTTTTGGCCAGTTACTTGTTTAATGTGAGTAGGCTTTGCCCTATTATCTACTCAGCAAAAGCTCCCCAAAACAAAACGATGTGGAATAAAGTTACAAGGCTTTGGAATGGGAATAAAACTCTTAACAGTGGGTAATTTTGGGAGAAAAACAAGGATCAGAGAAAATCAAGTAAAAAAAAGACATAAAGTAGGAATAGTTTTTAAATAGGAATGGCTGGCAGAGCTATTAATCACACTAAGGGCTTGGAGCTGCAGGGATTGTGTGAGTACAGCTAAGACCAAAGGCAGAGTCTGGACAGAGAGCCCTGAATACACCACCAAAACCCCCAACCAAAATGTAAGAGGAATGTCCTGTTCAAATAAGCTAAAAAAAAGTCTAGACAAAAATCTAAGGGATATTAGTAAATATTTAGATTCTTTGGTGCTTACTGTTGAATTAATATTCCGTTGTGATTGTGGCAGTTCTTATTCTCATCTGTAAGTGGGAAAAGTGGATTGTATTGATGGTCATAGGTTGGTTATTCAGCAGCATTTGGTGATGGGGCGGGGGACACTCAAGAGTCTGAACACTACTGAGCCTTTGTTTTAAGAAACTATTAATTGGAGGTTTGCAGAGAGAAATCAGAAATTACTGTAGATTCTGAAGATTTAATAACTTATTTTAAAATATATTTTGTACTCGTGTATTGTGGATGTGCTATTTTAATGTATAATTTATCCTTAGAACTGTGTCTGTATTGAAAAGGGACATTTCTGAGTGTGCCAGCATTCTGTTCCCTCCACATCCACCCCACGTTCTTACCAGAGAAAGCTGTTGGGGGACACTGTGGGGTAATGTCATTGGAATGGTGAAATGTGGCCCTTCTCACTCCAGTTTTTACTAATATGAGCCCAAACTCCCTGGCTGATGTCACAGAATCTGGACTTTCATGGCCCAGGCAAACAGGAACCCATAGAAAGAAATGAAAATACCAAAAGACGATTGAGCACTCACTAAAACAGCATGGCATGAGAAATTGAGGGAATGTCTTCAAGATATGTAAAATCACTTTTCCTTTTAGTATTGCTTTTCCTCTCTTAACTTTGGTTTTATAATCTATAAGTGGGGATAGTAATATCTAGCTCATAGATTTGCTGAGAAAATTAAGTGAATTAAGTTCCCAGCCTGGTGCTTAGCACATATTAAGTGCTTCTTGGTCATCATTTTGAGAAATGGGGGATATTTAACTGGGGTAGTAAAGGATGGGCATAAACATCTGAAATTTTCTGTCTAATACAATCAGAATTCATGGATGTGTCACCTGTGCAGTCACACAGGGCCCCATGCTCAGAAGTGCCCTGTGCTTGGTTTACTACTCTGCTGTTGCCATCTTGAAATTCTGAATAATGTTTCAACAAGATGCCTGATATTTTCACTTTGCACTGGGCCCCACAAATTATGTAGCTGGTCCTGAATATAGTTATTTGATTTTGTTCACGCATTTCTATTTCTTTTCCAACTACATCTTTTATTGGATATTTTAAGCTAGCTTTTGGCAATATCAGACACTTCTCAGTGAATTCTCTGTTTTTTGACTTTTCTTACTGCCATGCTTCTTCTAAAAATACCCAGTTTGACCCAACCAAACTACAATTCTCCCACTTCCTTTGTCCCAATGCCCCATTTTCTTGGGAAGATGTGCATTGCTATTCCTTCTTCCCTGGGTAAAACTTGCTTGGCCTCCATATGGCTCAATTTCCACACTTCCCCAAACAGAAAAAAAGCACCCCTCAGTCTTTCCACATAGCATCACAGCCTAGTTTGATGCTTCTCCAGTCACTGCACTGGATGGTTTGCTCTTTGGGGGAAGGGGCATTGTCTTTTTTTAACCATTATTCTGACACATAGTCAGTATTCATGGTTTGTTGATTGAATAAATAAGCAAACTAACTGATTACTAGAGCTAACAAGTGTACAATGAACTCATTTTTGTCTCTCCTTTCTATAAAAATGTTCTCTGCTTTCCATCTGCAGAGTATTTTTGAGTAATGGGATGCCTCAAATGTATGCAATAGGAACCAGATGGAAAAACAGATAAGCAGGATTCCCTCTGAAGTAGAAATCAACTCCTAATTATCAAGAATTGGTAACTCACACAACTCAATAGCAGGAAAACCATCCAATTTTTAAAAGAATGGGTAAAGGACCTGAATATACATTTTCCCAAAGAGGACAGAAAAATGACCAACAGGTATATGAAAAGGTGCTCAACGTCACTAATCATTAGGGAAATGCAAATCGAAACCACAATGACATATCATCTCACACCTGTTAGGATGGCTATCCTTAAAGACAAGAGATAAGAAATGTTGGCGAAGTTGTGCAGAAAAGGAAATGCTGTACACTCTTGGTGAGCATGTAGATTGGTACCCCCATTGTAAATACTGGATGATCTCACTTATATGTGGAATCTTTGAAAAAGAAAAGTTGAATACAGAGTGATAAAGAATAAGACAGTGGTTAACAGGGACAGGGGGCAGGGGGTTGTCGGAAATGGGGTAGGTAGTAGTAGGTCACAGGATACAAAATGGCAGATATAGAACTAGGAGTGCTGGCATGCCTGTAGCCATAGATACTCTGGAGGCCAAGGCAGGAGGATTACTTGAAGACAGGAGTTCGAGTCTAGCCTGGACAGCATAGCAAGATCCCATCTCAAAAAAATTCAATTAACTTTTTTCTGAAATAGCAGATATGTTGGATGAACAAGTCTAGACATCTAATGTATAACATGAGGACTACAGTTAATAATATTGCATTTGGAATTTTTGCTAAAAATGTAGATTTTAGGTGCTCTTGCAATCAATAAAAAATGGGCAACTGTGAGATGATGGATATGTTAATTTGCTCCATTATGGTAACCATTTCACTATGTGTATATCAAAACATATTGTATGCCTTAAAAATACACAATAACATTAAAAAAAGAATTGGTGTGAAATTGAATGGATATCATTGTATACCACACAATCAATTAAATGAAGTGTTTCTTATAATTCCTATTCAGTTTGTTAATATGTTAATACCTTCAAACCCTTGTCCTAAGGTCGGAATGCATGTTTCTTTAGCACAGGGCTTTATAAACTCATGGATTTATAAGCCTTTAATACATGAACCCACAAGATAACAGAGAACTCATGTAGGGACGAGTTTGACAATGGGCAGAGATGGGAGTTAGTAAACTCTGTGAAATGGAATACTAAATTTTATGAGTATATGCAGTTTTCTTCAGAGAAAGTCCCCAGCTTTCATCAGATCCTCAAAGAAGCTTCTGGCACAAAAGTAATTAAGGACCCCTGCCTTGTTATTTCAATTTGAGAAAATGATGTTTCTTTCTTATTAAAATACAGTACTGTATATTATGACTTATCATTATTAAAGGGATGCTTTCGTGCCTTTTAACAACCCCCTATATATATCCCTGTTTATTAACTGGGTATTTTGGATAGACGTTTCTTAAGCGGTCTTATGTGTTGGTTGAAATATTTGTACTTGCTTTTCAAAGTTGTCTACCACTTCCCTCCCTTTTCTGTCCAGCTTGTGTTCTTGCTGCTTTTGCAAATTTTTCAATGTACAGTGGCACACCATGAAAAGGCAATTGAGAAAGCCCATGTGCCATTGGTTCCTTGGTGGTTCATTCCTTTTGTTGTTCTGGATTGTTTTTAGAATTCATATCATCAATGTGCTGGGGGCATGGGTGACAATATGTTAATGGTTTCCTGACTGGGCAGACAGCTGTGTTGAGAGGTGTTAAGTTTTCAGTAAAATCATCTGTTTTATTAGTTCAAATTTACCTGCAACGTTAGCTTATTTACAACCGAATTTTTAGTCTACATTTCTTAATTTAGCACCTTCTGTTTCTTTTCTTTGTTTTAGCATAATTTTATTTGAGTGCTGAGATTCCTCTCTCCCTCACAGCAATAAGTAAGGATATTTTTATTTGCAAATAAATGTGGGTTTTTTTTGAGGGGGAGACTCCCCTTCCTCAAGAACATTACATGGTTCTAAGGCTACATAAGTGATAATCCCAAATTACTGACTAATGAGACATGTGCATTTATCATTCCAGATAAATTCACCCAGTCCCGTGGAAGTGCCTGGAATGTTTCTGTTTTGCTTTTTCTAGTTTGTGTTTATGAATGTATGATGTGTCTGGGATTGGTAGACGCAAAATTTTGTCCCCTTGGTTTGTAAGATTTTGCAAACCTTTTACTGATATGAAAACTTAATTGTGATTATATATGCCAGTGTTCTTGGCTCTTTCTGTCATTGCATATTCCTCATTTTCTTTCGTATACATTCTTTCCAGTCCATCTAGAGTCTGAATTGAGAAACCATTCATAACTTCTACATTCTTATATTCAGTCTTCTTTTGTATGGATTCACCTTACCTCAGCAGCTAAATTGTGAGCTCCTGGAGGTCAAGGGTCCCTCTTCATTGTGCCTCCCTGCTTGAGTGATTATAATCGTCACCTCCTATCCTGAGGAATCAAAATCATCATTTAAATTGTGGTTGTGTGGGTGGTGTCTTGGGATGTATAAAGCTTGCTGGGGAAATACTTTTAGAATATGGAAGAAAAAGCAAGACAGGACCATTCTGAAACCAACAGAAATGGTAGACCAAATTCTGCTGAATGTGAAATGTTTAGGAATGAAAAATAAATTTTATGTTTATCGGAATTCCTGAGTCAAGAGAATATTCTTCCCCCTTTGTCAGTGTTTTTGAAAGTGTCTGATAGGAATTGCAATGGTATAGGTTAAGTAAGATAAAGTCACATTTACTGAGTGGGCTCTTTGGGGACAGCATACATCAGAGCATATAGTCTTCTCGGTCTAGCAAAGAATAATGGTTATGAAAATTAACCATTTAGGGCTAGAGAAGGTCTTGGAAATTGTATAGCCAAGCCTCTTCATTTTGTCAGTGAGGCGATCGATTCTCCAGCTGATTTAGGTCTAAATCTGTGACAATGATTTAGATACCTATTCATGATCATTCAACTGGTATTATTAATGGCAATTAATATGAGTCAAGCAGTTGTTTAAATGCTTTGCATATATTAACCCATTACTCCGCAACAGCTCCATAGGTAGGTGTATTATTATCCCGCTTGTAAAGATGAAGAAACTAAGGTAAGAGAGTGTAGTTCACTCAGCTAAGATCACATATTTCAGTCTATTTGTCAAATCTGTTCAATTTTCTCTATCACCACAATCCCTACTCTGAGCCAAGCTGCAATCACCTCAATCTGGACTTCTGCAAAGGCCTCCTAACCAGTCATCCTACATCCACTCCTACTACCTATGTAGATTCTTCCCTTGTAACAATCTATTTAAAATTCCAATCTGGTCATGACACTGCCCTGCTGTTGATGACCACAAGTAGCTTGCAGGATTTTCAGGAGGCAGCCCTTCCTGGCTTTCTGGAGGCCTTTTTCATCCTCTTTCCCTTGTTCACTGTACTATAGTGCTTCCTCTCCAAACTCCCTCACGTGCCAGAACTTTGCACATGCAGGGCCTCTATCATGAATGCTCTCTTACTTATGGTGGAATTTGTTCATATACTTACCATTCAGATCTTAAAGGTCACCTCCTCAGAGAAGCCTTCTGTGACTCCCTAGCTAAATTGGATGGCACTATTACAAGCCTTTGGACCCTCAGGGACTATGTCTGTTTGGCTTACTGTTGTGTTTCTAAAGCTAATACAATGCCTGGGAGGTTGCAGACAAGAAGTATGTGTTGAGGAAGAGAAAGAAAAAAGAAAAGAAAAGAGAAAAGAAAAGAAAAAAGAAAGAAGGAAAGATGGAAGCTCTAAGGTCCCAGGAATAATTAAATTTCTCTCTTGGTTCAAGGAAAAGAATCAGGGTTTTGCATTACAAGATCTGATTCTGGCTCTAACCATACTGCTTACTTTTGGGAAAATGCGCAAATTGAGGAGGAAGGACAAAAGAGGGGTCAAAAGTGATGCTGAGAAAAATTCCAAATAATCCCTATAGATACTCTGCCCTATAGGAGGTGGAATATGACTCCCCAGTCCCTAAGTGTGAGCTATACTTCCTTCTAAAAGTACAATATAAAATAAGGGGTGGAAAAGAGTAACTTTACAGTGGAGAAGCTGGCCAAACACTACCTTAAGCAGGTGATCAAGGTCAGCATCAACAGTATTAAGTCATGTTGGTAGTATACACCCTTGATACGATGTGATGAAAACAACATCTAGGTCTGTGGTCTCCCTCCCCCAAAACCCACAACCCCTGTCTGATCCCAAAAAACATCAGGCAAATCTCAGTTGAGGAATTCTACAAAAGACCTGACCAGAAATATCAAGGTCATCAAAAACAAGGAAAATCCTATGGTAATGGGATTTTTTTTTTCCCCTTTATGTAACCTGTGTTTTCCCAATAGGAATTTATCAGACTATGTGGGTTGGTGGATCTGGAGGGATGGGTATACTGTGAAGTAGCTATCGGAACTAACTCCTGGTACTGCAGAACATAGTTCCCGCTTATGGAAACTGAGAAGGTATTTGGTGACATTCAGGAGAAGCCTAAGGAGTTACGGCAGCTCAGTGTAACATGACGTCCTCATCCTCGGTGGGATATTGAAACAGAAGAAGAATAGGTAAACATTAAGAAGATCTGAATAAAGTATGGAGTTTTGTTAATAATAATGTATCAATATTATTTTGTTATTTGTGGCAAACGTACTATCCTAATGCGAGATGTTAACAATAGGAGGCCGCGCACGGTGTCTCACACCTGTAATCCCAGAACTTTGAAAGGCCGAGGCAGGTGGGTCATGAAGTCAGGAGTTCGAGACCAGGCTGACCAACATGGTGAAACCCCGTCTCTACTAAAAATACAAAAATTAGCCAGGTGTGACAGCACATGCCTGTAATCCCAGCTACTCGGGAGGCTGAGGGAGGAGAATGGCTTGAACCTGGGAGGCAGAAGTTGTAGTGAGCTGAGATCGCGCCACTGCACTCCAGCCTGGGCAACAGTGTGAGACTGCATCTAAAAAAGACAAAATCAATCAATCAATAAATAAAATAAAGGAAGTTTATTTTTTAAAAAAGTGATGCTGACATTTTGAGCTTGGGTGACTGGGAAAGAGTGTCATAGAAGCAGGAAAATCAACCAAGAAGTTTCTGGCTTTGAGCATAAGAAAGTGTGGAGAGGACTGGTGGTAAAATCAGACCTTAGGGTTAAAGAGATGCCAGGAACTCAGGAAGATGGAAGATAAGTTTCCTCAGGAAGTGAGACAGGGAGAAGAAGGAAAGAAATTGGATTAAAGCTAGAAGAGACAGTAGAGGCCAGTGAAGGACTTTTTCTTTTTTAAAGATTTGGAAGACTGTGTATTTATTAATAACAGAGAAGAAGCTGCTCAAATGCTGGTTTCATTCATATTTAAGAGTGAGGCACTACAATAGCAATCCTTAGATGAAAAGATAGGAACTGTGAATGGGTTCTTTCTACTTTAGGGTGATCTTCTAGGGAGCCAGTTTTGCTATTGTTGTTGTTGCTATTGAGGACATCCCAAAATATCGGTGTCTCTGTGCCTTTTCTCTAGAACATTCTTTTTCTCCAGAGCAGGGTCCTCCAGTGTTTGCCTTGGAGATATACAATTGCCCGAGGGCATGTGGGAGCCCAGTGGGGAAGTGGGGTAAGGGTGTACATGCTTTCCTGTAATGCTCTCGTTTTCAGCAGGGTGTCCCACAGCACCCCTCTGCTTCTTCCTCACCCCACTGCTCCTTCTATTTCTGTTATCAGAACTTCTCTAGCTAATTTTTTACAAAGAGAAAATAGGGAGGAAGAATGGTTGCTATGCCTTTTAGGAAGTAGGTGGAGGATGTTGAGGCCAACTTTCAGCCATCCCCACTTGTTTTCAGCCCCAGGCCTCACAGGCCCCTGCCCTACACCAATACCTGATATGCAATGCCCCATCATGCCCGAGATTTTGGGGAGAAGAGTCCTGCTTCTTGTTGATATCCCATTTGGTCTGTGTTTATGGTTCACTTCCTGTATACCTCTTGATCAGTTACTACCCTGCACTCTGCTTTGCAACTTCATATACCATGGTTCGGGTTCACCTGTGACTCCTATTTCTGTCAAAGATGGAGAATGTATTTCTGTTTTTGTCTCCTTGTTTTACAGATGATTCCTGAGAGGAAGGAGACATCACAATCTTTACCTTCTTAATATCAAAATTTGAAGATTCAAAATTTAAATTGTCTTTGTTTTCCTAGAATTGTATTCATGTTTTAAATATATATATTAAAATTTAGAGGCCAGGTGCAGTGGCGTGCGCCTGTAATCCCAGCACTTTGGGAGGCCAAGGCGGGTGGATCACTTGAGGTCAGGAGTTTGAGACCAGCCTGGCTAACATGGTGAAACCATGTCTCTACTAAAAATACAAAAATTAGCCAGGCGCAGTGGCACATGCCTGTAATCCCAGTTACTTGGGAGGCTGAGGCAGGAGAATCGCTTGAATCAAGGGGGCTGTTGCAGTGAGCCAAGATCATGCCATTGCACTCCAGCCTGGGTGACAAAGTGAGACTCTGGCTCAAAAAAAAAAAGAAAAAAAAAAAAAGAAAAAACCATAAAATAAAATAAGTAAAATAAAATTTAATGTATTTTTAATCTGTTTGTTTATTTTAATGAAAAAATAGATATACATTAAAGAACACAGCTATTCATTTATTTTTCCAGTGAGCCCAGTTAGTTTAAGGTTTAGTCTTTAGAACACATTACTTCATGTCTTCAGGTCGGTACTCACATTTTTGAGAAGTAAGCAGTCTTTGTCAAGTGATGCAAGAATCAAAGCTTGTTTTCTGGAATGGAAATTAACTGAACCTGAGGCCCTTTTTTGTACCACCCCATTCAGTGCTTTTCTCTTTTAATATTTTACTGAATTTCTTAGATGACAAAAATAACAAATGATTCTGGCTGTTGGCTTCCTGAGCTGCATTTAGTTGTCAGCTAGTTTAGGGTGGAGACAAGAAAGACAGCATTTCCTGAGTCTTTTCTTTCCCTGAAGAGAAGAAGGCTAGAGATTATCCTGGTTCATGTTCCCTGAAGGTATAGCTTGTGCAATCCTGGGAAATTATTTCCCAGTGAAAGGCTGTCCTTTTCATTCATGCAACTTGAACTTCCCTTTGGTAAAACTTTAACTGTGCTGAGCAAAACCTTTGTTTTTCTTCTTTCTACTCAGTGAACCCTTTTCACTAACACTCTGGAGTAATAATTCTAATAACTCTCTCCCAGAGGAGATCATTGTCTAGGAAAGGGGCTTAGTCAGTGGGAAAAAAAAGAAATGTTGCTCTGTTAGTAAATGTCAGCTCAAGCAAGCACATCTCCTAAGAGGTTTCCAAATGGATGCATCTTTATTTCTCTACATGGTAATGGGAGTATTTTACCCCTTTATGTAACCTGTGTTTTCCCAATAGGAACTTATCAGACTATGGGGGTTGGTGGATCTGGAGGGATGGGTATACTATGAAGTATCTATCAGAACGAATTCCTGCTACTGCAGAATATAGTTCCCACTTACGGAAACTGAGAAGGTATTTACTCCCAGACTCCCCCCAAGCGGTCTAAGTTACCTAGTGATACTTACCTTTAGGAACTTTTTCCCCAACTCATAATGAGTGTAAATACTGCTCCCTAAACCCAAGACCTACGGGAGTTTATTTCTTTTACACTTAACGTCAGCCTTTAGTCTTTCCCATCATGCTGTCATGTCTTAGGTGGTGAGGCCAAGTTTTAGTTTGTAATCATGAATGCTTATAAGGCAGAAGGCCAAAGCTTCCTAAATTGCTCAGTGAGCCTCATTGTAAATTTATATTGAACTCTTAATGGTAGGAGCATTTAAAAAATTGGACCTTCTGAAAAGTGATCTCATTTCAGAATTTTTTTCTCTTCTAAATACTCTGGGTTAAACCACAGTATTAAAAAAAAAAAAAATCCTTAGTTAAGCCAGAAGTCTGGAAGTGTAATTTTCATTGAATTTACTTTAATGATAAAAACAGGAAGGAGAGGATCATTCATTCAGAAAATGGTTATTGGATCTGTTATGTCCTTAGGCTCTGCTAAACCTGTAGATGAATAAGATGTGGCTCCTATCCTCAAGTCACTTAAAAATTAGAAGAAAAGCAAAACAAAGCAAAAACCTATAGTACTTTTTGCTTTGTATTAGGACACATAACAAATTACTTGAAAACTTTAACAGCTTAAAACAACAAATATCTATAATCTTATACAGTTTCTGAGAGTCAGGAACCTGGGAGTAACTTAGTTGGGTGGTTCTGTCTCAAGGTCTCTCATGAGGTTGCACTCAAGGTGTTGGGCAGGGCTGCAGTCATCTGAAGATATGACAGGGCAGGGGAATCCACTTCCAGGCTCCCTCATGTGGCTGTAGCTGGAGGTCTCAGTTCTCACCATATGGATCTCTTCATATGGCTGCTTACAACATGGCAGCTGGCTTCACCCAAAGCAAATTACCTGAGAGACAGAGAAAGAGAGGCCAAAACAGAAGTTGCAGTGTCTTTTATGACCTAATCTCAGAAGTGACATACCTTCACCCCTGCTGTATTCCATTGGTCACACAGACTAATCCTGGTACAACTTTGGAGGGGCCTATGCAAATATATAAATACCAGGATGGGGGAATCACTGGGGGAAATCCTGGAGGCTTACTACCCCAGTCATCCATCCAAATACTGACCTGCTCAGTGTCCAAGATTAGCAACAAAGAAGCATGATCAGAAATATACAGATTTTAGCCAACACTGTGGGACCAAAAGGGCAGTAAAATTTAGAGATGGAGTGGTGGACATAGAGGATAAATATGGATTTTCCAAAAGGAGCAGGAACCTCAGATACCTGTCTGGGAAATTTGTTTTATAGAAATTCTGAATTCTAACTGTATTGCATGATTCTGATTTTACAAAGAAAGGGATTTAAGGTTACTGATCATATTCCTATCTGCAGCAGACTAGGAGCAATTCTTTTCACTAAGGGATCATGGTGCCTTATGAAAATGGAAATGGGAACAGCATGAAAAGCTATATTGAATGAGTCCCCTCCATGGCTTCTATGGTATGGCATCGAAAGCAACTGTAGCTAAGCAATTTTTCTTCATGTGCCACTACACTTCATGCAGAGTTTGTCGTAAAATAATCTAAGAAAAAGTTTTGTGAGTGCATTTGCAAAATTATTACTAATCTGGACTGAAGTAGCATATTCTACTGCATAGTTCTCTTCTTAATGACTAAATTATTTCATGTAAAGTAGTCTATTAAATAGCATTTATTCAATTTGTGGAAATATGCCAGAGCCTGTATGCATTCTTCCTAATGCCACTGCCTCATCTTTACTTTTAATATGTAAACAATGCCTAGGCAGATTCGACTTTTACCTCCCCTTTTTCCCTGAATAGTTGTTTTTGAAGCAACCGTTGATGGCTCTAAGTATCTAAGCATCTTGTCTCCCCTGGCCTTCCCCTGCTTTAACCTGGCAAAAAACCCTGGAAATATATAGAGAGTAATAGCTAGAGGGACAGGAAGAATAAATTATGTTGGTATTACTTTTAGTACTGTACTTATGCTTAGACTGACTTCTAGTTCTTGCATAATACAGGACTAGGTCTGGAGAAAAAGGCCTGATAGAGGATATGATATAAAATGAGATATTTAGCAAATATGCATGAATGTCACAGAGATAATGAATGACCACGTGCTTCTTGTTATTATGTATGCACTTAGGTAGGTCCTTTTGGTTAAGTTTTATTAAAACATTCCACTTTAAATTTGATATTTTAGATGCATATGTTATTTATAAGATATACTAATTATAGAGAATTCCAGGAAAACTTAACCCTTCTTCTTAGAGATTTAAAATAATTTTTCTTATATTTCTTATTCTGAGAACAAAGAGAAAATCTACTTGATGGCAATGGGACTAATTGTAATTTTTGTGGAAAAGAAAAGAAAAAAAGGAAGGGTTGGTTCTAGGATTTTTAGCAAGGTATTTAGTACAGCATCTAGGTCTGAATTTCCTTATCTGCAAAACTATGCAGAAGATCTATTTGATTTTTCTGTTTTTTCCTAGCTCTAAAGTTTTATCCAAAAATTTGCACTAGCCGACTTTCTTGTGAATATGTAATTTTTATTCACCAAGTGGTATGATAAAAATGATAGTGCTTATAAGTACAAATTATGAATAATAAAAAATGTTCTTACTTATAAAGTGAATTCCAAGATTACTTTTGTAAATATATCTTAGAATGTGATTGTGAGTATGGGAGGGTCTATGCCTCCAATGTATTGATGATGAAGGGCATGTGTCTGAGAAATTAAAGTGATGGTTTCCAAGGAATCTTTTCAGAGATCAAATCTTTCCTCTGTGTATTAGATCATTCCTGCACTGCTATAAAAAAATACCTGAGACTGGGTAATTTATAAGAACAGAAGTTTAATTGGCTCATGTTTCTGCAGGCTGTCTAGAAAGCATAGTGGCATCTGCTTCTGGGGAGTCCTCAGGAAGCTTGCAATCATGGCAGAAGGCAAAGGGGGAGCAGGCCTATCACATGGAGCAAGCAGGAGAAAGAGGGAAGAGAGTCGGGGAAGGAGGTGCCACGCACTTTTAAATGACCAGATCTTGCAAGATCTCACTCACTGTCATGAAGACAGTACCAAGCCATGAGGTATCTGCCCCCATGATTCAAACACCTCCCACCAGGCTCCCTTCCAGCACTGGGGATTACAATTCAACATGAGATTTGGTTGGGGAAAATACCCGGATTCTATCACCCTGATATGTTGTTCTCTGTGATACAGAGTTCACTGCTTACACTTCTTAATCTAAGTAAAGAATGCTTTTGACTACAAGTAACAGAAATACCAATTAATGTTGAAATAAGCTTTTCATTTTCCCCTATCACAAAAATCTTGGAGATAAATACTTCCATTTTTGTTCAACTGTTTCACAGTGTTGAGGTTCTGGCATCTCTCTGATTGTCTTGGCCTTTCCATTAAGAGCACAAGACGGCTGACCCAGATCCAAGCAATGCACCTCTATACAACAATGTCTCAGGCAGATATCTGTCCTCTACCAAACATGGATAAAGAGGATGAAATTACCACAACTGATCATGATTCATTATTCTTGTTTTCAAGTCTTTTTTACTCCCTACAATCTGGTCCTCAAATTTATTTTGCCAGCCTTATTTCCTATTACCCTTCTACCAGATTCCACTACTATAGCCAAACTCTCTTCTGCTATTCTCTGAAAAATGTACTATATATTTTTAATCTTACACCATGATTTTTTCCATCTTTGCATATCCTCTTTGCAAGTTAAAAATCCTATCCAAACCTTACTAAGATTCATCTCAAGTTCTTCTCTTTAGTCATCTCTTGTCACTCCAGCCAGAAGGAATTGTTCTTTCCTTTGAACTCCTATATTAGTTTATCTTTTATGTTTGTATGAAAGCGTCTTATAAAGTGACTTATGTCCTTATTTCACTAGGTTAAAAAAAAGCAAATATAATTGTGTCCATTTTACAGATGGGGAATGGGCTCAAAAGAAGTGAGTGACTTTCCCACAGCATCATACTACCCAGTGTTATATTTAGGACCTGAATAAGCTGGGGGTAATAAGTTTCTGTGACAGTCTCCAAAATAGTGTGGAGTAAATAATATAAATGCCTATTTCTCTGTCATGTAACAGACCAAAGTGACTATGGCAGGTTGTCAGGCAGCTCTGTTCCTCACAGTTATTTAGGAGATCCAGCCTGATGGTAGTTTTGTCATCTTCAACCCATGACTTTGAAGGTCTCATTGGTCTTGGTCATTCTAACCAAGGAAAGGGGCAGAGAGCAAAGTTCAGGTCAGGACATTTTCTCTTGAGTAAGTGAAGTGGAAATTGCACTTTTGCTCATAATTCATTGGTAGGAGCTTAGTCACGTTGCCCACCTGGCTGGTACAGTGGGAAGTGCAGCCTTGCCTTGGGTCCAGGAAACAGGGTGGAACAGATTTTGATGGACAAGTAGCAGTGCCTGCCAAAGAGCTGGAATACAGATCTTACACTTCCAAGTCTGGTGGCCTTTCTCCTATATGAGGCTTTATCTTTTATATTTCTACCAGTGAAAGAAAATGTGGGAATGTGAAGAATACTGCATCTAAAAGTTTATCTAGTTCAGCCTTGCTACAGTTCCAGAAAAGGCACTTAATCTCCAGACCTTAGCTTTTTCCTTTGTGAAATGAAAATATTAGATTCCAAAATCTAATCAGGTACAGGCATACCTTGGAGATAGTGCCAGTTCTGTTCCAGACCACGTCAATCAAGCAGTTAGCAAAGTAAAGCAAGTCACACCAATTTTTTCATTTACTGATTATGTTTATACATAGACTGGTCAAAAATGTTATGCTTACACTATGCTGTGGTCTATTAAGTGTGCTGCAATAGCATTAATGCCAAAAAGGTAACATCCATGCCTTGAGTTTTAAATATTTTATTGCTAAAAATGCTAATGATCATCTGAGCCTTCACCAAGTCATAAACGTTTTGCTGGTGGAGGGTCTTGCCTTGATGTTGATGGCTGCTGACTGATCAGCATGGCAGTTGCTGAAGGTTGGGGTGGCTATGACAATTTCTTAAAATAAGATGACAGTGAAGTTTGCCACATTGATTGACTCTTACTTTCATGAATAATTTCTCTGTTGCATGCAATGCTTCTTGATAGCATTTTACCCACAGAAGAACTTCTGCCAAAATGAGAGTCAATCCTCTCCAACCCTGCTGCTGCTTTATCATCTGTTTATGGAATATTCTAAATCCTTTATTGCCATATCCACAATGTTCACAGCCTTTTCACAAGAAGTAGATTCCATCTCAAGAAACCACTCATCCATAAGAAGCAACTCCTCCTCCATTCAAGTTTTATCCTGAGATTCCAGCAATTCAGTTCCACTTTCAGGCTCCATTTCTAATTCTCTTGCTATTTCTACCACAACTACAGCTCCTCCCTCCACTGAAGTCTTGAATTCCTTAAAGTCATTCATGAGAATTGGAATCAAGTTCTTCCAAATTCCTGTTAATGTTGACATTTTGACCTCCTCCCATAAATGACAAATGCTGTTAATGACATCTAGAATGGTGAATCCTCTACAAAAAGGTTTTCATTTTATGGACTTTGGTCATATTCATGAGAGGAACCACTGTCTATGGCAGCTGTAGCCCTACAAAATGTATTTCTTAAATAATGACCTGAAAGTTGAAATTACTCCTTGATCCATAGGCTACAGAATAGATGTTGTGTTGGCAGACATGAAGACAACACTCATCTCCTTGTCCATCTCCATCAGACCTCCTGGGTGACCAGTACGTAGTCAATTGGCAGTAATATTTTGCTTCTGCTTTTTCTAAGAAGGCCTCAACAGTGGGCTTAAAGTACTCAGTAAATCATGCTGTAGGCAGATGTGCTATCATCCAGGCTTTGTTGTTGCACTGATAGAATATAGGAAGAGTAGATTTAGGATCATTCTTAAGGGCCCTAGGATTTTCAGAAAGGTACATGAGCACTGGCTTCAACTTAAAATCACCAACTGTATTAGCCCCTAACAAGAGAGTAGGCCTGTTCTTTAGAGCTTTGAAGTCAGGAATTGACTTCTCCTTCCTGGCTATAAAAGTCCTAGATGGCATGTTCTTCCAATAGAAGGCTGCTTCATCTACATTGAAAATCTGTTGTTTAAAGCCACCTTCACAAATGATCTTAGCTAGATCTTCTGGATAAATTGCTGCAGCTTCTACATCAGCACTTGCTGCTTCACCTTGCACTTTTATATTATGGTGATGACTTCTTTCTTTGAACTTCATGAACCAATGCGTGATAGCCCCAACTTTTCTTCTGCGGCTTCCTCATTTCTCTCAGCCTTCCGGAAACTGAAGAGAGTTAAGACCTTGCTCTGGATTAGGCTTTGGCTTATGGGAATGTTTTGGCTGGTTTGATCTTCTATCTAGGCACTCAAACTTTCTCCATATGAGCAATAAGGCTGCTTCACGTTTTTATTATTCATATGTTCACTGGAATAGCACTTTTAATTTTCTTCAAGAACTTTTGCTTTACATTCACAACTTGGCTAACCATTTGGTGCAAGATGCCTAGCTTATAGCCTATCTTGGTTTTCAACATGCCTTCCTCACTAAGCCTAACCATTTCTAGCTTTTGATTTCAAGTGAAAGACATGCAATTCTTCCTTTCACTTGAACACTTGGAGGCCATTTCGGGATTTTTTTTTTTTTTTTTTTTTTTATGGAGTCTTGATCTGTCACCCAGGCTGGAGTGCAGTAGTATGATCTCTCTCACTGCAACCTCTGCCTCCCAGGTTCAAGCAATTCTCCTGCCTCAGCCTCCCAAGTAGCTGGGACTACAGGTGTGTGCCACCATGCCCGGCTAAGTTTTTTATTTTTAGTAGAGATGGGGTTTCACCATGTTGGTCAGACTGGTCTCGAACTCCTGACCTCATGATCTGCCCACCTTGGTCTCCCAAAGTGCTGGGATTACAGGTGTGAACCACTGCACCCAGCCTTTTTTGGGGTTTTTAAATGGCCTTATTTCAATATTGTTGTGTCTCAGAGAATAGGGATGGCCAAGGACAGAGAGAGAGACCAGAGAATGGCCAGTTGGTGGAGCAGTTCGAACACACACAACGTTTATCAATTAAGTTTCCTGGCTTGTATGGGCACAGGTCGTGGTGCCCCAAAACAATTACAATAGTAACATTAACGATCACCGATCACAGATCACCTTAAAGTTTGAAATGTTATGAGAATTACAAAAATGTGACACAGAGACGAAAAGTGAACACATGCTGTTGGAGAAATGGCACTGACAGACTGGCTTGATGAAAGGTTGCCACAAACCTTCCATTTGCAAAAAGTGCAATATTTGCAAAGCACTGTAAAGTGAAGTGCAATAAAACAAGGTATGCCTGTACTAAAATGTTATGTATGTCACTTATAATAAGTTCATTCACAGGTGGTTTTTAGGTGTCCTAAATGTGCAAAGTGGAGTCTTAGACACTTAGTGTGTATTTCGTCTATTGTATAATTGTATTTTTGCCTAGATAGTGTGTGTCAATAAATATTACCTGGCTAACTCCAATGCCTCTGTAAATAAATCAGACTGGAATTTGATGATATTAGTGCAAAGCACATATGTACTCATTGTAATATAGCCCGCATTCTGTTATTTGCTTTATGGATTATCCAGAGCTTCCTTTAGTATTAGCTAAAATTATGTTTTTGGACTATATGTGGCTTTATTGATGCTTATTTTCTATATTATCTTATGTAGGAGTTTGTGTGTGTGTTTCTGTTAGTTTTACTTTCTCAATGTATTTGTTTGCTCCATGAGGGCAGCAAACATTTTAAATTTATTTCTTTGGTGTTAACCCCACATTTACTAGTCCAGAGCTTAACACATGGTAGGTCACTCAATACACATTTTAAAAATCAAATTATTTGCCATTACATGTACTTACTTTATTTCTGTATGAATTCAACGTTTGAGATCATATTCCATTATATTTAGTTTGCTCTCAATTTCTGTTAAATATCATTGGCTTTTGTTTTCCTCCTGTTATAAAGCCAGAAGGGAAGGAAGTCTATTGCAGGTCTTCATCCTTGCAGCACATGAATCTCTAAGTGAATTGCAACAATTAAACAATATAGAAGAGAGAATCCCTTAGTACTCCTGGGCCTCTCACATCCCATTTTAAAAACTGTGAACAGCAGTTTTCTTTGATAGACACAAAGAAATAGCACACCGGACATTTTGCACTTCCCTGGTGGCTGACCTTTAGGGAGCAGCGGATAGACACGTTCTGTTCCATTCCATTGATTGTACTGTTCCTAAACTCCCACCACTATGATCTAGGCGTGCGATGTGTTATCCTTGCTTCAAGCATGCAGCAAAACATGCAAAATGTTATGATTTGTTGCCATGCTGACAGTGTCAACTTAACTACGGCTGACAAACAGTTTTTAAATAGAACATGTCAGTTCATTATAGTATTTTCCATCTGTGTTTTTTTTTCCTTTCCCACACTTAACACTGAACATTTGAAGAATGTTGCTACAAAGGTTTAGTTTACACTTCTGTCACTTAGGTTAATGACTTGCTAAAAATTATATTTTGGAAATGAGCAAAAAAACAAACAGCAATTTTCTTTTTTTAAAGGAGACCCTTCTCTTGCGGAGAATGCAGTTCTCACAACCATTTTTGGTTGTTTGGTTTTTATTGCATAACAGTCTTCTTTCTCTTTTTGCTTTCTTCAGTTTCTGTCTCGATATTGCCACTGAAAATAGCTTTTCCCTCCCACTCTGAGCAAAATTCCTACTGCTCAGAGGTAGGGGCGTGCTGTATGAGGTACAGGCCAGTGCAGACTGTGCCCTAACACCGTGGTGTCTAGAATACTGACCACCATAAGGGCTTACCTCGCAGTGCTTGACATTTTGCTGATGGTGCAAGCTGCATTTCTATTCCTACACCCTGCTCAGCTGCTTTCCCTCCTCTCCACCTAAAGAGAAAGACTGACATTGCCCAATAGTAACTTTTAATGCCAAAACCACATTAAGTGCCTTAATTGTGTTTTAAATGATGCCTTGGGTCTGTGTGCACTTGTAATAAAAATACAGGGTGACGATGAAAGTCTTCAAAGTCTGTTCCAGTGATGGTTCAATATTGCTAGCTTTTGTGTCACTAAAGATTTTTAAATTCTAAAGAAATTTGATTTTTTTTTGAAAAAAGTCTTGTTAATACTCTACTTTTTATTCTGGGCACTGAGGGTATTCCTTGCTGTTTTTGTAGTTTAGGCTTTGGCTGCAAATGTTTGGACATCAGCTCAGACCATCGTCTCGGAGGGAACATTTTGCAAGTGTTATCTCCTTGTTCACAGGAATCCAAGGTAGACCTAGTGGAGAATTGTTTAGTGATAGAAACTGAAATAGCAATATAAAGAGGGATGGCCAAATTATGTAAAATCGGAGTGCATGAATAATTCAGTGCTCGCTTGAGTGTGATTTTTATTTTTATTGTTAAATAATACTAGCATTTCCATGAACTAATAACACAGAGACTAACCAACTGGTAAGCTTTTTGTTGGGGGTTTGGGGCAAAAGGGAGGAAGAAGGAAGAAAGGAAACTAGGGCCAAGTAGTCATTTTTAAAAAATTAAGTGTGCTCAGTAAAACATTGATACAATCATCTGTTTTATAATTCTTTAACTCTATGAAGATAAGTAAATGAAACCACAGAGAAATTCATTAGTACATATTTGTTTATAGGTAATCTGGAATAAATTGTTATGTTTTATGAACTTCCTTCTCTATTGAAACTCAGAATCTTAATCTAGTGCTTTATATGTATCTTTTACCCCTATATTCTAGATTGTGTATGTTGTGTTGATAGAAATAAAGTATATAAGGATTTCTTTCTTTTACTATGACTCATGAGAAGTAACTCAGATAGAGAATTACTATGGAGTAGAATGAAGGCCTCTGCATATAACTTATTTTAATCCAAAGCAAAAGTATTCTTATCTAAAAAGAGAAAAATCTTGACTACAATTAACTATAACATCGTGGATATTTTAAACACTTTAGGAGAGAAATGGAAAATGAGAAAAAGATGTTAAAATATTGAGAAAACACTAAGCATTGGATATAGGAAAAAATAAGACATAAAAAAAAAGAAACTCTCAGAGGAATAATATGGGGTAGTAAGAAATTTTAGCTGGTATAATGAATGGCCAAACACTGTTTTTAATGGCCTTGTTTAATTGAATGAAATGTAATTTGCTCAGGAGGAACTGCCTTAACTAAGAGATCAAGAAAGAAAAGCAAGAGGCATGGTGCAAAGCAAGTACATGGCACCCAAAATGATGGGGAAACCATCTGATATTGTAGACAAGTGCAAGCTAATATGATTTTGAAACCACAATAGTATTCTTTTTATTCTAATTCTTCGAGAGAGGGTGCAAGAGATTTTGTAAATCGATAATGGGAAATATTTCAGACTGAATCCAGCCTTGAAAACGTCAGAAGAGTCAGGACAAAGCTTAAGTAGGCGTCCTATGGGAAGAATTTTGGGAAGTCCCTTCTAATGTAGTTTTGTCATCCTAGATATTACTGCAGTACTGTCACGGTCCAAGAAAGGGTCCTAGGAGGACTTGAATTCCTTCAGGAATTTGTGACCAATTGAGGAGGGAATAGCTTAACCTCACCTGGGGACCTCAATTCCCAAGTGAGTTTGGGAAACTGAATACATAAGCAACTAGTCTTTTAGCACGAGAAGATATATTTATAAATGCACAACAGAAACTAAAGTTGGAATCAGAAAATGTGATTTCCGATGAGGTAAAGTAATTTAAGCTATTTTTTATTTTAATTAAAGATTAAAGATAAAAAAAATTGAACCTGTAAAAGAGAATTTCTGAAGGAGCTGTGTTATAAGGCAGATTATACTATTGCTATGTATATTAATGCTAGTAATTGTGCAGCTAATAAAGTAGCATAGCTCTCACAAACATCTCGCATGTGTGGTAGTTGTCATTAGTCCTGTTTCTCAGACATGGTCACTCTGTGGAGGGTCCCTCCTGGTAAATGTGTTGTTCTAAGGGAATAGATATTGGAACTATTTATAATGTAATTGAGACCTATGACCAGGTAAACCAAGGAAATAATTTCTCAGTTCTCACCTGAAAAGCATTTTCAAATTATATGGCTCATCCCCCTGCACCATGGAATCCCAGCCACCGGGAGATTCCGATATGCCCCCTAACTCTTCTGAGTGGGAATGCAAGGTTGTAGTTATTTCATTTCTTCTCTATTTCATCTTCTGGGTAATTATACATGAGGCTATTTATAAGGAACAGAGGGCATCCAAGTAGGATTTTTTTAAGAGAAGGAGAACAGTATCTCCTCAAATTTCTCATTGATTCAAAAGATTGAATACCTGTTAAAACTGACAAGAGATATTTTTTATTTTCAGCCACACATTTCCTGTCACCTCTAGCATGCTTATTTTATTTATTTGTAAGGTGGAAAATGTTTACTGTAAAGCTATTTTTGTCTAGATCCCACAGTTTGGTAAAAGAAATCAAAAGGAGGTCTCAAACTCACAGTGGGCTTTCATTAATGACGATCATTAGTCCTGTTCTGAACTATTGACAAAATGTTATAGCATTCTTGAGCGTGGAACTTGCATTCTTTTAAATAAAGAACTGGTTCATTAAAGGTTCTTTCTAATGAAAATGACTCAATTCTGCTGTTAAGTGCTAACCTTAAAAAAGAAAAGAAAGCTAAAAGACAGCTTACAAAAATGCATATTGTTTCACAAAAATCAGTAAGTTAAAAGGTGATTGAGGCTTGAATTTCTTTAGTTTCTAAAATGTCCTCTATCTTCTCTGTGTAACAGCAGAAAATGTTTGCCTGCATTTTGATAACCAGTATGGAAATTAGATATTAATATATACAGGGAAAGACAGAGACAGAGAGAAAATACTTATCACCCCAAGAAGGAAGGTATCATGCCATTACTCACAGGTGGCAATGCCATGAGAGACTTAACTCAGTCATCCTGTAACAAGTGCAAATCTGTCCCTGGACCAAAAAGAAAAGGGATTTAAAGGGCAGATATACCAGCCTTATTGTATGTAAGAGCTCTTGTGTGTTGCTTGAAAGCCAAGGCCTTTGTAATTGGTCTGTAGCTAGTTACTCACACAAGACTTGCAAATAACAGAAAGAAATGTGAAATCAGTTTCTTTTTTGAAGCTGGAAGAAATGGTGTGTCATAATTATTTTGGAAAGGGAGGCCTAGCTTTTAAAAAACTTATTAGGGTTTATTCTCTAAAAATCTCCTCTTTGTCAGCTGAGGTGACCGCAAGGCCAGGTAACCCCAAGTGAAACTTATTGACCTTCAGACTTTTCAATCAGAGGCTTGTCACCTTGAAATCGCCAGCATTTGCACACGGCATGTCTCTCTACCACTGTGCAGTACATAAATACGAAACTGGCCAATCTGCCTGCTACTTTGCACAATAATAATTCTTGGGAATTATCTAGAAATGAGTTAAAGAGTAAGGCTTGCCACTCCCCTATGGTTTTTGTCTTACCTGATTACATGCTTGGCTTTCTGAGGTAACCACGAAAGGAGACAGAAGTGAAGAGAGGACCATTTGCTCATGTAAAGGCGGTCTCTTCTGCATTAGGTACCAGGGGTGGTGTGTGTACTGGCTGACTTCTTCTGACTTGCTCTAATTAGTCCACTAAGATATAAGCTCTCTTGAACTGTGACGGTATGTTTGGTGTAGTGATTGGAGTGCAGAAGACATTACGTAAATGTTGACTGACTTGTTGATGGACCTCTTCTGCATATGCTCACACAGGTAAATCCATTGTTGGATGTTGAGAAATGGGAAGAATTTGAAGGTCATTTAGAGATACTTGCAAATGTGGTTATTTATTATCTGCTACTTTTAACACTGCTCTTAAAAAGAAAAAACTAAATACATTTATCTCATTTCTCTATGGCCTTACTCTCCAGCAAAGATTGAGGCAAGCGATTTTTTTTTTTTTTGGTTGTTCAGGGATGCATTCCTAGCACTGCACACAGTGCCTGTCACATAGTAAGTACTCAATAAGTGTTTGTTGAGTGAAAACATGAATGTGTTGTGCCAATAGTGAAGATGTTAAAATAGTAATATATACTATCATCTTCTATATACTTATTAGTCACAAACCGGGTGTATTTCTTATTTGTTTTGGATAAGAGATTGACATTGCTTATTAATTTTAACTTGGGTTAAAAATAAGCGCTTAGTTAACCATATTAAATGATACCACAAAATTATTTATTTTGAAATTATACTAGTTGAATTTAGCGCCAAAGTAGAAAGGTACAGGATCCATATATGTTGTTGATAAACAAATGATCTTTAAATAGAGTCACAATACTTAGTTGTGTCGTGAACATATGAAGCTTTGTTTCACATTTTAACCTCTCATGCTAGGGCTACAATCAGAGAGGACATAAGGCACGTGAGAATGCACACGGGTCTGGGAACTTGGTTCTGTTCATTGCCTTGGCACTAACTCGCTGTAGGTCCTCGAAAATCCCTTCTCCTCCCTGGACTCTGTTTTCTCATCTGTAGGAACCCACTCCCTCTATGTGATTTGTTATACAGATAATATAGATTAAAGGAGAATCATCTGGAACCAAAGGCGCAGAGCCTCAGATCTCCCTCCACTCTAGTTTTCTGTTTGATAACATGAAGATATTGATAGTAACAGAGCCACAGAATTTCTGTGACAATTAGAGAGATAATGGACACACAGTATCTGATTTTGTAAGGGTTCAGTACATTTCAGCAATTTCTAGCTCTTATTCCATATCTAAATATGTATGATTCCATGAGAAATTGTTCCAATCTATCAATAACTCAACTTAAAAAATGTCCAGGCATTCCCAGGGTCCATCCTGATAACTTCTGTCAGGGAAAGAGAAGAATTGCTGGGTTTTCCATTTCAAATCTTATACACGGAGCATTTTCAATTTTGAAAATGTCAGAGCTTTGACAGTACTCCTTTAAAAGCAGCTTTGTTGTTTTTAAATTACATTTGTTAAGCTTGGAATCCATAATGTGAATGATAGGCCCTGGTGGTATTTATATAAAAATTAAAACTGTCAAGTTGTATTAAGGTTTAATCATTGGCTATGGCACATGAGCCACAATTTCTTTGCATGAGCCCTCTTGACATACTTTTCTTTTTCTTTTTTTTAGATCTCAGCCATAGAAACATGCACATGGCCTTTAAAAAATTTCCTGAATGAGTTTATGTAGAAGAAGACAAGGCAGAAGAAACTAACAAACATGGTTCTATCTTAGGTGTATAGAACATGTTGGTCGCTAGTCACTTTATACATGGCATCTTGTTTGATTTTTAATGTGAATCTAATGGTGCATTATGATGCCCTTTGAACAGATGAAAGTACTGAGTGTCAGACAGATAAGCAAGCTGTCCAAGGTCATTCCCCAAATACCAAATCCTAACCTTTTATTAAGTTTTTCTAACATCTGCCTACATGAATCATACCTTCCCTTTTGTGATCTCAAAGATACTTCTAATCACCTCAATATTTGTGACTAAATTATTAGCAAGAAGTGCTAAAATAGTTTTAAATCCATTACAACTCAAAAAGTAAGACTGTAACCAGTACTTTTTAAAAACAGTGCAAGTTTTTCTAAGGCAGACTGCATTAGGATATTGCCCTAGCCATTTACAAATTTTATATATATATATAATTATATATAATATAAATATATTATATATAAATATATAAATATATATTTATATTTATATTTATAAATATATATTTATAAATATTTATTTTTATAAATAAATTTATAAATATTTTATAATATTTATATTTATAAATATAAATATTTATATTTATAAATATAAATATTTTATATATTATATATTTATATTTACATATATAATTATATATATATATAGTTTAAGCCTCCACATAACAACAGAGATAGAAAACAATATGAATAACCACTAAGGAAGGGATCTTTACAGTTCAGCTCTGTATTCTGGCATTGTTTCAGCATTGACATAACAGAGTTGATGAGTGACTGAGGAAGAGGCCCGTGGATTCAGGTTAACATTGCTGATTCACCGTGTTCCCCTGAGAACCTGTTGCATAGATAGGTTTCTTTTCAAAAGCTTACTTTCTGTCTCAACTCCAGTATGTTTATCAGATGTTAGTAATGAGCCTCATTTCTTAGTATTTCCTCCTTTCAGAACAATGAAGTTAGATACTTCTTCCACATGGGTTGAATCCCAACTGGATGGCTCTCAAAAGTAGAGGAAGGCTTACTATTTCTAATCAAGTAGTACAATTTTGCAGTGGGTGTACAATACATTTCAGCCAAAAGTATGGCTCCTCCTGCGTGTCTATAGTCTGTTGGGGCCTGTTGACCACTTCCTGGTCAGGAAGTACTTCAGGGTCACAGGGAGCCCACTTCTGACCTCTGCGATGGGCCAAGAAAGGTAATTAGAGACTGCTGCTTGACTGCCAAGTGACCCAGGGATCTATAGACCCTGACTGTCAGGGCCCGACACAACACTTCTGTAGTGGACACTGTGGTGTGCTGTTCAAACCTTCTTCCAGGACCAAGAAATTCATTCCCTGTGCTACCAAAAGTGATGGTTCACAGTTGAGTCCCTCCCCAGGAATTATCCATGCCTCTCCCAAGGCTCTAATGACTGATCTAAGTAGAGGTACAAAGGACCAGCTCTCTTGTCTCAAGTAAGAACAACTCTGAAGAGGCATTTGAACTTTGGAGCTCCTGGTGGGATCCACTGCATTGCACTTAAACTCCTCCCTCTGCCGTTTTCTACTTCCCTCCCCACTCAGTTCTTAGGAGCACTCTCTAATAACACCCCACCCCCAGCACACAAATCTCAGAACTTGCTTCCCAAGAAAGCTCACCTTTACAAGCTTCAACAGGTTTCTCTGTTTGGTCTGTTTTATAATTTCTATTGATCCAAGACCAGGTAACTCAAATGACTCCTAGATTCTTACTCTTTAATTAATCTGAGCATGATGCTTTTCTGATCATTAGCAGTGATAGGTACCAGGTAGGTGAAGGCAGGTGGCAAGGCTAAGTTTGACTGTTGATAGCAGGCCTGGTTGTCTTCATAAGTCAGCATGGAAGAGATAATGGAATAGACAGTACTTGTATCATTCCGTGATAAGATACGTAAGTTAAACAATTTATCAGCTTTTTAAGAAAACATTCCTGCATTCAGAAAAGTAAATGCCAAATTTATGTGTATGTGTTGTGTGTGTGTATAAGAAAGAGAGAGAAAGGAATGTGGATTACTTACAATAGGACTATTACATTGTGTTAGATGTTGGGACCATAGAAATGAAAAAGACAAGATGCCCATTTTAAAGATTAGGAAACTGAGTTCCCCTGAGTATCTAATAGGAATGTAATTATTCAGTGATTGAGTCAAAACTCAGACTTAGATTTAAGTCTAGCACTGTGGTTCTTACACAACCCCTTGCTGATTCTTATCCATCATTTTCAGTGATCTGTAATAGATTACAAAGAAAAACCTCTTCAACAAAATGAGTGGAATAAAAAGTGAAACAGCAGTCTGGAAGTGTGATATGAGATCATAAATGTCTGTGGCAGCTCTTCATTAGCTCTTGTTGAGAGAGTTTTCGTGTTGCACTGGCTGACAGCTCAACTGCGGGGACACTGTTGGGAATGGGAGGAGCTGCTAGGCAGACTCTTAGCATTGCCTTGGGACACCATCTCTCACAGACTGAAATCTTGGCTCCTCATTGCTGGAGGAGTAGATCTGTAGTGCTTTTAAATTTTGTTACCCCATAATATACAGCACATTTTATTTATGTTAGCGTCATCTTTTATACAGAACTGTCACAAAATATGTCACTGCTGACTACAGCCTGGGTAGGCAAGCCCCATCTGTGAATTATGCCCTTCCCATGGATCATGCCAGTAGTACCTCACTGGGAAGAGAGTAGGATAAATCCAGAACACTGATAGATACACTTCAAAAGGTTAAGAGAAGACTAGGTGTGGAGTCCAACCTACAGTTAAAAATGCCTAGAGATGCCCTCGTTTGTCTTCCAACTTCTTGGGTCCTTTCCTTAGCACATGCTATACCCAATGGTTGTGAAGGTGTGTGGCTCTTCTGTCCCTGTCCCCATCTGGCCACACTTCTAGTGTTGCCTCAGTGCTACCCTTCACTGGCTTCCATGACCATCACTACTTTCTTCTTTAATGTGATCAGGACTGGGGAGTCTTGAGATTAGTCCTTGTCTCTTGTGATATTGTCTTCGAAGCCATGGAATATTCTTTTACCTCCTGAACTCCATAAAATCCCTTACTACCAATGTATTTGAAGATGGTTCTATGGAATGGTGTCCATGCCAACACACTGTAATATTTGAATAGATCTTGACCTTTAGATGTAGCCGTTTAGCATTTTTTAATTCCATAATTAACTGTACTAGGAACTACGCTATGGATACAATGGTGAATAAGACATAGTTCCAACCTTCAGAGAGTATGAAGTCCAGTGAAGGAATGCAGACCCATGAACAGGCGATTATAATAGAGTGTGGTAAGTGCTAGAACAGGGCTAGGGTTGGGATCCTTGGGACCACCTTGGGATGCAACTCAGGTGCCTCTAAGTCAGCCTTTGAGGCAAGGAAAAGTCCTGAAGGACACTAGGTTAAGTCAGGGAAAATGTGTGTTGGGAGTAGAGTGGGGAGTGGTTGCCGTATGTGCAAAGGACAGGGTATTATGGGAGAATTGCAAGCCACAGATTATCATTATTATGGTTTGTTATTAATAAGCTTGGTAGGGAAGGGAGTGGTGATAGTGAGAAAGGATTCTAAATGTAGGCTCAGGCCAGACCAAAAAGCACCTTGTATAACATGTTAAGCACTGTGCCCTTAATCTAAAAGTAACAGGGAGCTATTATAGGGATTTACATAGAGGAGTGATAAGAAGAGCTCTCCATTTTAAAGTGATCACTCTGGTTTTGTTGGAGAGAATCAAGGTGAGATTATAAACTGGAAATCACTTATAGGAAGCCTTTTGCAATGGTGTTGGTGAGAGGAAAGAGTAGCTTCAAATAAGACAATGGCAATGGGTAAAGAAAAAAGAGTGATAAATTGGGGGTGATGTTGTATAAAAAAAATAGCTTGGCATGGTAGCTGACATCTGTAACCCCAGCACTTTGGGAGGCCAAGAAAGGTGGATTGCTTGAGCCCAGGAGTTCAAGACCAGCCTGGGCAACATAGTGAAGCATCATCTCTACAAAAAAATACAAAAATAAATAAATAAAATAGCTAGGCATGGTGGTGCACACCTATAGTCCCAGCTACTTGGGAGGCTGAAGTGAGAGGATCACCTGAGTCTGGAAAGTCAAGGCTGCAATGACCAGCCTCTGTGACAGAGTGAGACCCTGTCTACAAAAAAAAAAAAAAAAAAAAAAAAGATGTGACATTTTATTTAGGTGGGAAAGACTCCATGCTGTCAGGGTTGAGCAATTGGGAATAGAGTGGTGTGGTTCACCAACATGAGAAACACAGGAAAAGGAATGGTTCTGGGGAGGGGATGATGACTTTTGAGGTGCTTGTTGAACAGTCAAGTCATTTCATACATTAGGCCACTTGTTACATGGTTGAAGAGCTCAAGAGCTAGAGATAAAGATTATGGAGATAATTAAAGTGACGAAATGAGTGAATTCCTATAATAAGCATGGGAAAACCAAGAAGAAGCCGATCTTAGAACCCAGGAAACCCTCTTGTTATACAATAAATAGATGAACAACAGGTGACAGAAGGCAAATGGCAAACTGGAAATAGGGCGATATTGCTATGTTCACATTTTTACTACAATACACATATCATATTCAACAATTAAAAACTAAGAAAAGAGGCTGGGCATGGTGGCTCACGCCTATAATCCTAGCACTTGGGGTGGCCAAGATGGGAGGATCACTTGAGTGCAGGAGTTTTAGACCAGCCTGAGCAATATAGTGAGATCTTGTTTCTACTAAAAATTTAAAAAAAAAAAAAAATAACCGAGCATGTTGGTGTGCACCTGTAGTCCCAGCTACTCAAGAGGCTGAGGTGGGAGGATTGCTTAAGCCCTGGAGTCCAAAGCTTCAGTGAGCTGTGCTCGTGCCACTGCACTCCAGCACTCCAGCCTGGTTGACAGAGCAAGATTCTGTCTTAAAAAAAAAAGAGAGAGAAGAAATTATTCACTGTCTTACTGTCTTATTACCCTAATTAATTGTTTCTATATTCCTTTTTAGATTCTGTTCGTACACAGTCACAGTTTTCACACGCTTTTAATCAGAGTGTGGATTTAGTGCTACATTTGAGTCTTTTCATTAATATGTTATAAGGATTTTTTGTTTACTTCAAAGTCTTTATTTATGAACAATGGCTTTGAAACATGACAGTGCCTTTAGGAAAGTACGCAGTGGTATATTTGAAGGGGGAGAAGAAGACACAGTTTTGGAGGGTCGAGCAAGAAAGATTTTCATTGATAATATGAGAGAGTAACATGATGATAGCACAGCATGACTGATGTACAGAGGAGGCTGAAGTTTAGAATTTCATGTTGCTTTTGCAATTCATAACCTCCCACCGCACTGCGTAATGGAACATCATGTGCTTTCACATCCATGACATGAGCAGCACTCTAATACAGGCTAAACTGTGGCCCCTGCTGCAGACTTATGACATGGGTTAAATCATCATCTTGAAAGGAACCTAAATGATTTCTCAGGCTTCCCTCTACAGAAGGTAAGGAGGCAGGGAGAGCTACCAAAATACCAGTTCTGTTACCACTGACAAGTTCTGACCGAGCTCTCTAAGGAAGCACTGAGGCTAGTGCAGTGGTCTTGATATCAAGAAGTCCATGTTTGGGTTCAAATCTTAGCTCTTCCACTCCTAAGCTATGTGGCCTTTATGGCTGTGAATGCATTCATCTTTAAATGGTGGTTAATGCTCTTTATATAGAACTGTTATGAAGAGTAAATGCAGTGGTATATAAACAAAAGATCATACTCTAAGGTATTAGTAACCACTTTACTATTTTTAATAATAAAATTATAGTCATCTAGTACTTATATATAAAATCTATTCAGTCCTTGGGCATATTGTGACTAGAATGTTATCTATGACAAGGAACCTATCAGGGGCTGTACTGATTTATAAAGGCCTTCTCATTTCTAAAAGTGCATGATCCTATTAATACCTTTTACTCCCCACTGTTCATCTTATCTGTTGTAGCCTCAAAACAAGCTGATCTGCAGCTGCTTTCTCAAAAGATCCAAGTCTGACTATTTTCCCTCATATAAAAGATAGCTCTATCCTTTTTCTTCATGAAAGACCTTAGAGACCATGTGTTGGGGATTTGTAAATGTTTTTCTATCTTTTGGATATTTATTGAGGCCCTGAGACCTTCTTATTTTCTTTTTTGTCCCTCTTATTAAGTCTGTGTAATACCACTTATACAAAGCATTTTCATAGTTGACTACAATTGACAATTTTTTCAAAAGTGGGAAGATCCCAAAGGTGTTCGGTAATCTTCAGTGGGATCAGTGGTGCAGAAATAAATTCCCTAAGTAAGATACCATATCTACATCAAGGCAGTCCATGAAGTAAAGAAAACTGTATGTTGCTTATATTGGATCATTGCATTTCTGGTGGAAGTTGTAAACCAAAAGCAAGCTATATCTGTGTGCAAAATGCATGAATTCCATGGTGAATCCCTTATCTGCTTGGTAAGCTATCCAATTTTCTAATTCCAATCTCTTGAAAACAAACACAGTTTACACTATCTTTCACTATGAGTATTACAGAAAGGCATACGCATTTTAAGTCCAGTTTTTTCCTTTACTTGATTGAGATTCCTTGGTTAAGATTTCTTTCATGCCTTGATTTGTTTGTTTGACTTCTCTGCCTACCCGAATGGTCAGATCAAGGGCAGACTAAGACCTTTAGAAGCCATGTTGCGCGTTAAAAGGGATGCTCATCTCCTGATCTCCTATCTAGAGGTAATTCCAAATAAAAACAATAACAAACTAACTGGTAGTTTAAGAAATCAATAAAGTTCTGATTTTTCCCCCAAAGATTTTTTTTCTCCTTTTGGAAACACCAAATATCAGCTTATTAAAAAAAAAAATGTGCTAGTGCTCCTGACTTGCAGCTGCCCAAGTACATTTCTTAGCCTCTCTTTGGGTAATCTGACAGTGGGTCAGATCCACTAAGCTATTTGGGAATCTAGTTCCAAAGCCAGAATGGGTTGTTAAGTGAAAAAACAAACAAACAAACAAACAAAAAACTCACTATGCCATTGTTTTCTAAGATTAACTCTCTCTGAAGTAGGTCACTGGTAAATAACTTACACCTTTCAAGCTAATGATGCTGTTCTCATGTATTGAGGAATGACAAAGAATATGTTTTGACAGCTTGAAAACTTATGTTAGAGAAGCAGCTTAGGTACTTCAGTGTTCATATGTTAGTGTCACAATATTTTTTCTCACATTGTGCTCTAGCTATTGGTTAAAGGTAGAGTGATATACATCTAGAAGTTTTTAAAAGGCTGTGGAATTGAGGAATCTTCCCAAACTTGTCATGTGCAGCTTCTACCCGAGCTGCTGAATTCTGGGATGTTAGAGTAGAGGAAGAGAGAGCAGAGTTCTTTTGGGAGCTCAACATCATAGATCACCGTTTTAGGACTGGAAATTCACAGTCCATGCAGATTTTGCAGCCTGCTGTATGAGGACTGCAGGTATGCTTTGCTTGTTTCTTTTACTATTGGTGTGAACAACGTGTAGCTGTGGTTTTGTTAGATCTGAATGTGAATGCATTTAGATGGGGCCTCCATTCTTCAGCTCACCATGGATCCCTCTACTCTGTATTGCTTAAATCTGTCGGGTACCTGTCTGGACCCTGTAGGTATTTGAGTGTGTGAAGCTGCCCCCTTTATAGAACTCCCATCAGTTTATGCTGATGCCATCTCCTCTTCATAAACAGATTGTCTCAGAGGCTATGAGAAGTTAAATGTTCACCTCAGGTCATAGACAGCTAGGATCAGAACTCAGGCCCCTGAATAATATACTACAGCAGTGTCACTTTCACCACACACTTTGGGGTTTGATATTTAAATTTTTACCTCATTAGCTATGTCTTTCAAAAAAATAAAAGAAAAAAAAACACCACAAACTTAAAAATAAAAATACTATAAATAAATTTACCACGTGTATTTCTAATGATATCACAGGAAAAATAATACCACAGTACAGTAAATAAACAGCAGTGCTGTTCCACATTGCTTCCTCAAAATATTTCTAGGTAGAGGCCTATTAATTGTTCTTGCAGTACATAAAGAAGCTTTTAAATACAGTGTATGAGCATCATCAAATAAAGGGTTTTTTCCCATGGCAGGAATCTTTTAGATGCATACTTGGACATAGTTGTCAGCATCTCCCAGTTACAAAATTTTGAGAAATTCTGAGTTTAGATGTATATTTCACACACCATTAGAATACACTAGAATATATTATAGATTCCCTTAGGGCAAGGTTCTTCTTCCTTGTTCTACATATTTTACTTATTAGATAACTGTACGTACATGCTATGGCAAAGATTATAAGGCATTAAATTAGAAATGTGCCTAATTTTAATTTTCCAATTGAATTTTTTACATACTGTTATAAGCATATGCGTATTTGTGCTAAAGCATTATTGAGCATCTTTAGTAGATGAGTAAAACTAATATAAAAAGCAAGTATCATTTTCTTCTGTTATTTATTTTAAAAATTTCCACTAATTGAATTATGGTAGTTTTGTTCATTTGGCAAAGAAATGTGCCTTTGAGATTATTTGTTAAAAAGTGGAATTGAAGTGCATGATGGCCTCCTGGCTACTTGGGAGGCTGGAGCAGGAGGATCCCTTGAGCCCAGGAGTTTGAGGACAGCCTGGGCAACATAGCAAGAACCTGTCTTTAAAAACAAGACAAAAAGTGGAACTGGTGAATCAAGGCTGATGCTTTATCTCATCCAATACCTAGCGTAGAGTAGGAATATTTGATGAATTAGTGAATGAGTGAATGAATGAATAAATGAATGAATTGAAGGATGGGTGAATGGGTGGGTGGGTGGATGCATGGTTGGATAGATGGAAAGATAAACGGATAGGGTTTATTGTGGTAGGGACTTGACAGGGAATCTACTATCAGCTTTTGAAAAAAGGGCAGGAAATGTTGAATAGTTATGTACAAAATATAATCCAAAAATGAATCAAGTATTTTTTCTTGTTGCTTAAAATGTGGTTTTTTAAAAAGATGAGATAATTCATATAAGGTATCATGTATTATGCTTAATATTTTAACCTGTTATTTATTGTTATAATCATTATTATTTACTCCTTTTTTCTTTCAATTAAAAATTGAATGTCTGAGAAATATATATATGCAGAAATATGGTCAATGAAAGATATTGATCTTCTACTCTGATCTGATGTTAGGTGGAGAGCAAAAAGAAATATCTGATCTATCTCCCAATGCTAAAAGGCCTTGGCTCATGCTGGAAATATGTATTGGTGAAGAGATGCAAACATTTATAGAGTAAACAATTAATAAATGCTAATTAATGCAGAAGAATCCAGGACAATGGAACTAGCTCTCTGGTCTCTTCCTTTTCTTACACGTTTAAGTCTCCTATGTGTTTATAAAAAGTTAAACTCATCTCTATCACAGGGTACTTTTGAATCAGTCCTATTTTTTTTCCCTCTATAGACTACCAGATTTCCTAAGTGATATGCACCCTTGAACTCCAGTTATTAGCCCACCAAAAGACTCACCAGGGTTTTCCTATTGCCAAATTGGGTGACCTTTGTTTCTCATTTCTTCTCCTTCCTTCTCTCAATGTCTGTGGTATTTTCTATCTATCTTTCACCCACTTGCCTAGCTTCCCTTGCTCTTTTTGCCCTACCCTAATTCACTTCTCAGTTTTCCTTGTTTGGTAGCTCTGTCTCTTTCTTTCTATTCCTGAAAAGTGGACTTATCCTTAGTTAATATTCCTCTTTATAATTTCTCTATTCTCTTCCTTAACAATATTATCTACCCACCATCTCTGTGCAAGAGTAATCTAATATCATAGTTTCCATACCACCTCATATCTTTGTGTGATTTCCATATTTCTGAGTACAATCTCAATTCAGATGTCCATTTAGCATTTCAAATTCAATGTTTATAAACCTCTATTTCTATTATCAGTCACTTGAAAATTCCTGACAATTTGTCCTTAACTTGCTTCCTGATTTTGTCATATCTTGCCATATCCCTATGGCTAGTGTGCCTACCTGTAATAGAAGAGAATTCACATTTTTTCTCACTCTATTGAAGTAAACTTATAACTGTTTCTTGACTATGTAAATGCTCCTGGTCAACTTACATGTGACAGCTTCATGTATGCACTAGATTGTTCTCCTCACATAGTATTATCTTCCATGGCTCACCAAGACCTGTAACTATGCCCATAGTTTTAGCTTAGAAGTTGAGGCCTTTGATGACCTTAAATGATCTTTCCCAATGTCATCTCACACTATTTGCCAACATACTTAAATAAATTTGGTTCGTTTACTCTTTCCCTTCTCTTCCTGGTTACTTATGTCATTCCACCTACCTGGAATACCTTGTGAAAACCCATTATTCAATGACTACTTCATAGAACACCCCTGGGAAGCAATCCCTGATCACTCTGTTTGCAGCTGGTCTTTCTTTCATCTGAAATGCAATTATACTGTTCATTCTTATTTTGGGACATTAATCAAACATTCCCTGCCATAATGGTCTTCACTCTCCTCAATTCTCCTGCTGAATTCTAATCAACTGATTGTCTCCTGAAGTAATCCTAAGCTGGCTTCTGAGGTCAGGAGGCAATCTTTGAATCATTATTTTTTTTTGGCCTCCTTTTCCTAAAACATCTATTCCATGCTTCTCATGTCAATAACATACATTAGGCATTTGTTGAAGTATATTATGATTAAAATGTGACTTAATGTCAGTTCTATTTTAAGGCTTAAAATACAGGGTTGCAGCATAGACTCTAAACCATATATATGGGGGGGATTTAATTCCTGACTCTTGTTCTTAGTAGAATGTAATCCCAGACAAGATATTAACTTTTCTGAGGTTGAGCTTCCTTGTATATTGAATTTATTTATATAATATTTACCTCACAGAGGCTGGGCACAGTGGCTTACACCTGTAATCCCAGCACTTTGGGATGCCAAGAAGGGAGGATTGCTTGAGGCCAGCAGTTTGAGACCAGCTTGAGCAACAGAGCTAGATCCCATCTGTACAAAATATTTAAAAAATTAGCCAGATGTGGTAGCGCATGCCAGTAGTCCTAGCTACTGAGGAGGCTGAGGCAAGAGGGTGACTTAAGCCCAGGAGTTCAAGGCTTCAGTGAGCTATGATTGTGCTACTGCATTCTAGCCTGGGTGACATAGTAAGATCCTGCCTCTAAAATATAGATAGATAGATAGATAGATAGATAGATAGATAGATAGATAGATAGATAGATAGATAATGATAGATAGATCTATATCTATTTACCTCACAGGATAATTATATGCAGTCAATGAATAAAGATGATTTATCCTTTCTCCAAGAAATGTTTTAAAAGAGGGCTTGTATGAGGAAACTATAGATATTAGGATATTACAGCATCATTTGTTCTCCTGAAATTTCACATCAACCCTTTCTCAATGGTGTATGAGTGTTTTACATGCTATAATAGGGCAGCATAGTTCAAGGATATGTCTTGGAATTTGGAGAGGCACATTCCTCAATTTGAGAATAGAATTTTACTTGTTAGCTATGGCCTTAGTCTGGTTGCAGAGAATAGTACGTGGATTTCCTCAACTGAAAGTGTGATTATAACCCCTTCCTTTCAGGATTTTGGTGAGGGTTAGAGACAATGTATGTTCAATGCCTAGCACATAATGGGCCAGCCACTTTCAATAATAAAACATACCAACAATGTGGGTAGGTGCAAAGAATTTGCTGACTTTTCACCTTGACTTTAAAAATTTTATTTTAGTTAATAATCTCAGCTATAGCTTCCTAATGGGTTACTGTCTTCTTATGGAAGAGTTGTGTTGGGAACAAAGCAACTGACAGTTTTAAATCACCTTCTTTTCTTAATAGGCCACACTTTTTCTTCCCATTTTGTCCCCACATCTCGTCCTGGGAGCAAATGCATACTTAAGTTTTGAAGCCCAAACTAAATACAAGCTACTGTACTGAGAAAATTCATTTCAAGAAGAAAATTATGTAAAGGATTCTCTTGTGCCATTTGTACATTCACATAGCCACAGGCATGTGACTGCTCTCTAGTTACTCAGTTATCTGCTTTGCACTGTATAAGTTTTTTTGTATCTGTTTAAGTAAACTGTACTAGTAGCAATCAAAGGCTTAAAGATTGCTTATGTGTTTCCAAAATGAGATATATTGAAAATTACAGACATCATGGAGCTATAGCTGACAAAAACTCAGTATCTTGTTATCCAAATAGCTTTAAACTCATTGTTACCATAACCCATGATAAACATTGCAGGTGATTAGATTGCGGTTAACATATCTAGATGGCATTTGAGTCCATAGGCTCAAAAATCCCCCCTCTTTCTTTCTGTATGCCCTTATTTTTCAGAAATAGTGTCTTTGAAATTTTGGCCAATACCCACTCCTTTGCGTGTGTGTGTGTGTGTTTTTTGTCCTTTCTTTTCTTTTTTTAGAAGCCAATGTAACTTCAAAAATATGAGTAACTAGGAAAGAAAGGAAAACCTTGTTAACTACGGATAGTTTGCTGAGTCAGCATGATGAGACAAATAAAAAAGAACACTTTGAGTCAGGTTCACTACTTATTATGACCTTGGACAAGTGCCTTTCCCTTTACTGTACCTCAGTTTTCTTGCCTGTTAGAACAGGGAGTTGGATTATATGATTGTAAGATCACCTCTAGTTCTTCAGTTCAGTGGTTATAAATGTTCGAGCTTCATCAGGTTTTATTGGTAGGGGAAGAAAAATTTCTTTAGCTCAGAAAAAGATTATGTAATAACCACAATCAAATATATAACATCTATGCTAACTGAATAATGGATAGAGAACACTGGATCTACAGCCAGAGGCATTTGGTCTGAGTCATGTCTGACCCCAGAGAGCAGAATTATTGAGATCAGTGATGGATAAGGTAGAGCCTTCTAAAGAGACTCTGACTTTCTTTTTATATAAATGCTGGCAATAGGTCAGTGTCTCTGGTGTAACTTCTGATAAAAATTAAGGACATCTTCTTGATAGGTAGTGAAGCATTTGTTGCCATCACATCAGATATCACACTGGTTTTCCCACTAAATCAGGTACAGAATTCCAAAGTGTTGAGATATTTTTTTTTTTGGCACTGAAACCTATCGAGTGTGCTGCGGTCCCAAAGCAGTTCATATGGTATTGGAAAAGTTCCAGTAAATGAATGAACAGTTTTCTTATTTCTTTTTTTATCTTAGTAATCCCCAAATTTGGACTGGGGCTGTGAGAATGAGAGGGAAAGATGGCAGGAGTGGGGGCATCAGTAAGAATCAAGGAAAAGTCAGGGATGATTTTCGCCCACTCTCTCCTTACATTTTCCTCACTCCTCCTCCACATATACGTCTTCTCTGCATAATTGTACCTCCCTCCAGAGTGCCCCAAACAGCAGCAGCTATAAATTCAAATATCCAATGCAGGGAGTTATCTTCATCTTTGTGGTGGGCTGAGAATTGATTAAGCATAAGAAAGTGGAGAAAAAGAGAGAGACATAATACTAACATAATAATAAGGGCCGGGTTCCTTTGTCCCAGTTTTTCCATGTGAGTGCACCTCCGTGAGGACAAGTATGCTGAATGAAGAGATCAAAACCCGACAGGTTCACTTTACAAGATTTGTGACGAAGATTGCTTTGCTTTACTATTACATTCTATTTTTACCTCCACTGCCTTGAGATATTTTGAGTTTCTGTTTCTATTGCTACTGATATAAAAAGTTACATCAGTCGCAAGAAATGAAAGGTGAAAAAGAACCAGGGATCCGTAATACTCCATTTGTGAGTAACAATAAAGCTGTCTTCAACCTCAGCTTGTCGAGTTCAGCTAAAGTCCGGGGATTAGCTCAGTACCCACGTTATAGGAACAGCATGTTCAAAAGCTTTGTCAGGCAGTGGAACGCCCCACTGCCAGTAGGAAAAAAAAGCAACTCCAAGGCTGTTCAAGGGTTTCTTGTCTCTCTCCAGATCCCTTAGTGTCTGACTACACCATCATGTTTCATGTTTTTCTCACACCCCAGGTACCTTTATGTCCTCTGTTTGTTTGCTCACCTTCTTCCCTCAGCATGGAACCCACCTTCCCTCAGAGAATGCCTTTGGAGAGAGTAGAGCAGGAAAACTGTCAGTACAGTCCCAGGGGACTTGATAAACTTGATAAACTAGGTAAACTTGTCCAGATAAATTTGGCTTCCTGCTAGCTAGCTGTAAACTTGCACAGTTAAGTTAACCTTTCCCTGCCTCAGGTTTCTCATCTATAAGACTAGGGGTGATCACAGGGCTGCCTTATCAGGCTGTTGTGAGCATCCAACAACTTAATGCATAGAAAGTCCTTATAGCAGTAGAACACAATAAAAATTCAGTAAATAGAGCCATTATCATCATTATTATTGTTGTTAATAGTGTTTTAGTCATTCACAACCTCAAGAGCTGTTTTATTTGTGATGTTTTCTCCCTTCCTGCCTCCAGCCCTTCCCTTCTCTTCCAGGCCAGACATCTTCCACCTGCCCCTCCAGGACAATCTCCAGCCTTTCCCACTGGCTCTCTGGTCCAGGTGGCACAGAGAGTCTTATCAATGAATAAGACAAATATTGGTAATGGGGCTCCTGGGTTTTCTCACTTCCACTTGGCTCTGGCCATTGGGAAAACTCAGTAGGAGATTGGAGAGAAGAAGAAGAGTAAGAACAAGATATTTATACTCCAGATTACTGCCCCCGGCCCCCACCAAGCCTTGTTCTGGATGTATCACTTGGTCAAGTGTCACTGCTTCCCTGAAGGGCAGCTGCTCCACACAACTCTCCCTCTCCCAAGTTCTGCACTCCACCACCCCTCTCACTTTGGGCCTTGTGGACTAGTTCCACTGCTCTTCACCCTGGGTTCCTGCAGCATCTGTTGTTCCCCTACCCCTGCAATTAGTCTCTTTAAATTAGACCCTTTGTAAGTCAACCCTCCTGGAATGATCAGAGGTTAAATGAGCCATCTGTTTGCTGTTGGATCTCTTAGGGATACAAATTTTTTTTCCTTCTAGTAGAAAATATCAAATTTTAGTGAATATAACAATCAACTATGTCCCAGTGAGGCAGCACACACCTATAGTCCCATCTACTTGTCAGACTGAGGAGGGAAGTTTGCTTGAGACCAGGAGTTAAGAGTCCCCCCTGGGCCGGGCATGGTGTCTCACGCCTGTAATCCCAGCACTTTGGGAGGCCTAGGCAGGAGGATCACTTGAGTTCAGGAGTTTGAGACCAGCCTGGCTAACATGGTGAAACCCCATCTCTACTAAAAATACAAAAATTAGCCAGGCATGGTGTTGTGCACCTATAATTCCAGCTACTCAGGAGGTGAGGCAGGAGAATCACTTGAACCTGGGAGGCAGAGGTTGCAGTGAGCCGAGATTATGCCACTACACTCCACCTTGGGGGACAAAACAAGACCCTGTCAGAAAAAAAAAAAAGAGTAAAAGAGTACAGCCTGGGCAACCTAGCAAGACTAGCAAGACCCAATCTCTAATTTTAAAAAAGGGGGGCGGTAGGGGAGAGAAAGAAAAAAAAAAGAATCAATTAGGTAGTTTGTTGAAAATGCAGATTTGCAGATTTAATCCAACCCCTAGAGACTCTGCCTCTGATCTGAGATGAGACACAGAAATTTGTGTGATTAACAAGAGCCCCTAGAGATTCCGATAGCCACAGAAGTATCATACCTTGTAAGACATTGCTTTGAACTATCTCAGCATTTATTTCAATCTGTCCTGAATTTTATTTACTTTTTTCCCCCAGATTAGTCTTCTCTTCAAGACTATAACACATTTAATACCTACTCGGTGCTAAATATTCTCATAAGTTTTTATATTTATTATAGATAATAATCACAAACCTACATAGGCCATTATTATTCCGTTTTATAGATGACAAAACCAAGGATCATAAACATTGAGCAGTTTACCCAGAGCTGGTAATTATCTGAGATCCATCCACCTCTACATCTGTTGGGATCCAAAACCTTTGCTCTCTTCATTGTATGTGACTGCCCGTGCACAGTGAAAACTTTAACAACTTAATGTTGGAGTAAATTTAACTGGGAAGAACTGCAAATCAAAAAATAGAATTGAACTTAACCTTACAATATCAGGGGAGGTAATAATCGACTTTAGCCCAAAATGCTAAGCGTATATTAATATTGTGACCAGTTTTCTCTTTGATAATTTATTTTCAGGTTTCTCTTTCATTCTCCTCCCTCTTTTTTTCCCCTCACACTCCCTCTCCCACTTATCCTCTGATACACCTTACTGGTTAGGTAGTGTGAACTCAAATGGGATTTGTAAAACCAAAGGGTTCAAAATCAGTATAACTACTGCCGTTGAGAGCAAAGGAGTTTGTTTTTTTGTTTTTTCTAAATAATAAAGTTTCTGTTTTTCTTAGTGATTTATTGAAAATTATGGTGCTTCCTAAAGAGACTTCATAGCCAACAACAACATGTTATGGCCTGAAAATACACTCCAGACACTTTTATTAAATATTATATGAAAATATATCTAATACATTTAAGAAAGAAAACCCAAAATGTAGAATTGAGGAAATGAGCTCAACTGATTTTCTCACATCAATGCCATTTTCCAATGTAAATAGCTTCCCAATATAATTGTCTCCCCTTCTTGCCTGCACTAACCCATTTTTTAGTTGATTTTTTAGCCTATAAATGGTAAGAACTGATCAAAAGAAAATTTCTATAGGAGTTAGCACTCTTAGGTAACTTATGAGTTTAATCCAAAAATCATTTGTTACATGCTTGCTTCATAGGCTATCAAAAATTTACAATCTTGAGAATTTCATATGAATAATAATCCAGGGATTTGTTTGTGTAAGGTACTTCTACACTTATATTGGCATTCCCTTTCCTTTGGGAAAGTGTTTTGAGCTCAAGAATTAAGTTTTTAGACCTAAGAACTGTTGCAGAAAAAAAATGCTCCCTAGCCTATCTATTACTACAGGGTGCTCATTCTGTTTGTTTATTTATTTATTTATTTATTTATTTATTTATTTTTTATTATTATACTTTAAGTTTTACGGTACATGTGCACAATATGCAGATTAGTTACATATGTATACATCTGCCATGCTGGTTCACTGCACCCACTAACTCGTCATCTAGAATTAGGTATATCTCCCAATGCTATCCCTCCCCCCTCCCACCACCCCACAACAGTCCCCAGAGTGAGATGTTCCCCTTCCTGTGTCCATGTGTTCTCATTGTTCAATTCCCACCTATGAGTGAGAATATGCGGTGTTTGGTTTTTTGTTCTTGTGATAGTTTACTGAGAATGATGATTTCCAATTTCATCCATGTCCCTACAAAGGACATGAACTCATCATTTTTTATGGCTGCATAGTATTCCATGGTGTATATGTGCCACATTTTCTTAATCCAGTCTATCATTGTTGGACATTTGGGTTGGTTCCAAGTCTTTGCTATTGTGAATAATGCCGCAATAAACATACGTGTGCATGTGTCTTTATAGCAGCATGATTTATAGTCCTTTGGGTATATACCCAGTAATGGGATGGCTGGGTCAAATGGTATTTCTAGTTCTAGAAAAAGGCTCATTCTTTTTTTTTTTTTTTTTTGAGACGGAGTCTTGCTTTTGTCGCCCAGGCTGGAGTGCAGTGGTGCGATCTCGGCTCACTGCAAGCTCCACCTCCCGGGTTCACGCCATTCTCCTGCCTCAGCCTCCCGAGTAGCTGGGACTACAGGCGCCCACTACCACGCCCGGCTAATTTTTTGTATTTTTAGTAGAGACGGGGTTTCACCGTGTTAGCCAGGATGGTCTCGATCTCCTGACCTCGTGATCCGCCCGCCTCGGCCTCCCAAAGTGCTGGGATTACAGGCGTGAGCCACCGCGCCCGGCCAAAAGGCTCATTCTTAATAGCTCCAGAGCCTTGGGCAATTTACACAGCCCTCCAAGCTTCATTTTCCCTATCTGAAGAAAAAAAGGGCATTTAATAATATAACACCCATCCTAGAGTGTTATTGTGAGAATTAATAAAGCAATGGGTCTAAAGCACTTGGCAAAGTGTTGGTATGACTATTGTTATTGTTAATAGCCACTACAAGGTACCATTATCGCAGTACTTGAGAGTCAGAAAACTGGAGAACTATATATACACCCTCAGGGTGTAAAGCATGAAACTGATTCCCTGAAAACTGGGGAATGGATTGAAGAGCTGGACAGCTCCAAGTTGTATACCTTAAGTCACAAACTAGTGGAAAGGAAGAAAGGACTTGTAAATGAGCCATATCAATTTTCCCATTACTTGACAAGTATTAAGGTATTTCAAACTGTGGTCATGTTTAAGCCCAATACAGAAAGCACAGCCTTTTAATGCTTGGTAATACAGGTAAAAGATTAATTTTGCTTCTTTTCAAAGTATTGCCTTGTTGCTGTTATTACTGTTTTTAATTGTTGTATTCTTTAGATAGTAGGCACTGGCAGAGACAGGAAGAATACAGTGAACCCAAGTCAGCCCATTTGATTATTTGTAACCACTCTGATTTGAGATTTGTTGAGATAGATGCTTCTGGTGACAATGAAATTGTGGATCATTTATGCACTCACCAAATATTTACTCTGAGTCAAGATATAAGATTACCTGTAAGATTGTTTTACTTTGTTTTCTGGTTTCCATTACTGAAATTTGCTACTTTTCAAAACCTTGTTTGATTCTGAAGACCAGTACACTTATTGTATTAATTGTATAAATTAGGAAATAATCATTTTACTCAGAGCTGACTGTAGAAGATCTAGAGTTTACAAAAAGGAAATGCCAGGAATTGATAAAAAAAGGAAGTATGTATAAGGTAGTAAAACTCACCTTATTTCTAGAACAAGAAAAAAAAATTTTTTTTATTTGTGTAGTAGGTTTATCAGGAAGCAAATCTCAATTTAGATCTCACTTTCTATATCTCCTTTTTGTTCTCTCCTAGACATTAATACCTGTCCCCAGGGGGAGGTTGAGGTGGACTTTGGAAGGGGCAACAGTGGGTTGAGGCTGCTAGATGGAGCCGATATGAACAAAGGAGACTGAGCAAAAGAGAGACTTGCAGCCCTTGAAAGGAATGTCCACCTGTCTTTGCTGTCTTGGCCCTCCTTTCTATTCCTGTGCTTATACATTCTTACAACTGGGATGTTTTATCACCTCCCACCACCTCATAATGTCTAGTAGAGTGTCTATCCTATCAGCTAACAATCAATGACTATTGATTAAACTGAATTGAATTCTAGGTACATATTAATAAAATAGTGATTTTCCTGGTTAAAACTGCAAAACATGAAAAGTGTACATGTCCTCCTTCTTCTGATCCCTCTGCTGAAGCCTCCCCTTATCCTTTCTGGGATGTTTTTAAACTCCATTCAAAATGTCCTTTATTCCCTCTCAATTTAAATTAATTAATTTATGTTATTTTTAGAGAAAAGACCTCCCTGTGTCACCCAGCCTGGATTACAGTGGTGTAATCATAGCTCACTGTAGCCTCAAACTCCTGAGCTCAAGTGATCCTCCCACCTCAGCCTCCTGAGTAGCTGGGACTACAGATGCATGCCACCACACTGGGTTTTCAATTTGAATTTTAAAAGAGCAAAATCTCAGGCCATGGATATCAGTTATTATATATAGTCATATATTGTCATATATATATATACATATATATGCTTATTTATATTCTTATTCTCTATATCTTTTCTTATATATATTCTTCAGAATATAAATATTCTATCTCCATTTTAAAAGAATTTGAGATTTTTTTATTGGTTATGAGAAAAAAAAATTATTCTAAGATACACACCCTTTTTTTCTATGCATCCATCCATGCAGGCAGTATTTATTGGGCACCACCTCTGTACCAGGCATGGTCCCTTGTGCTGGGGAGACAATGTTGAACAAGACAGACCAGTCCCTATCCCTCATGGTGCTTACGGACATGTGGAAGACATGCACAGGTTGTGGGAAAATCCTGGATGCCGTGGAAACCAATCAGAGGGACACTTACCCCGTTTAGGGATGCAGTGAAAGGGGGCATACCCCTGAAGAAGTGACATGTGATCTAAGATCTGAAGGTTGAGCAGGAGCTAGGCAAGTAAGGAGAGGGATGATAATATACTAGGCTAAGGGAACCATATGTGCAAGTGCTTGGAGGCAAAAGTGCTTGTCCCCTCATCCCTTCTAAGGAGCTGAAAATAATTCCAAAAAGCCAGAGCAGAGAGATATGAATGAGGTATGACCTTCAGATTCTCTTCAACAAATTATTAGAACAAGAAAAAAATTGTTCTATTAGCATAGTAGGTATATTAGGAAGCAAATATTAGTATACCTGGTGCCTACCTAGTGCTTGGGACTAACAGGTATTCAATGAATAAATGTTTTCCAGCTTATCAGCTGACTGAGTGGCTACTCAATACTAGGTAAGGAGCTTCAGATTTTGATTTCTGCCTTCCAATATCTTTTGGTTTTATTTGGGAGCAGGTGGAAATTTAAAAACAACAAAAGGGTTTTAAAAATCAAAAAAGAACTCAACAGAAGAGCAGGCAAAGGTTTAAAGGCCTTGAGTGAATGGGGGGAAAACCATGTGGTGGGTGGAGGAGACCCTTAGGAGGTTTGCTGGGGTACACAGGGCTGTAGCTGGAACCTGAAAGTTTCCACCTGGGGAGACTAAGTCAGAGAACTTGGGCACAGCCCCTCCGTTAAGCTATGGTGGCAAAACTGGGTAGTTATTTGTTGAAGCAGCCTTTGCTATCTGAGCCTGAGCAGCAACAGGCAGGCTTCTGCTGCTAGAAACTGTAGCATAGAACTGTAATATTTTCCACTAAAAATCTGGGGCACATTATCTGGCAGAGGTGCAAAAACTTGCAAATTAGAACTCTCCCAGGGACTGCAGAATATATGACTGTTATAGACATGGATTTTCAAATTGTTGTGATGGCCAGTTTTAATAGGGCCTTATGGCTAGGAACACATGCTTCAAAGCCAGTTAGACCTTGTTTGAAATGATGGTACCAGCAGTGTGACCTCCTGCAAGTTTCTTTACTTCTCTCAGCCTTAGCTACTTTATCTGAAAATGGGGATAATAATACCTTATTAGGGGTTATTTGGCTGTTTCCATGAAAAAAAAAATATATAGTAAGTACTCAAGACCATGCCTATGCTAAATAATAATAATATTATTAAGATACTAGTGATTGAGCCTAATTTATGGGGGTAATCAGACTCTTTTGGGAGTACATAACCCCCTGAATTCTTTGACTTTCCAAGTACCCATCATTCCCAGGTCTGTAAATGTGTTTTTGTTCTCAGTTTAGCCTTTTATCAGGATTCCCAAACTCACTGATTAGGCTGGCTTGTAGGCGCCAACCTGAAAAAGAATTTGACTTTCTCAGTATTGGGAAAATATTTGTAAAATAGTACAGTCAACAAATAAATATACTGTAGACTTTGAGTCGCTTTAAAAAAAATTGCCCAGGAGGTTAAAAAAAAAAAAATTCTGGACTCAAAATGTTAACTGGGTTTGGTTTAGTATTTGGACAAAGAAATCCCTGCTCTGAACTGAGCAGAGAGATAAGCGCCTTGACTTGCAATAGATTAAGAGACTTGCATTGGTGAGAACAAACCACGTCTGAGGCTCTCCCTGAGTGCCGCCACATTTAGATTTAAGATTAACTGCAGCCGAATGGTGGAGCGGCTGTTTGTTTTATGAAACAATCGCTAATGACATTAAACAGACGGAGGCCCTTCCAACATGATTGTTCATTTGCGATAAACTGAGAGAAGCCCACAAGAGATTGAAAAAGAAAACTCATAAGTGCTTCATTTTGAGGCTCTTACAATATTCTATTGGAGGTGACAATTAATGGAAGTGAATGGGAATCTAATTCAGAGCACATTTAGATCACGGGAGGAGGAGGTATGGCAGGAAAGAATCAACATGAATTTGCTTGCTTTTATATTTATATTAAGGAATCAAGTCATCATAATTTCATGACAAGTTTTCCAAGGAGGATTTTCTTTCTTTCTTCCTCTTCTTTTTTAATGCTGTTTGTTTGTTCAATTCTCTTATTTCTGCAGCTCCTGGGCTCCTAAATCTGGCACTAAGCATTAACTGTATTAAAGAGTACTATCTATTAGTTCAATTAGACATTAGACATTTACTTTTCAATGTATTTGAAGCCTGATTTGATTTGGGTTCAGTCATTTAAAATTAAGAGAGCAGAACTGTGTACAGAACTGTGTACAGATATCTGTGGCTCTGAAGTCTTAATTGCAAATTCAGATAAGGATTAGACAGGACTATATCTCTCTAGACCAAAGGTATTTGCTAATACCTGAGATAGAAAGGTTGTTAGATTCCAGATTTACTACTTCAAGCTCTTTGCCTTTGGATTTTTGTTGAACTTTAATATTTTGGTTGAAAACAACACAATTTGCACCAGCATTAAGAGTGTGGATGTGGGTAAAATCTCAAACAAGCCTCACTTACATTTTCATTATTTTGGTCTAGCTAAAAACTGAAATAGTGTTTATTTTTGCCAAAAAAAAAAAAATTGTCAAAGGCCATGTTGCAGCATTAAGCTTTTGTTTTATACACAAAGAAATATATTAATGAAAAGTGTTTTAAGTGCTTATTATAGAGATGGTTTGTTTTGAAACATGGGCTTTTTCACAGCAGTTTTACACTTCATTGTGTACCATGAAAGACATTCTAAGTAGAGGTTGTCAGTCTCCCATCAGAAGTAGAGTACTGCTGGGGAATGGAGCCATTTAGGATGTCACTCAAGCAGGACTAATCTAGAGTAGATATCTTATAAATAACCAGTAACGAAAAAACAAATCATTCCTCTCCCCACCAGAGCAGAGAGAATTACTGCTTAGGAGAAGGAAATCTTTATAATAAAGATTTACAGTCTGAATTAGTGAATTGTTTAGAGCAAAGCATTGCATAAAGTTGCAATGACAACCTTAGATAGGAGTTCTGGGAGCTGTGGAAATGCCTTTATGGGGAGAGGGAATGAGTTTAGAAGGACTCTTGTATACTGGCATCTCCCACCTTGGTCTTGGGGAGATGGGTGTGCGTACCCTAGACATCTCAGTTATGAGATATGGGCCTATTTGTGATAATATTTTTCAATCTCTACTCTAGGACATGCTGTTCCTGTTGGATCCCAAAGATATTCCCAAACCCAATGAGGACCATTCTTTGCATAGAGAATTGTTGTACACATTTAAAGTGTACAACTTTTCTATTACATGATAGAATATAATGAGAGTACTAAGAGTATTTTCAGCTTTCTGTTATTTCAGTGTCAACATTTCACTCTTTAATTTCTTGAAGTAAATACTGGCCTCTTTAGATATTTGCAAGTTCTCTAGCTTTGGAAATCTTATTCATAGCTCCCCTTCCCTGCCTTGTTCTCTTTTAAAGTAGCTAGAATGAGCTATCTCTCAATTCCTAGTGGGAAAAAAGGCTTTATTGAGACCCATTGTGAGAACTATATCTGTCAAAGAGAGAAAAAACCTGATTTTCTTGATTCTGATAAGTACAAATTCCTCTCGTTGAAGCTCCTGTTGTGTCCAAGTTGTGACGATATGCAGGGAAAAATGAGTAGGAATGCCTGGCTGGTTAAAATAATCTTCTCGATTCCCCACCCCAAATCATTCTCTTATTCCAGGACCAAGAAATGGCACATTTCCCAAACTCTTTGAACTTGTCCACCATAACATGTCATTCTGATATCCTAGAACACAAAAAGAAGAGAAAAAACCCTAATATTTATATATTGCTTTTTTTCAGTAGTTTGGTTTTGATGAGATTGGGAAGAGAATGGATTTTATTGAATGCCAGGGCTTTCCATTTTATTGCATCTATTTCCACACATGCCTGTGAGTTAGATAGAGCAGATGCTATCTACATTTTTCAGATGAGAAAATTAAAGTACACAGGCTTCCTTAAGATCTGGCAGCAAGAAGCTAGATTTATCTGGGGTACAACAGCATTCTGGGAATGCACACTACTTGGGTCCAAACTATTTCAGGTTTCTGGGGGAAAGTTAGTTTTTTTAGATTCCCTGTAATGTGCAGGGGGGCCAGGGTCAGGCAATATCTCTGGATTGCTACTAATAGGGACCCCTCATCCAGGAGGAAAGTATTCACTATTTAACTACAATCATTAGCAAATACAAATAGCCCCTGGAATAGAAGAAGTTGAAAACTTTTAAACAGTATATATTGCAAAGTAAATCCTTAGCATAAAAATGCATACTGTTTCCTGTTGTTTCTGCCATTGATGGTCTACACTAAAGGAAGAAGATTCAGTTCTATAAACATCTACTGATTGCTCTGATTCAGCTACTTGAGACTCCACAGAATTTGGAGATTGGGTTTTGGGGACTGGCAGCAAGGATTGAGTTAAAAAGGTCATTCTTTCCTTATATGTGGGGACCATGTGAGGTAAATATAAGAAAATAGGAGTAAAAAGGAATTTTATTTTCACCAACAACAGTATAATATGCTACTGAATATAACAAAGCTATTTTCTATATAGTATGTAGTTTGTATATAATTGATAATTCAGGATATGATGTAGTCACTTTGATAATTTAGCCATTTATTTAACCAAATGCTCCTTTTTACAATATACAGTAGCTGAGTTTGGGGGGCTCTAAGATCTAGAGTCCTGGTCTAGGTGGAATGAAGGCAAATCATGACTTGAAATTCACAAATTAATTTTTGCTTTAAAGGCAAATCATGTAACTTGCTACCACTCTGGGACGAATGACATTTAATATAAAACCATAATTCAGGAAATTACAGAACATCAAAAATTCACCAGTTTGCTGCTTTGAAAAAAAGTAAAGTCAGTTTTTATTTAAAATATCTTATTCAAAGAAAACAGTAGATGTGATAAAATCATGAATTGCTTTGGAACCTATAAAATATCCGCTATGCAGCCCCTTTCTCTTTATTGTTCTTTGTAAATGTGTTCATGGAATACCCAAAATATATAAACATGAAAGCTATACTGTCCTTCTTCCATAGTCTATCATAATCTGCCTCTTTTAAGAAGGCCTAGTTACATGTAGCAAATTTGATGCCCCTGTCATCATCTTGAAATATTTGTTGAATGAATGGATGGATGCATTCCCCATCTGTGTAGTCAGTTCTCAATTATCCATTATAATGGAGTTGAAATGGAAAAGGAACGTTTGAGAGTGAAATCCACAAATCATTGAGAAAGTTCATGTGATTCATTACTTTCAAAGTTTCCCACCAAATCTTTTACGCAACTAGATTAAAATGTGGCAAAAAAAAAAAAAAAAAAAGTTCTTTCTCTTTTGCCTGGTTGTACTGACTTAGATACTGAGGAATAAAATTTGAAATTAGTGACTGAAATAAATATATAAATAGAGCCTGGAGGCTGAATGATTATCTCTGAATCATTACAGCAGTAGCTTAGGCCAAACTCATTGTTTCTTATATAGAGTTCCTAGGCAGATATTTTTTAACAGTTGCTGGTAAATCTGAACTAAGGGTACAGAAGGAAAGATGCTCCCAAAAGGATGTCGAATAATAAAAGTTGACTGTCACCTTTGCAGTGTGATAGAGAGGGGAAAACACAATTTAAACGTTTTAGGAAATACTGAAAAGATACGGGACTCTAGAGTGAAAGTTCAAGATACTTCTGTTCTTTTGTAAAAGTTAATCCTGAGACAGCACTATATCATGTGAGTATGTGTGTAAGTGTTCTGGAGGGAAGGCCTGGGATTCCCCAGGGTTTAGACCCCTTGGTTAAATGTATAGGTTGGGTCAAGGTCACATTCATTTTGGGTCTTATATTTCAGAATATTTGGAAGGAAGAAGGTTTCGGGTTTTTGTTTTTCCTCCATCTCTTTTAAAATGTCTAGCTGCTTCCCATTAAGTTACTTTTGAAAGCTCTTACGTTTTGGGAAGAAAAAAATGGCAGTAAAATCAGCATGGTTTCTGACAAAAGGCCTGAGAGCAGCAATGGTAGGATAACCAAATGCCACACAGAGTTGATAATACTGAGTGGAGTCACAGCTGAGCAGAACAAGCCCAGGAAGTCCAACTTTATGTTGCATGCAAGATCACTGGTGACTGATTTTATTCCTGCTCTGAAGAAAAGGTAGACAATGCATGCACACCCGGTCCTTCTTACGACTCCCCACGTCCTCCCTCCTGTTATATCTGAAGCCAGGGTTTCTGACACTCTGATACAAAGTCATAATACATAATCCTTAATACTTCCAAAGGGTCTTGGCTTTTCAGCTAAGAAATTAGGTATGCTTTAAGTTTATTTGGACTATACCTATACACTTTGTTAAAGGGCTATACCACAGGAATGTAAGAATATATACACTTCTATGTATTTGCACAACTATTATAAAATATGTGGAAAGCCCAAATGCACCTCTGAGATTAACTTTTTTAAAATCAGAACATAGACTTAAGATAAAAGGAAACTATAAGCAGTAGCAGTATTAGTTTGTTGAACTCCTTTCCTGACATTTGCTTTCACTGTTTTTTAAAAGGAGGGTGGCAGTAATCATTAATGTGGACTTTAAAAATACCCTTTGATGGTTTTCTCTTGCCATGTCTCATAAATTCCAACCTTCTTTGATAAGAAAAGTGTCTGACATTACAGACCAGGCAAAACTCTCTGAACATTAATTGAAAGCATCCAATTGAATTGTCATATCTTTGCAAAGAAGTAATCATAAGCACTAGTGTGTAGTTTGAAACTTTCGATACAGGAATACAAGAAACATGTTTATGTATGCATAGGAAGTTCTAATGACAGGTACTACTGTGTGTGTGTGTGTGTGTGTGTGTGTGTGTGTGTATCAATATATAGATGTATGGTCCTTTGCCTTTGGTTATCATTTGCCCATGTTAATTGGTAATGCTTATAGGTTATAAAGACAGCAAAGCCACACATATTATTTCCATTAATAGAAGTGAGGCATCATCCTCATCATCCTGGTATAAACTTACTTGTGGTTCTGCATCTACCTTTCTTTTATTTTGATAACTTTTAATCTTGATAGAGAGAAAAAAATTAGTGAGAAGCCAGCAAAATATTCTTCTTGAACAGTTCTGTTCTAATCAGTGTAACAATTTTACTATTTTAATTCTCCCAACAGTCCGAGGAAGTAGTTACTATTCTAAGCCCATTTTATAGACGAAGAAACTGAAGTACAGTAAAGTTAACTAACTGGCCCAAGGCCAGAGAGCTAATAAGAGGCATGGATGGGACCCAGCCACTGTTCCAGAATACATGTCCACTATACTCTACTGTTCTAAAATACCCTAGTATAGGAAGAAAGAAATGTCTCAGACGCAAGTAATTAGTAACTACCATCATACTGAATCCATGCTGGGCTAAACAGTTCTTTGATTTGGCCAGTTTTAGTTCAAATGCCCAGAAGTTCTTTCTGAAGAGAATAGGACCTCTAGCAGTGTGTTCTGAACTGCTTTCCAGAGGTAAAGAGAGGTATGTTTCTCCTGTTTGCTTCAGGAAAGAAACATAAGTAAAAGTAAAGTATTCATTCCTGTCTGGCATTTTATCAACTTCACTAAAACACTTTTATTTTTTTTTCTTTAGAGGCAGCTGAGATGAATTGTTGCAGAGTGCCTACCTCTTCAATAAGAAATTCATTCTCTCCTGTCACATGCACCCATAATTTCCATTGATAGAACCTTTCAGAAAATGGAAATGAAATGTATCTGAAATTTCTTATACAGCTAGAAAGCAGAGAAAAGCGGAATCTGCTCTCTTGCTATTGAAGCAAAGGACAAATTATACATTTTTTTTACTGGATTTTTTACAAAAATACTTAACTCTTTTACATCTCAGTTTCCCAATCTGTTAAATGGGAATAATAGCCCTTCCAAGTGCCTGAATATTCTAGGTTTAAAAGGCCAAGTGAGCTTAGAATGAAAACATCTATTTTCTTTCAGTGCTGTGGCTAAGGACGCCTTGAAGTAACCAAGCCACAGAGCAAGGATGATGGCCTTTATCGTGTAGAGAGTGGACGACCAGATGGCAGAGCCCATTCTACATAATGACTCTCACCCTGGTGGTTTGTAATTTATGAAGTAGCCTTCTAATCAAAGGCGCCGTTGGCTGCCAGAGAGCTCAGCCACAGCATGGAAATAGCTTCTTCCAAAAAGAAAAAAATATATATATCAGCTGAATATTCTTCCATCTAATACGATGAACAGTCTAAAACACAAGAAAGGTTATCACCAATGATTCTGATTTTTATTTTGTAAACCTTGAGGAAAGAAGCGAAAGGACAGGTTATCTAGGGAGGCCTTTTTCCCTTGACTTTATCAGGGAAGAAACAGGAACTATTCTAGCCATCTTGTGTCTTTTGGGTCTACTGGTGGCTCCCAGGCCCTGATGCCTAAGCAGGGAGGAAAAAAAGGGAAAAGAATAAAGGGAGTGGAGGGGCAGGCAGTGAAAGGGCAGATGAAAGGGACAGGAGAGAAATGATGAAAGGGGTTTGCACAGCTGGGCTGAGGCAAAATACCCCCCACCAAATGTCAGTGGTTGCTCAGAGACATCAAAAAGGCATTGGAGGAATTTCTCTAATTTCCATAAAAGTTAAAATAAATCAGAAGTATGATGAATATGGTAATAATTCTGCAACCTCTTCTCACAGTTCCTAAGATTTTGTCCCTTCATCTCTTTTGCTGTGACTAGCATTTCTATTGTTCATGATCCCAGTTCTTTCTCTAATATGACAACAGCCTCACTAATCTAGCTATAGCTGAAGTCATAGTTTCCAAAGAACTTCACTTGATTTAGAGACATACACTGCCCCATTTTCTCTTAAGCGTGTAAGGAGACTAAGAATAACCCATCCACTACTTGGTGTTGGGTACATTTTCAATCTGGCATGCCAAAATTCCCAACTCCAGGGTGAGAAATAAATCTGTTTCTTTGAATAGCAATGAGAAAGATGGGTAAGCATTTTAAAAGGGTAGATGATGAGAGCGGGTAGCAGTGCTAAATGGAATTTTATGTTCTTATGAACCATTCAGTATAAAATGGTAGGATGTTTTCTGATTAGGTGATTTTAGCTTTTATGGTGAGAAAATGGTTAAACACAGAGCACTCTCCTAAGGTATTTCTTATGAAGCCTTTTCTTCTTTACTGAAAGCACATCAGGGAAATGGATGATGCATCTCATTTGATTCAAGTGAAACAGTTTAAATTGTTATGGCTTTGAGTTTGTTTTTTTTTTAAAAAAAAAAGGTAAATAGCTCTCTTTAATAAAGAACTGTATCACAGTATGTTCTTCTTCAGGTGGTGGCCTGGTGCCTATCAATGTATTAATTTGTGACATTTGATAAATACATGCCACTGGACAGTAGGTTGTCAGGACATATATTTATAAAGGGTCCTAGCCTATAGAGTTTTCATTTTTAAGCCAAGATCCTAGCAAGTAGCATCATCTCTGAATGAATTGTATTTAAATAGGGTTAGAAAGAAGATCAGTAAGGTAAGAAGAAATGCTTTAAGAACAGCCATTCATAATCAGAAAAGCCAGGAGATATTTTTTTAAAAGACCACAAACTATTAACTGAAGAACAGCTTTTTAATGCAGAGCTTTGAAAACTGGACATAGAATATCAACTAATAGAGAAAGAACAGAGGTAGCTTTCTTAGGAGAGAGAAAGTCTATCACAAATGGAATGTGGTACTGAGAGGTTGGCTAGCTGGAGGGCAAGCCACAAGTAGAAGAGTGATTTTGTTCTCTCCGAGGCGATGTCTGCCAGATTAGAAGCATCAGTGCCCTCTATTGTTCACAGGAGAACTGCAGAATTTCCTGAGAACACAGGCCAGGCATTTTTTGCCTTGTAAACAGACTTCTCTACAAACTGCAATGGATGATAATCAATAAAGCTGAAGGAAGGGAGGGAGGAACGGAGGAAGGAAGGAAGGAAGGTTGGTTGATTCATTTGTGGTCCTCTTTGTATTGTTTGAGCACTATTGTCCAAATGTTTAAAACATGAAATCTTTAAAATGTTTTTCCTAGACTAGCTATTTGAGTTTATTAACATAAGACATATTCCTCAGAAAAAAGGTTCAATTTACATTTAGTGATAGATGGGGACAAAGTTTATGATGCAAAAATTCTTCTGTTAACTTCATTATACTTTTTTGTTTGTTTTGATAAACCTCTATTTGCCAATTAGCATTTGACTAACTTAGATAGAAAAATGCTGATATTAATATCTAGTTTTCTCCTTTGCGTAATTATATTTCCGAGTAATGATTTCGATCTGTCATCGTCATGGAAAATATGGGTACTGGAAACTTTTTTAAAGCTAAAATAATATTAAAAATAGCATTGCTCAGCTATGTGTTTTACCAAATTAAAGATTACTGCAGGAATGACAACTTCATTCAAGCAAATCATTTGGAATTACATTAAACAGCTGCTGTTAAACAGCTGACGACAAAGGAGACCATTTTGATCTCCACAGCACAGGGAATCTAGCAGGGCGCTCCCTGCATGGGGTTGTGGAGAACATTGTGCTCCTGTGGACCCACACACAGCGTACTCCCCATCGCGCTTGTTGCCAAACACTGGGCTCTCTAATCACTTTGTATTCAGTCAGAGATCCAGGAAGTCCAAATCCAGCCAGACAAATGCAGAACAGCTTAGCAGAAGCAGCTTTAACAGGTGCCGTCGGTATGGTCTTAGGGAACCTGAGAGACACGACAAACCATGGGGAGCATTGGTCATTGGTGTCAGTTTGCCCAGCGCACTGGATGGCACCAGTCACTGAACAGCAGTTTGCCACAGAGACCAGTTAATTGATCCTTAAGTGATGGCATAACAGTGCAAAAAAAAAAAAAAAGTATTTAGACACCTTAACTGTGCAAGTTCCCGGCAAACAGGCTGCTGCTGGGTCTCTTGCCTGCTCTCCCTGCTCCTTACAGTGCTAGAAAGAGAATGGACTGGAATAAAGAGCATGTAGCCATGACAAATTAAAAGGGATGGATGAGAGATTTGATTTAAGCAGGTGTTGTCTTTCTACGTTGACCATAGGCAACTGACGATTGCCACCCCATAAGCATAGACTCAAATGGATGGGCCCCTCCCCAGCTCCGTCCCTGTCTATAAGGGTATGTGGTGCCCTCCAGGAGACCACACTCACATACCATGTTTTGAGATTATTTCTAGATGGAGACAACCACTGCACTCAGATGTGGACTTGCTTTCTGTGCGTCATCTGCTTCAATAACAGCACTTGATTTAAGTGAGTTTGAAAAAGTTGGCTGGCCTGACAACATCCTTCCAGATTCTGTCACTTTATAAACACAGGGATGACTTATATTCCCCACAAAAAAAATCAGAATTTGTGTATTGGCAAAATGTTCATGAACTTACTTGTGTAACTTGAGCAAACACAAGAGAAAAAAGAGGTTTCTGTGTGTTCAGATACAGCAAGTTGCAGAAGAAATTTGAAAAATCTGCATTAAGGTGGACAACAGCCTGTATAAATAGTTCTATTAATATTTAGACTCTTGGCTTGGTACTGATAGTAAAAGGGAGAGAGAGAGAGAGGGAGAGAAAGCAAGGCCACATTTTAAATTATTTGGAATTACTGGCAAAGTGTTTGCTTCTGCAGTTGGGAAAACATTTGACTTTCTTGTATGTTTTTCTTATTCTCCTACTACTGCATTAAAAAAATGGGGTCCCAGGCAGATTAGAGTAGCTAGGCATTCTGGTGCCACAAAATGTCCATTTCCATTCCGTCTGGGTAGCATGGATTAACTAGTGTGATACTTGTAACCTGTTCTGAGCAAGTGTGGATCTAGGCTATACATTGACAAGTGACTTGAGAGTCCACTGCTTATGAGGGATTCCAGCTTTACCCTCTGCTTCCAAAGCTTCTTATTTTCTAAACTTTATTTGTAAATCAATAATTACATCCCAATATAGTCCTATCTGAATGCCCTACATTTTAAGAGTAATAACTCTATTTCAATAGTATCTTTTATTAAAGTTCATGTTACCGACATCATAGAATTAATCTTTATACAATCACCTTTCTAGTTCATTTGCAAGAAACTAAAGCAAAGTGGAGTTGATAGAATAAGCAACATTATATGCAAAATGAGGGAGGAAACCTACTGGATTTTATTAATTATATCTTAGCCTCCTGAGCACTGTTGTTTTTTGAATTATGCCACATACTGTTTTCATAGATTAATAATATTTTAAGGTTTGAAAAGACTTTGTATAAATTAGTCCTTTTTTCTCACAGTAAAGTTGGTAGGCTGAGGCCTAAAATGATTGAACGATTTGCTCAAAGTCCACAAATTGCTCACAGCAGAACCAGAATTATACCAGTAAGTATTTTGGTATTAAGTGTTTATGGATTATTTGATAAAAATCATCATAAATATTTTGGAAGGAAATGCAATCATTGTGGGCCATATACCCAGTTGCTCTACCTTCCTGTGTCTGGGATATCCAGAGAAATCAGAGAGAAGCTGTGTTGCTGGGCATAGGGGTAGGGGAGAGGGATTTCACCCGATCTATCATTATATCCTTGTGATGCTATAAAGAACCTGTGCGGAGGAACAGAGCCGTATGAATGATATTGTGAGGACCCAGCACGTGAGACAAAGAGGTATATGAACACTGACATTATTCCCATCATATAGTATTGCCACAGAGTGAGGCAGAAGAATAAACACAGGGCTAAGACAGAAAGAAGCCTGGTGGGATGCGGGTAATTACTCTCAAGTTTGTCTCTGCCACTTATGGGTTGATAGAATCCCAGGCAATTTAAATGACGTCTCAGAATCCTTGTTTCATAATCAATAAAACTGGAAAACTAACATCATTTATCTCACAAATAGGTAAAATCAGATTAGGGGTGTGCAAGCATTTTTGGAAGCTTTAAAGTGAGATGTTTGTGCTAGAAATTAATAAAATAAAACAAACAAGTCTACAAAATACAAATTCTATGAAGCCTGTTTTATGAGTTCTTTGATGAGGTTTCCTTTGTTAAGTCATAATGATAATTACTGATAATAATCTAAGGTCTTTTGAATATGTTGAAGGAAAAAAATTAAGTTAAATAAGTCCGTTTTAAGGAAAATGGTTACAATTCCTTGCAAACAGGTATAGCACAAAATAAAGCAAAATAGTGTGTGCATGTGGGTTTACATGCTTCATTTATCTGATGAACAGACAGTTTTTGGAAAAAGGGACCAGTCTTTGTTTATTTAGCATTTGACAACTCTGTAAGAGCTTTAAGTTAGGAGATGAAGATTCAGTGCATATGTTTATTATTTCATCAAACATTTACCAGTTTTATCTATTTAAACAGGTCACTAATCAGCTATAGGATCTAAATAAATGGTATGACGTTCCAAGTGATACCTTTAAAAATGAATACATCTGCCTACATTTTCAAATTTGACACCATCATTCTATCATTAGGCAAGCAAAAATACTATGAAAATTAAGAACTTTAAGCAAAGAATTCTTTTAAAAGTTAGCTTTGGTAACTTCTGTTATTTACAGTTATGTGGATGTCATACTATTTGGGATATAAAACACTATATATATTAAATTAATATTTTGCCAATGAGGGCATTTTGCCTGTAAATATGAATATTTTATTAGTTTGGTATCATTTTTCTTTTCATCAGCCTAGTTTGGGCCTCCTCTATTATACATTGCTTCCATCTAGGAAAAGCATGTGTTGTAGCAGAAAGAGCTCAGACCCTGGCAGCAGATAGTCTTGGGGTCATATTCTGGTCCTGTCACTTACTAGCCAGGTTTCCTTGGATAAGTTAATGTTTGAGCTTAATTTCCTTCTTTTTATTTCTTCATAAAATCAGAATCATTATCGCCATAAGATCTACTTTTTACATTATTAAGATTGTTAGATAATTGCACAATAAAAGAAGGCTGTTATTATTTTTACATTATTGAACTTTTTTAAGGTTGAGCAAAATACTATAACTAAAGCTCTCAGAACAATGCTTAAGACATAGTAGGTGTTCAACAAATATTTTTCACTTCTCTTTGACACAAACTCTACATTAAAGCCTATATTAAACCCTGTATTAAATAATAACACCACATTACACTTGTATACTTTTTTACGATTTACAGAATGAGTTTGATACATAGATAATTGCCTTCTACATGAGGACTGAAATATAAATATACATCACCATAATACAATTTAAAGATAATAGCCATTCTTTATTGAGTGTGTCTTTTACAGATGAGTAAACTGAATACAGAGAGGTTAAGTAACTTTCTCAAGGACAAACTCCTAGTAATACACAGAGCTGACATGGAAACTTACCCAACCTCCTAACCAATTGGCTAACCAGCCTGCATTGAATACACGCATTGAGAGACTGGACAAAGGGAAAGGAGGGGGCAGGGGGAACCTCAGCCTTCAACTCAAGAGGGTAAAAACTCCTATGCATAGCACAGTGTCTGCAATAGAGAAAAATATTACTTAAGTGAATGAAAGAAGCAAAAACATATTGGGCATGGTGGCTCATGCCCGTAATCCCAGCAACTTGAGTGGCCGAGGCAGGAAGATCGCTTGAGGCCAGGAGTTGGAGATCAGCCTAGGCAACATAGCAAGACCCTGTCTTTGGGAAAAAATGGTGGGAAACAAACAAACAAACAAACCACATAGGTGTGCATGATGATGTGTGCCTGTTGTCCCAACTACTTAGGAGTCTGGGGGTGAGAGGACCGCTGGAGCCCAGGAGTTTGAGGCTGCAGTGTGTCATGGTTGTGCCACTGCACTCCAGCCTGGGTGACAGAGTGAGACTCGACTTAAAAACAAACAAAAACAAAACAAAACAAAAAAAGGATGAAAGAAAAGCAAAATGTGAAAGAATATAGCAAAATCCAGGGAGTATTGTCTTTAATAGGCACACCTCTAACTGACATCCCATTATAAAAGAAAAATTGAGACCCTGGGCTGAGTTCTCTCATGGCTCAGCCAGCAATTTCTTGAGGAACTTTAGACTGTTTTCTACTCTATCAAAATAGTTTGCAAACTTTGGTAAATAGAGCAGAAACATACACATTTGCTAATATGGAACCAAAGTTAAACCCTGCTCAGAGAACTACAGAAAAATGTATATGCCTGCCCTCACCTGGAGAGCTAAATGAACGGGTACTTGAGAAAACCTAGTCAAACGACATCATGAAGGCTGATGTAGCTTCAATGGCAGTAAGCCAGCAATATTGCTAGAAGAACAGATGGAAGATGGGACACATTTGTAGCCAAAAAGAGACTACTCATAGGTAACACAGCATGTATTGCCAGGAATAAAGATGGTGAGATATAGAAATAACCTCTACAAGTCCTATGTGTATGCATTTCTTAAAATCAGATTATTTTTAATTGTTGGACAAATTTTGAAAGTTTTTGCCTGAAATCTGTGTGTTTTTGGCATCGTTGGACCTTTGCTTTTAGGAGTGTGTACAGAGGGGTGTGTGTGTGTGTGTGCATGTCTGTGTGCACATATTCAAGTGTGTGGTACTAGACTCAGATGAGATGGAGTTGATTAAAACATCAAATGAGTTACCCTATGAATGTTGTACAGTTGATGTTTACTTCCCAAGGCAAGAATATGGGCTTGCATTTCTCCTGTGTGTAAATATTTTGTTTAGCGCCTAGTGCAGTGCTAACAACAATGTAATAAATGCTTGCCAAATATAGTATAAATAAATAAATTGATTTAACACCCAGAAGTTTCATGCTCTTTATTTTATTGCCGTTTGTTCAGAGGCACAGAGGAAGAGACTCTAACGGACAATGTATTTCTTACTCCCTCATGGTTCCTTATCCACCCAAGACTGATCTCTATGGCTTTGTTCTCTTAAAGCACTTAACCCTTTAAAACCCTCCTAGCAAAACTTTCTGCTCATCACTTAGATAAAAAGAGGAATACAGTAGATAAATGAACAGAATCACACTCCATGTGGCACCATGTCCAGAGGAATCACAAGTAAAATCTGTTACCTAATGGCAGTCAATATAGTGATTAAGAGCAAAAGTTTCCAAAAGCAGGATTAGAATTGTTTCTGCAAGTTACCTACTATGGAAGTTATAGTAAGTTACTAAGTCTCAGCTTCCTAATCAGTAAAATTAGAATGTTTCTGAAATGATTGTGAGGTTCAGATGAACTAAATGATGTAAAATTTTGAGCAAATTCCTAGCACATCATAAATCTGTGATACTTAGCAGCACTGACCATCATGTCAATGACTGTGATCACAACGACAGTGACAGTGATGATGATGAGTGTTACCCATGAATGGTGATGATGATGATGATGACAACAGTGAAGATGATGGCAATGGTGAGAGCACTTAGTGGCTAACAGCTTGCTAGAAAGACTCTCTAAAGGAATCATGGCGCAATCTGTTTTCTAATTTATGTTTCTGGGTCTAAGACTGCCTTCAAAACATGCTATTAGTTTTCGGAAAATTTAAACCAGCTCTCTAAATTAAATTACCCTGAAGAGGAATACTTTTATATTTTTTAATATAAGGGACTTTCTGAATTCTATGTCATAGCCAGAACAATGATTTCACACTGAGATATTTATTCCAGGGTTCTCTCCATGATCCTAAGAGTCACCTCAAGGAGGGTGTATTGTTTTATTTCAGCTGCATTGGCACAGTGTCCCACCATTAATAGCAAATGAATAGACTGTGCCTGTTTTGTAACTTTCATTTTCTACTCAATGGCTTTTCTCAGGCTTAGCAAATAAATAAATTTCCATTGTATGCTATTGTTGAAAAGTCATATTGTCTTAGATTTTAAAGCACACCTTTTATACAGAGGACCTGTAGTACAGCTAGCAGCCTCATTCCATTGGTCTCTAATAATGACTATCATGGTGAGACACAGTGACTTTGACAGAAGGAGGAATTCACTCCATTAAGCAAATATACTACAGGCTCCATACTTTGTTGGAGTTAATAATTTCATCTTTAACAACTGAAGCAAATTTGAAAGATGCTGCACCTCTCATTCAATGCCACACTCATTTTGCCTTGATCAGGGAAGTTTGAATGCTCCTATTTTGAAGTAAAATCTCCCTAAACTGTTAAGTTTGAGGGTTTTTTTTAATTGTCTGGGAGAGTCCAACACCAGAGGGCGATGTGAATTTGACATTTTTACTTGTTTTCTTGTACAGTTTACTTTTGGTGTGTAAACAAAATAAGCATATTTTGTGTTCATAACGATTCATTTTCTGAAGTTGTTTTTTCAGTAACTGCAATTCTACTTACTCTGTTCCTCTCCCACTTTTGCATTTTAACAAGGAATGGAAAGATTAAGAAATCAGTCATTCATTTAGCTGTCATTTATTGAGTATCTAGTATATGCAAGGTACTGTATGAAAGGGTCGGATGGAGTTAGGACAGAAATGGATAAAGAATCATTGAAGAAATATTTACTAGTCAGTTGCATACAAAGCACTCTACTGGGTACTAGTGGGAATATAAAGATGAACCAGGTAGTTCTTGTCTTCAAGGAACTTGCATTCTATTGGAGAAACATGATTCCATTATTCTCTTTTATCTTAAAGGTTGCTCACTTACCACAAATTTTTCTTCCCCCAACAGTCTTTAGAGACATAGCTCAGAAAATCTGCATCTTTTGCTCCTCTCTCAAGTCAAATTGGCCATGCCCTTTTTCAAGGCTCTAACCTACTTTATAAAGACATATCACATGTATACAGAGCATTACAAATGGATGTCCTTTAAATATAAGATGGTGGGAATAGCTGAGGCAAAAATCCTGGAAATAGGAATGCATTTGGTGTGTTCAGGTTACGTGAAGGCTGTGATACCCAGGCTCTTTGAAGCAGACTTGTGGGAAACTTGCCAGGAAAGAGGGTTTGGGTCAGGTTATGAATAGACTTGAATTTTCAGGTTAAAAGAATCTTGATTTTGTTCTGTAACAGTGGAAAATGTGGGGTAAAAGTACTTGAGAATGGCATATAGAATGAATTAGAAAAAAGCAGAAAAACAGAGGGAGAGAGACCAATGAAACCACCAGTGAGGAAATTCAGGCAGTTGGAATTTAACTTTGAGAATGTAGAGATGATTTAGAGTGAGAACCAATAGGACTTAAAAGTTGACAAGTGTATTCCAAGCACCCATGTACGAAAGTGTGGTATTTTTTGACATCAAGAGGGTTGCATGAATTCATGTGTTTCATAATAGTAAGAATTCAAAGCTTAGACAGCAATTGCCCAGCTAGGCTTGCATTCATTCATTTATTCATTAAACAGCCTGTTCAATAACATCCAGTCTGTCAGGCCCTAAGCTGTGTTCTAAGCATTCTGAGATGAGACAGGGTCTCTGCCTTCAAGTAGCTAACAGTTTAATAAGAGAAGTAAAATCACGTACAGATATGAAAATGCTAAAGGATGGCAGGATAAGAGATGCCTCCCGAGAGGAGGTGATCTTTCTGAGTTTCCATCTGGAAAAGAGGTATATGTGTGTGTGTATGTGTAGGGGGGTATTTTGGGGTGTGTGTAGGGGTGGGGGGCAGTGTTAGAAAGGGGTTGTGGGGTTGGTGTTTTAGACTGAGGGGTCCACACATGTAGTGACACAGGATTGTGAACAGGTATAAAGAAATAATTATAATATAAATTATAAATATAAATTATATAATATAAATTATAAATATAAATTATATAATATAAATTATAAATATAAATTATATAATATAAATTATAAATATAAATTATATAATATAAATTATATAATATAAATTATATAATATAAATTATATAATATAAATTATATAATATAAATTATATAATATAAATTATAAATAAATTATATAATATAAATTATAAATATAAATTATATAATATAAATTATAAATATAAATTATATAATATAAATTATAAATATAAATTATATAATATAAATTATAAATATAAATTATATAATATAAAATATAAATATAAATTATATAATATAAATTATAAATATAAATTATATAATATAAATTATAAATATAAATTATATAATATAAAATATAAATATAAATTATATAATATAAATTATAAATATAAATTATATAATATAAAATATAAATATAAATTATATAATATAAATTATATAATATAAAATATAAATATAAATTATATAATATAAATTATATAATATAAATTATAAATATAAATTATATAATATAAATTATAAATATAAATTATATAATATAAATTATAAATATAAATTATATAATATAAATTATATAATATAAATTATATAATATAAATTATAAATATAAATTATATAATATAAATTATAAATATAAATTATATAATATAAATTATAAATATAAATTATATAATATAAATTATAAATATAAATTATAAATATAAATTATAAATATAAATATAATATAAATTACCCTGACCCCAAAGAGCTTTCAATCCTCTGTTTAGACAATGTTCTGTTTTTATATCCAATGCTATCCCATTATGTTGGACAGTCTTCCCATATGGGGACGGGGGCGTGAAAGAAGAGAGAAGGGGGGACTGTGATAACTCAATGCCAGTTATATTTGAGAACCAATTTCGTATATGACTTTAAAAAATTTATCTGAGAATTAACACTTTAAATTCTGCCCAATGAAATAGTTAAATTCAGAAGGTGGAAAAATGAAAGAATGTCGATATATATATATAATCCCATTTTGATAAATGTGACATGGTAAATTCAAAGCCACTCCAATAAATGTCAAGCTTAATACAGGGGCACCTCTGCCTGCAAATAATCTCTAGGAGTGAGGAAAACACTACAAATAAAAAAATGGAACACTTTAAGTTCTTGATAATTTTTTAGTTCCTCTGTTGGTGATATAGAAAGGTGTGTAGAAAGCATTATTTCTCCACAAGCGTCTAAGGCAGGGTTACAATTTCTTTCTTTTTTTCTTTCTTTCTTCTTTTTTTTTTTAATGTTAAGCACGTTCCTTTGCAGGGCTTAGAAATCTCTCTCGTCCAAAATTGAACAAAAAAGGCCTCCCCTTGTGCTTTTTTTGTCAGGCTGATGAAGCTGTATAGAAATGTAAATGCAATATAAGAGATGGTAGTGGGAAGCTTGTGTTGTGCTCTTCTCTTCTCTGGGGCTCTCTTGTAAAATTATTCTCTGATTTTGCTGTGTGTGTGTGCACCTCTTGTGTAAGGGCATTTAATTAGCTACAAGTTACAACAAAGACTTTTGAAAGGAAAATGTATCTGTGGTGCAGATGCCTTTATTTTCATTCTGTGAACAGCTAGGTTTTTAACTCCCTTATCAAGAGCTGCATGAACTGCCCAGACTAAATTGGGAACATCTCCACACTGTTTGACAAATAGATTTTTTGTAAACTGATTTAGCCTTTTCATTGTTTGCATTTCATTATATAGCAGACTTCATGTCACAAAATCGGTATTCATTCAAAACAGAGAATTTAGAGATAGGACTGTAGCCAGATAGAAAATATTGCACAGGTCGGGGCTATTAAGCACAGAATAATAGCAAGTCAGTGATCCAAGAGGCTGTTCTTCAGCAGCAAAGGGGCTAACATAGCCGAGGTCAGCAGTCAGACTCAGGACTGAAGATGTGTCTCTGGCCACATTTACAAGACAATCTGCAGGGAACAGAGTGAGGAATGAAGGAGTCTGGCAGGATAAACTGTAGGAAAGAGACGTCTTTGCATCTCAAATTTCATTCTCCTGAGGGGTCGGAGGTGGGAATTTTAGCAGTTGAGATGTGTCTTGGTCTGTTTTGAAACATTTGCTCATCAGAGTTTGGGTTCCATGGCACATACAGGAGAGCCATATTAGCAAAATAGATTTTGAGAAGGAGTTAGCAGTGAGCTGGGTTTTCATTTCTTCTAAATCTTTTAGCTTAGACCAGTGGGTCTCAAACTCGAACATGCATCAGAATCACCTGGAGGACTTGATAAAGCACAGATTGCTGAATCCTATCCCCAGGGTTTCTCTGGGGTGGCAGGGCCGAGAATTTACACTAACAGTTCCCGGATAATAGTGATGTTTTCCTTTGAGAACTACTGGTATAAACTCTACATACCAGTCATCAGAGGATCAAATGATTTGCATTTTTAGAGCACCTATCAGTTAAACCCACTGAGCAATGAGCATTGGCAGCTCTTCACTGTTAACCTCAAATAGAAAGTCCAGAAGATCACAGAAGATAGTTTATGTGTAGGACTTGTCTTTGTTTTCTTTTTATTTAAAAAATAGCTTATGTAGAACTATGTTTATATCACATCTTATTCTGCCTGTTTCCCACAGCTGGGGAACTTTTTTTTTTTCACTTTAATGAATCTTTGGAGATACCTTTTATGCACTTGTCTCTCAGTGTCAGGATTATTTATAAAGAGAAACAGGATGCAGTTTTACTCTCAAGAGGCTTACAGTCATGGGAGAATCAGATAAATACAAAGAAAACATTAATAGCATTTGGTTAGTTGAGATGATAGAGGGATGCTGAGGTCTCTATCCTACTGGGAGCCTCCCCTGACCTCCGCTCCAAGGTAAACTAAGTATTAAGGATAAGTAGGGGCTGGTTGCAGTGGGACATACCTGTAATCCCAGTGCTTTGAGAGGCTAAGGTGGTAGATCACTTCAGGCCAGAAGTTTGAAGCTGCAGAAAGCTATGATTGCACCACTGCACTCCAGTTTGGGTGACAGGCCTGGGTGACAGAGTGAGACCCTGTCTCATAAGTAAATAAATAACAAATAAAATTTTTAAAAAGGATAAGTAAGATTTTGCTAGGCAGAGAGAAGTGAAACATTAGTGTGTATTCAGGAATCTGCCAGTACTTTGAGAGTCCTAGAATTTTTTTTATTTATAAGTGCACGCTGCTTCATCTTTCTCAGCTCTGGCATTTATTTTACTGTCTCACCATTTCATACTTTTCCCCTACTTAATCCACTTTTTCCCCTTACTACATTCTGTTTGACTGTTATTTTCTGTTAAATAAATAATCTGCATTCATTGTAAAATTATCTAAACAATACATAAGAATATAAGGACGAAAATGAAAAGCAACTAAATTTTATTGCCTTATGATACCAAAGATTTTGTTTAACCATTTCACATCTGTTTTTACTCTGAAGCATAGTATTTAAAATAGATTTTTACATTATACTCAGCTCTTCATTGATAAGCATTTTATAGTTCACTTTTTTCTCCTTAGTTGCTTGGCAGTATAGGACTTATTTTAGTAAAGTTTCATAAACTGATGGATCCCTGGAAATTTGGTTTCTCAGCATTGTGTCACTACAAAAGCTGGAGTCCACAGATGGTCTTCACTTTACCCTAAGCCCCTTCCTCAGCAGTTAACTTCACCTTTTTCCTTCTTTTTAATGTTGGCTGCAGTTTGAAACCCCAGTAGATCTTATCCCAAAAATACCACTGTATGGACCCCACCCTCGGAGATTTTCACTGGGTGAGACCCAGGCAGCTGTACTTTTAAAAAGTCTCCAGGTGATTCCAGTGTGGAACCAGATTATCTCATCCTATGATCACTGTTGGGCTTTGGGGTATCAGCATGACCAAAAAAAAAAAAAAAAAAAAAAAGTGATGTCTCATCTGCAGAACTAGTGAAGGTCTGGAATTCACTTGCATTTAGTGATTGGCATCTAACACAAGCCACTGATAGTTTTTGTGGGCTGTATGTAAGGACGAATATTTTCTTATATTTGCATCATTCCCAGTGAGCTTGGATTTATGTTATCTTATTTGTTTTCACAACAATCTTACGGAGTAAGCAGATAAGTTTATTGTTTTTTTTTTAATCCCTTCTTGCTAATTGTTGTTCTTAACAGATGATAAAACCAATAATTCAGGTACTTGCCCAAGGTCACACAGCCAACAGTCTGTACAGCCAGGATTAAGACGAGGCCATCTGATATCAAAGTTTCTGCTTTTACATACACTTCCTTTACATGGTTCAATAATGGTAAAATAATGATTCCAGGACCTGGGCTAAGTAATTTAGCAGTGGGTCTCAGTTGCTACTTTGGCAGCATATTGAATTCACCTGGGAGCCTTCAAAACTCCTGATGCCAAAGATTTTAAATTAATTGGCTGGGGCGAGGCCTGAGGATTGGAATTTTTCAAAGGTTGAAACCAATGCTATATATAGACCATTTCATTTAATCCCCTTAGCAACAATATGAGATTGGAGTCATCACCATGTTAAAAATGAGGAAACTGAGACACACAAGACTTCAACCCACCAGCCCGCCTGTCTACCAGCTAAAGAATAGCAGAAGCCAGGCTCAAAACAAGGGTGAACCACTGTCTGCAGCTCTTCTGGTCACCGTATCTGTCTCCACCAATTTTAAGGCTTTTGCTTCAAACTTTGAAGCAGATGCAGCTGAGTGAACCATGAGACATATACCAGCCAGAGAAAGAACTGAATTTAGAGTTTATAAAAGTTCAAGGACCACATTCCTGTCTGTAAACTGAGCCGTAGCAGCCAGCATCACTTTATTTATTAATTTATTTGGTATTTCTTGTTGCAGGATTTGATTTTTAAGACTCAATGTGTTGAAACATGAAGTTTAAAAAACGTAGGGGCTGGGGGTGGAGAATATATGAATAACAAAGCGAATTCTGAGCCATTTATTTTTAATAAAAGCTCTGTTCCTGATGATGAAACTGTAGACCTTTAGAGGGAAACAGGTCTATAGAGATCCTATTCTCACATCTTGGCATGTCCCAGAATGACCTGGAGAGCTTGTTAAAACACAGACTGCTGGGATCTACCGCCAGAGTTTCTGACCCAGTAGGTCAGGGGTGGAGCCTAATCATTTGTGTTTTCAACCAGCTTCTACTTGATGGAGATTCTGCTGGTCTGGAATCTCTGCACCGGTTCCCTCTTGTTCACTGAAGCCCAGCGAAATGCAGCAGCTAGCGCAAGGGTACAGATGACCAAAAACCATTCTTCCTCAACTGTTCTTTCTACCACATCTTGCTTCTCTGAGAAAGGGGGGAGCTTCAGAGATGGTATGTTTACCCTGACCCTAAAATTCAGCGTGACGTCAACTTGAGGGGATAAATATCACAGTTAAAATAGTCCTTAACGGCCGGGCATGGTGGCTCACGCCTGTAATCCCAGCACTTTGGGAGGCCGAGGCGGGTGGATCACGAGGTCCGCAGATCGAGACCATCCTGGCTAACACGGTGAAACCCCGTCTCTACTAAAAATACAAAAAATTAGCCGGGCGTGGTGGCGGACGGCTGTAGTCCCAGCTACTCGGAGAGGCTGAGGCAGGAGAATGGCGTGAAACCGGGAGGCGGAGCTTGCAGTGAGTAGAGACAGCGCCACTGCACTCCAGCCTGAGCGACAGAGCCAGACTCTGTCTCAAAAAAAAAAAAAAAAAAAAAATAGTCCTTAACTCCTTAGAAGCACCATATTTTGGATGGATCATAGGGTCTAGAAAGGTTACTCATTAATACCCTAGGAATGGGCATTTGGGAAACACCCCTCCTGTTCTCATCTTTCTCAAGTGAAGGTGAGTATAGTGACCCAGGAAAGCAAATATATGTATGTGGGTGTATATATATATATATTTTTTTTTTTTTGAGATGGGGAGTATTGCTCTGTCGCCCAGGCTGGAGTGCGGTGGTGTGATCTCAGCTCCCTGCAACCTCTGCTTCCTAGGTTCAAGCAATTCTCTGCCTCAACCTCCCGAGTAGTTGGGATTACAGGGGCGCACCACCATGCCTGGCTAATTTTTGTATTTTTAGTAGAGACGGGGTTTCACCATCTTGGCCAGGCTGATCTTGAACTCCTGACCTCATGTTCCACCCACCTCGGTCTCCCAAAGTGCTAGGATTACAGGCATGAACCCCGACTCCCAGCCTGAAATTTTTAAGGCTTTTTTTTTTTTTTTTTTTTTTTGACAGAGTCTCGCTCTGTTGCTCTGTTGACCAGGCTGGAGAGCAGTGGCGTGACCTCCACCAACCTCTGCCTCCCTGGTTCAGGCAATTCTCCTGCCTCAACCTCCCAATAGCTGAGATTACAGGCACCCACCACCACACCTGGCTAATTTTGTATTTTTAGTAGAGACAGGGTTTTGCTATGTTTGTCAAGCTGGTCTCGAACTCCTGACTTCAGGTGATCCGCCCCCCTCAGGCTCCCAGAGTGCTGGGATTACAGGTGTGAGCCACTGCGCCCAGACTGAGAGTGTTTTATCTACCCTGTGGATTGTGTTGCTAAATATTATAGCTGACTAAATGAGAGCCAGTATTACAAGAAAAGGAACCCACCGCTTTTTTTGCAATGGTTTATTTATAAATATGTAACTTTCTTCTCCAATAAGAGCACATGAATTAAGTATGGTAAAAATAAACAAAATATTTACATTTACTTTCTTTACATCTTGAAATACTGATTAGGATTGAATAATTGAATAGATTTAACTGCTCAATGACGGCAATGAAGTCAATGTTGGGGCAGAACGTGGGCAGTACTAGAAAGCTCTCACCACAAAAAGAGCCCTTTAAAGCTAATATTGCCTTATTTAAGCATCTTTGCTAATAGGGAAAGCAACATGTGGCCCTGTTTTCTCCCAGGATCTTCTTAGCAGTAACATACCCAGGCCCCAAAGCACCTGGTAGCGTGACAAAAAAAAAAAAAAAAAAAAAAAAAATGCCCTTATACTGCAGGCTAGCAAAATTATAGAGATGAAACAGAATAATTCTGAAGAAAACACAAATGTCTGAAAGCTGTTATGTTGTATGGGTTGATCATAGTTCTATTTTATTAACAAGGGAATCTTTGAAAAACTGTAAGCAAATATGGTAGTTTTAAAGTTGAATTATATTTTTTTGGATTGTTGTTGCTTCTGTCTTAATGAGGAATGATTTTGCTCCTCTTTAAGTCTCTTGGTTCCTTAGCTCAGATATCCTAGAATTTTACTGTGGTTGTATGGCTGGGAAACTTGGGAAAGAGAAAGCAGTCAATTTGGAGCTATACCTAACCAGAGTAAAATTCCTGACAGAGAAGGGAAATTATTGAGACCACAAGATTCCCCCTCCCCCCCCCTTTTTTTTTTTTAATTTTAGAGATGGAGTTCCGCTATGTTTGCAGGCTGGAGTTCAGTGGCTATTCATAGACAGGTGTGATCACTGATCATTGATCATTGATCACTGATGCCTTGAACTGCTGGACTCCAGCAATCCTCCTCCCTCAGCCTCCGGAGTAGCTGGGACTACATGTGCACGCCACCATGCCCAGTGGTTTCCTTTTCGTATTGTACATTTTCACTAGTAGGGCAGATCACCTGAGGTCAGGCATTCGAGACCAGCCTGTCCAACATGGTGAAATCCCGTCTCTACTATAAATACAAAAATTAGCCGGGTGTGGTGGCGAGCGCCTGTAGTCTCAGCTACTCTGGAGGCTGAGGCAAGAGAATAGCTTGAATCCGGGAGGCGGAGTTTGCAGGGAGCTGAGATTGTGCCATTGCACTCCAGCCTGGGCGACAGAGTAAGTCTCTGTTAAAAAAAAAAAAAAAAAAATCAATAAATGCAGATGTTAACTTTGCAGCATGAAAACTGAGTGCTGTTGGGCAATCAACAAACTCTTTGAATCTCAGTGTCATCTATAAAATGGGGTTGATAATATGATAATAATGAAGTTTCTACCTGCTACAGCAAGTTGTCGTGAGGAACAAAAGGAGCACGTGTGAAATTGCCTTGTTAATGTTAAATTATAGCAAAAATATTGGGTATTCCACTTGTTTTTTTTTATGTTGACAAAACCTTTTTTTCTTTTCTTTTTTTATTTTTTATTTTCCTTTTTTATTCCACTTCTTAATTAGAATGTTTAAATGTTCTAAACAGCTAACTTTTCTGTCCATATTTTAAACATATAAAAATTAAAAAAATATTTCTTTGTTAAATTTCACTTCTTAGTTTAACGTTCTGATTTATCGAAGGATGAATTAATCCATGTCTATTCTCACTAATGAAAATGGTCTTTGATTTATTTAGTTTCCGAATTCAACTGGTAACTGAACTCTTGCTTTTCGGTAACACAGTTTGATTGGATAAACTTTCGTTATCCAAATAGCTGTGCACTTAGTTACAAACTGTAGGTGAGATAACAGCCCCAGGATTTCAATGTCCTGAGTACAGGCCTCATGCCCCTCCCCCATCACCATTCCTGGTAATTTAATCTACCACGGAAATGGGAAAGGAATTCTTTGTCTCACTCTTTTTAAAATTGATACATAATAGTTGTACATATTTTGGGGGTACATATTGAGTTTTGATACATACGTATGAATGTGTAATAATTGAACCAGGGAATCTCACTCTTTTTTGCATCCAAAATGTGGTTTTCTAGAGATAACAGTTGGCTCTCTAGAATGTGATATGTTCTCATCAGGGCCTCGCTCTTGCAATGAAATCATCAAGCAAAACACACAGGTCTTGTTTTAAAAATTGCAAGGAGTAAAGAGAGGTAAACAGCAGCCTAAAAGTAAGACCTTTGTCTTTTTCTGCTGATTAATTCCCTTCTTCCTCTCCCCATAAGAGGAAAAATCCACCTTCCCACTGAAAGTATTCAGTGTTTACTGCTGCTCCAGTCATACATCTCATAGAAATAGGAACTCTGTGACCATTCTTCATGGGATCCTTGTCAACATTTAACCAAAGAAATCTTTAGATAATGAAAAGTACTTAAAATCCTTAATATAGAAATTTTTATGTTGCATACAAGAACCGTTTTTGAACACTTAAAAATATTTGGGTTCAGGACATATCTGGGATCATGATTTTTAAAAGCACTTGCTGTCAGATTAAATGAGAATATGTTTCCATGTTACCCTGGGAAGGGTCACAGTTTTAGGTACTGATATGGCAGCTTTGTTTGCTTTTGTTTTAATAATAATTGTTTTCATTATCCAATACTTAGTCAATATGAATATTTACAAAACATGGAAAATTAAAAAGTAGAGGAAGAAAGCAATCATTCTACATTGCTCCTTCTTAGCTATCAGAAGAATAAATGATGATGAAGTGCTGGTGCCCCTTAGTATAGCATGGAGCAGGCCTTGTCCTCAATCCTTTTTTCCTCTTTTTATCTTTTTCTACCAACTTTCCGCCTCACCATTTACCTATTTTTTCCAATCATCTTATCTCTTAAATTTTTCCTATATTACTCTAGTTACCTGGCTTGAATTATCTCATTAAATTTGGCAGCCTCCCTTAAAATGAATAATTAACTGAGTAATAGCATTGGTCATTAGTTCATTCATTCATTCACTCATCCAAGACATATTCATTGTGTTCCTATAACATTGACAGGAATATTTCTTGAGTTCCATTACTGGCCATGGGCATACTGTCAGGCCCAGCCCAGCTCACAGATTACAGTCAGATAGAGTTTAGTGTAGGGAAAGGTGTGGCCATTTAACAAAACTGAATCCCTGAAGGAAATGATAGTTAAAATGTGCTTATAAAAGGACAATAATTAGCTGGGGAGAAGACAGAATTTATTTCTACCAGTACATTCCCAATTCTTTTTAAATATGTACCTTTTTTTCTTTCTTTTTTTTTTTTTTTTTTTTTTTTTTACCTTTCTAAGCTTTTGGAGAAAGTAGAGGACCATTTGGTTTATTGGTTTACACTTGGATATTTATCTCTTAGGTTCAGAACTCCTTTGGCTTTTACTGGACCCGTGTCCTCAGAGAGGTCAGATCTCTGTCAGAGTTCTATGCGCTAGTATATTGTCAACAATTGTGACACTAACATTGGTGTCTTGTTGCTAACGAAGCACTGGAAAGGGGAGAAATGTAATCTTTTCTAATAGGAGCTTTCCTACTACCTAGGTATGTAACCTGGGTTAAGGCTCTTAACCATTCTGAGCCTGATTTTCTTTACCTGTAAAGTAACCAAGCTGGACTCATAATCCCTATGGTCTTTCCCAGCCTGTAATTCCCCATTGGCCAGACTTTATGTGCTGCCATAGATTAGTGGCCATTCAATGTAACAAGAGCAAAGCCTTGTGAAGAAATTGAGTTCTTGGGATATCTGATCAAAAGAGCTCCTAGGTGAATGAGCTTGTGCTTGGGATAGTAATAAAATCAACAGCATTATTGACTGAACTGCTAGAGTAGAGGGATGTGGAAGAAGTGTCTTAAAGGAAGAGAAATGGAGTATGAGCAATTTCTCTCTCCCCTTCTTTCTGGTAAACAATGTACAATTGAATTCTCTGGAGAGTCAGCAGAATCAGTTAACTTTCCCAAGTCTGTCTTCCTCATCCCCATGCAGAAAACATCAGGGTAACTTTAAGGGGAACATCTTTTAGTTTTCCCTTTCATTACATGCAGCCAATGTATATGTGGCAGTATGGCAAGCAATTCATAATGTAACATACTTGCACTTCACTTTCTTTTCTGTATCCGGTATCTCCCACTCCTAGTCAGAGATGGAGGCCAAATGAATTACAATGCCTTTCTCTTGCATCTCTCTGTTCAGTTTTAAAATTTTGTAAAAGAATTTTTAAAGATTTAAAAATAATATAGCTAACATTTATGGAAGGCTCACTAATTGTAGGATGACAATAAAATGTATTCTCCAAACGGGGGCACTATTGAGGGTGTAAGAAGGTGCTACTGTAAATTGTTATGCTAGGACAGCAGGCACAAGCCAAAATTTCCTCAGCCCATGGGATCATATGGTCCCCAAACTGGGGCCAGATATTGTGCTAAATTGGTTTAACCTGCTTAATCCCCATAAGAATTCTATACGATTGTTATTGTTATTCCCATTTAGTAGCTGAGGAAACTGAGATTAAGATGGGTGAAGCTGACTCCAGTACAAAGCCTCATCCCTCATAATTGGAATCTGAACCCAAGGCATGTTCCAGAATGACCTGTAATCCCTTGCTCTAAAACCTTCTTCCAGGTCTGACAAACACACATCTCTAATTAATTTGCCTTGGTTGGGGGAAGGGGACTCTTATCAAACATAGTCATTTATAAAAAGAAATCTTAGAAGTGTGTCAGAGAGTTCAAACATCAGAAAAAGTATAACTCTTTAAACCTGTTTATATGGATACCAGATGTTAATATCTTACTTTTTTTTTTTACTAGTCCTTTGAAAATTCGGACAAAAGGATTAACACAAGCCACAGGAAAAGGGAGCTTTTAAATTTGTATTGAACATCCATATATGTCAGGAAAAAAATACATTGTGCTTTTTTTGATGTTTTATGATATATATATTTTTAGACTCAAATATATTATATGTTGAATGGGGTGGTTAGGATGGGTAATTTGATCATTTTACTGCTATCAAAGCATGGATTGCTTATTCTGGAATCTGTCATGTTTGTTCCACTTCCCCCTGCTTCTCTATCTCCACTACCCGCCCCCGCCACCTTCCTCTCAGAGTTAAGCTACCCTTTATTTTGGACAACACTATCACACACATGATTGAGTCAACAATTTATGGCTTTTAAAAATAGGGATTTTGTCCTCTCTTAGGTTTATTGTTTATCATAGTCATCTTTCAAGTGAAAAGGCTAATTTCCTCTTTCTATAGGAATATTTTAAGCTTGATTATCATAATATTACAGCTGCCTCAAAAGGTCTAAAATGGGACATTGACCTTGAATGTTTTCTGCATCTAGCTCATGGTGCTTAACATTCAGGAAAGAATATAACTGCAACTCATTTATTAATGTATAATCTCAAAACGTTAACTGTTGCTCTGTAAATACATGCCATGCAGATTATAGAAAGCTTGTAGGATACTGTAAAATGCATTTGGTATCTTACCAGGGTAAGTATGATGGAAATACAACCTAACTAAAGTCAGTTTTCCCATTGGAGCTACTGTAGTTTATAATTTAATTTTTACTGACATTTCACCATGTGTATTATTAGTTTGACAAAACGAAGGTGAAATAATCCTGAATTAATTAAACAGAAACTGAATTGCCTCTATTAGTTTCTGTCTTTCTCTGATTCTTTTTTTTTTCCCCCTCCAACTTTCACAAACAGTAGGAAGAGAGTTTAGTGTGTTATGGAGGTGAGACAGTTGCTCCCCAGAGAATGGGCTTTTTTTATATATAGGCTCCATAATTTGGGAATGGGATGGATTTATAGGACAAGAGGTTTGTCAAAAGGAAGGGTTTTTATTAGTGCTTCTGTGGAAGCGATCACTTTCAGTAGAAATGATTGCTTCTTGCCAATCGAGACAATAATTTAAATATCAAAGCCTGTGCCCTAGAAATGAAAGGCAACAGAAAATGAGGAATGACGAATTGATAGAGGGCTGGTGGTAATATAGTGTAAAGTAGTCATCCTGACTTCGAAAGAAGTCTGCATGTTCTCAGTGGGAAAGGTGTGTTCTTAAGCAGGTTTATAGCACAAAAGAAACCCCAATTTTCAGATGAGGAAATGAGGGACAGATAAGTGAGGCGACCTACTCATGGCCACACAGCTCATGAGGAGTAGAAGGGAGCCTGGTGCCTTGCTTCTCATTTTAGGTTCTTTTCCCAAGGTTGTCTTTTGGAGTTAAAGATAGTAGTTTGTAATTGTCTTGGTTTGCTTTTTGTAGGATGGTATATTATACTATATATGATACATTTAAAACAGCAGGGAAAATAGTTCAAAAAGTTAAACAGCTTTTCAAAGATTTTATAATCCTGAGGAAAGATTACTAGGCAATTTGAAAATCTAAATTTGTTATGCCTTGTTTAGTTTTACATATTTAGTAAATGATGAATGTGTAATATAAAATAAAAACCTGCTTCAAAAATGACAGTGATAAACTTGAACATTTTAATGAAGGTTGGCCCTGTTAATTTTCAGAAAAGAAAGGTAGGAGCTAAAAATAGCTATTAATATGCAATAACAGCAAGACTAAGCATTTCTCATCACCTTCTAGCAACATAAGAATTCCTAGTTAGAATGTTGCAGGAAATGATTCTGACTTAAATGTAATAAAATGTCTGGTGTATATGACTATAGGAATCTTCCTGTTGTTTCCACTTGAGCTTTGCTTGTTTTCATTCTGTTCTTTGAAATAGAAATGAAGTATATTCTCTGCTTGGTGACTGTGCATTAGTTGGGGACTGAGAATGAATTTGTTTGGATATTTATGACTGCATTGTTTAAGGAAGAAGAGATTGAAACTATGCATACACTAAGAGCCTGATGCATAATAGACTGATATTAACTAATTTATTAATATTCTTTGTGAAACAATCATGAGAGATCCTTTTGTTTGGTTCAGTTTTTCTTGATTTGGGTAGACTCCTTGTGGTAAGATTGTGAAGTGTATAGACTGGGAATATATGTGTATCCTAGGCTGTTTATCTGTTTGTTTGTTTTTTTTTTTTCCAGATTTTTTTTGTAATTGAGATTCTTGAAGGTTTAAGCTCAGTATTACTCATGGTGCATTTATTTCCCATGATTATCCATTGTTTTCTCCTGCAAGGTGAGAAAAATCTGGGACCAGGGAAGTTTCTTGAGATGACTGAGCTGTGTATTTGTAAAATATTCTGGAAGCTGTCTCACAAGTTTAGTGAAGAGGATTTTTAAAAAATTTTAAATTGGTTAAACTGGATTCAAGACAGTAAGTACAGTCTTTAGGTCCTTGACTTGCACAGGTGATACTTTGATCCCAAGGGGAAAATATCCAAGTCTACAAACCTAGTACACATCTGGTCACTCAGAAAGCAGCGAGCTCAGTGAACACTGCACCTTGCATAGATGAAATATGGTTAGTGAAATCAGTGGGGATGACACTATGTATGTTTGTACATGTATCTCTGTGAGCACAGAAAAATGACTTACGCATGAGTCTAAATATCTTTAAAAATATACACCAGTGAAGTCAAATGGATCATAATGAGGGCAAATAAGTACCCAAAGGGAAATAAGAAAATGATGGGAAATTAAAGATCACTTGTACGAAATTTGGTGACTTGAGGTCCACCGGTAAATACACTACAAATCTTGTCTTTAAAAAGCCATTTCAAAGGAGTAATAAAGAGGTTCTGTCACAGCATAATGCAAAGAAACTGAACACAGTACAGGATTCTGCACCGGTGCAAAATCGGAATGCATTCTTTGAGTACATTAAGATGCATTGAGTACATTAAATAATTTATATTTTTTAAATAAATATCCATAGCCAAAGCAAGAAGGAAAGTTTCTTTTTTTTTTTTTTTGGTGTATCTTTTTTTAAAGTACGTGCAATTGAATCTATTAATTACCCTGAGAATTTTAGTTTATTCAGATATCATGATAGTAATCATATGAATCAAAGGATGTTTTTCTGTCTTTGTAATGCAGTATTAGCTTCCATATTTCTTTGAGTGTATTTTAGAAAAATCATGTTTCTTTTGCAAAATGCCTGTTTTATTTATTTTTTAATTGTAAAATGATTACATGTCTTATTTTACATTGAATAGACAATTTTTTTTTCTCTCAGTGTCTGCAGAATGCTTGGATTTTCTTCTACATCTCAAAGCTCTTTTAATTCACTGCTCACAACCAAATTTACATCTTAATTGCAGAGTTCACATTTAACAATATAGACAGCATAATGCTACTGGTAATTAAGCTTTTACTACCTGCTTTTATACAGTATTCTGAGGCACAGTTTTTGCTATGTGAGTTCTGATCTAGAAACTTTGTATGCATTTAGAACACAAATAAAAGGAATTAGGCCTATATCTTAGATATAGCCAAATACAAGGCAGTGAAATTGCTTTCTTCTGTGGGGGGACCAAATCATGTCTGTCATTTTTATATTCTGAATTTTAATGTGGCTGCTCTATTTTAGTGTTTTGTTTTTTTTAAAGACCTAGAAAATTTGAGAGGGTTAAGGGAGTTGAGTCCTAATTTAGTGAATTTAACATACGATGAATATCTGAACTAATTTATTTTGATCTCAAAGATTATACTATTTCTATCATGTAGGACTTAAGATGTAAAAGGTTGATAAGCAGTAGAGCTGAATTATATCAAAATTGTGGGTTTTTCACTCTCCATAAGGTAGCAGTTATCTCTTTGCCATAAATAGCTGGTATCTATTCCAATGTACATTTGCTAGTATAAAAAAATCCTGTAGATTAAAATAAGACCTAAGCAAACTCTTTGTTATATGGAAATTAAAGACACGGTATACACAATTGAAGGAGGAAAAAACACACTTGTCCTCTTATATCCTCCTTTTATTTTTATTTTTTTGAACACTTTTGATTGAGAATTCTTAGTTTTATAAATTATTATCTGTTTGAAACTAGTTCTTATAGTGACCAGACTGTGTGATGGTTTATAAAATGTTTCTGGGTTGATTTTTTTTAAAGCATATAGGGTGCCTTATGTATAGAAACAAATATGTACACTGTGTTTTATTTGAAAGCAGGATGTTTTGGGTAAAATCATATATAAAATTATATGCCTCCTAGTTTGGAAGCTTGTATTGAAATATATACATATAATTAAGAATACTTTTAGTGCACTGTTTAGTAATGCTCTCCCTACAAAAAAAAAAAATGCTGTCTTTATTTTGTCAAAATGCATTGAGAGAGATTTAATTCGCTATTTACCCCCACAGCCCTCAGTCTCCCCACCCCTAAAACTGAAGAAGCCAATTTGTCCTGCGGCTGTTTACCTTTGTTTTGAAAAGCTATGCGTTGTATCTATATGTAAAGAGACAGTCGCAGGTATAGAAAGGTTTACACATATAATTTACTTAGGCATTCTCTCAAATTGTATTGTCACTATCTCCTCTTCTGTAGTTGTGTAAAACTGCATTCCACCTCAGAGATGACGATCCCAGTTCACATGCTCAAACAATTTAGAAGAATGCCTTTATTATTATTATTTTTAATGCCCAGCATACACCAGGAAAACAGGAAAACACATGATTAGGAATACATGAGAAAGTACAGCACCAAATAAGCAGCGGCCCCCGGTGTAATAAAAACACAGACAACGGCAGGACAAACTTAATTCTCTACCTTCCGCAGAATCCTTTCCCAAATTAACTGAGAGTCTGCGTGAGTTCTCCTTTTCAAGGCAAAAGAGATCTTAGGTTAGAAATCAAAGGCAAATCCCTCCAGTGCTTAGAGAGTTAAGTTAGTTATGTTTCTTTTGTAGCTTCCCAGAAGAAAAAAAAAGAAAGAGAGAGAAGGGAGGAAAAAAAATCAAACCCGAGAGTGTGTATTGGGAGCGTTTCAATCGCTCCCTTCTCCGCTCCCTTTTTCTCTGCCCACTCTCAGTTTCCAGCCCCCTTCGGCTCTCTGCACCCTGCCTACCTGCCTGGCTCCTCTCGCTCCGTGCAGCCTCCCGTTGCCTCCCTCCTGATTGGGCAGAGGCCCCCCAATCGGCTGCGCGGCTGGGCCGGTGGGGCTGCATATGTAAAGCCCTACTTCATATTAATAAGCTCCAATCGGGGCTTTAAGTCCTTGATTAGGAGAGTGTGAGAGCTTTGGTCCCAACTGGCTGTGCCTATAGGCTTGTCACTAGGAGAACATTTGTGTTAATTGCACTGTGCTCTGTCAAGGAAACTTTGATTTATAGCTGGGGTGCACAAATAATGGTTGCCGGTCGCACATGGATTCGGTAGAACTTTGCCTTCCTGAATCTTTTTCCCTGCACTACGAGGAAGAGTAGGTACCTTTTTTCTTTCCTTTTTAAACTCGTCGTGGGGGTGCGGGGGTTGGGGCGGAGAGACTATATCTTTACACACGATTCAGGTAATGCCCTGGGTATTTTGTGTGCACGAGTGCTTGTTTGTGTCTGTCTTGTGCCTTTTGTATTGAGGGTGATCTCCTAATTCAGTAAGTCGAGAATTGTTCTCTGACTACAATGTTACCTTTGAGGCAAAGCTCAGTGACTGTCAGTAAAACAGCTGTGTGACAGTCACTTCTTATTCAGGTGCTAAGAATAGGCACTTGGCACAAATGCTTAGTGAACTGTTAAAATGCATCTTTTACTAGGACCCATTTTCCCAAGGAAAGATGTTTTAAAATACAATATTCAAAATGATTTATACTATTGAGTGCCTCTTATGTATTTGCAGTTTGACAGATATTTTCAGCTCCTTGTCATTTCTTACCGCGCAGAGTTAGAGGCAAAATTGCACATTTACTAATTCTCCTTCAGAGAACAATTTAAAAACTAGCCCTATGCAATTCTGAGCTAGAACAATGTTATTTGCATGGTTAGCGTTAAGTCAGCACTTAACTGACAAATCAGTCCATTAAGTAACATGAGATTTTCACACATTATAAATATTTAAGGGGGGGAGGAAACTAAAGAAGAAACAGTAGTGACTTTAAAATTTTCCCCTTAAATACTGCTCAGAGTGTGGATTTGTCTCGTTTATTGTGTCCAGAAAATATAGAAAAGTACTTTCGTTCTTACAAGCAGTTTAATTAGTATTTATGGATATCTTTATGCACATGGAAATATATGTTTAGATTACTAAAGGGGGGGAGTGAGTAGGGGGTATGAGAAGTAAATTAGGCATTTTTGTATAAATGAGTAGGTGATAAACTTAATTTCAACCTACTGTTAAGATAAAATGTTAGTCTATCACGAGAGCTGTCACTGGTTTATCTCCCTTTCTGTTGAGTCAGTTATATTGCTTTGCTTTCACATTACAGTAATACCAACTGTTATAATTCTGAAAAGAGTGCCCTTGGCAAACATTTCTCTCTATAGATTGTGAAGAAAATATCAAACTCTAGAAGATGAGGTAGTGCATTATAGGTAGATGTCCACTAGCTGTCCTTAGTGACTGCATATTGCATTGCTTTGTAATTAAGTAAGAGATGAAAAGTGACTTGCAGTCTCAGTGGCTGCTCCTGTATGTTTGAGCGTGAGTGTGAGTGTGTGTGTGTATGCACGCTCACACATGCACATCCACCCACATCCATGCTCGCACAGGGAATATTAGCCAAGAGATGGATTTAGGAGGAACTGAAAGATTATAAGGCTGTGCTTGCATCAGTTTGAAACACTCAAGGGAAGAAACAACCTTAAGATGTGTAAAAATAAAAATGAAAAATAAACAAAGGTAGGACTGCCCACTCGAGTGTAGTTTGAAGGTTAGTGTACTTCGGGCTGTAGAATTGGAGAGTTTAAGACGTCTTCGTGTCAGGAAGACTGTCTTATCCAAGCACGCCCAGATTCTGAACTTTCTCTTGTAAATAAATAAAGAAAACAAACTTTAAAAATCCCCCAGAGGCTTCTTTTTGCAGTAGTTTCCTTGAATTTAACTTCTTATAGCTAATTTGAATAATTCGTTTAGATAAGCCTCTTAAAGCAGATGCATTTAAATGAAGTCAAGGCACATGTCCTTTTGGCTTTGGCGCAAGATTCAAACTAGCTTTCTTTTGGGCTCAATTAAAAGTCATCTTTAAAAAATACAGATTTATTGTCTGGATGCGGTTCTGATGGTTACGTGGTTCACTGGACAGACAGAAAGATCTAACGCTAAGCAACGCATCTGCCTCTCTGTCTCAATTAATAAACCACAGAATTTATACATGCTATTAATATTCATAGTAATTGTACCGGGTTAAACCCCATCACGTGTGTGTATACACAGAAATGAAACCAGAGTTATACAGTTTTAGAGGAAAATATTGGACACTTTCTGCTTTGGAGGCTGTTAAAAAGATTCATACCATTTATTGACCACCATTAAGAGAGCTTAAAATGTTAACCTCTAACTATGTATTTTTTTATTTTAGGAAATGTGCCAGCACATTAAGGAACATAATACTTGAAAGCTTGTTTCACATTTAATAGCAGTAATAGCTGATAGCATAAATAGATGAAAATAATATATCTGCTCATTTTGACATATGTGTCAGTCTAATCATTCTAAATGAGTGTGCTCATCACACGAATCTCTTTCAACCTCTGATTAAAATGTAACATTGACTACAGGATTATAGAGCGGACTTAATTTTACTGACTGTTTTAACAGTTGTCACAGCTGCTGGAAGAAGGAAAGGCAACTGAAACACTCCAAAACAGACAAGGCGAGGAGGGAACAGTTTAGTAAATTTCAGCCTGATCACTGAAGTCCAGACATTGAAAATTTAAGTTTCGTGTTTTAAGATTCGTGTTTGGAGCTACACAAGTTTTATTTTGTATGTTTCACTCTTTCTGTTTCAGGGTTTTCATCTTTTTTCTTTTTCTCATCTCTTCTTTTTAAAATCTATACTAATTAAAAAACAAGACAATCCCAAAGTAATTCCATAATGTCAAATTATAGGTGATAAAATAGGCAGAAAGGAAAAATTTATACAGTAACAGTAACAACAACAAAAAAGCCGAGATCAGAGGGGATGCCTTTTTCTTAGGGAATGATAAGAGCGTGGCCAAGTCACTTTAGATGTGATATTATTTGAGAACTCTGAACAGACACTTTAAGTTTATTTTTTCATGTAAGAATACTTAAACTCTAGACTTGGAGCTCACATGACTTTTCTTCATGTTTTGTTTTTTATTTTTTTCCCTACAAATCTTGAAAACACCTGCAGCCTTAAAGGTATGTGGTGTTGGTGGAGTTTTCAGATGATTTCTCTGTAAACTGCTTGAAGTGACAACCAGCTGCAATTAGTTGTGAGCATTCTTGAGCTGTAGTTTTGTAACCTTGCCCATTACATTACTAAAGTGAGCGGATTAATTCTATTTTCCTAAAAATTTAATAATCATTGTACATGTTCCAAACTATATATAGTTGAAATGGCCAGATGACTAGTATTATGTAACATATGATTTTCTCCTTGAAGTAAACAACAAAAAAAACAACTGTTCCTGAGTTAATGAAATATATATTGAATGGGAGTGGTGGATAAATGATGGGTACCCCATGTTCCACTAGCCCTTTGTGTCAGGGTATTTATGTATTACCCTATACACATTTGGTGGTAAATTTAAAAATCCCTTTTTTATAGAAAGGACTAAGAAACAGCTTTCGTTTCCTGGGCAGAGCTAAGGGTGATGGTGTTGGCTATTTCTTCTTACAGTGATGGTTTCTCATCTTAATGTGTTTATGGCACTGCTGCTTTATTTACTGAGCCTAGTGTGTTGCAGCGGTAATTAACCCATGTTATTAGCAAAGCCCTTGTGGATATCCATTAATTCTCTTGCATGGATGATCATTTTTCTAGTGTTTTCCCCAAATAAGGTATCATTGTTCTGTTTTTTTTCCCTAAATTGATGGCATTTGATATATTTCTTTGATTTAATCTGACCTGTAATATATATTGGCCATTTTACAAAGAATAATAATTAACTCAGCTTTTAAAAATGCTAATAGAAGCAGGAGGAAAGATTTTTTGTTGTTGTTCTTTTTAAAGTGAAAAAAGAAAAGAAAAGAAGGTTTAAAAATAATGCAGGAAATCAGTTTTAACTCTAAATTTTTCAGAGCTTACAATTTATAACAATTTATATCTTTGAGGTATTTTAATCAGTTTTTTTCTTACTTAGTTAATAACACTTTAGGCATTTTTGTAAAATATTGAGCCAGCAGAAAAATACTTGTGCTTCCTGGCTGAGAAAAGATAAGGACCATCTCATTAGCCGGGCCATACTTTTGCAATTAATTTTAGATACCTGGTGCTATTCATCAAAGAGGGAAGCTAACTTCTCTATGATTCTATTTAACAATACTTTTGCAATACCTCACTCCTGCAAGAATTACAGACAAAGAAGAAGCCGTTCTTTTGGAAGGTAGGCATAATGCCCAATCTCAAGTCCGTATCACTTACGAAAAATTCCTCAACATTTGTTTTAGCTCAATGACTAAAGAAAATATTTCTCTGTCTTACTTGTAAAGTGATGTTAAGCACTGAAGGTTTTGCTTTGTATTATTTTATAAAATAAATTATATGCTGATGAGAGATACTTTTTCATACAAATGGCAATTAATAGCAATGATTTCTATTAAACCAATTAATATCAAATAAACTTTTTAGCATCACTTATCCAGCTTTTAGAAATAAGAGGAGAGGATCTGAGAGATCTCAGTAGAACTTTAGAGTCATTGCAGCAGATAAGCTTTGCTCTGAATTTTGCTTCATAGCAAATTCATGGAAGAGAGAAACAATACAATGTTGATCTGTTTTAAGTGCGTATGAGCTCCGGCCCTAGCCAGCTCTCTGGAGAAAATCTTTGATTACACTGGCCCAGTTTGTTCCGTTTTTATCTCTTTTACATCCACTGGCATTGTATTAAATTGTCATTGTCCTAAAGCACAAGAGATAGAATGAATTGCAGTTCTCTACATTCTCTGACAGTGAAATATTTAGCCTCTCTTTCTCCAATCATACTTATGTGTATATTTGATAGTGCAAGGATGACACCAAGCATCTCTGCTGCTTGACAATCTTTCCATTGCATTTTGTATGTTTTTGTCATTGATTTTTTTGATAGCCATGTATATGTGGATATACATGATCTATACTATGATTAATAAATAAATACACACATGGTACTTTAAAACTCAAAGCAGTCGATAGGATACCCAGGAGTATATTTGTGTGCATGTATAGTATGCATGTGAAATATGCATGTATGTGGGAAGAGGTAATGTATATGTAGATTATAGGATTACTTATAATGCTGCTAAAAGTATTCATGTACATTTATATAATAAAGTAGATCTCAAGTATTATTCTAATCAGTTAGTTGCCAGTTAAATTTGCCAGGCATGATTTTAACCTGGAATTGGTATTTTAGGTATTTACAGATCTGATTTTAAACTGAGTTTATTTAACTACTGTGTATTAGACAGGTAACAGGTAACCTAGTAAGTCAATTTGTTTCTGATTTTAGAATTTTCACATTATTGTCATTCATGTATTCAGTATCTGGAAATCATAAATAATTTGTAAAATAGGAAAGAAACTACTGATATTAAATGTATAATTTAATGGTTTGGGCCCATATCCAAGAAACAATTGTGAATTCGCTCTTGGCTACATTCTTTTCCTACCCAATTGGGCCTGACAAATACATCTTAATGTAAAGCATGATAGCTTTCAAACAAATGCAAAATATGAATTTCATTTATCTGTACTACATAAACATATCATTTGCTCTTTTTCTAAAAGCAAATATATAAAATTAATAAGTATTATATTTCTATAAAGTACATTATAGATTTCAGAATTATTTAATTTTATTCTAAGAGGTAAGTTTAGAAGTCTGTGAATTTACTTAGTAAATGACTGTTGAGAGAGAGCACTTATGCAATTGCTTTTTCTATTCTAATTCTTGTTCTAATTCATATTCTTTTTAAAATTCCTAGATTCATTGCCTACCTTTATTTATTTGCATAACATTTTAACAAATTTACTGCTATTGTGTTTTTTTAAAAATTCTGCTAACCGCTTCTTTATGCCAATCTATCAGATCAAAGTTAGCTCCTTTATTATCTGAGGGTGGGAAATGACAGCCTTTTGAAGGATTTACCTGGCCTTTTATTCTTGTTTCAAGTTCATTTTTAGTCTTGTACTTTGTAAGGTCTAGGAAACCTTAGCTAGTAAAATAATTTCCATTCAGAGTTTTAGCACACACATCTCTCCACTCTACTTTTTCTTTCCAGAAGTGACACATGTTTCTTGTCCTATGATTTGGACAATATTTCTCAGTATTTTCCAAATGTGTTTTCTAATCCATTATCCAGGATTTTCCAAATGTATCTTCCACTCAATTATCCAAAACTATTGAATTGAGAGAGTTTAGATTTATTGAGTGTTGTACATATGTGTGTATATACGCAAATTTCCCCTTATAATGTTTAAAAATAATTTTAAATGTTTGAGGACAACTTGCTTTTGATGTTTTGATTTCTTCAAATGATATGTCATTTTAATTTATGACAATGCATGTATACTTGGAAGGTAACTTACTAAGGCAAAACAATGAAAGAAAAGGTACAGTTTTAAAGAAATTGGCTTCTTTCTGGTCAGTTAAAGTCCATTTCAGTATACTGGCAAAGATCTATATGTGCATTTGAATGTAGCTATAAACCACGGAACACTAACAATTAGAAATACAACCTATGGCTATATGGAATTCTTTCGAACAATATAGAAAAGGAAAACACTTGGTTTTGGCATTTAAAAAATTTTAAATACCTATTAAATTGCCAAAACTTACAGGGAGCCTACTTCAGATTAGATTAAATTCTAAAAGAAGAACTGAAAAGTACATTTATATTTTAATTATAAAAAATAATCTTTGTCATATATATTCCTCTGTGACTTCTCATTTTTCTTTGAGTGAAACAAAATTTCATATATACTTTTCATCATTTTGGTTGGAAGTACACATTATGTGTAATATGCTTTGGCAGGACTTACCTAGCCAAAGAAAACAAATTAATATTGGGCATACTGAGGGCTGTCAGGCATATCACAGACATGTCAATTTAACTTTGCTTCATTATACACCTTTTCTGCAAACAGTTGGCTAAGATGGTACTAAATAAAAGGGAAGCTACCAATAAATTCTCATATCAGATTGATGGCTAGTATAAATGTAATGAAGAAACAGCTTGCTTGCTTACTTATCTTTAAAAATGAACTGTAGGAATACAGATAGCATAGATAACAATAAGTTTCCAAGAAAAAAATAAATTAGGTTCATTTAAATGTTTCTACTACCTTGAAAGTAAAATAGGTTTAGAAAGACAAAAGTCTCTGAAGTGGTGAACCTCAGTTGCTCTTATTTATGAAGTAAATAAAAACTTAAAGAAGTGAAGAATTCAAAGGAACATGGACAATCCACCTTTATCAGGGGGCACCTCTTTTTGTTGCACTTTGCATACGTTTTCTGGAAAACAAAAAAATCTTACGCTTTCTTTTTGTATGGCATATTCAATATGCAAAAACAAAAGAAAAATAAAATATAAATTAAGAACTTATGTACAGAAAATAGGCAGAAGCACACTAAATTCTTTTTTTTCCATGATCACAACAATACCTTTGTAAATGTTAATTTCTTTTTCATCTACTCTGGAAAGATTTTACTCATTTTTCATGGCTTTTGAGAATTTGAACAAAGCACTCATTAAAGAAATATATATTTTTTTCATACTCACAATGTGAGTTAAAATATCTTAAAAGGATGCTTTTCAAGGCAGTTATTATGTAACAATATTTATAAGAACTTATGTTGCTTTGAAAATAATAGTAAATGCATATTAGTCATATATCCAGAACTGCATCCAAAATTAACCAAAATAACAGGTCATATAAAAAATTATAGTCTGAGGTACTCATTAAAGAGAAAAAAAAGAAACTGTGAGGTTGTTCAATTGATTGCCCTTTGCCCTCCATAATTCCAAATTATCCTAGTACATTAACTTCTCCAAAAATGTAAGATGGGCATGTTAAATTGTATTCATTTTCCCATAAATAAAAGAATATTCTGATAATTTTTAATTTCTTTTCAGCCATTAATCCATTAAAACAGATCAGATATTTTGAGGAGGAATATCATACCCGTAACCAACTGTTCATGACCAAAGAAAGGGAAAGATGTATATGGTTGGTGAGAACCATGTCTTTTTCCTATGAAAAAGTGACTGTCTACAGTTGGTGCTGGGTCCTATGAAATGACGGAAACATCCCTTTTATCCATAGACTTGAATGAGACCTGCCTCATCAGTCATGGGATCATAGTGTCACAGATGGAAAAGCAACCATCAGCTGAATTGTACTGAACTACACACTTGGCTAATTCATCTTATTGCTCTACACATCTAAAGGAAGGCTCATTCTGTTCTTGGAGTCTAGACAGCATCAGGAGTTGGGCTCAGGTGGGAGCATGTGGCCGCCTTTTTCTGTTCTCTCGTAGTCATTCAGCAAAGGGAGGTGAGGAACAAATGGACAATTTATGCACAGAAGCTCAGGCAGAGATTCTTTCCTAGGGTCAGGAATTTGTTGTTACTCAGTCATTCAAGTAGATTTCTGATTTCTCTTATGCTCCAGAAATGTCATTGTTATCTTTCATGCTCCAAAGTACTACCCGTAAATGATTAGGTGTGTCTTTCAATTCGTATGAGCCATGACCTAGTTTAAGCATTTTTTAATAGATAGAAATGGAGAACAGATCATCTATTTACATTAATGTGAATGATGATTCTTTTTTCATGCCTTTATATTGAACTATTCAGTTGGTTAAGTCTGAATAATAAGACAAATAATAAGAGGTTAAAAACTCAAATTGTATTTTTTTATTTCTTTATTTTCTTATAGTGAACAAAACTTTAATGTCTAGAGCATTTATGAGGGTTTTAATGATTGGAAAATCTATCCTGAGAATGTGGTCACCATATGTGACAGCCTTGCTTTCTATCTTGTCTTCAGTTTCTGGGGTAAGTTCGGTGATATTGTCTATTGTCTTCCTTTGCTTACGTTATAGAACTTCTCTGCTGCCACATTGAGATAACCTGAAGTGTGGGGGGAATGCCTGCTAAGTTCTAAAACACTTTCCTAAACACCTTCCCTTCCTCTATCCCAGCAGTATTTTCCTTTACAATTTCTGTTTCTATTCATCTGTTTTATTAAAGGGTCATTTACTTTGGTAAAAGGTAAGTGCATGATATTCACCCATATTTGCATACAGAGTACACTTCATTTTCCCTCTGAATTCCAAAGAGATGGCCTTCACCTTTTTATATTTGTTTTTCTTTTTGTTTCTGTTTGTAGTGCATTCTAGTTGAGTGCTTTTATAGTGTTTTCTTGATTGTTGTCAGTTTGGGATACTGGAGGCTGACATTTTTGCTAAGTTAATGTCACAGCAGAAAAACCTATGGTAAACTGGAATCTGGCTATAGTGCATAGAAGATACAACTTATGTTTGATTGTGTGTAAATACAGTTAGTTAGTTGGGGGTTTATCAGATAGCTTGGCAGAAAGAGAGAGGAGCAGTACAAACTGTTTTCAGTTAACTGTGCTGTTCATACACCTGATAAGATTGAGAGAGCTTTTCGAAATGCTGATAGGCTTTGAATAAGAAAAGAATAATCACTTCTACTGGCACCAGCTTATCAGGAATGAAGTAAAATGCCAACACTGTTACATTAGCAAAAGTAAATGTTTTAGACACTCTGTGCCTTTTTTCATTCAAGTTAAATAGGAGGGGTGCTTTTGAGTGTGCTGTTATGAGTAGAGGGATTTATTACCTTGACGAAATTACAGGTGAATATGTTGATAAAAGAAACTTCAGCATCAACAGCAGCTTCTTTGATAAGCAGGTGCGTCTCTGCTGTACATTCTCTGGAGAAATTAAGTACTCCTTTCTCCACTCCAATTCTATTAAACATCATCTCTGATATTAGAAGATGCAGTTATGCCCTATGTCAATCCAGTCTCCCTCTTTTTTCAGCAGATGGGTTACAGGTTTTTGAAACTTAGCTGATCAGACTTGTAAAATGCTAGTGTGCTCTGGTTAAATAAGTTAGGGCATCTGTGAGTTGTGCTGAACGAGCAAACTCCTACAGGAGAAGTCTTTTTTTTTTTTTTCAAGAAAGGAATGAGATTAATTATAAAGTTAGGATTCTTTAATGAGAAGATAAATGTATTTGTCCAAGTAATAGTCCATCTTAAAGCACCTCCCTTTGAAAAAAGAGATATTGGTTTTTTTCTTCAATACAAACCATTAACTCTCCCAGTTCTGCCATTTTCTCTTCTTTGTAATTTGACGCCTACAAATAATTTGGCGTATTCAGATTTGATAAATGATAGTGCAAGAGCAGATTGATTGATTTTGGATTACTATTGATTACTCTCAATGAGATCACTGTGACACACTCAAATCAATAGTATTCGATTAAGCAAGGCACCACCGTTCTATACATTCAGCAGCAGTGGGGAATTCAGGAACAGAATGTTCACAAGCTGATAAATTGACAAAGCGTTCAGCTTTAAATAGCCCTTTGTTCAGCACTAGTTCCTTAAAATATATTTCATTGGAAAGTTCGTTTTTGCAACTCGGGACCTTTCTGTGGAAGAAAGGTCATCAGTTTAAGGTTTATTAAATTTTAACTAAAAACAACTGGGCTCCATTTAGGTGTAAAATAATTTAAGTACTTACTGCAGGCAACCTTCATGCTTTTGAGCTGTTGCTCAAAGGTTTCATTCTTTTATGAAGATGTCAATTGTAAAAGTAAAAATGCATCACTGGAAATGTAATGGTTTAAGATTCAACGGAAATAAAAATTCCTGCCCGAGGAAAGCACTATAATCAAAATAAGGTGGTCTTCACTGTCTTCAGAAGTGGGCAAGCTTAGCAGCAGTGCTGGGAGGCAGCAGCAGGTAGCGCACCTTGATCAAGCGCACAGCTGCTTATATTTTTCTCCTTCTCATCTGAGGGTATTCATCACGTCGCCAATACTACATGCAAAACACTAAATATCATTTGATCTGAAAACCGCCACTACTGCTGATACACTGAAATCTTTTTGTCCTGAGTAAACTTACAAAGTCGATGGAAAAAAAAAATTATCCATGTCTCAAATCCTTTAGCCAAGGACCTCGAGGATAAGATTTTCTATCATATTCCATTATTGTGCAGTCTTGGCACTTGGAATGAAGCATTTGCTCTTCCATTATACAGCATTGCTAAGTGGCTTCACCAAAAGGGGACCATATAGTAAACACTCCATTGAATACGTAAATGTTCTTACATGCAAAAAACTTCATTTCACATGAAATGTTTACCACTAGGGCCTATGTACCCAAGCCCTTAATAGGTTCCAGTCTTAAAATAGACTTAGATAAGTTCTCTCATTTTGATATTAATTAAAAAATTGATATGGCTTTCTGAGGGAAAAAGCAATAGGAAGGTCAAATTTGAAATCTTAAAATTCCTTGATGAAACATCAGACTTTTTTGAATGAAAGCAAGGTAATAGAATTCTAATTATGTTAGAAAGAATCATGTGAAGTTGCCATTTTTGTAGGTCAAACAATGGTCAAATATCAGTAATTTCATATGATTCAACACAATAATTGAATTTATTTCTCTGCCGTTCATATTCCATAATCAAATTGAAAGCAACAACTTTTTTTATTATTTTTCTGATGGGCTGTCACAGATGATGGGAGACACATGAATTCTATCTACAATTATACCAAGTATATTATAATATCATTTTTAGCAACTTCTTTTCTCTAACATCATTAAAGAGCTGCCAAGTATAAAGTACTGTACACACTGAAAAAGTATACATTTATCTGATATGTCTTCTGTGGTTGCTTAGCTGCTTTTGAGAATCCATGTAAAATTTGCATCTGCTGAGGAAGACCATGTCACAAATGCCAGAGAAACCTCCTATTAGAACACAGTAGTGACCCCCTAGAAAGAGCACATTGCTAAGGGTAAAGGGTTTCAAAACAAATTGGGGAAAAGATACCAACACCTCAAATATTTCATCCTCACATTCATTCGTTAAGAGAACCTTAATATGCTAGTTAGTGCTTTTTGTGCTTCCCCCAGAGAAGTATTAAAACTGTGCTCCATGAAATCTGTGCACCACTGTGGAGCGGGCAGCTGCAGAACTGCCCGAGTTGGCAGTGGAGCCGAGGATGCTTTATTGGCTATTGCAGTCAGGAAAGGTGCTCCAGGAGTTGTAATAAAATGATCCCAGAGCCACCATTTGACCCCCAGATGTGCAGCTCCTATTGGAGCTGTCCTGCAGTGACCAATAGGAGCTTTCCTTGCCCACCTGCGGCAGAACCTGGCTCCCAGATAGGAAGGAAATTGGCTCGGTCGATAGGTAGGAGGGAGGGGCTCTGATGCCACCACTAGAAATGTCAGCACAAAGGGCTTCTTAACTTAGGGTCACGTCAGGACTCAGTACGTTTTTCTCATTCTGGGTAAATGCACGACAGCTTACATCTTGTTTCAACGAGAAGGGTGGGCATCGTTTACTGAAACTTGATTGAGCGAATGCCTCTGCCTGGTCCCACTGTCAGTCTTGGAGTTTTCCCTTAGTAGTGCATTTCCCCCCTGTCTGTGGCACTGAATTTGATTTATCGCTGGTACTAAGATCAAAAAAGAAATCATTCCTTTTGATGTTTGCTATTAGGCGCATGCAGTGCAGCGGGGTGGGGGCGGTGGGAAGAGAGCAGTCTTAGTACACAAGTCACTGTCCTGGTCACACCATGGACACCAATGGCAGAATATATTTATTCTCTGTTCACTTTGGATGCAAAATTCCATGAGTAGAAAGGTTAGCCATGGAGTATTTTAAATGAATAATTATGTTTAAGTACAGATTCTTTTGCTAAGGACTCAAAGTAGTGACTCACATGTACACCTGATTACAACAGCATTTTTTAAAACTGTATTTGCATCAATTTTACCAAAAGACATAAAAAGCTCAGGAATATAAATAACCCAATGGCGGTCAGACTTTTCAAAAAAAAGCAATTGGTTGCCTTTTTTTGTTTAGTGGCAAACTTGGGACATTGGAGCCTTATCTGCAAATGACAGAAAAGATGTTGTGGGGTTGTTTCTCTTGTCTCCTGGACCCTGGGAAGGCTTTGTTTCCAGCTCTGTACAGTAGCTTTTGTCCAGCTTCTTCGTTAGTTTTAGTGGGATTTCTCTGAGCAGCGTGAGCCCCAGCCCATGAGCAGGCTGCTAGTCAGCAGCAGGTGTGAACAACATAAAACAGGATTAACACTGAACCGAAGTGTGTACTAAAAACAGAACCCCTGCCTTGTTTTTTAAAAAGACAGCAGGACTGGAAGATAGAAGCCACTCTGGACTTGTACCCGCCTTGTTTACTAAACAGTGTTCAATGGGCTATGTAAACGGCTCTGTTTAGGTGCAGAGAAGGCATGCGAGGGAGCATGCACTCATTTTCTCTTTTTTTAAAACTATAAACTCAAAACACATGCAGAAAATTCTTCTAAGACTCTCAGAAGAGAAAAGCAAAATAAAACAAAAATTAGGTAAATCCTGAACCAGGATTACAGGTTAATATTGCAAAGACACTGTCCTTATTTACAAATTTGGTGTGTTGTATTTTCCAGCTCTAAAAAAAATTATTGTTTCATTTATTCTAAGATTTTTTTGTGTGTTTAATTATGTGACTTCATTTATATTTTCACCGAGGTCAGCAAACCACAATCAGTAATTTCATTAGAGAGTATACATACTCCCTCCAATTTTTTTTTTTTTTAAATCAGCACTACCTACATAGGAAAAAAAAAGCTGACAAAAAAATCATAGTTAATAAAGGGGTCTGTATTAATTCAGAAAATGGATCATTGCATTGAATCATGGCATTTGAGTCACTTTGTGAATATTTTGTTTGGCAAAAAGAAGGGGGCATTTAAAAGTATGTTTCTCTTTTTAAATTAAACTAATTCTAGTATATATTAGATTAAAGGTTGGATATATGTTTTCTTTATTAGGTTCAGAATAACATGCATTTTGAAACTTCAGACTTGGCCATATCCAGGAAAAGGTCTGAAATAAGAAAATAACAATTTAATTAATTAGAGAAATTGAATATATATATATATATACACACACACACACACACATATATATCTGTACACACATGCACATACGCATAACTCTTCTTTGAACACATGCAAATGTAAGCTTTTTGCATGTATATGTATTGTCATTACACTGATTTCTTTTTTTTAAATTATACTTTAAGTTCTGTGATACATGTGACGAACATGCAGTTTTGTTACATAGGTATACACGAGCCATGGTGGTTTGCTGCACCTATCAACCCGTCGTCTACATTAGACATTTCTCCTAATGCTATCCCTCCCTTAGCCCCCCAACTCTCCTGCAGGCCCCAGTGTGTGTTGTTCCCCTCCCTGTGTCCATGTGTTCTTATTGTTTGACTCCCACTTGTGAGTGAGAACATACAGCGTTTGGTTTTCTGTTCCTGTGTTGGTTTGCTGAGAATGATGGTTTCCAGCTTCATCCACGTTCCTGCAAAGGATGTGAACTCATCCTTTTTTTATGGCTTCACAGTATTCCGTGGTGTATATGTGCCACATTTTCTTTATCCAGTCTGTCATTGAAGGGCATTTGGGTTGGTTCCAAGTCTTTGCTATTGTGAACAGGGCTGCAATAAACATACGTGTGCATGTGTCTTTATGGCAGAATGCTTTATAATCCTTTGGGTATATACCCAGTAATGGGATTGCTGGGTCAAATGGTATTTCTAGTTCTAGATCCTTGAGGAATCGCCACATTATCTTCCACAGTGGTTGAACTAATTTACAGTCCCATCAACAGTGTAAAAGCGTTCCTATTTCTCCACATCCTCTCCAGCATCTGCTGTTTCCTGACTTTTTAATGCTCACCATTGTAGCTGGCGTGAGATGGTATCTCATTTTGGTTTTGGTTTGCATTTCTCTAATGACCACTGTCATTACACTGATTTCTAACACTCCAAAAATGTGTCCAAATGTAGACATTTATATAAGGTGGATCTATTTGTGAATATAATGTAAACTTAACTAAAAGAATACTATTGAAATGTAAAAAATTAAAATTTTGTTTATAATTCTCTTTCAGTAGCATCTTGGTAATATATATTACTTTTTTTATCTTTTATATTCCAGGCTTAAATTGTAATTACATACTAGTTTCTTCATTCTTTATTTACACTTATTCTTTTATTTTTTTAAATGGCTTTTTTTCTGAGACTTTGCTACTAATTTTATTTTAGAAGTAATATTGCCTACCAGTTTAATTATGACTGTCTTAACACACGTTGAATATACCAAGAATATTCAAACCATTATGAACTACATAAATTCTACAAATTGTTTCCATTCCACAGTTGCTATCTTAAAAAATTAATCTAACACCACTTGCCTTCCAGTGTATTTTTTCTTAAGAAATGTTTATTCTCTTCTGTGTAGTATTTTAAAGTATCCTCCATTATGTACAGTAATTAAGTTATGGGTACATAGCTTAATGGTAGTTAATAAAATCAGAAAATATCAGTTTAAAATTGATTTTGAAGTGTATTCCATATAACCAACTCTCTGGTGTCAAATTAATTGCTTATAGTCTCACATTGCATCAAAAATATTACATGTGTTCTTTTGCAGTTTTTAAAATCATTAAAGCTATCAATTTAGTGCATTAAACTGCATTTTCTTGATCATTCAAAAGTATTTGGCTGCGTGGAGACACTGTCTTAAGCACTAAGATCTTGAAATGAATGATAAAAATATGTGAATGCATGTAAAACATTTAAAAATGGGATTTTTCATACCTAAGTCTCCAATGTAAAAAGGAGTCAGTCTTCATAAAATAAATTCAGGACTTAAGTAGCTGTAGTTTTACATAAAACTTCAGCAAATTGCAACTTTCACCCTAACTTTCTGGTTTTGGCTTTTTAGAACTGATGTAAAGTTCCCATCATGAATGTAATTAGGAATTGTGCATTTAGATCCTGAATGTGGCGAGAATGTGATTGGGGTCTTGGAGCAGTCAAGTCTGATCTGGCCTGTGTTCCTTCAGCTAAAAGGTGGGCCCGATTATTTTTCTTTGTGAAGACTTGATCACCAAAGTTGCCATTAAATCTTAAAATGCTCAACATTACTTGTATATGGTTTGATTTTTTTAGACTGATTAATGAAAAGAAAAAAAAAATGCTTTTAAAGATCATGTAAGACAGTATATTTCCCAGGTAGCAGAGGAGGTAAGAAGGATTTGTTTGAACTCTAGAAGGTTTGTGTTGTTTGATTTTGAGGGAAAGGTTTGAATTAGTAAACTCATTCCAGTCAAAGTAAATGACTATTGAAAAGTAGTTTTTATAAGAAAACCTTGCCCTTAATCTTGAGATAATCTCACAGCTATTGTCTTTGTCCAGCATTCCTGCAACACTGCCTGGTAGTTCCCAAAAGCCTGGGATTTCAATTTGCCTGAGGACTCAAAGATTGAATTCAAAGCAGTTCTCTGTTTGCAGCATCTCTTCAGTGGATGCATTTTGTTTAGGAGTTTTATTTATTTATTTATTTTTGAAGATACAGATTGGTTTGCTCCAGGTCATTAAAATTATTGTCTTTCACATTTTTAGATGTTTTTAATTAGATGATTAGTGAAGTTAGGTAATAAGATTTATATTGGCATCAGTTAAGTTTATAGAAGGATTAAAATCATGGTATCAGGGCACCATTGCCAATCGGAATATGCCAGAAATATCTCGAGAGAGTTTTTGTCAAGTGTTTATGCTCAATTAAAATTTATACTACATGTTACTGAGTGCTTGTCTCAGGATAGCTTGGCATCATGATGTTGTAAGTTTCCAATTGCAAGTGATATGCAATGCAGTTTTTTGTGTGTTATAGTATTACAGGATTGCAAACTTTGGAAGGGAAATGTCACACTTCTAGAAATGACACCAGAAATATGAGACAAAGAACTATTGCAACGTGGGCACAGCCAGCATTTTCTGCAACATCAAAAGGCTGTAAACATATGGTTTTTATCTTTTCCACTCCATATATGCAAAGGACCTTTATGTAAGCACTGCAGACATGAGCTGAGTCATCTCACCTATGTTTTTGCTTCGTTTGTGGGTTTTTTTGCAAAATATTTGTGAACATGCTTTATCCAGCCCCCCACCCCTGCCATAGTCTTTCTGAGTTTTCCCATATCACTCCCTTTGAATTCTCTTCACTTTTTAAAGCTGAGGTGGACTGTTTAAAATGGATGCATTCTTCGTCATGTATAGTGCCAGAATGCTTCGGAAACCTTCACCGTAGTCTTAAAAAAGACAAACTCACTAACAAAGCAACAACATGAAACATCAGGGGTTGCTGGGGGTGGGGGACGAGGAGGAAGAGGGCAGCTGGTAATTTATGATTTCTCTAGTATTGCATGTAAAGGATTTGCCAGTGCCCCACTTCCACCCCACCCCCAAACTACACACCGCTCAGTGTTAGGATGATGATAATGTACCTGGAAGGAAAAGGCAGTCCATGCCCAGGCAGGCAGCATCAGACAGGGCGCCTTGCCATCTGCCCCACCTGCTGCATTCATGAGTCCATCTGGTGACTGCAATAGCTCATTGTAGGCCTCTTCTGAGGAACATTCGGGCTGAAAAGCAGGCAGTGTGAATTATTTAGGTAGCTAGTATAAATAAATAGAAGGAAAGAAGAAGAGTAACAGGGGAAGGATCTGAAAGAACCTGCTGCTCCCTTGGTCCTGGGTGCTTTGGAATGCTTTAATGCATGAAAGCATTCGATTTGCATATAGATTTAGATGTATAGATCATTGTGCAGATTACAAACCAATGAGTTTTATCTAGATTTAGATAATGCTTAGCCTGTTTTGCACTTCAAATATGGGCAATTCCAGGTAGGGAATCTTTGGGACTTTCAACGTAAGTGTAACTGAAGAAAAGTAATATTTTTGGGTATTGATTTAGCAAAATAAAACAACTGTGTGTCCTTTTGGAAACAGATTTTTTTATAGTGGGGATAACACATTTGACTTTTTAGCGAATAATTTACACAGATTGTGTCCTTTTTTTCCTTACTAGATATAATAGAAAATAATTTCTATATCAATTATATTCGTTTATGTGGCCATTCAGAATATTTTAGTTGGCTACCATGTACAAAGCATTGTTTTGGATTTTGCATATACATTAATATATACTAACTATTAAATGAAAGTCTTAAAACGTATAAATCTCTATGTAACTGTGTGTTTTGTGCCTAGATAAACCACATGGACAGGTACCTACCTGATTAGCCCAAAAAAGAAATACTTAAAGCGATTGTAAACTAGAGTCAAACAAGTCATTTATACTGAAATAGACCCTGTTGCAAATAGGAAAGTTTAAACATACTATTTTTAAAGACTTACTGGTATCATTTTGTATCTAACAAGATAAATTTACAAAGCTGTAGTGTCATTGTGGTCTAGGAAGAGCTAATTTGTATAAAAATGATTATAAATTGTAAATCAAAGTTTAGAACTGTGAATGGAATTGGTAGCTTCCAGACTTGAATCAAATTTTCCTATTTTTCTTCCTCAGAATCATTCAGAACACAGTATCATTTTGGGCTGTGGGTAGGGGGTTTTATTTAAATTATGATTTAAAAAAAATCTACTCCTCCCATTTTTACATTATAGATTAACATAGACATATACATGTGGATAATATTATATGTTATATCTAGTGATTATATCTTATTATATCTTATTTGTTAACTGAGTACCTGTGATAAAGTCATGAAAAGAGAATTTGTTTTTTAATATTTCCTCTGGCTCCATATGTACAGAAAGGCATGTGATGTTTTACACTTTAGAATTTACTAGATCTTTTTTTCTTCTCCTTCTTCCTCTTATTTTGGAGAGAGACAGAGTTTTGCTCTTGTCTCCCAGGCTGGAGTGCAATGGCATGACCTCGGCTCACTGCAACCTCTGCCTCCTGGGTTCAAACGATTCTCCTGCCTCAGTCTCCCAACTAGCTGGGATTACAGGTGCCCACCACCATGCCTAGCTAAATTTTTTTGTATTTTTAGTAGAGATGGGGTTTCACCATGTTGGCCAGGCCGGTCTTGAATGCCTGACCTCAGGTGATCCACCCGCCTCGGCCTTCCAAAGTGTTGGGATTACAAGCATGAGCCACCGCGCACAGCCGAATTTACTAGATGTTTAGGGTTAGTTAACAGTATCCCACTTGACTCAATTCAGTTCCAAAGTAAATTTAAAAGATCTGCTTTTTTTGAGCCAGTGAAGTGCTAGCCTTCGTTTAAATAAGCAAGGTCTATATGGGGAACGGAACATACATGAAAATGAATCACATTGCTAACTCAAAAGGTAACCAGTAATCCTTTTTATATTTTTTCAATACTTTTTACTTCAAGAAAATTTATTTATACCCAGCTTTTTCCCAAAAAGTCTTTGAGGTGATTGATTCCTTTTTACCTGCATTTAAAACCATTTTCCAGCACCAAATAAAATGAGATATTTTCCTTACATCAAGCAACTCTGTAAAATTTAAGGGCCGTCAATAAAATTCAGGTGAGTTAGGCAAGACTGAAGTTTATCCCCCACTCACCCATTCTTTTTTGGCTCTACACTTCCTCCTTTGACATCCCAGCTCTCTCTCTTCCCACCCCCACATTCAACAAAAATCCCACTCCTGCACACACACAAACACACAGAAACATACACACACACAAACATACACACACACACACACATCTATCCAGCTTTGAAAACATGCCATTAAAAAAAGCCATTGTCTATTTTTTCCTTGCAGTTAAAAAAAAAAGCAAAAAAAAAAATTACATTTATACAGAATTAGTAACAAAGACCTTCACTTATTCTTAAATTACCTTTTCCTGAAAATCAGGCTACTTCTCACAGAGTCACTGGAACACTGTTTGCTACTCTAGACAGGCAAAGAAGGACAAAGTTGACAGAGACAAAACTTAATTAAAGGTAGCCTTTATCAAGCTTTTCCAACATATGGCCCAGGATGGCTTTGAATGCAGCCCAACACAAATGAGTAAACTTTCTTAAAACATTATGAGATTTTTTTGTGTGATTTTTTTTTAAAGATCATCAGTTATCATAGTGTTAGTGTATTTCATATGTGGCCCAAGACAATTCTTTTTCCTATGTGACCCAGGAAAGCCAAAAGCTTGGACACCCCTGCACATGTTAGTGGTTGGTTAACTGCAAGAACAGTAGTTGGCTCAGTATTTATTTGACAACTTCAGGGAACATCTATAGATATCTTGAGACTCCTTAGATAAACAAAGTAATTAAATGTTTAAAAAATCTTTTAACTGCATCTATACAAGAATACTTAAGCTTTTTTCTCATTGCCTTGATTGGTTTGTATTCACCACAACTCACAGTGCTGATTTATTATTATTTTTTTAAAATTTAAGACATACTGGCAAGAATCCTCCTGAGCACTCTTTTCTCTCCTTTTTTATTCTGATGTTAGGGTATTAGAATTTCTCTGATCGAATATGGACAGGACTAGAATACTAGAATAATTCACATGTACATGATTTCACCAACTCATGTGCTTGAGTCACCTTTGCCTGGAATATCTTTTTTTTTTTTTTTTTTTTTTGAGGCAGAGTCTTGCTCTGTTTCGGCTGGAGTGCAGTGGCGTGATCTCGGCTCACTGCAACCCCACTTCCCTGGGTTCAAGTGATTCTGCTGCCTCAGCTTCTCGAGTAGCTGGGATTACAGGCATATGCCACCATGCCTGGCTAATTTTCTTTTTTTTTTTTGTATTTTTAGTAAAGATGGGGTTTTGCCATGTGGGCCAGGCTGGCCTTGAACTCCTGACCTCAAGTGATCCACCCATCTCGGCCTCCCAAAGTGCAGGGATTACAGGCATGAGCCACCACACCTGGCTTGCCTGGAATAGCTAATAACTTACTTTATCCTAAGATCACATAAAACATGTATTTGTTTTGTTGGGGGAAGTCTAGAGTGGGTTTATTTTCATAAAATGGGAACTGAAACTTAGTAAATGAGCATGAATCAGCACAGCCTACTGGCTGTGAATGTCTCTTTTTGGCCTCTTACAGATTTCTTTCTTCACCCTGTCTCATAAGACTAGAGAATCTATAATCTGGATGTTAATTTTATTTTTATTTGATCAGCGTTTTCATCAAAGGTGTTATTTAAAGGAATAAATGTCACCTTTTAAAGAAAGCTATGGTCTAACTATATGTAAGAAATTTTAAAAGGGAGATATTATAATTTGTCAAGGAGTTACCCAGAAGAAAATTAATTAGCGATAACTACTTGCTTTTAAGAATTCTGACTTTATAATTACTTAGCAAATTGGTAAGTCTAGTGATTTCATTAGAACCAAAACATAAATAAAACAAATGTGAATAAAAGCCTTTTTGTAATATATATTTCAAAAGTAAATCTCCTTTTAGTGGTTCTTCTTGAAATTTGCCATTGACAGTTTAGTCAAATCAGCCATATTTATGATAGTCTGGCTACTTTAAATGCTGCTCTCTAATAGCAGTTATGGTGTTTTTAATTATATGGGATAAGTAGCAAATAGTAGCATCCATGTTGCTTCTTAATAGCCTCCCATAAAGAACTTCATTATCAAATTCATAGGGAAGAAGGGGGATGCAATAATAAATCATGGGCATTTTTATGGATTCATAAGTCAGGAGGTAAGGTGACCATTTGGGGTTTCCCCAAAGCAAGGCTAATAAATAGGGTGGTATTTACTTAAGCACTGAAGACAGTCAGCGTGGCCTGGTGATCTTTTGTTTTGGGATGTCACAGCTGGTCCAGGCATAATGCCAGATTCCTTTGTTTTCTTAAAACATGTAGATTAAAACCTAGTTGTATTTGCAGGAGAGAACCCCTGGCGAGAGAGGAGACAGGTCTGCTGATGAATGCAAACAGAAGGAGCAGCATCTGTGCATAGAGGAACGAAGCAGTTAAGATAAATCTATCAGGTCCTTTCTGCTACCATTTCCTGACAGGATCTCACAGAATGTCAGACTGTTAATCTCAGGGTCATACAGTAAGGATGATATTGGGTGCAGGTTTTAAAAATAATGCACTTTATTTTGGGAAGCAAGATAGTGTGGTGCAGACTATGAGTTTGAAAGCCGGAGAAATTTATGCTACTGCTTAAAGGATGTTAAGTCTAGCAATTTCATAAAATAGCATGCAAAAAATGCTTGGCAAAAGCAGGCACTCAATAAATATTTCATACCCCCCCAAACTCCACAAACTTGCTCTTAATAATGGGGTTGTTAATAGCACTAGAAGGGAAGTACAAAACTGAGATTTTACTTCTCAAAGCCAAATTAGCTTCTTACCTCAACCGACAAATTCTGAAGTCGAAATGAGTCATAATAAGGATTAGTCAGGGAAGCTTGAATTGAACCTATTTCTCTTGCATGTGTGACTCCTTATCAGCCTCACACTACTTATAATTGCTGGATTCACTTTCTGAAATTAGCAAAGGGGGAAAGCAAAGTAAAGACAGAAATCTAGCCACTCACTGGTTTCTTCTCTGCCTAGAGTGTTAGGGTAAGAATAGGACTATGAAAATATAATATTTTCTGATATTAAAGGAAATGTCAAAATAAAACTATAAGTCACCTACTAAGGGTACTAAAGGAGAAAGTGTAGACTCTAGCAGATTACACTGAGATTAAAGATATTTGAAGAGGTTCTCATCTTCAGTTTCTCCTATCTTTTGAAATGCATAGGAATACCATCTTTCATACTAATCCAGTAAACAGTACTATCTGGCTCTGATGTTAGGAGGCCTTTACGAGCCTTGTTACCAGTAGTACGAGAGTCCAGCTTATATGTTTAAGAGTGAGCAAATGAGTGCGTAAGTGTGTGTGTTTGTGTATGTGTGTGTCTGAGAGGTGGTCCTTAATCTATTTCAGGTGAGTTTCTTGAAGGACAGGTTAAATCAACTGAATGAGCTGATTTTATCATCCTGTGGTGATTTTTTATTTATCTGATAAAATGCTTAGAAAGTAATTAATTTGTCACGGAAACATCTTGCTACTGTATGTTTGCTGAATGTGTGATAATATTGCCATGATACAGGTGGGAAAATGAAGTTTTTTAAAAGTGAAAATAGCCAGAGTCTTCCTATATTTCCATCAGCTCATTTTTACTCAGACTTCCCTCTTTAAAAACAACAACTTTGCAAGACTCCCCGCTTAATAGTTAAGCGAGGTATCTAAGCTAGTGAGGTTAAAAAAAAAAGGTGCGGGGCTGGGGGGAGTATAATAGAAGCAGCGGAGATGAGGTAGTAGATGTTGGTGCTTCGTTCTCTCTCTCTGGACCAACGATGACTGATACATCCATTAAATTTCAGCCCAGGCTGATTGACTGAGTGGATTTATATAAATTAAAAAATGCAGGTCATATACCTTTTCTGATAGACTGTAAATGAGAAATAGGAATTCCTTTAAACCTCAAAGGAGGAAATCCAAAGGCGAGGCTTTCTAGTCAATAAAGCTCTACAGCGTCACTCTTCTTGCTGTGTTTGTACAATAAGTTTTAGTTAATAGACAAATATTATGCCAGCCTCTCCCTGACTTTTTCAGCAAGAGGTAATTTGTAAATTAACTCACATGGTGTTGAAGGTTTTCCAGCTTTTGTTGCAGTTTGAACTCCTGCATTTTAGACATGAAGGGGGCAGAAATCATCCCTCGCTCCATTTTTTTTTTCAGTGTAACAAGTGAAAATGGCATTAGTTAAGGAACAATGACTTTTATTCACACCCATTCTCTCAGCTCCATGTCCATTTGTCCATTGGAATGAGCCACTTATCATTCTTCCAGGTTTTTCCTCTTTCAACATCAAGAGTTATGAAAAGAAAATTCCATTTTTTTCTGGCCCTCCATGACAGGTAGACTGAAGATTGTGGTCATTTGGATTAAAAACATATTCATCATTACCAGCCGGCAGGTTATTATGATGTCTCCTTTGAATATATGAATTTCATACACTGCATGTTGGAAGTCTAAGAATGCCAACTTTTTAGATAAATAGTTATCCCATTGGTGATGTACAGCACACTGTTGCCATATTTTCTCACTTTTACAGCATTCTTGCCCTTATCACCCATAATATAAATCTTTTGCTTTCATATTTAATAAAACTACTAGGTAACAACCCCCTGTACTCAGTACAGTCAACCAATCACACACCATCATTTGGCTATCATTATTTGTTTTCTTGTGGCAGATATTTTAGTAGCTCTATAGTTTAAATGTGACAGCATATTTGATACAGCAATGCAGGTAAATAAGCAGATGACCTTATGTACGTGCTGGCGATGGCCTCGGCACGCAGCCCTCAGCCTCGTGAGGTTCCAGGGATAGAAAGATAGATGAATGAATAAAGTTCACAACATCAGTCAGCATTATTACCTGAACTGGCTAATCTGTCAGCCAAAATTTGGAGAGTGGAGAGAAATATGTACATGTGGGCGTAGGCTAGGATGGAAGTCGCCATTTTTCAAGAGATTGTTTTTCCTAAAGCTCAGTTCACTGAGGCACAGACGCTTTGGTTCCTTAGACACTGGAGAGAGGCATCTCTTCGATAGAGGTTTCTGAAGTGATGAAACCAAACTCCTTACTTCATTTCCATTTCTTTCTCTGACACCCCGTAAGTTTATTTCTTACTATCGAAACCATCATATTGTTTTTTTAATCTGTAAAGTTAATGCCTCTATACTGACCGTTGCTTACTGTTTGGTTTGTGATTTTCCCATAAAAAAAAGAGGCTTAGTTATGAGCAGAGTTTGCATGGGGACATATGTGCTCCAGGAGGAAACTTGCAAATTTTTTTTTTTTTTTTGAGACTGAGTCTTGCTCAGTCACCCAGGCTGGAGTGCAGTGGTGTGATCTCGGCTCACTGCAGGCTCCGCCTCCCTGGTTCACGCCATTCTCCTGCCTCAGCTTCCCGAGTAGCTGGGACTACAGGCGCCCCCCACCACGCCCGGATAAATTTTTTTGTATTTTTAGTAGAGACAGGGTTTCACCATGTTAGCCAGGATGGTCTCGATCTCCTGACTTCGTGATCCACCTGTCTCGGCCTCCCAAAGTGCTGGGATTACAGGCGTGAGCCACCGCGCCCCGCCAAAACTTGCAATCTTATACATCTAACTAGTTAGCTAATATGTAACATTGGCCAAGTGTTTCATGAGATGGATTGCACTAATTTTTCCTTTCCTGTTTTCCCTCAATAATTCCTACTGAGCATTGGATAAGAACAATAAATATCCCTGCCATGTCTAGTTCCCTTCTGGAAACTGAACAGATGAACTGTCAACATCTTAGGGGCAAACGGAGGGGACAGGGGCTTAAGTCTCTAGGGTGTGGCCAGCAGCTACTGAGGCTGAGAAGTGTTCATACCGTGGATTGTTAAAGGAACTCCACAGAGAAGTTTCCATGGCTCTTGGTTGAGACTATGCCTTTATTCATAGGAGTCATTTTTATTTCCAGAAGTAGTGACAGATAGGTTTCACACTATCTTGATCTTGTCTTATTTTCCTTGTGTTTAGTGGCTAAGATGGTTGAATGTAGCTAAGCAGTTTTAGAAGTTGTCTCCACATTTTCCCCTGACCTGTGTTAAATTAATTGTTATCCACATGGAATCTGATGGAGGGCTCTAACCTCATTAGTTTCTTGCATAACTTCCACACAACCTGAATTCTTAGCATGGCTATTTTGACCTTCCCTGAAATTCACCACATTTTCCTTTGGAAAAAGACCTCATTATCACAGCTAGCACCATGCCTTGTGCTTCAAAGATACTCATAAAAGATCTGTGTATTGACTGAATTTAAACTGCTATAAACACCTAGCATAACCTCTTAATCTCAGGTACCGAGGATTAAGGAAATCATTTGGTATAACATTGTGTAAATTGATGAAAGATTGGTAAAACTCAGACTACATTACTAAAGTGCTTAAACAAACACAAATCACAACAAATCTCAAAAATTGAATAACTTTTTGTGAGTATTCCAGGTAAGTTTGGATTTGTATTACAAAATCAGATGCAGATTTTAGTACTTGATTATTCCAAAAATTAAAAATGATATTTTGGGCCAGGTGCAGTGGCTCACGCTTGTAATTCCAGCACTTTGGGAGGCCAAGGCGGGTGGATCACTTGAAGTCAGGAGTTTGAGATCAGCCTGGCCAACATGGAGAAACCCTGTCTCTACTAAAAATACAAAAATTAGACAGTCATGGTGGTGCACGCCTGTAGTCCCAGCTAGTTGGGAGGCTGAGGCATGAGAATCGCTTGAACCCGGGAGGTGGATGTTGCAGTGAGCCAGGATCATGCCACTGCACTCTGGCCCAGGCAACAGAGTGAGACTCTGTCTCAAAAAAAAAAAAAAGATATTTTGTTCTACAAATTTGTAGTAGTACTTTCATTTTGCATAATGCTTTAAGCTTTTCAAAAGATTTGATACCTATTTTATGAGTCTCAACATTTCTGTACATTAGATAGGATAGGTGTTAGTACCCCATTTTATTTAACAGATGACTGAGGCACAGTGAGTTAATTTATATTAATTATACATTTTAATACAGTTAATTAATGACAGCAACTATTTGGCCAGGAAGTTCTACCTAATATCTAGCTCCGGTTTTCCATGGTGTGAAATAAGTCAGCTTCTCCTTATTAGAAGACTCTAATTCTGTACAAATTAGGGAGTAACTATGATATAAATAATCTTAGTATGTTTTATTATCCTATGATATAAATAATCTTAGTATGTTTTATTATCCTATGATATAAATAATCTTAGTATTTTTTAAGTTGCTCTGTAATTTTGACTTTTCAACACTATTATTCTTTGTTCTTGGGCATTTATGAAGGACTAAGTTACCTTTTTTGTTTTTATTTTAATTTGGTCACAGTTTTGTTATTTTGGGTACAAATAGTCAAGACAGGTACATCATGGCACTTACTGAGTATACAGTTGTTTAAGAAAATTGAAGAATAAAAAAATCTTTAGAAGATTAAAGTGTTAAACATACGTATGTCTACAGTTGACATATTAAGTTGGCTGTTATAAAATATTGATATTAAATCTTTGAGGTACAGCATTTTGTAGTGCAGAGTGAAGGATTTCAACAGAAAATTTAAGTTTGTTTCTGGTTCTACTACAGCTTTCTTTCCTCATCTGTAAAATGGAGATAGCACTCATCTTACAAGGTTGTCTTGAGAACCAGTAGGGTTGTAATTTTTTCCCCTGCTATAGCAGAGAAAAGAAAAAGAACAAACTTTCCATATATCTTTTTGGGACATATAAAATTATATCAGTATTTCTTAAGAACATTATTTTGAGAATTCACTATACACTGTGAGATGTGGTGGCAGAAGAGAGAACCATCCAAGCATCTATGCCAGCATCTTCAACGATCTAGGTTGGTGTAAATACACTTTAGGATGTTCTCATAAGGAAATTGCCTAACAGTAACTTTCCCAGAACATATCCTTTTTGATAAATAACACATGGCTGTATACATGCAATGCTTAACGCTTTGTGAGTCCCCATGCTAACCACCTTTTCACACTGGTGAAATCTTCATGATCTTGACTTCATGGTATCTAGAATCAGATACTCATGATTCTATTATTTAAACTAATGCCATAAACATATATTTCAGACATAGAAACTCATAAGATCAGGTTCATAACATTAGTAAACAGAAATGATGTGTTTATTTGATGTGATGCTTTGTAATTCATTCATTTACTTATTCAACAAACATCTCTTAAGTGACACATTTATTAAGTAGCTGACGTGAACTCAGCATAACATGAAGTACTGGGGATACAAAGTCAAATATGATCTATAGTCTAGCCCTCAAGGAAAATGTTAATTTAAAAACTTTTTATTTTGAGATAATTATAGACTCACATGAAGTTGTATGAAATCATAAAATCCTGTTTACCCAGTTTCCTTCAGTTGTAACTATTTGCATAACTATTGTATAATATTACAACCAGGTAGTTGCAGTTCATGGACTTTTCAGATAGCACCAGTTTTACTCATGTTCATTTGTGTGTGTGTGTGTGTGTTTAGTTCTACATAATTTTATCACACATGAGATTTTTGTAACCACTACCACAGTTCAAGAAAATGATCAGTTCCATGACAAAGCATTAATTTGTTTTTATATTATATAATATATTAAAAATTGTACTTTTTCAAAGAAATTGTAGCTTGACTAATTATTATATATTATTTGTAGAATACTAGGAGTGCAAAAACCTCCTCCGATGATTCCCATAATATTCATCTTCTTTCTTTTCATTCTCTTTTCCACCATCTTAGTTCAGGCCTTTTCCTCATGATTTATCTTCATGATAAATGAAGATAATATAATAGCTTCATAGTTGGGCTGTAAACACCGAGTTCAAAGATGTGGTCTGTTTTGTTTACCAGGTTATAGGCTTAGAACATGATAGGAATGAATGAGTGAATGCATGGAAAATACTGGAGCCAAAACAGTGTTTAACAGAAACAAAAAATGTGCCAGGTGCAGTGGCTCATGCCTGTAATCCCAACACTTTGGGAGAGACCGAGGTGGGTGGATTACTTGAGTCCAGGAGTTCAGGACCAGCCTGGGCAATATGGCAAAATCCTGTCTCTATTTAAAAAAGAAAAATTAGCCAGGTGTTGTGGCACGCACCTGTAATCCCTGGTACTCGGGGCTGAGGCAGGAGGATCACTTGAGCCCAGAAGGTCAAGAGACTTCAGTAAGCTCTGATGACGCCACTGCACTCCAGCCTGGGTGACAGATCGAGACTGTGTCAAAAAAAATAAAATAAAATAAAGAAGAAAAGATAAGAAAAAGAAAAAAGAAAAGAAACACAAATTGGCTGATTTCTCTTTTCTCCTTAGTTACCTTCAGTAGCTTCCCATTACCTACAAAGTGACATCTAATCTAGGTAGTGTGATATTTCAAACCTTCTGCAATCTGGCCCCAGTGGACTTCTGAACCCATTTCTGATTCCATATCCCCTACAGTATTCTTCAGCACCACCCCCTCCTACATTCTCTGAGACTACTCCCTACTTTCTCACTTTTGGGATCATCCTCCTTCACCCTAAAATGGTATTTTTCTTCCTTGCTCAATGATATCCTTCTGATTTAATGCAAATAATTTTTATTTAATCTTCTTAAAATTCACAATGAGATATACCTTCCATTTAACAGCTTTAGCAACCAAGTCTTGTAGATACCATGTCAGAGTTTACCTTTAGCAAATGACAGTGCTGGTGAACTCAAAACTAGGCCTTCCAATTAAAAATCTTATAATCATTTTACTACTTCACACAGCAGGTTTTTGGGTGTTGTTTTGTTTTGTCTTCCATAAAATAGTTTTTCTATGCTTAATGCTTTATTTCACAGATTCTTGAGATTGTATGAACAACACTTTTATTTAGGAAATGTGTGATCCAACATTTAAAGTCCACAACTTTTTGTGTGTGTGAATTCATGGTTTGTTCATTTACTCAACAACCCAGGAACAGGGTTAAATAGAAGTATAAAACAATTAATTCATAGAGGAAGGATGGAAACATAAGTTTGTACAGTCATTTCTCCATGTCTGTGGGCTCTGCATCTGTGGATTTGACCAACTACAGATAAAAAATAATTAGAAAAAAAAGTATGATTGTATCTGCACTGAACATGTACAGACTTTTTAATTGTCATTATTCCCTAAACAATACAGTATAACAACTATTTACATAGCATTTACATTGTATTAGGTATTACGAATAATCCAGAGATGATTTAAAGTATATGGGAAGATGTGCATAGGTTATATTCAAATACTACATCAATTTATATATGGGACTTGAGCATCTGTAGACTTTGGTATCTGACGGGGGTCCTAGAATGAATCTCCCATGGATACTGAGGGACAACTGCACATTAAAAAGGATGTTAAAACTGGATGTGGTGACTCATGCCTCTAATCCTTGCACTTTGGGAGGCCAAAACAAGAGGATTGCTTGAGGCCAAGAGTTCAAGACCAACCTGGCCAACATTGCAAGACCCCATCTCTATTTTTCTTTAATTACACACATAAAAAATTTTTTTAATTACACACACACAAAAATTTTAAATTACACACACAAAAAAAGATGCTAACTGTAATTATAGAAATAGGCTCATAGTATTATGAGCCTAAAGGAAAGAGTGTCAGGAAAGACTTGCTGAGGAAATAATAACCGAATTGTACTTTTACTGATGAATAGAAGTTGCGCAGGAAGTGTTGCCAAGGGCAAGGAAGTTGAATTCCAGAGAGAAGGAAAAGCAGTGTGAAAAGCTGATTAGCATGGGGACTTACAAAGCGTTAAGCATTGCATGTATACAGCCATGTGTTACTTATCAACAAGGATATGTTCTGGGAAATTTCTTGTTAGGCAATTTCCTTACGTGAACATCCTAGAGTGTATTTACACCAACCTAGATCATATAGCCCCCTACACACCTAGGCTATGTCATATAACCTAGAGGCTACAAATGTGTACAGCATGTTTCTGTGCTGAATAATGTAGGCAATTGTTACATAATAGTAAGTATTTGTGTATCTAAACATAAGGTACAGTAAAAATATAGTAAAAAGGATAAAAAATGGTACACTTTTAGAGGACACTGAGCATGACTGGAGCTTACAGGGCTGGAAATTGCCCTGGATGAGTCAGTGAGTAAATGGTGAGTGAATGTGAAGGTCTAGGACATTACTGTATCCTACTGTAGACTTTATAAACACTCTACACTTAGGTGACAGTACATTTATTTAAAAATTTTCTTTGTTCACTAGTAAATTAGCCCTAGCTTACTGTAACTTTTTAATTTTATATAAACTGCTAAAATGTTAAACAACTTTTTGACTCTTTTTATCATAACACTTAGCTTTGAACACAAACATGTACAGTTGTACTTTTTTCTTTATATTCTTACTCTATAAGATTTTTTCTTTTTTTAGATTTTTTTTTACTTGTTAAACTCTTTTGTTAAAATCTAGAGACACACACACACACACTAGCCTAGGCCTACACAGGGTCAGGGGTATCCATATCACTGTTTTCCACCTCCACATCGAGTCCTACTGGAAGGTCTTCAGGGCGGTAGCATGCATGAAGCTTTCATCTCCTATGACAACAATGCCTTCTCCTGAAATACCTCCTGAAGGACCTGCCTGAGGCTGTTTTACAAGTAAATTTTTTAAAAAATTTTTTTAATAAGTAGAAGGAGTATACTCTAAAATAATGATTAAAAAGTATAGTAAATACATAAACCAGTAAAGTAGTCATCTATTATCATTATCAGTACAACATACTGTACATAATTATATGTGCTATACTTTTATATGACTGGCAGTGCAATGTGTTTGTTTACACCAGCATCACCAAAAACATGTGAGTAATACATTTCACTGTGACGTCACTAGGTGATAGGAATTTTTCAGCTCCATTATAATTTTACAGGACCAGTGTCGTATTTGTGACCTGTTGTTGACTGACGTGTTGTTACATGATGCATGATAGTTTAAGATACAAGGCTGAGGTTGAAGAGAAAGGCCGGGTCAGCTCAGGGAAGGCCAGGTCTGGACACCCAGATTAAGAGACCTGGTATCCTGTAGCATGTGTGAAGCCATTGAAAGGGATGGATGGTGAACTTGGCCAGATTTGTTTTCAGGGATATACAGTTTTATTATTCTACAGAAACCCCTTTTCAGGAAAACATGAATTAGCTGTATAATTATGTTGTTTCTCCTTAATACTAAATGCTGTAACCTTTGTGTGTGTGAAAGTTAAAGAAGGCAAGAAATGTGCTCTATGATTTATTTCCTTTCCTGCTAAGGAAAGTCATCTAGGTGTTACTACGTCAGAAGCATTTGGCAAATTGGTGATGAAATAATTTTTAAATTTATTCCAGTTGCTATGCAAGTTTTCTTACCTGGTAGCCTCTTAGAAATTATACATTTCTTTTGAAATGTATCATTTTACCTAGTCAGGTTTTATATGTGGTATTTTTCTCCCTAATACGTTCTACTTTGTATGTATATACTTATAGCTTAACCATATTTAAAAAAAATCAAATGACTATCCTCTTTTTCTTATTTCTACTTCCTAAATCCTGCATTTTTCTTTATTGTATATTCTATAGCATCTACTTCCTTATTGCCAAAGCCAAACCAAAGGAAACCAAGAAAATGTTTAAGCCTACCTTGACTGGCTTACACTGACACATTGTGACTACTCACACATTGCAGATTTCCTAAAGCCATTTTATTATTGGACATATTTTGAGGGAAGAAAATGGCAAATGAAGGCAGGTTAGCTTTCTTTTCTTCCAAAATATACACATAAATGCATTTATGTTATGTTTACAGTTGCAAGGATTTTATAAGTTTTTAAAAACAGAATATGAAAAGCATTTTATCATTCAAGTCAGTGAAATATTTTTCACTGCAGGACTTAGTTAAGAAAAGAGCTGGCCTAAGAGATGGAAATCTGGACTTTGAACTGGGTTTTGCCTGTAATTCTGGGAGTCCTTTAATAAGTCCTCTCACTTCCCTAGTCCATTGTGTGTAAATGAGAGGTAGAAGTAGGCACCGATAAAAGAATATTCTAGATCTGGTTATTTACGATCTGGTACAGGGCATAGGAATCAAGGAAAACTGGTAATGCATAGTTATTATGTTTAACCCATTGTTTAAAATTTTTTTTAGATTACCTTTTAGATACAATTTACAACAAGACATATTTTCTGTGCAGTTAGATGGGGTTTAACAAATATGACCCATATAATTCATAAAACCACCAGCTTCCCTATGTTCCTCTCTAGGCAATCCTCACTCCTTGCTCCAGAAAACCACTGTGATTTCTATTATTATGATTAGTTTTCCTTGTTCTGGAGCATCACAGAATTTTACAGTATATATTCTTTTGCATCTAGCTTGTTTTACTTGGCCAGGATGTTTTTAAGATCTAGCCATGTCATTGCATTTATCACAGTTCATTTCTTTTTATCTTTGACTAGGATTCCTTTGAGCACACACACATGCAAACACACACACACACACCACACAGAGGTATATATTTCATAATTTGTTTATTTGTTCATCAGTGATGGACAGTTGATTTGTTTTCAGCTTAGGGCTAATATTATATTATAAATAAAGCTGTGATACACATTCCTAAGCAGTTCTTTTTGTGGGGATATGTTTTCACTTGTAGTAAATATCTAGGAGTGGAAATGCTGTGTTATGGTGTCCATTAAACTTTATTAGAAACTTCCAAACTTTTTTTTCCAATTTTATACCCTCCCAGCAACATATGTGATTTTCAGTTGCTGCACATCTTCCTCAGCATTTATTGTTGTTGGTCTTATGAATTTTAGCCTCTCTTATGTGTGTGAAAAACTGAAAATTTTCTTTAATTTGGAACTGAAATAGGAACTCTAAAAATTATGGAATATATATTATAATTTAGAGATATCAGAATTAGCATATTACTTATTGAATAATGAAAATATTAAGAGTGTTGCCTTATATTTTTTTCATCTGTATAATCTTTAATCAGTTATATTTGTTTATGACATCCATTGATGTTTTTATAGGGAGTGTATAGATAGTATGTTTGTGTGTGTAGGCATATTTATTCAGGTCTCAAGTTTTTTGTTTGTTTCAGTGTTATAAAACAGTTTATCTTCTTTCATAATCTCCCATATCTCTTAAAAATCAGGCTTTTATTACCTCTAATAGTTGAAATCCAAATTTTTAAAAATCCAAAAAATCCCAACATTTTGGATTTAAAAAAAATGTATTAAGATACTACCAGTTCAGCCACGGACTTTACATGTTAAAGTCTTCTCTATAAAAATGTATTTATGGATGATAATCAGGCCTGTGATAAATATAAATTTTATATTACAGTCTCTCCAATTATTTCTGAAAGTAAGGGAATGATATTATGTAACCTGGCTGGTGTTCTATAATACTGGGTTAGAGAACAAAACGGTAACTCCTGTAATGGTCATAGGAAACTTAGGTAGTGAGCCAGTTGACTAAATGTGTAATCAAAACTCACCCCAGTATTCACATGGTACCTTTTTTGCATTTTGTAATGGATGCCTGTGGATCTTTATGTACTATTGCCTTTAGAGATAACAAATTTCCACAGACTTGGAAAGCAATAAAATACATTTAACACTAAATCTTTGCTGAGCATAGTTTAATCTTTCTCTGATGCAGAAAGCACTTTCTAATTTTATAGCTCTGCAGACTCATTATTGCGAATGCCAGTTATTATATTGGCTAAGAGTAGAAGCAATGGTGAATCAAAAGGATGTGCTAATAGAATCTTAGATTGAGGGAAGTTAATGTGTGTTTACCCATATGCATCTCTGTATTTTAAGATATATATAATTGTTTTCCATTTCTATTTCTCCTAGGTTTTTTCCCCAACCCTTCTCCACTCTTTCTGAATATATACACCACTCTCTCGAGTTTCCTTACCAAAAATACAATTTCAGCTTTTCTCTGTATGAAAGCGATGACAAAGTGATTTTATAGCCAGTTCTGAAAGTGACTAAACTTGACAAAAATTGTATTTTATGACAACCTCTGCTTTCATGTCCCCAGCCTACTTTTATATCATCTTTTTTTTACCCCAAATATGAACAATTTCATATCTCTGCATTGGCTGAAAACAAATCCCCTTACCAGGAATACATTTTAATGGAAGAGAGCCTGCTTCACATGAGTCACCAGAGCCTTAACATCTTAACTCTGTAATATTCAATTTCTCACTCAATGAGAACCAAAGCCTTGTTTTTTGTTGTTTTACTTTTGTTTTGTTTTTGTATGGTTTGTGTTCATAAAGGTTGGGGAAGAATTAGTATTATGGAACTAAACCAGATTAAGGGGGAATGTGAATTAGATTTGGTAACAGATGGTGCTGTGGAAATTAAAGGTTCTTTGCGAATGGAAGCGACAGCAGCTTGCCTCTGTTCTCTCTGTCTCTCGTTCGTGCACTTGATAGACGGGTATAAATCACAACAATCCTGTCTTGACAGCCAATTTCGAGAATTTGATCTGGTTAGAGACATGGCTTTCCCGCTCCACTCACCGAAACCTGCTTCTATTTTATTTTTACACAGCACCTTGTCATATTTAGAAAAGCAGGCTCGCCTGCTTTCTCTTAATGAAATTGTTTCTTAATTACAGTTTTAGCTGTTTAGTGTTAATTACTTTTTCATTCAGCCTGAATTTTCGCAATATCTCTCAGGGATTTTTTTTTCTTTTTTTCTCACCCTTTTCACTCATGCATATTCTTTCGTTTTTTTTTCCAAAGATCCTTTTCATTGTCAGAAGTTGTTGTCAGAGGCACTATTTGAGACACCTAATTACCAAAGTTATTATTTTTAAGGAGAAGGACTTTCATGTGATGTAGTAAAGTTACCAAATCAGAAACATTTTTTAAAATGCCAGAAGCAATCACCAAAACTAGCACTGATTTCAACAAAATTTCACAAAAGGGTGAATGACAACACTTATTTTCACCTAATAAGGGCTGCAGAAATATCTGTTCTGTTGGCTAAAATAAACCCCACCATGTAAAAAGACATGGCCACAATGTGGCAGAACCACTTCATGCCTGTGTTGACCTTGGAGTGGTCTAGAGATTCTGAATTAAAATGCAATCTTCAGATGTAGGAGATGCTAAATAAGAGACCAGGAGCACTGAACAAATTGCATGGATCCCTTGCATCCAGATTCTCAGATCTGACAAGCTTAGGGGCCAAGTACTAAGGTTTCCTCTTACAAATCCACGTGGCGTTTGGGCTTCCGACATATCAAGGAACGGCAAATAGAAGAGAGGGAAAAAATCACTCCAAAAATGAAGAGAAGATTCTTTGAGCGAGCAACTAACAGTTGGTAGAAATGAAGCTTCCTACTGGCAGTCAAATCAAATGTAGTAACAACTCAACAGCTCCCCGCTGCTTGCTGACAGCGTGGTGTCACACACTGGGACAAACATTCACTTAAACGCTGATTGCAGGGAATTGCCCTTCCGCCAACACCTCCCACCAAAAACGTAATGAGCAAAAGCAGAACCATTTCTAGGAAAAAACCAAGAGTCCCATTCCCCAGCTCCCCTAAAATGATCACGTCTCTGTCCGTCTTTTTGTAGCCCACTGGGAGTGAGTCTTCAGTTGAATGGTTGCTGCAGTTTCATTGTTATGTAGCAAGTTGCTTAATTATTCTCCTGCAACACACATACAGACATATACATCACACACACACACACACACACACACACACACACACACACACACACACGGGCCCTGCCATGTCCCTGAATGGTGACTCAGTGCAGTGGCAGCAAAGGAAATGGAAGTTTGGGAGTTTGAAGAGTGCTCCTCGGTGCAATAGTCCTTGCTCTCAAGGTCTAATCAGACTTACGAGCCAGTGTGTTTTATATCTGAGTAGAATATATGGATTTTAAACAGGGCTGAAGTTGTTTACGAAACACGTAGGCAAATGCTCTCATTTTATAAATAAGAAAACTGAGAGTCAGGGTGGTACAATGACTTGCCTCAGGTTACACAGTGCCTGGATCCAGAGCTAGAGCCCATGTCTCCTACTCTGTCGAATACTACAAGAAGTCAGGGCTCCCTGGGAAAGGAGAAGAGAAGAAAAGCAAGCGGCAGAAACTCTGGTATAGTCTTTTTTTTTAGTTGATTTTTTAGAATGGCATTTTATATTTAGAAATTTTTCTCTGCATGTTTGCATTTGGACTTTTGAATGTGACAAACGACAAGCAGGTCCTGATTTGAACTCTTGGCTTTTCAATGGCTTCTACTGACTTCACTGGATGCTATATTGCTGCTGAATAATCCTTTTTTTTTTTTTTTTTTGGTTAACAATACCTGTCATGCTACAAAATAAATCCTTAGTCATTTCCATGGCTTGAATTAAATATATGTGCAGATATATGTTATTTTCCCTTGCCTGCAAATAGTGGCTTGTGTGTTTTAGCTTTACTTTCTCTTCAGGTAACTAGCTCGATGAAATGTTTATTTAAAAAGAGGATAGAGGAGGAATTTTTAGGATTAATAATTAGCTGAGTTCCCCTCCTCCCTGTCTCCCCACTACTCTCCTACTTCAGCTGGACAACACCTGATACCAACAATATAATGTCACCTCTGCTATAGATCACCCAAGACCAGCTGCATTTACATCCAGATGTTAACTACTGCAGACTAAGCTATTAAGGTAAAAATATAAATATAGTTTAACTGCTACCCAACAGATGGGGTTTGTTATCTCTGATTGTGCTGCAAATCTCCATCTAACACAGAAATTTTCATATGTGCTTGAAGCAACCTTTATTTCAACAATGATTTCCTAGCATTTAGATTTTCTCAACACTGTGATTCACTCAGTTGCAGAGTACCTTTTAGAGTTCCACTCCTGGTCAACTGATCTATGTCTATAGAAGCAGCTGGTTTATTGGTCATTGTAATTGCTTTTGCAAAACATTATCTTAATGAGTAAAGAATGACATCAATACTGTGATCTCCATATCCTTATATCAACTTGTGATAGCATTTGCATTTCCTCTTTCAGTATAGCAGAGAATAGGAAAGGGAAGTTCAGGAAGCCTGAGCTTTCATTGACCTCGATTTGATTTGTGAACTCCGTCACTGGAGCGTCTGTGAGTAAAGCATCTATATGCAATGTAATTTGTAGAGATCAGTGCATAGACTTTCTATGAGTTGAATGTCTGTTTATTTCTTCTCTAGTGCGGTGCTGTGGGAAGGTCTTCATTTAGCTGTCAGTCCCCTTCTGTGTCGAGTTCTCTTTGGTGTGCTCCTTGACTGCTTGAAAACAGAATTGTCTGAACACAAGCAAACTTTATTGATCCATATTTCTGTTTGAAAGACCAGAGATTTGTAGAAGTAGGAGACTATTGCTTTCCCCTAGAAAGCTTACTGCAGAGGAGGTCTGCTCATGGCATAGTAAACCTCTAACACTGAATAAATGTTACATTCAGCATATATTGTAAGCTTCATTTTAATGATTTATCTTGGGTACTTTTTTTTTTTTTAATCTCATAGAAAGCTTTTGTTTTAGTGGTGGTGTCCACCTGTTGCCTAGGGCTGTTAGACTCTACCCTGGGCATAGTGACCTGGTCAAGACTGGGACATGTACTACACAAATGGTTGACTATGGCACACTATTCAAAAGCCCTTCAGTCTTTAGGCTTTTGGTTCGCAGAAGAGTAACTTGTGTAAAGTAAGAAATATTTTCAGGGATTGGAAAAAAAATGCTTGTTTTTCCATCTGCTGTGCATGTTTGTTTCCGTCTAGGAGGTTTTCGAGATTCTCTCTTCAGATCCATTGGCGTCATGTAGTTGAGCAGTTGTGAGGATATAGTTAATTAAGCTGCATTAGGGCAAATATACACACTTGTTAAAACACTTAATTTGCCTCAATAATATTGATTACATGGCAGAAGTTTGTTTAAACTAAATGGTATTTCCCCCCTACTGTTACAGTTTTTGAGTGCAATCTGTATAATAGCTAATAGCCATCATCAGTTAAATATCATGTTAGTTATAAAGTAATGTCATAAGAATTGATTTGGACTTGGCAGTGGAGGAGAGCTCTCCCTTCAAAGCCGATGTAGATGATTAGCCAGAGTTTTAAGCAGAATCACGGTTCATATAAACTGTGTATATTTTATAGACTTATAGCTGCTCTATATTACATGAGTGGCCATTATATTAAAGAAAAGCTCAGATGGTTAATTATGCAAAACATCATGTATGCAATTACTCGGCATTATTATGCATTTAACAGTTTTATTGATTTGTCAGTAGCTCACTTACTGTATTTAGAGCCATAAAAAAGAGATGCTCACCCCTAGATTGAAATAGGTCCAAGAAAACAAGCTAAGGATAAATTGCACTACTAAGCGCCTCTGCATCAGATCGAATCCTTAAATACAGAAACTGTCAACAATCATAATGTGCAACACATTGTGATATCACAGGACCATTTCTTTTCCCATTAATAAAGTTTATCAACCAGGAAGCATAAGAAATCACCTGGCAATACAAATTGAAGCAACTGCAATTTCCTACATCTAAAATAGTCTGGATGACTTAAGGAAATCAGCAGTCACTTCCAGCTTGCACAGCATAGTAAAATGGGATGCTGCTGTGTCCACAGACACTTACACTACATACATACTTACAACACCCCTAGTCCTCATTAGTTTAGTCGATCTTATTAGTGCATTTCTCTTGCCATATTTCTGGGCCTCCATTGCAAGAAATGAATTGTCTCCATTTCAAAATCCCTTATGTTTTGCAAGAGTGAAGACATAGGATTCTACAGGTATCTTTATATGTCAGATTGAGTGACAAACCATCCTGGTTTACCTCGGATTTAGGGGTATCCAGGACACGGGATTTTACTGCTAAAACCAGGATAGTTGACCAACCTAATATTGGGAAAAAAATTAAATGAGAAAGGACCATTGAACTCTACAACCCTAAAAGCAGATAGGGTTTCAGTGAGGTCCTGCTGTTAAGAGTTTGGTCAGTAGGTATGAAATTATAATGCATGGGACACTTTTATTTCGATGATCAGCCAGAAATGAGTTGAAGGTCTTGATTACTTGTACTGAATTTCCTTTTTGCTTGCAGCAGAGAGCCTTTTACAGAGTTGGGAGAGCTTTCAGCTCTGATTTTTCTTTTTAGGGGGCTGGCTCTATGTCCCCACATTACATAGCTCTATCTCTTGTCAGCAACTCAGGCACCAGCTTTGAGGGCAGCTGTTTTCTTACTCTTGTTCTTCATGGAGTAAGCTAGAGAGAGTCTTTTGAACTAAATGCACAAGTTATTTGTTGAAAGAATCAAGAAGCAGCATTACTAAATCTAAATCATTCTGATCCTGGTATACAGAAATCCATTCCATTAGACAGGGCTCAATGTTTATTAAAGGAGGCCTTAAAATTATACAGAAGTATGCGTGCATAAGCTGTCCATGTGTTTTTATCTTTCCGAGCGTGTGGGTCAGGACTCACAATTCTTTCTTTACAATTAATGATCTCCTTCCGTTAGGTTAACCAGGCAGACCTTAAGATATTTCTTATTAAAAGAAAAAATCCTTTCTCTTCTTTTCCCAACTAAGCCAGTGTACCTTAATGCAATGATGATATGTTAGACCCAGCAGTTGTCAAAGCATCGTATTACTGTGATGCCATAATGACACCCTGTCTCTGTAAAGTAGTCATGTTTTCTCAAATCACACGTTGCACCGTTGATTTCTGACATGACACTTCATTCGGTTGCCTTCCCTTTCTTCAGCATCACCATTCTCTGACAATAGCAGCTGGTGCCCATTTTGTTACTAAGTGATTCACATTTTGCCACTTTACGAGAGTGCAATTAGTTGAAGCATGGGGGGAGAAAAGCTCATTGTAAAGTAGCGTGCTTGAAGTTGTAACTCAGGCTGCCATGGGAGCTGCTGGGGTCATGGGCTCTGAAGCCTGTACCTCCGGGAGCTGCAACATTAGTCTAGAGGTTTTCTTCTAAAAGCATAAAACACACACACACACACACACACACACACACACACACACACACACACTATAGACTATTAAGAGCTTTTTATTTTTTTTAAACACAAATACTTAAATATTTAATCTGGTAATTTCAGAATGTAGAAAATCAACCAGTCCCCATAGATTCATTTTTGTTTTGAATCAGTAGTGATTAGGTGGTGGGACTTGATAACCTTCTTTTCTGTCCCTGAAATTCTGTGATTCTGATGAATCACACAGAGGAGCTGAGGACTCTTCTTATCTCTGTATTTGTATGTAAACTTGGAGATTTGCTGCATTGTGTCCTTATACAAAAACACTGGAAATAAATTTTTAAAGCATTTGGAATTTATAATGATGATGATTACCTTTCCAGGCCCTTAAGGATGGCAAAGAAGAATAGAAAATGTGTTAACTTCTTTAATTGACATTTATTTAGCCTACCAAAGGGTTTACTATTGGTATAGATACAGTAAAAGTTGCAGAAGATATTGCCTTAGTATAACAAATGAGAAGACCTAAGATGATCTGTACACACATTCCTTATGAGAATTTTATGCACCCATTTTCCCATTTATTTCTCCATTTGTTTTAGGGTGGAAATACAGTAGCAAATGAATTCAAGATCTGTTAATATTCACATGATGAAATACAGCTGCTTGTAAAGAACTTGTATTTCGGTGAAAGGGTTAATAATGTATAACCCTATGGAACATTATTGTTATTCCAGAGTTTAACAAATACAAGCACTGGCTGAGCTTCAGACCTTCCATCAAAATGCAGACCACTTTGAACATCAGCACGTGCATGTGGGAATTCAAACTCCTGACGGTTCATTCACGATCACACATTTACCTGGATGTAGGTAGAATCTCCGAAAACAATTAAGCTTGATAATTACAATAGAAATTGAACATTAACTTACAGATTATCCTTTTTTCCCCCACAGCAGCAACTTTAATTGATTCTTATTCTTTCTTTCTCTCACTCTCTCTATGTGCACACATATACACACCATTAATTAACTTTCAAAAATTACTTCCTTAAATAGTGAAACAACTAAGACATTTTATTTAGCTGATCATTAGTATCTAACGCCAAAGATAATTTTCACCCTTGCTGACCCTAAGCAGGGCTAGGAAACGACTTCCTAGGTTGAAGTATGATCATCAGAATTATTTGATGCTATATCTCAAACTGTTTTGAAATGCTTTTTAAAGCCCTGAAATTTCAGGTAGGCTGTTAAATTCCTCAAACCTAGTGTCTCATATAGGAAGGGGAACATCACACACTGGGGCCTGTTGTGGGGTGGGGGGAGCGGGGAGGGATAGCATTAGAAGATATACCTAATGTAAATGACGAGTTAATGGGTGCAGCACACCAACATGGCACATGTATACGTATGTAACAAACCAGCATGTTGTGCACACGTACCCTAAAACTTAAAGTATAATAATAATAATAAAAAAACCTAGTGTCTCATATAGAAACTAAAGGTTATTCTTGACATTGTTATTTCCCCCTCTAGTTTATTCTCAGGGGGTTCATTCAGAGGTTTTGGGAAGGGAGTTAGTTAGCTGGTCTTACTCCCTGTTCATCTCACCATTTCTCTTAAAATAATAATAGTAACCATACTAAGGCTTTAAAATAAATATTTCCCACATATTTCAACACATGTTATTTCTATTCATAATTCTTAACTAAATTTAGATTTTTATTAATCCAATGTGACTTAAAATTTCTGCATTAACAGCACAATGTGGAATTGGGCTTATTCTCTTTGGCTACAGATAAAGCCATCATTTTGAAAATGGCTCTTTCTGACAAAAAGGTGTTCTTTTGAAATAAAGTCCTATTCACTACATTCCTCTTAGAGTTAATGTGAATTTTAGTGCCTCTAATTTTAGATTGAAGTGAAGTCTAGAATAAAACCCACCAGCTGACAATTGAATTTATAGATAGTTGTGAATATTTCAGGCTTGAATAATAGAGCTGTAGAATTTCAGAGACAGAGAGGCAGAGAATTAAGACTCGCTGTAGTTTTAGGTTATAATATAATAGTGTCTAGGAAGTGTTCAGTGTAATGAGCTAAGTAGTAATTAGGAGACAACTGTGTTGGTTCAGAGATTCTGTTTAGGCATCACTGCACACCCTGGGTGGGTGATGCAGTAGGGCAGACCTGCAACCAGCGCAGTGGCCCCTTCACCCCTTTTCCACTTATGCGTGGGCTGTGGATATAATTGCTGAGAAATAAAAGTAGTAGATCTCTGCGTGCCACCTCTACCTTGCTTGCTTGCTTATTTATTAAAATTGAGTAAATAAACACCATTAAAAACTCTGTTGTCTTCAAGACATTTCTGCTCTGGACTTTGAAGTCAGGCCTGAGTTCAGATTCAGGCTGTACTGCTTCCTAGCTGTATGACGCTCAGCAAATTTTGAAAGGTCCGAGGCTCGGTTTCCTAAAGAGAAATACCTCTCTTACGAAGTTATCTTGGGGATTCAATGAGGTAATATTTGTAAAGTGCTCAGCTCAGTGCCTGGCACATAATAAGCACTTGATAAATGGCAATTCTGACTTTTATTATTTCCACTGGGCAAAAGATATCAATTAAGGAAACAGTTTGTGGCAGGCCAAAAACACGTACAACCTACAGCACAAATCCAGTTGGTTCACTTTCATGTATGGCTCCAGTGGCAGGACCTTGTTTAGGAGAAGACAGTGCTTCTGTTTCAAGGACCTTTCTGGCAGCTTGTACCTCCCAAATTTCCTTGTTCTATCCAGCCTATTGCCAAGTTATGGACTGAGATTTTCTATGAGACAACTTGCTGGAGAGTCCCTATTTTTCAGGGACTTTAACAACATGCATTTGACACATAAATATTTGATGGCTTAGCAAATAACTGATCCGTAAATGGGAGGGCAATTTCTGGCCTTGTTCTTTAAATCAAGAGTTCTGCAAATTTTGCAAGTCCATGAGGAAGAGCCTGAAAAAAAGAAAATTGGGGTGAAAGTGACCATAGAAGATACAGGAAAAGAGAGAGAGGAAAAAAAAAATTTAAAAAGAGGGTCTGAAGATCAAGCAGCCCCAAGCAACTCTCCTCTGGATAAAAAAAAAAAAAAAAAAAAAAATCCAAATTAAAAAACGGTGCCTTGTAGGCAGATGGTGAAAGAGTTAATTGTCATAGCTGTGGGAAATTCAGTGCTGGAGAGAGGAAAGGGGAGCAAGCATGGTTTAGTACCCTAATAACTTCTAACTCTAGTCTAAGATCATAATGTATGTGCGCACAGTCCAGTAATTATAAGGTAATAAGTGAAGTGGTGGTGTAAGTGCTCTAAATTAAAAGGAATTCACAGGGCTGCTGTAAGTCAGTGCCGACCCGCTTTCTTTCAAACGATGACTTGAGGAAAGTGCTTAGCCCAGAGTGCTAAGGAGACAAGGAGAGCGATCTATTAATTACAACGTTCATTAACAGTGACGGGTACAAGGCAGCAGATGCAGAAGAGAGAGGACACCATAGTTCAGGCTGGCGAGGGGGATATTTTTTTCTTTCGCTAGTTCTTGAGGAAAGGACAACACAAGTGGGTGGGCGAAAGTACGAAGATATTTTCGTGGCTTTCTCCTTCCTATTTGCTTTCTTCACATCCTGATACTGCTTGACTTCAGAAAGCTGTGCAAGATTTCTCAAAGTGAAATATCTTTGGTAAGAGGCAAATCTTGCCTCAACGCTTTGCTCCTGAGACCGCCTTCTTGGAACAGTTAAGTGAAACTTCCTGCCAGAAAAGTTCCATATTTTTCTTCATTTTGAAGTAACAGAACAATGGAGGACCTAGAGGAGGGCATGAAATTTGTGCAATGATCAAATATCATTAGGTTTATAGTGAAAGAGATAATTGCATCCCTTTGGTTATCCTGTGACGAGTCCCCCAAATTCTAGTGAATGACCATTACCCAGAGGGATTCCCATAAATCAATTTTCCACTGGGAGGCAATTATCTAAGTCCCTTTCTTGACTGTCACCTCTTCTTTCTGTAGTGGGCTCTCAGAAGCTTCTTAGACATTTTGCTAAACGAGGTTTTGCACAATAGCTAAATGAAAAGAAAATAGGACCAATTATATCTTTTCATCTAATTACCTTTCCAGAAATTCGGTCACTTGTGAGACCAACAAAGAAAAAGGGATGAAGTGTTTCTTCTAGATAAGAGAAACAGTGTGTCAGATTAGATGCTTCATCCTTTTTCCTTTTAGGAGGTATAATGTTAAATGGCAAAAAGAAGTGGGGGAAGGACCATCACAAATATATATTTAGGACAAAATATGCTACATTTCTACTTTACTGAATGTAAATATAACATCAGATTTTATAGTATCAGATAATATAAATCTAATATCAGATTTGTGGACTTACAGGTATACTGAAGGCTCAAATGGCTTTTACTGATTCATCTCTTAAATAATGGCAAATCACACACAAGAAACACATGCACGTTTTTATTAATCAATGTTGGTGATCAGTCACTAAGTTTTGCAGGCTCTAGGAATAATCTTTAAATATTGGTTGGAATTTTATACTTGATGTCTTTCTATATTGCCAAATGGCTATGAAATAGAGCAATTTAAATAAAGAAACAAAGTGATTGAGGATATATTCCCTATGTGTTTTAGTCAGATCAATAAAAGACACAGTTATGCTTATGGAAGCGTGCTGACAAACAGTAATTACAGAGCTGAGGATCATCTGTTCAGTCTTGAAAATAAAAGTTTTATTCTGCTCATAATAAAATGATTGCAGCATCAGAATGAGGAAGGAAAGGTAGAATGAGGATAAATACAATTTTAGAAATGGTATAGACTTTGCAAATCACCACCTCTTCCATTGATAAATTTAGAATCTAGAGTTGATTTAGATATTGACACTGGTTCTCCAAGAGAAAGGTAAAATAAAAGCAATCAGACCCTTTGGAGCTTTTGTTTATGGCCTGTCTGGGCCCTTTGTTGTAACCCTGTCATGCCCTTATGCTGATTACCTTCTTGTAGAACAAGAAGTATTGACTAGAGAATGAATGATGTGTAGTCCCTAGCCCTTAGGAAACACTCTCGAAGAGCAATGTCTTTAACATATGAATTCTGTTTTTTTCCTCCTTTTACCTTTCCCTTTCCCTTTCTCTATTTTTCACCATCTCTTTTGTTTCTACCTCTTTTGGTCTCTGTGTTTGACACTCTCTCCTCTTTCTGTCTCTGTTTGTATCTCCTCAATCTCAGGCTTCTCTGCAGAATGTCAAACAAAGATCGACACATTGATTCCAGCTGTTCGTCCTTCATCAAGACGGAACCTTCCAGCCCGGCCTCCCTGACGGACAGCGTCAACCACCACAGCCCTGGTGGCTCGTCAGACGCCAGTGGGAGCTACAGTTCAACCATGAATGGCCATCAGAACGGACTTGACTCGCCACCTCTCTACCCTTCTGCTCCTATCCTGGGAGGTAGTGGGCCTGTCAGGAAACTGTATGATGACTGCTCCAGCACCATTGTTGAAGATCCCCAGACCAAGTGTGAATACATGCTCAACTCAATGCCCAAGAGACTGTGTTTAGTGTGTGGTGACATCGCTTCTGGGTACCACTATGGGGTAGCATCATGTGAAGCCTGCAAGGCATTCTTCAAGAGGACAATTCAAGGTTAGTGTCGGACCTGGGAATACTCTCCCCACTTCCAACCTCACATGATGGGTTTTTGTTTTTCCTTATTCTTATTCTCATAAGTCAAGTACCATAGTTTTAATTCTCTCTTGAGTAGAAAATGGAAATAAATTACAATTGATAGTGGAAGATTTATAGAATAAAATCCCCCCCCAGATATACTCCATATCTATTAATTTTCCTCTTACTGTTAAGCTTTAATGGTGCAAGGATAATAAACTTTGGGTAGAGTTTACAAGAGCATAGTTATTATTAGAGCAATGTGGGTCTATATAGCAACTGTACAAATGCACATTGGACTAACAGTGTTTTTGACCCCTTTGGATCTTCTTACAGATGCATGGAAATAATAAATACTTTCGACCAGTGATTTCCAAACTTGAGTGTGCATTAAAATCATCTGGAAATCTTGTTAAAATGCAGATTCCTGGGTCCTACCTCCAGAATTTCTGATTCATTAGATCTGGGGTGGGGGCCTGCCTGAGACTGTATATTTTTAACAAATTTTCAGGTAATGCTGATGATGCTGCCGGTCCAGGGACCAATTTTAAGAATCACTGCTCTAGACAAATTTAATTACCTACTCATCTTTGTTTTTTCCTTATGGTTGGATATACTTTTTCTAACTTTTAAATGAATTTATATTAAAAAAAAACCTTCCAAATTATACCAATAAAATGTCATTGAATGATAAAATATACCTCCAACATATATAAGTGATATATACCCCAAACTTCATAGATTTCAGATTTATAAATAACATTATTTCCCCCATACAGTGTAGAAAAATAGGACTGAAATTTGTTTATGCCCTTTTAAACTGATAATCTACAGATCTAGAATTCAGTTCATGAAAAAGCTATAGATATATATTCTGGCAAAAAAATTAGATTTCACATTTTTAGGTCTCTTGTAATTCACTTTTGAAGAAAATAGGGGAAGAAAAAAATATCTTTTGAGGATCCACAGCACACCAATGGTTCTGCTCAGTGGTTTACAAAATGTGTCTTCCTAACAACCAGTTATGGACACAAAGTCTATCTTCCCACACGTCAGTGGTTCTCAAGCTTGCCAGCTCATTGGAACCAGTGGAAGACTTAAAAAAACATGCTGATGTCAGGGCTCATGTCCCCAAATTCTGAATTAATTGGTCTTGGGTACAGCCAGGGAAAGGGGGGTTTTTGAAAGCTTCCTAGGTGATGCTTAATGTAAAGGCAAAGTTAAGAAACACTGCACTGTACTGTGTTGTATTATTTGCCAACAGTTCTCAAAGTGCAGTGGCTGTACCAGCAGTACCAGCATCATCTGGGAAAATGGAAGAAATGCAAGTTCCCAGGCCCCATCCTGTATTAACTCAAACAGAATCTCTGAGGGTGGGCCTAGCAATCTGCATTTTGCCAACCCTCTGGGTAATCCTGATGCTAATTCAACTTTAGCCCCCTGCTCTAGACCATGCTACTGCTGATTCACCACTGACCATAGACCATCATCATCTAATGGCCCCTTGCTGGACAGACCTGAAACTAATTTATCTGGAGCCTTCATAATTTTGTGACGTACTAGTTTTCAAAGTACAAAAGAAGTAATGTTTGTTAAGTGCTAATCCTTTTAAATATTTTCACAAAACATGATTCTGAAACCCTTTATGTGTACATAGAGCAGTCTCCCACCTTCTCCCCCCTTTTTTTTTTTTTCTTTTTGAGGCAGATTTTTACTCTTGTGGGCCAGGCTAGAGTGCAATGGCATGATCTCGGCTCACTGCAACCTACATCTCCTGGGTTCAAGTGATTCTCTTGCCTCAGCTTCCCAAGTAGCTGGGATTACAGGCATGCACCAACACGCCCCTCTGATTTTGTATTTTTAGTAGAGACAAGGTTTCACCACATTGGCCAGGCTGGTCTCGAGCTCCCGACCTCACGTGATCCACCCGCCTCAGCCTCCCAAAGTGCTGGGATTACAGGCATGAGCCACCGTGCCCGGCCCACCTTCCCTTTTAAGAGCATCTGGAAATTCAACTCTTCTCCATCAGTTGCACTGAATATTTTAGTGACAATCCTTACTTGTACTGGCTCTCCCTTGCTTTTTTGTTGTCTGTTACATAACTTCCTTGATCTGTGGCTGATGAGAACACAATCAAAATGTTTACTTAGTCAGGTGCAGTGGCTCATGCCTGTAATCCCACCACTTTGGGAGGCTGAGGCTGGAGGATCCCTTAAGGCCAAAAGTTCAAGAGATTCATCTGGGCAACAAAGTGAGAACCCTATCTCTATAAAAACTTTACAAATTAGTTGAGCATGGTGGCATGTGCCTGTAGTCGTGGCTACTGGAAAGGTTGAGGCAGAAGGATTGCTTGAGCCCAGGAATTGGAGGTTGCAGTGAGCCATGACTGCACTCCAGCCTGGGGTGACAGAGCTAGACACAGTCTCAAAAAGAAAAAAAAAAGAAAAAAAACCTTTACCCAAAGCACAATTTCTCAAGACATCATACTCTTACATAGTAGATGAGATACTTAATCCTAATCTTTTCATAGCCTTTCATAGTTTTAAATGAAGAGCACAAAACCAAGTTAGTATGCAGCACATATGAATGTCCTAAGCATCTTCATAGCTGTATCTTTATAATTTCTGGCTCATCATTGCTATATTTATTGATATTTTCTTACAAAAATCTTTCATTTACTGGATTTTTATTTTCTTTATCCTCATCTATAAATTGAAGGCATTAACCTCAGAATACTTAAGTTTAAAATGAAATATAAAATCACATGGAAAGCGAGAAAGCTAAAAACAATGGTGGTCTGTGCACAAGGCTTTTCATCACTTCTGGGCGTTTGAGAAATCTCTTCAGTCTATTTGGTAACACTACAAAACTTGAGAATGAAAGCACACCTCAAATCTTTGGGTGTTTACCAGCCATTGTTCCACAGTGTTATAATCCTTATGGTTACAAAGTATATAAAATTCAAACTGTTATTAATTTGATTTTGTTAACTCAGTTTACACAGCTCTGAATTTTAACTACACAAAGATAAGCAAATGTTTTGGGATAAATTCATGAGCACTGAGTGTGCTGATGTAAGCAAGAGGTTCTCAGTGTGAAAACCACTCCCATTTATTCAACAAATATTTACTGAGAACCTGTGATTCAGACAGCAGGCTGGTGGGAGTGTCCTCTTATCCACATTTTATTAAAGCTTTGTTCCCAAAGGTTGTGGATTGAGATGAATTCCTCTAACAAATGTCTCCTGCCTTGAGGAAGTAACAATTTTTAGGGTTGAGGGGATTAAACCCTCGAGTCTTCGGTATGTTTTGTAAAGATAGAATAACAGTGTGAAAAAATTTCCTGATACATGTCTCAAAACATTTTATAGTTTAGACATTAATAGCTCTGCAATAGTTATTTACTGAGTGATAATTAGAATAGAGCAATTGGAATTCTATGCATGATTATTCTTTAGGATGCTGAAATGCTACCAAAAGCTTAACAGAGCAAAGCGCAGGGTGATTCTTGGCATTGATGTATGTGCTCAGTTTTACTCCATATTGGAGAGAGCAAGTTTCAAGGATTTTGAGCAGGAGACAGAGATGTCACTGTCCAGATTAGCACTCTGGACTTGCCCACCTGGCTGTGCTTGTAGCTGGCAGCTGCGCAGCACTTGGTGAGGCTACCCTGCTAGCTACATCATCAGACATCACACTGTGGTGCTCACTTAGCCCCAAAAAGGCAGTGAGGCAAATAAAGGGATTAAATTGTGAAAGTATAATGTAATAATTAGAGCGGTAATTGTAAGGAAGATTGGAATGGCCCCTCCTTTCTGTGGCCAAATACGGTAGTGATAGCAGTTGAACTCCAAAGATGTTGAGTGTGGCCCAGACTCTTATTCCAATGCTGAAGCTGCCTTAGAGTTCATTCTCATGCCTTCAGACAGCATTGCAGCCAAACCACCCTTAACAGATCGTAGTCTCTCCCTCCCCTCCATTAAAGCTCTCCAAGGAAAAGGAAGAGATTATGTAACTCCCCTTGACAACAAGCCTTGCTAGACTAGAGCCCCAATGGACAGGCCGTTACATAAATGTGACTCCTGCCTCACCAGGGCCTGGTTCTACTCTCATTGACTTAAGGGACATGTGCATCCATAGGCATTTTCATGTACGCCATCATCTGTTAAGATCTTTCCTTTTTAATATATCTTCTTATTATTTTTGAGACAGGGTCTCACTGTGTTGCCCAGGCTGTTGTACAGTGATGTGATCTTGGCTCACTGCAGCCTCCACCTCCTGGGCTCAAGTGATCCCTCCCCCTCAGCCTCCCAAGTAGCTGGAAAACAGGCATGCACTACCATGCCTACCTAATTTTTCACTCTTTTGTAGAGACGGGATCTCCCTATGTTGCCCAGGCTGGTCTCAAACTCCTGGCCTCAAATGATCCTCCTGCCTCAGCCTCCCAAAGTGCTGGGATTACAGGCATGAGCCATCTTACTTCTTATTTTAACAATTTATTTTTAGGATTGGTTATCGAGTGTGTAATAAATATATATGTTTAAAAAGTTGGGAAAAATACTTCTTAAACTTGGAAACAAAAGAACATATATCCAGACCATATCTTGAGAAAAGTAATACAAATTGTTCTTTTCAGAGCTGAATGTGCTATTTCTGTTGTGAAAGACAATTAATCATGGATTTCAATGAAAGGTAAATAGAAAGGAATATTTTACTTGTTGACTATTTTCAAGTTATCATTGAAAAACTATTGAATTACATCAGCATTTAGTTGGGTAGAAGCCAAAGTTTTGCTGTTTTGTTTTTGTTTTTGGCTGACCAAAATACTTTTTACAATACTTTGACAGCTCTACCCTGTCATCCAATAGGGTTACAGTGGCAGCAGTGATTTCATGTCATTTTCTAGGCATAGTAATTTTGAGGATGTGATATTGTTATTCTTCTGATTTTTTTTTCCAATTCCAATTTTGGCCTTAATTCATAAATGATTGGAGCCTGCCTTCTTTCCTTCCTTCCTTCCTTCCTTCCTTCCTTCCTTCCTTCCTTCCTTCCTTCTTTCTTTTCTTTTCTTTTCTTTTTTTTGGGAACTTCTCATTAAGTTTCCCCTAGACTCTTGTTAAGGAGGCAAGAGAAGGAAAACATCCTTATACCCAAGTAGGTCAATACATATTTCATTATTTAATAGACAAAACACTAGCCTCCTGAAGTTTTTATGTCCATATAATAAAGAAAATAATTTTATAAACAGTTTTCTTTGTGTAGTTAATATAGCCATTCTAACTGCTCATTATAGTGCTAGAAATAAAGTATTCTTCTTTCCCCCACATTTAAAAGGTGGGAAATTGTATATTTAAAAATATGAGATTTTAAAAAGATGTTCATTATAGCATCGGTTTTGGATTTATATAAAGCCAGGCCCAAGTCTCAGCCACTTACCAGCTGTGAGACCTTAACCCCTCTTTTCCTCTGTTTCCCAAGTGATGAGGGTTACATGAGAGAATGAATATCGAAGTACTTGACCCATAGTAAATCTACAATAAATTATTAACTTTGGTTGATATTGGGAATATGACTGGGATACCCAGACGCTGGATGGTTCATGTAATCTAGCACAGAGTTATCCTTGATGCTAAACTAGAAGGACAGGTATGTCACCTTCCAGAGCTCACAGCTGTCTCCACCCTTTAGCTATGATCGTAAACCCTCTCTCCCTGTAGCCATTTCTCACTGATGGTGCCTTTATATGATTGGAGGTATTTAGGTGAACTGTCTGGAAATTTGTTTAGTTATATTTAGCTGATGGTGCTCAATTAACTTTATTTCCCTGTGAATATGGATGGGAAACTGCATACATCAAAAAACAAGCCTAAATTTTGGAACTTGCATAAAACATAAAATTCTCAGTTAAGCTTCACATGTGAAATTTAGGCACTGAAGTAGTAGCATATCTTCCCTGTGTGAGGTGTGGGAGTGACCATTATGGAACTAAGTCCACTCTGAACACTGCAGGACCTAGGAAAAGAGTACAGCAAGCACCCAAATACTGCATAGTATATGTAAATATGTTAATGTTATAAATCAAGATACCAAATCACTAAGTGAAATTTGTTCTAGTCTCTTATTTGACCAACTATACCTTCATAATAGCCTGGGAGACTGACTTTTTATTGGTCAGTCTTTGACTCCAAGGAACAATTTTCTGTCAGTGAGAGGCAGTGCAAGGAGAGCTGGTTCATAGCCTGCAGCCCATCCCCTTTCTTTCTCACTCCTCTGTCTCCCAATCTTGTACATAGTGTGGACACCCTTGCCCACGTGTCTAAGGCCCAGTGACCCCTTCCAAACAGCTGTTCCTTGACCACGCACAGGTCTAATGTGCACCCCAGAAGGGCAGTTTAGTCCAGTCTAGCTTCCAGAGAACAGACCCAAGAGAGAGTCCCGCTCAGGCCCTGGCACTTCCATGGGCTTGTGGTGATCTAGCCAGGGAGTTTGAGGGTCTCAGGTACTCAGGATCAAGGTGTACACAGGGGACGGCTCCAGCTGGGCTTTTTTCCCTTCACACTTTGAGTGGGATCCTTGTGCTACGTATACCTTCTAAAGCCCACAGCCTTCAGGCAAGGGCTTTTCTTGTCTGAGGCTAAAGTGGCATTAATGTGAGCCTAAATCTCACCTTAAACATGGGGCATTAAGATTAGTCATTTTCCTGCAAGCCATATGCTAAAGGCATGCAGACATAGCCCTTGGATCTGATGCAACCAACTGCTTTACTACACTGAATTGTATGACTCCTTCCTGAAGCAGGCAGTGTAGTCCTGGAGGATCTTTCCTGGTGTTACATTTCTTTTGCCATCATGTGCTGTTTCAGTCTTAGAATGTTTTCAGCCATAGAGAAAATAAGAACTTACAAATTGAGTGTACATGATATGAACCTTCCAAAGGAAACTAATAAAATGTATTTAACCCAAATAGTGTCTAGAGAAAATAACTACCTCAGTTTATAGTAATTGGTAGCTTTAAAACTCTAATATGTTATAAAATTGAAATCCAAAATAATATGGAAATGTCTAAATTGACTTGATGAATCGCAGTGATTATCAGTTTGAATGCAGTGTTAAATTAAATATAGAATTAATATTTTCCAAAGAAATGTTGTCTATAATTCATTGCTTTAACTTTTTTTTTTTCTTTTTTTTTGAGACAGAGTCTCTTTCTGTTACCCAGGCTAAAGTGCAGTGGTGCCATCTTGGCTCAATGCAATGTCCACCTCCTGGGTTCAAGTGATTCTCCTGCCTCAGCTTCCCAAGTAGCTAGGATTACAGGCACACACCAGCAAGCCTGGCTAATTTTTGTATTTTTAGTAGAGACAGAGTTTCGCTATGTTGGCCAGGCTGGTCTCAAACTTCTGACCTCAAGTGATCTGCCCACCTTGGCCTCCCCAAGTGCTGGGATCACAGGCATGAGCCACCGCGCCCAGCCTACTTTAACTCTTAACTTGCTTTCGTTGTAAGTTTGACTTTTCCACTTCTTGCATTTGATGCCAGTTATGTCTGAGTTTTTGAAATGCATTAAAGTTGCCAAATTATAAATAACAAATATCATTCTACTCTTGCTATTTTAATTGTTAGGTTCAGTGTTTATTTTAATAGTGAAAGTATTGCAATCTTTCTTTTTTGGTGAAGAAGTACTGTATGAATGGGCGTCCTAAAACGGCATAATTTAGTTTTTCTTCTCCTGGTTTTGACTTATTGGAACCACTTCTTGGGACAAATGAGTAGTGATTCCTTTTCCACGGTTTGTTCTGACTTGGGAAGTCACCTAAATTATACTTTTGAGGTTGTCAAAGAGCTACTGGTCAGCAGGCATTTTCAAGAGACAGATAATAAATTAGATAGTTTAAATATCTTAGGTTATCACATATCTCAGGATCTGTGGGCCACATGCCTTCTCTGTTCCATACTCTTTGTTTTGTTTTTTTTTTTTAAGCTGTTTAAAAATATAAAAAACCACTCTGAGCTTGAGGGCATTCAAAAACAAGCCCAGACCTGGATTTGACCTGCTGGTCATAGTTTGGGTAACTTCTCAATCAAGACACCCTATTTTTCTTCCTTGTAGGCAACATTGATGAAAAAGATTTTTATGCCAAAGGATTTCCTAGGCAGTTTTGTGTACATGTCATTTATAAAATTGAAACCCAATCTCTATCATAATGGCTTTTTTTAGTCTATTATTTCCCTTTTCAGAATATTTTTACTTCTTCAGAATTTTCTAGTCTCTTTTCTCTGTTTGGATATTTCAAGCCTGTTTGAACTACACATCTGTGAGCACTATAATATATATGCATGGATATATGTGTGTGTGTGAGTGTGTGTGTGTGTTGGCTAGCTAATTAGAAAACAGAATCAATGTAAATTAAGACAAAGTAACAGAGTGGCTGATGAAAAAAGATCTTTGGGTTGTGCAAAATCGGAGTGATTAGTTTCAGAGATTGTATTTCATGGTTGATCTTTGATCAAGGAAAGAAAAATAGAATAAAATGTAATGATCCTCACTAGATTTTTGTCCTTCAAATATTAGAAACTCCATTTTGCAGAAAACAGAATCTCTGGTGTGATTTACATGTTTATTAAACACATAGCATTACGTTACTCTATTTTGAAAGTCATTTAAAATAGGCATATCATTTTAGCTTTGATTTGTAGGGTATATTTTCCTGTTGGGTGACACTACGTAAGAGCCTATCCCATGTAAGGGGTATATGCCAATGGCATTCAGGATGGACACAAATTTGCAACAAAACTTTTAATGCCCAACTATAGCTCATGTCAAATTAGGCAAACAAAATTAACTTCCCTAGCAATGTATTTGCAAAAGGGTAACCTTCTTTCCTACTGTCTCTGTTACTTCACAGTGATCTGGAAGAAGTGATAATATGGGTTTCATATTCCTCTGCTGATATTAAATATTTATTTATTTATTTATTTATTTATTTTTTGAGATGGAGTCTCATTCTGTCACCCAGGCTGGAGTGCAATGGTGTGATCTTGGCTCACTGCAACCTCCGCCTCCTGAGTTCAAGCGATTCTTCTGCCTCAGCCTCCTGAGTGGCTGGGATTACAGGTGCCAGCCACTACAGCTGGCTAATTTTTGTATTTTTTAGTAGAGACGGGGTTTCACCATGTTAGTCAGGCTGGTGTCAAACTCCTGACCTCAGTTGATCCACCTGCCTTGGCCTTACAAAGTGCTAGGATTAGCGTGAGCCACCGCGCCCAGCCTTATTTATTTTAAGTAATACATTTTGTAGTAGCAATATCACTAATTCATGATAGTTACATTTAATAAAGGGATAAGCTTTTTCATAATTTTTCAACTTCGTTCTATCTTTTTTTTTTTTTGAGATGGAGTCTCGCTCTGTCGCCCAGGCTGGAGGGCAATGGGGTGATCTTGGCTCACTGCAAACTCCGCCTCCCGGATTCAAGCGATTCTCGTGCTTCAGCCTCCTGAGTAGCTGGGATTACAGGCATGCACCACCATGCCTGGCTAATTTTTGTACTTTTAGTAGAGACAGGGTTTCACCATGTTTGCCAAGCTGGTCTCACACTGCTGACCTCAGGTGATCCACCCGCCTTGGTCTCCCGATGTGCTGGGATTACAGGCATGAGCCACTGCACCCGGCCTAAACTTAGTTCTATCTTTATATTTTAACAGAACTTATAAAGTTACATAAGCCCATATTTCATGGATTCTACTGTGTGATATGGCCTATGTTAGAATCCAAAAAAATACGGATGTAATTCTGGAATAAATTCTCTTTACACACGCATACTTAATCAAAGCATGTACTCTTATTTATTTTTCCGTTAATAAAACCCTCTGCACTCAGAAAATACAATCAATTCCCTATAGATCTCCTGAGCTAGTGTCCTCGGACGGAGTAGCGTGGATGGAAAGCTGCCCTTCAGGTGCTGACTGTGGGTGCAGCTGGCGTAAGACCTGGTGTCTCTCTGGTTCCAGTGTGGGAGCATCCCCTATCCTGACCTGTCTGGGTTACTCAGACGTACCTGTTCCCGATTCAATCATTCTCTTTTGGAAAAGAAGCCCTTGCATTACCATTTCTTCCACTGATTTTTTTGTGGGGGAGGAGAGTTCTCTTAACCTGCCCCAAACTACAACCTGTTAAGTCTCTGAGCTCTCCTAGCAAGTAACTGTTGAGAAGGAAGTTTGTGTTGTTTTTATGTTCCAGTCTAAGGGACTTCACAGATCACTTCCAATTAATTCTTATAAAAATGCCATTGACTTTTCTGCCTTTTGCAAGGTGGAATTTTACATTTGTGAGTGGACTTTCAGGAAGCGGGTGTGGCTGACTCTTTGCCTACAGATCACTGGACTTTCCCCAGAGGACATGCCATCCATAATCTCTATTATCTGATGACTATTTGTTTTGATGAAGGTACTGGAGGCAGTTCTTTGATTACAAGATAAACTCCCAAACAAAGACATCAGTGCCTTTCTTAGCACTCTAATAGCTTTCCTTCATTCCTCCTTGTGCTCCCTTAACCCAGAACCAAGTCATGACAAATAAGGCTGCTTCAGACCCTGCTAGAATAGCCTCAGTCTACTGAACAGCATGTTAAATGCTTGAGAGCAAAACAATAGGAATGATACTTTGTGCTTTATATTTTTCAAAATGCATGTTTTTGTACATATGTTCAAATAGTTATACAATAAAAGCCATTCCTCCAGTAAACTCAAAATTGGTTATGGCTAAAGCCAGATAGGGTATATTAGAATGTTCACTCTAAATGTAGGAAAGAAAACAAAAAATGAATGATGAGAGTTGTGTTGTCAGAAGTTCCTATTGATGTGGGTCACTTTTGCTCGGTAACTAGTTGTGGGGGAATATGACTCAATATGATTTGCTAAATCTGTAAGAAAGGGAACATCAGTTCTTGTTAAAAGCCAAACTATAGAAGCTGTTAGGTAACTCATGAGGTATGGCTGGGTGGGGTTCAGAATTTTGACATGAGTAAAAGTCATGGGTCAGGATTTTATTTTCTTTTTTTGGTAAAGCCCAGGGCAGTGATGTGTTTTCCTGATATACTACTAGATGAACTTAGACAATTTCTTAGAAGTTATAAAACACATTAACTCACTCAAGTTATAAACCACATGAATTCACTTTCTTTTAAAGTTGCTGATAATAAGACTTCAGTGATATAACAGCCTAGTCATTGGAGCTCATTTATACAATTTAAAAAGTTTCGCATAAGCTCAAAATTAGGTACAGGATGCTGGTGTAGTATTTTAGCTTTTATACTTAAAAGCTAATCTGTTTGTATTTAAAAGAAGTGACATTTAAACTTAAAAAATGTGGTAAGAAACATAAAATTTACCATCTTAACCATTTTTTTTATGTGTAGTACATTAATGTTAACTATATGCGCGTGGTTGTGCAATAGCTCACGAGTCTTTAGTATTTCATCATGCCAGATGTAAACTCTGCACTCATGAAACAATTCCTCATTTCTCCCTACCCCCAGTCCCTGCTAGCCACCATTCTTCTTTCTGTTTCTATGAGTTTGGCTGCTCTAGATATCTCATATAAGTGGAATCATGCAGTCTTTGTCTTTTTGTCACTGGCTTATTTCACTTAGCATAATATCATCAAAGTTCATTCATGTCATTGTGCATGACAGGATTTCTTTTTAAAAATGGAATAATACAGGAGTCCCCCATTATCTGCAGGGGATGTGTACCAAGGCCCCCAGAGGATACCTGAAACCACAGATGGGACTGAACCGTATAGAGATGAGGATTTTTTTTTCTATACATACATATCTTGATAAAGTTTAATTTATAGATTAGGCCCAGTAAGAGATTAACAAAAATAACTAATACTAAAATAGGACAATTATAACAATATACAGTACTAAAAGTTATGTGAATGTGGTCTCTCTCTCTCTCAAAATATTTTACTGGACTGTACCTTGGGTAATTGAAACCGCTGAAAGTGAAATCGCAAATAAGAGAGGACTACTACATTCCACTGCATGGATAGACCACGTTTTCTTTGTGCATTCCTCTCTTGGCTGACATTTATGTTGCTTCCATCTCTTGGCTATTGTAAATAATACTGCAGTGAACGTGGGTGTACAAATACTTGTTTGAGATCCTATTTTTAATTCTTTTGGATGTATGCATACACCAAGAAGTGAAATTACTGGATCACATGGTAATTCTATTTATAATTCTTAGAAGAACTCCCATACTGTTTTCTAGAGCGGCAGTACAATTTTATATTACCATCAACAGAGCACAAGTGTTCTAATTTCTTCATATTCTTTTCAGTGCTTGGTTATTTTCTGTTTTTTTTTTTTTTCTTCAGTAGCAACCATCCTAATGGGTAGCAGGTGAATGTTTAAATATTTTTGAGAGATTTTATATATATACCAAATTTATATATACACCAAAGTTCTAATCTTTTATCACCTTAGGCTTATCCATAAGTAATTATATATGTATGGATAGTGTACATATCTGTCTTAAGATTCCTGAGCTTAATGCAATGCCTTTAGGTGAAGAATTTGTTAACCAATAATATTAATAGTAATAATAAATATATTAGTTTAATTTATAATAATAATGAATATATTTGATTTTGCAAAGTGTCACACGTTGTTCTATGTGCTTTACATTAATTATCTCATTTCTTTAATCATCCCAATGAAGTAGGCACTTCTATCACGATTATATTATCTTCTTTTATAGATGTGGAACTTGAGGCACAGAGAAGTAATTGCCCAAAGAACAACTGGGTCCCCGAAATCTTGAACCCAGAGCCTGTCCTCTTAACCCCTTCATTACACTGCCTTGTATATTTTAAAAGCTTTTAAAAGATTGAATGATTTTAGATTGCATTTTTCTTGAGAGAATTTTAATCCATGGGCAAAATTGCTTAAGTTATTAAAATAAAAATGAGGAATTAAGAATATGCCAAATGTTATGATTAGATAATATTCAAGGTTTTTAGAAAGGAGACAGTAAGAACTAAGTCTTAAAAATACCTAAACGTTTTGTAATTCATTTTTAGAAATCCCTTAAATGTGAAGCTTGAGAGCGCAACTCTTCAGTGCCACCACCATTTCCATTTCCTGTGTCAGTTCTCTGGATTTTTATCATCTGACATTCCTTTCTCCACCCAATTTTTGTTTGTTAGTCTTAAACTGATCCTAAAAATCTGTCGCCACTGATGACACTTCTGTATTCTTTAATTATTTATTTTAGGAAGAAAGAGGCTTATTTCTCTCCTGTTTTGATGTGAGAATAATTGTCCATTTGCATAAACTTTGTGACCACTCCAGAAGGCAGCTCAGAATCAATCCCTTTTTGTTGTTGTTGTTGTTGTTGCTATCAACATCATTCTTATGATGAATGATAGAAAGAGAAAGATTTTTTTAATCTATTTTTAACACAAAGTTGCTGTATTATTTGGAATTAAATCTCATTTTATCTTGGTTTGGGCAGACTTAAAAAAAGGGCATCTCTGATAATACTAGAAAGAATACTACTGAGAGATTATTTAGTTCAAGGACATCTTTGTTAATTTAGAAGGTAGAGCTGAAAATATGAATTTACCTTTAGAATGAATCTGAATACATATCCCAAATCTACATTCTGATATCCATTTTCTTTTCAGTGCATACTATTTACAGTTTCCATTTGAGGATGATCAGAGATAAGCACAAAAATCTTCAAAGGAAGGAATGTAGCCCAATGTGTTGTCCTCAAGTGTACCTTTTTTTCCCTGCTTTTGCCTCCAGAGCATCTTCACTACTCCCAAAGCACCTCCTGCTTTTGGAAAAACCTCACTGTGCCCCAGAGCTTTCGCCTATGTTTTATATGGAGAACAATTTCAAATTTTGTGATACTTAAAGTAAAAGTTTTCCAACTCATTCTTCCATTTGTTCTTCTCAGTTATTATCAATTTACAAAGATTTCTTTAAAAAGTTTCTGTACCTAACTTGGGGGAAACTACCTTACAGAGTCGTGAGCAAGAAAGGAAATAATGGATAATAGAATGTAAAGTATTTTTGTCGTTGCAGCCTTTTGTCCATATGGTTTAGACAAGAGATGGCTAAACCAAGGCCTGCGGGCCAAATCCATTTTGCTAAAGAAAGTTTTATTGGAACATGGCCACACCTATTCTAGTATGGTCTGTGGCTGCTTTTGTGCTATAGCAGCTGAGTTAAGGAGTCACAGCAGAGACTGAATGACCTGCAAAGACAAAAATATGTACAATCTGGCCCTTTCAAAAAAGCTTGCCAACCAAACCCCTGCTCTTCTGTGGAAGAGTTAGAGTTAAACAAATATCCCACAGTGGAGGAGGCATTTTTATCCTATGTCCCTTGGACAATCATCAAACAGGAACCCCCCCACTCTCCCTGCTAAGTTTTCCTCTATACTTTTCTTTCTTACTCTTCCTGGGGGATGCGAGGCACTTATCTGAAATCCCTAACATAGAAGACAGTTCAGGTATACAGATTTTATTTTAAACTTCAGGTACAGACTACATGCCAGGAGCTTCCATTGTTTTCTGGGCTTTCCTCGCCTTTCTCTCAATCCAGCCAGCAGTGCTATCTGAGTTCCCTGACCCTTGGAGTAATTACTGTTTTTTGAATGTTTTACCTTCTTTTATGACTGAATCCATGGCATACTCTTTGGTTGGTTTGTTTGCTTTTGCTTCTCACAAAGTGCCTTTTGACTCAGACATCAGTTCTTTGTCTTTTGGCTGACAAGCACAAGGCCAGAAGAAATTCTCTGGCTAGCACTTCCTTACTTCTGTGCTGAGAACCATTACCTGGGCACTTCTTGAGTCCCTCTTAGCTCTTTCTCCTGCATTCCTTCCCTGAGTACAGTAATGATGTTGTAATTATTGCTAATATTATAATCAATACTCACTCCCTGTCAGGAACTCTGCTAAGCATCTTAAATACATGATCTTACTTAATGTTAATAGCAACCCCATAATGTATCAATTATTATTACCCATCCACATGTCATTCATAAAGGAGGTAACTCCAAATTTAAGAGCTGCTCCAAAGTCACATGGAAAATGGTAGAACAAGGCAGCCCAATTTGACTCCAGTATGTTAGCTCGTAATCTATATGTTATACTGCCTCCTACAGCTTACACACAGATCAATTACCATTACTTATGTCAAGGAGTTCCCCAAATCAGTATTAATTTTAGAGGATGCAGATATTTGTTGAATATATGAACTTGATCTTAAAAGCAAACTCTAATTCCATTTTTTCTTCTCTGACAAACTTTGGGCACATTGATAGCATCCAAGAACAGAAGCACTTAGGGATGGTATTAGAAAGGGTTATACTTGTTTAAGGTAGAAGGGAAATCTCAAGAAGTAAAATTTCTATTTAAGAATCAACTACTTTTGTCATATAGGGTATCATCCAAATGCCCCTAACTGGTCATATGGACTTGTACCGGTCTGCAAAAGTCACCATAAAATGTACACATTGAAACTGTTTCTATCCAAAGATAGTGAATGCATTAGATGTAATTAGCATTGCTTTCTTTTCCAAGAATATTTTATTAAGAAGGCTTTTGTTGTTGTTGCATGTTTTGAAAGACAGATAAGCAGACTTGCATCAAGGTTGTTTAAAATTCACAGGTAGAAGAATAACATGTAAAAATTGATGTTGGATAGAGAGCACAGCAAATTTGGAGGTTATAGTCAGCTCAGACATTATATATTTCTTGTGGCAGTGGTCACCTTTAAGCTCTTTTATAAAGACTTCTGTGACATGATCTGTGTACTATAAAAGCTTAAAAACTAAGAAGAAGAGACTGTACACATCATGTAGGATAAGCATTTTACACTGTAAAAAACAGTTGCCTTTTACAAGAAGACATCATTATATCAGAACTAAAAACATTGAATTTCTTTAGTCCTTGGATGAGAGACATTTATATTCTCCATCATTTTCACCAATGTATTTTTATTATACACTTACCAGTCCTTTTTAAATGTATTTCAGAACACACCCTCATGATTATGGATTACTTTTTTTTTTCCCATCAGGAACAAGAACATTATTTTGGGATTGTTAAAATGCATTGTGTACAACCTGACACCTGTTGCTTTGGTGACATGCTCTGTTTGGTTTCTGTGGAATTAAACCGGCTACCAACCATACTGGTACAGAGACAAGTTGAGGGATTTCTTTTTGAGGTGTTGAGAGATTCCGTTCTCTGAAAGCAACCCTATCCTATCCCACAGCTGCCCTTACACCATAAGTCTGACAACAGCAAAAGACAATGCCAAGATCCACCCTGAACCTATCACTCTCAGGCTCCTATGTCAGGCATCAAAATTTCCTTTCTGACTGGCAACAATAGCAACAGCAACAGCTACACAAAGTGCTCTTTCAGAAGATGGAATGTTCATTTTTTTATTTTTTCTAAACAACGTTCAATTAATTACTTTTAAAAGATTAGAGTTAGGCAGCATGCCTCATATTTAAGAGCACAGACTTTGGATCCAGATTGCCTGGGTTCAAATCCTGGCTCTAGTGCTTGTTAGCTATATGATTCTGGGTATGTTAACTTATTCTCTCTCTGCCTTAAATCTCTAATCACAAAATGATAGTTCATAATGTAAAGCACATCAAAGAGTACCTGTGAGTCTTAGTGTTTGTTATTCTCCTGTTCTTAGGTATTGATATCTAAGTTTTTTGTGGATTCATTTAAAGGCCATTGAACTGGATGTTGGGATATCTCAGTTTTAGTCTCATTCCTGCAGTTAACTAGCCCATATTCTTATAAAGAGGGTGGAGCAATCATAGGTTCTAGTGATAATAGATAAGTCATTACATATTTACCCCTTTTATGGTCTTCTATATAAAACAAGGGGGCTGAAGCAACTGGAATTTAGAATCTCTTTGAAATCAAATATCCTATAAGTCTGTGTTGTTTTATGCCAAATAATATACTACTGGTGAATTGCTAACACTTTTATTCTAAATTTTTAATGAATAATTTGAAGCTAAACACTAAAATGGGGGAATGAATAACAGACTCACTAAAAATTAAGTTGACAAATGAATGTTTCCTATGGGTCATTGACTTGACCTGACACTCTCTTGGACACAGGGGATTCTGAAAGGAGTAAGACGGTGCCCTCAAAGAATATACAGTTGGGACAGGAAGGGGGCAATTCCACAGACACATATAATAAAGTGTCTTAAGTGCTAAGAGAGGGACTCACCTGAAAGGTAAGTACGGGATGAACTAGTTACATCCACAAAGACCCCTAACTCAGTCTTGGGAGCCCTGGGATCATCTCACTGAAGAAATGATAGAAGCAGCACATAGAGAGGAGCAATAGGAAAGGATGCTGCTTTCTAGGAACTTCAGGTAATGCCATGTGGGTTTCAGACAAGGGGGTGAGCTTGAGATGGGGTAGAAGTCGACCTGGGACTGTGGCAAGAGATAAGGCTGGGATAAGATTTTTGAAGAGCTTTGCAAATGTTTTGCCCTCTGTTCTAATCAGATCATACCCAGCAATAGGCACTGTGTGTGCTCCAAGGTAGAGACAGGAAGTGTTCATGAGATGTGGTTGATGCCTCACAAACTCACTTCTCAGACATTTTGGTACTTTTAAGAACAACTATCTTCCTTTCCTTCTCAATATCTGTAAAACATAGCTAAATGCTCTGCCTAGAAGTGTTGCAAGGACAAAATCTTCTTTCAGTGTTTCTGAGTGAATGGCATATTCATTTTCACATCCTTGTATAAATCTGAGGAAGGTGGTTTTATTTTATAGTATTTGCAAACTGGAGCTTAAAGCCTTAGGATTCAAGGTAAATAACAATAAATGGGATCTTAAGACAGTTCTCTCCTTTTTCCTCAGAAAAGGGACTAAAACTGTATGTATATGATCTTAATATCTTCATTTCACATAATTCTTACAAAGTTATAAAGCAGATATGATTATTCCTCTTTTGTACTTTAGCAAACTGTGGGTAACAAAGGCAACTAGTTCAAGTTCACACAGCCAATAACATGGTAGAGCTGGAACTTGAACCTAGGTTTGCATTTTCTTTTCTTTTCTTTTCTTATTTCTCTTCTCTTCTCTTCTTTTCTTTTCCTTTCCTTTTTGGAGACAGAGTCTTGCTTTCTCACCCAGGCTGGACTGCAGTGGCACGATTTCAGCTCACTCCAACCTCCGCCTTCTGGGTTCAAGTGATTCTCCTGCCTCAGCCTCCTGAGTAGCTGGGATTACAGGCGCACACAACCATGCCTGGCTATTTTTTTTTTTTTTTTGTATTTTTAGTAGAGATGGGGTTTCGCCATGTTGGCCAGGCTGGTTTCGAACTCCTGACCTCAGGTGATCCACCTGCCTTGGCCTTCCAAAGTGCTGGGATTACAGCATGAGCCACAGTGCCTGGTCTCTTTCTTTTCTTCTCCCCTCATATCACACATTCCTCCTCAGACATTTTTCTCAACTGTATGCAAAGTAATATGCTAAAGATGGACATAGAATGGACATACAAAAATTTTGTCCTAAAATGAACATGCACAATGCCTAGTGTTTAGTTGATGGTTGTAGAATTAAAGTGATAAAGGAATGCCCATGTTTACAAAGTTAGGGGAACCTGAGGGAAGATGTAGTTTTTTTTAAACTGGAAAAAAATCAAGGCTAAGTAATTTGTCCTCATTTTATAGCATTTTTAAAAGCTAAGCATTCTTCATTCAATACAGTGGAGGAATAGAATCTTATTATTAGAAATTTTGCACAGGGAGGTGGCCAGTACTGGCACAGACTGCAGCCTTGGTGACTCTCCCAAACACAGGACACTGTAGGATGAAACCAGAGTGTGTGATCTCCAGTCACTAGACATTGCTGAGGGTTTAAAAGCCTGCCTGCTTGTGAATATCCTTCCAGTCTTTTTTCCTTAAGGGCAAAGCATCATCCATTCCTATTTGGAAGTGAGGCTTGAGTTTCACCTTGAAAATGCAGCAATTTGCACCGCTATGCTGTATGCCTCTTATATACTACATTTATGATTGTCAGAATTTAATCCTATAGAATGCTAAAGAACCAACCTGCAAAAGGTCTTGTCTATACCCTCCTCTCCCCCACCTCATTTTTTATGGGGTAGAGAGACAGTGCAGAGGCAACGAGCATGAGACTTGTGCACACTCCTGTGTATGAAATTGCTTTGATAAGAGCCAGCTCTAACTATTAACCTGATGTGATGCTCCTCTCCTCCCACTTCAGTATGCCACAACCTCGCCTGGCAGGTGGTCTGGGGTCCCATTAGTAGAGTGATAGTACCCATTCCTTATAGTATTTTTGGAAATCCTCTTTTAGAGCCTGAGACAGAGTCTCACAATAGCTTCAGTGATGGCAAATCATTGACCTTTAAGGGTAGACTTAAAATTTAGTAATGAACAAAAATCATCTGGCTTCATGTCAAAATGCAAAGGGCAGTACGTTTGGGTGAAAATGAGGTATATCATAGGGCCTCCCAAGCCCTGTTTGTACCTTGTGAAGTGGCTCTGATGGCAGTTCTAAAGGAAGCACCAAAAAGTATTTGGTGGAATCCCTTGAGAACAGATGTAGTGTTCCTACACAACTTATTTAAAGTCGAACTGTGGACGCCTTCTTTGAAAAACAAATAACTCCCTTAACTTACGTGTGCATTGATGTAATTATGACTTTTTAAAAGTTACAGATACAGAATAAATTACTATTCCATAATATGAATCTCAGCTATAGATAGTATTATTTTCTCTGTCAGGTGGAAATGAGCACAGAATAGCTAGAAACGAAGCATTGAAAATAAGAAAGAAAAACAAAGAAAAAAAGGAAAGTTAGATCACTGTAAAAATGGAAAAACCTTTACCACTATACAATAAATACAGAGTTTTCTTTCTTTCTTTCTTGTTTATGTTTTAGGGTCTTTAAAACAAAAATACTACAGAATTATTGCCTGCATGATTCCAATGCTCTGTAATTGTGTACTGAGGCAAATCCCATTATTTTTAAATCACTTCATGTTGAAAAGCAACTGGATAAACCCCACTTGGAGTGCCCTGTGGGTCATTGCAAGCTATTTGGTTCTGTTAATAAAATTAAAACAATTGGGAGAAATATACAGATGCTTTCAAATTGGCTTTACAATTATGATGTCTGTATGTATGAAAAAAAGGACAAGTCTTAGGAACTACATAAATCCAAATGCATCATTACCATGTGGGAGTGATGTGATTCAGGAATAAAGATTTGACATATATTTTTATTTTGAGATGCCATGCTAATTTACATCATTCAGCCCTTTCACTGCCAAACTGTAAAAGTCCATTAAGTGACTGAAAGGAATATACAAATTATCCATTGGCACTCCAGGCTGGAGTTTTACATACACCCTGTTATTCTATCCGCCAGCTAGCTGCAAGATTCTATTAAGCAGTAAGTGAGAAAATTATATTGCCTGCAAACTAATTGCACAAAAGACTCTGAAATAAGTAATCAGAGCCCGGGACTTTCTGAAAAGCCGCCAGGAGATATTATAAATTGCTCTATCATTATTGTCAGCCTGGTTTAAAAACCGAGAGCTTCCATGTTGATTTGGTTCCCTCTGCAGCAGAGCACACTTCCCTAGCTATTGACAAAACTGGGAAAATTCCAGTCGTGTCATCAGTAGCTGCCCAATTCAGTCCCTGGTGCCATCTAACAAATGTGTCCCAGAAAATAGCAAGCTATAATCCAAGAAAATTCCGTGTCTGAAATGAAAATCCTATGCTGTGAACAATAACTTCTGCATCCTCCTGAGTGAATATCCAGTGTTCACATTCCAGGTGCCCATAGTTGCTATTGGAAATATTTTTGTCTAGTTTCCACTTTTAGAGAATGGAAGGAAAACAAGTGCCCCATAGAGATCATATGGTCTACTGGGAGTCATGTCTTTGAACCATTACCAAAATAGATGTAACATTGTTACCCAGGTGCTTGGGGCAGCACATTTTTAGGATAAAATGCTTTCTTTATTGAATAGAAAAAGCACCAGGGAAGGTTTTTCAAGGGCACAATCTCTGTAGACTCTAACATGGATCAAAGACTTTGTTGGGTGGGTGATCATAGCCAACAACTAAGTAACTCAATGGGAAGGCCTGAAAATTAGAGAGGTTTTCCTCCAGCAAATAAAGCAAATAAGTTATTTAGAATGATGTTGACTTGTTTTTCAAGATATAAACCAGAGTCACTTAGTGAAATCAAGGTTATTGTCCGTATGTGTCAAGGCAACTTTACTGAAAGAAAATATTTGTGAAAGAGACCCCGTTTATCAGAAACAATTTCTATACACTTCAGCTGAAACTATATCATTTGTGAAGATGCTAGGACCACTGATTTCCATCCATTCATGGTGAAATTTTTACACATATGTTGTATTTGCTGTCGCTCTGGGAAGAGTCCTTTACCCCAATGTAGTCATTTCTTTACTTTTCATGGCATAGTTCAAGCATTTGCTCCTATTTGGAGAATTTGTTGATCTTCCTAAGCATAATCCCTGTGTTTGTGGGAATGTATGTACTTGCCAGTATGCCAGTACTGCATCCTGAACCATGACACCACCCACTAAAATGTATTGTTTATTTACACGTCTTACCTCCTCTCGGTGGACTCCTTAATATCGGGAACCACCTCTGTCTAATCCAAACCAGCCATAATACAAAACTCCTGGCTCATTGATTAGCACTGAGGATTCAACAAGGAATAACACAGAGGTTCTACTTTAAGACTTCATTCTAACACACTAGGAAAACCTCCCCTGCTTTTACATTTCTCCTTATCATTGAAGAATTACAGAATGTAATGGATAGAAAGGAGACCAGAGTCCTTTAAATGTGATCTAAAACTCTCATATCATTATTTGACAGATTCCCTTCTGCCTTTTGAAGAGATTTAAAATCTTTACGTAATTATTCCAAGATGAGTCATTCATAGATTTAGCTACTATTATTGAATCAATCCTAAATATTTTCTCCAATGTAGCTCCAATTATAAAGTAAGATAAAAATTATGTAGCTCATTTAGCACCATCTATCTGTATTATTTTGTTTTCCTTTTATTCTTATCCTATTCATATCAGTATGGATATTTATTTCCTGTATATATAATTTCCTTTATGAGTTCCTCTTTTATTCACACTTTACTCCTCAGAAGCTTTTGTATTTTTTTCATAATCTTTCCCCTTTTGCCACACTTTTTTTCCATTTTTGTCAAAGCTACTGTTGACGATTTCAAAAAATTAACTAGACTTTTTTTTTTGAAACAGAGTTTTGCTCTTATTGCCCAGGCTGGAGTGCAATGGCACGATCTCGGCTCACTGCAGCCTCCTTCTCCTGGGTTTAAGCAATTCTCCTGCCTCAGCCTCCCACGCAGCTGGGATTACAGGCATGCACCACCACACCTGGCTAATTTTGTATTTTTAGTAGAGATGGGGTTTCACCATGTTGGTCAGGCTCGTCTTGAGCTTCTGACCTCAAGTGATCCACTCTCCTCGGCCTCCCAAAGTGCTGGATTACAGGTGTGAGCCATCGCGCCTGGCTTTTTCTTCTATTTTTTAAGTTATTTGTGGAATGATTTTCCTACTGTTTTTAACATTGCTTCCTAATGGGACATGCAGCTCACTTGATCCTGTGACACTGCATTATAACGCCATAATTGATGTTCATAATGACCCTGAGATAAGAAAATTCTAAGTTATTATAAGTATATTCCTTTACTTATATATTACTTTTTGGTGGATTTTTTTTTTTTTTGGAGGGTGGGGATGAAGTCTTACTCTGTTGCCCAGGCTGGAGTGCAGTGGCATGATCTTGGCTCACTGAAACCTCCGCCTTCTGGATTCAAGCAATTCTCCCACCTCGACCTTCCAAGAGGCTGGGACTAAAGGTTCACACCATTATGCCTGGCTTATTTTTCTATTTTTTTTTTTTTTTGGTAGAGATGGGGTTTTGCCATGTTAGCCAAGCTGGTCTTGAACTCCTGACCTCAAGTGATTCACCTGCCTCGGCCTCCCAAAGTGTTGGAATTACAGGCGTGAGCCACTGCACCTGGCTTGGATGATTTTTATACTGCATTAGAAATGTCCATTGTCCTCTAGTGTCTTACCATCCAATGGGTAATATGTGTATGGAAGGTATAACAAAATATTATCTGTCTGGATATGATGAGAGTACCTGAAAAAATATGAAAATCAAGAAATCATTTTCTGCTGGGATAGTCAGAGAAGTTTTCATGAAAGATTGGGATGGAGTTGGAGTTGAACAAGGAGGCTTGGAAATAATTTTAAGAAGAAAAAGTGGCAAAGATAGATAATTCTCAGAGGAAAGTCTGAAGGACACTTAGCAAAAACTGAATAAATCAAATTGGCTGCCTCAAAAAGTTCATGTCAGGTAATAATAGCAATATTGCTGGAAAAGTAAATGAAAGGCTGGGAGAAGACCCTGTTTGTAAGCCTTATAGTTTATATTTCATTCAGGAAGGCAAATAATTCTATTGATTTTTTAAAATCAGCATAATGACGTGATCAAAGCAGTCCTAGGGAAAGGAAGATGACAGCGGTATGCCACATGGATTAGAGTGGGTCAGGACGGAGGCAAAAAGCCCAGGGAGGGGATAACTGCCATAGTCCAGGTGTGAGCTCACACATGCCTGATGTGCATTCTTGTCAGAAGTTTGTTGATGTGAAGGATGGGGATACAGCTTTCAAAGAGGAAGTGGAACAGGTTTTAAAAGAATGATGATTATGTTTGTGGCAGTGGATCATCCTGGTAGAAGTTTTTAGCACTGGGTTAAAGGTGCGTAGGACTAGCACTCATGCCTTGATAAGGGAAGTGATGAAAGTGTTACTTCATACTGACTTTTCAGGCAGAAAAAAGGAAAAGAATGCTGTTTGGCAAACTTTTTTTTTTTCTTTCTTTCTGATCCTTTTAAGCAGTCACTGTTCAGTCCTTCCTAAGACAGCAAAGGCCTGTTTCTTTTTAAGTATAGGGGGAGACGAACAGGGTGGAAGGATCTAGTAGTGGAATACTAATTAACCCTTAGAAAATTACTAGCAACACTCTTTTGATGCAAAATAAATATTCAGAGATGGTTGAAGAAACTCTGCAGTGAAGAGTGGTTCATCTAAAGTTCAGATTATAAATCCTTTTATTCTTAGCTGTGACCCGGCCACCCTGGTTTATTTGACTTATCCTTGGTTTTCTAAGAGTATAGCATCAGTAATATCTCCAAGGAAGGTGATGGTATATACTTCTGTTGATGCAATTAATATTACTCTTATTATTTAACCTCCTGTTAAAAAGTAGTTGCTTTTATTATTATAAATGCCCTGAATTAGAATGCTAATTTAGGCAATTCTGATAGGCTATCTCAAACTATAATGTGTTTTTTTCAAGTCATGCATACTTAACCAGTTTTCAGTAGTTAGAAGTGGTTAGGTATTACTTCCTGTTGAATTAGCAGTTGCTGAGTAGTTGAGTCTTTGTACTACCCTGCAATCCACTAATGTGATATTTAATGAGGAGATGTCAGTCTGAAGAAAGGTAGTCAATATAAATCAGTGTTTACAAAGTGTGATTAACTCTGAAATATTTCATCAATGCTGTGGTCCCAGGCAGAATCTATGCTAATTACTAGAATCTGCGCATGTTTCAGGGGACTTGGACGGACCCTGAGTATTGCAAACATGGAGCAGCAAAATTGCAATTATGCTCGGACTGTCTCTGATGACAATTTATGCATTTGGTGTGATGACCTCCCCCTTCCCAAGAGGGCAATAAACAGAATGCATTTTCATTAAGATACTAATGCACTTAATCACAAGGGGAAAGGGTTAGGAAGTAACGAAAGACTTTCAAGCATTATGTGACAGAGCTGACTGGGGAGAAAAGCTTTATTTTAAAGGCAGCTTTACAAAGCTGTAGGCAGCCCCAGAGCACATCCCACACACTGCCATTGGTACTAATTGAAAAAAAAACTTAGTTTGGATCTTCTTCTGGTTTCTTAGTTGCCATTTTAAATATGTAGGTACTACCATAAATGATACAAAGTCTAATCTTAAAAATATATAATTTCATAGCAGTTTATTCTTTGTTCTAACATCAGGGAACTTCAGTGTTTGGAATTTATGTAACACACATCATGATGAGGATGATAATGATGATGACCATCATCTTCATTATCATCACCATGATCAGTAAGCATTTACCAAGCACAGAATTGTGTTGTAAGGCTCTGGTAAGTGCTAAAGCAACAACTATGTAATTTCTGTCCCTACCCTCTAGGAGCTTACTATAACATGCCATATTTGTTTACATATCATTTTCCACAGTGAAGTTTATATTGTTCAGTGTCAGAAAGACAATAAGCCTGATGCACCAAAGTATTAGGAACCAGAATAAATCCAGGATTGACAATCCAAGAATCTGGTTTTCATATTTGTGTTTTCATGAACATAATCTATTTTGAAATTTCTTTTGGATCATAAGACTCTGGAAGACTCTTACTTTGCATGGGTGGACTCAGCATAATGTTTTGAAGGCTAATTTTAAACTTCATCTTTTGAAGCATTTCACCATGTTTGTTCTCCTTGCCCCACGTATCTTTTGTGATTATAGCAGAGCATCCAGCTTGATGATATTTATGACATTTCCTCGAGTCTCATGTGTCATTTTTTGGGGTGGGAGAGTAAGAATAATAGAGTTGACATTGCCTTTGGGAAGCTAATGTTTCCTGGATCTTGCAAATATGACAACTTTTCTTCAAACTTGTGTTTTAGGCAATATAGAATACAGCTGCCCTGCCACGAATGAATGTGAAATCACAAAGCGCAGACGTAAATCCTGCCAGGCTTGCCGCTTCATGAAGTGTTTAAAAGTGGGCATGCTGAAAGAAGGTAAGGCTCTTTGCTAATGCCCCTGAGGTTTTGATTTTGCTGTGGGGATGGGAGCCAAAAAATTCCACCAGTTTTAGAGAAACCAGAAAAATATGAGGTAACAGTAAGTACCCTGACTCTGATGGCAGAATACTCCTTTATACCTGGACTTTCTGATAACTTATGGCTAACCACTTCACACTGACAGGAAGGGACAAGGTAGGAGGATCTGATGTACAGCGAAACACACCAGGTATGCTTGACCGTAGTGCTTTTATCTTCTTTACAATTTGCAGAAAGCAAAGGATGAAGACAAACCAAGAGGCTACTGTCACTGAATTTTTGGTTTTCTTCTCATTACTAGGTTTGCAGAGAGATTTTTTTTTAAATTAATCTTGGGTTTAAAGCACTCTTTATTCTTTCCCAACCTTATCTTTTAGACTTTATTTTCTATTTCAAAGAACTTAAAATATGATATTAAAATTGCTTTCTATTTGCTTTCAGTTGGGGGTAACAACAACAAACATAAAATAGCAACAGTGACATGTGTTCTGTGCTAAACAAATTGCTTAAGCTCACACAGTTTATAATTGGTGGAGCCAGGAACTGAACCTATTGATTCTAGATGCCACTCAACTATTCCACACATGTCAAAGGTCCTGAAATATTTGTATATTTCATCATTTCTAGTGAAACTCACATGTTAGCTTGGAGATGGATAAAAAGTTTTCTTTACTTCGTGAGGCCTGTGATTTAGTTTTTGTTCTTTAATGCATTGTTATACTTGTGTGTGTGTTTGTAAATGTGCATTTTATATACTGCATTTAGAATTTTCTGTTTCTCTTTCTTCAGAAAATTCACCAGAGTTTGAAATAAACACAGTTTTATAAAGTAACACAATGAAAAGGTGGTAATTAATGTTTGACAGAAAATTAGATTCATTAAATATTTAAATGTATAACTTCTGTTGCATCATAGAACTATGCTTTGTTTCTGGGGCTTGTCCTATTATTATATTTTGTTCTTACTGGAGATCCCCTATTTTTTAACTTTTAAATCCAAATAGGCTCACATATTAATTCACCAAGAGTGAACCAGAGAGTCAATGAGTGTGTGCCATCACGCGGTGTCACAATTTTTCCTGGTTTGTTCTTCTTTCAAGATTTTTACTGTGAACAATATTATAGGAAGATGAGTGGATCAGATTAGGTTTGGATATATGGAATTCACATTGTATTTCTCTGACTTTCACTTATCAAATAGGAACAAAGAAGACACTCTCGAATTCTTCTAGTCTTCAACTTTGCTCTTCCCTTGAGAAAGAGCTATACACAAAGAAGTGTATAATGTTATAATAAAGTTTTATAAAAAGATGACCAAGATACATTACTAAGTAAATATATATATAAGAACAAGTTTTTTAACAGTATGATTCATTATATATGTATGTGTGTGTATGTATGAGAGTGTGTGTGTGTATATGTATGTATATGTATATAGAGATGGAAAGGAGAATGGACGGCAGACATCATACACAGTGATGGATATACATGTGTATGCATGGAGAAGTGGAAGGAAGGAAGGATACCTAAAGATTGGTGACAGTGTCACATTGGTGAATGAAAATGAGGATGGGGGTACTTTTTATGGTATAGCCTTTGGCCCTTTTAGGATTTTTCAGAGTTAACATGTTTTACGTTTGTAATCCATTTGCTGAATATGTACTAAGGTCTTCCCATGTTCCAGGCACTATTCCAGGCTCCAGTGATACAACAGTGAACACGACAGATAAGGTGGTTCTTGCTAAAGAAAACTTATGTGAAATTGCCAGAAGGACAATTTTGATAAAGGAAAACATATAATTAAGACAACAACAACCCAACCCACATGACAGAGTTTTTCTTTCAGTTAGGATGATGGTGGTAGCTTACGTTTGTGAAGTGGAGCTCTTTATCTTAGCCATTGCCTTAACCCCTATAGCAGAGTAACAAACAAAACATATTTCTGAAAGTTAATGATCAGTGATTGACAGTCAATTTCTGACCTTAATTATATTTATGTTGCCACTTAGTTTCATTGTAGAGACTCAGACTAAACTTATGCTCATTCAAAGAGAATTAAGAGTGATTTCAAGTCCTTGAAAGTTGAGGAATCATTATTTTTCAAAAGCAAATTCATTTTTTAAAAAGTTCTAAAATTAATACAACAATGAACACTTGTATTGATGTGGTATTGATCTATGTTTAGGTTTTATTTTGAAAAACTGAATTAATGGAGACACTTCTCCAATTTTAGGAATATATAATTTTTTATTAACTTGATTTACTGCTATGATTTACATACCATTTGCTTTTCCAGGTTTAAAGAAGATATTTTTCCTTAAATATTTTTTCCATTGTGATTTCTAGCAGGAACAATCCTGAAGGGCAGTAAGAGTGAATGAAGAGGTGTGAACTGTGTTTAATTAAACATTGTTGGTGAAAGTGAATGGGACAGTGCTTATCTATAATTCACACCTCTTCAGTTGCTGTTATCAAGCAAGTATCTGTTTTCTAGGGAATTGCTGCTGTTGCTGATATACTCAGATAATAATTTATTTTCCTTTACTTCTTAATGCCCACTTTGATGGCAAAATATCAGTTTGTTAACCACCTCCCCCTACCTCCCACAACCACCAAATCGAAAGGATGGGATGGTTATGAGTAAATGTGGAATATTCTTTTTCTATTATACTTAAAAAATGCAGTGAAATATTGCATTGTACCCTGCATCTAAATGCACAGTTATGTTTGGCCATCTCCTTGGCTCAAGACTTGCTTTCTGAGCCTGAAGAGAATGATACTGTCTGAAATGTATCTTTATGGATGGAGAGGGATTTCAGTCCCATGAAGTATGTCAGAGGACATGATGTAGTAAATCTATTCAAATGTAAACCTGTTCAATTCAATTACCAATCTGTAATAAAATTTGCTGCTACAACCCCCGTGTTGACCACAGCAGTCCATACAGGCTGATGGCACAGCAGGTCTGGAAACTGACAGACAAAATCTATTTAAACAAAAAACAACATTAGTTCTAGAATCTGAAATGAAATCAGATTTCAACAGCTTCGATGGGAACTTTTTCTCCTTTAACAGGTATTTTTATTCAACTGGCCAAATCCATTGTAGATAAAGTGTTGCCTGAAGGAAATGAGGTTTTCATTAAAAGGGTAGTTGATAGAAAAATGAGAATTACACTGTTTTAAAAATAATAATCGTTAGCTTTATTGACTGGCATTTCTATTAATTATGGCATCTCACTTTGAGAAGATATCTGAGCGTTGGTGGGAGTGTGAAGGAGAAAGTGATGGTTTAGTAGGTAAACAATTCCAGTTTCATCACATTGTACATAATTAAAATTCTTATAAGATATGCTTTCTCATTAGCAAGCAATGGAATTATACTTGAATACACTACATTTGATTTTAATGTTAGAATTTTTCAAAAAAATTGTATCAGTTGAAGAAAAGGAAAATGTGTTGTCTTAGAGAAAGCAACAAAATGCTACACTACAACAAAACTTTGAGAAGTACAGTAAAACAAATGATAATTTGTTGAAATCCAAGTGGTGGCACCATTCAGCATCCTGAAAAAATCCTCTTTGTCTTTCTCTCTGCTCTACTTAGCTGGTAAGTGTCACAAATGATGGGCCAGCATTATTTTTTTGTCATTATACCATACTGTATGTCAGAGAAAGCCCATCTATTACATGATATCTGGTCTCAACATTCCCTTTTCATTTTTTTCAGGTATTGCTTATTTGAAGGAAAATAACAAGAACTAATCAAGGTGCACCTATAAATCTGGTCAAGATTTATTTTTATTTTGATCTCTCTCCTTGGTTATTTAAAGGCTGTTGCAGGACATACTAGCTCAGTTTGCTCACTGTCAGTAGCAAACAGAGACATTTTATGAAAGCAATAATCATTTCATTTAGGTACAGAATTCACTGATCAAAGGATTAAAGGGTGTCTTGATGTTTATTGGCATGATGGCTTTCACCTTGGCAACTCATATATTTTTCTTTTACGTTTGCAGGTGAGCAAAAGACTCACATTCACGCACATTATATTCTTTAGCCAGGCCAGCCTGCATGCCAAAGTGTAGGTGAAACGAGGCAACTTAGAGGACCAGTTTTCTTATTTCATGCCAAGAAAGTGTGCTTTTTCCTTTGCCTTAAAAAAATGCTGCTTAACTTTTCTAATCTCCTATTTTGTCATCTGTAAAATGATGGCACGAATAATAGTATTTGCAAACAACATGTTATAAATAGCCAATGAGATACTGCAGGTTGAGAGCTTAGCATACCATGTGGCCTAGTCTAAGGAACAGGTCAACATTAGCTACTGTGGCCAGAGACAGTAAGGGTCAAGCTTCGGGGCCAGGTGGCTTGTAGATTCAAGCCCTGGTTCTACCACCTCTGAGACTTGGAGCAAGTTAAAGAACTTCTCTAAGACTAACTTGCTTTAGCCTATTTATTTATAACTATGAGACTGAAGGAGGAACTTAGTTTGTGAGGTTTTTGTGAAGACCAATAGATTTAATGTAGATACAGGGTCTAGTACATGCTTAGCAGGAGACACTATGATCTTGACTTGCTAGACCAACCCAAGGTCATGTAATTTGTTATCCTTTGGCAATGTCAATGGCCTTAGGGGTGCTTTCTAAACTTTTTATAGAAGCACATCAATAAGTGAAAATTTGCTCAGAAATTTCATGAGGAAATTTAGTCTTTAATATCTGACCTTAGGTCAAATGAAGAGAGACAACAGTATAAAAAGGAAAAAAAGGGGCTTTAACCCAAGCAGAGGTTTTCACTAACAATATTCGAGGTGAAGAAAGCTTTAAAATTACTGGTTTAGCTTCAGAAAGGAGAACTTACTCCTTTGTCTTGAAAGGAAAAGGAAGAGGAGGAAGAAGAGAAAGCAGAGAGGGAGGAGAAAGCTAATGTCCCACCAAAGAAAATGGACAAGTGGCACACATTTTAAAATGAGCAAGGAGAATTGTAAGAATCCTGTTAACTTCATAAGTAAATTTTTGTGGGCATTTTTTTTTTTTTTTTTTTTTTTGAGAAGGGGTCTGGCTCTGTCCCCTAGGCTAGAGTGCAGTGGCATGATCTTGGCTCACTGCAGCCTTGACCTCTGGAGCTCAAGTGATTCTCTTGTCTCAGCTTCCTGAGTAGCTGGGACTACAGGCACATGCCACCATGCTACTTTTATTTTAATTTTTTCTGTAGAAATGGCATCTCACTATGTTACTCAGGCTGTTCTCAAACACCTGGCCTCAAGTGATCCTCCAGTTTCGGCCTCCCAAAGGACTAGGCTTACAGGCATGAACCACTGTGCCTGGGCCTACGCTTTAGTTTTTAATTTTGATTTCTCGACTACCTAATACTGTGATGTGATTTGGAGCAAGTCCATTCATCTCTAAGAGTCTCCATTCCTGTATCTTCAGGGGACCAGTTAGACTATATTCTTTCTTACCCCTTCAAATCTGAAATTATATATATTTTATTAAAAAATGATATAATGCCTATAGAGACATTATTCCAATATATGACACCGAGACTTATAATTACAGTGATGATGATGATGATGATGATGATGACTATATCAATGAAGTTGGAACTACCATAGGAGCTCTGGTTTGATAGCTATGGATAATGAGATGTTCTATTTGTGAATTTTGTCTTAACTGAAAATTCTTCTGATGCTTTTCATCTTCCTAGGGGAGCAAGAAATATGTTATTTTTTTCAAAGTTAACAGACGTGAGAGTTGAAGGCACAGTAGAGCAATTAATAGGTATTTAAATAAGTAGGAACTGAAGTATTGATTGTGTATTTTTGCCTGTGTGTGAAAAACTTTTGCTCTTTATTTCCTCACATTTCCTTCCAGCTCTTGTCAATATATTGAAGTGCAGTCAGTATGGTTTTATTTCTGTGGGCATCTGAAATCTCAACACAGATTGCTGTGATTGCTACCAGTCAGATTTTATTTGAAGTTTGTTACTTTTTAAATAAAAATATTGACAGCAGTAGGAAAGGAGAAGAGCAAGCTCATATAATTTTAAATGGCTTCTAAATATTTCCTTTGGAGGAAACAATAAGTTATTAAAACAAGCAAAACAAATCAGATAGTTATGTGTTTCATTGATACCCGTTTTTGATTTTCATACTTGATTTGATCTCTTTAAAGTATCTTTCAGCCAGGCGCAGTGGCTCATGCCGGTAATCCCAGCACTTTGGGAGGCCGAGGTGGGAGGGTTGCTTGAGTACAGGAGTTTGAGACCAGCCTGGGCAACGTGATGAAACCCTCATTTCTACCAAAAAATAAAAAGTGAAAAATTAACAAGGTGTGGTGGCGCACACCTGTAGTCTCAGCTACTCCAGAGGCTGAGGTGGGAGGATGGCTTGAGCTTGGGAAGAGGAAGTTGCAATGAGTGGAGATCGTGCCACTGCACTCCAGCCTGGGTGACAGAGTGAGATTCTGTCTCAGAAAAAAAAAAAAAAAAAGAAAGAAACATAAAGTATCTTTTAATTACAGAGGTGCTCAGTGTTGTGTATGAATATTTTCTCCACTTTGTAGAAGTCTAGAAAATACACACAGTATGAAGATTCCAGGTAGGCAGTGCAAACAATATAGTAGAATTGTGAGTGCCCATGTTCCAGATGAAGTAAAAGCAGAGGTTGAGAGTTGGCATTTGCAATAAGTCACCATTTGTGGTGAGACAATACATGGTATTAAGATTTAATTATCATGTTAAGACCCCACCCAGTATAGAAAAGTGGGACCCTGGGTGTCAGATTCTCATCAGTCAGATAAGGAACCCAAGGTCAGAGAGTTTTAGTGACTTGCCCACGGCCCCACTGCAGATAAAGTGGAAATGGGATTAAACGCCAAGTATGTCATAAGCCTAGGACCATCCTGTATCTATGCCAAGCTGTGTGGCAGCCTTGGCCAAATAAGAGGTCTTTCCTGCTCCATGATTGGGTTGATTGCCTGCATCTGTTGGTAGGCCAAGAGTGACCTGAACTACTTATTTGGTGGGTGGACAAAATGGGAAAAAGTCCTGGAAATCCCAATAAGCAGCGGAGTTTATGAGTCTAACAAGGGGTTTTGAGCTTAAGGTATATAAATAAATGACATAATTTAGGAGGTGACTTTTCCTTAGGATTCTGTTCTGAGGGAACCAGGCTTCTTACCTAAAGTTTGATGGGACTGCTGAAGTCAGAGATAATGATGGTGATTGGTCCAGGAAAAGTCTTTATGGGATAACTGAGCTGGCTAGAGTATTGGACTGATTGTGAGTTAGAGAAGGCAATGTATATCAGGAGTCATGAAGGTCAAATGGTAAGGTTGGGGACACTGTATCTCAAAAGGGTCGCGCCATTTTTGCCCAGCTTAAATCCTTTAGCTTGACAAATTATTTTAAATCCATCCAGAATTGCCAGTCTCTATGAAATTAAAGGTCTTCATCTTTTTCTCTGACTCATAGATTAACAGTGCTGACCTAATGTTTAGGAAATCCTTGGGTGGAAGAAATGGTAGGAGTATGGAGATCCTCTTCTTTTACATTAGGGAATTAATTGTCCAGATGTTCTGTTTATTCTGAGTGATCTCAACACAGTCCATGGAGTATATTTTCTGTTTCCACCTTTTTAGAGAAGACAATTTGTGCATGTCTACATATACACACGTATATGAGAGAGCACAGATTATACATTTACTCAATTAGCTGCCATTACATCTCTCCAATCAGCTGGGCTGAGCCTCCAGGATATAAAGAAAAATTATCCCAGAACTGTTTTGCTGGAACCACAGCTTGAGTCTTGATTTATATATGGCAGTGGGAACTCTGAGAGTCTTCTGAGTTTACCCTATCAGCAGGAGTAGCAAACAGCAACTTACTTGTCTAATTACCCTTCTGTTTCATATTTTCCATTTTAACAAAATGTTCATTTAAAGAGCGTAGTGTTTTTCAGGTAGGTTCTCTTTAAAAAATATAAAGCTACTCAGGTCATTTAGTTACAAGTGGATTTGTTTTTGCTTAGTTAAAGAGCCTACTTAGTATAATTTATCCTAACAAAATATCTTTTGTAAAAACCTCTGAAGAAGACATTGCCAAGGTGATTTTTTTTCCTCAAGTCTAGTATCATTATGCTGCCAAGTCAAAAACAGAAATTATTGGTAGGGAAATTTGGGCTCCTACTGCCTTCAAAAAGCAGAACAAAGAAACGGAGAAAGCTTTAATGGTATTCAAGGAAAATATTTCTGTGTTAGATGACAGTTAATAGAACTGCATTGACCTCACAGGTATTTCTTGCACTCTGTGTTGTAATATTATCCCTAAGAAGCTCCCTCATTAATGCAGAGTATTAAACAAAACTCCCAAGTTATAATATAAGCAATAGCGAAGAGCACCTTCTCTGTGAGCTTCGTCTTGACATTAAACCATTTGGGAATGTACTTAAGGTACCACAAAAAGTTATTTTATGTGCGGATACTGCATTACTAGATGGTGATTTTTTTTCACGTTTTGTTGATATGAAACTTGAATAGTCAGTCTCAAAATGAATAGTAAAGATTTTGAAGGTAAGACTAATAACACAGATTTTTGAGAGCTGAATATACATTAGGCTATGTGCTGTGTGCTTTTGTTGGGGTTGGTTAATCTTTATAATGACCTCAGTGGTAGCTATTTCCCAATTTCACAGAGCAAAGGGGAAGCTTAGAGAGATTCTGTTACCTTCCAATGTTCTCATAGTGTATGAAGGAGTCTAGGTTCTGTAGCAGGTATTTTGATTCTACTGCCTCTGCTGTACATTTATTTAATGTAGTTATTCTTTGGGAACTTCAGAAATATTCATGTATGTATTTGGCTTGGGATTCTTCAGAGGCTACGGGTATTATGAGATACTGAGCTCTTAAAAGATGACTTAAGTAACCCATCCCCCTTTTTTTGAACTATGGCTCACTTCAATGCTTTGAATTCTTCACTTAATGTCCAGAAATAGAATGAACTATGTTGGAAGGCAATAAGTTTCCCAGCACTGTGAGAGATGTTGTAGGGAACAAGTTCAAGTACCATGTGAGGACTGGACCAGACTATCTTTTACAGTGACTTCCCACTCAAAGTCCTGACATCCCAACATAAACTTTGGAATAACTTAACAGTTACAAACTATGTGAATAAACATCAGTAGTACTGAAGCTGTTCAATTCCTGGGAACTCTATTTAGGGGTCTGTGTTTTTGTCAGTGTATGACATCTTATTTAAATCCAAATTGGAACATAGAGAAAAGTTTTGCCTTGTGGCATAGCTTTAGTCTCTGGCTGAGTTTTTAGAAAATGAACTCCAGAACCACATTTCTTATAAGTCGTGCTTTTGTAGAGAGGAATGAATCTGATCCACTGACTTTGTGCACCATCTGCCTCAGTTGTTTTGAGGATATGGCCATAGTGTACCACTGGAGTATTATAATCTCATCTATTATATAAAAGGGGAAAATTGAAGTTCCAATGTTTTAAAGATTTGTCCATGATTCTGCATGTAATCCGTGTGGCTCATAGAAGACTATCACATACTCCCTGCATACCTGGTTCTCCAAAACAATTTTATATTTATGTATATATTTTAAAATCACAATTACATTAGAAATGAAGTAGATAGAATCTTTGATGTGAACTAACCAGTTGCAGCACTACAGATTATTTCAGCTGAATAAATCTGTGCTCCCTGCATTTGTCTTAGAGAGGACAGAGAGAAAGGCTGAAATCCTAAGAAACAGTTCCTTTAGCTTTCTTCCCCCTGATTTAGTAGGGATACTATTAAAAGTTAATCATTTATTTGATTGTCCCCATTTGTCATTTCCATTTGTGAACTTGAATTAGGAAGCCAGCATTTATCTAATGTGTTACATATTTTTATTCTTTTTGGATTAAAAAAATCCCTGACGGATTTAGCCCCAAGCGGGGGAAACCTGCTTGAACATTTGCTCAGGCACTAGAAGGCCAGCCTGGTAAGTGGTGAGGGGTGGCCAGAACCATACAGGACTCTGTTTAATGTGGATTTTTTTTCCCCACCAGCCTTCAAACAACAGATTTTTGTTCCTTGTCACCAATGCATACGTATATCAATGTGACATTGATGATGATGACATTGTGCTTGAATGTAACTAAAGGAATTCAGGTCTACACTTGAATAAGACTCATTTAATGAAGTGCTTCATGGTTGTATTTCATTTGGGCCCCATTCCTAAGTGCTTAGTTACCTTTCTGGTTAAGGCTATGCAGAGTTCTACTCCACCTACTAATATATCAGGTATGAGGCACGATTTTGTTCATCTCTAAGTCCCCGTAACTGACACTGAGCACTGGTCATTTTTTGAGAGATTGTTCTGTAGTTCATCCTCTCTCGCTCTCTCTCTCTTGCTCTCTCTCTCTCTCTCCCTCACTTAGTAGGTTGAGGAGCCACCAACCAGCTTCCCTAAGGCAAGCTGTCTGCAAAGGAACAAGCCAGCTGGCTTGGCCAAGGTTGATCAATGATGAGAAGCAGGCTAGGTTCCAGGTTCACAAAAGCCACTCAGTGGAGAGTAGGTCAGCGGCTTCCCCAAAGCCAATTAGCTGGCAGAAGTCTGAGGTGCCCGGTGCTAGCCAAATTCCCTGAGCCTGATGGTACTAGTGGGGAGTCCATCCTTGGGCTTGCTGGCAAACCAGACTTAAGTGAATGGCAGATTGTGCTTTTTGAGAGCCAGTGCGGCTTTGTGGCTACTAGAACAAATATCAGGACCTGCCATTGCCACTCAGCCTTACCCAAGTAGACTGTACAGCCCCAGCACAGTAGTAACTGACCCTCAGGTGTGATGGATTTCAGCTGATTATCCACAACATAAATTTGTTTTTACCTTACTTCGGCTTCAGTGCTTTTTCAAGTTGACATGAATATGAATCATACCATTAGAAGAGAGTGATATGGAAATGGTTTTGGAAGCAGGAAACATTACAGAGCCCTTTGACAGGAATGTCAGGATTTCTACTATTTTAAAAGCCCCAATTGTAAGATACTCTTCTTTTATAGATGACTATCTGAGATGAAATGGGACCTATGGCAAAACCCAAAGGGAGGGTATCTTAGCAATTGCCCTTTGGTTAACCTGTTTCTCGAAAGATTATGTGTATCTAGGATCAAAATCCCTTTCCTATTTTTCTGAAGAATTACATTTTCATCTATTAAATCTTTTCTACATAGGCTGCACAATCATAATTTTATTATGTCTGCACCATTTTACTAGCGTTTGTATGTGTCTTGGGGATATGGGAAATTTAAGGAGTAGAATGTGTAAAAATGAGGTAATTTACATTACCTGGTTTAACTTAATACGTGTTTCTACTTAGATCTGGTTTCTGTACCGATTTCCGGTTTTGTGTCTCAGTTCAAGCCAGCATGTTGCCCCCATAGGAGGTCAAGTCCATTTTGCCTGGCCTCCCTCTCAGTTCTCAGCTATAAGTGTTTTCCTTGAGGCCACCTGAGCCCTTATTTAGTGGCTTCTCCCTGGATTGTCCAGTTAATATTCCCCAACCATGCTTCTGCACACAGAAGTTTTGGAGCAAATACAACTTTCTCTCCCTTCACCCTCTCCACTCCATTAAGTTTGTTCTTTTTTGGGGGCGGGTGGGGGATTGTTGTTGTTCTCATAGTTTCCTCTAAAAGCCAAATTTCTTCACAACCCTACTGAATTACCATTTGGTGATTTCCAAACTTGTGACTTCTATAATGGTCCCCTCCCTACTCCTGCCTCCCATTAATTCACCTCTCTGCTCTCTTAGACATTTGTCTCTAGGCCTATTAGGTTCTTCAGTATCAACATTATCATAATCATTAGTATATTTGAAGCCAATTAAATGGCAATTACTCTGACCTTAGCCAGTCTTAGGTTATTATCAATTCATACATAATTTGGAAATATTTGGAAGGAACGTGGATTCATGCCTTATGGTTTGATCTGTGTAAATATTTCTATCTGCTATGGCAGAAGTACATCCTGTTCTTTACAGCATCCAGAGTTGGGGTGAGGTTATTCTGCCCAGGAGCTGTTTTCTTGCTATCAGTCCAAATAATACACATTGTAAGTCTATCTCCAAACTTTTATTCACTCATCCTTGACTCATCCATTCAACAAGTGTGTTTTGAGGGCTGGCTCCATACCATTCACTTTGTGAACATGGACAAAAGAGTTTCTTTCCTTGTGGAGTTTATGATCCTTCATAAGCCTAAAGACTTAAAATTACAGAGATGTTACCCTTTTCAGAATTTCACCAGCATTTATATTCAGTTTCATACTGTTTAGCATTTAATTTCATGTTTTCCATGGAGGGAAATAGAGCATAAAGATAAAGAGCATGGACTCTGGGTCAAATGGAGTCTGTGACTATTGATTGAGCCCTTGAAATGTGTCTAATGCAACTGAGGAAGTCAGTCTCTAATTTTGTTTAATTTTTATTAAATTAAATTAAGTAGCCCCCACATGGCTGATGGCTACCATATTGGATAGTGCAGAGATAGACTCAGGGTTCACTGTCAAGTTTACTACTTACTAGCTGTGCCATCTCAGACAAGTTACTTTACCTTTTTCAGCCTTACCTATGAAATGGAAATTGTAATTGTACATACATCAGAGGATAGCTTTGAGGGTTAAATGAGATAATATATGTAATATTCTTGGTATAGCATCTGGTAAATGACAGCATTACGAAAATAATAGGTATTATTAATTTTTAGTATTCCATTCTTCACTTGGGATGTCTCATGGAGCAAAGCATAAACAACTTGAGAACAGGAACTGTTTGTATTTTAGTCTTTCATGGCACCTAGTACAATAATGATCACATAGTAGGTGCTCAATAAAATATGACCTTTTTTTTCTGTTTAAATCATACTTCAGTATACTATTCAGTTGCATTTTTGTAATTTGGGTGCAGGAATAATTTTTCATAAATAATGATTTTTAGAAAGTTTTCATATATGCATTACAAATAAATGTTCTTTTATATTCATATGACCATGAAAGAATTGTATTTCAGAAGTCCTGTTTTATTAAAAGTATATTGACTACACTGACAATATAGTAATTGGTATCCAAAAAAAGGAGAAAAAAAAAAACATGAGGAATAATGTTGGTTTTGATCTGTCTTCTCCATACACATGTGATAAGTTAGTGAATATAAATGAGATAACAACTAAGACTTATTCTAAATAACTTGATATATAACTTGCCCAAGATCAGACATCTATTAAATAGTAAAGCCAGGATTCAATCCGAAATTCTCTGATTCTGAAGCTCATATGCTGTACTGATATTTATAATGATGTCTTTTGGTTCTTCTCTTAATTAATCTTACCAGAGTGTCAAAAGGTGAAATATCCTTTAAGTCACACGGAAGCTGCTGTTCTCTGCTATTACTTCCTTTGTGAGCAAGGAGACCTTTATTTTAGGGAATGGTCTTCGTGCTGGAGCTCTTACAAAGTCCAGCATCATTTCTTGCTGTAGGCATTCTAAAACAGGAGGGTTGCGCAATAACAAGAACATTTTCTGATTTCTGTAAATATTGCTCTTTGCAGGACTAGAATGTGATTGCTGAAATGTCTGTATAGAGTATTTCTGCTTTATCGTAGAGATGGTTTGAATAATATTTGAGCTACGTATATTTCTGAATGGCACCCCTTCCGTGTAGATTATCATAGCCTATTGTTGAGCGGAAGAGGTTCTGCCATTGCCCAGCGTCTGTCCCCGAGAGGCTGTCCAGGTTGCTGTCTGATTATTTCATTTTCCGTTTGTAGCATCACTTTCATGCTCTGTAGATAACCGGTCCAAATTTGTGGTCCGTGAACAAATGTACTTGTCAACGATTCTGTATATGTCTGCAGGTCTCCCCAGCAGTCATTAATTAGGATCTGGAGGGGATAGTGTAGAAAAATAAAGCTTCACTAATGGTGACAAAGTAAAAGGAACAGAAATTCAATTCAAACCCTGGGTGCGTAAGAAATGTTAGAGAATCTCCTGGTTATCTCACAAATCTTTAACTATTTGGTTATGTGCTCCAGCAGAGAAAATCTATCAAAAGTTTTGTTAAGGTAGGAAAGAACAAAATCCCCCAGCTTTTACAAGTAATGCTATTTCTATTTTAATGCCACTCAGGAACTGGCCTCTTTGAAAGTTCCCAAGCTTGTAAAGCTAGGAATTCTTCCCTTCCTCACCTGTCTTACTTAACTTGCAGTTCTAGAATCTGACTTGCAGCCTCAGTTAATGCATTGATTTTAACTGGAAACCCAAAAGGAGACAGTGCTGTAGTCAGCTGAACTCTTAAACAGTCCTGGGAGACCAGAGTGATTTGCACATTGGAAAATAGCTAATGGGCCAGAGAAGCAGAGGTTAGTTGCAGGGCCTTTACTACTGTCTCTTTTCGATCACAATGAGAGAGATCGCTGAAAAAAAGTCGCTAACACGAAGTGCTAAGGCATACCTTATTCTTTTTCTTTATTTTGGCTTTTATTTTTCTTCAGGGCTGGGTATTTTAAAGAAACTAAAGGCTGAGAAAAATGGAGGAAAAAATTATGGTCATTAATTTCTTCTCCCATTGCAAAATTTCAGTAAGTAGTATAATATCTTACAAAGTTACAGGTTAAATACAGTTGAAAAATGAAGAGGATGCATTTGGAATTGTATTGTAAACACATTATTCCACATAGCATACTAGTAAGATCATAGAATTTGCTAATAGACAGCCCTGAGTTGCTATTAAGTCGCCAATTACTGGCAAGATTCTTTATGTCTCTAGCCTCAGTTTCTTAGTCTGTAAAATAGTGATAATAATAATGGCCTATCCTACAGAGTTTGCTCTGAGGATTAAGGTAATGTATTTAAAATGCTTAGCACAATGTCTGACAAATATTAAGTCCTCCGTAAATATTCATTATTGTTATCATCACTATTATTTTGTTGCTTAAATGTTTAGGACCTTGCATAGCTACACCAAAGATGAATTGGTTCTTCTTGGTCTCAAATGTCATCTTGCTGGAATTTTTTTCCCTCCAAAATGACCAAGTGCTATGTTCACAGCAGGCTTAGGTTGTCTTCACATTGCTCGCTGTCCATGTCTCGCTGGGGTCAGAGGTCCCCGATGATGCTCTGTGTGACTCTGGCCCAAGACCCTTTCCTGTGTGCAGGAGAGCTGAAGGTGACAGGCAGGGTCAGCAAAACCTGCCAGAATTACAGAAACCCCTCAGTGGATTGTGAGGAGACAGCAAGAAAGTCTGTCATGGACCAGAAACAAATGACCTTGAATCCATGGAATCACTTCTCATCCGGACATTGCTAACTTTTTCTCAGGTGTAATTTATGAAGGCATCTACAGTTACTTTTGCACATGCTAATCTGTTCATTCAGTTCTAGCATTTCAGGACAAAAAAGATATATTATAGGTGAAGAAAGCACTTCTATCACCACCTAGAATATTTAACAACCATATTGTCCCTTAAAAACCATTTGCTATAGTTGTTGTTTTTAAGTCTCTAAACAACTTGGGTTCAAAGCCGCAGGTAGCTTAGAACCTGTGAGCTCTTTACTTGCCTGCTCAAGTTCTGCCTCAAAGACATTACTCTAGCCAGAGAAGTAGCAAGTACAAATTGTTCATGCATAGCAATTGTTTCCCTCTCTTCTCTGCTCTTTCTCCTTCCCCTGCTACCTTTCCACCCTTGTATTGACCCCCGAACATCAAATTAATGGCAGCATATAGGGATTCTATGTGGCACTTATATCCTTTGATGCTGGTTTTGTGCCTGTACTACAGTTCTCATGGCAATGGTTTCACGGTTTCAGTCTCAAAATATGGGGTTTGGAAGGAGGATTGGTGGAGAGAGAGAGAGCAGAGAGAGAGAGAGAGCAAAAAAAAAAAAAAAAAAAGAGGGAGGAGAGAGAAAAAGGAGGGGAAACAAAGAAAGAAAAAAATAGGCTTCCATAGTGCAGATGACTTTGTTTTCTGTTCCCCTTAAAACTTGGATTCTTTAACACACTTTCTGTTCTTTTTCTGTATGTATAATGGTAAACTGCCAGAATACTGATGAGGCCAGAATGATGTTTGAATCTTTCTCTGTAACCCACCAACCCACACGCATCCTCCCATTTTGTTTTGGGGAAGGAAGAAATGTATCCACACCCCTGTCTGTCCCTTCACCAGTTGCATCAGTGAGGTGGAGACTGTCCCCCCTGGGCAGTCTGCTCGCTGGGTGGACGCACTGCCTGTCCAGCTATTCTGCACTGGCTCGTCTCTAATTAAAGTACTTGCTATGAACGATTTTTAAGTACTGGAGCTTAATGAAGTTAGAAAAAGGATTTGGATGCAGTTTGTGAAGACTTCAAATTGTTTGAGTTTTTTCTCTAGGGAGAATTGTAAAGTCTGGAGGCATTCTGAATTACTTACAATGTATTCCATTTTGTTCTTTTCAAAAATTCTCTCATAGTGGTGAATAGCTGAGAAAAAAAAAAAAAAAAAGCCCACTGCCCATCTTTTCCCCCAGGAGAACACTGTAACTCTTGCTTTGCAAAGTGGCTTCTTGGGAATTTACAAGTCTTTGAATACTGTTATCTAATTAAAGGGATCTTTAATTCTCGTTGGCAATTCTACCTTTGACCCTACAGTATCTAAGAGTTGAAAGTAAAATCACATTCATCCAAGATAACCCGAAGCTTGTACATTTGGAAACTTATCCCTTTCCCTGATACCTGAAGCATTATGCTTCAGAGATACTGGGCTGAGCGTGGAAAAGGAATGATCAGTATAGTTCTATGTAGATCTATGAGGTGAATTTCTTTGTCCGTTGGTGGTTTACTGCTGACCAGTAAAATGCTGGCTAATACCTTCTGTTAGAGATTGGAGTTGCAGTAATTTGTCATCAATAACTGTAATTAGGTTTATCTACCCTTTTAACCAACACCATAATCTTTACCGAATTGTTATTGTTTGGAGCTATTGAGAGAAATTCTGGAAAACTATTTTGAAGATTGATCTCAAAGCAGTTCAGCTCTGTAGGGAGTCTTCCTTTTATCCGTCTCTTAATAATTTTCTTCTGAAATATTCAAATGCTTTCTCAGAATAAAATGTCATGAAAGCATGTCATGTATCTGAAAAATAATTAATATAATTGACAGGAATGTCGGTTTTCTGGTGAGGTGTGTTTCTCCTAATCCCACTGTGCAATCTTTAATATTGATCCAATTGTTAGGAAATCTTGTCACTCTCCACTCACCATACCTGGGCTAAATATTTTCAGAACTGAGGATCCTGAAGGTATAGAATATTTACATCTGTATCACAATCATCATTTGACAAAAAGAGGTTTCCTTTCACTTATGTGCTGGGGCATTGTGTACATAATATCTATGTATGTAAGAGGTATATGCAGCATGTGTACAATGCTTGCTCGGATTTGACAGTTTATTCATTGTGTACATTGCATATAATATTGCAAATGACACATCAGAGTATTGGAATCTAGGCAATAGGAGTTCAGCACTTAAAGTGTCCAGGTTGCACCTGAACTAGTTGGAGCCTGCCAGCCCCTGCAAGCCCACTGAGAGCATCTGTCTCGCCACCACCTTGCTCATGCTGTCTCCTCCGCAGGCCCTCCGATTCTTCTGACTATGAGCATAAATCATCCACCTGTCAGGAGCTCTTGCTGCCTGGATTATGCAATGTGCCTGCCTTCATTTGGAGGTGGTGTGAGCAGGAGATTGCTGCAAATGGTTTGCATTCATTTTAATGCCATCCCAGCATTTCTTTAGCTTTAATGAGGGGATTAGGGTGGTGACAATGACTTTCAGAGACAATGAAAGTCTTCAAGATTCTGGAATTTGCTTTGTATGTTGAGGATAGCTCAATTTGAGATCTCTCTCCCTCTCTCTCTCTCTTCCTCTTAAAAAAGAAAATCCCAAATGAACCAATAGTTTAAACATTTAGGCAAGGGAAAAGGATATTATACAAAGCCAGCTGTCTGTAGCTCTATTTATTGGCTTTATAATAATTCCCTCCAGCTGACAAACTTAAAATCAGTCAAATTTATTGCTGATTCTCAATGAGTTACTTTCTTTCGGGCATTGACTTTATACATATTGGGGAACCTCCCCACTTTTTTTTCTTTGATGCCTTTTCTTACTCTGGAATTAAAAAAAATAAAAAACCTAAAAACTCTTCAATAATTTTAGCTTCACTAACTGTTGACTAGTACAGGTAAATCATACCTTTACAAAAATCTCTATTTTGTGTTTTAAATTTTAATCCTTCCTGGTATACCCAGGATAATCTCTGTTGCAAAAATTGAGATCCCCCTCCTCAACCACCAAAATACATTAATTTTTAGTTAAGAAAACATTCTAGTCATGTCAGCTTTGTATCTATGATACATACAAAAACATGAAATTATCATTTTCTTTAATTAATAAGTCCTTTTGGCATAGTCAGACTTCAACTCAAATGAGATATAACTAGGATTGTGTTTGTTTTACTTGAAATTGGAAGAATGAAAATTACAGTTGTTTTCTTGCTTATGAATAGCAAAAAGTTTTCACAAATGCTATCATCACCTATAGATACATAAGTTGCATAGAACAGATGAGTGAAAGAAAATATTGCTTTGAAAATGAGACTTAAGTCAGTGAGCCATTAGCTAAAGTCAGGGTAGGGAGACACAAGGTTATGTATGTTTGGTAATATCTTTAAAAAAGTGTTTTGATATATAGTTTAATATAGGCATATTGGTGAATTAAATGACATAGTAGTACACTGGATAGAGTATGTGTTTTCTAAAATATAAGATTCTTTTATTGTCACAGAGTTTTAGATAAAGTAGGCATTAGATTTACATGTCTACCTATGTTTTCTTTCTTAGAAGCCTTCGGGACCTCCTGTATGTGTTTATTTCCTTATGGTATGGAGGGCACCTCAGGAGGGAGAGAGTGACAGTTCTTGCTGGCTTCCTGTCCCCCTGCTTCCTCATCCCAATCCTTGTCCCACCTCTTCCACTGTCAAAGCCAGAGAGCTTCTCAGTTTTCCTTGGGCCCATGCATGTGAATTTTATCAAATTCTGAGACACTAGTATTCACAAAGAATAAACACTTGTATTATTTCTACTATGTGTGTATGTGTGTGTACATGTATTTGTACCTATGTATGAATGTATATTTCATATACGTATATAATATACGTATGTGTGGTATGTATTTTATATATCGTATATATACTTATATACGTACATATATCCCTTTTGAGGAAACACCCAAATTAGGTTTTTTGCATTAATACTGAACACACTGAGATTTGGTCTACATTGGAGAGGGACCAAAGGAAGAAAATTAAATGATGTTTAGAGAACCTGGGCTGTTTATAAGTCTTCTTAACACAAGAATAATTATTTTTCCCTTGACAATAGTACTTCTAAACATCTTAGTCACACACAAAAATCCTTAATCCATTGAAATATGATGTAAATGCATTTTCCAAGTAGTCATAAAACAAACACTATTTACCAAGATAATAAGTAGCCCATGAATCTTGAAGTATGAGCTTTCTCCTTGCTACTAACATGGTTACAGATTTTCATGTGCACTGAGAAAGTGACTGTATACATACACAGTTTGAACATAGCAACTTCCTGTGACTATTTTTGGGGATGCAACTGGCCTTATGAGTGACGCATACAGAATCTGAGTTCCATCCTTGAAAGTTTATTAGGTGAGGAGTTAACAAGTTAGCCTTCTACTTTTCTGCCTGTTTTTAATGTGATAGAAAAGTATCAGGATTTTTTTTTTCTTTTCCCTCTGTTTAACCTGATGGACTCAGCTTCCTAGAACAGAAAATGTGTTTCATCATCATTTTTCCCCGTCACTGACAAATCTAAATTTATGTATATTTAAAAAAAGAAAACAGGAACATTTGAAGAGATAAATGCAACACAACACTGACAAAATCTGATGAAAAATCTCACTCTTTTATCTATGGAGAAATTAGGTTTATCATCAGGACAGCATTCTCTTTTCATTTTCTGAAAGGTGCTTTTTGACAGACCCTTTGCAGTGGACGTCACACTCACAAAACATGCTGTCACAGGGCTATTTGAATATGGTGACAGGCTCATTATCATGTTGAAGACTCCTGACAACACTGCAGAGGGGAAATGGACAGGGCTGCCAATCAGCTGTTGAAAAGACTGTGGTTGAAATAGGGTTTTTTGTTCAGAGAACAGTAGTACAAATTGACTGCATTAATTCTTTTTATTATAGCTGTGCACACTATAGTTAAGGGCTCGGGAGGGTTTCCATTATCAACCCCTGTTTTCAGCAGGTTTATTAGCTAACCATAAAAATTTGTTCCCAGCTGAAATTTGGCAGAGGTAGACGCCTTTTCCTATAAGATTTAATTGTGTATGTGTGTGTGTGTGTGTGTGTGTTCACACGCACATGTGCATGCACATGTGTTAGTCTTACTAACAATTTTAAAAATTGTCAAAATGGAGTTTGATGAGCAGGTAGACATGACTTCCAAAGTCTAACTGTAATTCAGTCATCATTCTATGTTGAAGGGAAAAATAATTCAGGCTGATAGTCTATGATTGTGATTTAGAGCACTGAAGTCTCTCTGATCAGAGAATGAATGAAACAAAATGAGAATGAAAGTAACAAACGAAAATTCATAAATGTTGCTGTCATGAAGCAAATAGTTTTTCATAGCACTTCCCCTAGTATTTATTTGTCATCTAATCCTGACTTCGTGATAAGGAAAGCAACATGTGCCTAAAAGTCAAGTTACTTCCCCAATGTTTTCAGTGACTTCACCAGGGTTTTACTTAAAATGGTGGTGTCAAAAGTTTTCATTTTCGTGGGTAATTTGTGGGGAGGGAGTTGGCCTCAAAAATTACTGTGTATATATGGCCCTTTTTCTTTTAAAATTTTTACAAGCAAAGAATTAACTTGGGAACATTATTCAAACAGTGTTTGAAGCCAACAATAGACGAGAGGAATTGTAAACTGGCATTTCCCCCCTCTTACTTTGAGCTCTGTGACTGTGGGTATGATTTGGTATTTTGCCTAAGTCTCCACCCCAAGGACACCAAAACAAAATCATCAAATTCTAACCTTCACATAAAGCAAGGGTATTTCTGTTCATAAGTTTTGCATAACTGTTTCTAATGATCCCTGTTCTGTTCAGTGCGCAAGTTACTTCCTGGTGGTAAGACACTTCAGGAACCCACAAGAGGAACATTAATTCTCCTCTGCCATTTGGTGTATTGCAGCATTTACACACTTGATTAGAGTCTGCTCTGGTGAAAAAAAGTTAGCATTCTTATATAAGAGCCAAATTCTCCCCAGGGAGTGACTTAGATATTGGAGTTAATAAGTCCAACAGGGAAATTTTACTTATTTTTCGTAGTTATTCCATTCTGACTTGACTTGCTAACTATGTCTTAAATTTGCTTCTCATGGTGGTGTCTTATATCCATATAAACCCAATGGGCAAAATTATGTGGCTTTTATACTTTATGCTTAAGAAAAAAAAATCTTTCCTTCCCACTTTTGTCTTTAATAAAACAACCCTGAAATTTTCCACTGTCAGCTTATTGGTTTATGTGCTGATGTTTCTCTCATGTCTTGGTTTAATTCCTTCCTTTATACATTGACTTATTTAGCAAAGATATATTGACCATCTCTTGTTCCAAGTGGTAATCTAGGTGATGGAGAGTTCTAGGTGAACAGGAGTTTGAAGAGTTTGCCATATAACTGGCTGTGGGGTATAAGACAAAGTGGCATGGGAGCACAAAGGAAGGGCATCTGTCCTAGTCTTGTGATGTGCAAAGTGAGACCTGAAGAATGAGCAGACATTAACTCGTGAAGGGTGGAGGGAAAGAGAGCAGATATTCCAAGTGGAGAGGTCAGTCATTGCAGAAGCTCAGAGGCTGAGAGAGAGTTTTGCTCCTTTGAGGAAATGAGAGTTGTTACAAATGGCCAAAGGGTAATGGATGATGTGAAGAGGCAGGTTACTAGTGATGAAGATGGAGTCAGGGACTTGATAATGAAGGATCTTGAAATCAATTTAAGGGTTTTGGACTTTGCCTAAGGTTAGTGAGAAGTTTTGAAGGTTTTGCTTTTTCTTGTTTGGGATCATATTAGATTTATGTTTTAGTAGAAACACTATGGCTACAACTTCAGGGAATGAATGAATGAGCCAATGGTGTTGGCATCAGGGTAGGGTATGCCTAGACTTGTCATTTTCAGAATGAATTTTCTTTCTTTCCTTCCTAGTTGATTTCTATGATCTTTCTGTCCCCAAATTTAAAAATAAGACTTTTTATTCATTTGATGACAATAATTGGCCCCATGTTTATTCACATATTTCTCAACTCCAGAAGTAAAATCATAAGGGAATCTATTCCAAATTGGCTGCTAGCTTGAGTCTTTAGGATTTGATCCTTGGCCAAGCACAGTAGATCGCACCTCTAAACCCAGCTAGTCAGGAGGCTGAGAAAGGAGGTTTGCTTGAGCCCAGGAGTGCAAGGCTGCAGTGAGCTGTAATTGTGCCATTGCACTCCAGCCTGGGTAATAGAGTGGGACCCTGTCTCTAAAGTGAATGAATGGATGAACAAATAAATAAATAAATGAATAAAGATTGGATCCTATCAGGTTCAACAGAGTTATTTGTATTCACTGAGTGTACACTGGAAGTATAGAAAGGACATGAATTAATATTTGTGGGACATGAATTAATATTTGTGGCTCTAGACTCTAAAATACTTTCTAGACCTAAAAATCCATTATTCTAATCGTGAAGATATCATACTTAGATTCATCAGGATACATCTGAAGAAAGTACACCATCAAGCTCTAAGTTGATTGTGTAGTTCATACGCATGAATATTATAAAATAACTGTCTAGATAGAGGAATATATGTTTTCCAGAGAATCATACCCATGCCTTTGTGATGAAATTAATTTTCACATGGTTCCAAGTATACCTTGCATACTGTAAATACAAAAACAAGCATAGGAATACTTTCATTTTCCTAATAGTTTAACTTTTGTCATTCAGTACAAGAAAAAAAAATAAACTTCTTAATGGTCGCTGGAGTATATTTCACAATTATCAAATAATTTACATTAAGAAGACTATGCTAACAAAGCTTAAATAACAGAGAAAATAATCATTTGGCTTTTATTTCTTGATGGAGTAGCCGTTTTTGAGCCTAATGCTGCTATTGGATTGAACATGTTTCCACTTTCTTCACATAAGCATGCTCGTGGAATTCTGGTTTCTGTCCAGGTATTTGGGAAATGATACTTAACTTATCTATCAAAGGTAAAAGTTTGGTTTTGTTTCAATGTTTATTTCTTGACCCTGCGCAGCAAAGTAGAGTAAGCAAAGCTGGCACCATACTGTAAAAATCAGCATTCCACTAGATGGAGCAGAGTGGAAATAGAACTAAACAGGACTGAGATGTGTTGAGGAAGCCGAGTTGGCATCTCAGAGAGTAAAAACCAGATACAATGTGACCAAAAAGAAAAGGAAGGGAATTCAGGAATGGGGTACATGGGAGGTAGAGGCAGAGGGACCTGATGAAAGAGAAAGGATTGAGTGACCAGGAAATTTATACATTTTAAAAAATGGCACCTATGAATTAAGAGGTTTCCAAGTTTACAGATACAATCTTAAAATTTGTAGCTACAAACGAGTTATTCCTATCTGGATTCGAGATGTTTATTATTGATTTCTACAAAGAACAAGGCTTTCCGTATCAAATCATGCCATCATAACCGTATGTAACATTTCTTCCAGTTCTGGAAACAAGTCCCTTGAAAATGGGTTATAAAATCTGCTTTGGAGGATTTCCTTGCCATTTAATAGACTTTAGTGGTCACAAATTCCAGAAATACTGCTTATCTTATACTTTAGGTCTTTTAGGTTCTGGCAGAGCCCTGGGCACAAAGATAGAGAAAAATAAACCTTAGCTCCATGGAATAACTTACAGTACTGTTACTTTTGATTTTAATCTATTCGGCTATCTATGCCGTGACTCTCTCTAATATAAATAACTATACTGCCTCTTTTGAACATCAGCTGATCATCCCTACTTTTGCCTTGTGGTCACACAGAAGTCTACACTTTTGTGTATATGTTAGTACTTTAAACATCAGAAATTGTTCATTTTCCCCCCACTTCATGCTTTTCAAAGTTAAGCTATCTTTTGTCTTTAGCTCTTTCCAAACTCTAATTGCAGACTCCTTATTCTGGTTGCTTTCTTTCATTATTTTTTACATAATAAATGTTCTTCTTTAAAGCATGGTTCTCAGACCTGCACAAAATGGTGGTGTTTTAATGCTCAATATTGCTTACCCAGATCCCTCGGCTGCAACGGCTCTCTCCATGTTGTTCATGCTATTAACCTTCTCATTGGCTTCAATCGTTAGGTGTTTTTTGTGGAATTATCTTCTAGTTTTCACTCTATTATTCTTTATTTACCTAATTGATTTATCATCCTAACCTTGAACTTTACATTTAGCCTTATTACATTTAAAAAAATCTTCTTGAATTGTACCCTTTAGAATAGTTTTGCTATCCTACATAAGCTAAGTATTTTCTTCTACATAAGCTAAGGTCACCTGCAAATATAATCAATGTGTGTTCTTTATCTTCAAGTCCTTATAAGTAATGTTGACATTTTCATTTTATAAAAGTTTCTAATCCACCTCTGGAGTTCTCCTCCCCTGCAAATTGACATCAATTCATTAATACACAACATTTGAGTAACATAGCACATCCAGCTGTGAGAGTGCCTAACTGTAATATCATTTAGCCTTAAATTCTTCTAAATTTACTATCATCCACTCCACGTTTCTGTCTTATCTACAGGATTTTCACGTGGATTTTGCTAAGTCCTTAGTAGAAAGCACTATCAAGTTATCTGTGGTATTCCACGCATCTACTAGGAGAATAACTCCATCAGAAAAGGAGATGAGGTTTTTTATGGTATGATATGATTTGACCTTTAAGTTTTTTCTTCTGTTTTAAAGGATTAACTACTATTCATTATAGAAAATGAATGTAGAAAATGCAGAGTACAGGGAGGAAAAAATTCACCACCAAAAGACAACTCTTGTGTGCTTGAGTGAATGCGTGCTTGCTCATGGGGCTTTGAACTTAATTTACTCTAAAATTTGGTAAGGGATACACATCAGGATCCATAGTGTATAAAATTTTCTATTTCCTCTCTTCTAGAGAATCTAGACTTGGTCACATCTGCAGATGGGATTCTTTTATTCCCAAGTTTTCTTAAAGATTAAGGAAAGTGCTTCTTTAATTTCATGAGCATATTATTCTAGCAGTCTGGACCTGATTTCCCTGCGATTTAATTCTTTTTAATAAAAGAAATTGACACATTAAGGTGTGTAGATGCTCACTTATTATTTTATTTTGTGGTTTATTCATTTGTAATCTAGTTAGAGGATAGTTCTCTTTGATAGAGAAAATGGGGGAAAAATCTCTGATAAAAGAGTATATTATCACTTGGCCATATGTTCTGTTACACTATTTTACCAGCCAAGATTCTTGCAATCAATATAAATTGATGTTAGTTAAACAGAAAAGGAATAGATATGGGCAGGAGGATCAGAGGCTTAACAATAGATGGGAATACTAAAGAAACTGGCTCAGGAATAGGTGGGGACTGTAGGAAGCTGAGTGACTGAACCACAGTTAAGTTAGGGCCCAGGAATATCCCCCTAAGGACACTGCTGTGGCCACCACAGGAGCCACTCTCACTGGGCACTGAGGGCTACTGCAGTGGGTCCTGGAGCGAATTCTCAACATTCCCCTCTTCTTTGATTCATAGTCAGAGATCAGGCAGGGTTTTCTGATTGGCTGAGCACCTACCCATCCCTTCACTGCTGTGTTTGAGGTTAGCAAGTGTTTTGAGCTTTAGTTGTCTTGTGGTGGGAAGTGGGACTCTTATCAACAGATAAATAAGTACATGCTATAACCATCCTTCCTAAGCAAATGAAAAGCAAGGCAATCGAAACAGACTAAAAGATACTTGTTGTTTTGATGTCTTTTATAAACCTTGGCTAATTTGGGAAAATACATTTCTTATTTATAATTTCTTTTCTTCCTCCTGAATGTTTTCATTGTTCCCTCTCTTTACTTCCAAACTTTTTGTTTGCTTTTTTTTAATTTTAATTTGTGAAAAAGTATCCTGCTATAGGTTGATGCATAGAAAGGTTCTGGGCCAGAACAAAGGCGTACTTGAGTTTGACTGTTGACTGTACCACTTAATAGCTTTGAGCCTTGAATAAGCCGTATAGCCTCTTCGAGACTCAAAGTCCTCACCTGTAGAATGGAATGAACAGTACCTAATTATACTGTAAAGTATTTATAAAATTATTATTAATTATTTATTAAAGTATTTATAAAATATAATAAAATTATTATATTATTCATATATATTATATTATATATATATTTTATGGATATATACATCCAGTTCTTTAAAAATCCAGAGTGATATGTATGTCATATCGAGAACTATAAAACTGCCCACACAACTTGACCCAGTTTTTCCTTTTACAAATTTGCCCTAAAGAAATTACTCAATTTCTTTAGGGTAAAGTAATTATAAGGGCTAAAAATAATATTTTTTAATCTTAAAAAGTTTTTATTGATGTGCAATAATTGCACATATTTATGGGATATGTGTGATATTTTAATAAATACATACAAGGTATAATTATCAAAGAAGGGTATTTAGCATATTCATCACCTCAAATATTGATTATTTCTTTGTGTTGTCAACATTTCAAATCTTCTTTTCTAGCTATTTTGAAATACAGAATGTATTATTGTTCACTATAGTCACCCTACTGTGCTATCAAACACTGGAACTTATTCCTTCTAACTGTATGTGTGTACCCATTAGCCAACCTCTCATTATCCCCCCCCTGCTTTCCCAGCCTCTGATAACTATCATTTTACTCTCTACATCCATGAGAACAACTTTTTTAGCTCCACATATGGGTGAGAACATGCAATATTTGTCTTTCTGTGCCTGGATTATTTTACTTAATGACCTCTGGTTCCATCTATGTTGCAATAAATGACGGGATTTTATTCTTTTTTTATGACTGAATAGTATTCCATTGTGTATATATACACCACATTTTCTTTATCCATGCATCCACTAATGAACATTTAGGTTGATTTCATATCATGGCTATTGTAAATACTGCTGCAATAAACATTAGGGTGCAGGTTAAAGATAAAATGTTTTAAAGAACCTAGTCTATAATAGATGTTCAATAAGTTATAACTTTACATTACCATTAGCCACATTGGATTTTGAAGATACTGGATTATCTTCTTCCCTTTGAAATTGTAAGCAATTTAACACATAATAAATCTAATGTTTTTAAATAGAAAATTTAATGTTTTAAAAACATTAGATTTTGTTAACAATGTAATGGTTTTAATTTTAAAAATCTACAAAGACATAATTAGATATCTAAAAACTGACTTCCCAATTGAATATAATGTGTTTTAATTTTTAACTTTTCTATATTGAAAGCAAATTTACAGTGAATACAATTTTTATTTTTTTATGATCTCTTTATTCACGCATTTATTTTGTAGTTGTAATTCTAGTGTGTAAATTATTTTTTACATATGCTTTTGTATTTTAAAAACGGTATGTCACTAAAAACTAATGTTACAGTTAACCTAATTATTTACTTGATGGGATAACTTATTGTTTCTCTTTTTTTCTTTACTATAAATAAGATCACCCTATGTATCTCTATAGTATTTTTCTTCTTTTGAGTAATTTCTTTAGGGTAAATTTGTAAAAGGAAAAACTGGGTCAAGTTGTGTGGGCAGTTTTATAGTTCTCGATATGACATACATATCACTCTGGATTTTTAAAGAACTGTATGTATATATCCATAACATATATATGTAATGTAATATATATGAATAATATAATATATATGTGAATACATATATGAATAAGGCATGGATCCTGTCTCTTAAGAGGGACAGAAGGTTATTGTATGATAGTAATAATTGCAATATTATATATATTATATATAATATATATAATATATAATATTATAATATATAATATATAATATTATAATATATAATATACAATATTATAATATATAATATATAATATACAATATTATAATATATAATATATAATATTAGAATATATAGTATATAATATATAATATTAGAATATATAATATATAATATTAGAATATATAATATATAATATTAGAATATATACATAATATTATAATATATAATATATAATAGTATAATATATAATATATATATATAATATTATATATATATATATATATATACCTTAGAGTCTAAGGTACATGGATGGGCATTCTTAGCGTCATCTTCTTTCATGATTATAAATTGCAAGATGATATGATCACTCACCCTTGAAGTTTCCTTCACTCCCACACCCACCAGTATTTTTACCAACAGTTTTTCCTTATTGGAGGGAGTGATACTATTAATTTTCTTGATATAATGTTTGTCTCCTGAGACATTATATTTTCATTGAAGCTACTCATGGATTTAAACATTTATATTCTTAGACCAAAAATAACATGATGATGCCCATTATGAACTGAGAACTGCAGTTATGTTCATTCATTCATTTAATAAATGCATATTAAACAGCTACTAGGTACTAGTTACTCTGCCATGCACTTGGGCTAAAAATGATGAATAAGGCATGGATCCTGTCCCTTAAGAGGGATAGAAGGTGATTGTAAGATAGCAATAATTGCAATATTATGGGTATGCAGGAGATGCAAATGAAACACAAAGAAGGATTACCTGGTTCAAATTTGGGAAATCAGGGAGGGCTTACTGCAAAGTGACAGCCAAACTAACCTTAAAGGACAAGTAGGAGTTAAGTAGGGAACCAGAGAAGGGGAGCACAAGAGAATTCCAAATAGAGGGAGTAGAATCTACTAGAGAGAATGGCACCTTTGGGAATGACAAGTAGTTAATTCTGGTTCAGTTTAGTGTCTAAGGAGGTGAACGATGAGGGATGAGGCTGGCAAGGCAAGTGAGATCTTGAAGAAGAGCATCCCTAAAGAGTTTGTATTTCATCCAGACAGTAGTGGGAGATCCAATGAAGGGTTTAACCTAGGGACTGATATGATTAGATTCTCATTTTTAGAACAATGAGTCAGACTGCAGTGTGGCCAAGGGATAAGGCAGCGGGCAAGGCCAGTTACAAAGATACCAGCGAGGAACCTCCTGCAATAATCTAGGGTAGAAACAATGACAGACTGAAATAAAATATTAGTCCTGCCTTGAAAGAAGTGAACAGAGTGGGGAGGTAGTAAGACAGTGGAATGCACCGAATGTAGTGGGAGGGTTGTTGGACTAGGACAGGGACAGGCATCTCTGACTGTCAATGGTGCTGCATTTCACTGCCCCAGGGCACCCAAGATGAACGGGATTTTGGGAGTGAAAGGGAAGAAGGTATGCATATAGCTTTTGAAGTACTGAGTTGGAAGTGCGAAAGTGGAGCCACAGTATCCAGTAGGCAGGATGGAGTGCTAGAAGAGATCTGGACTGCAGATGAAACTGTGGAAGCTGCCAGTGTTTGAATGGGAATGAAAGATAGAAGTCTTGGGAAAAATGCTTTAAAACACAAGATGGGAAGGGAGTTCAGGACAGAATCCTGGGTTTGCTGATAATAAGCCGGGGGATAGGAGAAGAGGAATTTAAAGGAGATGAAGATTGGAGTTGTAGGAGGAAAACCCAAGAGAACGTGGTATTGCAGAAACTCAAGAATGGAGATTTAAGGAAAAAGTGGTAAAAAGAAATGTGAAACACTACAGAATTGTCAATAAGGAAAACTGAAAATATCACTGGGATTGCCAACAAAGAGGTCAAAGCTGATTTTGGCAAGAATGGTCTCATTAGAATGGTATGGGCAGAAATCAGGTGCTTTGAGGAATGCATGGGATGTCATGAAGTAGAAGTAATGAGAATGAACAACTCTTTCCTCCAACTGGATTGTGAAGGGGAAGAAAAACAGACAGAGGGAGTGAGAGAGGAGTCAGAGAGAGAAAGGCATACGGAGACAAAGATAGTAAGACAGGGAGAGATATAGGGACACAGAAAGACGCAGAAAGAAACAGTGGATAGTGGCTAAAAGAAATACATAATTACTGAAAATAATTGAGTGAGTAAAATGCCATGTCCACCTCTAAGCACTCTATATGTATGTAGAAGCTCATTTGATTCTTATAACAACTGTATGAAATAGATATTATTATCCCCATCTTACAGATAACGATGGACACGAAGACACAGAAGTTAAAAGGCTTGCCTGAGCTCATATAACTTTTAAGTGCTGGAGCTGGAATTTGGAGTTGAGCAGTCTACTCCAGAGTTTGAATCTTAATTACTACAGTATATTGCTTCCTATGTTATCATCTCTAGACACCTGGAATTTAGTGTTTGTGTAGGGAAGCATGATGTTTCCAGGTGAAAATAGGAAAAGCAAGACGGTATTATAAGGATCAACTTCATATGGAGAACAAGTGTTAATATAGATTTTTTTTTTTTGCCAAATGAGCATCAGTAAAGAGTTTTCATAAGTATAGTGAGGACAAAAATGATCAAATGGTACTTTTGGGACATTTGGTAGGTGATAAGGATTGATAAGCAGGGTGGACCCAGTTTAGAGAAACATTAGAATAGATGTGGTAGTTAAGAGTTAATATAACAACAGTTTTGAGCCAGTATGTGTTTCTGAGAAAGGAACAAAGCTATTATTATTGTTATTATTTCATGAATACTAATCCTGTAGAAATAGTAGAATTAGATGAAAGGGGAAAGAGACAGTTCATAATTGGGCTAAAAGAGGGGACAGTTTCATTGGCCCACATATAAGATGATCACTATCTGAGGGTGGTAGCATTCAGAGTTAAATCTGACAGAGTCTGTTATGAAAGAATTGAGATATTTGGCGAGCATTTTGAATGAAGGTTCAATGAGGGGAACAACGTAAGACAACTCCATTATTTCAGAGAAACAAAGTAGGATACCAGAAGCCAAGTAACAGAATTGAGGAAATTGAGAGTAGAAACTCGGATGAGAAGAAATAGTAATTTACTTAATTAATATTTAGAGTACTTTCTCTGTTTCTTATAAGCCCTCTGATAAGTACTGAACTTATATTCATCATGAGTTTAGTTAAGGTGTGCTGGGTTTTAGGTAATAATGGGGTGTCCAAATCAAAATGACTTAAAAGCAAAAAATTTGAAGCTTGAATTTGGGTGAGACTTTCAGGGATGGAGATATTAACTTGAGAACAGAGGCATAAAGATGAAGGTTCGGTTATGTATTAGCTCACGAATAGCCTAAACTGAGAAAGAATGGCAGTTTTTTTCCCTTTGTCTCTGTGTGATTTTGTATGTGGTATTGAAGGCAGGTATGCTGAATATTCATTTCAAAAGATATTATCTGTCCCAGATAGGGCGTAAAAATGATGTCTTGATCAGCTGTCATCAAATATCTCATGACACTTTTTTAGAGTTAGCACTTGGACCAGAGGGTCATGGCCACAGTCTACTGTAGGGTCATTGTTTCTTACCTCTCAGATATTTTGACAGGTTTCTTAGAGGGCTGGAATTATTTCTGTCCTAAACTGTCTACTATTATTAGACACCGTTAAGTATCTGAATGCTTTTTCATCTTTGCAATGATAATTGAACACAGTAACAGAAACTCACAGTATTGCTGGAAATGAGCAAAGACATGTTTCTATTCATGTTCTAGGAATTTGTTCCTCTTAAGCCTTTTAGAGCTCTAACACTCTCCTGCCTATGGCTTAGGGAGAAAGAGACCAAGGCCGGCCTTTGTTGATTGCTCATGGGTCTTTTGTGCCTCCCTGGGTATTTTTCTAGGTGTTAGTGGGAACCATATTGCCTTAGTGTATCTTAGAGGAAAAGAGAGTGTTCCAGATCTTTGCCAAACATTATTGGTCTTAGGTATGGACTTGGCTAGTAGAGTTTGAGTCATAAATAATGATCCCACTGGCGTAGTACATTTGGACCACCTGAATATATGCCCTTGAGTGCAATCAATATCTGCTCTCGGTGTAGACCTGTCTTTGTTCTATATTTGTTTGTGTTTCTGGGCATTTTGCTATGTATGCACACACACGGGCATTTTCCTTTCATGCCCATTCCAGCCTGTATACAACTCTAGCAAATCCTCAGTATATTTTTCATATTTAGTTATTATTAACTTTAACACCATTTAGAGGTTATGTCTCCTAGAAAGGTCGGTATTTAACGTGACATTGGGTAAGTTTTCAGTGCTACATGGTCTAGTTATTCTTATCAGTATTTGTAAGCATTTGGCTAGCTTTGTTTTATGTTTCCTTACACCCTCAGAAGTTGATAAAGTAACTCTTCAATTTCCTTGGTCCCTCAATAGTATAGTTTTGTCACTGGTACCTTTTCTCTTTGCCAGAAGAACAGGGGCAGGGAATATTTTATGTTGGTATGTTCTGGCCTCCACATGTGGGTGTGTTATTTACAGGATGCAGGAATTAAGTGAGATAAAAATGGTATCACCTATATGGGTGATGCTAATACATATAATGCTGCAAGCAGTATCTTCCCTGTTCTATGTATCATATTTGTTCTTAAAAGTTAGAGTTTAGGTCAGGAGATCGAGACTATCCTGGCTAACATGGTGAAACCCCGTCTCTACTAAAAATACAAAAAATTAGCCAGGCGTGGTGGTGGGCCCCTGTATTCCCAGCAACTCGGGAGGCTGAGGCATGAGAATGGCCTGAACCCAGGAGGCAGAGCTTGCAGTGAGCTGAGATCACGGCACTGCACTCCAGCCTGGGTGACAGAGCGAGACTCCATCTCAAAAAAAAAAAAAAAAAAAAGAGTTTAATGATTTCAGCTGATGACAGTTTTAGTCATAAGTTGCATTGAACTGTAACTACAGAAGTAAATATTTTGTACTTCCAGAGGAAAAAAGGATGAATATTTTGAACATGATGATACCTTCTGTAAGAACTGTTTAGCTTACTTCACATGGTTGTATCTCCCTTTTTCCTTTATTTCCATATCTCTAATAAATGCTAATCCCATCTAAAAATAGAGAGATTCCTTTCAAAATATACTAGTAATTTATTTTCAGGCTTCATATGCTCAAATTAATGTAGAGTTTTTTGATAAAGAAATGTGTAACCAGAGTGGTTGATACGCATCTAAATTTCTTCTTCAGGAAAATTCTGAGCTTAGAAACTGAGTTTACAAGAAGCAGAACACTGATAAAAGGCATGCCCTACTAATGAAATAATTAGATGCACTATCTTATGGGAAGCGTGTGTGTGTGTGTGTGTGTGTGTGTGTGTTTATAATTTTCATTTGTTTTCCATTGGAGCTACTTAATAAAAAGAAGAAACATACCTTTCTCTTAATATCATAGTAAACAAAAATTTTACAACGTGTAGGCCATTCTAACATGTGAGGGAATTTCAAGTATGGAGCCTGTATTCCTAAAGGGCTGAAGATTCAGTTGAGAAGGATCAGAGAATGCCTAAAAGAAAACTAATAATTCAAGAAAGCAGAGATGAGTTTCCATTTAAAATGGCAGGCACCAGCCATCAGGGTTCGGTTCCTGAACTGATTTAAGATGACCAGAGTGTTTTAAGCAGTCCTTTAGAAGTGAAATTTCTACTGTTCTTAAAGAAATATTAGTTCTTAGAACTACAGAGGTCAAGACAAAGGACTTTCTCCATTGAGGTCATTGTGGTCAAATGAAGCCTCACAAGGACAACTTTCATGGTGTTTTCCTGATATAGTAAGTATCATTTTGGCTAGAGTCAAGTTTTTGTAAAAGGCAGAATTTGGAGCTAAGGATAGAGAAGTAGATATGATCCAGCTCATGGAAGGTGTTGTTTGAATTCCATGCCAACTATTCACCCTGTAGTTTGTAGACAGTAGTCATCCAGCTCAGGCCTTTGTGCAGGGAATTCACAAGTGCACGTCTGTGATGGCAGAATGGAGAGGATAGGCGCAGTCTAATGAGCACATCACTGCAGATACACAAAGTGTCAAACAATGAGGGCCCTCATCAGATTGGTGGCAATGGGACTAGAAAGGGAAAGATGGACTTGAGAAACATTCCTAAGGCAGAATTAACCTGACCCAGTGCCTGACTGGATTTGGGAATATTGTTGGAAGGAGCAATAATCACTTCATGAGGAAAATCAGTGGAGCCATCTGTTGCAATAGACTAATCCCCATATGCCATCAGTCTGCAGTTCTGAACAGCAAAGCCAAGATGACTTTGGAGAGTAAAATTTTGTCTTCAGTGGTTGATGGCCTGCCCCAGATGGCCTGATCAATCATAGGGCATTCAGTTTCCTCAAGATGACAATGTAGAAATGGGACTATGGACAACTTGAGATGTTGACTAGAGATGAGGAGTATCAGAAGGAATCCTTTCTTCTAAGGGGCGTGGCTTTACCATCACATACCCAACACATGTGGGCTAAGATCTTTCTCCATCTCCTTTTTCCTTACCTAGCAACAAATGGGCTGCAACCAACAGTCATCTTTTGATTCAATGTATGGAACTGACAAAAATAATTACTCTGTGTGGCTCTTAATATTGCACATCTTTGTCAAAATTCTTTTAAGCACAGATCACTGGGATGGTTCTTTCAGTAGTTCCATGAACTAGACAGGCATAATTTTCCAATAAAATATGAAGAAAAAAATGTTTAAATTGGATAATAAACTGAATTTTTGCCCGTTTCAATAGGGTAGGTCAAGGTTAGTACTTTGAATGTGTTAGCCTAGAATAAGTAAGCAAAATTTTATACATAAATATCACTTATTTGCCACTTACATTAAGCTTCTACTGTGGATACATATCCAGGGCTGCTTCTAGGATCTTATCCATATTCATTGGATGTTGTAAAAGCAAAATGCGATGGGAATCTTCATTGGAAAACACCCTGCATCTTGACGTCTGGTGTCCAAACATGATGTCAATATTGATACTGTCTCAAGGGATAGCAGATTTCAGATTGGTAAGCCAAACATATCTAGAGATTAATTCCTTTTTCTATATCATTCAAAATACTGCTGTGCCTTGAACTATTTTCTTAAAACAGAGAATATTTAAGTAGCAGAGATGTTCCAAATGGTAACTGTAGACACAGTTCAAAGGACAGTGGATAAGGGTATATTGCCACCTATCAGCAATGCACCTTCTTCTAAATACTTACATATTTTTTCTCTAGGTGAAATAAAATATGTCTTAGGCATCGTCCTGGATCACATATAAATGACTAAACCCCTTATTCATTTTGTTACCACAATGCAATGTGAATGAGTTAGAGGTGAAGGGAGGATTGGCTTATATTAGTCAATGACTCCAGCTCACCAAAATGCATGCTTATTGTCACAATTAGGCCTCATTAATTCTTTTTATAGGTTTGCCAGTCCTTAAGTGGTATATCCTTCTCCAAACTGTTCTTGAGAAAATGAACAATGGAATAAATGTGTGGATGAAAAATTAAGTAGATAAATAGGATTCTCTGAGGGCAGTGTAACAGTTAAACTAGCAAGTTGGTCCTGTGGTGGTGGACGGGTCTAAAATATATTAGATAATACTGATGGTTTACAATTAGGGCTGACCACATGTTCTAAATGCTTTACACGTATTAAATCATTTCATCCTCAAAACAATGCTACGAATTAGATACGATTTTTAACCCATTTTGTGGATGAGAAAATTGGGGAACTGAGATATTAGATAATTTGATCAGAATCACATAGCTGGTAAGTTACACAGTAGGGATTGAAACCCAGAAATTGGCTTCCGAGCCTGTACTTAAAAAAACTACACTATATTCTTTGCTATTAGAGTGTGGAAGGCTCCTAAGTTATAGGAAAAATTTTTCTCTACGTGTATTTATGTAGATTTTTAGTACCTAATAACAGGATTATGTTTGACTTGTTGAAATTTCGAGAAAGATCATAGACAGAGAAAGTGTGTGCTTTCAATCTTCTTGACTCGGTGTTGCCTACTTAGAGCTTTTCTAATTCACATTGAATAGGCATATTAGTTTGAAAACATTTTAAGGCATTTTACTGACTAGATATTTGTAGTTCAACTTGACTCTCCTGGCCACACACATTGGGTGTACTCCGTGGATTATTCAGTTATCAAGTTAATTCCTTAGGCATCTGTTAACTCTTCAACTAAACAAACCATTCTATGTTGTGAAAAATACAATTGGATTTTAATGTTAACCTCAAAAATTATGGTTGGGAAGGTAAGCAGGCTTCAGGAAAAGGACCCATATATTACTTGTGGTCTTTTGTCTTCTGTCACTATTGCATATATTTCAGAACATAACAATATTTGTAGCTTAGTATTAGATACCGTTTTGCAGAGAAAAAAATACTGCCCTTTCTGGAAAGCTCTTACAGCTGCCATATGAATTGTTGCTCAAGCCTACATATTTGAAAGCCAATGAAGGTAAGAGATCTTCCCATTTCTTTGAAGAGAGGAAGCAGGAACCATGAAGATAATGGGCTGTTTGATGAATTGGTGATCCACAATAGAATGAAGGTGGCCCCCAATATTTCTAATGATGTCTTTTCTTTGCCTACCCTATTTAGATAGATTTCTGGAAACATCATTTGACATTTTGTTTTGTATTTAATATTTTAAAATAAATTTCTGATTATAGGAATCATTAATGTTCCCTCTTCCACACATGTGAGCATGCACACATGTGCTTAAGTGTGAACACACATACACATTCCAACCACCAGAACTGTGCAATATTAGGAAGTCTTTCCCTTCTCTGATTTCATAACATTAGATATTGTTGTAAATGCATTAAACAAGGAAAAGAGCTAAGAATGCATATATTGGTGTGACTTTTGTATTCCTCATGGGATCTGGTGGAGCTGAATGCCTCGCCAAATTAATTTGCCACTCATGAGACTCAAATTCTGACAAAGCCTACAGGGTTCTAGTGGATGTATTTGCCAGTAAATCACATGTGCCAAGGAAACCACAGTGACCTGTGTCAATGGCATGGGCTGTTCTCAATAGGCTTGGTCGTTGACCCCAGGCCACCCATCTTCTCCGAGTGCCTACATATATCTCTCTTTGAGAATTTCAGTGACCTACTGTTCACTCAAGTTCATTGAATTTACAGTGATCACTCCTAACCTTAAACATAGAAGGCAAAGAAAACAAATCACACCATTTTTTTTGAGGTTTATGCTCTCCCCTGGATTAGGAAAATTTCAAAAATTATTTTCTTTAGCATTCTAAGATGCTGTGAAAATCAACTAAGATGCTAAATATCAAAATTGTTAAGGGCTACAACTTGCATAAATACTATCAAATATTGAAAATGAAAGTAAGCCACATAATGTATACATACGGATGTCTGAATCGTTATATACATATTACTTATTTATATATATGTAAATTAGGTAGATGAATATGTAAGTTTGTAGCTGAACAAAATAGGACATGGTACCAAATGAGGCTAAGGTGGCAGATTCAATTCCTGTATAACCTGCGTAGTTAATTCTGTTCTTTATTCATAGATTGAACCCCTGATTCTTAGTCAGATCTTGTATAATGTTTATAATGTTGCAGCTGGTCCAAAAAGGCAGTGTGAATGAATCAGTGCAACCCGCCCCACTACTGGGAAAACACGCAAACCTATCAGGGTATATCCATAATGTATCTGTTCTTTTGAGGGCAAGTGTAATTTTACTCTCAAATTCAATGTGTGATTTTGATATTACTATGTGAGTCTTGTTAAAATATGTAAATAGGGCATTTGCTAAACTGTCTTTATTTAGTGTTCTTTTAAGTGATCATAAAATTTTAATGACTATTATTACTGATACTCTAATAAGTACTTCAATGAATTTTTTGATGGTTAAATATAATTTGTGTGTTACTCTAGAATCTCAATATGGGGATTTTAATATTGAAGCATTACCGTAAAATATTCATGCCATCAACCTTCCATATTGCTGTGCCAAAGAATAAATGCATGTTGATTTGAACTTAAATCTTTCTGACATCCAATGGTTTGGGTATCACAAAATCTTGTAAAGCATTAGCCATTCAGCTGAGGGAAAGTGACTTGCATTTTCAGAGTATTTATAAATTGATGTTAAAAAAACATTTTATTCTAGTCAAGCAGGCTCTTGCTTTACAGTCTAATTTTGGACATATATGTGGGTTACTTAAATAGAGAGATAACATTAATCTTTCAGGAGCAACAAGTGCTGGGTGGGGTTAAGGCCAAGAGATTAGCATTTCTGTTATCAACATGCTATTGTTGGACTTAAGTACCACAATATATGATCATTGCAGAATGTTCAAATAATTTAGATTCCTTTGAACTCTGCTGTATGATACTACATTTCCTCACATCGTAAGTCCCCATCCTCAACTTTTTTTTTTTTTCTAAAGGCCAAGCAGCAATTAGTAGGAAATGTTACATCTAATATGCCTATGATTTGCTTGAGGCCAAACAAAGCAGCTCATGATACTGCGTTGCTGCTGCTATTTATGTAGACATTAGGCACAGGAGCAGGTTTTTAACAATAGGACTGCTTGGGCTTTATGTTACACATCAAGAAACATTTTGTTTATGCTTTATAAATAGTGTCACCTATTTATAACCTTCAGCCACGATTCTTTTAATGGCATTCTCAAGTGGCGTTTGGTTTGGTTAACATCAGCCACTCATGCCTTCTGTTCTGTTGCTTGAGAAGTTAAATGAGAATATGTGAGTTTTAGCTGGCCAATCTAATAAAACTCTGGGAAATCGTTAGGGTAAAGGAAGTTAAGCTATAATTGACATCATATAACAAACATTGAAAATGTTGAAAAGAAACAGATTGGATGAGTTTTATACTATGAAAATGTCATCTGACAGATGCAGTACAGTAGTTTCATTTGAAAAGATCTCTACATACACTGAGTCTTCTATTCCATTAAAAGAAGAAAAAAACCTGAGGTGACAGGAGATTCCTATGGGGGATTAGCTGTCTATGCATATCTCAGGGAATCTTTGGGGGACATTTATTCTCATCTTGGAGGTAGAAGGAAGATTTTAAAGTTAATAATATTTCTGCCACCTTACTCTTTCCTCCCCTTGTGCTTACAGGCAAAGGTGAAAACCTGCCCTGTATCTCCTGTGTCTAATGGAGAATCTACATCAAAAGCAGGAAGTGCTTTTAGAGATAATAGAGAGAAGAGGGAGGAAAGTGAGATCAGCTCAGTGGTTTGTGGTGGCCTATAAAATCAGCAAAGGCCTTTACAGAAACAGGAGCCAGACAGAACTCACAAAAAGTAAAGGATGTAACCTGTTCACAAATGCAGCCAGTTGGCAAGCCTGAATGACTGCCCTCTGTCATCACAGTAGGTACAGATCAACACACAATCCTAACACATTTGGATTTATAAACAAAATGTAGAGAAATCAATGAGAGAAAGAGGGAAACAAATCAACCTTTCTAAAATTTTTTTAATCAGACACGCTTGTTTTTTAGTCTGGCACTTTTTGATTTGAGAAAGATAATTGTGAAGAGGACATTAGCTAAAGCTGCATTTTTCTATGTCACTGCGCCCATTCCCCCAAATGGTTCAGAGTAGAGCATGTATCTTGAATTTACTACCAATCTCCTGGTAGGCTTTCACTGTTAACAAAAGCCACCTGCACCCACGGGTTTGGGTAGCTTTGGGGTAGTTACTTTCCAAGTCTCTGTGGGCACACAGTAGTGACAGCCAGGATCCAGTGGACCCTCTTCTGTGATCATCCACCACAGCGACCCCAGTATAATCCCGACACATTGGGCTTAGGCCCTGGAGCCTTCTTATATGGGGTGAGATGCTTTATCCTGGCTATAGAAAGCAAATGCCTGAACCCACAATGTGATCAGGCTGAGGTGGAGACCCTGCCTAGAAATAGGCAAGGTTGGCTGGGCGTGGTGCTCACGCCCGTAATCCCAGCACTTTGGGAGGCCGAGGCGGGCAGATCTCCTGAGGTCGGGAGTCTGAGACCAGCCTGACCCATATGGAGAAACCCTGTCTCTACTAAAAATACAAAATTAGCTGGGTGTGGTGTGGGTGCCTGTAATCCCTCCTACTCAGGAGGCTGAGTCAGGAGAATCTCTTGAGCCTGGGCGACAGAGTGAGACTCCGTTTCAGGGAAAAAAAAAAAAAAAAGAGAGAAATAGGAAAGGTCTGCTGCTCTTATGGACAGTATTTCTTCTTTCCACATATGGGTAACACTAGAGTGAGGACAGCATTAAAGCCTGGAGAGGATAAAAAGGTCTATGATGGTAGGGGGAGATGAATGTTTCTCACAATGCCATGTACCAAACAGAGTTGACTTTTCAGTACCAGCTGACCACTCTGAAATGTCATGAACTGGGGTCTTCCCTGTAGCTAGCTGGGCTTCTGATGCAAAGTTATTAACAGAGATTGTACGTCAAGCAGGAAAGCTACCTTAAAACATGTGTAAACAAGCCCTACGTTAAGGAAACAGACCAGGGTGAGTAGACTAACCTACAGAATGAGCTCGGTAGTAGAAAAATATGCCAAAGAACTTGAAAGTATAACCCGATTTCTTTAGGAAAGAAGCGCTCAAAGAGTCTAGATATATTTTTGTTCTTTGTAAGCAAAGTTATTTCAGAGTGATTTCCCTGAAGGTTGGTGTTAACCTGCCTAAAGGTTTGTGGTCAACAAAAGTCTTTTGAAAAAGCTCCTCAGTCACTTTGAAGTAGAAAGTCAATGCCTGTTCTGAAATGTGACAGGCTCGTCACCCCCAGACAGGTCTGAATAGAGTGGGGGCATGAGAGAATCAACTCTCCCTGCCATTCTAGTAGTTAAAAATACTAGAAACTATCTTCAATCAGTCTCTTGAATTTTTCATTTTACCCCTTATGACCAAGCTGCCTATAATAACCTAGCAGATTATATAATTACAACACACCTAGAGGTCTGCCATTTATCTGGGCCTTGGGTTCTATTGTGCATTTCTCCATTATTTCCCATATTCAGTATTTTTTAAAACCTGGCAATAATGTCAACTTCAGTAAGTTAAGATGCTGTGCTCCCTTCGCTGTTTATGCTTCAGTTCCTTATTAAATGCACCAGCTAAACAGAAAATGCGGTATAAATATGTTTCATGAGTCATTTAAGGATTCAGCCAAGAGACATTGCAATTGACTTTTGAGTCCATTTTTGGAACCAACTCTTTCAAGACTCTTCTCAACAGGAACACTTCCCCCTGCACTAGAACTGACAAGACTGTATGCATTACTTTATTTTGATACTGACATTTAAACAATAAAATAAAGCCATTTAAAACAAATAGTAGTGCTTTAAGTGTCTGGGCTGTCAAGATATCAAATTATATAACTTGGAAAAAATCAGAATTCATTGTTAATGGTATGCACTTAACACAAAGGGTCGCTGGAGTACTCACCAGATATATATTCAGCTACCATGTTGGAGCTAACAGGCTGTATTCCTTTAGATAGAATTGACTATATTCACTTAAATGGACTTGACTCTAGTACAATCACTGTATTCAAATGTCAAAAAAAAAAAGAGAAAGAGGATGTCACAGAGGGTCACAAATTATGTTGGATTTTGACAGATTGTAGCCTTGCTTTACAAGAGCAGTAACATCTCATTTGTCACCATTTGATCTGTAAGTGCGGGAATGGGAGCGGAAGGCCCTCCATCTCCGCCACAATTTAATCGCTTTGAGGCCGAGAGTGGTGGTGGGAGCCACCTGCCCATGCACCGCACTGCTGATCTGTTTTAATTTAATCGTCCGTCAGCTAGATGAAAGCATAAATCGTCTCTCTTTGATCTGCAAAATGGTGTGTTTTTGTAAAGCAGGGTGTGGAAGTCAGGGAGAAGGGACTTACAATTTAGTGCAGCTTGGACAATGTGGCCGTACGAAGACACCAAAGTTGCAAACCAAGCAAAGACTCTCCCATGAAACTTAGGACAAAGCGGGGAAAATGGCAGAAGGAAATCTATTTGTGTTAAAAGGTTAACAATAAGATAAAAGCTTTGTGCATAAGATATTATTCCAGAAAACTAAAACTAGTTCTCCCATTCATATCCATCATCTTTCAAATGTATTTTCCATTGTTAGTTTTCGAACGTTGGCTTCAAGAGAAGAAAAAGAAGAATGATAAAGGAATTTTTATGTTGCCACTGTGAATGGTCAGCATTATTAATGTAACCTGAAGTTTTCTAAGCAGGATGTGAACAGTAAAATACAATGTTGTTAAAATTGGTATACGTAGAGAGGCACACACTTTTGAGCAAAACAAATGATGTAATGGTTGAACACAACAATGTTATATCACAGTAGTTATTATGAGACTTTACGTGGTCTCATACGTAAACATTTTAAGGTGCTTTCCACGTCATTTTGTAGTCAATTTCCCAGAATTACAAATAATGTATTTTTATAAATTAAGAGGGAAAACCTCATAGCACCTCTGCCAAAAATAATTTGGGTCATGAAGAATTGTAATAAACACATTCTGTGTTTGGCGCTTTAAAAAATAATGACTTCTTACTGCAGAGATTAAAGCAGTGGTATAGGGTTTCATACAATTAATAGAAACATTGTCACCATTACAAGATGTTACCATTACAATAATATTCTTGTAAATCCTATAAACAGAAAATTGGGGGCACGTTACAAATCTTTATGCAGAAATTTTCCAATATATTATTTAAACTAATGACCAAAAGACTTCCAAAGAAGAAGAATCCATTTCAGGAAAAATTCCCAACAGTAACCCAGAAATTTCCAAAAAACTTCCCCTAGTCTGCAGGGAATCACTCCACAAACCAAACAAAAATTCCCCCTGAAATCCCTTTAAGATACTATGGAAAGCAGAAACAATTTACAGTTCAATTCGAAAAGCTGAAAATTTCTTCACTGGTAATGGTTCTAATAAAATTACCAGCAGAGGAGAAGGCCCCTGAAGACCAGTTGAGTCATCCTGCTTATTCTGGCCCATGTATTTAGTTGGCTTTCCCCTTCCATAATTCCCATTAATGGCTTTTCTAAGCAGTATTTGCATAGGAAACATAAAGGTGTCTCTGCCACTTCCATTTATTAAGTTATTCCACTGCGCTGCTGCAGGCTCACAGGTAAACATCACTGAGCTTTTAGGTTAAATAAGTCCCACAAAGCAGTTTTGGAAGAACCTGAGTTTTTATTGTGGGATTTTGAGGAGTGTAAAGTAAACTGTGGTTGTGACACTGATGTTACAATGAGTGAAATGGGAAAGCAGATTATATGGATTCTTCCTGCCTTGTGGAGCTAAGCTCTGCTGATGTGTTTGGGCTAGCACAGACCAGAGAAGTGGGGAGGGAAACAAGAAAGGAGTGGGGTGGAGAGGAAGGAACTGTAAAGAATGTTATGAATACATTTTGGGAAGTGATAAAAGAGTGCCAACAAGTTTCTTTGGATGACTTCTCTGTAACCCAAGATATCAGCTAATCTACTTAAATTTCATGACACCTGAGGATTGAAACAGTTCTATTCCTGCCCCTTCCTTCCTTCCCTCCTTCCTCCCTTGTCTTCCTTCCTGGTTGAGCAACAGTAAATGTTAGGATTATTAAATATACAGATTGCTACCATTAGACACATCCTGGAATTCATCCTTTTCCTTCTCCCTACATCTCTTCAGTTACTAAGCCTAGTAGGTTCTACCTACAGAGTATCTTTTGAATCCATCTCTTTCTCTTCATCCCCTTTCCCGCTACTTTAGTATAGATAATTTCCCTTTCTCACCTGGGTTACTGAAATAATCTCCACTAGTCTATATATCTTTGGTGACTTGTGCCTGACCTGTCTTTTTTACCGCATAGGAAAAAGTCCAAACTCTCTAGTAGTTATATAAGCAGCCATTCACAGTTGGAACTTAAAATGTTCTCTCCCTAGCCTTCTTTAGGCACCAGATGTTTCAGCCACTTGCCTGCTCATAGCATGCTTTTCATGCCTCCATATTTCTGCTTCTTCATTCTCTCAACCTGGAATGCTCTTCTCACCCTCATCTTTGCCTGGAGAAATTCAACATATCCAAAAGAAAGCACTTCTATTTTGTGAATCCTCAGGAAGAATTGTTTCTTGTCCTATATTCCCATAGGAATTTTTTTTTTACATACCTCTAGCACAGTACAAAATATATGACAGTGAGTTATTAGAGTACCCCGGTGGATTCTGGGCCCTTGAGGGCAGGCAATAAGTTTTATTCTTGTCTCACCTCCTCCTCTCACTGCCTCTAAACCCAGTTTTGTGACCAAAACCCATAGTTTTGTGACCTGAGTTCATGTTCCGTCAATACTGATGATAAACTCATTGGCAGCAGATATTCTAGGAGACTTTCTTTGAAGGCTTATTTGAATTTCCTATGTGTGTCTGAGTGCACACATGAGTGCATGAGTGTGTTTATATGTGTGTTACATTAAGTAGACTTCACATTTATACACATCTTTATAAGATTTTGTATCTAATGACTCCCTGCTAAGATCTGGTATACTGATTGAATTAGGTCTTCAGGCTACTCTAGGAGAATCTGATTATTGATTTATATGAAAAGAAAACACAAGAAACAGACAGACAAATGGAGAGAACTGACCACTTATATCAAATACCTGCCGTGTGCCAAACTGTGTCTGAGATGATTTTTTTTTTTTTTTTTTTTTTTTGGTGGGGGACGGAGTTTCACTTTTGGTTCTTATTGCCCAGGCTGGAGTGCATTGGCATGATCTCAGCTCACTGCAACCTCCACCTCCCGAGTTCAAGAGACTCTCCTGCCTCAGCCTCCTGAGTAGCTGGGATTACAGGCACCTGCCACTACACCCAGCTAATTTTTGTATTTTTAGCAGAGACGGAGTTTCATCATGTTGGTCAGGCTAGTCTCGAACTCCTGACCTCAAGTGATCCTCCCGCCTTGGCCTCCCAACTGAGATGCTTCTTGCAGTGTTAGTTATTCCTCTCAGAGGCAGTACAATAGCTAGATTCCAGTTCTGCCTCTACCATTTTAAGGTAAGTAAACCTGGGCACTTACTTAACCAGTGTTTCCTTTCCTTTTTTCTCACAGGTTTGTTCTAAGGAATAAATGAGTTAATACATGTAAAGCACTTAAGACAATGTTTTTCACATGATTAGTGCTCAACATTATCAATAAATAAAATACACACACGTACATATACATATATATTTATTTATACACACACACACACAATTTTTTCTTGGTAGCACTTCGCTATCCTCATATCCTTACAGATGAGGAAGTATTTGGTTATCCTTCCCTAAGTCACATAGCCAGTAGGTGGCAGAGCTAGGGGAGAGGAATATCAAATTAAGTGCTTTAGGCAACTTGTTTCTCCTACACTGCAGTGCACCTTCCCCTCAAACACTAATGATCAGAGACTGTTTAAGATGGTCTTATCACGCTAAAGCTAAGTCAAATGGAAAAAAAAAATGTTCCTTTAAATATTCTTCAAATGCCTTCAAGCCCTGCAAGCTGCATGGACTTAGCCTATTATGGAGATGGGGAAATTAGGCAGGGATTAAGCTGGTTGATGGGCATATTGTAAGCCTATATTTTTCTCAGCTCAGCGTTATCCTGCCAACAATGGGAATTCTGGTTTGGGCAATGGCAGCATCTTTAGAACCATTTTGGAACTGGAGCAAAAAAAAAAAAAAAAAAAAAAGAAGAAGCACTGAATTTTGTACAATTATCTACACTTTAAGGTCACCTAATGTTTTTTAAAGATGACAAGCCTATTTTAATAACTCATATTTCTATTGCTAAATGTATGACCACTAAATTGAAGGCACACCTGCTATGGTACACTCTGCCTCTGTACCAAATACCATATAGGGAAATAAATGAGGGCTAGGCCCTTCTGTGACAGTGAACTTCACTTTTGTGGAGACTGATCACTCTTGAGAGGTGATAAATGCCAGTGGAAAGGTACAGTAAGCCATCATATATTAAATATGGAAAAGTACTTTTAAATAATATTGAAACGTGCAAAATACAAGCTGACAGCTACCACCAAATAGAAATGTAGGCCAAGATTTTGTTTGACAGAATTAACCCCAATGAAGATTTTGACAGAAAATGCCAGAATATACCACATCTATGTTAACTAATGTGTCAATAATTTTGCTATTTTTATGCTTATGTCTCCTGTCTTTTTCATGGCAGATTATTTTAAGAAAAAAATAGACGTTATTTCTAAAGTTGTTTTTAGCTAAGATTATTTAGTGAATCACAGAGGATTCCATTTTATTGAATCTGACTTAAGTAGTTAGGGATCCTACTTTTCATTTTTTCATAAAATGGATATTATTGAATTATGAAACTTCAGTTATTACTTCTGTTATTTCTAGAAAGAAGTGGAAATACAGGAGTACCAGGGACTATACTCACCTGGGGTTCAGGGCTCTGCTGCAGAAGCCGTGGCAACAATGAAATGTGTTCTCCAGGGTAGATAAAGGTGTGACCCACTCAAAGGCTCTCCTGAGAGAAGTACAGAATAAGTGTTGACTTCTTTGAGGGATGGTCTGTGTTCTTTTCATTTGATGAATGTTAATATGCCAGGTATTGTGCCAGGCTTCAAGTTATAATCATAAACAAAAGCCATGTTCTAGAAAAGCTTATAATCTAATGTGTGAATCTGACATGAATCAAATAATTTCATGAATACATGTAGAATAAATGTAAGTGGGAAATCCTATGTAGCAGAGGTATATGATGTCGTAAGTGTGTGTAATAGATTAACAAGCACAGCTGCTATGAACATCTAAGGTTCTACACATTACAACCTACTAATTTTTGACAGATTTATTACCAAGTGTTAGTTTTCATTGGAGATTGTAGAGTACAAAAGAGAAGGTGAAAGAAAATTCAAAGCCTGTAGCCAAGAAAGATGCTCATATGTACTGGAGACCGCTGTGCTACAAAGAAGACATGTATGTCGTTTATTTGTATATCTTTCAGAAGACACAATTCCTCCTCTTTTTTAGCTATATTACTCTAGATATATTAATTTCAGAGGTTTTTTGTGAACTAGAGGGAATTGGTAAAGTGGTTTTTATAACAAGATGCAATCTGATTGCTTCATTAGATTTTAATAATATGGTTAGTGATTTCTGCCTATTTTAAATGAGCTTAGATCCCCAAGAACCATCAGACCTAAGGAACTGTTTAACAGTGCCTCTGGTTGAAAAGGCGGATTAAGTTAAAGGTGGCTACTCATCAGTAAAGAGCCAAAAATGGAACACTGGCTTCTGAGTTCAGTGTCTGGGCTCTAGAATATCCACACATTCCATGCACAAGGGCCCAGTAATGTTGTCCAGTCCTATCATTTCTGTGAATTGAACTCCAGGAGCTCCAGGAAGGATTGGGTTATGATGTGGTGAATCAGTGACTCCCTAAGAAGGTCTTAGATGTCTAGAAGTATCTCCCTCCTTTTATTTCATCACTTAGAGGAAATTTACTTCATGATCTCCTAAGAAAGAATATTGAAATGAATGTATGACCTGAATGCCTATATTAAATATTTGCCCCAAAAGCAATGAGACCAGGGCAACTATGCATACATGAAATACGCATTGTTTCAGGAGAACATCTTCAGAATCTACAGTCATGACAAAAGCAATAAAGGAGGATAATATTTAAGTTGATAAAAGATGCAAACATGGCTTTATTGGGTTTCTAAATTCAAATTAAAAGAATAAATATTTCATCAGTGATACTAATTAAAGATTGGTCAAAGATTTGTCTGTGTCTCATATAGCAAATACCAATCAGAACTGATTAAGAGAAGTAACATTTATTGGACTGCTCAGCTATAGAAAGAAATGATTACTATGAAGTCCATTTTACTGAATAATGGTTATTTGATTATAACTTGATTTTCAAATGACATTAGTACTCCTTGATATCATGCCACCCTCTTCTTTCAACAGAGTAAAATTGTGATCTAGGAGAAATAATGCTTTGGGATGTTTAATTATATAAACTTATTAGTGGTTTTGTGTGATTACATGTGCTTTCAGTGTTTTCATTTGTTATCATCCTTGCTTTTTAAAAAAGCCACGCAAAGAATTGATTGCAAGGATTATGATATTCAGGCACTTATCATTTGATCATCATAGTCACATGTTTCCTTTCTATTTTGTTTATACCTCTCTTTAGATGCAAAATTCTGATAATAAAATAGTTGTGGTCTCAGTAAAAAATAGCCACTGAGAAAATAGGGAATAAAGGAGAAGGAAATGTAATATTCAGGTTGTGGTTACTGGCGTGGGTGCTCTGGTCTATCAGATTAGAGTCGTTTTATAGTAAGATCTAGGGAGTGGTGTTTCAGAAACAGGCATGAATATGCACACACAGAGTTGATGCTGTAACATCTCTTCATTCAGTTTCTTTCTTTCAAATATAAAGCATGTAAATTGCCATACAAGCGCCCACTCTGTCCAGCCTTCCTGACCATTGTGCTCACCCTGGATCTCATTTACTTTTATTTTGTAAGTTAGGCTGATGCCGAAGTGTTCTTGCTTGTCTACATAATAAATGTAAACAAGTGACAGAGAGGTCATGATGGTCAAACCTGTACTATTGTCAGTTTTGGTAGCCAGTTTTTTCCACATCTAACTCCATCCACTTTTCTCCAGGCCAGGGTCATTGGGGTGTAGGGATTGTGGTCAGCATTCAGCTGGAACTGTCTTTAACCCTCTCAGGAGTCTGAATGTGATTGGAATAGACAAGATTTCTTTTATACTTTCTAGGTAACATGATTTTATGAATGTAGAAATTCTTTACAGTTTCCTAAGGACAACAAAACCATTATGGGTTCAATTGCTATTATATAACAAGAGGGTTCCCTGTGAACAGCCTCTTTCAAGGATTGCCTAGAATATCTACAGATCAATCTGTGGGTTTATCTAATGATAAATTACCTTTCCTGTTAACCAGATGAAAATCTTTTCCTTTCCACCCCTCAACAGTGGTGCTGTGCAGTTATGTAGACACATGTCTACTTGAAGCCATTTTTGCTAGCAAATATATGAACAATGAAGAGTTAAAATAATTCTCAACCTGACCTATGCATGCTGCTCCCACACTGTCTCTTTCTGTATGTATGTGTTACATACCAGGTACATTAAAATTCACATTTAAATTTCAAATGAGCTAAATACACCATTGCTTTCAAATAAGTGACTGATTTTTGTTCCTCTCATGTTATATTAATATTAATATTATGGAATCTTCTGTACCCTTGCGTTCCTTGCTGACTATCTGATAATTGGGTTGTGGGGGGAGTGCTGAGGGTCATCTTGTTTAGCTTATCTCTGCAAGAGAAAGAGTGGCCAATAATAAGGGAAAGCGGCAATAAAATGGTAACAAAAAATTGAAAAGAAGATTTAATCTCTGGCCAATTTGAAACATATCCCAGAGAATCCATAGAGAAAAAGATAAAGTGTGACTATGAGTAAGTTAACTAAACACATTACACTGTGTGAGAGCAAATGGAGTTAGTCCATTGTACATGTTTAATTTCCTATTAGTCTCTGGCGTTTACTACCACGTCTGAGTTGGGGCATCTGTAAATTCAGTTAAATACAGTGCATTGTCTAAACATATCACAGCTCCAATCAGTCACCCCAGCTGCTGATAAGAAGCCTCTTGTATTATTGAATCTACAATGGGGAGGCTCTGCAGGCACCAAGATAACAGCTAGGTATTTCACTTGTAAGTGTGTGGTGGTTGGGGTTGGGTGGGGGCAGTGAAGGAATCTAGCTGCTGCCTTTGCTGTTACAGCTCTGACATTTATTACTGCTCTCTGATTTGCTTTATACCAGTGATGTGATTTTGTTTTTGAATGTATTACATCTTTCTTTGGTTTTAGCTTAAACTCTGTGAAGCAAAGAGAAGGCGAGCAGGGGCACCAAGTATTGCAAACAAACAAAATCAGCTTTCTTGTTGTTAAAAAAGATAGCCAACAGCTTCTTCAGAAGGGTCTTTTTTTTTTTTTTAATTTAAGCTCTCTTTATTGATTTTTGCTTTTCTTGCAGATTGGGTGCATAAGGATGAAACCCAGTCTTTCGTTTACTTTTCTCTTTCATAGTTTCATTGAAATTTTTATTAGAGTTCCTCTAATGATTGATCCTCAGAAAGCAAATCATTTTGGCACTAATGAACTAGACGGCAGATCTATACATAATATAGCAAATGTCTTTCCCGAGTTCCACACAAAATTTTTCTTTCCTTTTGTTATTATTACCTTAATCTTGTATAATTATAGTACAACAATCATCTTACTATTGGTGACAGTATACATAGACACATATAGTTATTTTTAGATATAATCCTCTTTCACACCTTAAAAATTTCCTTTTGTAAGGGAGATGTTGATAGCTATTCTCATTCCTGAGAGACATTCTCATACCCTTTTCTAAAATCTTACTCAGATACTGGCTAATGTGTTGTGTGAAGATCATAATGTTACCTGTTTCACACTTTGTTTTTTTTAAATAGAATGATTGATAATCTTTTGCAAACTTCTCCATATGTCTAGTTTTCGCATATTGTGAAAGTACAGATCACATTGCCTTCATTTGATTTTATGAGTTTATATTTCCTCTTTCCCAAACAGATGTTTTACTACAGCTGCTATTTGTTTAGTAAATTGGTTCACATGCCATAGTACTGTTTTCATATAACACTGCAAATCTGACCAACAATATTAATGCAAAAAAAAAGAAGAAAATGGAAAACTCCTTTAGTAAGTTCTAACTTAAGCTCTGTTTCTTGGTTACGTTTACTGGCCTAGTTCTGCACTGTGTGTTTCTTTACAGTCACAGCCTCATTGTACACACATATTCATACCTCCCACTCATATAAGCATCTCCCCCTCCTCCTTCCATCCACCTGTCCACCTGGTAAGGAGCCAAAGAAGCCCTAAAGCTAGGCAGAGGGCTAGAGTTTCAATATATTCCAAAGATAATTCATCCTACACAAAAATGTTACAGTGTATTTGGTGAAAAATGATGATATACTTTGTGGCTTTAAGTTAAAAAGGTCAAGAATGCATGTTTAGATCAAGGAACAACAGGTAAATATTTTAGATGGTACAGGCCAAGGAAAAGAATGTATGCAGGGTGGTTAGGGCGTGAATGCTAGGTATTAGCAACAGATTATTGGATCAAGAAAGTGACCCAATCCCATTCTAATGTCATAGGATGCACTTTTATGGAAAGGTCACTGTTTTTTAGAGATGAGGTTGATGATCCAGTTATGAAAGCTCTCTTAAGCCTATATGCCCCTTATTAAGCTATTGTCTCTCAGCTCTAAACCCGCTCTTCTTTGTGATATGGGGGGCTGGGATTCAGGACACTAGGAGAGAGAAAGAATTTTATCCTTGTGTCTGTTTCCTATTAACTTGTTCCTGACAGTGCCACTCTATTAAAGACCCATTGCCCTGACATTGACAGTTGGCACAGTTTCTAGCTTTCTGTGACACTCTCAGATGAAGCCCCATTGTGCACTTGGGAAAGCCGAGCACTGGCCACTGGCTTTGACTCCTCTGATACCAGTCTCAGTCCAACAGGGCCTCTTCACTGAGCTTCTAGATTCTGATGTGCCGAACACTTCCTTTTATTCCCACAATTTCCAGAGGCAGTAGTTGCTTCCTGTAGTTACAATCCCTGTTCAGTTTTTGCTCCTGTAATTCTCCAACACCCTTTGGACCAAGTTTTCATATTGAATTCTCCTTGTTGAAGTGCCTACTGTGGTTTCCGATTCACTGTCTGGACTCTAACAAAGGTGGAACTGCAGTTTCCTAATTTTATATATACTCTTTCTTTTAATGTCACACCCTCATTTCCTCACAGGATGCTAGAATGTGTGACTAGGGTGTGATGGCATAAGTTAAACAATTTTTCTTTCCTTTTTTTGAGTGTGTGTTTTTGTTTTTTTGTTTTTTAGATTCAGAGTCTCTGTCACCCAGGCTGGAGTGCAATGGCACCATCTAGGTTCTCTGCAACCTCTGCCTCCTGGGTTCAAGTGATTCTCATGTCTCATCTCATCCCGCCGAGTAGCTGGGATTACAAGTATGCACCAACATGCCTAGCTAATTTTGTATTTTTAGTAGAGACGGGGTTTCCCCATGTTGGCCAGGCTGGTCTTGAACTCCTGGCCTCAAGTGATCCACCTGCTTCGGCCTCCCAAAGTCCTGGGATTATAGGCGTAAGCCACCATGCCCGGCTGATTTTTCTGTCTTCTTTAATGAGAATCTCCAAGTTTTATAGAATGGCTTGAAAATTACTGAGGTCAGTGAATAACTGTCTTTGGTTTTTTTATTTTTTGCTTATGTCTCCAACTTAAACTGATCTGCAATGAAAGCTTTTTTGTAGAATATTCACAGGGTCTTTAGCATTCAATAGTGTCTTTTTTTCTGGTGAGGATTAAGTACAAATCTTTCCACATCTAGCTAAGTCAAACCAGATAAGGCAGATAGGTAAAGTTATAACAAATATTTGCATGCTACGTCAATGAAAGTTAGGGTCAGTTCACAGATTGTATCAGTCTTTTGGATAATGGATACCTGAGATAATTTTGAAAAATTTTGTGTAGAACATGGGCTTTGAATTATATTTTAAAATAAGGAGTTTATTGTTAAAAAATAAGAGGGAGTGCTAATGAAAATGAAATATTTTTAAGCTACATAGACTAATTTCATTCGAAAATGTCATTTCAGCATCTTTAATCATTAAAATGGGATTTTTTGTAATATCAAATATAAAATCAAGAAAATGTGGTATTCTGATCAGTGTAGATAGCAACTAAATTCAGTAATTCAAGTAAAAAGATAATGCTTTAAGATCTCTATTATTAGATTTTGCTGTCTATAGCAATTGAATTAAAAGAGTCTCTCCATCTATATAGATGGGGCTATATAGATGTAGTTTAACACTAAGTTATAATACAGCTGAAAAACTGTTTTGTCTTAGTTTTCTTCATGTAGACAGTGAAAACAATGTCAGATTATTGATCAAGTATTAATTTAAAGACTAAATTAATTTATAGCCAATTTGCATTTATTTTCTGAACATTGAGCTTGTGGAAAATCATTTCAGTGTTTGGTTAAACTGTGAAGATGTTGCTTGGCTAGGCAATTCATTGTATCATTATTTTGAAAACATAGTTCATAGTAATATATAGTGTATGTCAGGGAAATTCTTGTGAAATTTTAGAATAATCCTTGCAGATCTTCTCTCCGCTGCACAAATCACCAATCCACTTGGGAACATTTAACTCAGAATAGATAATCCAGGGAGCTTGCTGTTAAAATGGCCAAAGCGTTCCAGGTCAGGCTGGGGATTAAACTGACACAATAGTTCATGGAAAAATTCTATTAGCACCTGTTACAGTTGGCCCTAGTTCTGATTTTCTTATCTCAGTCTTATTGTTTCAAAAATGTAAAGAAACAGATTACACTTGGTATTGATGAATCTTTGCCTTCACAAACAACATTTTATTTTTCGCATTATGTTTTGTATCAAAAGCTTGTTACATGTACGTACCTAGAACAGTCACAAAGTCTTTCAGGCTCATGACAAGTGAGGGTGTGTGACCCTTTAGCCTCTTCTAGTAAATGTAATGGAAGAGGAACCATGTACAACATAGTTACTCCTCAGTGATTCTACAAAATCCCTGAAAATTTTGAAAGCTGCCTTTACTACGGCACTTTCTTTGCTAATGGGGATAATACCCCTAACTGTGTGTGATATAACAACTATATTTAAAATTGAGGAATTTAAGCAGAACACAGAAAGGCTAGGATTTACTTAGACATTCCATACATTTTTATCCAATGCTTATTTCCTAGCTGTGTGATCTTGGGCAAGTCATTCAACCATTTTAAGCCTTCACTTTGTTGTTGTTAATTAAGAGGATTTTCATAACGCTCCCAAAGGCCCTATCGGTTGTAGGGCTTTGAATGGATTTCAGTGTTTAAAGATAAGTAGGGTACTTTTTAAAAATTCCAGAATGTTGCAAAGTATATTATAGAAAGCCTGGCAGATAACTAATAATAATTAAGGAGCTATAAACATAATACTCTTTTTTGAACTTGATGCAAGCCCCTTCATCTATGCCTTTATTTCTCCTTCTAAATCTTAAGTAACATCTGCCTCCTGTTGTGATTAATGAAATAATCTTCCAACTTGTGGGCAAGAGGGGAGTGGGTCCAACAGCTCTTGCAAGGGACCTGGGAAATACGCCACTGAAAAGAACGCAACTTGTACGAAATAGGTAAATCCCAAAGCCACCACATTTCTGACCTGAATAAGGGCACCCCCTTGCCTATTCACTTTGAAGTCTTCTTCCTCTGTCATAACCAAGACAACTCGCGACAAGGCATCCTCTTCAGGAAATGTGTTAAGTCTTATCCGCACTTGTGTCTCTGATGCGCTCCCTCCAGCTTTCTTTTCTAGTATGCTGGGAGCCCCCCTCCTTCGCGGCGCTGGAGCGGGCTTTGGTTTCTGTTTGAAGCCCAGCGTCGGCTCCGGACGCGCGCAGCGCCCTCCGCGGTGGCTCCCAGGAAGTCCCTGGGAGTCTGCCGAGGGAGCCCCTGGGAGGCCCAGGGGTGGGCGCGGTCCGACGGCCGGGTGTCCTTCACGGGGCGTCCTTTCCACCCAGCTGTCCATGGAGCGAGCAGAGCCCCTGGCCGGGCGCCCGCCTGGGAGCCCGGGGCAGCCTGCGGGTGGCAGTGGGCAGGAGCCCGCGTTCCAAGCCGGCCTTGCTCCCCGACCCGCTGCTGCCGCCCGCGCTGCCGGGCTTCCTAGGCCTCCGCCAGGGCCTCAGCAACCCACGGGAGCCCAATCCAGGCAGAGAACCGGGGAGGAACGCCGAAGCAGCTCTTTCTCCCTCATAATTTGAGATGCTATTTTATCATCAACAGTCTGTGTTCAGACAGGAAAGATTGGGCTGAATAAATGTGTCCGGGAAACAGGATGCAGCCTGCGTCCAACCAGAGCGCGGCGGTTGTGTCCTGTGACCCGCTGTGAGGCTGATCATTCTGCATTGTTTACTCTTGTGCTTACATTTCAAAACACGGAATTACATCCGGAAATCTGGGTGAAAACGACATGGTCCCTAACTGTAAAGTTCTTTCACAGGACTTCAGATAAATGCAGTCATCTGTATACCTCAAGAGTGGATTTATTTATTTGGGATTTTTTTTAAGACTTTATTTTTAAAATAACTAATGGGTAGTAGGCTTAATACCTGGGTGATGAAATAACCTGCACAGCAAACCCACATGACACAATTTTACCCATGGAACCAACCTGCACATGTACCCCTGAACTTAAAAGTTAAAAAACAAAACAAAACAAAAACCCAGCACTTTTAGGCTGACAGCAAAATTGAGCAAAAAGTACAGCGTTAATATCCCATGACCCGCGCCCCTTCATCCATACCCTCCCTCATTATCAACATTTCCCAGTAGACTGGTACATTTGTTAACAATCGATGAATCCACATGGATACGTCATTATTACCCAAAGTCCATAGTTTATGTGGGGGTTCACTCTTGGTGTTATACATTCTGTGGGTTTTGACAAATGTATAATGACACGTATCTACCATTATAGTATTACATAGAATGGTTTCAGTGTCCTAAAAATCCTCTCTGCTCTGCCTATTCACCCTTCCCTTCCCCAACCCCCGGCCAAAATGGATTTAAAAGAAAAATAACTTATCAGACCAGAAGTTTCTCCCTAATTAGTTGCTTGTTTTCCTCATGGACTGCTTCCGGCTCCTAGAGAAGACATCATAGCATGAAGCATTCTTGCACGGTTTAGGTTTTGTTAACAGGGGCTATTAGTGTGTGTGACTTCTTAATCCCCCTTCTGCTGAGGGGCATCTCCAGCCCAGTTTTAATTAACAGGGAAATGCTCATATTATTTTGGTACACTGATTATAGGCGAAGCCTAAGTGGAAGTCACTTTGGTGTCCCAAGGGATTTCCGTGTTAAAAATGCATAGGGTACCTTTTTCTTCTCTTTCTTTCTTTCTTTTTTTTTTTCCTGTTAATTCTCCTCCTCCATGAACTCCAGATAAGCAGCAGGCCCGAGCCAGATTTCATTACTATCACGCACTCTTCATGGTCATCTTTTAATATTTGAAAGGATCATTTGTTAACTGGAAATGGTCAATTTTTTTTCTTTGGCTTTTGAAATATAATTTTCAATTTTTAATTTGATTCATTTAGATGAAATCATTAATCAGGGTTGAAACTGAGTTAATTTTCTGGAAAATAAATGAGGTTGTTAGAGTGAACATTATTAAGTGGGCTCTTTGTAAGAAAGGGATAATAGCTGAAAATATGGAATACTTGGAGAACTGTAGCACTTGGGTAAAAATCGAAAGGATTTTTTTTCCTTGTTAAGTGGAATAATTCATTTTCAAAATTAGATCAGAGGATTTCTAGCATTAAGCATAATAAACACCCCATTAATTATATTAGAAATTGTAAATAGCAAAGCTTCAAGAAATTGTAAGGAAAGTACACTGTGTAAAGTTCTTCTTGTTGTGAGATGTTAGGACATATACTTTCTGATGTGGTTTTACTTTTTCTTTTGAAATGACTTGTGAACCAGTACTAGCTTTGGTATATTTCATCTCTTGTGTCTCTGGTTAAATTTTCAAGATCTTTAATTGTGGGTTGATTATAAAATAAATCAGAAAAAATTTATTGGAACCCCTTATGAATATCTAAACCTATAATATTTTTCATTTTCTGACACTTTGCAATCTGATTTGCAACCAATCTCCTTCAGATAATCTTCTTTTTTAACTACATGTACCATACCCATGACTTCACCTAAGTTCCCAGATCCCTCTTGCACTCAAGCATTCAATTTATAACATATTATTTTAAATATTGATTATTTAATATTTCTTTCTATAGGTATGTTTTCTTCCTTACCTAGATTTCAAAAGCTTTGAGTGTCAGAATTGTGTCTTTGTATACCATATGCTCTTCTCTGCACACAGTAGGCATTAAATTAATTCTTTTTGACTGACTGACTCAGTGAATTACGGGAAACTGATGAGGTATACAAATAGCTTAGAAGCAAACCCAGATCCCAGACCATATCAAGCCTCTTTTTTTTTTCCAGCCAAACCTGGATCAAGTTTTAGCCATTAAAGAAGAAAGCATATTTCACTGACTTGCTGTGAGAGCACAGCATGACTTTAAGTGATTAGGATGGTGAGCAAAATACCCTTCCCAAGAAAACAAAGAAAGCTGAGATTTGGCCAGACATCCAGCCACCTCAATTCACCATTTAAGTAAGATGCAGGTCACTGGAGAATTCCCTGCTCATTGTTGCTTCTAATTGTTGCCTCCATTTTTTCATTTCTTACAGTCTCACAAGGTGGGTTGTTCCATATGAACAATTTCTTTCAGGGATTTTTGTTGAATATTCTATATAGAGAAGTTCCCATTAATGCAGTTCAAGAGATTTTTATTGGCACTCCCACAAATGCCACATCTATTTGCAGATACATGTAGCAGCCACAGTCCACTCAGCCACCAGGTTCCAAGCTAAACCTGCTTAGAGCTTAAATTTAGCTGGCAGGATGAATTGCACCATAGATTCAACCTGTCTATATGTTTCTCTACAGTTTTTCTATTCACAGTTCTATATTTCCTATAAAACAATATAAATGGAGGATTAAATTGAACTATTGGTCTTTAGAAGTCAACATGTATCTCAAAGATGCCCTTCCATTCCTTGATCTTGGTAAGTTAATATGTATGAAGTATTCAGGGCAGTGAATGTTCCACAATAAACATTTAATAAATGTTAATTATTGTTATTATTATTCACTGAAACAATAAAGAAGGGAAAAGCCTATGTGGGTTGATAGGTATACTGTGGAATATTGTATGTGAATGTGGATGTACATATGTGTCACCCTTCACACTGTAGGTTGAATGAAGATCTTTCTAAAATACGAGTATGATCAAGTCACTCATTTTCTGTCCCCTTCATTTATCCACACTACGTCACTCCTTAAATCCATCAGTGGCTCTAGAAGTATTATAAGCTGAAATCTCCATTTCACTGAGTGATTTCTCAGGATCTACAGGACCAAGTCCCTTCATACATTTCACATTTTGTAGTATCTCAGTTATCAGTAATCTACATTTCCAAATCAGCACTGTCAAATAGAACTTTCTGCAGTTATGGGAGTGTTCCACGATTCCACTGTCTGATATGATAGTCACTGACAACATGTGACTGGGAAGCATTTGAAATACAGCTAGGGTACCTGAGTAGCAGCATTTGAAATTTTATTTTATTTTAATTAAGTTACATAACACATGTTAGAAAACACAGTTCCAAATCCTGTTTTTTCCTGCTTTTCTGCCACAGCTGTTCTCTGTGACTGAAATATCCTTCCATCTTCTTGATGCACATAGACACCTTTGCAGCTCAACACAGTGATGCCCGAGTTCCTTCTTCGACCTCTCCAGAAAGAGTTCAGTTTTCTTTCTTATACTCCTTCTAGGGTCTAGCCCATGCTTTTATTAAAATGCAAGCATTATACAGCTGTAATTTTTTTCCTGTGTACCGGCCTGACTGTGACAGTGAGCCCTGGAAAGAATGCTCTGGTATTGTCCCATGCCTAGCACGGTGCCTGGTGCGTAATAAGCACATTGTACACATTTGAATAAATGGAATTGGGTGACTATAATGAGGCCAACAGGTAAAGCCAATTTCTCTTAGCTGTAATAGACAATTAAATGTGGGTAAATGTGGGTTCTGTTTATTACTAGTATTATTATTATTATTATTGGATAGGGAAATTTTAAACATTTAAAAAGGATAACAGAAACTCCTGTAGTTGGTCAGCAGCTCTTACCTGTATCACAAACATGGTAGATCTCCAAATGGCCAAAAAAACCCAATATGTATATTTAATTAATTAACCTGTTCCCCTCTGGTATTTACAATACATTTAACACTAGGAATTGTATAGCCTTAGTACTCAGGATGCCATGGCCAGATCAGATTTGGCCCAAGTCATATTGTAGACAGATGCAAACATATGCCACTGATTGCAAAAAAATTAAATTTAGTTACTATCTGGACGAGGAAGCCTAAGCTGGGATTCACTTATTTCGAAATTGACTGCATTGTAATGGTTTAGCCATCTGTCCCACATGTGAAACGTTCAGCTCACATATACTTGGAGCATTGATATTGGCTAGTGGTGTTGGCCAAAGTGAATGCAAATGTTTAATGTTCACAAACAGAAATTGGTTTAGAGATAGCAGGTCTGTTCTCCTCCCACTCTCCCTCCCTGCACTCCCAAGTCTTCAGGCATTGTAAAATAAAAGTGAAGCTAGCGGAGGAGTATAATGGCTCAGCTTTAACTTCCTTATTCCACGGGAGGCTCCCTAGGTCAGTTTCAATCCCTTTCAAACATCCTCCTCTGACTTTGAAGAGAGAGCACTACCCCCTCCATCTCTGAAGCTGGGCAGTGGCCCTTTTTGTTTTCACGCACTGAAAATGAAGTGTTCACATGAGCTCATTTACAGAGAGTGGAGTTGGCAGTCTTATCAGGAGAGGAGAAAGAAGCCCTGAAGATGAAAAGCTCTCGCAGTGACAGAAGTCTTTATTACTTTGGGCAGTAAGGGAATGCGGTGTACACAGGGTAAAGTGACGGCTACCTAGAGCATTTAAGGAAAACTAGAGCAGTGATCGTGTTTTATGTTGTTCCTCATTCGACTTTCTCAGTGAGCCAGTTGACCCCAGGGATGGGGCTTGTTCAAGTTGGAAGCAACGTAAGAAACGCATGTTCTTCTCCAGAGTAAATGAAGTTGCTGCAGTCCCTGACTGCTGCTTGAATTGGCTTTGGGGCAGCATGCATCAAAATCATGCATATGAAACATGGCAATAAACCCTAGTCTTTTCTTCTACACTGCTAAAAACACCCAACTTGTTGCTGAGTTTTATTCTTAAAGTCCTATCGTTTTTCTACCAAAATTATGTGGAAAAAAAATGCTATTGATGCTGTGTTTTCATAATCCAGCATTGTAGAAAACAAAATTGGCAGTTGATCCCAGGGTCTTTGAGGGAGTTTAAGCATAAATTCAGCATTCTAAAAAATCAGAAGTTGAGAGGAAACAGCCAAGAATACCCTTAGCTTTTTCACTGAGTTGTGCTTGAATAGACAGCTAATTAGGCTTCCTCAAAATTTATTTGTCTCCAGAAATAGAGAAAAGGTGCTAAAAGCATAATAGAAATGAAATGTGCTGCACCCTTTCCGAGAAATTGACATTTTATGCATTTGACATTTGATACTAGCAGTTTATGAATTATTTGATATTTAATTGTTTAAAATAATTTAACCAGGTTCTTTTTGTGCATGTTTCTCAATGAATTTCCAGAATATGTTTTATCAAGTGGAAAAATAAATAAATTCAGTCATAATTGATTATGCAAGAATATAGCAGCTGTGCCGTGTTGGAGTTTCCTACTTCTATATGTATCATGCCCTGTCATTTTTGAGCTAACCTGAGTTCTTAACATGATGAGCACTGAGTGCCATGAGCACTAGATAATTTTAAACATGAGTAAGCCTTCCCAGGTAATAATATCAACTTTGAAAAAATGAGCTATGTTTTCTATCATTAAACATTTTTAAAATGTGCTACGTAATATTTAGTTTTAATCATACTGGTTTTTTCATTTTCAAACATTTGTCTAGAAAAAAAAAAAGTCCCTGTCCTCTTTCATAGAGCAAGAGAGATAGATTTCCTGCTCTCACACAAGTACTTGCAGAATTTTTCCTTGGGGAGTTTATAGAAACATCACCTCTAGCCATAGTCTACTTTCTGCAGGATGGTTGAAGTGGTTGCCTCTTGTGATATGACAGATGCTAGAAATACTCCAGGCCTCAAAATATCTTCCCTACCAAGGTACTACTGGGTCCCAAAGTTCTACTACTAAAGACGAATTTCTTTGCATTGCAATTTTTTTTTCTTCTTATGTGCATCCTCCTAGAAGGGAGTGAAATGAAGGCCATAGATAATTAATATTTACTGAGTGACTGCTGTGTGCCAAGTAATGTGTCTTTTAGTGATGCTGTCTTTCTAAATCCTAAGTCTCCAGGAGAGGAGGAAGTTGATAATGGTGTTAATGAACTATGTATGCAAAGGTCACATAGCAAGAAAACGATAGAGCTGTGATTCAAACTCAAACCATTTTTTTCACTTCACTTTATTGTTAATTGAGTGCTCAGATTTCACTAGCTTGTTCTAGATGCTGAGTGCTCCAGTGAGCTGATGAGATGGAGGTAGAGGACCACTTTAAAAGGCAGGGTTGATAGAAGACAGTTTGCCTAAAGTCTTCCCTCTAGAGTAGATCCCTGGCCATGCAATAGGACTGATGGCAATACTGAGCAAATAGATATTCTCAGGCATTTTGCTCTCCTTAAAATATTCCAATTTGGAATAGTATTCAAAGAAATTTAAATAATATTATTGTCTCTAGATTACATTCATTTCCAGAGATGAGAGTATTTATATTTGTAATACAAATGTAAATGCTAACAATAACGAACATGTTTTGTACCAGTGACACCTCATCTCATTTAGACATCATGGGTCTGAGAGATACATAGTATTTTTACCCCCATTTTACATATGAGCAAGCTAAGGCCCAAAGACATAAAGGGCACACATCTGAGAAGAGATGAACCAGGAATCTGACCTCAACTCTCATAAATATGAAGTCACAATTGCTTCCTTATGCCAATAAGTTTCCTTATAACAGGTTTCTCTTGAGTTTCAGAATTCATACTATTAAAATTCACTCATGCCTATAATCCCAGCACTTTGAGAGGCTGAGGCAGGAGGATTGCCTGAGCCCAGGAGTTTGACACCAGCCTGGGCAACACAATGAGACCCCTGTCTCTACAACAATAAAAAAAATTTAGCTGGGCATATTGCTGTGCAGTTGTGGTACCAGCTTTTTGAGAGGCTGAGGTGGGTGAGACCAGGAGGCAGAGGCTGCAACGACCCATGATCGTATCACTGCACTCCATCCTGGGTGACAGAGGGAGATACTGTTCCCCACCCGACACACAAAAAAAGTCGGTATGAATGGAATAAATCCTAGAATTATTCACAGGGAATCCGTTCTAACTTAATGCAGTTTATTTTGACTTAACATTTGCCAACCTTATCAGATTACTTCAAACTAGACAATGATTCAAACTTTACAGAAGTGTAGAAAGAAGTGGACTTGTTATTAGTTGGATTTTTAGAGGAATAATTAGAATGCAGGTAGTTATTTACAATTGGCTGTTATCATAATCTAATCTTCTAAACCCTGGTTAGCCTAGTTGTCCTAGATGTTCCACTTAAAACAGATGGGGTTGGGATATGGGGAAGGCCCAATGTCAGGGTTTGAATTGTCTTTTTATTGTCTTTAAAACAATGAGCCTCTATTTCCATTTAATTAAAACAGTAAAGTTGTGCCTCAAATATATGGAATTCACCAACAACTATAATTGATTTTATTCATTTTCTTTTTTTCCCTCTTCTTTAAAAAGAAAACAATTAACAATAGAAGACTGTCCATTTTAGTTAAAAAGCTAAGCAACAATGGAAAAGAAGATAGATTACTACAGTCATCCATTCATTAATTGAGATGGCATAGTGACTGTTATTCATTCACATTGAGCAACCTGAACAATACCAACTTATTTCGGTGGCTGTTCTTTCTCTAATAGATTTCTTCTTCTTTTTGATAATGCTGAAATGCAGACAGTCCCCTGTATGTAGGGAAGACAGCTGTGTAGTACTGATGTTAGAAGTACTCACTGTAATTCACAAACCTTGTAATGGATTGAATCTGCCTCACCTTCCTCATTTTTAAAATGAGAAGCATAGTAATACCTATCTCATACAATAAATATGCGAATCAGATGAGGTAAGCTAGATGAAGTGCTTCATAACCTGAAAAAGAGTACACAAATTTCCTTCAAATTATCACCTCTGCCAGATTATACCAAGATGGTAACACCAGCCCAGGCGTGGTGGCTCACGCCTGTAATTCCAGCACTTTGGGAGGCCGAGGTGGACAGATCACCTGAGGTCAGGAGTTTGAGAACAGCCAGGCCAACATGGAGAAACACCATCTCTACTAAAAATACAAAATTAGCTGGGTGTGGTGGTGCATGCCTGTAATCCCAGCTACTTGGGAGGCTGAGGCAGGAGAATCGCTTGAACCTGGGAGGTGGAGGTTGCAGTGAGCCAAGATTGTATCACTGCACACCAGCCTTGGTGACAGCAAGACTCTATCTCCAGAAGAAAAAAAAAAAAGATAGATGACAGCACCATCTTGAAATTGTAGCAATGCCAGTGCCATTAAAATGAATGGAAAATATAAGAGGTGTGGAAAAAGAAAATCAAGATCCACTGGAGGTAATATTACTTCCAGGCAACGGTAACTTTTTGGAGTCTGGAGAAAAGGAAAAATATGGAAAAAGGAGAGAATAAAAGAAAAGAGAGTGTGAGCCACATGGAAGGAAGTAAAAATAAAGATATTCAAAGGATTACTGGAAATTCTAAGACCAGTTTAATTTCATTGACACAAAATATGAGTTTCTAATTAAATTGACATTCTTTCCCTGACTTTCATGACTAGCAATTTTGAAGATTGCAGGCCAGTTATTTTGTAGGGTGTTCCTCAATTTGGGCTATTATGGTGTTTCTTCATGATTAGATTCAGGTTATGCATCTTTGGCAGGAATATCACAGAAGTGATGCAGTGATCTCATCGCATTATATCAGATGGCACAAATTGCCCTTTGTCTCATTACTGATGACATTATCTTGGTCACTTGACTGGGGGTATCTACCAGGCTTTTCCACTATAAAGTTGCTCTTTCCCCCTTGGAGAGTAATAGGAATTTTGTGGTGCGATAAATTGAGACTATAATTATTCCATTCCCCATCAGCTTATTCATTTATTTATTTATGTCAAGGTAGACCGATGGATTCCCATTTTATTCAATGAGTTATAATCCATTGCTATCATTATTTATTTTGATCCTCAAATTGTCCCAGATTTTTCCAGAGAGAGCCCCTTCAAGCTGCCTTCTTGTGACTTATTGACACATCCCCATAACTCTTGGTTCATTTTCTTACTTTTCTGGCACAAAAAGATGCTCCAGGCTGGTTTTGTATGTTCCATGCCACAATCTCAGTGTCAGCCATGTCTCCCAGGAGCTTTATTTATTTGTGGTGTAAAATGAAATTAAGAAACCAAGATGTAGATACTACTGTTATTGTTTTTGAATGTTTTCCAACACCAACAACCAGTTCTCTGATTCTCTAGACACCAACTGGGTATCCAGTACTTCAGTTCAATTCTGATGCTATCCACAATGCTACTAGCAACAGATCACACATGTAAAGAGCTCAGTCCCATAAGCCTGACTTGGAGGGGCACAGAGCTTCCATGCTCTCTCTGGCACACCACCTTCCAGCACGTTGATGTGTTCACCAGCCTAGAAGCTCTTTGAGCTCCATCTGTTAGGTGGTGTTACAATGTTTCCATTATGTAGGCCTGAATGATTAAATCATGGTCATCAGTGATGAACTCAGTCTTCAGTCCTTCTCTTCTCTTTGGAAGTTGATGGGAGTGTGGCTGAAAGTTCTAAGTTTTTAATCAAGACTTGGTATTTCTGGTGACCAGCCCTAATTCTGAAGCTATCTGGGGGCCTGCCAAGAGTCAATTCATGAGAAAAAAAGAGGTTCTCCTCACCCTTTTCACTCAGGAAATTTCAAGGGCATTAGGAGCACTGTACCAGAAACCAGGGACAAAGACCAAGTATCTTCCTATGATACCACAGTTATAGTTTGTTTGTATAAATGGAACATCACCTTATCGCAGGGTTGTGGTCATGTGTCAGTAAAGCTTAAGCTTAGAAAGTCATGTACCAACAAACTGTAAGCTTTAGGAGATAGAAAAAGGAACTTATGTTATCATCCCCTTCTTTAGCTATTGAATTGGAGTCTAATTGAGATACTGTCTTGTGGCTTATACTTTCTTGTATAAAAAAAAAACAAAACCGGGTTTGTAGTTGATTACATTTCTCCCATACTCTCACAATACCGTCTTGTGACTTGAAATTACTGAATAATACTCAGTCTTTTTGGCAATTCTATTGCCTTCTGCCTTCATTTTCTCCAAAATTCTGTAACCAAATCTTTAGCACAGAAAGCATATTAATGTCCTTTGTAAGTGAAACAATTTTTCAGGGTGTAAGATTTCAGTAGACTTCTTATTTCTTAAATTCCAGACAGAGAGGGAAGAAGCCAGTTTGGACTTTTTAAAAATGTATTCATCTAAATTATTTTGTCTGTTCTTAACATATGTGACATCATTACATAAATCAGTGTTGATTGTATAGTTTATGTTCATAATGTTCAGTGTAAAGCACTCTAGAGTGGTATCTCATGAGTTTTTTTTCATGAATTTAACAACAAAAATACCAAAACTAATCCAGTTCCATACCACAAATCTTAGAACTGTTGGAAGTATGTAGCTTTGTGGTTTTTCCAGAAGATACTAGACTACTAACATTTTCTAGTTTAATTATAATATGATGCATTATTATATATTAGTCATATTATTAATAATCAACAACCATTACTGTTAGAGGGTTTTGGCATAGATAAGGATCTGTGATATTGAATATATTTTCATCAGGATTGATTGAAAAAGAAACATCTTGGAGAATATGCATTTATACTATTTTTAAGATACTCACTTTTAAGTTTTATTATCTTGCAGTAATATCACCATGTTTTCATTAAATTGCTGTTATATATATAGTTTTCAATTTTACTCTCTCTATTTTTTGGGCTAAATTTCTATGAACCTCACCTCTTTTTTTTTTTTTGAGACAGAGTTTCACCCTGTTGCCCAGGGTGGAGTGCAGTGGCACGATCTCGGCTCACTGCAACCTCCGCCTCCTAGGTTCAAGCAATTCTTCTGCCTCAGCCTCTCAACTATCTGGGAGTACAGGTGCACACCACCATGCCCAACTAATTTTTGTGCTTTTAGTGGAGATGGGGTTTCACCATGTTGGCCAGGCTGTTCTTGAACTCCTGACCTCAAGTGACCCACCTGCCTCGGCCTCCCAGAGTGCTGGGATTTGAATATCACTTCTTAATGGTTTCTCTTCCCTTAGTTTGGATGCTACAGTAGTCACCAATTTTCTCCATCCTTTCTTAGTTTCCTTCTCTGGTTACACTTATTGCTTCTCTTCTATATTTATGACTGGTTTCCAAGATTAATCCTTGTCTTTTCATTCTACATCGGGGTATCCAATCATTTGGCTTTCCTGGGTCACATCAGAAGAATTGTCTTGGGCCACATATGAAATACGCTCACACTAATGATAGCTAATGAGCTAAAAAAGTAATAAACACAAAAATATTCTCATAATGTTTTAAGAAATTTTATGAATTTTTGTTGGGCCACATTCAAAGCTGTCCTCGGCCACATGTAGCCCACATGTGGCCCATTTGTGGGTCAGATAAGCTTGTCCTACGTCCTGCAAAGCAAATCTGCACTTATATTTTCATATATCTATGTTGGTGGCTCAAGTTTACAGCAGTAGTCCTGCATTCTTACCTGAATTTCAGTTTTGAGTTCTGTGCAATGCATCTTGAATTTCTCAAAGTCATCTCAAGTGTAAAACCATACTTCTTATCTTTCTTTAGAAACTGATTCCATCTTCCAGTTTTTCCATTTTGGTCAGGTGCACTGTTTTTCTTTCCTTTAAAATCTGAGTTTTGGCATTTGCTTTGACTTCATCTTCTTTTTCCTTACACCTTCAGTCATGAGTATTAATGATACACACTTGATGGCTTATGGATTCTTGCCTTTCACTTTGTTCCTGTTGACTGAAAGTCCTCAGAGAAGTACCCGATAGATTCCCAAAGCGCTTGTTTTGGGGGTGGGGAGAATCAATGAATCAATTATCTGCTTTCCTTTTTTCCCTTCTTTTTCTATTTCTTCTTATTAAAAAATTTGTTTAGAGTTTTGGAAAATGGAGATATCAAATGATAGTACTGATGCTCTTTAAAGAGGACTTGGAATTAGAAAAACAGGTGCAGAGTATTAATCATGAATTGCTTAACTTCTCTGAGCCTATAAAGCAGAGATAGTAATCCTATACTTACAGCACAGAATTGTAAGAATTAAATAAGATGATCTATGAAAGTGCTTTGTAAATATTAACGAATCACTTGGGTGTAATAACTGATTTTATTCCAAAGTCTTTGAAATGCTGATGACTAGTATATTTGAAATATCTAGAACATAAAGGCCATAAAATTATAGTTATTTATTTCTATTTTATGTTTGATAATGCCAGAGTTAAATTTATTAATAAAAACAATCCAGATTGCCTTGGCTTTGTTGTTGTTGTTGGTTGTAGTAGCTCGTAACCCTCAGATCTTTGCAAATCAAAAGGTTACAGAAGAATCAGTAGCCCAAGGGAACAAGAGACATAATAGCAGTATAATTTGTAAGTTTGCTAAACTCAAATAGTACCAATTTCATATGGGAAATCCCTAATTATCAATGGACATCCATCAAGTTAAATCGTTAGATTGAAAATAAAGGTGAAGTCACAGGTATACTTCACTTATTTATTGATATTGGTTCACATAATTAGTTGAGCATCCACCAGGGGGAATACATGTTAATGTACCATACCCACAAAGACACAGAAAAATTCACAGGACTATCTGTGATACATTTTATATTTGCTTCCTATTTATACTGTTGCTGCTAAAATAGGATCTTACTCTGTTCAGAGCACATGGAGTTTCACAAGATGTTTAATGTAGAATTAGGATTAATGACTCAATGTAACCTTTCTAAATAGTCATGCTTAGAAAATGGACACATTTCAGCAATAATGCACTGCTTGCATGAACACTAAGTTTCATGTCTTATGTTTATATCAAGCACTGTATTTAAACTGCAGGCTCTGCCTGTTTTAAGAAGGTTTATTACTTAGGAGGTGAACTATACATGCTTCTTACTCCTTAATGGTTTCCTTGCAGATTCTTTTCCTTTTGTTTCTTTCCAAATGGTTTTATTTAAAAATGTGAATTTTAAAAAAATTCTGAGCAGAAATGCTTTTATAAGAGGGGGAAGGGAGACAAGTCTTCTCTTGTGACAACAATTATTGTCCTTTTTTTATTTATTCATTTTTAGGTTAATTTAGTCTGGCTAAAATTACATACATATTCATGTTTCTTAATAAGAACAAAGCTTTACTCTTGGTTATTTTCCATAAATTTGTCCTCATAAGCAATTTGATAGACATCTACTTTAACTATTAGAATGAAAGTTCACAGTGAATCCATGAAACCCGGTTTCAGATCTATAATTCATTAACTCTTTCCCCAAAAGTCCAAATGCTTCTTTATCAGATTACTATAAAATTGCTATTCCTTCTTTTTAAAGTTCAGAGTGGGCACATACTGTAATCAAGGTATAGATTGTCTAACCATTATTAAATGCACTAGAGTTTTTTTCAGATGTAATTCCATTTTGGTCCAAATCATTAGTTTGAAGCAACATTATGGATTGTGAAACAAGTTATAATTGTGCAAAAATGATTTTCTTGTCTATTTCATAGACATACTATGGAATGTATGTCTAAATTTTTACATGAAATATACAGCTATTTTACTTCCATTGTCATTTTATCACAGATATATATAGGATTTATAATGTCTAATTTGTATTGAAGTATCAGTAATGTGATATTATTTATTAAACACTCATCATACAGGTATTTGGTGAACAGCAGATGTTGAAGTTGCAAGGAGGATAAAATGTCACCTTAAATATTATGTTGGTGCTGATAAAAGAAAGTGTTGAAAGCTTAAAATTTGGCCAGATGTGGTGGCTCACTCCTGTAATCCCAGCACTTTGGGAGGCCGAGGTGGGCAGATCATTTGAGGTCACGAGTTTGAGACCAGCCTGACCAACATGGTGAAACCCCATCTCTACAAAAAATACAAAAAAAAATTAGCCAGGCATGGTGGTGGGCGCCTGTAGTCCCAGCCACTCTGGAGCTGAGGCAGGTGAATTGCTTGAACCTGGGAGGCAGAGGTTGCAGTAAGCCGAGATGGTGCCACTGCACCTGGGTGACAGAGTGAGACTCCATCTTAAAAAGAAAAAAAGCCCAAAAGTTACTTAGGTTACTAGTTTATTTGTATGAGAAGAAGTTGACATAGAGTGCTCTATGATCTCACTTAGTAGTTGTCTAATTACTAGATATTATATTTCGGAAATAATTAGCCCATTCCTCTAATGGCCAAAATTAATGAAACTTTTAACTTTGCTTTTAATTTACCTTATGCTTGATTTAACAGAAAACATTAACTATTATTTTTACAAAATGTGCTTCTTTCATCTATGACGATGATTTCTTTAGAAGTCTTTATTTTGAAATATTGTAAAAGTAAGTTTTATTCCAGCGTCTTAAAAAAAATTATGCTAAAATTTGTTTTGGTAAAGAAGCTGAAACCCAGGTAACTTCAGAAATTGGGCTTATACAATACAGGAGGGTGGAAAAGTTTATGAAGATTTGAATGTTTAACTTACAGAATCATTACTCTGGTTGTGAATTATCTGTTTAAATTTCCATTTTATTATATGAAAAGTGGGATATTGTTTTTACTAAGACTTTTTAAAAATAACTATTTATTAATTAATTTATTTATTTTGAGACGGAGTCTCCCTCTGTCTTCCACGCTGGAGTGCAGTGGCGCAGTCTCGGCTCACTGCAAGCTCCGCCTCCCGGGTTCACGCCATTCTCCTGTCTCAGCCTCCCGAGTAGCTGAGACTACAGGCACCCACCACCACGCCTGGCTAATTTTTTGTATTTTTAGTAGAGATGGGGTTTCACCATGTTAGCCAGGATGGTCTCCATCTCCTGACCTCGTGATCCGCCCACCTCGGCCTCCCAAAATGCTGGGAAAAGTAAGTTTTTAAATATAAAATTTAGCTATATTTTAATGTACTTTTTATTAGAATCAGTTATTAGGATCAATAAAATTTATATGATTTGATTGGGCCTATTTTTCTGTTTATGTTGCCTTATTCAATAGAATATGTCATAATGATTTTTTAAACTTATACACAACTGTCCACAAACATCTGTTTTGACATTGTTTAAAATAAGTAGACTTCCTTTGAAGAGTCATTTTTTCTCAAAGATGTTAGATCAGATTTCTTCCCCCATTTTTTTTTCAGTGAATATTTTGGGATTTATTTACTCTTTCAGTCTTTACTTTTTGATTTCAAGAGAAATTTTACAATTATGTATTCTAAATTCAAATCCGTTCTCCTTGTTCTCTTCTAAATAGGCAAGATATGACTCAAACTTAGAGACTGCAGCTTAAATTTAGAGAACACATTGGTGCAATTCCACATCAAAGATTTTACATGAAAATTAAGAGGATGTTGGCAGTTTACTAAATGTGAGTTAATATAAGTCTATAGAGCTCTGCCATATTCTTTATTTTTCCATATTTCCCTAAATGTATCCTATCCTTGAAAAACAAAATCCATAATACTCATCAAGGAATCATGAAAAATGTCAAGCAATATTTTCTGTAGGTGATTTTTTTTTTAACCTTTCTACTAGGCCCCTACCATCTTAATTAGCTTTTTAAACTTTTATCAATTTCAGGCTGAACACGTATTGATAGATGAATGAACTCTCAATTTATTAGAGCCAATAATTAAAATAATTCCAGCTATTTTTATTTCATTCTTGTTAGCAATGAATTTTTATTGAGTAACTTTGGCCCTATGGCATCTGAAGCGTTTAATACTTACCATCATTTAGCAGACAGCTGGTCTTAAAACTACTCTGTTACACATTGATATTCTCCAATCATATCCTCAGCAATAAAAAAGTAAATCAAATTAGGGAGGAAAATATAAGGAATTATAGAGCTGAGCTCTATTTTCCCCATCTGTAACACCAGGTTACTAGTACCTTTCTTATTCTCCTTGATTTTATAAGTAGCAAGTAAAGTACATGTAGAAGTAATATGAAAAGTTATAAAGGATCTTAAATTTCTTATTATTGCTTGGGAATTTTTAAAAATCTGGACTAATTTGAGTAGTGGCTATGCAAGGAATGCTCAGAAGAGTTTACAGATGTATTATGTTTTTTCCCATTTATAACTTGTAAGTTTTGGGCCAGGCACAGTTACTCACGCCTGTAATCCCAGCACTTTGGGAGGCCGAGGTGGGTGGATCACGAGGTCAGGAGATCGAGACCATCCTGGCTAACACGGTGAAACCCCGTCTCTGCTAAAAATACAAAAAATTAGCCAGGTGAGGTGGCGGGCGCCTGTAGTCCCAGCTACTTGGGAGGCTGAGGCAGGAGAATGGCATGAACCCGGGGGGCAGAGCCTGCAGTGAGCCGAGATCGCGCCACTGCACTCCAGCCTGGGCAACAGAACAAGACTCCGTCTCAAAAAAAAAAAAAAAAAATTGTAAGTTTTTTAAAAAAATAGAATTAAAAAAACAGAGAGCACCTTCGTTTAGAAAAAAGATAATTTAGTTTAGAAAGATCTTATAGGCCCTATATGTATATACATAATTAAAGTATTTGGCCAAAGTGGGGAAGGAAAGGAGAATGAGAGGAAGAATGGCTTTTCTATGTATTTTCATGTCAAAGCATATATTAACTCTTGGCTATGCTCTCTCCTTTATGACATGGTGATATGGTTTGGCTGTGTCCCCATCCAGATCTCATCTTGAATTCCCATGTGTTGTGGAGGCAACCAGTGGGAACCAATTTAATCATGGGTTCAAGTCTTTCCCATGATGTTCTCATGATAGTGAATAAGTTTCATGAGATCTGATGGTTTTTAAAAAGAGGAGTTCCCCTGCACAAGCTCTCTCTCTCTTTGCCTGCTGCCATCCATGTAAGATGTGACTTACTCCTCCTTGCCTTCCACCATGATTGTCAGGCTTTTCCAGCCACGTGGAACTGTAAGTCCAATTAAACCTCATTCCTTTGTAAATTGCCCAGTCTCGGGTATGTCTTTATTATGACATTAAAGCATGTTCCTGGGCTGCTTTGGTGGCCCAGTTTCTGTGCTTTCTTTACCTACTGTATGGTAACTTGAGTTCAATTTCACAGTCTTTCATTTGTTCAGCCAGAGGGACTCTGAATGCTAAGAGGCCAGCCATGAAGCCCCTGTAGAGGGAGGGGATGCCTCATGCTGCCCAGCAGCAACCTTCTTGACTGATGAGGGCACTGCAATGACAACTTCCAAGGGGATTCCAGTCTAGTTCCCTCAATGGCAGCAGAGATGAGAGGCTTTGTAGAGTGAGTTTTTGAAATACATACATTGGGAGAAGCCAGTACTTCTGTCAGAGGCCTTGCTGAAGTGATTTGGCATTGACAGGAATTATGGAATAACCATTGACTTCAGTAGGTGTACACATTTGACTTTCATCTGTTGCTAACAAGTTCGTATGTTTACTGTCTCTAGCTGCAATGATACCAATATTCTGGTGGTCTAGGATATATTGCTGGCCATCCAGTATGTGTCATGTCCTGTTTAAAGATTCATTTTTTCACCCTATGTAATGTGCTATTTGGCATATGGGCAGTTCTTCATAATATGCCTGCATAGTCTTGAAAGTTGATAGAAAAATGATTTTTACTGCCTTCTTTCAAATTTACAGTTTTTTTTTTCTTCAAACACTCAAGAGTCTTTTTAATTTCCTTCCCTTCACCCTTTCTCATGAAGTCTTTCCTGGCCATTCTCCCGTTCTCCCACCACTTTAGGTTTTCTATTCTAGCAGTTTCTTCCACTCCTTTGTACTCTAGGATTGACAAACCCTAAGAAAGCACTATTAAAACCGAATTCCTCCTAGACTGTTCCAAAAAGCATTTAGGATCCTCTTCATCTTTTGCCACTTCAAAGACCTTCTCTTTCATACAATGCAAGAAATTAGAGAAAAAGCATCCGGGCCAACAGAAGAAAAATTCTTTGTCAGCTAATTATCAGTGATGATGAACTTGGTGTAATCTGAATGAAAATGGAGCTCACCACTTGTGCTTTAAGAATTGACCACTTAGACCATCCTGGCCAACATGGTGAAACCCCATCTCTACTAAAAATACAAAAATTAGCCAGGCATATTGGCACATTCCTGTAATAACAGCTACCTGGGAAGCTGAGGCAAGAGAATCGCTGGAACCTGGGAGCAGAGGCTGCAGTGAGCTGAGATCACGCCACTGCATTCCAGCCTGGGTGACGGAGCAAGACTCTGTCTCAAAAAAAAAAAAAAAAAAAAAGAAAAGAATTGACTTGCAGTTTCCAACAGATTTCACTCGGCAAAAAGGCATTCCTTCAGAGCATGAAAACATTTAGTAAACACAATGGATGAATTTAAAGACCCTTTGTTGCCACCTGCTATAACTACCAGTGGTGACCAGAGCTTAGCAAGAAATTCTTTAGGAGGGGTTTTTGGACCAAAACAGGTCAGCTTTCTTAATTAACAGGTGCTAGGTCTGGATGTGTGGGTGATTAAGTTTTTACTCTTGTTTGAAATGATTTCTAATGAAAACACATGTATTTTATACATTATTATTATACTTAAAGCCCTACAAAATGACATTTTAAAAACAGGATTTCAAGATGTAGCCTATAGGACAACTTAAATAGTTAGGTAATTTAATCTATGCAGATATAATGGAGGGCCTAAATAAATAAAAGAGTAAGTTCTAAATAGTGACCAACTTATAATGTAACCAGCCAATTGTCAAACTTGACTTCTATCAAGAAACTTCTAACATTTAGCCCCTGTGTAACTTTGGTATAGACACCAAAGACTAGAAACGGGTGGCCTGAGGGCCACAGAATTAGCAAACATTTTTGGGAAACACTTAAACATCGGATGATTTTATGGAAAGATCTGGATTGCTGCCTTCTTTTCGGAGTGGAAACTCTGATAACACTCAACTCACATTCAAGATTGCCCACCCCACTCCCACAAGGCAATAAATATCTGACTGGCACTGAGCAGTGGCTGTGTCCTTTGGGGGTAAATGCTCTTGGGTTCACCACAGTTCATGCCCATTGTTTTTGTTTTCTCTCTCTCTCCCTCTCTCTCTTTATTTAAACACATAGTCGCTTTCATTCACTCACTTTGTGTAGGTAGTCCCTGTAGTTGTCTGAATTTGTGACTTGATGTAAATGCTAATATAAACTCGTAGAACATGGGTTCTTTTGGGAGGGAAACTTGTGCAAATTAATAATTCTCACAATCATGTGGCTGGGCCAAATCATTATCAGAAAAATAAAGAAATTTGATAATATCTTACTAGTTTAGGATTGTGTCTGTGTTTTTATGTTTATCTCTATGTATGTACCCCTGTGTGTGGATATATGTACATGTATGCATGTATATACATATATACAGAGGTATACATATATATCTATACATAATGTGATTTCTGCCAAAAGGGTGACTGTAGATGTTGAGATGAAACATTAATTTTCACCATTGTGGCATACTTAATGAAATCTGCTCATCTTTAGCCAAATGCCTTTTGATTTTTAAGACATTAGATGGAATTCAGCTAAATAACAGAACAGTCATTATCTATTCTTTGGTTGCTTTCAAAATATGTTATTTAGTCATATCCTCCTCAGCTCACTTTTAGTCTATATGTTGTAAATTTCTACAAATCTGAAGCTGTATATGATTTCCCATATTTCAGTTTCCACAGTGATGTGCAACAGACATTGATCTTTTCCTAATGCAATAATAAGCTAGAAGCATTTTTCAAACATGGGCACTTGATTTGCTTTATTATCATCAAGAACAAAAGGAAATGCATTTGGCCAAGGTCAGCGTGAGGGGAACGCTAAAACCTGTGCCAGAAAGCCTTCTGCTCTTCTGGTTCATTAATGCTATCCATTTGGCTCCAGTCTTCCCTGATTTAAGATATGAAGTATGTTGATGTTTCCAACTGCCAGGGCAGTTGTCGGACTCTGAATCTGTGGGTCAATTCCATCTTTTTAAGTACACCATTTCATTCATAGACTTTTAGAACTGGAAGAGAGCTTAACATGTGATCAAACTCATTCATCTGCTTCCAGGCAGGAGAGCAATAAAAATGTCTCAGGAAGGGAATGGTTTTCCTCATTTGTCAAATTTCCCAAGTATAGCAATCTATGATCTTTCTTGTTCAATATTCAGTATCTAAATATAATTCTCTCATCAGTCAGTTCTTCTTAATATCTAACTGAGGTTTTCACAGCATATCAAATGCTGTTTTATGTTATCTATGATGAATAGTTAAAAAATAAAACTAAGAGTCTACCTTTCAGCCAACTCCTTTTTTTTCTTCAATGCTTCATGATATGTTGTTATCTTCAAGTTTTCTATACTTTTCTTAATTTACTGTACACTGGTGCATTAAGAAAACATGCCAAACAAGAATTACTGAAAAAAATTGACAAGAGGTTCATATTTGTGTGCGTACATTCCAGTTTTAGAATTACCAAAAGAAAAACAAAAATCATCATAGTGCATGGCTGTAAAGCATGATGCACATTTATTTATTCACTTACTCAGTATTTATGAGTACCTACTGTGTAGCAGGCATGTGATACATACTGCATGGCTAATGATGATGTATAGACACTTACAACATGCACCAAAATCATTTGATTATGTTTTGATCCTTCAAAGCTTTTTCAATTAGTATGTCATTTTCACTATGCACTCCACTCTCAAATTTTTATGGAATTAAGCTGAATATATGTAACAAATGAAATACCTTGACGTTTGCAGTTAGGCCGGTCTATATTCCAAAAACATACAGGGAGACAATTGACAGAAAAGACTAAGAAATTTAAGTTTGGAAAATGCAAAGAAATTTTCATGGGGAATTCTGCCTCCTTCTACATGAGGGAGTGACATTTGAAGTCTCCATTCTCAACATCTAGCCTTCAGCTGCCTTGTGAATGGGAAAATGTGTTTGTTTTTTTCTTGGCACACACTAGAATTTAAAGATGCATCCTTGCATTAAGGATCATGTTGACTAGACTGGCAATTGCCCTTCATACAACCCGTCATATAATAACAATACACAGGGAAGTCTGTCAGGAAATTCATGACTTGTTACAAATACAAACTTTTTTCAGCCAAGACTCAGTATGTTTGGTGTCTGGATATATCATTGGTGTTTTCTATATTTTCACACATGTTTCACTCAGTCTGAGAACAAAAATACAGGCTATGGACTTCACCGTACCACAGTACTTCACATGTACAGTTTCCTCACTGGCCCTCAGAGTATATACTTTCCCAACTGTTAATTTCTTTGACGAAAAATTTTGGTATGTTTAGATGGACATGTAACTATGCATACACATACGTATAACTCTCCTCCAAACCTTTAACATGATATATCAATTTAATGTGAATCTGGAGTGGATCCATATTAAGACCTAGTTGCTCAGAGTAGCAAAATAAAAATCACATTGAATATTTAGCTTGTAATCCAGATGTCCAAATATAATGCCTTTTGTATGCATATTGTGTGCATCAAAGCAAACAGAATTTATAGTCATCTTACTGAAACCAGATAGAATTGAGATTCTGAAAACATACAAGAGATCAAAAGATGCTAAATGGAAATAAATTGAACAGGAAACATTGCTTATTTAGTGTGTCTGTAATCTATAGTATTTTCATATTTGTGTTCATTTTAATGAATATATATCATTTATATATATACATAGATTTCTTATTTTCACCAGTATTCATAATTCTCTTACCTCAGTTTCTCCCATGAGACCTTACATTCCTCAAGAGTTGAATTGTTAACTCTAGGAGAGAAAAACTGTACATTAATTGGCTTGAAAATGTGCCCTCAGGGGGCTACAGGCAACTGTGGATAGCTCAGGTCTCAAGGCAGCTGAGAATGTGCTCTGAATCTTTTGTGCTTTTCTTTTCAATTTCTGAATTTATACAGAACTTATATTTTTCTCTCATAATCTCTGCTGTTTTTTCTTTACTAACTTTCCTCATGAATATTTAAGAACACCGTTGGTAGATGCATGGGGTTCAGTAATGGTATATAGAGTTGGTTGAGAAGGGGATGGAAACCACTGTATTCTCTTGATTTCATATCAGACTCTGAATCAACCCATTTTCGAGTATCCTTCTAACTGCTTTTTCATGTTCCTTCATTACTTCTTGTTTATTCTACTAAGACTTACAATGGAGTCATTAGACTCCACTTTATTTCTCTCTATTGGATAAGCAGAGAGACTGTGGCTTGCTTAGTTTTATATTTAGTTATTTTTTATGGGGTTTTGAATTTTGAATAAATAATATTTGGGGCTTCTTTTACACAGAGCATTCCCCTGGGGGTGCTATGCACTGTTATTACTACTATGACTGTGTTAGATTTATTGCTACCGATGTTACCAAGAAATAAGAAGTGTCGCAGTGTAACAAGACATCTCTCGCTTGTATTGTATTTACATTTAATCTCTACTGAACTATTCTTTTCCTAAGAGGAAACATTTTTTCCTAAAGAGGTATAATTCTCTTTACACATGACCTGGGAACATATACCATATTCTTTATACTAGATTTACTTTATTTTGAATTTCTACTTTGCCAAATTATAGTGATCACCAGAGAAATATTATCAAACATCATGCCTCTCTTTGGTATCCAATAATTGACACACTCAGGATTTCTGCTCCAGTCTGGTAATACATTTTATTGTCTTTAGTGAATTACTAACACAATGGCTCAGAGATAAAGTTTTCCCCTATTAGAATTTCCATAAGTTCCTCTTTGAGCTTCATAGGCTCTTCCTAGGTTGCCCGTATGATCTAGATTCACATATGCTGAAACCAAATGCCCTCCAGGCTCATATGGCACCTTTCTCTGCCATCTATTTCCTTTTTAAAAAAAAAATCTATATTTTAAATCCATGTCTGCTTTTTTGATCATTAGACTCTACTATATTCCACTATATTCATTTCCATCAAATGAACCAAAGTGACTGTGGGCTCTCAACCCAGCAACTTGTAAACCTGCTTGGTTGATTTCATATTTAATTCATTTTACAGGGCATTGCATTTTGCATAAATAATATTTGTGCTTCTGTTTATACAGAGCATCCCCATGGGGTGCTGTGCACTGTTATAACTATTATTATTGGGTTAAACTTATTGCTGCCAGTGTCACATTTAATTGTGAATTAGTAGAATCACTTCTCCTGATGTTGATGTACAACCCCATTTCATATCTTTACCCATGAATTCATAACTTTATTCATATGAGAAAGCAATTTTGAAAAGGATAAAGAGAAGATTCACCCATCTTAAATAGTAACAAGATAAAATATAGTTTAGATATGCATGAACCATAGTAGTATCTTTTTTCAATAGTTTAGGAAATTTTTAGCAGGCAAAAAGAAGGAAAGGGAAGATTTTCCTTTTTTCTTTAAAGACAATCCCTATGTTCAGCAAATGCAGGCCAAGCATCCTCTCATTCTCGTTCTCTCTCTCTCTCTCTCTCTCCCTCTGACATCAAGCAAAGTAAGAAATAGTGCCTTTTGAATAGGAGATTTCCTTTAATTACATTGGGGAAGTGATAATGGTAGGTATTGCATGTTTAATGTAATGTTCTGGATGCCCCTTTTCTTTCTTTCTTTTTTTCCCCCTTCACAGCCACCTCCTCTTGAGCAGAAATAGAAGGTTCGAGGCTTGTCAGCATCAGTTTATAGATAGCTGTTTAAAAATAATGAGATATTGGGTATTGTAAGGCTCAGGGCTGTCTTGCCAGACTCATTTATTTCCATTCACCTTTTGTCAGAATTGCAGACAGAAGACATTCAATTAAAACTTGTCACCTGTTGCAGATGACATAATTTGTACTTGTATGTGTCATAGATTAGGGCTCCATGCTTCAGATGAAGCAACTTTACCCCTGGTAGAACAACATCTCTCCTGTTAAATATTTTGTTTATGGTTATTCCGATTTCTGTCATTGCAATCTCAGCTCCAGTGCAGATTATAAATTTAGCACAAGATCCCCAGAACCAGCTAAGAGCAGTCAATCACATTGTGGAGGGGGAAAAAATAGAAGAAGAGACTTCTTTGGGGTTATGTCCTATACACAGAAATCCACAACTGTATTTTGGATGCAACTTGAATCTGAAATGGAGGGAAGCCTTTGTAATTTCCTATGCAAGCCTCACATGTTTAATAGTCCAGATAGCTATCAGGAGACCAAAACGAAAGACTTCCCCTTGCTAATTGTTAATTCATCTGTAGAGCAAGGAAGCTTTAATGTGAGTCATGGCTTTTATCTCTTTTAGTGACTGAGGACTCTGTTTAAAAAAAAAAAAAAAAAAGCCCTCCTAATGGATATGCATTTTCTCTCCCTGTGTGATTTTTCTCTTTTATATCATCAGACCTTATAATGTTTCCACATGCAGCCAAGCAGTTTCCAATGTTTCTGAATTGTTGTCATGATATTCCAGCACAAGTAAATGTAATCATTGGCTGGGGGAGTTTAGTGGAAAATAGACTCTGTGGGACTCCCTCCTGAACTGTAAAATTCAACTGGAAGGTGGCTCTGCCTCCCTGGCCCTTGAAATACACACCTTGTCTAATTTGCAGTGAAGACCAGGAGCAGGGAAATTAATATCCCTCAGTCCCTGCCTCAGTGGAAAAAAAGAGGAATGGAATCTTTTTATCACTTTTGGTTTGTTCACGATCTCATAGCTGTGAACTTTTAAAGGTGAAATCACCTTATAAAGTGATAGAGGCAAAATCGCCTAGCCCTTTTGAGTAACAGTGTTCATTATTTTTTCCTCCTGCTAGTTCATCATTCTTCCTACCTTTTATATGTGCCCCATATCATGATGCAGGTATTGTTTACCTCCATAATTGGTTTTCATCTGCCTGTGTTTCTGCTTTTGGAATATATACCAAATGCTTTCTTCCAAAAATAGACTTTGATGGCAGAGAAGCAGTTTAAACATAGTGCTTAAGAACGTGAGTTCTGCAGCCATTCTCCCCACTTCCACTCCTGTTTCTGCCTCTTACTAGTTCCGGTTTTCTCATCTGTAAAATGGGATGATAATAGCACCTGCCTCATAGGATTGCTATAAGGATTAAATGTGTTAATATGCATTAAGTCATTAAGCCGTTGCCTAGCACATGATAAGTTCTCAATAACCAATGACTGCTAGTGACTGGCCACTATTTTGTTTTATCCCAAGATACTTCATGCACAAATTGATTAATTCATTTAACAACAAAGACGTTGCTTGGTAGGGAGAGGAGGTAGGTATGATGAGTTAAAGACTGTTGAAATAGGAAGAAAGAGGCTAAATAATGACCATATTTAACAATATCATAATCTATTTTGAGAACAGGCAATATAGTTAGAGAAAATATCTACTGTTTGGTTTCTTTAATTATCTTATATGATCCTCAAGAATTTAATATGCTTAGATCCTCCTTGGAGTATACGTGTGAATATACAAATAATTTTCACTACTCCTCTTACTGAGAAGCCTGTAAGTATGCACAGCTACTCTGGGTTAAACTGGTACACTCTCTCAGGGTATTGTCCCGAAGGAGAACCCCATCAGAGGCTGGCACTAAAATTGCCACTGCTGTGTCTGATACTGCTAATCTGCCTTTGCTTCTTTTCCTGCTGCTCCTCTAAGGGGTATTTTCTCTATTTATGATGGTTCCCTCATAGAAATCTCAGGAGAATTCAAGGGTGCTGTTGGATATTTCTCTTTCCCAAGGGAAGGAGGGAGGTGGCTTTAGGCAGCAAAGTGAACTACTGTATCAGGAAAACATATAGTGCAGGAAAAAGTTGCTGTCCTCTTTACCTTATTGTTTCAGAAGTCTTGCCTTTCCATTCTGCTCCCTATTCTCAATTGCAATCTATGTTTGATAACATTTATTTAAAACAACAGTTTGCTTATTGTAGTGTTCATTAACGATCTTTTCAAAATTATTATTACTTTAATGTGAATATTTGCATCTTTCTTAACTATTCCATGAGTCTAGATAAATTAATGCTTTTCAGCGAACTTTTATTTGGGAATAACATATTCAATGTGTTATCTTTAAATTGGGAAAGTAGGCTAGAGTATCCTTGTGTAATTCTCTGAAGGGAAGATTTTTTATTATCCTGTGAAATGCCTCTGACTTTGTGCTATTAAAGATGTGAAAAATACTTTTGACTTTGGACTACAGAATATTATAAAAATTTGCATTTGGGCACAAAATGTAGTCTCAAAATTAGCTGACCTAAGAAGACCTTGGGCTGAACTGTTTTACTTCTATTGGTGTTTATTTGCCTCACAGCATTTTTTTTTCCTCCTTGCCCTACTCTTGCTTTCTCAATTTTGTAAATTCTGACAATGTATGAGATTTGTAATTCCCTTGTGGCAACGTAGGCAAATGCGGTATATGAAAGAAGAAGCAATGTGAAACATTCTTGTAGGTAGGTAATGCCAGCTATTAAAATCTTTTATTTAGAAGAAAGATAATGGCAGTCTACACATGAATGGAAAATCTAATTGCCTTAATTAACTTCCAATCCTGTCAAACATTGAACACTGTGGGTCTTTTATTTCCTGGGAGAAATCTTATTTTTAAACTTCTTCAAAAGTGGTTTTCAAGTGGAGTCCAAACAGAAATTGTTTGTGTTTAAGATTGAAAAGGTATACAGAGACAGGCTTTGCCACCTTTAGTGGAAATATTTGGATTATGTTGTTGTTTGTTTATGACAAATCTGGATTTCCCAGGTTCTGATCATAAATATTATTATTGTTTGTTTCTGCTAAAATGGTTGGTTTGAATATTTTAAATGTATTAGTTTAATTAGATAATTATAAATTCTCTATTTAACTTTGTGTTGTGTACTTACAGCTAAACTCAGGAAAAGCATCTTTTTTAAAAAATAGAATTTTGATTTGTTCCTGTATCTCTTCTAAAATAATCACAATCTAAATAATATTGTTAGTGATGGAAGGGGGCAGGAAATAAAACGTGATACTAGATATTTCTATAAATCACTCAGACATCAAATAGTATTATTATTTGGCTGTCATCCTTTAAGTTATTTTACCGTTCCATCATATCTCAAATCTGTTTACCTACAGAATTGAGATGGGATAGATTGTAACACTCTATGCAGATAGATGTTCAATAAATGATCTTGACATTTTAAGATTTATAAAATATTTTTAAGTACATTCGTATAATAACCATAATATAATGTTATTGGATCATTACAGCAAAACATCATGGAGGATATACTCTTTATATCCATCTTATATTTGGAAAAGCAAATAAGTTAAGAGACTCATCAAAGTTTATAGACATAGTTACGGAAAGAGCCAGACAAAGAATTGAACCATTCTGACTAGCAAACTATGCTTTATTTGCTTTGACATATTCTTTGCATAATATTTAAGATAAAGGATTTAAGATAAAATATTATGTTATTACAGTTGAAAACCTTAATAAGGGAAACTTTAATCTTCACAGAATCATGATTGCAGACAATGGACCAAGCTCATAGGGATTTAATGATTGATTATTAGTTATCCTTCATTTTGATGTATGCAAGGCTAAAAATTTTAGGCCAGAGCATATAATAAAATTACTATAAATTAGTGGTAGTTAGAAACAATTACATAAAAATAATCTTATTTGGTAATTTGTATTATATTTCTCTTTCTCTGACCTCTCTTCATTTTTTGTTCGATTTGTATTTATTTTTAACTCAACATGTTATTTGCATTTATTACTACTAATGAGAAATCATAGCTTAAGTTTATGTCCAGGGAATGGTGATAGAGATAGAATTTTCATTCAATGTTTTTGACTTAGAATATTTTAATCTTCATAGCATTACTTTTTGGTTAAATACTTCTGTCCTTTGCAATGTACCTTTTATCACTATAAAATTTGCTTTTTAATAAGAAGAAATGTAGTATCCCAATTATGCAGAGTTTGTTTTCCAATGACTTTTCTAAAAGTTATGAGAGGTGCTTTTCATAATTTAATGTTTGATTTTCTGAGATCCTGCCTCATTTATGACATGGTGCTTTAATTGTATTGGTGTCTTTAATTTTTAAAAATTTGTTTTTCTGGAAAAAAACATTAAAAATAGAATTATGTTGAAAATATACAGATATCTTCATGATATCTATACAGTATTGTTTTATCTGACCATTTAAAATAACATTATTGAATTTAAGTACATATATTATTATGATTTACATGAATAAACCTATTTTCAAAGTTGCACAAATAAAGAGGCTTTGTCCACATGTTTGAATACATATTTTGGACTGTTTTAACTTTTGGAGCTATGTCCCTTGTGTGTAGGTTTTTATTTGATTGTCCTGGGGGCAAAAATCTGGTTTTACTGGGTGGTGTTTTCCCCCAGTGTAACTAAATAAATTGATGATTACTTTCAGTATGATGTGGAAGTAGTTGCGTCTGTCTGCTACTAGGATTTTGGTTCAAACATTTCACCAAGCATGAAATCAGGTAAACCAAATAATACCAATAATAGGATCATCATCCTACTAGACAATGCATAAAAGACAGATTTTTCCAGATTTTGAAAATGAGTTAAAAGCAGTATAAATATTTTCTACTTGAATTGAAAAAGTTGGAGTTGGAAATATTTACCTGCTTTTGACAGGGGATGAAAAATCACGAGTATCAGTTATTATGATCCTTTAAAATATATTGGCTCTAGAAATTTTTGCCATTAATCGCTATCTAAACTTGATGAGTATAATACTGCATGTGGAGTCCCTGTCAATTTTTACTATATAATTACGTAATCTGTTTTTATGAGTATCAATAACTAATCTTTTTTCTACTATCATATAAATAAAATTACAAATCATAAAAGAATGCATTATCTAATTAGTCTTTATTTTAGGAAATGAAGTGTAAAATCAGGACTTACGTGAAAGGTTTTTTACTGGATAGGTGTATAGCTAGGATAAATGAATGGATAGATGGGAAGGATGAGGTAAATGTACGAGTGAATGCATAGATAGTTATTGATCTACACACACGCAGGAAGGGATGTGGGGGACATAAGACAGCACCCCCTTAGATTTGTGATGCATGGAATAGGTAATATGAATTTTTCTATAGTCACCTTTTGAAGTTGAAAGAGAAATGCATAGTAATGGAATGTATTTGATAATACTTTTTGTTTGTTTGTTTTATGTTTGTTTGTTTGTTTGTTTTTTGAGATGGCGTTTCACTCTTGTTGCCCAGGCTAGAGTGCAATGGTGCGATCTTGGTTCACTGCAACCTCTGCCTCTCAGGTTTAAGCGATTCTTCTACCTCAGCCTCCTGAGTACCTGGGATTACAGGTGCCCACAACTACACCCAACTAAATTTTATATTTTTAGTAGAGATGGGGTCTTGCCATGTTGGCCAGGCTGGTCTCGAACTCCTGACCTCGGGTGATCCACCCACCTCAGCCTAATAATCCATAATACATAATAAAAACCCTGTCAATTGATGATGTATATTTTTTCTTCGTGTTGTGTAATAGCTAGCTTTCACTGTTGCACTTCCTCTGTAGACTTAGCCCAGTTGGCTAAACTACTTGATGGCTTTAAAGTGATATAACTGTATGTCTGAATTGTTTTCCACCAAGATCTTAAATCAAGTCACTCATCTATGGTCTTTTTCCACAGATCTTCATGATGGACAAAACTCCATTGTCACAAACTCACTAGCTCTGACTTCTGGGTTGGAGAATATGTAGTGTTTTGTTCAATATATGAGGATATATTGCTAACAGTGAATACATTCCTTGACAAGCATGAAAAGCAAATTTAGGGAGTCTACAAACTCAATCAAGATTTATTCTGCCAGCTTTCTTGGCTCTAACAATTTTAGTGATGTCCAAAAAATGTTCCCTCTCTCTTTAGCTTTTGCCTGTCATTGTTTCTCTCTCTCTGCCTGCCTTCTCTTCACACTTCTAATAATATCAGATTAAATGTTCTCATTGGGTTGGAATTGGATGACAAACATGTGAGGATATAATTAGTGTCATATGCTTTTGATTTTCTACTAAGATTTTTAATTTTCAAAATTCTTATAATGAAAGAGGTTTGAATGTGTCTTAGATGACCAGAAAAAATGTGGTCACCTTCAACTGGAAAACTATTCTGAAGAAAATTTTGAAGAGAAAGAGATGAAAAAAAATAAATCATGATGAAAGTGGAGAGAAGTAGAAGGCATTAAACTTTATTAAATATAGATGCAATAAAAATAGAACATCAGAAATTAGATGAACAAAGGAACACATCTGCTGTAGGCATGAAGTGCTTTAAAAGCAGCAATAAAGAAATATAACTTCTTTGTGAACAGCATGCATGGCAATTTTCAGTGAATGCTTAATAACCTTACCTAACTTTTTTGGGTTTTGATATTTGTTTGTTTAACCTATTTAACTTTTCTCAAAGTTGTCTCCTGATGTTATTTACACTATATTCTGATACTTCAATATGACAATTCAGGCTTTATCTAGAACCAAGTATTTGTGTGTTCTCCTAAAAGATAATCAACGCTTAAAGTAGTACCGTTAAGATAATATGAAAAATTGTTTTCCTAATAATCTTTAACATTTGAGTAATATATTCACTGTAAATATTCACGTAGAAATAGATCTGCTTCTCCCAAATCGTTTCATGTAACTCAGATAACCCACAGCTCACATATTCTGCATGACATTAATCAGTATTCCAAAAAAACTGGAGCTCTGGTTCAATTGGTTTGCAAAACACTGCATGTGCTATGTAGCTTCCTCTTAGAGTTTTACAGACCCCGTCGCATATTAATGGCTCTGAGAGGGCTTAAATAAAATAGTAATACTGATGATGCTGTTAAACCAAATCTATTTCCTAAACAGTTTGAGAAATGCCAAAATATGTACAACGAATTACATGGTTGAACTTCTCAATGGATACTTTTACATTGTTATGTCAATTAAAGTACAACGTAATATTGCAAAAGAGTGTCTCCTCGCTTCTGCTCCCAAGCAGTCATCCCTGTATTTGGTAGGGATTTATGTGGTCCTGTGCTAAACTTTACAATTACAGTCTGGAAACTAGATTGACAAGCTCTTCCCTATCACTTCCTGATATTAATGAAATTTTCCTATATTTGTAATCCCATTCATTCCCTTGGCTTTTTCCTTAATCTTTTAAATCCATTGCCAGAAAATCCCCTTTGAATCTTGACCCAACCCATCACTATTTGGGAAAAAGTTCTATTCCTGTCAGTCTACTTTTGCCCACTTTCCAGCTTCACCCTTTAGCCGTCTCCTATTAACATTCACTTCCTTCGGCATCCAAGCATTTGGAATTCTTTGGGAAGCTCTTCTTTTCCTTCCTTCCTTCTTTCCTTCCTCCCTCCTTTCCTTTCCTTTCCTTTCCTTTCCTTTCTTTTCCTTTCCTTTCCTTTCCTTTCCTTTCTTTTCCTTTCCTTTCCTTTCCTTTCTCTTCCCTTCCCTTCCCTCCTCTTCCACTCTTCTTTCCTTCTTTCCTTCCTTCCTTCCTTCCTTCCTTCCTTCCTTCCTTCCTTCCTTCCTTTCTTCCTTCCTTCCTTCCTTTCTTTCTCTCTGTCTTTCTCTCTTTCTTTCTTTCACAGAGTTTCACTCCTGTTGCCCATGCTGGAGTGCAATGGCACAGTCTCAGCTCACTGCAACCTCCGCCTCCCGGGTTCAAGCGATTCTCCTGCCTCAGACTCCCGAGTAGCTGGGATTACAGGCATGCACCACCACGCCTGGCTAGTTTTGTATTTTTAGTAGAGACAGGGTTTCTTCATGTTGGTCAGTCTGGTCTCAAACTCCCAACCTCAGGTGATCTGCCTGCCTTGGCCTCCCAAAGTGCTGGTATTATACAGGCGTGAGCCACCGCACCCGGCTAGGAAGCTCCCCTTTCTATCCTGTGTTCAGCCCAAACCTGCTCTCAGTTTTCTCACATATGAGAGGAAATACAAATTTGTGCCAAAATGTAAATAACATTCCCCTTGAGACATATTGACATTTTGATAGAGAACAATTCTTGCGTCTCTCAGGACTGAATCTGTGTAGTGTAATTCTGGCCTCCCTCCTCCCCAGCACATAGGTGCTCTTTATTCAGCTCAATTCCACAGGTCCATCCTGAGGCCTCTGGCAGACTGGAGGGAAGTTGGATAGCTCTTGGTCTACTCAGTCCTACACATTGAGCTTTCAGGGCTGACTGATGAAAAGGATGCTAAATGCCAGGGTCTTTAATTTAAGAAACTATACTAGCACCAAATAGCGGCTTCTTTGTATTAATCTACATGGAAATCTGCCTTTTCTTTGATGTGCAAATAGTGACCCTGATGGCTTTGCATAAAATGTCTTTCGCATCTGTCATCTGCTGATAGATTTGGTTTTCAACCTCTGGCAATTTTGATTTAGCCACCACTTATTTACATTATTTGAGTACCCCTGGTCCATTCTGCATTCTACTGTTTGTCATCTATGTGATCTTGGGGGATACCGTCTAGGTATTTGATTGGTCTCAAATATAGCTACCTTAATAGTAAGCCGGTGCCTGTCTTTGCTCACAGGGGTGCGTCTTGACAGAGTACGTGGAGGTCGGCAGAAGTACAAGCGCAGAATAGATGCGGAGAACAGCCCATACCTGAACCCTCAGCTGGTTCAGCCAGCCAAAAAGCCATGTAAGTACAGCAGATGTGTCTGGCCCCAGAACATGAAATCCTCCCAGTTGGCTCTATGTACATCAACTTTGGCATGCCCATCCCTACTGATTCCAAGGAGACTTCTCTTTGTTGGAGAACAGTGGCTCTATTCCCAAAGATTGTCTGTGAGGAGCGACAGCAACTCAGCTTATTATCTTGTTTTTTCTTTTAGAGATATCTGTGGTTTTCTCTCTCCAGCCTTTTTTTTAACTTAGTCATTTTGTGGAAGCATAAGCATATTAATGCATAGCTTATATAGTGTGAATTTTACATTTACTGGTTATCTTTATTTGCAGAGGTACATAAAATGGATCATACTGTGATCATTAGTTCATTGGAGCTGTTAGTTTCAGATTTCACAAGAAAGTGATTTTTGTAGTTTTCACTAACTAAATGAGTTTGACTGCTCAACCTCCCAATGAAAATACATTAGGGGCCTCATTAATTTGGAGTTATAGAAGGTTAACACACTAGCTAGCAATAGATTAAAACAAGAATGGGCACTACTAACAACAAGCATAGGTGGCTGGTTCCATCTGAGATGCCCTTATGGACGGTATGAATTGTTTTTAAAGAGCTCATGGTTTTATGGAGCCAAGTTGCAATTTGAAAGGATGACCGGTACATTGCTAAAATGCAAGCCCCATTCTTTTTGTCATTAATGAAAAAGAGTTGGAATATAGATTGAGGCAATCACTGTATCCTATTTTCTGAAAATCAGTTAATAGTTGTAGTGCAACAGAACTAGCATTTTAGGATGTTTATGAATAGGAATCCTACTGGGCATGGAGGAGTACTTTGGTGAAAACGGTTTTCCAATTTAGCTGTCTTTGTCTAAGAAGACACAACCAGCACTCACCAGAGGAAAATGCATCTGTAGCAGTTCTAGGAAAGACATAGGTAATTTTTGATCTGCCTTCAGGGGAAGAGAAGATGTCCACTTCTAATTCAGATTCTCCAGGAGGGGTCACTGCTGTGCATCATACATATGTGAACATATGGAGATCTGTTAAGTAAATAAAACAGACCCTGAACTGTAAATGAAAGGACATTTTAGCTATGTCAAAGGAAAAACAACCAGTTTTACATAAAATTAAAGCTTAAGTGAACATATGGCATAGTTTCCTTTTGCCTTTCCAAAAAACATTATGTTGATTATACCTTCAATTGTCCAATCTGGCATCTTCTCCTCAGCCTGCATAAGCTGTTTGGCATTCTGCAAATACAATCGAGGACTGCATTAAACAGATTTTGCACATTATAATAAAAAAACTCTCTGATAATACAATAAAATGCAATAAACACTAATGCTTAATTTCATTAGAGGTTTAGTTTTTCTGAATTCACTAATATACAGACTGCCCATTTCTCATTTATTTTATATAAACATTGACTGAAACCATTGATAATTTCCTCTACTGAAAGAAAAATGAGCACCAGCCCATGTGTAAGTTGAAATGATAGAGGAGCATCTATGGTTTTCTTTGTAAACCTGAGAAATTGGGAAGTGGCTTGTCAAGTACCTTTAAGAAGATTACAGCAATTTCAGTGAGCTCCATTTGTCTCAGATAAAGAGGACTCCTAATAAATCATTACTCATTATCTAAAGGCCTCTGTGTTAATTTTCTTTAGTCCATCCAATTAGTGTGTTTTTGTAACAAACATTTATAAAACTTAATTTTCAGATCCTGTCAGATAAGTGTCAAGAGACTGTGCCTGAGCTTTGCTGAGAAAGTGGCTGGGGAGGTTTCTGGACCCTGACTGATTGTGTACTACAAAGGCCCAAGAATGAAAATTGGGTTCTATTGATTCTAATTAGGGAAACATTAAATAAGATTTACCTAGAAACAGTGCTGCCGGCTATTCCATTTTCTGAATGATGGGAATTTCTAAGCTTCAACCAAATTTCTCTGACCTCTCGTGTCAAGTATCCATTGACTTGAATAAAGCCAGTGCTGTGTTCCCTGTACTAAAAAAAAGAAACAACTAGAATCATGATTACTTTCGGATATATTTTTATGCTCTTTACTATTGGATTTTCTTCTAACCCTGAGAATCTAATGGTTGCTGACAGGTTTTGTTGCATTGTCAGAGCAATGAAAGTTGAAACTTTTCCAAGCATAACTAAAAGTATGGGGTGTTGTTTCTGTAGCATATAAAAAAAATCCAAATTAAATATTAAAAAATTAATCTCTATTTAATTTTTAATTCTTTTCTAGTCAACGTAGTATTTGGGAATATTTCCTCCCAAATCTGCCTACTCAATTTGATGATGATTGAATATTATCTGTTGTCTATTTGAAATAAGTATAATTAATATGGGAGCCATATTCATAAATGTTTAAATGTTATGTTAGAAAAAGTGCTAATTATAGCTTGGACAAGCCTCATTCTTTCATAAAAGGAGATAAAATGAATGCTATATTTAACTCTAAGTTATGTGGAGTCTTTTTATATTGGGTTAAAAAAGTTAAAAACTTATAGCGAGAGGCAAAGAGTCTGATAAACACATTGGGAACTTTGGCTGTGTTCACCAGAACCTCATTTAAAGTCCTGGTTTTCTACAGTAATAGTACATAGAACATTTAAATATGTGGGTTTATTCTTACCCGTTTGTATCTCCTCACTTAGAAGAAAGCATAAAATCTTAAGCTACATATAGAAATTGAAAATAGGGCCAACAAGAAAAATCGTTCTGTTACCAAGACTTTACAGCCTGTTCCATAAACTCTCACATGCCCCTGAGCAATAAAACACATTTGATGTGATGCTTTCCATTTGTCTCTAGTGTTTATTTTTTGAAGGATTTTTAAAACATATATCACAAATTTCAGACAGATAAATCTGAACCAGAGAATGAACTAAGGACAACTGATGAAAATAGAGGATTAAAGAATTTGACACACAGAAGAGAAAATGACTGTAACATTTAAGGAGGAGTATTTTTATGGAAACATATTAGCTGTATTTGGAAGACTGGCTGGGTGTGTGGGGAGGGGGAGAAAAAAATAAATTCCTATTTAATGCATCCCACGGAGATAGAGTTATATAGTCAGTAATTCACCAAGGCAGAAGGGCTCTGACCTTTGCTCTTCTTTAAAGGAATTAAGACAATTAATGACTTTCATGCCCATTATGACTATAGGCATTAGTAGTTCTTTGCCTCCTGTGTTATGATCTATATTTCAATAGTTTACTGGGGGTTTTATTTTAAGCTATTTTATACCATTTAATCTACTTCACCAAATCCCACTTAAGAATCAAAGCACAAACCCAGAAAGCATCTAACTTCTCTTATCTGTTTGCTATAAAAATTTTCACTACAGGACAGATGCTTCATTCCAGCAAAAGCAGGTAGAGCAAAGAAGAAGAAAAAAAAGACTACATTCTATCACGACTGCAGTGGCGTATGTCTTGCTATGAGTTTTCCTGCACACTGTTTATTATATACCTATTGAGCCATAATTGGAATATTTAGGGTTTATTGTAGGATATTTGGATTGTTTTTCAAAACACAAAATACTCTAGGGTTTATAAAAGAGGGATGATACTACTAGTGATCTTGCAGTGCTCTGGTCTGATCCTGCAGATAACAAGATTGTCTCACATTTGTTGGTGGCTGAACCGGAGAAGATCTATGCCATGCCTGACCCTACTGTCCCCGACAGTGACATCAAAGCCCTCACTACACTGTGTGACTTGGCCGACCGAGAGTTGGTGGTTATCATTGGATGGGCGAAGCATATTCCAGGTACATTTTCTGAAAAGAAAAAGAAAAGAAAAGGTTGCAATTAATTCCCTAGGTTATGTATATAGATTTGGGTGAATTCAAATTTTTCTCATTTAGACTTAAAAAAAACCCTTTACATTTATTTTTAATCATAATTTAGAGTTTTGCATATCCTAATAGAATCCTTAGACTTTATAGTATTTATACTGGTACCACCTTGAGTTCTTGTTAGTTTTTCATATGTACAGGTACTACTGCCAGTGTAAGCTAACAAGAATATAAATTTAAAACATTTCTTTATCCTTTGTCAAAATTCCTACCTTTTTCCTAGCAAATACTTCTACTTTTTCTTTTCACTTTAAAAAATGTTTTTGTCAGTGGTAGCCTAATGTACTATTTTCCCAACTAAGAATCACTAGTTTTTTTCATAGTGGCTAGTTATATCCTATTGCTAGTCATATTCACAAGCTTTGCTTTGGTTTACAATCAGATATTTATCTTTACAGATAAATTGTGAAAATAAATATTAAATGGACATGGTAACTTTTCCTATATGGTAATTTAAAGTTAGCATTTAAAAATATTTCTCTTCTTTTTTTCTTGACCCATCCTGTAATTATGAACAAATATGTACATGCTTGTAAGTTTTGAGAATTTTAGTATTCTACTTGAGTTATTTTTTATTTGTTTGGAGTTGAATTTTCAGATAGTTTATAAACAAGTTTTTGAATGGTGAGCAATGTTTTTCTGGTACAGTTAACTTATTTCTGTCTCCTTAAACTAGTTTGTCTTTATGCTTTGAATGCTACAGTAATTTCTTTAATCAAATTGATGGAAGTCCCTTTCCCAGCCCACACTGAAACCAATTTATTGGTCATGATACGCCAGCTATGTTGCTAACAGTCGTAACGAACTGTCAGGTGATATCGCAGTGAAGCTAATTTGAAGTCATTAGGTGTGCAGCGTTCAGGCGACAATTTGTTACAGTGGTTAGGAACACAGCTGACATTTCTGAATGGCTTTGTTCGTTGCAGTTCTAGATGAGGCCAAGCAAATTGTAAACTAATTTAAACATCACTCTGTATTATATCAGCTACTTTGTCTTACACTGTTTGCTAATAAAGCCCCCCAAATTAAGTCAAAACTAGTTAAATAGGTGAGCTTGTATATTCTTTAGAAGACACCTACACAAGGATTACTACATATAAAAGAAGAATAAGAATTTGATTGTGTGGATATTTGATATTGCAGTTGGATTGTAATCACATCTGTATGACTTTTAGAAAAATAAAAAGAAAGGATTTACTGCAAGATGTAAGACAATTGTTGATTAATGCAGTGGGAACAGCCAGAATTTACTTCAACAGTGTATGAAAACTTATTTGTAAGGAAAGCACTATTGAAGGGTTTAGAGATGAAAGAAACAAGACTCACATTTGTTGAAGTGTCCATAGACACTTTTTTAGATGATTGATATATATCATTTATATTACTATATCATTATGATATATGTATACACACATTTTAAATATCTTTATTTTCACCCAGGATTTCTCAGCCTTGGCATTATTGATATTTGGGACGAGATAATTATTTGTCATGAGGGGCTGCCCTGTTCATTGTAGGAGGTTTAGCGGCACCCATGGCCTCTACCCACTAGATGCCAGTAGCACCCCTGAATTGTGAGAAACAAAACTGTCTTCAAACAGCCCCAAATGTCCTCCAGGAGATAAAATCGCCCCAGCCTGACCCTCCTCCCCCAAACTGAAAACCACTGTTCTAACCCAGGAATCAGGTATTATTATTCTCAATTCAAAGATAAGGAGATTTGAGGTAGAGAGAGGTAAAAAAACACTTGCGCAAATTCACAGCCATATCCAGTACCTTCAGAGTGGCTTCCTGGAGTAGAATCAAGATATTTTAGTCTCCAGTTTATTGCATTTAAAAAACCTATTTCAAAATGATAATGATGATAATATTGTTATTAACAACAGCGTGAAAAGCTGTGTCACTATGGTTCCAAACCACCCATTATTTCGGAGAGTTCTGCTCAAGTTGTCCCTGAAATAAACGATTTGTAAGGCCAATATTTTGATATCATACAGATAAAGCATAATAAAAACCAATAAAAGTCAACAATTTCTTTTGAACTTTCTAGTAAGGAAAGTGAGTGATAAATATGTAGGTCCGACTGTGCATCCAAGTAGAAATGTCAGCTTACAAAGGGACTTGTCACAGTAAAGGGGCTCTAGTGACTTTTGTAAAGATAGCAACTTTAAATAACTATGAGTAACACCATTTCCAGTGGTGGAAACAATTACTATACGATTATGGGTTCAGTCCTAAGCTGAGGCTTAGAATTGGTGGGGACTGACATTATTCTCTCTCTATAGCAAATGTCAGAAGAGTTTGCTGTGGAGTAGTGATTCACAGCTCTGATTTTCGTGATACCCTGAGGATGTTTTAAATGATTGCAAGGAATATCTTGGCTTTTCAGAAAGGGATTAGCAAAACAAGAGTTAACAGAAATTAAAAAAAAATTAATAATACCTATGCCATACAGTGCTTGAGGTAGAAGGAGAGGGTGTTCTGATATCAAAGTGCGCTGCCTTACCCTGGGTTCAGGGGGTTGGTCAGTAGAGGACCACACTACAGCTATATGGACTGAGAGACAGGGAAGTAAAGGCTGGAGAAAGTAAAGATAAAAGTCACATTTCTGCCTCGATAAAAGTAAAATTGTGTTCTTGATAACATGAACCAATCCTGATAACTGGGGTCATAGCCAGAATTAAAGCCAAATCAGAACTGAAATTTCACCTGTCTTGGTCTTAACTTTAAAACTCTTTGTTTTTGTAAAGCTTATGTTAAAGTGAAGTCATTTTTTAATACACTAAAATTCAAGCCCCTGTTATCTTTATGCTGTTCTCAGTTTGTATAATTACACCCATACACATACATGTATGTTTTTAAAATTAAGTTTAGCATCGAAAATGAGTAGTTTTTCTGTGCTGCTTCGAATGTACTTTTGCACACTTTCTTTATAAGAAAGTGAAGGATACAACAAAAGAAGATATTGAAGAAAATACATATGCAATAGGTTTTTTTTATCAGTAAATAGAATTAGTTGACTTACATTAATAAATCATATAAATGGGAAAGTGTGTTGTTATGAAACATGACCATACTTTATCTCTAGAAGAAAAAAGATCACAAGGGCTTTAGAAAATGCTTGACTTTAGTTGGAGGAGCATAAGGGCACAAGAACAGATGATGGTGCCCTAATAGCCCTTTTTAAGAATGACAGGGCCCAGCCATTAGCATCCTTTTATATCCTTGGAAATTGCTCATGCCTCGCTTTTCTGGTTCCTATCTGCCTGACTCTTTTTTATTTCTCTTTCAATTTCGTCTGCGCTCGGATAAGCGCATGCTAACACAATATGATTGAGCTGTAAAATGGAACGCTGTCGCCTCTAATCTCTTTTATGTAGATACGGAGGTACTGCACACTCCACTTCACTCCCTCTCCATTGTTGGCCTTTTTTAGAATGGGTTGCCAAGTAATGGAGGCTCTGTCAAATATTAGAGCTAGGTTTCACAGGGTGTGATAAGACGATTATCAGCCCAACAAGTCAGATCTATTATTGTTCTTTTTGGTTGATTAAAATATTATTATGTACTGTAACTTGTTAGCAAAATGCAGAATGTGCTTAGTCAGATGGTGCTTTAAAAAGCATAACCCATATTAGCTGACCTATATAAATGGCTTAAACATATTTATGGATCTTGCCAGACAACTTAGCTTAAAATAACAGAATGGGATTTTAACAATTAAATGAATGAATGCATTTTAGAAAAAATTGTCTTTGTTTAATATGGCAAATCTTCAGGTCTGCTTGTTTATTTTTAACATGACAAATTAAATAATTACCCATTGAAGAAGGAGGACTTTGCTCAAGTTTGGGGGCCTCAGTTACATTTTTCAATTGATCTCTATTGTAATGATATCAAATAGAAAAAAATTCCTATAATTTTTCTTCCTATCGACTGGAGGCAGGAGATATTAAACTCTAAAAGAAAACTACATAAGGAAGATGATGTAATAAAATAGTCTTTAAGTATATGTATTCACATAAGAAACAGAAATCTAAGCCACATAAACCAATATTTACTATTTGCCCTGAAACATTTTTTAAATAAAAACATTCAGTTAGGAGAACATATCAAAAATTGCTCATTGACTTAGCTTTTTATAGTTTTCTCAGAAGCATTTAGACTTTTCTAGCAATGAAAGGAATCTATAAAGAACATGGATAAACTGTTTCTACATTTAGGGTATAAACTTTGGAAAAGAATAGCCAAGCATGTGTAAATATTTATTGCTAAAGATACTGCTTGAAGATATATTTATTGTTCTAATAAATTTTACAGAGTCCAATTTTTAAGATTATATCATCCACCAAGCAAAATTATGGAGGTTTCATTTTTAAAATACTCATTACTGGGTACTGATGGATAAAATACCCATCTTAAAATAGTAGCACCATTAAGTGATTAGGATACGTGCAAAAGCACAATAAAATGTGGCAAAAATAATTTAATGTTATGTTTCCGTTTATAATGTAAACTATGTTTCTATGTATATATGTGTGTGATTAAGGTTTGATGTACAGGACACAGGACATGGTTGACTAAGGGTGAGTTATACCGTATGTTAGTCATACCTTATATTCTGTTTTGGGTCTGTATCATTGGCACTTGAAAAATGTTTATTGATTTGTTGACTAAAAATGTGCATAGCACAAAACTCTTAATTGGCTCTAAGTTTCCACCCTCTGCTGCATTCCATAACTCAATTTACGTGGACTTATAATATTTCTACTTTGCTATGAATGAATTAAAACACTTGTAGCCTCTTTTTTCAGGATTAACTTTTCTTTTGTGTATGTAACCTAATGATTTTAGAACTGTGAAGTAGTTAAGTCTTTTAGTTAAGTGGAAGAAAGTTAAATATAAGACCCAAACCTTGGCACTTAATAAGGCTGTTTAAATTATGAGAAAGTTCAATTATGGAATGGGTGCGTTGGATCACGCCAGTAATTGCAACACTTTGGGAGGCCGAGGCAGGTGGATCACCTGAGGTCAAGAGCTCGAGATCAGGCTGGCCAACATGGCAAAACCCCGTCTCTACTAAAAGTATAAAAATTATCTGGATGTGGTGGTGGGTGCCTGTAATCCCAGTTACTCAGGAGGCTGAGGCAGGAGAATCACTTGAACTCAGGAGGCGGAGGTTGCAGTGAGCCGAGATCACGTCACTGCACTCCAGCCTGGGTAACAAGAGGAAGACTCCATCTCAAAAAAAAAAAAAAAAAAAACAAAAAAACAAAAAACAGAATACAATTATGAAATATTTAAAGGTTATTTTTAATGTACCTGGTAGTTATATACCTGTATACCTGTAGTTGTGATTAATAAGGGTCGAATGATTCTGAAAGTAAAATCAGAAAACTTGAGCTGTCATTGAGTAATTTTTTGTGAGTTACTTAATTGCTCTCACTATCAGTTAAAATAGAAATCAAATGAGAAAAAAATACACATGCAAATTATTTATATGTATAAATAATTTTCAAATTATAAAGCATGATCTAAATGTACAGCATTCAGTGTTCATTTTTATTTTCAAGGTACTGCCATAGATTGTCATTACAATTAAAACCAAGTGATCTAAAAAGTTCATATTCATAAAAGCAATTTATAAAAATTCAGAACAAACATAAATTTTAATAGAGAGGGGAGAAAAGCTTATTTAACCAAGAGAATCATTGTGTAGATACCGTCATAATTTTATTGTACATGGGCAGGACCATTGGCGTCCAAACGATTTAGTCCAGCCTCTTTGGTTAAGCCTAAAACAACTGAAAATTTACCAGTTTCATAGTTTCTGAAGTCACAACTATGGCATCGAAATAGGAACCAGTAAGTGGAGAAATAAGTTTTGAAAAAAATAATCTGAAGTATTACTCAGGGACTCTATTTTCTGCAGCTACCCTTGCTGGAAACAAAAAAGTAGACCAACAGAGAAGTAGCTAGGTTTCCTAGGAAGAGATCTAGTTCAAGAGACAAGCCAAAGTTGTGAAAAATGCTCAGAGAGGCCTGTCCTCACCCCTCATGCCATTGTTTTTGACCTAATATACAATTCTGTCATCATACTAAATATCCTGTGCTCATGTGTCTCCGTTCCAGCATTGCTTTTGCTTGTTCCCAGGACTCCCCAAAATATATTTGCCATCCATACATAACCATGCTCTTGTATACCTGTGATCAAAGTGAAATAATCATTTCATAGTAATCACTGAATGCAATTTAAGTATTTGAGTGTCTCCTGTATATTTAACACTACACTTTGTACTATGGGAAATTTAAAAGATGTACATGACATGACATCTACCCTGAATGATGGATCTATGTCTGCATAAATACATATACATGTGTGTGCATAAATTTGTGGTAATCTATTTGGTTTACAACTTTATTAGTTCCAGAATTTATTCAGCTTTATTTTTTTTTCATGGGATTAAGCTTTAAATATAAAACTAACTAACATCTCCATAGTTATTTATTGTTTACAAAAGACCCTTATAAACTTTTATGTGATGTCCACAACAATTCTGTAGGTAAGTTTCAATCTTATTAGTCCCACTTTATAGATGAGTAAACCTGAGAGTCAGGAACCTTGACACACACCGTTGACAATGATACTTAGACACATAGTATATTTAACTTAATGTGTTTTTTTGTTTTGGTTTGGTTTGGTTTGGTTTTTTAACAGTGGCTTCCTTATATCTTTCTTTTCATTCCTTGTCTGCTTTTCTGTTGTTCATTGTCATTTGTTCCAGATTACCTACTTCTGTTTTATAACAAGTTAAGGCAAATGTAACATATTTGCCCTATCAATAAATCTTATCTATACATTAAAAAATGAAAGATTAAAGGGAAGGAGAGTGAATTTAAAAAGGAAATGTATGTCCCATAAATCAATAAAAATCAAGGTGTTTGGACAAGAGTGTATTTTAAACATTCCTGATTACAAGTTTTACTGAAACAAGTCAATCACTAGCTGCTCATGTGAAGAGCTGGCAGTTCTTAAATGATTGGTTGCTAAGATTGGAGGCTCCCTGTCTCTGACTCTCTTCAGATCACTGGGCAATTAATCTGATTGAAAGTTATAGGCAAATTGGAGCAGAAGTGAGTAGTTGTGCAAGACTTTTGACCATATAAAAAATGTTAGCTCTACCACTTAACAGTTTCTTCTTAGTTTCTTCCTCCCTCCTTCTTGCCTTCCTTTCCTTCCTTCCATGCATAAGCATTTAATGAGCTCTATGTCAGACCCTGTGCGCTAAGGATACACACATGAATACAGCACAGATTCTGCTTTTAACATCTTCACTGTGTGGTGGGTGATTCAGGGAGGTGATTTGACAACTATAACTGAATTATGAGGGCTATGATAGTCCTCTCCTGCAGAGTCACATGGAGACTTAGAAGGAGGAGCATAGGAAGAAGATGTGACTTGAGGCTGGAAAGATCTGCAAGGACCCCATCATGAAAAACCTTGAATTTTATGCTAAGGAAAACAAATTTTATTCTGAAGGCAGTGAAATTCTATTGAAAGTTTTAGCTGAAGATGACCTGAGTTGAACTGCATTTTGAAAAGATTAAAATTAGACCTTTGAATTATTTTACACACAGAAAGATTTCCCAATACTTTTTTTTTTTATTATACTTTAAGTTTTTTCCTGAGTGCTGAGGATTTCTACATGTACTATGTCCTAAAATATGTTATCATTTTAAGGCAAGTTGATGGTAATTGCTAAGCTCTTTTGAACGATAAAGTGACAGGATGAGCTCAGTCATTCAGTTCACCACATATTATAATCTTTTAGAAGCCTGAAATTTCCTGAAACTTACCTGAGGATTATCAAAATATCAATATCCTATAGACCTGGCCCAGGTCATATATATTTTTTTTCTGGCACTCTTCTTTTTTGTTAATGGAGCTGTTACCTCTGACTTTTTAGTTATTCTTAAGCTACTTGATAAGTTAAAGAGAGAAAGCCTTGTGGTTTTGTGAGAAAATTGTTATATAAAAGCTGGCATAATTAGTATAATTCATATATGCTTAAATGCTTGATTAAAAAAGCTTTTTCCACCTCTAAAAGAAAAGTTGGGGGAGGAGTGCAGAACACGATGCATAGAATGTTTTGTTTTCCCCTTTGCTCCTTTTTGACCCTGTCTCCAACCCTAATCCCACTTCCCTTCAGTGGGCTGGTTGCACTTTTTCCCCTGCGTCCCCCTTTATCTGCCTCAGCCAATCTCCAAATGAATGCGTGTCTATCCTGGCCTTGGCTTTGACACTCTGGATATATTGATTAATAGTTGCCCTAAGCTCCTTTTAGCAAATCAAATTTTCACTTTTAACAAGGATTTCGCCTCTGATTTATTCAGCAAAGTGAAATGCACTAAATTGACTTTGACATTCAGGGAAAATGGCTGAAAAACAAAGAGCAGAGGAAAGAGATATAAATTGTGCGGCAGCTGCAGACATCAGGCATCCGAGAAACAGTTTTCTATAGAATACAGTCATTTAAAAGCACTTTTTAAACAGGCAGAGAAGTGATTTCTTAAAATTGTTTTAACTATTCAGGTTTTTTTTTTAAAAGAGGGCACCTGTATTACTCAGCTGAACTTAGAATTTCTGATATGATAACACTATATTTTGTGCATATAATAGCTGGGTAATACAGCTTTGTACCTATCAAAATTAGTTCGTGAAAACTGGAAAGTAACCTAATTATTTTGGAAAAGAAATATTCAAGTCACTTTAAACACAAAATAGAATTGTTACCTTGAAAGTGCTAGTGATTTATAGTAAAGTGTGTATGTGTTTTAAGGGATAGAGCTTTTTCCACTAGAAGGAGAATTTGAAATAATTTTGGATCACAAACCTCAGTAGAGAAAAGACATGTACCTTTGCTCATCTGTATGCCTTTTTCCCCCAAGAATATCAGCCTTGGCTGTGTTCTTTTATGTGACTGAGTCAGCCTACCTCCTTGTTAGACCAAGGTTCAGCGAATAAGTAACCACCAGGTTCAAGAAACAAAGTGTGGTTTTGATGTGTAAAAGGCAATGGTGCTGGTGTGGATGAAGAAAAGAGAAAGGGAGTTGAACTGAACTCAATATGGACACTTGGGGAGGAATTAAAGGTGTGAGGAATATCAGGGAATATTTTTGATATTGAGATCTGATAGACTGTTGCATCACCTCTGTTGAGGGATTATCAGGGCAGTGAAAGGAGAAGAGGAAGGCAGACGCTACAGCAAATTCCTTTGCTGTTCATTTCCCTCTTTCTTGTTGATGATGAATTTTCCTTATTAATCACAGTAAGGGTCCACATAGATGTAGTCGAAGCACTATTCTCCCTTTAACTACACATTTTTATTATTCTCTTTTCCTTAATTTTCAACAAATCTAACAGGAAAGTTGTACTAACTGACATCGAAAGTGACCCCAACTATCCATATTAATGGCATTTTACAAATTAGTTTTTTTAAGAGATGGGGTTTTGCTCTGTCACTCAGGCTGGAATGCAGCGGCATGATCATAGCTCAGTGCAACCTGGAACTACTGGGCTCTAGCAGTCCTCCATCCTCAGCCTCCTAAGTAGCTGAGATTACAAGCATAAGCCACTGCACTCAGCTCAAATGAGTTTTTTTTTTTTGGCTTGTTTGTTTTTTTTTTTTTTTTTTTTTGAGACAGAGTCACTCTTGTCACCCAGGCTGGAGTGCAGTGGCATGATCTTGGCTCACTGCAACCTCCGCCTCCTGGGTTCAAAGGATTCTCCTGCCTCAGCCTGCAGAGTAGCTGGGATTACAGGTGCATGCCACCAAGTCCGGCTAATTTTTGTATGTTTAGTAGAGGAGGAGTTTCACCATGTTGGCTAGGCTGGTCTCAAACTCCTGACTTCAGATGATCCACCCACCCCAGCCTTCCAAAGTGCTGGGATTACAGGCTGAGCTACTGCGCTCAGCCTCAAATGATGTATCTTAACACCGTACCAAGTGTGTCCACAGCACTAGACTCTTACAGAAATATTATTTCACTAAAATCCTGCTGCTTCCTCCCCAATTCAGCCATCATAAATAACCTCAATTAGAAGATTTCAAGTAGAAGAACCAATTTAACCTGCCAAAATCACTCATTGGCAACAGTCTAAGCAGGCTATGTTGTATGCTAAATGGTCATAACGCCTCCATTTGTTTATACATACTTTGCTATGACTCTTAAGAAGAAAACTTTTTTCTCTTAGAAAAAAAACACACTTTTTGAATTTTTTATTTCTGGAGTAGTCCACAATTTTTATATTAATTTTTGCCAGGTTATTTTTTTTTCCTATAGCGAGTGTCAGGAATGATATACAAAATATGTAAACTCGAAGTAGGGATTTTGTTTTAGCTTTTTATGTACACTTGGATCTCTTATGGTGCAGTAAAACATTATTTTCATATGAATTTAAAAGTACTAGTGCGTTGTATTTTGGAAAGGAGAGAAATATAATGAATAAACCCAATCCATGATAATTCTGAGAGCAATAGTCAATTCAACTTAATTTGAAACTCTGCTAGTCTCCAGTAATCACATAACTTTGCTTCCAATGAGGAAATTATATTTTCATTGCCAGAATGGGCATTTTTCTGGCAACCACAAATTGTTAATATTAGAAAGTCCAGAAGGGGAAAAGACCAATTTCTTCTACTGGATTTCACTTAAGCAAGTTGAAAACTGAATGTCCAGGTCAGCAACACACCTACCCAGTTTCTGAGAATCATCTGAGCCCAATTAAATACCATAACACTAGGGGTGTCTCCAAAGAGCAGCCACCTCCTCTCTGTATGAGGGAGGCTTCACACCTGCTTAACCTACATTAGGAAAGGATTAATTACCTGAAGTGCTGGGCCTCCTCCACCAGTCAGCACGTTTGTGCCAGGGCACATGGTGGCCTGGGCTGCAGAGGGAGAGAGGGAGAAGGAGCAGCTGTGAGTTCCTGGAGAAACTAACTCTTCCTGACATGGTCAGCATTTTAGGAAAAAAAAAGAAATAAGTCAAGCTGCTCTTTTTCTTGTGATTTGTCTGTGTCATGGCAAAACCCAGTGGCAGGGTGTCCTCAGCACAGATTTGCATACCTAAAAGAGGAATGCACTCTTAGAGGTTCAACGCAACGTTTCTTAGATTCATCTTTTGTAGAAAAACATGGAATAATTACTTCAGATTTTTCAGCTTTGTTTCTGTGAATTGCTGTTATTCTAAAAGAGAGAGCTTTATAATAAATGTTCCCAAACTTTCAAAATATGATTGTTTACTTAAAAGCATGTCTAGAGGAAGCTTTGTAACACCCCTTTCTAATATATGGAATAATATCAAAGCTAGATCCCTTTCCCCAAAAAGTCGATTCTGGGATGATAGAGCTGAAATGGCCTTTGGAGATAATTTGCTAGACCTTTGTATTTTAAGGGGAGGCACCATATTGTAGTCAGCAACGTACTGTCTTTGTAGTTAGAGACCCTTGTTCAAATCTTGGTATTGCCACATCCCATGAACTCCGTATGCCCATATATAAGTTGGGGTTAGCAATACCTACTGTATGGATTGCTGAGATAATCCAATGAGCTAACGTAGGCCAAGTGCCCAGTCTAATCTTTGACATATAATTTCAAGTGTTCAACAAATGTTAAATGCCTTTACTTGCACATTCACTTATGGATAAAGATGCTTAAGATCAAGAAAGTTGAATGATCTGCATGAGGTCACAAGCTAGTCAGAGACAGAGTTGAGACTAAAACTCAGGTCTATTTATGCTCAGTTGTGCATTATTGATATTTATCATTATCACTAACATTTTTTCAGAAAAGAGTATACTATTCCTGCTTATGCATAGTATTAGATATTTAAAAATTATCATCTTAACTTTTTCCTATATTATATCACATTTTTTATATATAGATATACATGATTTATATGGACAATATATTTCTTGAAGATAGATTAATAGCAGTGAATATGTTTTAGGAAAGTTATTTTGGATATTTGAAAAATTAGATATCACAAAGTATAAACAATAGGCCTATGTTATTTGTTATAGCCTGGGTATACTCTGTGAATATATCAGATTAAATCTGTTTCTGAAGGACTATTAATTTATAGGTATGGTTCAGAATCTTTCTATTTTGTGCGGAGAGATATAGTAGAGAGACTGACTGAGGTTTGTGATTGGGGAACATGGCCAACAGCCCAAGTGGCCGAGAGTTTGGTTGATGGAACAACTTCCAAGGATCTTGATGCAGAGCTAAATAGTAAAGACAACAGAAGGATAAAATAACATGAATTTAAAGATGCTTTAAAGGCACACCCAATAATAAATCTCAGTCAGCCTCTCTACTATATCTCTCTGCACAAAATAGAAGCATCTTTGAACATACCATGTAAGCATTGATGCTATCTTTGAACAAACACTGTTTCTGGCAGATCAGTACATAACATTTGGTTAAAATTAGCTTGTGAATAATCCACGGGTTTTAATTAACCTGATCGGTTGTCTGACCCTCTGCACTCTGAGGGTTTTAACACGTCTGTGTATTTGCCATGAAACTTTAACTCAAATTTCCAAGACAATTTTGTATAGTTAGAATAAAATTATTTATTATTTAATTTAAATCTAACCGTACTATATTGTATGGTTGAGTACATTTTATATGGCCTGAGAATGGGTAGTGAGGTTATCACAAAACATCAACTAGGATATTTTTTGAGACATCTGAATATGGAAATAAGCTTTATAAATTCAGTTTGACATTTTCCTAAACACTTTGTAATATTCAGTTCCTCAACAAAAATACCATGTGCAATATATTTTTGTAGCAAGCTCATGCCTATTCATTTATGCACTAAACAAAGTATATATTAAGAGCCTACTATATGATAAGCTTTACTAACACTGCTATTCTTGGGAGACTGTCTCTGTGAGTATTTTATGACTATGATGCATGGTTTATGCATTATCAAAATATTTTTTGAAATTTTATTTCAAGACTGTTGTTCTGCAGCCTGTTCGTGATCATAATTTTAATTCTTCTGTCTCACATAGTCAAGAGTCTTGAAGAAGTGTTTTGAGAGTGATGTAAGTCAGATGTCAGCCACGCCTCCTGGCCTAGTATTTCAGCACTGACCGTTCTGCAGCTCTCTATTCCCATGTTCTGGTTATCAGCCGTAGTCTGTGGACTAAACTGAGAGCCAGAATCTGCCTGAAAGGGCTTTTATGCTGTTCTCAAACTCAATATGCATGGTTGTTCTGAAACCATTTGGATTTTAAATAGTTAAACTACTTCAGAAACGGAGTCTCTTTATGAACAGAGACCTATTTTCTGCATTAAGGAGGATGGCAGTATCTTTACTTTAAGAAAAGGTTCTTCATTGACCATGGCTTAATATGGGAATATAGAACTGATTACAACCATTGTTTTTCTCAAGATTGTTAAGGTTGTGTTACATCTCCTGCCGTTGACTTTTGTTCTCTCCGGCAACAGCACAGTTCAGAGGTGTGGGCTCCATGTTGCGTCCATACTTGGCTTGTTATCCTCTTATCAAGCTCTTAGCATCCCTTTGTTTATTTGAGGTGACAGGAAGACTGTGTAAAGGCTGCTTAGTCAGGGATATCAGCCTTGTTGGCAGCGGAGTGATTGCCAGTTGAAAAACAAGGCATTATTGCTCATTTTTTCCCTCTTATTAGTTTGATTACATTTGCAAATCAAATCAATCCATCAGACATGATCAGGCCTCGTCCGCATTTTAAGGAATAGTAATCTCCGTCTAATAAGATGCAAATGTGTCACATCGGTAAGTAACCAATAAATCATCGTCTTGTCTTTGGCAATCATTAAATATCAGAACCAACAGTCAATTTTTAGTATTTTCAATTTGCGATATGCCGCTGGAATATAAAGATAGATGGACGTAATTACACAAACCAAACACTATTTCAGTTCATTCCAGACAGCAAATTTAGTGGAAGGTATAACTGGCTTGTCATCACACTACATTATTCCTAGCGGTTCATGCAAAGTTCACAGACAAGCTTCAAATGGACATTGCTTTTTTTCAACTTCTAACAACGTCCCCACAATGGCAAGCAAACTTTGATGTAAGGACTTGAACTGACTTCCGCACGGCTGTTGCAGTCAGATGCCAACATGACAAAAAACATATGCTCTCTCCCATCAGAAACTGCTGGCAGTGCCAGCTCCAATCTTCTATATTTCCTCTCTTAAAAAAAATGAACTTACAAGTGTAAAAATAAAGAAAAACAAAAACAATCAAGAACTCTTCAGGTGATTTATGCCATCCTCATGTATTTGGATGGAATGGTTTTCCTTCAGGGGGAAAATGTGAACAAAAACTTTATTTTTCTAAGTTTCACATTTTAGAGCTTCTCTGTGTGGGCAATGTATTCTTTTGATCTAAGCCATTCTCTGTGAAGACGTGCATGTATGCAGTGCCCCAGTACGGCCAGGAAAGAGAAAGAGTGTGTTAATTTGGGGCACATACTGAAATCTTGGCAGATATAAGATGTTATAATTCAAAGGATAAGAAATGTAATTGTATGGATGGACTATCTGATCTGAATGTCTTTTCTCTAGTTATGCTCGCCTGGCAACTCAATATCTGCTGATGACCTGTGACACTTGTACCTTTATTTCTTTATTTATTTGCAGAAATTGTCCTATCACAAATGGAGGACCCTCCCCAATCTCTCTTGGTTCTATTTAATTATCTCAATGCAATCAATATTCATACTTTCCCCTCCTTTCCAATATTTTTCTCTTATCTATTTCTCTTTCTTTTGAGTTCTGATATAAAAAGTTCTTTTCCATCATTGATCTTACGGTATTTAAAATTTGCAACTCTCTGATTTTCTTTTTGATCTTAGCCTTACCTAGTTACTGACATCACTTTTGTTGATTTTCTTTCTTCTCAGTAAAAGTTATTTGCCTTCTCCAGTGTAAGCTGCTAAATAGCATGTGAAGAACATATTTATATGACCTTGGTGCACCTGCTACTTATTTCGGTGGCACTTGAAATAGTCATTGAGAGATTCTAGTTTGTCTTGACAGATTTGTCATATTCTATATAGTTAAAATTTAGAGCTTAATATTTGGCAGTACCAATCCCTTGGCCTGCTAGGTCCCTTATTTGCATGGAGAAAAGCAAATTCTTTGGAATCTTACTTAATAAACACTCTCATTTGAAATTGACAAAATTAAAATTTTTACTGCATTATTTACTTAATTATTTTAAGTGTGTTGGGTACCTTTACGGTAATTACTCTGCAAGGCAATATACAAAAGTAAGTAGGGTAGATGGGGGCACACTTTCCTAAAGCTTAGAGTCTATTGGGGAATACGGACAAGCAAGGAGGCATTTATAACAGTGCTCTATGTGCACTGATGGAGTAGCCCAGCGTACTATAGGTGTACCATGGTGGAAACTCTAACATCTGGAATCAGGGTAGATTTCTTGAAGAAAATGACATCGCAGCTGGATTTGCACAATGTAGAGTAATCCAGTAAAGATAAATGTATGGGAAGGTGTCAAGGTGTCAAATGTATGGGAAGGTTTACTTACTAGCTTCCTTCTTTTGGTTAAACCTATAGTATAGGTTAAACAAATCCATTTTCAATACCTCTCCCTCATCTGTTAGCAGAACTGAAGGACATCATTCATCGAAGAAAGAGCATTCTTTTAAATTTTAAGGAATTATACTATAAAAGTTGTGTTAGACTCTGGTTATAGACCAAGCCAGGAGGCTTCAAATTTAGACAATGAGAACATGCAGTCACTTGAGAGAGAGGTCAAGACAAATTTTTGAATCAACATAATCAACTTATAAAATGTCACATGTGTACCCGTTTGATTCACCTTGCATGCCATACAGGTGGGCAGGCAAAATGAGCCAAACCTTATGAAAATGAGCCAAAGTTTACAAAAGCAATTTTATGCCACTTCCGTACCTTTTCTTTTGTCCATATCCACTCAAAGTTTGATTTCCGGCATTGTTTTTCTTTCTGCAAAACCGATGTGAATTTTTAAAAATACTGTCCTGGTCTTTCCAGGTGATTGTTTTGCTAGCCAACCCACATAGCTCAAGGAACCCCATATATAGCAGCAATTGCCAGGAACCCCTATGAGTTACTGCTGATGAAAGCCATATAGCTCATGCCTTTGAAGCTTTGTACCAGAACCTTATGCTCTCTCTAACCAATTTACATACCACCATGGTATGTTTAATTTGCTTTTTCATCAAATCAATAATGGGCCTAATTGAAAAAATTGGCAGTGCTACGTGCAACCTAACTACTGATCTCAATGTTTGCCGGCTAAAGGGAATGTTGCATAGCTCTGTGTCAGACACCTGCGTTATTGGTGTACTCCTGCTACTAATGTGTACAAAAACAAACATTAATACAGGTGGAGCATCTGCACCAATTGATCACTATGCTATGAGAATTAATCACCTGGCTTTCAGCTTGAAGAATAAAATTTACATCTTTAATGTATGAAATGTATTAACACACATGCTTGCACCATTGACAGGGTGATGTCAGCAGACGTGTATGTGCAGCCCCATTAAATGTGTGCCTCTGGACAATTTGTACCTGGGAGTGTAAATGTAGGGCAAAGTTTTAAACACCTGATAGCATTTTTAAAATTTAGAATTGAGACTTTTTTGTTAGCAGTGATGGAAAAAATGTGGCAGTAATTCAAACAAATGGACTAACATTGAACTCTGGAAATCTGCCTTCAAAAACTGCATGAGGAAGGTTTTGAGGTTGAATTTTACTCTTTCTCATCCCAATCCAGAATGGATTTTGGTATCATCATCATCATCATCATCATCATCATCATCATCAACAACATCAACATCATCCAGCTACATTCACTGAGCTCTTGCTAGGTGCCAGGCCTGATACTGATTATTTTACATATATTATCTCAATTAATCTTAAACCTAGATTTGAAGATGGCCTCTCCTACCATTTTATAACTGTGAAAATTGAAGTTTAACGAAGTCAAACAACTTGCCTGAGATCCCAAAGCTAGTAAGATAGCAGAGATGAGCATGTTCTCACTCACTCATAAGTGGGAGTTGAACAATGAGAACACATGGACATAGGGAGTGGAACATACACACCGGGGCCTGTCAGGGGATGGGGGGCTAGGGGAGGGGTAGCATTAGGAGAAATACCTAATGTAGCTGATGGTTTGATGGGTGCAGCAAACCGCCATGGCACATGTATACCTATATAACAAACCTGCACGTTCTGCACATGTATCCCAGAACATACATATATATATATATAAAGGGATAGCAGAGGTGAAATTTAAATTTAGGTCTATGATTCCAAACCCTGATCATTATCCACTATGCTAAACCAAATTACTAATGTAGACTAGTCCTTTTGAACTTTCAACCTGATTTTTTTTTTTAAAGCACATAGTATCTCCAAAACTTAGGCTGACAAAATGTAGATTTCACTGATACATCTGATAATGTTGATTTGATCATTATTGCAGGACTGGCTACATAACTGGCAATGTCCACTGCAAAATGAAAATGCCGATCCTCTTGTTAAAAATTTATTATGAATTTCAAGGTGGTGACAACAGAGCATTAAACCGAGCATGGCTTCCTGCAGTTTGCACTCCCATGAAGCCGGCCTAGTATTGCTATGAGAGTTGGAGATTTTGCTTGGGAACAAGTTTAGGAAATAGAGGAAGCCCTTTTGTTCAAGTTTGTGTAGATTAGGTTTCCAAAAATGCTGCATAGACCCAGACAAGCTTTTTTGATACCGTTATTCTCAACAACGAATAATTCATTTAGGAAGGAAAAATGTTTTACATCATCACAAGCCAGTAGTTGACACATGGGGCAATTTTGCCTCACAGGGAACATTTGGTAATGTCTGACAATATTTTGATTGTTATGGTCAGGGGAAGGAGATCCAGTGGATAGAGGCCAGAGCTGCCGCTAAATAGCCTACCTTGCACAGGACAATCCCCCCACCTCCTGCTCTCATCAAAGAATTATGTCAATAGTGCTGATGTTGAGAAATCTGTCTTAAACCATCCTATGAGTGAGTTTTTTAGTTTCTTATTCAATTTTGCAAATCTTATAAATTAATACATAAGTAGGATAGTTTTATTATCATCTCTAGTCTCTCACTTGACAAGAAGTCATCTTCATCAATAAGATCAATAAATATTTTTTGGGCAGAGCAGACAAGGTATATTTGCATGAGCACTCTGTGACCGAGCAGTACATTTTATCTTTGGTATTTAAAAATAAAACAGAAAAAATAGTGAACTCTAAAAAGTGGCCAGGGAACATTTGAATTAAGAGTTTTCTTGGAAATGTCATGGGAGATATTTATTACATTGTTAATTACATATTCACATATAATGGGGAGAAAGAGGCCATTGTAGCATATCGAGTAAACAGTATGCATTTTAACAAACATATAAGTATGTGTGTATTCATCAAACAATTTCTTATTATTCAAATATCAATAAAATTTTGAAAAATTTATAAACAATAAGTGATAAATGTTCTGAATACTTAGATCAAAGCTATGTATATTTGAAGACATTTGAATTTTTAATAGGTAAATCTTTTATATGAATTTATACAAATAACATCAGACTAATTCTGAATGTTAATATTAATCTGGACATTTTTAGAACGTATGCATTGGGGTGGGTATGTTACAAGCTTGACAATGAATTGTTTAAAGTTTATATGAAATCATTAATACAGGCCAGGTACAGTGGCTAAGACCTGTAATCCTAGCAGTTTGGGAGGCAGAGGCAGAAGGATCCCTTAAAGCCAGGAGTTTAAGACCAGCCTGGACAACATAGTGAGATCCTGTCTTTAAAAAAAAAAAACATAAAAATTAAAAAATTAGCTAGGCATGCTGGTGTATGCCTGTAGTCCTACCTACTGGTGAAACTGAAGCAGGAGGATTTTTTGCTTGAACCCTGGAGGACGAGTAAGCTATGATTGTGCCACTGTACTCCAGACTGGGTGACAGAGCGAGCCCATCTCCAAATGAATAAAATAAATGGGTACATTTAAAAAAATCATTATATGTAATATGTTGTTATATTGCATAAATACCAGGCAACTACTTGAAAATATATGAGGCTACATAATTCAATTCTTACTGTCATTTTCTAATTCTTAAATTGTTTTCCTAATCATTTAAGAGAAAAACACCCATAAAACCATAGTTTCATGCAGAAATTTTTATTAAAGTTAGTTTCATGTCACTGTCTTTCAATTCAGTTTCTCTCCATCTAGGACATATTTTACCAAGTTTTGAATAACTCCAACTCCTTACAGCACTGTTACAAAAACAAAACAAAACAAAATAAAACCAAAAGTGTTTTTTCTAGGTAACCTGAGAGGGTATTATATTTGTAATAGAGTCCCTCAGCTCTTGAAACTCGTTCTATGTACCATTCTAACTAGATTAACTCTTCTTCCACTCCACAGCAGTTTTGAGGGGAGGTTGATGCTAAAGGGAATTCCATTGACAGCAATTAAAAGTAAGAGAGCCTGCATGAAAAAATATGAAATGCAGATTAAGTACCAAAAAGCCTAGCACTGAAAGCTGTGTAATGTGGGTTTGGGTATCCCCCGTATTCCTCAGTAACCTTGGAGGGCATCTCCTTACAACCCTGGATCTCCTGATTGGTACCTGATATTGTGCAGATTCTGAGTCAGCAGGAAAATTAAATATGTATGTAATAGACTTTGTTTAGGAAGAATGAGAAATATGTAATTATTTTTAAGGAACTTAATAAGGGTGACTAAAATCTTTAAAACATGTTTTGGAGTTTTATATAATGAAATTCACCTATGTGAAATGTCTCTTCACTTTGCAGTTCTGAATTATTATTACTCTTGATGAAAAAATAATAATGACAATGATTATCATATGCACAATGATGTTCAGATTATAAAATCATTCTAAATAAATTTAATATTCACTTGCATTTGAAACCTACAACATCCCTGTGAAATTGTTGTCGTCATCCACCTATTTTGTCTGGATGAGGAAACCAAGACCCAAAGTTTATTTCCAAGTGCACACAGTTAACTCTGTATGAACATTTGCATCCTGAATAGTATCACTCAAGTAATTGCTATTCACATTTTACAACACATATGAATTCAAGTTATCAAAAGTTTCTATTCAATATTTGAAACAAATCTCTAAGTTTTTTTGCATTTTCAGCATTATTGAACATAAATGCAAAAAAAATAAGATTTTATAATCTCTTCATGTTTTTAACTGAACTATCTCTTAAAAAGACATGTTAGTAACTTCTACTTGTCATTATCATGTTAAACATAAATAAAATCCTGAAAAGTGTAGAATACTGTTTCAACCCTGTTCATCTGATGGTGGATACTATTTTTCCAGTGAACAGACTGAGAGACTACACAGCAAATGTACTCATAGCTTTCGTAGTGAAGCGCCAGAAACACATTAAAAAATGTGATAGTACATGTTGAAATTCCATGTATTTGTAATCCAAAATTTAGTGGTAAGCCTCTAAGAGGCAACAATTAAACATGAATATTAAGATGATAAAACAAAATTAGAAGCTTGCTGGGATCCTGGTGTGATATAAACCCATGTTTCCACGATGAACTTTAAACCTTGAGGTTCAAGGCAGTTATTTCTTTACTCATCAAGAGCTGTCAGGGATTAGAAGAGGCATGGAAGAAGTTTCTTGGATGTTTGTACAAAAGAATAAAATAAATTTTTATCCCTAAACTTTTTAAATGATGATAGAAAACTTCAAAAAATTCCTGATGAATACAAAATGATAGTCTTGAAGGCAGGTTTGGAAACAATACTACAATCCAAAAAAATAGTGTCATTCCGTGGATTTAATGGATGGATAGTACAGTGCTGCCGGCAATATCAGAACACACAATTTCTTGTCAGTGATTTGAAGATTGTCCCATGTGCATTGTTGCATGTGGCAACTAGGTAGTCAATTTCTAGTTTTATTTTACAGTGCACTTAATTCACAGTGTTTGTCAATAGGGTGCTATGGCTATTTTGAGTGGAAACGTATGTGTTTTGTGGAACTTTTAGCATTCTTTGGTTCTTCCACTAAATCCCTCAGTTCAAAAACACTGCTGTACATTTTCAAATGCCATCTGCTTGGGGGGAAGGGGGAGATAGAAAGTAGTAGACTTAATTGAGAAAGATTTGAGTGCAAATAAACACTAAATTAAAACCAGTCCCCAGCAAAATGGGATTATTCATGCATGACACATGCAAGACTCTATTGTCCATGCAAAATGTGGACCAAGAGCTACATTCATAAATGAATAAATAGGTAGAGAGAAGAAAAATTCAATCCTACAACATTATTGATGTATTTTTGTGTGGAATTCAATGTTTTAAAACACAGTTGGAGTCATTAAGAACTTTAAGTGTATTTAGTAAATGAGTATAAAAATGTGAAAATTTAAAAAACAAAGTTTTGAAGGATCATTAGAGATATATGCGTAACAAATGCTACAAAATAATAGTTTTCTGAATATTATTGAAGTATAAGCCTTCATATGGCAGCTTTCTATCTCTTAATTCTCCCTGTTACATTGAGACCTAATAGGAAATTCCAGGGATATGTGTGATGCATCATCCACTGTTGCTGAGGTGTGGCTCTCTCTTTCATTACTACATGTTGATGTTTCATTTATATTTGTATTTAAGAGCTATAGCTACTTTTAAAGAGTTGCTTTATAAGGAACCAAAAAGAATTGCATCTTTTTTATTCTTCCAAGAGAGAAAAAAGCCTGAATCCTACTGAAGTGGTTAAATAAGAAGTCCCACATCTGGGAGGAACATAGAAAATAGTTCAAAAAAGAGGAAAGAAATGGAATTCAACAGGATGTGAGCATTAAAAGAGATGCCCTTTATAAACCAGATGAAAAGGATAGGAACTGATCAACAAGGATTAGTAATAGAATCAGAAAACATTCTATCTCTCTCTCTCTCTCTCTCTCTCTCTCTCTCTCTCTCTCTCTCTCTCTCTCTGTCTGTCATAGACACACACCTTATACCCACAGAATGTAGTATATCCATTTCATGAAGAATTACCAAAGAATACATCTTAGGCCAGTTCATTACCAGGGAACGTCTTGGGTTCGGCTCCCGAAGTATGGCCAGAATGAAAATCCCAAACCCTTAGTAGTCAAAGCTCCCAGGAATCTTCTGTGTGATCACTCTCAGGGATGCACAAGAAGGTTTGATGTGAGTCACGATTTTCAGGATAAAGGTAAATGGACTATCTGAGAAAAACTAAAGGTTTGGCTGAAAGGAATTCAGTCACAGTATTGGTCTAAAAATGATTACAGACGTAGAACAAAAATAGAAGTTAAAAAATTGTAAGCTATTCCCTATATCCTGGCTTTGTTTAACAAGCAAAGACTTTGGTCATTATAGCTTCTCTTTATATGTCCCTCATCTTAAGCTCTTGGCCAGGGTATGAATAGCTGATCACATACACACACACACACACACACACACACACACACACACAGTAACCAAAAGACTCAAATAGCTGAGCGAGCCTCCCTTACTTCAATATCATTATTTCCCAAACTTATTATTAAACTGAGGTTCACACTCCATAATGTGTAACAACATACAGGAAATGATAATGCCATTGACTAAGAGATAACATTTAGCTCTCAATCCTTCTGTGATCCTATTGAATTTGCCTGTTAAGTTCTTGGTGTAATTAAAGCAGATAGAAGCATTCATACATTTTGTTGCAAATTGATATGATCTCTTTTGTCTGTGATCTAAGTGAGATTGCCCTGTAGTTTTTAATTTAGCAGGTTAAGAAGCACAATTAAAATATCATGAAAAAGATCATAATCAGAAACCATCTTTTGGGTTGTTCCTGCCAAGTAGATAAAGGGGTTGGTGTGTTTAATAATTACCTCCTTTGCTGTACATTTGTTCTATTTGTGGGTTGAAGTGTTAATAAATACCTTGCACTATTCCAGTGGGAAAAGCTTTCCGCCTAATTAATAAAACTTGGAAGAATACCTAGGACATTGAACCATATCTTTCTTATTAGTGTTGCCTGCCTCAAAAGAGAATCCCTGTCTCTTCAACACATTAGTAAATGTCATCTTCCCGGGTTATAAAGAAACATCTTGAAAAACTGCCTGTTTTCAGAAGGACTAAAAAAGCAAATTCTCTGATTTTTTTAAAGAAATAATTCTACTGTTAAATTTTAAGTAGTGAAAAATACTAATCAAGCACAACAGGAATGATTCTATCTAAAGAGCATACCTTAGTAAAAGCACCACAATAAAGAAAGGTTCACACTGGGATATAATTGGCTTTGAATTAGTCTTTATTTCTAGCTATTGTTTCTCCTATATTTCGGTTACTCAAGTGCTTTCTAGGTCTTGATCCTAGAGAAACTGAAACAGAAATTAGCATGTAGCACTATTACATCTACATCTTTACTGTTATTAAAGGCCATGTTACTTGTAAATACATTTATTTATATTAAAATTGAATTTAGAAATGAAAAATTTGAAAACGTATTACTTTAAACATAATATTGACTGATATAGAGAAGTTGCTCTTGTGAGTTGGTACATTTAATGAATATTTTAGCACATGTTTTGTGGTTTGAAAGATAGAATACTCAACAAATTAAATAAGGTCCCTTGTCTATGGCCACGTCTAGTCTTCAGTTAGAGGCTTTAATTATAAGTCTGATATTTTACATTTTAGTTCTAATTTAAAATGTGTAATAAATGAAAAATATATGTGCCACATGATCTATAGAATCTTTTTCTGCATAGAGTACGGAAGTTTACACCTGTTTTATCATATATGAATTTCTGAGTCTATTGGCTTTTCTGAGATTCTTCCAAATATGAAAATATAATAACAGTATATGAATTCTATGGGAAATATTAATAAGAGAGAAGGCTCACAAGGTTACCTCTATAATAGATATGTAATAAGGTGGAAATATTAAAGTACATAAATTCTACATACAATGTGGCTAGACAGCATCTCCAAGAATGATTAGGTTAGCAGAAATAGGGTCTATTTTAAATTTCTTGGTTAAATTATGATTTTTTTAATTTTTCACTTCATTTCAAGATTCTTTTAATAAAATTAAAATTTAAAGTAACTTTTTGACTGTTCTTTAGAGGGTAGAATTAAGAAATATTTTGGTAGTAATGATTTTTGTATGTGTTTTTACATCTCAAATTAACTTAATTTGCTTTTTTTTGCATCAAAGGTGAGACAACAAACTAATATATTTTGAGTACATTCCGTTATAAAACTACTAAATTCACGATACACTGCTAATGTTGTGCATATTGTCATTCATCTCTTCCTTCATTTTTTCAAATATTTTATAGAGCACCTAGTATGTGTGAGTCTCTGCTAAACACTAGCGATCCAGCAGTGAACAAATGTAACCAAAAAATCCCCACTCTTGTGGAATGTAAATTCTAGTGAAGGAGACAGAAAATGGGCAGGAAGGACAGCATATGCAAAGGTCCTGAGGCAGGAGTGTGCTTGGACATTCCAGGAACAGGAAGGAGTCCCAAGTGATTGGAGTAGAATGAACCGAGGGTCAGGGAGGGTGGCAGAAAACAAGGTAGGGGGGAAGGGGAACTGACTGTCCTGGTATTTTCAAGTGTGTTTTCTCACATAATAACCTATGTGTTAATGGCCATACTAAGCAACCAAATGAAAATTGTATGTTTTTAAGTGATGTCAGGGACATGCCATTCTTACTAAAGGCTTATATATATATGAAAATTCTTCAAATTCACTAAATAAAGAAATTGTCAGCAAATATATTTAACCATTAGCTAAGATGTGGATTGGTGTATATATATATTATATATATACACACACACACACACATATATATATACACATACATATATATATACACATGCATACATACATATATATAATACATATATACATACATATATACACATACATATCTATCTATCTATATATATATATATATATATATATATATATATATATATATATATAATCTCCAGGTTGACTTTTTCCTTCCTTATAACTGAGGAGCAATCCCTCCAAAGATCTGAAGTTAGACTTTATTTGTACAACTAGAATGGTCTTCCTCATCTTCTAGACTATGTTTGAAATATTAGAATTATGATTTGAGAAATGAGCATGTATCTCAAAATCTGTTTTAAATGTATATCATGACAACAAATGTTTAAGTCCTATGCTTGCTAGAGTAATTGTTAATTGACATGACATGCCTAATATAATGGTGGAATTTGTTTATCTAGGTGGCATCATCTCCCTTGCCTGTTCGATGAATATTTTGCATATGATAACTTCTAAAATCATTTCCTGAGCTTATTTTCTATGGTCTTATGGACTTTATTTAATAAACATCTTGCAACCTCATCATACTGGTGCATTTAACTTTTCAGAGTTACCTTGAAACAATTGCTGTTAATTGGGTGCATGCTTGCTCTAGATGTAAACCTAAGAATGTGTAGCAGTAACTTGGTGTTAAGCTGAGGGATAGGAAGATGGGTAGAGTTCATTTAAGAGGTTTTAGCTTGTTCTTTTTAAACTAGGGGATGCATTTGCTGTGTTTTCTCTCTCAAACTCTTCAAGCTTCTCAGGCTTATCCTGCATTTCCCTGGAGGAATTACTCAGCTGCCCGAGTCACCTCTAGCTGTGCGGTAGCAGTGGAAAGGTTTCACCACGTTCTGATTTCCCTTTCCATTAGAGCAGAAAGACAGACAGTAGTGGGGTGGGGAGATAGGTGCCAGGAAGAGCTCTAGGGGCCATGCTCTTAAGCACTTCTCACAGACTCATGCTTTTGTCCTCATTCAAGATGTGACCATTCCCACCAGCTGTTGATTTTTCAATTCTGCAAACATGAATTAAGACAATTTAGGTCCTTGAGATCTTCCAAGTTCTCAGCATACACACACACACAAAATTTTTAATTTTTTAAAAACCAAGTATTTGCCAAGCACTAGAATTACAAAGAGGAATACATTTTGATATCATAGAAGAGATAATGACTTTAGTAGTGTCGACACAGTGCAGTAATAGAAATAGGGCCAAGTAGTAGAGGAGAAAGCAGGAGAGAAGGAAGTGCCTCTCTGTTTGAGGTTATTAAAGAAATACTTAGAGAAAAATATTTCCGATATGTTTGGATTGTTTAAGAGGTATCTGCCTGCAGAAAGGAAGGGAAAAGGCATTTCACACAAAGGCGAAGAAATACCCAATGCACAGAAATATAAAACAGCATGGCTTGTTTGGGAAAGGGAAAATGATAGTTGGAACACAGGAAGACAAACAGTGCTGCATGGTGGTTAAATTCTAAGTTCTCAAATGGCATCGGCACAAATTATACCTCTAATAATTTTAGTCAGGTGACTTGGAGTGGGTTTGCACCTCAGTTTCCTCAAATGTAAAGTGGCAAAGAGAATAATGTGTTCTCCATAAGGTTTTAGTGAGAATGCTTTTGACTGCCTTACTCCTATCCCATACCTAGTCAGCTTTCAAAATACAGATCAGATCCTGTCTCCTTTTTGTTCAAAGCCCCCAGTGACTTCCCATCTCACTTAAAGGCTGCAAAAGTTTGCACAAAGTTGCAAAGCCTTTGTGACATGCCTGCCCCATTCTCCAGTCAACACCATCTCCTGCTACTCCTCTCCAGCTGCACTAGCCTCTGTAAAATTCTCTGAACCAAAACAAGAAGGCTCCTTCTTTGGTATATGTGTCTTTGCCATTCCCTCTGCCTGAAAGTTCTAGTGTTCTAGTCCGTTTGGGCTGTTACGACAAAAATACCATAGAATGGGTGGCTTATAATTAACAGAAATGCATTTCTTATGGTTCTAGAGGCTAGGAAGTCCAAGATCAAGGTGCTGGCACATTCGGTGTCTGGTGAGGGTCCCCTTTCTGTTTCATAGATGGCTCTCTTCTCACCATGCCCTGTTATGGAGAAGGGGCAAAGGGAGCTCTCTGGTCTCTTTTATAAGGGCACTAATTTCATTAATGAGGGCTCTGTTCACCTTCATGACCTAATCGCCTCCTAGACACCCTCCTTCCTAATGTCATGCCTTTGGCGATAGGATTTCAACTAAGAATTTTAGAGGAATATAAACTGTCAGTCTATAGCACCCTGATAGACAAAGGACTTGCTCTCTCATCTCCTTCAGATCTCTGCTCAAAGCTCAGGTACCAGTGAGGCTTTCCTTGACCCCCTCTCCCACTGCTTACAACAGCAGCTCCTCCTTCCCCATGCCCCATCCCAGGGCCCATTTTCCCTCATAGTTTCGTATTCATGTTTCTCTATTGCAGTATTATACCACTGCCTGCTATATTTTTATTTATTCCACCCCACCCCTTGAATATAAGGCCCCAAAGAATCCATATTTTTCTTTTGTTGCATTCATAATGCCCAGCTCATGATAAATGGAAGCACTAGCATGGTGACTGGAATTTAGTACTCAGTGAATTTTACAAATTTTAATAGTAATAATAATTGTCATCATCATCATCATTCTTACCAAAAAATGAAGAAAGAAAAGTAAATTGGGCCCTGACAATGAAGGATTCTGTGGACCTCACAGAGAGAAACCATCACAACAGGGAAGAGGTGACCTCTGATTAATACAGATCTAGAAGAAAAGAGACTTGAGTCAGGGAAATCATAAGTTGGGAGGCTATTGACTTAGTTCAGGTGGAAGATAATGAGGAACTGAGCTAGACAGTGGGACTAGAAATTAGTTTTGGAAATGAGATATTTCATAGGAAAAATTAGACATAGAAGTCAAAACATAGCTAGCTCCCAAATTTCAACTCTGTGTTGTTCAGTATTTAAAAATAATCTAAGTCTGGGAGGAAAATGAGTTCAATTTTAGACATTTTGATATGAGTTGCCAATGAGACATTTTGATGGGAATGACCTGTAAAAAACCAGAAATATAAAGGCTTGCTCTTTGGGGAGAAGGGGGTACTGGTGATATAGTTTTGTTACATCCATAGATATGTATGGATGGGCAGGTAGAGGAAGAAGAGAAGAAGTGAACACAGAATTATTTAAAGTATTACATTAAAAGGATTGGCATAAAAGAAGAAAGACCAGGAGAAAGATGTCTTATCAGTGCAAAAGGAGGAAAGAGCTTCAGGAAGTAAGAGAGGGGTCAGTCTGGACAAAATAGTCCCTAGAGATCAAATCGGATCTGAACAGGCCATGGGATTGGGCAATTAGGTCATTGGTGATTACAGTGTGATAGAGCTGAGATGCAATCCAGACTTTAGTGGAATGGAGATGAATTTAGTGCAAAAGTGCATGTACACCATTTTGTCAGGAATTTTTGTGGTGAAGGGATGCAGTGAACAGAGAGGGAAAAAGACAGACAAACAGATAGGCAGACAGACAGAGACAGAGAGCTAGCTATTGGGGAAGAGCCAGTATGGAAGTAAGATTTTATCAGAATAGAGGAATGAAGGAATGGAACTTGAGGAGAAGGAGAGATTATAAGTATAAGAAATGGAGAGGGGCCAAGTAGAAAATTGGTGGATCAAAATCTTCAAGGTGGCCAGAGCAGATGGATTGAGAACATAGGAAAGGCCTTCCTTAGGAAGAAAGAGCAGTCTCTTTAACTTACAGAGAAGTGAGAAGGTGTTAAGAATTAGTCCTGCTACAGATAAGAAGGGAAGTAGGTCAAGGGTATTTATATCTGATGTCCTTCATTTATCTAAAATATGGGAGGTGAGATCATGTTTGCAGGATAAAATACACTCAGCCTTGATTTGGGCAGGAAGACTGTCCATTCATGCAGGAAAGGCTTGTTTTGGATTCATGTTTTCCCTGCCCATATTGAGGAACATCAAAGATGTTCAGTGGAAGGTTAAGTCTGAAGCAAACCGTAGACCAGAGAGAGCATCATCCAGTCTAGCAACCTTATTTGGCAGATGAGGAAATTGAGCAATTCAGTGACTGCCTGAAGGTTACACAGCTAGTTAGTAGCTGAGATTGCACTGAAGTCAGCTTCTCTCACTCTTAATCCATACTTTCAGTGAACAGTCTCAAGCTGTGCTTTCTGGAGACTTGATGTCACTTCAACCAATATTACATCCTTTTGCCTATGAACACCCTTGCCTCTTACATACACACATACACCCTAACTCTCTGTCAGTCATCAACCCCACACTCAGCCTTCATGCATCCTGCTGCTTTTCTTGCCTTCTCTGCATGGTCCATCATTTCAGTTTACAGGCTGACTTGGATTGACCCACTGATGGGCTTTTCCTTTGGGATAAGCCACATTGCAGACAAGCTATCTGGTCGCATTCGTGAAACGAGCCAACATGAGGCTGATGCCGTCAAAAGGACCGAGGGCATCAGCTCCATGATGTTGCCACAACCTAAAGGCAGAGTTGAGCTAGATGTTCCCTGGAGTGTACCCCTACGGTTGTCAAACGAACCTCCTAGATGACCTTTTTACATTTATGTGTAAACAACTTATGGAAATGCTTAATTCACCAAAAGAGATATGTCAGAAATACGTTAAGCAGAATAGTTGCATCAGTTATTTGGCTACATGAACTCCTACATTCCAAAATGAGTCAATACCTGTGAACTACAAACGTTTTAGTTATGTATAAATACAATGTTATTTTCCCTGCCTACATTTCAGCATGGATTTTTGTTGTTCTTGAATTATTGTTTTAAAGATATTAATATCCATGAAAGAGATACTCATGAGCTATATAATCAAATTTGTCTCAGAGTACTTATTTTGGATTGCTGTGTTAGTGCTATGTGCCAGGAATAACATCCCATATATCTAGCTTTCTCTTTCACTACTGAAATAGACGTTAGGATATCTGAGTAGTCTCTGCCCTTTAAATAATGCACTAAATACAATGCTCATGGACACCCTTTCCTTCTCTCATTTGATTTCGAGATACGGAGAATAAATGAGATGTTCACTGGGGTTTTGCTGTCTTTTATAAAATCCACCCCATTCTGGAGTGAATGAGCTAGAAGCGCAGGAGGCGGCCTTCGTGGGAGCAACTACCTTTCCCAAGTGTCTCATCCTCTCTCCTCCGTCATCCCCAGGCAATGTGCCTGCATTTGTGTGTGTAGATTTATAGTTTATCTTTATCTATGGCTTCATCTGTAGGTAGCTATTATAGCTGCCTCGCCTGGATATTGTTTGGGCCTGATAGATCTGTCTGTAGTTCATCAAAGAGGAGCCTAGTGCCTAAAAGCCACTGGGTCCAGCTGAGGATGAAATACGAGCCATCAGCCTTGATAATGGCTGTAAAATTTCATAATTACACGGCCTTTATTACATTGCATAATGATCCTGAAGCAGTATGGAACAATTAATTAAGATTTTCAACCGTGGCTCTTTCAGAAATTAAAAGGTGCTAGTAGCTGAAAAATGGGATCTGTCTTGTCCTAAAAGCATTAGGGATGCTTAGGAAATACTTTCCAATTGCACTTTTATTTTTTGTTAAGAGGAACATCCGCTAGTTAGGGAACATGCGTTAGTATACCATGCCTATTATCGAGTTTTTATTTCAACTTCAAAACTGATACTTTAAAAAGAATGGGAGTAAAAGAGACCGCTAAGGATCTCTAGAACTCCCCAACTTCCCTTTTCTTTGAAAAATTCTATTCTGCCTCCTGCTGTAGCCATTTATCACATTTATGGTTGTTCATCTCTACACATTAAATAAATGGAGGCTCTGAGATAGGGGGTCAGTTAACTGCCTACTATAGTATACTGACCAAGGAGTTTTTCTTATACACTCTCTCATATCTTGAGGCATTAAAATTCTTTCAAGATCTCTACAGTTTTGACAGGCATCCCCAAAGGAAGACTTTACCGTTTTCATTTATTATCCTGCGAATGCAGCATGTCACATCTAATATATACCTTTTATTTTTTTTTCATCTCATCTTCACACCCCATAAAGAATAATTAAATTTGGTGAGGGCCTGTAAGTGCCACTAGGAATTTGCTACATTTAAATAATAACAGAAACTAAAGTATTTAGTACTTATACACATGGATGTGCATTTACACATACAAATTATAACCCATCCTGGACTTTATTTTCTATCAAGGAAATTATAATTGAGCTAGTCAGGTGCAATAAAATGCTAAAGAAAAGATAGTGAAAACAAGTCCAATATTTTTATTATAATTATTCTAAGCTGTATCCCGAGCTTTCATCCATGTACTCGGTAAGAAATAGATATGCTTCCAGGAAACATCATCAATGGTATTGTCAATTTAAATGAGAGAATATGAAAAAAGAAAACCCCCAACCTCGTTGTGATTTACACATAACTTCTGGATATTTGTTCCCGTCAAGTATTATTGTTTTTAAATTGACAATCATCATATAATGTTTTACGGATCTAAATATTTCATGGGAGACTAAAACTTCCCTTGAGCCTCCCCAATAATAAACTTTCAGCAGAAAATTTAGAAAGGATTATGTGCTTCAAGGAGGAGCTGGTGCTCAGAGTAAATTCTCTTGTTGAGGCATTTAGTCCCTTAATAGGAATTTTCTGATCTGCTGTCATTCTTGCTCACACACCGAGTGTCACTGCCTGTAAAACACTTGTCATTCTTTAATGGAAACAAAATAGTCATTGCGGCCACAGCCGCAATGTCATTCCACTACCCCTTGCTGCGTCGGCAATAGTGAAAATGACAGAGCAGCTCTCAGTAGGGGTAATTAAAATGTAAATATTGATATTTTATTATTTGAAATTACTTTCCAGTGCGGCATTTAATATCCCTCCATCTGTGCAGCTCTGTTTAGCGGTCACTTTAGTGCAGCTCTGGGATACCAAGCAGCGGCTTGATCCCCGTTATGTCAAAATGCTTGTTGCTGCTTAATTTTGATATCTAATTAAGTGGAAAAGTACAGTCCACACTGTAATCCATGGCATCTTAACCAGCTGCTTGGGTATATTTAGAATTAATCTCCACTATGGAATCATCCTAATGTATGCAATTAAGAGTCTGCCGATGGCTAATTAGGTGTATTAGAATCAGGCAGCTTTTTTTTTTTTCCTCCATTTTTTCTCCCCCTTTCATTTTGGACTGTTGTAGACAGAAGAGTCTCTGCCTCCAGAGGTAATGTTCATGCTACTCAAATCTAGTTAGGAAACAGGACAACTTCCAAATATGGTAACCCTTGTATTTTCCTTCACGTATTTCCTTGAATCAACCTGATATAAAAACTTCTAGGATTTCCTGGGTTTTTTTTTGCAGGGTTTCAGTGACATGAAAGGAAATGGTCACAGCCTAGGAGAGAGGTGGGATACAAAGGTAAATGCACTCTCCAGCAGATCAAAGTGGGAAGGTTAGAGGGACTGCTGTGGGTGCTCTTGTTTATTTGGGGAGGAGAAGAATTATGGCTTTTAACTGCAGCTACATTTGCCTTCTCCATTCTACTTTGAATGGAGGATCTTCACAGAAAGAATTATTATAAAAGGCACAGGTTTGGTTTGTGTATCATATATCCATAGTAAATATATACCACCGGCAGCCTTTTACCACTGATAACGATTCTGCATTCATATGGTTGAGGAATTCCGAGAGCTGTGTTGTTTGATGTTTTTGTTTTGGTTTCATTTTAACTTGGCTAGTCATCCAAACTGGGGATAGTGTAGAGAGGAAGAAGGGAGGGCTGAGAGGAATCGAAGGGGTTGCCTCTATTGTCAATGAGAAGATAACTGGTCGCCTCCCCAGTGGAACATATGCCAAGCCATAATGACTTAGCTCTGCTTGAGCCAGCAAACACCAGCCGTGAACTTGGGAGTAAATATTCACAAATAGATCTTCATTAGCCGCAGAGGAAAACAGTGTGGGAGCCTGACTTTAAACCGAACTCTCAGAGCTAGAAATTCAGAGAAGCTGTTTTTCCATGCTGTCCAGAACACAAATTATGCCTAGGTCTTTAAGCATCAGTAGTAAGGATTTCTAATATTATTTGAGTGTGGAGTTTCAGGGTCAGCGTGCTATAATTTCATATCTGTGACATGCATCTCATGGATAACATATTTCTTCTACGTTCTTTCATGAATACATATGGCACTTTGTTTTTAATGGCCTATGCTGTAAATCCTTTAACTTCCATTTATGCAGAAGACCTCCTGTTTTGTTTTGTTTTTCTGCCTCTCCTCCTCCTAGGGCATATGTTAGAGACACTGAGTTATAGTTTCTATTTTAGGAAAATTGAGAAAAGCACACCTGAAGGATTTTCATTTTTTTTCTGCTTTACTTGTAACTAGTAATAGTAAGACAAGAAGAGATAACAGTGTTAACTCCACAAACACTAAGTCTATAATAATTAGTGCTTTTATTGGAATTTGTATTTCTATATCAAGGGATCAATTAGGTAACTCTGAAAGGATTTGAAGTTATGTTTTTAAAGGCAGTACAGAAATTATAAGCAATTTTTCTTTTAGAGATCCAAGATAGAATTGATTCTTGGTCATTTCAGTGAAAGTTCACGAGATAATCACAACTCCCTTTTGTACGTGGCAGCTTAAATACAATTTTCAAATTTTTAGATTAACCCATATGAAATGACCCAGGTTCTCACAATGCCTGTCATTCTGTGCTTAATGTGCGTGTAGGTGAGGCCTTCACAAACGGGAAAACAGTTACACAAAGATCTTTTTGACAAGATACACTGAGCCTTAAAGCCAGCAACTCTACCTTCATTAATGCAAGCAGTATTAGGAGAAACTTTGAAATTTCACCTTACTTGAATAGGCAGTGTTTAATCCAAAATCAGATTGGGGTCCAGTGAGCACTTCTCTTTTCCTTCTAGTTTAGTCTTTTGTACTACATCAGTGAAGATAGATAGATAGATAGATAGATAGATAGATAGATAGATAGACAGACAGACAGATAGACCTTAATATATCTATCTATATTTTAATCTAATTCACTACAGCTTATTTCAATTTATTCAGTGTGTGGAATGTGCTTTTTAAAAGGTTCTTACAATATTAGACTCTAATGTTGGATTACAAATAACAGAAATGAAGCAACCGTAGCAGTTACTATTCTTTCCCCCACTCCCCTTTTTTTTTTTTTTTTTTTTTTTTTTTTGATGGAGTCTCGCTCTGCCACCCAGGCTGGAGTGCAGTGGTGCAGTCTCAGCTCACTGCAACCTTTGCCTCCTGTGTTCAAGCGATTCTCCTGCCTCAGCCTCCTGAGTAGCTGGGAATACATACCCATGCCACTATGCCCAGCTAATTTTTATATATTTAGTAGAGATGGGGTTTCACCATGTAGGCCAGGCTGGTCTCGAGCTCCTGACCTCAAGTGATCCACTCACCTCAGCCTCCCAAAGTGCTGGGATTACAGGCATGAGCCACCGCACCTGGCCAGCTAAGTCACTAATTATAAATTTCTTTTAATTGTGGGATATTCCCGAGAAAAGCAGTTCAGTTCACCTTTAAAAATATTATTATTAAACTTCACATGTGGGAAAACGAAAATTCATAAAAATTCATTTTATACTTCAAATATATTTTTGAGTTAGAAATAGTGAAAATCAAATCTTAAAAAGTAGAAAGGAAGGCAGAAGTGCCAATAATTTGTTGTTGTTTGAAAAAAGTTAACCAAAAATTACAGCTGGGATTGCCTCTTCGACAGCTTTAAAGAGTTTTAGAGGCATGCCTATCTCTTTTTGAAGCCCGACAAATGACATTTTCTACTAATGACATGTTGGTTAGTTTATTAAAACTTTGCATGACTTAAAAAGCATATTTTTGATCCTAAAATGTATATTCACAAAATTCATCTGCTTGTGTTTCTCCTCATATCTCTATTTTCAATGAAAAATTACAATCTTTAACGGAATAATTTTCTCATGAATCCAAACTCTCAGCCAGCCATAAATGGAAAAACAAAGTTCATATCAAAATAATGTGATCCTGGTTCTGACCTATTAAAAAGTGTTTTTGGTTCCTGCTTCATTTCCTCAAAGTCCCACCTGATTTCTTTTAGATTTAAATAGATTCTGCTTGACTTGCCCAGATTATTTGCATAGAGCTATCTATAGTTATGCAGGTTCCCACAGCAGGTAGAACTGCTTCCTGTTTGAAATTATTATGTAAGAATGGATACACAAACTAGTCTGATAAACCTGAAACATGTCTAAGTGGCATTTAAATTACATTAACACCTGTGTGTAAAGACACAGTGAAAGGACATAACAGACAAGAACCCTCCTTGCTGTTTGTAACTGTCTAATCTGCTGCTTTATCATAGGAAGGGCCCTTACTCCCTCGGTGCTGCAATGACTGTAGTGTTGCAAGTACTTCTGACAAGTGAGTGTTTACCTAGTGAGGACCCATTGTTCTAAACTGGACTGAGAAGGAGATGCCTTATGTATGCATTTTTATTGCCTTGTCTCCTCCTTGCTGTTTTTGATTCAGAGTGAAGCAGCCCATAATGATAAAATGCCAGGATTTCTCAATCTTCTTGCAAATTTTTTAGTGTGGAAAATGTTCTCATGAGAAGCTCCTTCTTACAATTGACAAAAATTAGGTTGGGATTGCCTAAAAATTTACGTTAAAAAAGTAGACATATAATATTTTATTCCTGCAAGTAGAAAGAAGCAATGAGCATTGTTTTCATCCATGACTTCACTAGGTTAGTATTTCAGAGGCTTAAAATGCAAGCTACAGAATATAAATGTATACATATTGTCAAAATAATTGTACAACTAGGATAGGTAGATAAATTAATGACAGTACTTATAAATAACAAAAAAGTAATTGTGACATTATCATGAAGTCTGTTGTGAATGGTTACTTATAAATATAAGAGAAGCAGCTAGTCCATATGACTGAAACATCAACTTTACTTCTAAATGGAAGAGAACTGGCTGAGGTTAATAAATTTAGGCAGGACTTTATCAGAGTCTAAGTGGCTCCAAATAAAAATCCTATATACTTTATAGGCACTTATAAGCAAAGAGCATTATACGAAATCAGTGCCTTAATAAACATTCATTGAATTAATGAAAAAACATTAGGCACCCCTTCTTGTTATATGTTGATATATTTTCTGTGGGGGAGGGATCTGGTTCCTGCAACGGTCTTTTCATTCCTAACGTCGCATCTTTTCGCAAGCCAGTCAATGAGCTGTTGAGGAATTCTCTATTCATTCATTTAGCACATATTTACTGAGCACCAGCTATGTGACAGGCACTGTTTGAGGAGCTGGAGACATAGCAGGAAACAAATCAGAGGTCTCCACCCTGAAGAGCTTGTCTAGAACACGGCAAACCACTGTCCAGAGGATACAGATATATCTATCAAGCAGCAGATCTTCACATCCACTCCCTTACTTCAGGGGTCACTTACACTCAGCTCTGTGTCTCCTGCTTATGTCTTCATCTTCATCTTCACATTTATATTTTACAAATGCCCTTAGATGCTACCCAGTGACAACGATCATGGCAATGAGAATGGAAAGAACTGTGTGTATTTGAGAATGATTTCACATGTATAAAAGAGAAAACTTGGTGATAGATCAGTGAAGGGCCAAGAGTAAGGTGGCAGGTGGATGGCGGTGCTTAGGGAAATAGTGGAGCTGTAGGTTTTGACATTAGGATTAGGAAAATGAGCTCACTTAACATGTTAGGACATCCATGGAGGAATTACTAGAGGAAGATTTTTTAGGAAATATGGCAGGAAAAGGGAAAAGGAACAAACAATGAAAGAAATTCTATATTCTACAGGACAGTTTCAGTTTTATCTTGTAGGAGATATGGAAACCAAGAAAGCATTTTGATGAGTGAATGGCATAGGTTTCATATTTTAAAGATTGCTTGACTAGCCCTGGGTAGGATGGAAGAAAGGAATATAAGATATAAAAGGATTTTGGTAAGGATGCTGTTAAAATTTACCCCAAAAGAATAATGAAGGCCTAACCAAAACTGGGATGGAGGGGAGGAGAGAAAGTGATGGATATGGATACATTTAGGAGAATGTGTACAACCAAGCACTAAACTCTCCTTTTCTGCATAGACATGTACTTGGATCCACCCTTGCAATACTTTTCTTTTTTGGTTGTTATGGTCTTATCCACTTTTACTGTGCTATAAAATCTTAAATGACAAGGATCATGTCTTATTCATTTTGCATATTCCAATGGTACTGAGCATAGTGCTTCACTTGTAATAGATACTCTAAATACTAGTTGATTTGAACTTTGCCACAGTAGAACCGTTGGAAGCCTAATAATTTAAGGCTGAAATAAACCTTCAGGAATACTTTTTCTACCTTCTAGTTTTATAGATGAGAAAGCAGAAACCAGCAAAGTTGAGTCATTCCTCAGAGTTTCACAGTTCCTTGGTGGCAGAGATGGCACCCAATTCTAGGTCTATTTACTCTCAGTCCATGGATTTTGTCTGAGGTGCTCACCGTTACCTAGACAGCCTTGTGCTTCATGATTAGCTCGGTTTGTTATTCTGAATTAGAAACTGTTGGAACTGGAAGATTCCTCAGAAGTGTGTAGTCCACAGTTTGCAATTGACAGATAAGAAGGTCACCTGTGGGTCTGTATTAGTTTGCTAAAGCTGCTAAAACAAAGTACCAAAGACTGGGTGACATAAACCACAGAAATATATTGGCTCACAGCTCTGGAAGTTGGAAGCCCAAGAGCAGGTGGCAGGAGGTTTGGGTTCCTTCTGTGGGCTCTGCAGGCGAGTCTGGTCCATGCTTCTCTCCTGTCTCTCCTGGCTTCTGGTGGCCTCAAGCATCCCTTGGCTTGTAGGTAGTATTCTCCCTGTGTCCTGACATCATCTTCCCTCTGCACATGTCCATCTCTGTGTCCAAATATCCCCTTTTTATGAAGATAGAGTCATATTACATTAGGGCCCACTTTAATGACCTCATCTTAATGTGATCCCCTACAAAGACCCTATTTCCAAATAAGGTCATGTTCCCAGGTCCTGGAGGTTAGGACTCTAATATCTTTTGGGTTGGATGGCACAAGTCAGATCATCACAGGGGCTAAGTTAATACCATTGGTTGTAGTCAGATCTCTAGACCTCAAAGTTATAGTTCCCCTCACTATCCTCTCCCCTCAGACATCACTTCATGACTATAAACCTTTATCTTACGGGCATTTATTGCTAAATGTTTTCCACAGACTCTTTAAAGGCTGGTGGAGATATCTGTTAGCTTTCTCTAAAGTTCAAGATAGAGCCTGTATGTGTTTATTTTGGAGGCTTGCATTTTAAATTATTAGACCAAATTTGATGGGGACCCCTTGGGAATTTCCTGAATAGGATAGTGTTTAGATATCTGGTTCCAAAGTGGGACTGGTTTTCTGTGGACCACTGGTCAGTTCCCTGAAGCACTCTGATATTTCTTGACCTAGTTCTACCAGTGCATTGGTAAAGCAAGTCAGGTTCAAGCATAGATCCTTTTTCTTTCAAATCAGAAGTGTGGCTTCCAAATGGTGTTTTTCCCTATTCAGTATCCATCTAATCCCAAAGTTAGACTGAAAAATGCCATTTTAAAATATATTTTTTAGAGTCCTATATTATATGGCATTGCTTTCCTATTTTCTTGATGGCCAAACAAATTTCAGTCAGTCTGCTTTCCAGGCAGAACTTATTTTCAACTAGTAAAAAATAAAGGTTGTAGGAAAAGAAAGCCATTAGATTTCCCTCTTTAAGGCAGCTCAGCCTATACTTGCCTCCATGCCCCCCGACAATTTTTCTTTCTTCTTGGCTTAGATGAAAGGACAAAAGAAGTAAACTTGAGGTCAAGTAAGAGGGAGTTTGGGAAAAGCTAAGGGAATTATTTCAGATCCTCTCCAGTCATTCAGAAGTATTAGGTAAGTAGGGGTAAGTAAGGACTTCCAAAGAGGAACTGCACACTCTGTGTAGATGGTCTTTACATTCTTATTAGGCATTCATTGGCCCTGTGTCTAGTGCTTTTCAAAGTAGTCTGGCAGTTGTTAAAAAAAACTCCCACTCACAGGAAAAAAACAAAACAAAACAAAACCTCTTGTCATCATGTTGAGTCTTTCCTGTATTGTCACTTGAAATATTTTTTCTTAGCTGCTATTATATTTTAAATTTTTCTAGCAAGCTGATTGGAAAACCAGGAATAATTGCTAAAGAAAGCATTTCACCACGTCTATGGGGGCATGTTTTCAATTTCTGTTCCTATGATTGGGCTAATTGTAAACTCATTTGGTTGTTTATGTAATCAGCATGAGTAGTCAGTGGTCAATTGCACCTGTAAATTCAGTTAACAGTGATAATTCTGTTTTGGACTGGTAGATATTACCTTTGCGTTTCTGTTCTCCTCTCTTTTAGTTCCTCACAACTGCTTAGATCATTTGCTCAGTTTTATAGAAGGTGGTCACTTCTGCCCTTATATACAAAATTGTATTAAAACCTGAGTCCTGCCTTTTAGATTTTAAGAATATGTACTTGTCTTGTTTGACCATTATTTTAAAATAATAGTTCCATAAAATCAATGTGAAACCTACTTAAAGTATAAAAACAGAGATAAAGAAATAGATTTCTTATGGAATCAACAAATGTTGAAACAAATGATTAAATTTGCTAGCAAGGGACCTATTTTCCATTTTTGTCAATTATTCTTACATTTCACCCAATTGTGACTGAATCTAAATTATTGAAATCTGGATTAAGGTCAGCCCAAAAGAGTAAAGATTCAAAGAATAGTATTATAGGTATTGTATTTAAGGCTTAAGTACAAACATAATATAATCATTATCATCTCTTTTAAAGAAAAATTTTAAATAAAATGCTTCTGATAGCACCATGTAGATGTTCCAGCTTTCACTTCTGCAGTTAACCATCTGTAGCTGTTTAACTCTAGCTCCTACTGAGTTCCAGTTCATGAAAAAAAAGTGTGTGTGTATATATATATAGTCTCCTGCAAGAGACTATATATATGTATAACTTACATATATATATATGTATATATATATAAAGTTTCCTACAAGCCCCTGAGCTGTGTATTTTGTGAATCATAGGACAAAGTGATATGTCTGCCCCATATGTGAAAAGAACATCTGGCTTAAAAATACAAAATAAGTTTATCTCTAACAAGGGTTATGCATCTGTGTGTCTATTGGTAGCTAAGACCAACTGTTAGTGCCACTGTTACTCTTTTCTTCTCTGGGTCCTGTAAACATTAGGTTTATTTGTACGGGAAAGAAAAGAATCTAGCTTACATTGCATTGCTTAATCAGCTTCTCAAAATGAACTTCGTTTGTGATCTCAGTGAGTCATTATGGCATAATTACAGTTCTAGCATGATATGCTAGTTGTTGAAAAATGTTGATTTTTTTTTTTGTGGAACAGAAAAACTACAGTTCAAAAACTGTGATCAGGCAAATCAATGCCATGATTAACTGATATTAACAGATGCCCTGAAGATTTAAAATGCTTACTCTCTATTTCAAGAAAGCAGCCGAGAAGAAAATGCCTAGCAGGGGTTAAACCCAAATGCCTGCACTGCAGCCTATTTCTGTCAACACTCTGTTCAGGAAATAAACATTTATGCTTTCTGAAATGAAAGTGTATTTTTGAAGACTAGCCGTCAGATATTTTTTGCCCTTCACACTTTCAAATGCTTAGCCTTTTTTGTAAGTTAACTGCAAAGTGCATCAGTTTGCCAGGCTAAAAACAAAAAAAAAAAACAAAAAAAAAAACAGTGCTTGATGAGTGCCCATGGCACCACTGTCAACCTCCAAAGTTTCCAGTAGAAGAAGGCAAGATGGTTGGCACAAAACATGCTTTCTTCAAGCCTATTACCTCAGGGGTACCTGCCTCTTGAGAAGCTTTTCAATCCTTCCAAATGATGTTATTCCCAACTGTCATCTGGTTTATTTGGAGCACACTGTATTGCAGATAAACATGCTATTTAACTGAGGGTCAAGGTAGAGAGTCATTCTGCAAGCAAAATGCCTGAGATACATTAAATGGCACTGACTCTGGGACAGAGATGAAGAGAGATCCGAGTTGTCAGCGATATGCAGGGAATGGGCTATAGCTGGGGAAGAAAAAATGTGCCATGGTATCAGTGTATTTTAAAAAGCTGTAATATGGCTGAACATTTGAAACTATAACCTGTCACACACCAAAGATTAAGGTCCCAGGATGTACAAAACATGAAGTTCAAACGACACAACTGCAAAGCATATTTTATTTCACTTGGGAAAGAGGTTTCTCTCCAAAGATAGCTAAATATTACAGATGATGAAGACCTCTAACTTGTAGCCCAGGAGCTATAAACTACCATTAAATACCTGATAAAAACATAAACAAGTAATTATCATTTGGATACAAGCATGTGTAAGCCAATAGAGCAATTATGTTTTAAGAAAATTCCTTAGACTCAGCTTATTAAAACATGCATTTTCATTTAGGCCTTGGTTATTTAGAATTTTATACATTGCTCAGGTCTATTGATAAAAATGTTATTTTATCCGTGTGTTTTTATGTATGTGCAACATAGCTAGTACTCCTAAAGAAAAGGTAAAATAATTTTATGGAATTAAGATAAAATTTCTATTATGTATTTGGTCTCCTTAGTGACCAGATGAACATGACTATCTCATAACAAGGCTGTCTAACTGCTGCTCAGGCATTTGGGCAGGAGAGCTCTTTGTACTAGCTTCCAGATTGCAGTGGTGTAGTAGGAAAGGGGTAAAATGAGAGCCAGCAATTTCTAGACCAAGAAAAGATAGAAGTTCAGACTTTTATTTTATTTTGTAAGGCATAGATTGTCCTTTTTCCTTTGGATTTGCAAAAAGTATACTTCCTTTAATCAGCTGAAATATACTTGAGGATATCAATCAAGCAAATGTGTCAAACCTTTTGTGCTATATCCATCTCCCCATGCTCCCTCACCGAAAAAAAAAAAAAAAAGGCGAGCTGTTTCTTCCCCTTTTTTCCTTCTCTTTATTTCATAGAGAAGCAAAAGGAAAAAGTTAGGTTTGCAGGAAGGATAAACACACACACATGCACACACATACACACACACAACCATCAATATAGAAGAAACAAATTGCAGGATCAACTTTAAAAATGAAATTTTATTGTTTTTTGTTTAATTAAACCCCAAAGAAATGTGCGAAATGTTGTTATGGCTGTAACATTGTTAATTTGTAAATCACAGGGACAAAGGGGGCCCGGTGCAACTTTAAAGTTTCCGTGCACGTAAATGTCGATAGCGTGCCTTCTCCATCATCAGCACTAAATTCACATTGATGCCTCTTTTCTTCTCCGTATTGATCCTTCCATGAGAACGTAGATTTGTATCTGTTAATTAATGCGTCCTGAAACAGCGTTTGTATTAATCAGGCAGATAAGAAAAATTGGATGCCTGCACCCCCCTGACAACCGTTAAAAGTGCTGGCCGTGATAAAATCATAGATGGACCTCAATAAAAAAGTTCCTCCTTCCACTCAATAAACTAATCATCCTGCTTTTAATTATTCGGCAGAAAGATGTGTGGAGATTGGAGAATGTGTAAATCTATTTACTAACAGCAGTGTCTGGGAGGGAGAATAGGGCTGTCACAGGAAGGTGCTGCGGGCTACATGCTCTGTCCATCTGCTGCTGCAGAGAAACTGCGGCTTGGGAGCATGAAAAGGAACAAGAAAACTAAGACAAATTGAAAAGACCCATTCATTTTTGCTCCTAACTTTCCAGATGATTTTTTTTGGTATTTTAATTTACACAAGAAATTCTTACTTAGTATGTTTTCTTGAGATTGATATTTGGATTTGCATTGCACCTTTTTTCCTTGGAGGGGGATAGAAAAAAGAGCAGTGTGGTTTTCTGTTTGTTTGTTGTGAATATAACATTGCTAAAATTAAAAGCATCTGGAGCCTAACCTATTTAGGTTAAATAATTTAGTTTTCTGTGTTGAATCGCTGTTTAAAATGTTATCAGCTATTATATCTCTAAGAGGATATTTATTAATTTAACCCCAAATGCAATGACAAAAGCAGAATAAGAAACAAGACTTACACAGCCAGTCCAAAAGAAATCCTGTCAAATAACATGTAAGCACCATGATAAACAATGAAAGAAATGCATTTTACACATATCTTAAAGATTCCCTTAAGAAAAGCTTGACTCATCCCTTCTAATGATTTTATTAAGCACTTATAATTAATGGTACCAAATGGCAAACCACTGTTTTTCACCAATAGGTCAAGAAATCCTTTCCTTTTCTTTACTCTGCTGTAGTTTCTAATATCATATGGGATACCCACAATTTGATATGAATGAAAAGGACAGCAACAGTGACCATAAGCAGCAGCCTAAAAAGGTTGGGCATCAGTGGCTACTTACGATTTGGATAATAATGTCTAGAAAGGGAGTAAAAATAGATTTCTTAAGTTGCATTATTAAAAATGGTCCTTCCTTTCTGTAGAATTACTGGTGGCAGGACCTTAAATGATGGTACCACTGTCCTCAGAAGCCATGAGGTGGATGGTTACCCTTAGAAGTCTTAGGCATACACTTGGAAATAAAAGTGAAGTTTTAAGAAACATTTCTTTTTTAGGACTTGAGAAAAGCTTCTGATCATCAGGTATCTTCACTTTAGAATACAGATCTAGTCCCTCTGATATATAAATATATCTCTTCACTCCTAAGTAGGCTTAATTGTACTGCTTCCTCTTTCTCTATTGAACAACATTTTCTTTTTAATTTTTTTGCATATGTTTTCTCAAGCTCAGAGGGACTTTAAATATGCGTGTATGAATGCATCCCAGATTTGCAGAAAAGAATTGAAGTGATCATATAGGTAATTCAGATAAAAAGAACATATATTAATCATACAGCAACACTTACTGAATTTCAGGTTATAGCTTAATGTTTAGGTAGGTGATATTTTATATTTCCCAAATACGAAATTTAAGAGACAAGTTAATTTCTCTTGCTCAAGGTGAAAGAGCCAGTAGCTAAGTGGAGCCAGTATTTACATTCAGAATCTGACTCCTTTGCACCAAACCCTGTTACCTTTATTTATATTTAACTTTTTAAATAATTGGATCTTAATAACAATAGTGAACGAGGCTTTTCTCTTTGGTGGGGAGGCCAGGCTGCTACGTATTCCACTTTCTTTTATACCTATTATCACTAATTTTAAAAGAAAGTCATGTTAAGTATCAGTGGGGAGAAATAGCCAATTAAGAAGGCTCACCTAGTTGTAACTCATCATCCACTGTGCTTGTAATTATTAATATTATACAGAAATGTTTCCAAGTTGTGCTGAGCTCTATGGCCTAAATTGTTTGTTTACCTTTTATTTTTAGCTGCTTTTTCTCCTTCTTCTTCTTCTTCTTCTTTTTTTTTTTACTTTTATGTTGTTTACCAATAGTAGTTTTTAGAGATGAGATAGTTGAAAATCTGACTTCCTGTAAGATTTTCCTAAAGACTCCAACCAGAAATCAAGTATATTTAAAGATTACATGGTATTTTCTTCTCGAATGAAGGAAAACGACATCTCTGTTATATTCCCCTAAGCTGTGTCTATAAAACTTATAGCAAATACCCACAAATTAAAGAAGCTGGTTTGTGACTTTCACTTTGCTGTTCGCAAAGTGATCCAGGGAAAATTTTAAGAGCTTCTAATCAAAGCTCAGCATAATTTTGAGCACTGGTGCAGAAGCCAGCTACCATATGAAACTAATGTTGCATTATGAAATTATGGCTTTAAAGTAACTTGATCTGCCCATCTTTCCATGCAGGTTTCTCCACGCTGTCCCTGGCGGACCAGATGAGCCTTCTGCAGAGTGCTTGGATGGAAATTTTGATCCTTGGTGTCGTATACCGGTCTCTTTCGTTTGAGGATGAACTTGTCTATGCAGACGATTATATAATGGACGAAGACCAGTCCAAATTAGCAGGCCTTCTTGATCTAAATAATGCTATCCTGCAGCTGGTAAAGAAATACAAGAGCATGAAGCTGGAAAAAGAAGAATTTGTCACCCTCAAAGCTATAGCTCTTGCTAATTCAGGTTGGCATACTGACATAGTCATTGTTACATTTTTTTTTAATATGTCAGTTTTACCCCTCTCCTTAACTTCTTTAGGGATTTGCTAGACCTGGTTTGTAAATTTTGTATCAATCAGCAAAATTATAATCAGTATAGCTTTCTAGTGAAAAGTTAGAAATAAGAAAAATATACTTAAAGGGAATTAATTTCATTTGACTTGCTTATTGAATGCTTTGAAACTTTTATCAACTAATGCATGTACTAATTTGGATCATGGCAAAGCAAAAGCTCTTGCAGTAATAGCACAAATGCACACTCCCAGGACAAAATTAGTTCTATTGTATTTTATGCATAAGTTAAAACAAGGGAATTGTTGATACACAAAAACCATTTTTCCCTCAAAAATGCAAATTGTGCAATTGGGAAAATATATTTAGTGTTGCTTTGAGTTTTGGTTATCAAAGAACACTGTTTTCTTACATTCTGGAGTTCTTTAGAAGTCAAATTGTGCCTATGCAGTAAGGGTTAAGAATTATGGGAATAACTGGTCTTTACATTTGAACTGAAACATGCTAAAATAGAGAGCAACTTCTAATAAGTAAAAATCTTTGGTGCTTTGTTGTTTTTCCCTTTGTGCCTCTCTTAATGCTTTATTATGGTCTTAAGTCTCTTTTAGCATTTGCATAAAGTTCAGGATAGATCCCTCCTTAATGACGTGCCGATCATTAGATACCTGTGTGTCAATAACGTGCTCTGATGCTATGTACCATTGACAGTCACACCGTGCCCCTCCATCTGCTTTTGTTTTGACCCTATCTTTGAACTTTATCTTGGTTGCCGGCCAGTAGTTTTCCCTTTAATTACAAGAAGGAAACTGTCAATAAAATCTGTTAAATGGGATGCAATGAGTGGCTTGAATGGGCGGACGGCTATTTGTTCAAATTCTGCAGCATTCAAGGTATTGACAGTTTGTTTTCTGGGGCCATATGTGACGATCAATCTCAGGCTGGGCTCAGCCGCGCTGAAAAATGAAAAACCAGATTGCTTTTGCTTACTTGTGGATGACGACTTTGTGATTTGGCGCGGTCCTAGTGAGATGAGACCTTCTGCCCAAATTGCCCCCATGAGAGCCAGGGACGCGTGACTGTTTTTAGAAATAATTTTTAATTGATTTTGTAATTAACAGTTCATCTACAATATTGATGCATGAATCCTTGGACTGATAGGAGGGAAATTGTTTTCAACAATGGAGTTGTACTTTCCTATTTGTCTTCATAATGGAGTTTAGCATTTCACAGTTTTAATTGTGAATATAACCCTCTTCCTCACCACACCATGCACCTCTCTTCTTCTACTCTCCTGTGAAATTATAAAATATGATTTCTTATGACAAATGACATTGTTATTATGAACTCTGAAGAATCCCCTGCCCTCCCTCTTCAGAAGATCAAAGTGAGAGATGGGGTAGAAATTTTCTGAGGATTTATTAGTTTGTATGGACTTCACATTATACCATCTCTCATAATGAGATGAAATATTTTATAACAGTGGTTTTGGGAAGAATTTTTATTTGGCAATCATGAAATGATTCTAATTTAAAACATTTACTTGGTTAATTGTTTTTAAAATATACTAAAGCCTGTGTTAAATCTTCTATGTTTCAAATTGCTTTTAAAAATTATTAACTAACCATGAATGCTGAGCAATGCTAAAACTTTATCAACAAAATTGCTAAAAATGTATAATTTTAGATATTGGATGTGTACTTCATGACTAAGTATTATAATTTAGAGTAACTGAATTAATTAGTAGCAGCATTTCTGTCTCTGTTGCTTAGAAGTATAAGCATTAATATTTCTGATAGATAAACGTCCTAATCCACATATTCTACTTCTGGGAGAGGAAATGCCTACCTCACAGCAGTGACTGATGATTAGAAAGTCTTTAAAGAATTAGTTCATTTATTTTTCATGTCTAAAGTCAGAAATGGTCAATAAGCTCTCCTTTCTTCTCTTATCATGGTAGTTGAGTAACATTGCTTCTTCTAAAAAAAAGTCTCTGTCCCAAAATATTCTTGCAGGTGATTCCATCGTTGATTTAGCCCCTCACTACCAAGAAAAATCAACTGAATCAGAGTCCCTACTAAAGAATAACTGATTAAGTACTCTAAGGACTATTTTAATCTCCAAATTGTGCCACCTCTACTGTGTTGTGTAATTATGGCCTTTTCTTCACCCACCTAACCTGCAAGCCCCGTCATTTTAGTTTGGGGTAAACAACTCAGAAAGTCATTTTCTTTGATATTGTTAATATGATGTTATTTTATTCCATTTTTGACTGTTATTTGGAGCACAGCAATAAAGTTGTAGATCCAAGATTGAATGTAGACTCAAACTTGCTTAGATCCAATGTAGGTTTTTTAAACTGCCCATACACGTATCAGTATAAAAATATTTTAATACTTTAGACACCCTAAAGGGCTTCTATTTTTTTGTCGTTTCTCTCTCTCTCTCTCTCTCTCTCTCTCTCTGTGTGTGTGTGTGTGTGTGTGTGTGTGTGTGTGTGTGTGTGTGTGTGTTTAGGAATTCCAGATTAACATAAGTAACTTTTTGTGCAAAAATGAAAATCTATTTCAGTGTAATTTAGGTAGGTATCTTAGCTTTTCCTGCATGGCTGTAGGTGTTAAAAACCATTGTCTCATTTACTTAAATTTTAGCTTATTTTAAACATTGGTCTTTATTCAATCATTATAAATGTTGTGCTTATGCTTGGAAAACAGGCAACTGGCTTCCTAATGATGGCTTTCATATTTTTATAGCTTTGTTTCTGTCATAAGTGAATTCAGGAATACTTATAACACCAGAACATCACTGGAAACTCTATCTTCGTGTGTGTGGCCAAAACAACAATATGTCATGAACTGTTATAATTCTGCAGTTTTCACATTCACATCTTTGAAAACCCTAAATAATAGTTCCAATTACTTTTGAAGATAAGAAACTTACAGTCTCATTTAAGCTATGTATTCTCTTATATTTTAGTATTAACAACCTCTTGAGTAATTATTACATCTCTAATATATCTCTGTGCAACTGAATTTTAAAAGAAAACTCTAGGTCACAATTTTAATATTGTAATTCTGAGGCCCCAGTTTTTTCATGTATATAACAAGAGGTTTGACTAATACCAAATTCTTTCCAATTCTGGAATTCTATGATTCTATAATTAATTTCATTTCTGTATTAGGAAATATAGTAAAATATTTCTATAAGCACCTAGGTAAGATTATATGATGGGATTTATTTCTCTTCATTGAATCTCTTGATTCTTATGTTAAGAATTTGTTTGAAATTATATACTATAAGATTAAAAGCAGTTTAAGCTAATGAATCACTTTAGTCTGACCATTCTCTGTTGCTCGAGTCATAAGAACTTCAATCTCTAAATCTGCCACTCACATCCCAGTCTTTGCCACCCCTACCCCACCCCAGCCTGAAGCCAGGTGAGTCCAATCCATTCAAGAATAAACATTTTTCAAGTCAAGTTTTCTTTTTTACTTCTACACATTATTTCCAGAATAATAGCACCTATTGATATCAAGCTACAAATAATGATTTGGTTATCAATTTAAAATCATAAATAACTCTAACAACCTCAGGACAGAATTCTGCTGTTCTTAAGGACAAATGGTTATGTATGCAGAGTTGTGTAATTTCAAGGTATAGAAAGTTTATGATTGCTGTAGGATACTGGAATGGGCACCATATTTAATTAGGATATTTGGACTCTCATATAGGTTTGACTTAGTGTGTTTTCATTATCACTCCATTAGGGGAGCCTTTTCAGATATGGTTTTCCTAATAACCCCCCGATGAAATAGTAATGCCATCTATTTAGGATATATATATATACACACACACATACATACGCACACATATTTACATACGTGTACACACATCCATGCATATATATATATAATATTATATATACGCATTTTACTTAAAAAGAGGAATATTTTCTACTCTCTAATTCCAAATTTCACCTCCTTTGAGAATACATCGCTTAAATACATAACTGTTTTCTCATCTGTAAAATAAGGCAGGTGAATTAAATAATGTCTAATATCCCTTAAATGGCCTGAAAATTTTAGATTGATTACTTTTAAGTAAAGGTGGCCAGTTTGGTTTCATACATGTATATATATGTGCATATGTAAGTGTGTTGTGTGTGTGTGTGTGTGTGTATAAAGTAAAACTGGGCCTTAGCCAGTTTTACAAAATTTTGACTAAATTAGTTGATTTGATATTCTGGAGATAGTTTTAGCTGCTGGTCAAGAGATTATCCTTTTTCAGAATCTTTCTGTAGACATTTCCTTTTTAAGCTTCTTCTAGGGAATCTTATTTGATTCCCACAACATGCCTGTGCAGTAGGCATGTCCAGTACTATTTCACAGGTATGCGAAGAAAGCTGATAATCATGCATGGCTATTATGAGGCAGAAGGTGGGACCTTCTGTCCTTTGCTATCAATGAGCTATTTCTATTCCACAAATAATTATATACATGTTTCTAAAAGGATTAATGCAGAAGACTTTACCCGTTACAATTTCACATCTGGGAGCCTAAATTACTATTTTTAATTTGATTGAGAATTTCATGCCCACTTCCTTTATCTTGCCATCTTCTTGGAGTTAGAGGACTATAAAACTACCCAAGAAAGTGACAAAATTGAACATGAAATATTTACCAAGAAATTATAACATTTTGTGAGAAATGAATATATGTAAGCTTTGTGTGGCAGGTAGAACTTTGTTCCTAATCTTTACCCAAAACAAACCATAAGTAATACTGTCAGGTAAATAAGAAATCAAAATTATAACTTTTCATCTCTTAGTTTACTTTTCATTGGTTTTTATTCAAGGCTGCCTTTACTGGATTATTTTAATTCTATTTAGAATAAGATATTTTGGAAGTGAGTTTTTTAAATTTAATACAACCCTTAAATTTTAAACATATTACAGTACTGCAATTTTTAGGTAAAAAACGTAAAAGCTGGCTCTTAAATATTTCTTTTCATGTTCAATGGTCACTGTGTCTTGGCATGGTATCAGAAATATTTGCTGCAAATAGCTTTGGCCTTCCAAAGGTATTTACCTGAGTAAATACCTGGGTAATATGTGCTTATTACCTGGGCAATAAGCACATAAAATACTCTGCAGTTGCTTATTTCCAGGAAATGATTATAGCATAAGATAATGAGCTCTGTTACAAAACGTCATTAGCATGGTGCAGATCATGTATGATGTTTTGAAATGTTGAACTATTCACCACTCAAATTGATATCAACATTCACTTACCCAGTATACTATAATTGTCTTTATGACTTGTAGCAAAATGAGTTAAAAACCCCCTGGAAAAGTGTAAGATATGGAGAGAGAGATGGAAGGCCTTAAGTAATTATAGAAAAATAGAAAAGACCTAGCAGGTAAATCCCATTATGCAAGGTAAACATAACAATATTAATAGTAATTTGGGACTTGTAAGAAGCCTGAAGGAAAGAAACTACAACCACGACCATAGAGGTTTTCTGTGGTTCAACATTTTATATAAATACAGTCAGAGTGATTTGTGTGGCTGGTGTAAATGTCAAAGAAAACTAGCTTTTTAGCCACAGCAAGAAATAAGGAAAACAGGCCTTCTAGAAAAACTAAAAGTATCTTAATGGAGAGCTCTGAAATGGAAAGTTCTATTATTGTCACCATGGTTAAGTAGAAAAATCAGAATTATTATTACTATTTTCAATTTTAAAATCATAAGATTTCTGGGTTGGAAGAAACCTAAACATTTTTTTGATTCAGCTCCCTACTTGATATGTTAAAGGCTTCCTTGATATTTCTGCCACCTGTTTCTACAGCCGCCATAGAATTCTGCTTGATTAGTTACTTTCCAGAAGAGACCATCCACCAGAAATTTCTTTCTCTCTCTCTTTTTATCTATATCATTTTGATGCAAAAGAAAACACAAAAAACACATAAAAATATAGACCTTAACGAGTGTATGAGTTTCTTATGCTACATTGACAAATGACCATAACTTGATGGCTTTAAGTGACACATATTTATTCTCTTACAGTTCTGGATGTCAAACGTCGATCAGTTTCACTAGGTGTAAGACAATGTATGGACAGGTTTTCACTCCCTCTGGAGACTCTAGGGAAGAATCCGTTTCCATGACCTTTTCCAGCTCCTGGGCCTGAATTCCTTGGCGCTGGGCACCCTCCTCCGTCTTTAAAGCCAGGAGTAGCATTTTGCCTCAGTGGTAACATTGCCTTCTTCTTCCTTTGCTTCCAAGGACACTTGCTTTCATTGAGGGCCCACCTGAATAATCTAGGATAATCTCCCATATCAGGGTCCTTAACTTAATCACATCTACAAAGTTCATTTTGCCATAGCAGGTAACAGTCACAGATACTAGAGATTAGGACCTGAATATCTTCAGGGCCATTTTTCAGCCTACCATGATAAGTACATAAGCAAGGTCAAGAATAAAACTTGTAACGTAACCCCTGAAAGCCCTTCAAGTGTCTTGTTCCTATCTCAGCCCCTTCCCTTCCCACAAAAGTAATCACTATCCTATCCTGAGTTTTATAGTCATCACTTCCTTTTATTTTGTTATAGTTTTTTTTTAAATAAATGTGTATACTTAGTTACTACAATTTAGTCTTGCTCATTTACCCATAAAAATTTATGGATGAATTTTTAAGTCTGTACTCCAAAGTTCCTCCTTCATTTTATTTTCCCTACAATTTATTAGTTGAAGATGCCAGGGCATTTGATGTACATGGTTTTCCAGCGTCTGGATTTTGAAGATTGCATAGTCTTGGAGAAGTTCATCATGTTTTTTCTGCCCTTTGCATTTTGTGCAAATTGGCTACTGGATCCGGAGACTTAATCAGACTCAGGTTCTATCCCTATGGCACCTATAAGTGATGTATTGTTCATTGCAAGATACATAATGTTTGTTTCTGTCTCTTTTTGTGATGTTAGCAACTGTTGACGTTCATTACCTAAATGTATTGATCACTGGGGGCTGAAAAACAGTGATTTGTAATTTTGTTGTTTTTCTTCTCTTTTCATTCAGTAGGTGGGATATGTATAAAGTAATGCTTTCTCTTATCTCTTATTTGGTTACCAGTGTTACAATTTATTTAGGAAAAGTAGTATAAATGCTTGATTATTTATCTTTATTTAGCAGCTTTCAGAGTAAATAATTTGTGTCCTACTGAAAAAAAATTATAAACACATGTATTCAAACATATTTAATGGATTTCAATCAGTTGCAATTATAATCCTTTTTGAAGCCCAAATTGTCCCATTTTTTTCAGTGGGAACCTCTTCTGGTTGGCTTCTGAAATCTTTTTGAATACCTAGTAGTTCTAGATAATATCCTTTCTATTTGGTGTGACAAAATATTCCATGTTTATTTTAAATATTTTCTGGCTGAAGCCTAGAATCAGATTACGACCTGGGCACTCAAGGTGCCTTACAGGGTTGGCCATTCTTCCTAGGCCAACATCATCTGCCCACATAAGTACGGAGCTGGGGATGCAGACACACATAGACCTCGTTGTGTATTTGTCTGTGTGTGTGTGTGTGTGTGTGTGAATTTATGCATATTTTGGGAATACCCTGTCACCTAGTTTTTCTGTAAATGTCCCTGAGTTTTTAGTTTTGTCATGTAGTTGCTCTGTTTGTTGTTGTTGTTGTTGTTGTTGTTGTTGTTGTTGATGTGATCATTTGGAGAGGTTAAAAAAATTCTACCATCTCTGTTAACTTAGAGTCCATTTGACATGGCAATCAACCAGTGTTCCTCAGTACCCTAGCCAATTGCTACCCGAAGAACCACTCTGTTAGGTGGCATATATATGGCATATGGAAATTTAAAGATACAAAGTATCTTTTAGAAAATAGACCTTTTTCCACTTCTCTATTCTTTCCATGACATTCTGTTTCATTCATTCAATGATTGGATAGAGTCCCATTCACCCTTTCCTTACTACCCATCTTTATGTAGGCAGTTCACAAACATCAAAGAAAATCAAGTCCTGCGTTTCACAGAAAAGTTTACACTGACTGTTGGTTTACTAACGTACTATATACTATATACTAGGCTATATACTATATACTATATACTAGGCTCGACTCTGAATATACTGTGCCTGTATCTAATATTCAATTCCATACTCAAAATGAGATTTGGCACTCTTGAGAAAGTATTGCCAAGAATGGTCTAAAAGTCCAGAAGAAAGTTCCCAAGCAGGACTTAGGTATTTTGGAGTAGCTATGTCTGTGCACACAATGATTAATGTTTTCTTCTTCTTCTTTTTTTTTTTTTTGAGACGGAGTCTGACTCTGTCGCCCAGGCTGGAGTGCAGTGGCGCGATCTCAGCTCACTGCCATCTCCGCCTCCCGGGTTCATGTCTCAGCCTCCCGAGTAGCTGGGACTGCAGGCGCCCACCACTACGCCCGGCTAATTTTTTCTATTTTTAGTAGAGACGGGGTTTCACGGTGTTAGCCAGGATGGTCTCGATCTCCTGACCTCGTGATCCGCCTGCCTCGGCCTCCCAAAGTGCTTGGATTACAGGCGTGAGCCACCGCACCTGGCCCACAATGATTAATATTTTCTAACATAGAGAAGGTCAGTATTTTATTCAAGAGAAGATATAAAAATAAAATCTTCTTTTTCAGTGGCTCTGTCTTATTAAATTTGCAGCTGCAAGGATGATGATATTTAGCTATCTTCCCAAAGTGAGTGATCTGAACTAGACACATTTTTTTAGGATCTCTTTCACAGAGTAAAATATTGGAAGTTTTGATAAAGTTCTATTTTATTATTAGGTGTTAGACTTAATATGTAGGCAATAATATGTGTGTCATATACACTCTGGTTATCTTTTGAAATATTTATTCTTCTAGAATAGTATTTGCTTGTCTTATTGTCTAATTCAGTAGTAGTTCTTAATCCCGGCTTGGCAGTAGAACTACCCAGATTTTCAGCAATGCTGATGTCCTAGTTCTGGTCTCTTACTTCATAGATCTAGACTTGGGCCCAGTATCCAAGATTTTTAAGAGCTCGCCCATTGTTTTTAATATGTAGCCTAGTCCTGTCTAGTTAGTTCATAAACTTATGATATCCATTAAGTTTAGCTGGTTCCTATTAGCACAAATACTAGGACTATTTCCTTTAAAGCATAGTTGAAAAGAAACCAGCATGAACAATGAAAACAAAATAAATTACATACATTAATGCCAGTTCCATTGAGCCTGGTGTCAACGTGTAAATTTAACCAAAAGAACAAAACAGAGATTAAAACCACAGATCCAGAACTTGAACTAGGATCCCTAATGGAGATTAATATTTTCTTCAGCAGTCTGCCAGCTGAATCATTGTCTAATTAAATAGTTCAGATTTAGTGAGTTTGCATTTAAAGTATTAGCAGATCCGAGAATGGGTAAAGCTAAAATGAGTTAGAATCTTTTCTATAAATGGGAAGTTAAATTATCATAGTAATTTGATTAAATCATTTTTAAATCTCTCATGCTAAATCACAGCCTTGAAAGAATAGTTTGAAATCTTAATTGCTGTTTGTGAGCATATCTCTCTGCTATTTGTTCTTGCCTCATTTCCCATGACATCCTACAATATATCTCCTGCTGGGAAAGAGTAGTGGGAAAGGCAAGACTATGGGTAGGGCCGAGGTAACTGTGCAGCTGACTTCAAGCACTTAAAGATATGCCATGTAGAAAAAGGAAATTTATCTTGTGTTGTTCTAGTAATTAGAAACAGGACCAAATGATAGAATTTGGAGACAGATTTAGGAAAATTTAAAGAGGAAATTCATAATAATTAGTTTTGCCTCTTATCAAGGAGAATACTCTACATACCTTTCGTATGACTGGCAATGTCTTCATTAAGAATGTTGTAAAGAAGACAGCTGATGAAGATAGGAGTTTGAATAGGATGTGTTTAGAGGACAATTCATCCCATTTTTTAAGGGAATGCACATTTAGTGTTCTACATTCTAGCAGCATTATTGATTTGAAGAATCCTGAATTTAAACCTCAGTCTGACACATATTACCAGTGCCACGTGTCTTCTAGGGTTTGGGGAGGTAAAATGAGGCCATGTTCACCTGAAATAGGTGCTTAATAAATGGTAAATATTATTTTTATTCTGGTGTGTTTTTGGTCTAGTTGGAAAATAGTTATTTCGTTTGTTTTGTCACTGCAGAGTGTAATTCCCATTTTCTCCTTCCATCTATTACTCTGTTTTCATGTAGAGAGCTAATTATTAGACCCAGGATAAGTTGGGAAAATCCAACTCATCTCTGTTCCCTTATGCACAAGGTCCATATTGCAGTCTTTTGTGTATCTAGAGACTCACCATAGTGTTTCCCCATACCTCCCATTTTTCCTTCAGGTAGCATTTAAGTGCAAAAATAGAGAGAAAGAATATCAGATCATGTTGCCATCATCTCTATGAATGTTTTTCTGTCCCTAACATTACCAACCCCTAGACAACTTTAGAAATTATGTGTGTTTGTTTCTAAGAGACAGCACCATAGGAGGTGGATGAGATTGCCATGCTGAGAGGAACCAGACTGGAGAGAAGCTGGGTAGAAACAATCCACAGGGAAAGGCCAGGCGTATGTTGGGGAGTGACTTGAGTCCCGCTCCAGGGCACCACTATCAATGCTATTTCCCACTTGGAAAAATTCCTTCTTTTTGCTCTGCCAGGCAGAAATTGAGTCTTGAGCAGTAAATACTTATAAGCAACTTTATTCCAGATTATTCGAAACTTTTTTAAAGAGGTGTCATTAAACTACCTAATGTAAATAGTGGTCAGTTCACCAGTGATATGGTGGAATGATTCAAAATGACAATGTAAATGAAAAAAACACTAAACAAAATATGAATAAATTTTTAAGACATGCTACTGGTTATCTATCTTTTAATTAGTTTGCCATATTTCATTTTTATTATATATTTAGCCACTTGATTTTAAATTACATTCCCTCTCTCTTTTTGTTCATGTGATCTGTGTTTGAATTGTATGAAAGATTAGGCTAACTACATATATCTTAGAGCTCAGCATTCTCAGAGAACTAGAATTATTAAACATGAAGAATCCCCCAAAGACTCCATTATGTGTAATTAACAGATAAACTGTCATCAGAATCAATAAAACGTGCTAAATGATTCAAACTTGTATATAATTAAGTGTCTGCTTTAGAGCTGGAGCTGTAACTTTTATTTTTTCCCCACATCTCACATTTCTCACAAGAATAATTTGGCAACCTTGTTAACCCTTTCTTTGCTTGATTGAATTAGATTTTCAAATTATTCATTTAAGGACAAAGTTCACCTTTACAAATGTGAAAAATATTTCAGAACTCAGTGATCTGAAGACACCATTTGTTTTTCATCAGGGAAGTAGACTCCGTAAGGATGCTTTACTCAACTGATACTAGAACATTAAACATCCTAAAAGGATAAATAATTTATTGTGATTTCTGTATAGTGCTAGATTCAATGTAGTCACATGGAGTTCTTAGGATCTTAGTCATCAATTTTTTCCCCTCTTTGGGAAATATTGGCTTTTCCGGGCAAGATCAGAATTTTAAACAACCTTCCCCCACACAGCACTAAGATAATACTTTCAATAGATGGCCTTCCGTGGTTGTTTGTTGAGTGAATGAATATATACCTGGATGAGACAATGAATAAAATAGTCAAGACTGTAATCTGTTAAAAGAAAGCCTTCTCTTGCTCAGCCTGAGAAAGAAAAATACACATTTTAAATCATAGATCTTTTCTAATAATTCCCATCTTCTAAGCTAGTATTCGAAATTATGTAGGGAAATTTGGAAAGAAATAGAGATTGTAGAAATGCAAGACTCCGAACAAATCATAGGTTCAAGCTTAGAGAAGTTCAAAAATAATTAAATTAATAACTAATTTTATAACTCTAGTCTACATAGGTTTGCTGTTATTATTATAATTACTCATATCTTTTGCTTCATTGCACAGACTCCATGCACATAGAAGATGTTGAAGCCGTTCAGAAGCTTCAGGATGTCTTACATGAGGCGCTGCAGGATTATGAAGCTGGCCAGCACATGGAAGACCCTCGTCGAGCTGGCAAGATGCTGATGACACTGCCACTCCTGAGGCAGACCTCTACCAAGGCCGTGCAGCATTTCTACAACATCAAACTAGAAGGCAAAGTCCCCATGCACAAACTTTTTTTGGAAATGTTGGAGGCCAAGGTCTGACTAAAAGCTCCCTGGGCCTTCCCATCCTTCATGTTGAAAAAGGGAAAATAAACCCAAGAGTGATGTCGAAGAAACTTAGAGTTTAGTTAACAACATCAAAAATCAACAGACTGCACTGATAATTTAGCAGCAAGACTATGAAGCAGCTTTCAGATTCCTCCATAGGTTCCTGATGAGTTTCTTTCTGTTTTCTCCATCATCTTCTTTCCTCTTTCTTCCCACATTTCTCTTCCTCTTTATTTTTTCTCCTTTTCTTCTTTCACCTCCCTTATTTCTTTGCTTCTTTCATTCCTAGTTCCCATTCTCCTTTATTTTCTTCCCGTCTGCCTGCCTTCTTTCTTTTCTTTGACTACTCTCGTTCCTCTCTTTTCTCATCCTTCCCGTTTTTTCTAAATTTGAAATAGCTTTAGTTTAAAAAAAAAAAGAAAAATCCTCCCTTCCTCTTTTCCTTTCCCTTTCTTTCCTTTTTCCCTTTCGTTTTTCCTTTCCTTTCCTTTCCTCTTGACCTTCTTTCCATCTTTCTTTTTCTTCCTTCTGCTGCTGAACTTTTAAAAGAGGTCTCTAACTGAAGAGAGATGGAAGCCAGCCCTGCCAAAGGATGGAGATCCATAATATGGATGCCAGTGAACTTATTGTGAACCATACCGTCCCCAATGACTAAGGAATCAAAGAGAGAGAACCAACGTTCCTAAAAGTACAGTGCAACATATACGAATTGACTGAGTGCAGTATTAGATTTCATGGGAGCAGCCTCTAATTAGACAACTTAAGCAACGTTGCATCGGCTGCTTCTTATCATTGCTTTTCCATCTAGATCAGTTACAGCCATTTGATTCCTTAATTGTTTTTTCAAGTCTTCCAGGTATTTGTTAGTTTAGCTACTATGTAACTTTTTCAGGGAATAGTTTAAGCTTTATTCATTCATGCAATACTAAAGAGAAATAAGAATACTGCAATTTTGTGCTGGCTTTGAACAATTACGAACAATAATGAAGGACAAATGAATCCTGAAGGAAGATTTTTAAAAATGTTTTGTTTCTTCTTACAAATGGAGATTTTTTTGTACCAGCTTTACCACTTTTCAGCCATTTATTAATATGGGAATTTAACTTACTCAAGCAATAGTTGAAGGGAAGGTGCATATTATCACGGATGCAATTTATGTTGTGTGCCAGTCTGGTCCCAAACATCAATTTCTTAACATGAGCTCCAGTTTACCTAAATGTTCACTGACACAAAGGATGAGATTACACCTACAGTGACTCTGAGTAGTCACATATATAAGCACTGCACATGAGATATAGATCCGTAGAATTATCAGGAGTGCACCTCTCTACTTGGGAGGTACAATTGCCATATGATTTCTAGCTGCCATGGTGGTTAGGAATGTGATACTGCCTGTTTGCAAAGTTACAGACCTTGTCTCAGAAGGAGCTGTGAGCCAGTATTCATTTAATAGGCAATAAGGCAAATGCCAGAATTAAAAAAAAAAATCATCAAAGACAGAAAATGCCTGACCAAATTCTAAAACGTAATCCATATAAGTTTATTCATTTAGGAATGTTCGTTTAAATTAATCTGCAGTTTTTACCAAGAGCTAAGCCAATATATGTGCTTTTCAACCAGTATTGTCACAGCATGAAAGTCAAGTCAGGTTCCAGACTGTTAAGAGGTGTAATCTAATGAAGAAATCAATTAGATGCCCCGAAATCTACAGTCGCTGAATAACCAATAAACAGTAACCTCCATCAAATGCTATACCAATGGACCAGTGTTAGTAGCTGCTCCCTGTACTATGTGAACAGTCTTATTCTATGTACACAGATGTAATTAAAATTGTAATCCTAACAAACAAAAGAAATGTAGTTCAGCTTTTCAATGTTTCATGTTTGCTGTGCTTTTCTGAATTTTATGTTGCATTCAAAGACTGTTGTCTTGTTCTTGTGGTGTTTGGATTCTTGTGGTGTGTGCTTTTAGACACAGGGTAGAATTAGAGACAATATTGGATGTACAATTCCTCAGGAGACTACAGTAGTATATTCTATTCCTTACCAGTAATAAGGTTCTTCCTAATAATAATTAAGAGATTGAAACTCCAAACAAGTATTCATTATGAACAGATACACATCAAAATCATAATAATATTTTCAAAACAAGGAATAATTTCTCTAATGGTTTATTATAGAATACCAATGTATAGCTTAGAAATAAAACTTTGAATATTTCAAGAATATAGATAAGTCTAATTTTTAAATGCTGTATATATGGCTTTCACTCAATCATCTCTCAGATGTTGTTATTAACTCGCTCTGTGTTGTTGCAAAACTTTTTGGTGCAGATTCGTTTCCAAAACTATTGCTACTTTGTGTGCTTTAAACAAAATACCTTGGGTTGATGAAACATCAGCCCAGTGCTAGGAATACTGTGTATCTATCATTAGCTATATGGGACTATATTGTAGATTGTGGTTTCTCAGTAGAGAAGTGACTGTAGTGTGATTCTAGATAAATCATCATTAGCAATTCATTCAGATGGTCAATAACTTGAAATTTATAGCTGTGATAGGAGTTCAGAAATTGGCACATCCCTTTAAAAATAACAACAGAAAATACAACTCCTGGGAAAAAAGGTGCTGATTCTATAAGATTATTTATATATGTAAGTGTTTAAAAAGATTATTTTCCAGAAAGTTTGTGCAGGGTTTAAGTTGCTACTATTCAACTACACTATATATAAATAAAATATATACAATATATACATTGTTTTCACTGTATCACATTAAAGTACTTGGGCTTCAGAATTAAGAGCCAACCAACTGAAAACCTGAGATGGAGATATGTTCAAAGAACGAGATACAATTTTTTAGTTTTCAGTTTAAGTAACTCTCAGCATTACAAAAGAGTAAGTATCTCACAAATAGGAAATAAAACTAAAACGTAGATTTAAAAAGAACTGCACGGGCTTTAGGGTAAATGCTCATCTTAAACCTCACTAGAGGGAAGTCTTCTCAAGTTTCAAGCAAGACCATTTACTTAATGTGAAGTTTTGGAAAGTTATAAAGGTGTATGTTTTAGCCATATGATTTTAATTTTAATTTTGCTTCTTTTAGGTTCGTTCTTATTTAAAGCAATATGATTGTGTGACTCCTTGTAGTTACACTTGTGTTTCAATCAGATCAGATTGTTGTATTTATTCCACTATTTTGCATTTAAATGATAACATAAAAGATATAAAAAATTTAAAACTGCTATTTTTCTTATAGAAGAGAAAATGGGTGTTGGTGATTGTATTTTAATTATTTAAGCGTCTCTGTTTACCTGCCTAGGAAAACATTTTATGGCAGTCTTATGTGCAAAGATCATAAAAGGACAAAAAATTTAAACTGCTTATAATAATCCAGGAGTTGCATTATAGCCAGTAGTAAAAATAATAATAATAATAATAAAACCATGTCTATAGCTGTAGATGGGCTTCACATCTGTAAAGCAATCAATTGTATATTTTTGTGATGTGTACCATACTGTGTGCTCCAGCAAATGTCCATTTGTGTAAATGTATTTATTTTATATTGTATATATTGTTAAATGCAAAAAGGAGATATGATTCTGTAACTCCAATCAGTTCAGATGTGTAACTCAAATTATTATGCCTTTCAGGATGATGGTAGAGCAATATTAAACAAGCTTCCACTTTTGACTGCTCTTTTGTATTGTGTTTCTTTTTTTTCCCCCGCTAAAGAACCAAATTGATAAACACTGCCCTTTGTTGCTTCCATTCAAAGAGTATCTCTGAGTACCTGTTCCCTAAAAATAAAGTCGGAGTTTAAATAAGTGCTATATAAAGGCTTGTCAGAATGAATTCTTAGGGTGCCAAGAGACATTTTGCATATTTAAGAGTATGCAAAGTGTCTCATGGCACATTAGAATTCATTCTGACAAGCCTTTATATAGCTCTTATTTAATCTTAAAGCATCTCCACATCATCCTGCATTACTCAAAATCATCGCCTCTATGTCACTGTCATAACAGAAAACTCTCCCCCTATTTTAAGATCATATTAAAACCTGCTAGAGATACCCATTATTTCCCTCTATCAACAATTAAATCATGCGCTTGCTCCGAGCTCTTTGGCAAGCTGCAGGCTGTGTGGAGCAGCAGTAGAGCTGCTGACCAGATTTCCTGAATGAGAAGTCAACAAGCAGAGCTTAGAGATCCGTGTGAATTAGGAGGGGGAGCTGTCTTCGAATTCAAGAGGGTTAAACAGCACTGCTGACAGCAAATGGCCTCCTCTTGCCTTTTGCACTCAGAGAGGTTACAGCCCTTGCTGCTCAGGGTCAAGTTGTAGCTTCCACTGGACCCTCCTGGAGCCATCACCGAAGTGCTAATATGTGCTTTCTTGGCTTCTCTGCCTATCTTGAGGGTGTTTTGTCATTGTGTTTGCCCACTGTATCTCTCACCTTTCAGAGGTGGTCGGTTCTCTAGAGAAGCAAGCTGATGACACAAAGGCCACTAAACTGAATTGGTTTTAGGGGCGCGAGATTACCTAACTGACTAAGATGCACTACCGAACAAGATAGCTTAGTATTGTCTTTTTTATATTTTAATGTCCTTTGAGTGGCAACAGTTCAACATAAAATCTGACATGTTTTACTTTTGATATTTTTTAAGTGCTTGGATGGGACTGAAACAATGCAAGATACAAACCTAAAAGGAAAAATCATGTCTGTAATCTTCTAAAGAGGTCCTCATTGTAAAATATGTTAGGCATAAACACACACACACACACACACACACACACACACACACACACACACACACACACTTTAAAGCATTCCTGTTAGAACTGTCTTGCTGTTTTTATAACTTAAAATTCTTACAGGACAACTTTTCTGGTACTGACATATTTATCATGGTTGCCATAGGTGTAAAAGAAAATGAAGTAGGATTTTGACATTTCAGCATGTTGTGTTTCTCAATACATAAACAACAAGTACCTCTGACAAATGCATTATTTTTTTAAGGGATCGCTTTTATTTTCACCAGTTGTTTATAAGTGGTTTATTTTTAAGCCAGTGGTCCCCAAATTTGTCTGCATATTGAAATCACCTGGGGAGTGTCACAATTCCTGATCCTCATGTTCCACCCACAGAGATTGTGGTTTCATTGATCCCAGATGTGTCCTGGGTTTTGGAATGCTTACAAAAGATCTCCAGGTGATTCCAACATGAAGACAAGATGGAGAAACACTTGCTTAAAATTTTTATACTTTTCTCAAATAAACCAAAAATAATGAACTTTTTAATATTGGTTCTAAATTTTTATTAGGGTTTCTTTTTAATAACAAGACGAAAGTACTTAACCTTTTGTTTCCTTACCAAACCAATGAAATGCACTTTGTTTTGACCTCCACAAAACATATGAAAAATACATTTTATTTGATGACTGCCAAGCCACATCTTCCTGTTATATCTCCATATAAAGATGGAGATGGATAGCTACTCAAAAACTTGTTTGCAGAATATCTCACAACTTCCCCCCACCCCCCACCGCTTTTTAAATCCTACTCATTTGGCCCATTAATGTGCTTTAGAATTAATTTAGGTGGGATCCAAAAAACCTATCTTTCCCTATTGACAAACAAAAGAGCAACAAAGTTAGAAAATTTTCATTTCTTGGAAGGACTTCTCTTACCTATATTTTTCAAGTTGTTGATTTAGGTGAGAGGTAGGAACGAGATAGAACGCTTCATCCTTGGGCCTCTGCAAAAAACTTTAGGTGCACTTTGCTTATTATAAAATTTAATTTGTGATTAACTTGTGAAAGAAAAGAGAGCTGTGCTTAAGGCTTTTGTTTCATCCACAATGGTTTACATCCTGAATGGATAGCACCATAGACTAATAGATGAGAAAGTGTTGAAGTCAGTGCATCTGGCCTTTCGAATCTCTAAATCTAGCTTCTCATGCCCCCTGGTAGTGTGGAAAAAAACAAAATGAAACAAGTAGCAGTAGATGGATTGTGTACTGCATCTTATTGTGAAACAAATAGAAAAGAAAGGAATTTCAAAATATAATCCCGCTTTCCCAGGAGTATTTGTCTTGTTCTTCATGAAGTTAAAGGTCTGAAATAATGTGACCATCAGGGGCTCAATGTTGCATGTCCATGCCAGTTGGTCCAAGGGCTTGTTATGATGGTAATGACCTACTGAAACGTGAGCTTTGATTGCACAATACAATCGCTACCAGCTCACCCGCTGGGAGAAATATTTTATTATTGTCAAATATCCTCCATAGAGATTTGTTTTGCCTGTTTCTGTTTAAATTAAATTCAAAGCAGAACTGCATTACTATTGCTCTGGAGTATATTTCAGATAAACAACTAGTCTCAAAATTTAGGATTCCTGGCTAGTTCAAATTTGTTTATTAGCAGAAAAATTACAATAGGTGACACCATAGCTGCAGGAATATTATGATTGCAGCAACACAAGAGATTTACATACTGAGTCTGTGGCCTAAAAGCAAGAACTCCCTTTTTCATTACAGATACCAGCCAGATTAATAATTAACCATTTCATCTATTGTACAATCTTAAAAAAGTACCAATATAATCATGTATTGCCATAACATGTCACAGAATTTCAAACATGAGAAACTTTGCTCCAAGTAAGAAGTGTTTTTTTGATTTAAGATCATAAGCCAAAAGTGTATATCTGTGTACATTAAAAAAAGAAACAAAGTAGACATAGCAGAGCCCATGAATGAAAATGCCCTTTAAGCATAATATATATTTAACAGTATTATTTTTTAAAAGCACTGAAAAGAGGCTGGGCACAGTGGCCCATGCCTGTAATCCTGGCACTTTGGGAGGCAGAGGTGGGAGGATTGCTTGACCCCAGAAGTTTAAGACTAGCCTGGGCAGCATAGTGAGACCCCATCCCCTAAGAAACGAAATTTAAAAACAAAAGAATTGAAAACAATGTCTTAGGGTATACGGGATTATTTGGATAATTTTGCCAGAAGTCCTATATCACAACTTTGATGAACGATTCTGAAACAGTGAAGCTTTAGACTACAAATTTTGTTACATGCAATCAAACGAGAAATGGACTTTACTGTGAGAAAAAAAAAGTGTTTAGCATTGTGAAAATAATAGCAGTCTGTGTGTTTCGCAATGTGGTGAACTTTGGAGCGCTGATTTTAGGTAATGCAAACAAACTTTTGGGAGTGGTCGCTAAAAGGGCCTAACAGGAAAACATTTCAGACTAGCGGGAGCATTAAATCACACTATTCACACTCCAATTCAATCTGCCATTCTCAGTCAAATTTCACAGTTTTATGGGGAAGTGAAGAACTGTCTGCTATTTTAAAAAGCACATAGAAAGCTAAAGTCATAAGAGCAATTTCCAAAGTGAAGTCTATAGCCATACAAGTGTTAACTTTTTCCCTTAAAATATGGGATTTTATATCATTACGAATGAAGAATACTAACAATTAATATTAAACACTATTTTGCAGGTATTTTTGTAATAATCTCTCAGAGATTCTTTATATCCACTAGACTTTTATTTTGCCTGGGTCTTCCTTTTGAAATAAAAATGAATTGGCCATCCCTAATGTACCCAACTTGTTCAGGCTTATAAATCAAAAGAAGATTTGTAGCCTATATTTTTAACTGTACATATAGAAAAAAAGCCACTTTCTCCTCAGAAATAAGTAAGTAGTTCAGAGTAATTCCTGTGCTGGTTATTAAGTAAATAGATGTTTAATATGAGTATGGTTTTACACACAAGGAATTATTTGACACAAGACTTACTTGTTTGGGTTTAATAAGATTTGGTGGTGCTCAAATATACTGCGGAAAGTGATGAGAAACAGTACGCCATACTGGTTACATGCATAAACTGAGTTTTTAATGTATAGGGTCAAAGCCAACTCTGCCACTAACCAGCTATGTGATGTTATTCCTAGTTAAGTATATTCTGCTTAGATAAATGGGGATAAATATACTATCGAAGGGTTGTTATTAGGATTAAATTAGATAATTTAGGGAAATACTTTGTTTCATTTTTAAAAGTTCAATATGTTGAAAATGTAATTTCTTTCTTCCTCTTTATGTCTTTTCCAAGAGAGGCTAGATGATACTCCAGGATAATGTAATTTAAACTGGGAGAAAAGCCTTTAGGGCAGGGGGAAAATGCAGGTGTTTGGGATGCAGATGCATAGGAGGCTGCTTTGGGGAGCTTCTCTTGAGTGGGAATTAAAGTAGTATAGAATCAGGGTTGACCTGATGCACAATGCAGGTCCAGCCAGAAACCAATCGTGGGCCTAACTGTGTGCTGGACACTATGCTGACTTCTTTAAATACATTATACAATTTAATATTCCCAATTTCTTTATGAGGGAAATAACATTAATATCTTCATTTTATAGATGAAGAAAAGGAGTCTCAGAGAAGTTAAATAACTTGCTCAAGGACCAAATAATTAGTGCACGAGTCAGCTAAATTTGAATGCAGCTTGTCTAGTTCCTGAACCTAATATCTTAAAACACTAACCCTATGTTTAGCAGTTTCTTGAAACTGAATGATAGTACTTTTTTAAAAAATTTTGAATAGGTAGAATACAGAGTGAATTAATTCTGTTGCTTAGATCAAGAAATACTATCTCATTCCCTCATGTCTCTTTCATTCTGCAATGTCTCCTTGTGAGTCCTTGAAAAACATATAATGTTGGTTTGTGTAAGACTTTTAATATACAGAAATGGTGCTGTGTTGACTATCTTATTCTGTTTTTTATTTTTTACTCTACACTAGATTTTAAGACTTATCTGTGTTTTAGGAGGAAATCTGCCACATAGTAAGCCATTGAAGGCATATATCATATTTTATCTATTCCCCTTGTGATGAACAATAAGTTTGCTTTCAAAGCCTTAATACAATATGCAATGTTACAATGAACATCTTTGGATGCTTTTCCTTTTGGACCAATGTAATTGTTTTTCTGAAATATATGTCCAGGCGTGGGGTTACTAGGTCATTGACTATTTCTATATTTATTTTCAGTACAGAAATTATCCTACAGAATTAGATTAGTTTGAACTCCCACTAGTTGTATGTTTATTTCATTTCCCCTCAGCAGCATATACATTTTATGTGGTTATTAAACTTTTTCTAATCTCATTATTTTAAAAATACTGTATTTTTGGTTAGATTTATATTTCTCTGAGCTTCTTTTCTTGTTTTTTGTACCTACTCTGTCTCTCCTTTCTGTGAATTTTGTATTTATACACTTTGCTTTTTTTATATTGGGTTTTTTTTTGTTCATTTGCAGGAGTTCTTTGTATATTCTACATATTGATCCCTGTCACTTTCAGTTTTTGCAATGTCTTCTCCTAGTCTGTCATACATCTCATAACATTGACCTTTGCCTTTGTTGACTAGAAATTATTAACTTCAATAAAGTCAAATTCATCAGTTTCATCCTATGGCTTCAGAGTTTAAAATATATTCTTTCTTTTTTATGCAATTATTTTTATAATTTAAGTGTCACATTTTGGTCTCATTTAATCTAATTTGAATGTTTTTAATGTATATAAGATTCTATTTATATCCGAATCTCTTTTTTCCGCATTGATTTGTGATGTCACTTTGATATCATACAAAACTACCCTAGGTAAAGAAGTTTATTTTGTTTTTTTTTATTCTGTTCTTTGGACAATTTATATGTTACTGCCATAATACCATATTATTTTATTACCATAGTGTTATAATTCATCTAAATATCTGATAGAGTGTATCCTGCACCCATGCCCACAAAACATAAGACAACACACTTCGTCTTATGTTTCAAATTTCTAGTTACTTGGGAAATTTTATTCTTCTGCTTGAAATTCAAAATCTTATTTTGAATTCTAAAACTGATCCTTCTATAAATATTATTAGATTTTTTAATGTAGAAATTAATTTGGAGAAAATTAACATTTTTGTGATTCAAATTCAATGAATGTTTATCTCTCAATTTATTCTTGTATATTTAATTTCTTTAATAGAGATATTTTTAAATTGTATCACCATAAAGTCTTTCTTTAACCAATTCCTAGATACTTCATAAATTTGTAGCTTTTGCAAATTACAAGTTATTTTATATGTTAGTGTATTGTTTTGTTGTGTTTTTGAACAGAGAAATGCTATTTCATTTTGTATATTGATCTTGTACTTAGAAACCTTGTTGAATTTCCTTATAATCATTTGTTTATAGTCCTGGATTTTCTAAGTAAATAATCTATATTCCCTCTAATTCAGCTTGCAAACTGACCAGTTTACTTCTGAGGATATCTCTTTCTCCATATTATAAATCCATTTATCTTATTATAGGCAGTTAGAGCAATCAACTCATGCATTTATCATTTTGACTATAAGCCATCTTTCCCAAGTCCATAAATGTGTTAGATTCATTTTTTTATTCCATGTTACTGCAGCCAAAACTGTTACAAATGAGTTGCTAGAATGTAGCATAGATTGCCTTCCCCACCCCCTCCCCCACCTTCGATACCATTCTTTTTCAGCTCTCCATAGATGTGTCCCCCGCTGCCTTTGTCCCAAACCTACTTCCAGATATTTTAATTTTATGTTATGGCAGCAACTCAACTTCTGATTCTTCTATCAGTCAGTTTTCGCTGCATAACAACCACAAAATCTCAGTGAGTTATAAAAATAAAGCACTTAATTCTTTGAGGTGGCTGTGATGGCTAGACAGGGCTTGACTGAGTGTCTCTGCTTCACCCTGCAGGTCTGGATGGCTGAGGTCTTCTCCACTTATCTCTCTCTGGGGTCCAGACTGCTGAGGTGGCAGCTACTCAGAAGACAGTTTTATCATGATGACTGCAGAGGTACAAGAAAGCAAGTCTCAAGGCATAAATACATTTCAAGCCCATTGCTTGTCTCTTGTCTACCCACCTGCCATTGGCCAAAATCAGTCGTGTAGCCAAGTCCAAAGCAGTTTTGTGGGATGAACTACACATTTACATGGCAGATATACAGGAAAGTAAGTAAATAGAAACCATAATTCAATATATCACAATTGCTTTGATAATTTCTATTCAATTTCCATTTTTTAAATGAATGTGTTCAAAGCTATACATTTCCCCCTTTAGATACTGCTTTAGCAGTAGTCCACGAAATTTGATGTGCAGTGCTTTTGCTGGCATTTAGTTCTAAGGATTCCACAATATTTCTTATGATGTTCTCTTTAATTGAGGACTTTTTAGCAACTTGATGTATGTGTATATGTGTATATTCTCAGAGATGTATTTTAAAATATTTGTTATTAATGATGTAAAATTACATGTTGTTTATTTTCAGACAATGTAGCCTGTATGTGGTTGAGTCATGTAATTTTTTAAACATTTCCTTTGTGGTTGAGTGTCTACCCAATTTTTGAGAAAGTTCCACTTGACCTTAAAAAAACGTGAATGTTCTGAGTGGTAGGTGAAGTACCTACTTTTAACACATTGTTAATGTTATTTAAATATTTCCCAACTTCTTACTTTTTGTCCAGTTGCTATTAGTTTCTAAGAGAAATGTCTCAATCTCTAATTACAACTATTGATTTATTTCTGTCAGTTGATGTTTTGAGTATTTGGGGGTTGTGTTATCAACGGCATGTATGATCATTGTCATCGTGACGTTTTAATATATCATTGCCTTTAAGAGTACATAATATCCCCTTTAAAACATTTTTAAACATAGCAAAGTGCATAAAACATAGACGTTTGTTAATGAATTCTCATAAAGTTAACACTCATGACAGCATCATCCAAGTCAATAACTGAAATGTTGTAAGCTTCGAAAGCATATCTATTCCCCTTCCGCAAAACAAAGGTAATTGTGACCCATTTTTCCTTCTAAATACACATCCAAAACATCATAGTAGAAGTTTGTCTGCTTTTGACACCTCTATAATTTGAAATATACAGTGTATAATATTTTGAGACTGGCTTATTTAAATCAATATTACTTTTGAGAAATTCACCCATGCTCTGCTGTGCAGTCATTTGCTTATCTCCATTGCTGTATTCTACTGTTTGTTTTACCAAATGATGGAATTTGGTTTGTATAGAATTTTTGCTCTTACAAATAATGCTTCTGTGAATTTACTTGTTCACACATAGCACATGGCCAAAATGTACATGCATTTGTTAATATGTTCCTAAGAGTAGTATTGCTGTGTCATAAGGTCTATATAGCTTTCAACTTCAGCAGATAATCCTGAACTGTTTTCTGAAGTGGTTGTACCAATATACTTTTCTAACAAGAGTGTGGGAGAGTTTTTTAAAAGTTTGAACTTTATTGCATATTTTAAATTTTTAATTATTCTGATGACTGTGTAGTGGTATTTCATAAAACTGTTCATTTTCATTTTCCTGAGGACTAATAATATTGAACACTCTTTTATACATGTATTAGCCATTTGGATATCTTTTTTATGAAGTTTCTGTTTAAGTAAATAATTGCCCTTTCAAATTTCTGGTGGTCTGTACTTATTGATTTGTAGATGTTTTTAATTTATTCTGGGTATGATCCAGTTATAAGAAAATAACTTCTGTAACTGTCTTGAATTTTTACTCTCTTAATGGTCTCTTTTAATGAAGTTCTTAATTTTAACATGATCCAAGGTATCAATCCTTTTCTCTGTAGTTTGTGCTTTAATCCTGTTTGAGAAATACTTTCCTTCTTTGAGGTTAAAAATACTGTCAAGGCTGGGCAGTGGCTCCGCCTGTTATCCCAGCACTTTGGGAGGCCAAGGTGGGTGGATCACGAGGTCAGACGATTGAGACCCTCCTGGCCAACATGGTGAAACCCCACCTCTACTAAAAATACAAATTTAGCCAGATGTGGTGGCACATGCCCATAGTCCCAGCTATTCGGAAGGCTGAAGCAGGGGAGTCACTTGAACCCAGGAGGCAGAGGTTGCATTGAGCCCAGATGGCGGCACTGCACTCCGGCCTGGCGACAGAGGGAGACTCCGTCCCCAAAAAAACCAAACAAACAAAAAACTGTAAATCATTATTTTCTAAAGGTTTCATTGTTTTACTTTTCTCTTTTAAAAATTCAAATGAGCTGAAATTCACTCTTGCGTGTGATATAAAATGGAGGTTAAGTATTATATCTCTTTGTTTTTCTATACAGACATCCAGTTGTCTAAAACACCCTTTGTTGAAAAGACTGACCTTTCTCTGCAGCTCGAAAGTGTTGCCTTTGCAATATATGGGTCTTTTTCTGGCTCTCCTTTTCTGTTCTATTCGTTCAACAATCTTTGTATCAATGCTACACATTCTTAACTACTTCCTAAAATACTTATAAGGCTTGATATCTGACAGAGCAGTTGCACTTTACTATTGTCTTTCCCCTAAGTATCTTGGCTTTAGCATTTCTGTATAAAATATAGAATCATCTTGTCAATTACACACACACACACACACACACACACAGACACACACCTGTTAATATTTTAATTAAGATAGCATTGATTCTATAGATAAATGTGTAGATTTACATCTATGTTACATTGAGACTTCCTATTAATGAGCATGTTATCTCCCACACTTTATTTAGGTCTTCTTGAAATTTTTGATGCTTTTATAAAATAGTATCTTAAAATTATTTTGAGTTTTTACAACATACCATAAATATAAATAATTTGCTGCTATTATAAAGGGAAACTATCTTTAGCTAATTTTAAATTTTTCATGTTCTGCTTTTTGCTGATATATAGAATTAAAATTGATTTTATATATTGATTTTTGCATCCACCAACTTGGAGAAACTTGCCTATTAATTCTAATAATTTATCTGTGGGTTCTTTGGAAATTTTTTACACACACAAACATATTATTCACACATAATTATTGCTTTATTTCTTCCCTCTCAACTCTTTAACTTTTGGTTCTTATTTTTGTATTACTGCACTGGTAAAGACCACTAGCTCATGTTGAAAAGAAGTGGTGACAAGGCTGGGCATGGTGGCTCACTCCTGTAATCCCAGCACTTCGGGAGGCCGAGACAGGTGGATAATGAGGTCAAGAGATCGAGACCATCCTGGCCAACGTAGTGAAACCCCATCTCTACTAAAACTACCAAAATTAGCTGGGTGTGGTGGCACGTGCCTGTAGTCCCAGCTACTTGGGAGGCTGAGGCAGGAGAATCGTTTGAACCCATGAGGTGGAGGTTGCAGTGAGCCGAGATTGCGCCATTTCACTCCAGCCTGATGACAGAGTGAGACTCCATCTCAAAAAAAAAAAAAAAGTGGTGACAAGAGGTAACTTTGTCTTATTTACCCAAAAGAAAATGCTTTTAGTTTTTCCACTGCATTTGATATAAAGTTCCTTATACACATCATTTAATAGACTAAGGATTTTCTCTTATTTTCCACTGATTTCTAAGAATTTTTGTATTGGCATGGACTTTGAATTTTTTGTTGTTGTTGTTGAGACAGAGTTTCACTCTTGTAGCCCAGGCTGGAGTGCAGTGGCACCATCTCAGCTCATTGCAACCTCCTCCTCCCAGGTTCAAGTGATTCTCTTGCCTCAGCCTCCTGAGAAGCAGAGATTAGAGGTGCCACCACCACACGCAGCTAATTTTTGTATTTTTAGTAGAGACAGGGTTTCACCATGTTGGCCAGGCTGGTCTTGAACTCCTGACCTCAGGTGATCCGCCTGCCTCAGCCTTCCAATGTGCTGGGATTATAGGCGTGAGCGACCGCACCCAGCCAGACTTTGAATTTTATTAAAAATAGTTTTCTTTCATCTATTGAGCTATTCTCTTATTTTTCTTCTTTAATCTGGTAATGTGACAACTTACTTTGATTGCTATTTTAAAGTAGAATTGATTTTGCATTCTTAAAAAAAAATCTAATTTTAACATGGTGTATTAATCTCTTTATATATTGCCGGATTTGGCTTGCTTTTTATTTTTTTAAAAGATTTTTTCTATCTCTGTTTATAGATAAGAAAATACTACAATTTTCTCTTTTTATAAGATGATTTCAGGCTTTGATATTTGTAAAGTTATTACAAAACAATTTGGGAGAGCAGTATCTCTAACTTTTTTCTTTGAATCAATTCATAGGAGATGGTGTTCTTTGGTAAATATGTGGTAAAATTTGTCAGGGAAGTGGTGTGGGCCTGATATTTTCTCTAGATAAAGATACTGATTTAATATTATATTTTTGAAACAATTATAACACAATTCAAATTGTGCATCTCTTGATTTTTTTAACAAAACAAGCCAATTAAAATATGCATTACCTCACATACTTATCTGTGTGTGTGGTGAGAATCCTTAAAGTCTATTCTCGTAGCAGTTTTCTTTTTTTTTTCTTAATTATACTTTAAGTTTTAGGGTACATGTGCACATTGTGCAGGTTAGTTACATATGTGCACATGTGCCATGCTGGTGTGCTGCACCCACTAACTCGTCACCTAGCATTAGGTATATCTCCCGATGCTATCCCTCCCCCCTCCCCCACCCCACAACAGTCCCCAGAGTGTGATATTCCCCTTCCTGTGTCCATGTGATCTCATTGTTCAATTCCCACCTATGAGTGAGAACATGCGGTGTTTGGTTTTTTTTGTTCTTGCAATAGTTTACTGAGAATGATGTTTTCCAATTTCATCCATGTCCCTACAAAGGACATGAACTCATCATTTTTTATGGCTGCATAGTATTCCATGGTGTATATGTGCCACATTTTCTTAATCCAGTCTATCATTGTTGGACATTTGGGTTGGTTCCAAGTCTTTGCTATTGTGAATAATGCCACAATAAACATACGTGTGCATGTGTCTTTATAGCAGCATGATTTATAGTCCTTTGGGTATATACCCAGTAATGGGATGGCTGGGTCAAATGGTATTTCCAGTTCTAGATCCCTGAGGAATCACCACACTGACTTCCACAATGGTTGAACTAGTTTACAGTCCAACCAACAGTGTAAAAGTGTTCCTATTTCTCCACATCCTCTCCAGCACCTGTTGTTTCCTGACTTCTTAATGATTGCCATTCTAACTGGTGTGAGATGGTATCTCACTGTGGTTTTGATTTGCATTTCTCTGATGGCCAGTGATGATGAGCATTTTTTCATGTGTTTTTTGGCTGCATAAATGTCTTCTTTCGAGAAGTGTCTGTTCATGTCCTTTGCCCACTTTTTGATGGGGTTGTTTGTTTTTTTCTTGTAAATTTGTTGGAGTTCATTGTAGATTCTGGATATTAGCCCTTTGTCAGATGAGTAGGTTGCGAAAATTTTCTCCCATTTTGTAGGTTGCCTGTTCACTCTGATGGTAGTTTCTTTTGCTTTGCAGAAGCTCTTTAGTTTAATTAGATCCCATTTGTCAATTTTGGCTTTTGTTGCCGTTGCTTTTGGTGTTTTAGACATGAAGTCCTTGCCCATGCCTATGTCCTGAATGGTAATGCCTAGCTTTTCTTCTAGGGTTTTTATGGTTTTAGGTCTAACGTTTAAGTCTTTAATCCATCTTGAATTGATTTTTGTATAAGGTGTAAGGAAGGGATCCAGTTTCAACTTTCTCCATATGGCTAGCCAGTTTTCCCAGCACCATTTATTAAATAGGGAATCCTTCCCCCATTGCTTGTTTTTCTCAGGTTTGTCAAAGATCAGATAGTTGTAGATATGCAGCGTTATTTCTGAGGGCTCTGTTCTGTTCCATTGATCTATATCTCTGTTTTGGTACCAGTACCATGCTGTTTTGGTTACTGTAGCCTTGTAGTATAATTTAAAGTCAGGTAGCGTGATGCCTCCAGCTTTGTTCTTTTGGCTTAGGATTGACTTGGCGATGCGGGCTCTTTTTTGGTTCCATATGAACTTTAAAGTAGTTTTTTCCAATTCTGTGAAGAAAGTCATTGGTAGCTTGATGGGGATGGCATTGAATCTGTAAATTACCTTGGGCGGTATGGCCATTTTCACAATATTGATTCTTCCTACCCATGAGCATGGAATGTTCTTCCATTTGTTTGTATCCTCTTTTATTTCATTGAGCAGTGGTTTGTAGTTCTCCTTGAAGAGGTCCTTCACATCCCTTGTAAGTTGGATTCCTAGGTATTTTATTCTCTTTGAAGCAATTGTGAATGGGAGTTCACTCATGATTTGGGTCTCTGTTTGTCTGTTATTGGTGTATAAGAATGCTTGTGATTTTTGTACATTGATTTTGTATCCTGAGACTTTGCTGAAGTTGCTTATCATCTTAAGGAGATTTTGGGCTGAGACAATGGGGTTTTCTAGATATACAATCATGTCGTCTGCAAACAGGGACAATTTGACTTCCTCTTTTCCTAATTGAATACCCTTTATTTCCTTCTCCTGCCTAATTGCCCTGGCCAGAACTTCCAACACTATGTTGAATAGGAGTGGTGAGAGAGGGCATCCCTGTCTTGTGCCAGTTTTCAAAGGGAATGCTTCCAGTTTTTGCCCATTCAGTATGATATTGGCTGTGGGTTTGTCATAGATAGCTCTTATTATTTTGAAATACATCCCATCAATACCTAATTTATTGAGAGTTTTTAGCATGAAGGGTTGTTGAATTTTGTCAAAGGCTTTTTCTGCATCTATTGAGATAATCATGTGGTTTTTGTCTTTGGCTCTGTTTATATGCTGGATTACATTTATTGACTTGTGTATATTGAACCAGCCTTGCATCCCAGGGATGAAGCCCACTTGATCACGGTGGATAAGCTTTTTGATGTGCTGCTGGATTCGTTTTGCCAGTATTTTATTGAGGATTTTTGCATCAATGTTCATCAAGGATATTGGTCTAAAATTCTCCTTTTTTGTTGTGTCTCTGCCTGGCTTTGGTATCAGAATGATGCTGGCTTCATAAAATGAGTTAGGGAGGATTCCTCTTTTTCTATTGATTGGAGTAGTTCCAGAAGGAATGGTACCAGTTCCTCCTTGTACCTCTGGTAGAAATCGGCTGTGAATCCATCTGGTCCTGGACTCTTTTTGGTTGGTAAGCTATTGATTATTGCCACAATTTCAGCTCCTGTTATTGGTCTATTCAGAGATTCAACTTCTTCCTGGTTTAGTCTTGGGAGAGTGTATGTGTTGAGGAATTTATCCATTTCTTCTAGATTTTCTAGTTTATTTGCATAGAGGTGTTTGTAGTATTCTCTGATGGTAGTTTGTATTTCTGTGGGATCAGTGGCGATATCCCCTTTATCATTTTTTATTGCATCTATTTGATTCTTCCCTCTTCTTTTCTTTATTAGTCTTGCTAGCAGTCTATCAATTTTGTTGATCCTTTCAGAAAACCAGCTCCTGGATTCATTAATTTTTTGAAGAGTTTTTTGTGTCTCTATTTCCTTCAGTTCTGCTCTGATTTTAGTTATTTCTTGCCTTCTGCTAGCTTTTGAATGTGTTTGCTCTTGCTTTTCTAGTTCTTTTAATTGTGATGTTAGGGTGTCAATTTTGGATCTTTCCTGCTTTCTCTTGTGGGCATTTAGTGCTATAAATTTCCCTCTACACACTGCTTTGAATGTGTCCCAGAGATTCTGGTATGTTGTGTCTTTGTTCTCGTTGGTTTCAAAGAACATCTTTATTTCTGCCTTCATTTCGTTATGTACCCAGTAGTCATTCAGGAGGAGGTTGTTCAGTTTCCATGTAGTCGAGCAGTTTTGAGTGAGATTCTTAATCCTGAGTTCTAGTTTGATTGCACTGGGGTCTGAGAGATAGTTTGTTATAATTTCTGTTCTTTTACATTTGCTGAGGAGAGCTTTACTTCCCAGTATGTGGTCAATTTTGGAATAAGTGTGGTGTGGTGCTGAAAAAATGTATATTCTGTTGATTTGGGGTGGAGAGTTCTGTAGATGTCTATTAGGTCCACTTGGTGCAGAGCTGAGTTCAATTCCTGGGTATCCTTGTTGACTTTCTGTCTGGTTGATCTGTCTAATGTTGACAGTGGGGTGTTAAAGTCTCCCATTATTAATGTGTGGGAGTCTAAGTCTCTTTGTAGGTCACTCAGGACTTGCTTTATGAATTTGGGTGCTCCTGTATTGGGTGCATATATATTTAGGATAGTTAGCTCTTCTTGTTGAATTGATCCCTTTACCATTATGTAATGGCCTTCTTTGTCTCTTTTGATCTTTGTTGGTTTAAAGTCTGTTTTATCAGAGACTAGGATTGCAACCCCTGCCTTTTTTTGTTTTCCATTTGCTTGGTAGATCTTCCTCCATCCTTTTATTTTGAGCCTATGTGTGTCTCTGCACATGAGATGGGTTTCCTGAATACAGCACACTGATGGGTCTTGACTCTTTATCCAATTTGCCAGTCTGTGTCTTTTAATTGGAGCATTTAGTCCATTGACATTTAAAGTTAATATTGTTATGTGTGAATTTGATCCTGTCATTATGATGTTAGCTGGTTATTTTGCTCGTTAGTTGATGCAGTTTCTTCCTACTCTCAATGGTCTTTACATTTTGGCATGATTTTGCAGCGGCTGGTACCGGTTGTTCCTTTCCATGTTTAGTGCTTCCTTCAGGAGCTCTTGTAAGGCAGGCCTGGTGGTGACAAAATCTCTCAGCATTTGCTTGTCTGTAAAGTATTTTATTTCTCCTTCACTTATGAAGCTTAGTTTGGCTGGATATGAAATTCTGGGTTGAAAATTCTTTTCTTTAAGAATGTTGAATATTGGCCCCCACTCTCTTCTGGCTTGTAGGGTTTCTGCCAAGAGATCCGCTGTTAGTCTGATGGGCTTCCCTTTGAGGGTAACCTGACCTTTCTCTCTGGCTGCCCTTAACATTTTTTCCTTCATTTCAACTTTGGTGAATCTGACAATTATGTGTCTTGGAGTTGCTCTTCTCGAGGAGTATCTTTGTGGGGTTCTCTGTATTTCCTGAATCTGAACGTTGGCCTGCCTTGCTAGATTGGGGAAGTTCTCCTGGATAATATCCTGCAGAGTGTTTTCCAACTTGGTTCCATTCTCCCTATCACTTTCAGGTACACCAATCAGACATAGATTTGGTCTTTTCACATAGTCCCATATTTCCTGGAGGCTTTGCTCATTTCTTTTTATTCTTTTTTCTCTTAACTTCCCTTCTCGCTTCATTTCATTCATTTCATCTTCCATTGCTGATACCCTTTCTTCCAGTTGATTGCATCGGCTCCTGAGGCTTCTGCATTTTTCACGTAGTTCTCGAGCCTTGGTTTTCAGCTCCATCAGCTCCTTTAAGCACTTCTCTGTATTGGTTATTCTAGTTATACATTCTTCTAAATTTTTTTCAAAGTTTTCAACTTCTTTGCCTTTGGTTTGAATGTCCTCCCGTAGCTCAGAGTAATTTGATCGTCTGAAGCCTTCTTCTCTCAGCTCGTCAAAGTCATTCTCCATCCAGCTTTGTTCCGTTGCTGGTGAGGAACTGCGTTCCTTTGGAGGAGGAGAGGTGCTCTGCTTTTTAGAGTTTCCAGTTTTTCTGTTCTGTTTTTTCCCCATTTTTGTGGTTTTATCTACTTTTGGTCTTTGATGATGGTGATGTACAGATGGGTTTTTGATGTGGATGTCCTTTCTGTTTGTTAGTTTTCCTTCTAACTGAGAGGACCCTCAGCTGCAGGTCTGTTGGAATACCCTGCCGTGTGAGGTGTCAGTGTGCCCCTGCTGGGGGGTGCCTCCCAGTTAGGCTGCTCGGGGGTCAGGGGTCAGGGACCCACTTGAGGAGGCAGTCTGCCCGTTCTCAGATCTCCAGCTGCGTGCTGGGAGAACCACTGCTCTCTTCAAAGCTGTCAGACAGGGACATTTAAGTCTGCAGAGGTTACTGCTGTCTTTTTGTTTGTCTGTGCCCTGCCCCCAGAGGTGGAGCCTACAGAGGCAGGCAGGCCTCCTTGAGTTGTGGTGGGCTCCACCCAGTTGGAGCTTCCCGGCTGCTTTGTTTACCTAATCAAGCCTGGGCAATGGCGGGCGGGCGCCTTGCAGTTTGATCTCAGACTGCTGTGCTAGCAATCAGTGAGACTCCGTGAGCGTAGGACCCTGTGAGCCAGGTGTGGGATATAATCTCGTGGTGCGCCGTTTTTTAAGCCCGTGGGAAAAGCGCAGTATTCGGGTGGGAGTGACCCGATTTTCCAGGTGCTGTCCCTCACCCCTTTTTTGACTCAGAAGGGAACTCCCTGACCACTTGCACTTCCCAAGTGAGGCAATGCCTCGCCCTGTTTCGGCTCGCGCATGGTGCACGCACCCACTGACCTGAGCCCACTCTCTGGCACTCCCTAGTGAGATGAACCTGGTACCTCAGATGGAAATGCAGAAATCACCCGTCTTCTGCGTCGCTCACGCTGAGAGCTGTAGACTGGAGCTGTTCCTATTCGGCCATCTTGGCTCCAGCAGTTTTCAAGAATACAACACGTTGTAATTAGCTATGGTCACCATGTTGCACAATAGATCTCTTGAACTTATTTCTTCAGCCTAACTGAAATTTTGTAGCCTGTGACCAACCTCCTTCCACATCTCCCTTCCAGCCCAGGTAACCACTATTCTACTCTCTAATTCCAAGTTCAACTTTTGAAGATGCTACATGTAGGTGAGATCATGTGGTATTTGTCTTTTTGTGCCTGGCTTATTTTACTTAACATAATGTCCTTCAGCTTCAAGTATGTTGTCCAAAATGACAGGATTTGCTTCATTTTTTAAGGCTGAATAATATTCTACTGTGTAGATATACTAAGTTTTCTTTATCCATTCGTCCATTGATGAACACTTTGGTTGATTCTATATCTTGGATATTGTGAATAATGATGCAATAATCATGCAGGTGCAGATATCTCTTTGACATACTGATATCATTTCTTTTGTATATATACCTGGTAGTGGCATTGCTGGATCATATGGAAGTTCTATATTTAATCTTTTTAGTAACTCCCATAATGTTTGTACTAATTTATATTCCCACCAACATTGTGCAAAGATTCCTTTGTCTCTACATCCTCTCCAACATTTGTTATCTTTTGTCTTTTCGAATAGTAGCCATTTTTAACTGGTGTGAATTGACATATTGTGGTTTTAATTTGCATCTCTGACAATTAGTGATTTTGAGCATTTTTTCACATATTTGTATATCTTCTTTTGAAAAATGTCTATTCAGATCCTTTGCCTTTTTTTAGTGAAAATACAGAGAATTATCACAAAGTGAAAAGTACACACTCCAGAAAGGGGAGTAAGGGGATTTGGGGTTTCTATCGTTATGGGTTTGTTTAACCAAGGGGTGGAATATCCATGAAGATTCCTGGAGAAAGTGGAGATTTCTCAGAACTGTGGTGCCATCTGTTTTTACACCAAATATGGATGCTCCCAGAACTGATATGGCACTGGTGGGTGTGTAATTTAGTATGCTAATAAGCATATAATGAGCTTATAGGTGAAACCTAGGTCAAATCCATCACCATGTTGGGTTCTGTGTGTCTTAGCCAGCTTGGTCCACACCCCGGTTTTCAGGGTCTTATCGGCCCCTTGCTTATGCAACTGCTTTAAGTTTCCTTTTGCTAGTCGTGTGCAACTGCTACCTGGCATTTTCTATTCTCCTGCAACCACCCTGTATTATTCCTATCTCATTTTTCTCCCTCAGAGATTTCCATTCCTTATTCTTAATGGTTGAAGAGGGAGGAGGTCAGTCTTCTGTATCTTCTTCCTGTTGATTAGGGCTGTTGGTTCTCCTAGTGAGGACATGGAATTTTCTAGTTGCCTCGTTTAAAAGTCCCATGGGTGGGTCATTAGGAGAGTGAATCTGAGGCAGATATTGGTTGGCACGCTTGCATGACCAATATTTTGACACAAAACTGTTGCAACCTAGAAGACACAAACTTTACAAGGAGGTTAAACAAGCAAGGACCAAAGGTTAGTAGTAATAATATAGCTGTTAAAGGTCACAGGAAAGGTAGGAACCATGTCACATTTGTTAGCCATTATTTGATGGAATCCCAGATGGTTTGAGTGGTGGAGTTATTGAAATTATGTAGCCAGGTAGCCTGCTGTTAAATCTTTTGAACTTGAAGTTTAACCAATCATTAATTATTAATATAAGAACAACTGGTGTGGTTTATTATTGCATAAACCTCTCTTTGTTCAGCTAGAAGCTAAAGTCTCCTGTTCTTTCCCTGACCATTTCAGTGGTTCATGCTCTGACCATGTTAGGATCTCATACAATGGATTAGCAATGAGCCCAAATCCTAGGATCCAAATTCTGCAAAATCCTGCCCTAACCAGAAAAGTTCTGAGTTTCTTCTTCATTTGTGGAGGTAGCCTTTTCTGTTGTTGTTCAATGGACAAGGTATGATTACCTGGACTTAGAAGGTACCCCAGATATTTTAGTTACGGTTTAGACATCTAGACCTTGGATGGAGAGACTTGATACCCTCTTTTTCCCAGGAAGTTTAGGACTTGAGTGGCATTCTTATCTGAGTCCTCTTTAATGGGACTGCATTATAGGGATGTCATTCACGTATTGCAGTATGGCTCCCCTTTCTAGCTATATCTACCTTATTTCTTGTGCCAAGGCGTTTCTGAACAAGTGAGGGCTATCACTAAAGCCCAGCGGCAGTACTGTCCAGGTATACTGCTGGGTAATATAGTTCCAGGATTAGTCTGCTTAAAAGCAAACAAATATTAAGGGTCGGGGTGCAAAGGGATACAAAACGAAAGCATCCTTGAGATCTAGTATCATGAACCAATTGTTGTCTCCCAGTATTTGGGTAAGTATGGCATAAGTATTTGGCACTATAGGATGTAAGGGAATTAATGCCTCATTAATGGCTCATAAGTCTTGAACTAGACAATATTCCCCATTTGGATTTTGGATAGGGAGGACAGGAGTATTACAAGGAGAGTGACATGGAACCAGGAGGCTATGTTTTAAAAACTTCTCAATTAGAGAGTGTAGACCATGCCTGACTTCTGGTTTGAGAGGATATTGATGCTTGTGTGGGAAATTATTTTTGTCTTTTAAAGAGGCAATCACTGGCTGTGAGTGTATTGCTTTGTCAGAGGTTTCCTGGTCTCACACTTGAGGGTCTACCTGAGACGTTATTTTGAGGGAGATTTCCTGTTTTTCTGAGGTTGACTTAGAAAAAAGAAGCATTGCTAATAAGGGAGGGCTCCCAAAGGCCTGATAAATGTAAAATGACTCAGAGGGTGGCTAGGAAGTTCCATCCCAATAAAAGAGGAAGACACTGGCATAACTAGAAACTCATGAGTTACCACATAGTTTTCTAACCTGCAGCTCAGGGGTAAAGTAAAGCATTCCTGGGGGTGCCATTGATACCTGTGACAGTGCAGCTTTTGGAGGGATAAAGGCCCAGAGTGGCTGTTTAAGACAGAGTAACCAGCCCCTAGGTCAATTAAGAAATTAATATTCTTACCTACCAGGTCAAGAGTGACCCAAGGCTCCTCAGTTGTGATGACCATGCCTTTTATGGGAGCTAACAGGAACCTCAGGCCCCTTCAGTCCTCAGTTTTGGCCATTATAGCATCAGGTATCCTCCTCTCCCTTTGGAGCTGAGAGCAATCCCTTTTCCAATAGCCCTCCTGGCTTGCAGTGAGGACAGGGTCCAGGTGGGCTCCCCTCGCTGGGACAGTTCTTGCTTCAATGTCCTGGCTTCCCGCACTTGAAGTAGCAACTACAGGTTTGCTGGAAGCATCCCCCTGGGTGACCCTGAGGTTGCAGGGCACTGCTTACAGCAACTGCTATCATTTGGGCTGGCTGTCTAGCCCCTTGTTTGAAACACTGGGTCAATCTTTCAGGCTCTTCAACCCTGTCCCTATTATTGAATATCCCAAAAGCCACATCAAACATTTGATTAATAGGCGTTTGGTGTCCCAAAGCCAATTTCTGTCATTTTCTCCTGATGTTGGGTGCTGACTGGCTACTAAAGTGTTTCCCTAGTAAAATTTGGCCAGTACCAATACTGAGGTCGATGTTAGTATATTTTCCTAGGGTCACTACAAGACATCCCTGGAACAAAGCTGGGTTTTCATCCTTTCCTTATTTCTCTTATTTTATTACAGTTTACAGGCTTAGTGGTACATTTTTCCATTCCCTTCCCTAAACAAGCCACCATATGGTTCCTTATTCTTAGATAAGCCTAGCACTATTGGTAGCTCCAGATTGGGTCATTGTTAGGCACAGACGTGGCCCCTGCAGTGTATTTTTTCAGAAACGCCTGCTGACAAGCTGCCAGCATAAGCCTGGGCCTCTACCCAAATACGCTGCTTTGCTTCATGGGTACAAGACATGGACAAGATAATATGAATATCTCCCCAAGTTAACTCAAATGAGAGTGAGGGCCCAAAATTCCTCCATGAATTTAGTTGGGTTATCTGAAAACCGGCCCAGCCTCTGTCTGCATTGTGCTAGATCAGACATTGAAAAAGGCGCATATACCTAGATGGCCAGCATTCCCATTGGCCACCTCCCTAAATGGGCGTAACTTAGAATAATCAGGAAGGTAGAAAATGCCAATGCTGGTGACCCTGGCAGGGCTCTGTTCCTTTGGTAGGGAAGGGCATATAGGTTGGTAAGGAGGTGGAACAGCAGGAGTCTGGGGGCTGAAGACGGTGGAACTAGCAGAAGACTGGGGACTCAAAGGTGGAGTTGGGTAAGAAGGAGGAGCTGGGGGTGCAGGAACTGGGTCTGGGTTAGGAAGTGTGAGAAGGCTCTCGGGAGGTACATTTTTCAAAGGGGATCATCTAAGATATCTAGTTCCCCATTTAGTTCCCCTAAAGGGGTATGCGCATAACAAAGGTGGCAATTTCCATGACAGTCAAAGCTCTGATGATGAGTCATGAAGGTCTGTACATATGATATTTCAGTCCATTTCTCCCAACATTTTTAAAAAGATCTAATTGCAAGATGGTATTAAAAATTAAGGGTCCTGTTATCTGGCCATTGCACCCCATTTTCTAAATTACAGTTACCCATACCCTTGACTTGTCCTTGGCATGACCAAATGCTGATGGTACTAAAATGGGAGTGATGATGCTCCTGGCTGGTTCACCATGAAGATAATGCTGGTGGATTTGTGGGGGGTGGTCCCCAAATGTGGGTGGGACCTTGACCCCAGCCAGTATCCAGGCTTTTGATAACTTCTGAAGAAAGAATTCAAGAATGAGTCAGAAAATAGTGAAAGTATGGAGATTTATTACAAAGTGTAAAGTACACGCTCAAGAAAGGGGAATGTGTGTGTGTGTGTGTACTCAAGAGAAAGAGTCACTCCTTTGCCCATTTTTAAATTGAGTTATTTGTTTTCTTCCTATTGAGTTTTTTGTGTTCCTTATTTATTTTAGATACTAACCGCTGATGAGACATACAGTTTGCAAATATTTTCTCTCTTCCTGTAGATCTCTTCACTCTGTTGATTGTTTCATTGGCTGTGCAGAAGCTTTTTAGTTTCATGTAATCCCGTTAGTCTATTTTTGCTTTTGTTCTCTCTGCTTTTGGGTTGATATCCAAAAAATCACTGCCGATATGAACCTCATGGAGTTTTTCACCTAGGTTTTCTTCTTGTAGTTTTACAGCTTCAGGTCTTAGTTTAAAGACTTTAATCCATTTTGAGTTGATCTTTGTATATGGTGTAAGGTAAGGGTTTAACTTCATTCCTCTGCATGTGGATATCTACTGAACTCAACACAATTTATTGAAGAGACTCTCCTTTCCCAATTGTGTATTCTTGGTGTCTTTGTCAAAAATCAATTGACCTTATTTACATGTATTTGTTTCTGGGCTCTTTATTCCTTTCCATTGGTCTACGTGCCAGTACCATGCTGTTTTTGATTACCTTAGTTATTTAGTATATTTTACGGTCAGGTAGTGTGATGACTTTGACTTAGCTATTTTTGCTCAAGATTGCTTTGGCTATTCAGGGTCTTTTGTGGTTCCATACAAATTTCAGGATTTTTTTTTTGAAAAATATCATTGGTATTTTGATAGGGATTACACTGACTGTGTAGATTATTTGGTGTAGTATGAACATTTAAAACATATCAATTCTTCCAATCCAAGAACAAATATATCTTTTCATCTTCTTCAGTTTATTTTATCAAAGTGTTATGGTTTTCAGTGTGTAGGTCTTTCACCTCCTTGGTTAAATTTATTTGAAGTATGTTTTTCCATGGAATTGTTTTCCGGGATTTTTTTTTTTTTTTTTTTTTTTTTTTTTTGTGACAGGTTCTCACTCTGTCACAAAAGCTGAAGTACAGTGGCATGATCACAGCTCACTGCAGCCTCGGCCTTCTGGGCTCAATTGATCCTCCCACGTCGGCCTCCTGTGTAGCTGGATTAGAGGCACATGCCACCTTGCCCCACTAATTTTTATATTTTTTGTAGAGATGGGGTCTTGCTATGTTGCCCAGGCTAGTCTCAAAATCCTGGGCTCAAGTGATCAGCCCAACTCAGCTTCCCAAAGAACTGGGATTACAAGCATGAGCCACCATGCCTGGTTTGATATCTTTTGTGGATAGTTAGTGGTTAGTATATAGAAATGCTACTGATTTTTGTATGTTTATTTTATATCCTGCAACTTTACTAATTCATGTATTAGTTCTAATAGTTTTTAGTGGAGTCTTTAGGATTTTCTATATGTAAGATCATGCCATCTACAAATAGGAACAATTTGACTTCTTCTTTCCAATTTGGATACCTATTATTTCTTCTACTTGCTGAATTGTAACTTCTAACACCATGTTGAATAGAAGTGTCAAGAGTGGACATTCTTGTTATGTTCCTGATCTCAGAGGAAAAAAACTCCACTTTTCACCATGGGGTATGATGTTAGCTATGGGTTTGTCATATGTGGCCTTTATTGCGTTGCAGTATATTCCTTCCATAAGTAATTTGTTTTATAGTTTTTAGTCACGAAAGGATGGTAAATTTTATCAAATGCATTTGTTCCTCTACTGAGAGGATCATATGTTTTTGTCCTTCTTTCTGTTAATGTAGTTTATCACATTTACACATTTGTGTACATTGAACTACCCTCACATCCCTGGGATAAATCCCACTCGATGGTCGTGAATGATCCTTGCGATGGGTTGTTGAATTCTGTTTTTCAGTATTTTGTCGAGAATTCTTACATGTATGTTCATCAGGGATATTGGCTTGTAATTTTCTTGTAAGGTTCATGTCTGGCTTTGGTATCAGGGTATTTTATCTATTATTATATCATATTCATTAGTTGATATTTTTATAAGAATTTGTCTGTTTTATCTATGTTTTCAAACTTATTGGCATAAAATTGTTCATAGTTTTCTCTAGTTAATGTCTTAGTGACTTCAGGATCTATAGTAGAGTGGTTATTTTAGTTTTCTGTGGCTGCTGAAACAAATCACCACAAACTTGGTAGCTTAAAACAACAGGAGTTTATTTTCTTACAGTGATGGAGGCCAGAAGTCTGAAATAACCTTCACCAGTTTAAAATCAAACTGTTGACAACACTGTGTTCTTTCCAGAGGCTCTAGAGCAGGGGTCCCCTACCCCTAGGCCATGGTCCAGTAGCGGTCGATGTCCTCTTAGGAACTGGGCCGCACGGAAGTGAGCGGTGGGCGAGCGAGCATTACCGCCTGAGCTCCGACTCCTGTCACATCACAGGAGAATGAACTCTATTGTGAATTGCACATGCAGGGATCTAGATTGTATGCTCCTTATGAGAATCTAAGGTGGAACAGTTTCATTCCCAAACCATCCCCCACCCCCCTGCCCAACACATCCATGGAAAAATTGTCTTCCACAAAACCAATCCCTGGTGCCAAAAAGGTTGGGGGCCACTGCTCTAGAGAATCATCCACAAGTTGTTTTTTCCTAATTACGGTGGCAGCCAGCATCCCTTGCATTGTAGCCGTATTAATTCAATCTTCAAGGCCAGTATCTTCAAATTTCTCTCTGCTCCATCTTCACATGGCTTCACCTTTGTGCATGTGTGATATCTCCCTCTGCCTCCTTCTTATAAAGATATTTATGATATCTTAGCACTTAGGCACTAGGCTAGTCTAATATAACCTTCCCAACTCAAAATTCTTAATTTAATCACATCTGCAAAGATCCTTTTCCCAATTACAGTTACATTTTCAGATTCCCAGGACTAGGACCTCATGTCTTTGGGAGTATAAAACAAACTAGACAGTGATGTTCCCGTTTTTATTTCTAATGTTTGTTATTTGTATACCCTCCTTTTATTTATTAATCAGTCTCCCTAAGGTTTATACATTTTAAAATTTTTCTCAAAGAACCAACCTGGATGTGTTCATTTCTCCTCTTTTATATGATTGCTGATAGGTTAATTTCTATTCTTCCTCTATACTTTACTATTTGCTTTGACTATTTTGCTTTTGTAAAACTCCTTAAATTCAATGCTTCCTCATTAGTTTTTATCTTTGCCTCTTGTCTAATACACACTTTGAAATTTCCTGGATGACAGCTTTTTCCCCGGTCTTCCTATTCCTTTTTCCTGCCTATTTTTATCCGGAGCAGTCATCACCACTGACATTTCTATATAACATACCTTACTTAATTATTTTGCCTTTTGCTCACTTTTCTCCTAGAACATAAGCTCCATGAGCAGAGTTTTTGTCAATTTTTCTCATTCCTGTATATGACATGTACCTAGAACACTGTTTGTGACACAGACTGATGAAACATAGCTGGAAATTTCATCACGTACTGGGCACTGTGGTACCTGAGGAAGAATGGGAAGAAATGGGTACATTCCCTGAATTTATATGGTTCTGGGTTAGAAGGAGGCCAGGCTTTGAGTGAAAGATTAAAGTCATAGTAAGTCCTCAAACAGAGGAAGTACTGCCCACTAAGGAGTATGAAATGAGAGCACTAATTCAGCCTCTGTAGATTGAAGAAGGCATCCCTGAATAAGAAATAGATGAACCAAGGATAACTAGCCGTTAGCTTCCCAGAAGAGAAAGTAGAAGAGAAGAGGAATAAATTGGTACAGAAGATCTTAAGCAAAGCTATCCACCAAATACATGCTGAACGATAACAATTAGAGGTCAATTGCTGATCTCCTAATTGTACCATATTTGATAGCATGGAATCCACTTGGGTGCCATGGGTGTTTGCCTTTCTGATTGGTTCTTTCAACTCCCAGTAACAGCGATGCTTTGCCAATGTAAGTGCCCAGGCTAAAATTATCATACACCTTTAATGTATGTTCTAAGGGAAAGCATGAACATAAAGTAATAAATTAAGTGTCCTATAAAGCAGTCCTAATTATGAATATATTGAGTAAATTCTAGCTATTCAGCCACAAAAGTTCTTATTTTTAATTTTTCAAGATTGCATTTTGTGCTTTCTTATACAAAATCTATATGGCATTTCTGTCCATAGAGCATTCCTTGGCCTGTGTCAGAGCTTGGTACCATCTGGACTTGCTACTGTTTTCCTTGTGCCAGATGCTTTTTATGGATGGGGAATTTGTTCTCATCCTTTTGCCCACAGCCCTCCCTTCAGTTTAAGAGTTACATTAAGCGAATTCAGATTAAAAAGTAGAGAAGAGATATTTTACTTGAAAGTAGTTCTGTCACTATCAAGCATTCTATATACATCCTGTAAACCTACCGAGTGGAATTGGAGAGGGATTTAATTGCTTATTTCAGACTAGCTTTAATAAAGTTATGTTGGAAGCAGTTTTCAAAATTTAATCTTTGATTTCAAGGAGGCATAGCTGATATATAGATCTTTTCACATCAAATCTATACTTTTTTGGCCTTCATCAAAAGGAGGCAGGGCAAAAGTTTAATCACAGGAAGGAAGCATGGGGCCAATAAAAAAGAAAATTAATAAAAGGGGAAAAAGGAAATAATAAAATTTCAGTGAATCTTTCCAGGACCACTGTGGGATCTGTGTTATCTCCATTTTAGGGGTTAGAAAACAGAAAAAGAGACAGATCAGTCAGAAAGCAGGTATAAGAGTCTAAGATTGTTATCTGGGTCTGTATGACTCCACAGTTTGTGATTTATCCAACATCCCAAGTTGCCTATGAGAACAAATGAATGTCTGAATAAAGCAAGGTGAAGATAAGAGAAACTAGAAAAATGAGAAAGAAATCATTTGTTTCCTTTATATTAAGCTTTCATTCAACAACTGCATGTAATGAAATGGATTCCTGGCTATGATGTTACTCTTTGCTAGTTTTATTTGGGAACCAGTATTTTCTCTCCCTTTCCTTCCCTTTCCTCCCTCCCTCCCTCCCTCCCTTTCTTTCTTCCTTCCTTCCTTCCTTTCTTCCTTCCTTCATTCCTTCCTTTCCTTCAGCCTCCCGAGTAGCTGGGATTACAGGCATATACCACCACACCCAGCTAATTTTTGTCTTTTTAGTGGAGATTGGGTTTCACATATTGGCAAGGCTGGTCTCGAACTCCTAGGCTCAATTGATACAACTGCCTTGGTCTCCCAAAGTACTGGGATTACAGCTGTGACCCACCACACCTTGCCTAGAAACCAGTATTTAATTTCTGAGTATAATATTGACAGATATTGGAAATTCTTTTTACCTACTTTCTAAAAATTAGAACATCAGTAGAATTTTCTTTACACCAAATAACAACCTCAAATATTTGTGTCCATGGGATGTGAAGACACTTACATTGCAAAAAGCGAGTTGTGAAAAATAAGAGAAACAACACAACAGTCTACTATGTCAAGTTAGAGCAAGATAGAGGTTAAATGGGAGGAAGAATCATAACTCAAATTCTCCTCCATTTCTCTTTACTTCCCAGAAGTCAGAGACAAATGGCCCAGTGTGTTCTTGATCTAGTTCTGGAAGTTGCTCTTCTATAGACAAGAAATAATATAAAATGAAATGAAATAAAATAAAAGAGAATGTTTGGTGACTCTTCCACAGAGACCTGTTGGGTGATGAGTGAGTAAGTAGCTGTGTGAGCTTGGCCCTCCATGGATGTAGAGTCTAGGTAGGGAATCAAACACATCCATGTATTTGGAGCTATGAGAGCTCAAAAGAGAAGAATAACCTTTACCAGGGATGTTCAGGAAAGGTCTCAGTGAACATCCTTTGAGGTGACACCATAGTACAGAAAATCAAGGATCAGGATCAGGGAATAATCCCTTAATAAACCTTGTCTGAAAATTAGACATCAAATAGGGTAAATATACCTCGTTTGGAGTCTTCAAATTGTAAAAATGACCTGAGAACACAGAATGTGTTAAGCAAGTCTTATATAAAGGATAGAATGATACATAAGAAACAGTTAAAAGAATTCATGTCGTTAGACAATGGCTGGAGAAAATGACTTACCTTCAAATTCAGTGAGTTTTATCTGGAATGAGCATTGGGTAGCGTCCCAGAATATGTGGAGTTTTTTTTCTTTATAATTATACCTGTGACTTTGTACAAGTCATGTCACTGTTTCAATACTTAGTTCCATCATCTATAAAACAAGGAAGTTGCATGCATTATATACATGGTCTCTCCCAGTTGTAAAATCGTATGATTCCAGATATGTAAAGGATGTATATATAAGAAAGTTGATGAGAATCCATTCCAAGTATTCAAAGAAGACAATCAGGAAAAGCAATAGGTTTCAATAAAAGAAAAATAAATTATATAATTAAAAAATTAAGAATATTCTCATCTCCTTGGATTTTCATTAGGTCTCCTTAGATACTATAAAATTATGACACGACCAGTAGCTAGAGAGAGTTTTAGCATAATAGCTACTACCATTTATGTGCTTCTGAAGGGTCAGGTGCTATAATTAACACTTTACATATTTTATTTAATACTCAGTATCTATGAGATAGGTTCTATTATTGCCACCACTTTGATAATGCAGAAACTGAAGCTTGCAAAGACGCAATAACTTCCCTTGGGTTACATATAAACTTAAGAGGCAGAGCTGGGATTAGACCTCTGTCTGTCCTATTGCAAAGCCCTTGCTCTTAGCTTTTATAACCTCCTATCTTAGACCAAGAATGGGCCCAATCAATTTGTAAGATCCCTTTTTTGATTTTGCAATCATGAAACAGCTGACAAAATTTGAGCACAACCTTTTTTTCCTTTCAGATGTTACTTATCATGGAACAAATATCTCGTGTTTACTGAAATAAAAGTTCTATTACATTGCTTCATGTCAGAGTATACAGAGGGTTTATGTGCTTCTCTGGGAAGAAAAGGAAATACAGCTGTTTTGCAGGTAATAACAGTTTATTTTATATCCTATTTTCTTTAACAGTGATTGCTCTTACTTGGAAACTCTCCTGGCATTTTGTAGGCAATAAAGATGTAAGAAGAATGCTCTTTGCAGAGAGTTTCACAAGCCTTGCCCCTATTTTGTAATCTATGGCGGAAGGCATCTACAACCTGATTCCAGGGCGGCTTATCAATACTTCCAACAGACACACAGGGACCAGGGCCACTCTCCTGATGTGTTTCAGGTCAACTCTTCCATCACCGGAGCCACCGATACTCTTGTGAGAAAAGAAGCACCATGCCAGTTTGAGAAAATGCTAAGGAAAATATTTTTTACAAGGCAGAAATAGAAATGAAAACTTGACCATTGCAATGTAAAAATTTGTAATTTGATGTTAATGAGACTTAACTGCTCTCCAATTAAATATCCTCATCCAGGCCCAGGGCTAGGCTAGAGCAGAATTATGCAACAACTACATTTGATCCCTTGGAAGGTCTGTTTTTAGGTATTCTCCTTGTTTGTTCCTCCTCATTGTTTGCTTCTTCTCCCTTGATGTCTTAAAGGTCCTATCCCAGGTGGTCCCTAGAGGATGAGTCTTGTACTTGCAACATTTTCTGCTTTCTAGTTGGATCTCATTGAGCCTGACTTGCTACTAAAAAATTAACCTGGATTAATGGACATGGGCATCACTACATTATATGACTTTTTAATTTTTGAAAAAATATAGTATCTATTTAAAAATCACTATTCTATAGTAAAATCATGCTAGGTGTACATATGGATGAGCTTGAGTCTTCCAAAAGCCCATTGAGATGGATATTTATGGGAGAGGAATGGGGGCCTACAGAGGTGAAGGGATTTTCCCAAGGCCCTTCATTCAGAAATGAAGCAGGAGATGGTGGCAGCAAAACCTGTGCTTTCCCCACTCTCTTCCATTTCCTCCCCATGATATTTAATCATGGCTATTGGATATATTGGTAAAATTATAGGCTTCTCAGCCTTCAGGCAGACCACAATGTGTAAGAGTGAGAAAGAGAAAGGATGCCTAGCAGGTCCGTCTCTCTTCAAGTGAATTAGCTCAGGGATTTTCTATCCTCCTTGTTCATTCTTTCACTGGCTGCAATTACTAAATAGCATAAAAATAATAATAATACCTTATCACGCTCTCTTATAATTTTAGAATACTTCATTATATTGTTTCAGCTCTCTCCAGAATGGGACCTTGGTCCCAGTATTGTTTGTTTCTCTTAGTCACTCTTTGAAAGTTTGGAGTAGCAACAGCACATTCAGAACACCTTGAATTTATAGAACTTGGCACAGTGGAAATTAGGGTAATTTTATATTAATTATTATTATTTTATCCCATTGCTAGGGAATTTGAGGAAACATTTCACACATGTGAATAGTTGATGTTTGTTTGTTTTAATGGCAGCGGCTGTTCAGGAAGAAATCGATTAAGAAAATGTCATGACCTACTACAAGTTATTGCTACTGAGGTCAGAATGTTCATGAGGATCCGTCAAACAGTATTTTGCAGTTTTTAATGATGTTCTCAGGTAAATTGATGACTAAAGGATAGTGATAGTTTCTGGTTTGAGAACAGGACCTCCTAAGTGACCTCCTAAGCACACAGATTTCAGCATTTTAAAGATCAACTGCTAGTTCAGATCACCAAGAGCAACACCCTGGAACACCTTCAGTCTACAAGCATCAGCAATGGGTACTGTAGTACCTTTTCACTGATTAGAACAAGGGCAGCAGAAAGTGCCCACAGGGAAAGTGTGCAGAAGTCCCAAATCATTCCCGTGTGGTGAGCAGGAATCCGGCACCTGTGTGCAAGCCCAAGGCAGGCTTCAGAAACATTTGCCTAGATACAAGCTGCGGGGAGAAAAATACAATAGCATTTAAGCATTTATTGGCTATAACATCCTGCTGGAGGCAAGCTGACCTTTTTTTTATCTACTTTTGCACAAATGGAAAAAAAAAGGTCTAAAAATATGGACAGCGGATGTTCAGTGGCAATGCTAGAAACTTGGTATCTCACATAAGAATTTCAGAATGGTATAGATGTCTTACTCTCAGAATATGAAAAATGTCAACATTGTTTACAACTTATCTAAGGAGGAATCTCTCCCTTGCTCAGATATTTTGTTTCCAATAACTTTTTACACTTTCCCATATAGAAGGGTTGCTGGTATCATTAACCCTTAAGAAGTTAAATAGCCAAATCTTAATAAAGTGTCTTTGTAATATCAGCAATGTTACTTGAAATGCAGTGGTTTTTGTTTTTAGTTTTTTAAGTAAGTTCTTGATATTATCCTGCAAATATAGCTCTTATACATTATCTTAATATTCCTAATACTAAGAAGTTATCCCATGTGGGCTAGATGGTTTTCCTGACACTCTTGACCACCAAGTCACTAAGTCTTACCAGCATTGCTTGGGTAATAATCAGTATATATTTATAATAATAGATAAGTTAAATGTGACTGGAAAAATACCCTAAGAAAAAGCCAATCTAGGATGAATGCACGTCTTACATAGGTATACAATTTCATTTGTGATTAACATCATTCATTAATAAAACCACTTCACACAATCTTTGGGTCATAGTAGGACTTAATTATGGTATATGTAAACTGAAGTTTATACAATTGATAACAACACAGAGTTTTTTTTAAAGGAAAAGCAGATACTACATAATAGTTTTAGCAAGTAGGTCAATTGCCCTGGCAGCCTCAATACAGCAGGGAAGACCTAGATATTAAAGGTTGAAGACTGAATATACCCAATAAACTAATATGAAGTATATGTGCATATTTAGTTGAACTGACATGTATATGTGCCAGGTATTACATTTAGAGTGGAAAAATCATAGATAAAAATATAGCCCTATTTCCAAAGGTTTGGATGGGTACTTAGACACAAGTGTAGAATTTACATTTCACATTTAGTTATATTGCATATTGCATATACACTGTATATAATTTTATATATACAGTTGTCCCTTGAACAACACGGGTTTTAACTGTACAGGTCCACTTATAAGTAGATTTTCTTCCTCCTATGCCACCCCTGAGACAACAAGACTAACCTCCCCTCTTCCTTCTCCTCTTCAGCCCTACTCTATGTGAAGACAATGAAGATGAAGACCTTTATAATGATCCACTTCCACGTAGTGAGTAGTAAATTTATTTTCACTTCCTTATGATTTCTTAATAACATTTTCTTTTCTTTAGCCTAGTTTACTGTAAGCATACAGTATATAATGCATATAATAAACAAAACATGTGTTAATAGACTGTTTCTATAATCAGTATGGCTGATTAGTAGTTGAAGTTTTGGAAAAATCAAAATTGTATATGGATTTTTGATTGTGTAGGGGGTTGGCACCCCTAAACTCATTGTTTTTCAAGGATTAACTGTAAGTGTAAAATTGTATGTCATGTCTACATCTATTGATCACCCAGAAACATCAGAGAATGGGAAGGAAAAAGGCGATTGCCGATCTGCTAGGCAAATATCTGCTATGAGAAGTATTGTGATATTACTTGGCACATTTACGTACTATAATTCTGATGATAATCCTCATTCTACGAGGATACCGAAGTTGAGAAGAACAAAGCAATTTCTTTAAGGTTATGCAGCTAGTTAATAGAAGTTGTGTTGATATCTTTTGTATTGAACAAAGTATTTATGGCTTCAAAGCCATCATTATCCCCAAATTTTACGTCATCCTCCCTTTCCTTCTATCCCCATTGCACCATGCTGCCTCAAATGATTCACGCATTTTGAATTTATTTGTTTTGTTTTCCCTTGATAATGCATTTCAAATATCTTTATTGGCCCACAACACTTGCTTTTGCTGAATGTGTAGGGACAAAAGAAGATGAGAGATAGCCCATCAGTGTCTGACTGTGCAAGGCTGACCTGCTGCTACAAAATGGATAATTCATAAAAGAAATCGAAATTATTTTCTATTTAAAATATAAAATGTAGAAGCTGCAAAGGACCTGAGAAGTTTCCTCTTTCATTTTACAAATGAAGAAACTGAGCCTCACAGTGGCACAGCTAGTTATACTCCATTAACCAATCACATATCAATGCGGCAGCAGATAATTTTATTTGAGCATTTTTCAATGATTTGCAGGAAAATATCTATCATTTGTCATTTGGCTTTTTGGCGCCACTTTTAAAATCATGTTTGCTAAAATAAATGCGTGCCTTCAGAAGAAATGAATTACTGGTATGTTCTTGACTGGGATTATGAGTTTCCTAAGTGTTGGATGGAATCAAACTATAAGAAAAAAAACTAGAGGAGACTAATCTTTACAGATTAATTTGGTTCTTCCACCCCAGTTTATGAGGCAGCAATCTTGCCATGCTTATTGATTATCAGACAAGACTACTAATCCCCTTAAGGTGATTAAGTGTACTTAATTAAAGAGCAGTTAGCAAGCTTCTCTTTACTAAAGTAATGTGGCTGTTAAAAGTGATTTGTACTTTACCAATACGGTAGCTATTAATCTGAAGGACAATTTGCCATTTATATTTTCCCAAACAAATATATTTGGTAGATCAAGTGAGCACTGATATTTATTATGAACCCTCTTGATGCACTGTATCTGTAATTGTCAGTTAAGAAAGAAAGGCTCCAATCACCCCGTCTGTTTAACAGAACAGTCATTTCTATTTTTCTGAGTGCTGCAACCAATTATTGTTTGCTTAACAGTCTGATGCCCTCCTCTTTTGCCAATATAGGGAACAATGTATGCCAATATAAGGAACAGTGTTGATTTGAAAAATAATGCTATTTCTTTATAACCTGCTGTATTTAAAAGAGAATTTGAACAAGAATAAAGGAAACAGCTAAATTCACATTATGGAGTGTTTCCTGAGAATAAGTAAAACATAAAAACTGGGTTGACAGAATTCAGAGTTGGAAATCATAGGCTGCGGTATTTATGGTAAATAACTTCCCGGTGTAGTTGTAGGAATAGTTAGATGATTGAATTGTTAACTGGCCTCCCACAGCATTCTCCATTTCAACTTGTACCCTTTTAATACCTTCACACATAATTGTTTCAAGACTATACGGGCAATAAGGTAAATGCTCAATGGCATTGTACCTGTTAACATTCATGTGGATGATTAGGTACTAAGGAGCTCCTAACGAAAAGGAAGAGTAATCACATAAAACAGTCCCGGCTTTCATAAACGCCACAGGCTACTCCAACACCGTTCAATTTGAGTTATTTCAGGAAAAAGTGGAGAAGCTTCCCACACTCAGAAAAGTGATGGCGAAACTGGGTGTTAGTAATGAATTACCTTTTAGACTATTTTAATTCCCTCGCTCTTTCTTTGAGGCTTCATTTCTATTTCCCAATTGGAAAATGAATTCGTAAAGATGACCATCTTATTTGGGAACACATAAGAAAACATTCAGTTCCCTGGAGAAAAGAAAACGCAACAAAGCAACAAGATTTTATTAACAGAGGTTATTTTCAGTCTGTTTCTCCAAATTACAGTTCGAAAGGTTAGACCATGATAAATGGGGAGAGAAAAAAACTGTGTGTTTTGTGAGGTAAGCAGCAGGGGAAAATATATCTAAACATCATGTCATTGAATGATGGGAAGAGAGATTATTGACCCATTTTAACTCCAGATCCCTTTGCAACTGTGACATGCTTCTCCCAGTGGTATCCTCCCTCAGAACTGGACTAAAATTGTAAAACCTAACAATATAATGGCTGCTGGGGTTGGCACAAACTCCAACCAACTAACATCAATCAGGTCTCTCTTTTTACTGTAAGGTATCAGTGTTATGGCAATGAGACTGTCTAGTGATTCTAATTTTGCAATTTGGATGGAGATAAATGTTTTATAATACTTGGTTCTTTCGGACTACCTCTGTTTCTCTTTTGCATTTTTAAGCACAATTGATTTAGCATGCAAATTTAAGATTCAATATTATGGTGCCAGAGAGCAATTTGACAAACTATGACCCAGTTTAGGGGGTTCTCAGATGGCCACCAGTGATGGCTTGAACCTTTGGTTTGGAGGAAGTTGGTAAGGCCTATGAACTAGAGGCGTGGTGTGAGAAGTATAACAGCAGGTAGTATTTATTGAGCTTGCTGGCTTTACCAGGAACATGATTACGTCTCTTATCATACAACCAGCTGTGAGAGGGAGTCCATTTTACAAGTCTGGGGGCTGATGCCTAGGAAGATCACACCTAGTAAATTGACTGGAGAGTGAAATGCTTCTCCATTATTTGACCACTTCAAGAAGGGAGAAGGACAGATGAATGAGCACTTAGAAGGGGTAGAAGGAATCATCCCCCAAATACCTACCATCAGCACTCAAGTATTGAAGGAATCAAGATGATCATTATTAGTGATCATGACTCTTACTGTTAAGGTGAATGGTGGAAAAGAGGGGTGGTAGCTCCAAGTATGTGTGTTACAGAAGGCTGAATAAGCTCTTTCTAGTCCAGTGGAAGAGTTGACTTCTAAGGTAAAATTAACCAAATTCCAGTGAAAAGCATTTGGCCATGTTTTATAGTATGAGAATGGTGTAATTATACGTTAAAAGCATACTATATTATTCACCACTTTTATAGGTCTGGGGATTGATGTAACTAAGGTTGCTGAAACCAAGACTTAACTAAATTAACCAAATTCTTAACTTTCACCTTGTGAATTGTTTTCCTAGCTGTTTTTTTTTTTCTGTATGTTTCTTTAACTTTCTTTATACACGTTCATGTTTGCCAATGTCATAGTCATATCCAGGACATCTCTTTAATATTCCTTCAGTGACTATTAAATTTGATTTAAAAACACATTAATTTAGATATTTGCAAGCTGCTTACCAGTTAGCAGTATTTTTAATGTCCTATTTATCTAATACAGTTGCTTGTGCTGTTTTTATAATCAGATAAGGGTCATTAAACCATTTTTGAGATTAAATAGCACAAAACCATTTTTTCTGTTTATGTGCCCCATTAATATTAGAGCTTATGCTTACTATGGCTTAATGTTTCAATTTTTAAATATCATTTATGTTAATATGAAAAGGCTCTATTATCTAATTGTAAGGATTACTTCCATTACTTTCCAGCATAATCTCTACAAATATTGGCCTCCATATTGCTTTGAAGCTGACAGATTTATAACCTTGGGCATTTCTTAGGACAGCATTTGAAATGCTGTTATTTACTCTTACTTGATCAGTTTATTATGTTTGGTGTTTTGTTTTTTCAAGTGTAACAAGTACCTAAATGCTTAGCTTCTTGTTTTGGTCCAGCTGTTACCTGAAACATTCGTAATATAGAAGGCTCAGTGAACCTTCCTATTAAGTCTTCTGAAACAAGACAGAGAAAAAGCTACAGGCAGAAAGAAAGACCAACAGAGAGCAAGTGGGTAACCAAACAAGTTAAGGCAAGCACGTCTTAAGCAGCCAAGCTTTTGATACATAATCACTCAAACTACACTTTTTCAAAACAGGGAAAAATGTCAATTGACATACAATGTCTCAAATTATGCACATCATAGTAACCAAAAGTCCCTTCCATGACCATAGATTATAAATTCTCTGGAAAGTTTCTATTTCAAATATTGTCTTCCATTATTGATATAAATACATCCAGGTGTCCTGTTACTTCCAATTATTACAAGGAACATAAAGTCATTGTAAATTTTATCCAACATCACTTACAATGAGTGGAGAGACCTTTTCATGTCAAGACTACCAAAGTGTCTCTTTGTTCAGCCTTTCAATCCACAGAAGTGGGGTTGCTCTGTGCACAGTACACTCTCCCCTAGGTGTAGCCTCCTTAGGTGGCCCTGCTGACTTGGATGTATCAGTCCTACAGGCTAGTGTCTTTCATCAGTGACCCAGGGCACCCAACACTTCTTCCTGTGCACCCAGCCAATGTCATCAGTGAATCAGACTCTTTTTTTTTTTTTTTGAAATGGAGTCTCGCTCTGTCGCCCAGGCTAGAGTGCAGGGGCGCGATCTCGGCTCACTGCAAGCTCCGCCTCCCGGGTTCATGCCATTCTCCTGCCTCAGCCTCCCGAGTAGCTGGGACTACAGGCGCCCGCCACCACGCTTGGCTAATTTTTTTGTACTTTTAGTAGACACGGGGTTTCACCGTGTTAGCCAGGATGGTCTCTATCTCCTGACCTCGTGATCCGCCCGCCTCGGCCTCCCAAAGTGCTGGGATTACAGGCATGAGCCACCGCGCCCAGCCCAGACTCTTTATATATTAGCTGCCTCTGGATAGAGTGGTTTAGTTATAGCTTCCTAAAAGGAGAATAATCCATGTCAAGTATAGTTGAGAATGCAAACATTGTGGCAAGAACACTTGATTTGGATCCAAGAGCCCTGGGTTCAAATCTCCACTCTCTAATTTACGAGAGAGATTACTTAATCTCTCCAAACTTTAGTATTCTTTCTTAACAATGGTGATCAATATCACCTACTTCCCAGGGCTGTTATGAAGATTAAAATAAGTTAGTATACATAGATGCGGTTTTTAAAATTTTAGATACCATGTTAAGTTTGGATGGCACCAAACTTGCTACTCATAATAACATATGTGTATGTAAACACCTTAGTAGAATCTATTACGTGCCAGACTCTGTTTCAAGTGCTTTGTTATATTATACCTCATCTAATCCTCCTTACATCCCTCAGTAGTTGGTGCAGTGCATGTACCCATTGCATAAGAGGGTAAACTGAGAGGTTAAGCAACTTGCTGCTGAGTCACATAGCTAGTAAATGAATGAGCTGAAATTTGACTCCAGGGTCCATGTTCATAACCAGTATACTATTCTGCCTCTTAAACAACATAATAATGATCATGATAATAGTAATTACACTCATATCATATATATACATCTTCTGATGAGTCAGTATGTTTGACATTTTCTCTAACTATCCCGTACTCTTTAATCATTGGCCCAGCTCCTGAGCAAATATTTTTTGGTAAAGTAAGGGAATGACTCAGTGTGTAGAAATTTAAAATACATGTCCTAATACAGTGGGTCAACAATCTCATCTCCCCTCTGGGTGACCATATTGTTAGGAACAGTGAAATTTAAATAGTAATAGAATATTTTCATTTGATATAAAATATTAATGATGGTTTTAAACTGTATTTTCAAGGAAATTACTGGTCACATCTGTGTCCACAATATATTCTGCCACCTCTTTTATTTTAGCTGTCTTCAATTTAGAGAAAATGCATTAAACTTGTATTTATCTCTTCTCAGGTATTCATGACACTTTAAAGATTGCTTAGTTACACTTATGCTTGTCATCCCCAGCATGTAGTTTGCCAAATGTAGTTACAAAAGATGTGACTGCTGTCTGGTCATACTGTAAAACTTTTTATCTAACATCATATTGAGCTCCCATTCCTCCCAATGGCAGAAAGTGTTTTAGTCCGTTCTGGGTTTTCTCAGTCATTTTAGACTTTAATTTGGTTAATTTAAAAATTTTCCCTCTTTATTCTACTCCCATAAGTAGTGTTTAATGCCTGGGGCTCATGCCATCATGGAGAAGCCTAGTCATGATGCCATCTGCTGAGGTAGCCACGGTTCTGCATCATCTCTGTTCTTCTAGCTTCCTTGTCTTGAACTCAAGGCCCTTTCTTTTGACATTGGCCAACCATCAGCATTTACGTAATTCTTTTGGGGGCATAGGAAAGTTGGGGATAGCATCTTGTGCTTTCTGGGATTTGGGAGATTTGCAGGGGTGGACGTGGGTGAGTTGGGGGTGGACAGTGTCTCCTGTTTTCTCTACCCAAAACTGCCCCTATTTAATACCCTTGACTTCTGCTGCTGTTACCTTTCAGCATAGGATCTCATTTACTTGATTGGGTTCCTATTGACCTTAAAGCCTTCCTATTCACAGGTAATCAAACTTACTGGGGATTCATTCAGCCCTTTCAACTCTGCTCCTCTCCCCTCCCTGAAGGAGGATCTTATTTTTTCTAGTTTGGGGTTTAGAGATGGGCAGAGTACAATATAAAATTGGTTCTGTATGCTTCCACATGCTTACGAATCTTTCCTTGTAGGACTAAGCACTTTGATGTGACAGTCAAGGTGACGATGGTTTTGCCCAGTGATCCCAGTGTAACTAGGTACCTAGCTCTAGGTGCTCCTGAAATGGGAGAGGGTGGAAGTAAACAGAGAAATGGACTATGCGGGGCGGGGCGGGGGATGTCCTGTCAGTATCCTCTAACCACATCTATTTCATTGCATTTCTTTTCTTTCCCTTCCTTTCCTTTTAAAGACAAATGATAGAGAAGTGTGGTGCAGTTTGTGTTGTTTGAAGAAATGTTTGGAGTTCTGCTTTTCTGTCCCATAAAAGTCCTGCTTCAGCTATCTTGTCTGGCTGCTCATGGCAGTGAATTCAATCTCTATCTCTCTCTCTACTTGGGCTATATTATTTCCTTCCATTTAAATTTTTATTTAATTATGTACATTTATTTTTGTTAGCAACCTAATGTTGAATTCCATAATTTACTGAACTTTTAGCATTTTAATAAATAAGAATTTGTAAATTAAGGCTCAAATATCCAAACAACATACGCATTGCTTCTTTTTGGCTTATTTATTTTTCAAATTTTTATTGAAGTGCCCATATAATTCCTTATGCCATCATTATGCTGGGTAGTTGAGATATGACAGTGAAAAAGTAGATTACAGTCTTCACTTTTACAGAGTTTGTAACCTATCTTGGAAGATGATTACTAGATACTAGCCATAAAAGGTGGTGAGTTCTATAAAGGTGAAAAAAAAAGGTTGTCTATGTTATAGCCATAATTTTCCAAATATGCCATGTGATGTGGTGTAAAAATAGAAGAAGAGTTATCTTGTGTACTTGAGATCAAACTAAGTTAAATTATTCCATCACCATTCTTTGTGAGTCAGAAGTAGGAATGGAGTTGGAATGTTAAGTAATGTCAACATTACTTAAAAAGATTACAATTGACTACGTTTACATTTGATGCTTCCCAGGGTATTAAAGAGATAATCACTGACTAGGAGACACTTATAATGAAAATACCATCTTTTATTATATAAGGAGGTACAAAATATATTTAAATAAATACATTTTATTTCATCATTAAACGTTCCAGGTGTATAGCATGCTACTGATGAGTTTGACAAAACTATTCTAGAGTGACATGCAGCATATTCTTCTGCAAAAATGGTCCTGACTATATTGGAATTCAATGTTAAAAATAAGCCAGCATGGAAATATGACTCATTTGCAATCAACTGAAAGTTTTTGTTAGGAAACCTGTCCCAGTGGGGCAAACAGAAATATTTAGGACACATAGTTGTATGGTACTTCTTGGTGGCATTTGTGCCAATATTTTTTAAATAATCACCAGAAATTTGATTGATTGGCCTTGGACTAGGCAACCAGAAACAAAATCCATTCCTTGGGAGTCCTCGTCACAAATTGTATTTGTTTCTACAACACTTGTTTCTTTTTACCTCCAGGGCTTAAAAAAAAAAAAAAAAAGATTTCCTTTCACCAGAATTGTGCCTGTAATGTGCAGCCGTATCTCTATGAACAGTGCCTGCCCTATGTCTATCCAGATGAATATGCAATTTGCATGTTGCTGATTAAAATGAAAGTCTGCACATGTATATGAATGTCTGGTCACATTTTAAAAGGAAATCTCAAATGCTGACAGAATACGTTCCCCCTTTCCGTACAATCCAACAGCTGGAGTTCTTGTATACACACTAAGCCTTACGCCATATCTTTTAAACAAAGAATGAACCTGTATATGAAAAGCAGCCAGGAAGACTTTGGCTCCATGGCTCTGCATGAAACAAATGCCCCCTGAGAGCCTCTTCCTGTTCCTCTACTCCTGTGCTTCAGAATCCCTGGCCGTTGGTATTTGAGTGATGTGGCAATAGATGCTCATGGGATTTCTACAGGCAGTGAGAAGCCCAGTTTTAGATTATAATAGACCAGGTACTGGTGAAGAACACAAATGTTATCAGTCAGCGTTTATATTGGTGTCTTGGGAAGGGATTTGGGGAATGGGGGTGGAGAGCAAAGGAGAAACTGGGTAGGAGAAGATGTTATACCCTGTTAGTCTCCTGAGTTACACTAGGAGACCACGAAGACATTTATTCTAAACTATATGAAAAGTAGCCATTGGTAAGAATTCATGTTCTTTTAAGAAGTGGCAGGTTGAGAATAAGACAGCCACTGCTGATATGGTCAAAAGGGGTCATTTTGTATACTTACATCTTAAAGTGTAATTAGATAAGTGCTCACAAAACTTTTAACTGCTTGGAGTAAATTATGTGAAAGCTCGCTATTTTCCTAGAACACATCAAGGCTGCACATATGAGAAAAATGCCCTGCCTTCTAGTTCTGAAGCCAATATGTCCACCTACGTCAGGTTTCCCATTTAGGTCATTTATTCACTTTCTAACTGGGTAATAATAATAACAATAGTTGAAATGGTCAAAAGGCAAAGTTTCTTCCTCCCTTATCCAGAAAAGATAAGAGTAGGGTTTATTTTAGATTAATTTGTCTTGCCTCTGCTGTCAGAACAAGGCAATTCCTTTGACCACACTACTTTTTTATATTTACAAAGTGGACCTAGAAAAAAAATGTTACCTGACATATGTTTAATGCTTGGTGGCCATTGTGTAAAGTGCCAGGAATTATAAAAAAGGAATAAATAAGTAGAAAACTACAATTCATCATCTAGCACTTAGCTGTTGGCTATGTCGTAGAAGTTGAATGAAAGTTTATTAATTGAAGGAAGTCTATTGTAGGAATAAAACCCTATGGGTAGCTATAACAGAGTAGTCTACCCTCTCTGAGAGCCAAGAAATCTTTCTTAGAAGAAGAGACATCTGACTTTGGTATTTATATATGATTAGGAATTCACAAGTCAGAGAGAGAAAAAAAGAGCAGGTCATGTTAAAATAGAGAGCCTAGAATGTGTGAACAATACGGAAGCACAACACACAGAGCATTCTATAGGTTGTTAGACACGCAGGTCTAGATGTCACAAGAAAAATGAGAATTCAGGATAGAGCCCCAGGCACCCTTACACTATAGATGATATCAGAGAAAAAATGTGAGGGTGGAATTTTGAGGATCATCAAACAGAAGGATCTAAAAGGGAGCTAAAAAATGCACTGAAAGGGAGATTACAAAACAACAACCAGGTAAGAGGACCAGGAAGAAGTAGGACTGGCTATTTCTTGTTTGTTCATTAGGACATTCTGAGAAATGTCATCTACTGGAGTTACTGAATGTAAACTCTTTTTTCGGTCAGTTTCCAATTTTCATTTATTATAATGCTCTAGCACTTTTCTTTGGTTGCTCATTTAATGGGATTGTGCCATACAACTCGGCTTAATGAATATTTAGGATACAATGGTGCTTTGTGATAATTTTCAGAAGGCTGCTTCATTTTCTTTATCTGTACTTTATCTGTAATACCAGGTGAAAACTTTGCCCCACATCCTCACTTTCAAGGTAATAGTAATGACACAGGTATTCTGTTAAAATCAGGCCCAAACCTGGGGAAAAAAAAGTAAACATACTTAAGTTAGGACACAGATTATTTTCCAAAGAAAAGGAGGAAGGAGGAGTAGAATTCAGGGGTTGGGCAGGGAGCAAACCACATCAATCCTTAGAGATTAGAAAATTTCAAGTTTCCTTTCTTTTTTGAAAACTATTTCCCTTTTGGGATTTAACAGCTACTCAGAGTAGCCAGGTGAGTCAAACAGTCTCAAGTGGGCATTTGTCCAGATCCCCAAATTGGAAACCATTTAGCACAAATTGTCAGTCTATGCTGAGAATAGCAGGGGCTGCTTTTTTGCAGTTCTCTAGCTCATTTGACAGATCTTTGAGGGGAAATCCAAGCACTTACTGGCACTAAGTCATTAGTCAGTGTTTCAGTCAGCACTGGCTCACTATGTCTTTCAGGCCCTAGAAAGCAATTGCTGCCCATTCTAGAAAATCAGGGATAGTGTGGCAAAAGGGAAATCAATTAATTTAGCAAATAATAACAAATACTCATAAGGAAAATGAGATCATGGAAACAAATTAAGAAATGTATTGCACTTTTATTTCCCTTACCATACAAATTGGTTTTTATAAATTAGGACATTAATGTATATATAAATCTGGTTGCTGCTTACACTATTAATTCATTATCCCTTCCCGAGACAAATGACAGCGATTTAGATTGTATTAAAAGTGTTAGTTGAATTTTGAGTTCATTTATGAAATGAGAACTAAATGTCCGGTTTCCTTTGGTATAACTATCATCTATTTTCATTCATTATTTACTTTCTGAGGTTAATTAAAAAGATAGTTTTACTGTTATCTTTCAAGGCAAAGTATTTTTTACCTATCTATAAACTTAGAGTTAATATACCAAAATACACAGGGAGAGAGCTTTGTATGGTAGAGTGTTGTGTTATAATAAAGGTTTCCTTTATTATAGAACCCTGAGAAAGTTTGGCTGACTTAACCCCAACTTAGCCTTAATGTGAACACTACAGACATTCATAGTTTTAGATAAAGCTCCTCCCATTTTTCTCCTCTTTTTCTAAAAATTGAAGTTCCTGACTGATAAAGGCAAAAGAGTACATAATACAGTGAAAAATATATTCTTCCATTGAACAACCACTGATTGCCTTCTATGTTTTAGAAACTGTGATAGGAACTATGAATACAACAGTGAATAAGATGTTTCTTGAGTCATGTGACATAATTAGATACGTATAATTATTGATATACCAGCTAGAATTTTTAAATTATTAATTAACTTACATACTTGTACACAGTTTACTCCACAGAATATTTGAAGTGAAACACATGCACACACACACACACCCCTTTACAAGAGTAAAAGTAAATAACCAAGACAGTTGAATATCTGGGCAGTAAAATAATAAATAAAAACCGGGGGTAAAGTTGCACTCAGAAATGTATATCATCTGGGCCCATGCAGTTGCAGTTACCAAGACAGTCAGAAAAATTGGTCTGTAAGCTTCCCAGAGACCAAGGCAAAGAGGAAAACAGAGTAAACAGTCATTTACAACATTAAATGCCCACTATTTCAATGATATCATCTGTAGTCACCGTTTACATTGGGCACTTATATTTTTTTGTTGCTTCTCCCAATAACTCTGATGGAAGAAAAGTTCAGTAATTTGCTCAAGGATCCACATCCAGTAAATGGTAGAACTAAGATCAGAACTCAGGGCTGTTGGACTTCAAAGCCTGACCTCTAACTAACCTATACAGTCCTCTCCTCTAAAGTTCATTGTCTCACAGAGTGCGTGGGAGAAGCCTTGCATGGACTCACTGTAAGGTGATATCCTAAAGGAATTTCGGAAGTGCTGTGGACACATAGAGAAGGAAATCCTCCTGCTCGTATATGTGAGAAGAGACAGTGAATTTATACAAACATTGGCATATATGTACATACTTATAAAAGAAATAATTTGTATGTTTTTAGAAAACAGTTTTTACAATCACTCAGATTCCTTCCTGGTTGTTTTATTTTAGACATGTGAGCACACCACTATACATATCATCCTGTTCTGCTCCCTAAATTTGTCAATGATTCCAGAAGACAGAATGCTAATTATTGAGATTGGCTCACAAATCTCATATTAAAACATAATCTACAATGTTCAGAAGATAGACACAGGCCAAAATTTGGTGGTGACCTGTCATATTTCTTTAATCAATAGGCCAAGCACAAATGTGTTATTTCAGAGCTGTGTTTGAACATTGGTAATGAGTAAAATGGTATTTTTTTATGAGTTGTATAAATGCTTTGTGATGTTACTGAAATATCTTAATTGCATTTATGAATGTATTTAATGAGTTCCATTTAAAATGTGACGTTACGTACCTCATGGGACTAAGTGACTCATTCTATCCAGACACAGTGCAAATCCAAAGGAACATTGTTTTTTTGCCTGCGGTGTAGGGTGAACCAGAAAGCTCTAATCCAACTGTTAGTCGCTCTGCTCTGCCTGTGTGAGCTGTGTGCTGTGCCCACAGGAGATCTGAGCTGGGGACTCTCTGTCCAGGAGCCTCTGGTCTGGTATCCAGGCTTAATTGAATAACAGCAGGGGCTTCAGCTGGAAGAGATGAGATGGCCAGTCAAGATGGCTACAAGGTCAAGAAACAGCCTCAGAGGAAGCAATGTTTATGTCACAGAGTTGGTAGAAGATCAATTTCAGACAGTTAGTGAGTTGCTGAGAAGAGATTTGCTTTATTACAGAATGAGAAAGAGTGAAGGCAAGTGTAACACCTACTTTGCTAGAACCCTGATAATCAGTGTAGTCCAGAGCCAAAACTCTGATTTTTCTTTCAAATCTTTTTTATTCCCATTCCTCCTCCAAGACTTTATAGTTCATTTATGATGCATATGCTTAGTAATAATAGCTAATTTAATAAGCACCTACTATGTGCCAGCCACTGCACTAAACACTTTTACGTGCATTATCTCCTTTAGTTTTCCCAGCAATTCTATGCAGTACATATTGCTATTACTATTATTCCAGTTTTATACATGAAGAAACAAAGCCTTGGCAACTTCGCTCAGGGTTATGTAGCTATTAACTGCAAGAGGTAGAATTTGAATCCAGCATTTAGCCACTAAGTTGTCTTTTCATTTATATACTTATATTTATTTATTGTTTTGAGCCAGGTTTTTGAGTTATAATTAACATATAGTAAAATTTACCGGACAGTTCAATGAATTTCGAATGGACAGTTCAATGAATTTTGCCAAACGTACATAATCATGTAATCATATCTCAATGAGGATGTAGATGAAAATATTTCTACAACCCCAAAAGTCTCCCTCATGCCCCTTTGCATTGTAGGAATATTTTGTACAGTCAGTCCCCTCCTCTCTCACACAGCCCCTGGTAATCAAATTTATTTCCGTGTTTATGGTTTTGCCTTTTCCATATTCTTTTCCATAATAAAATAATACAGTTTTGGTTCTTTGTTTCTGGATTTTTTTCACTTAGTGTATGTTTTTTGGATTCGTCCATGTTGCATGTATTAGTAGTTTCCACCTTTCCAATGCTGAGTCATTTTCGATTCTGTGGAGGTGCCACAATATATTTATCCATTCACCATTTGATGGACATTTCCAGTTCTAGGTTACTATGACTAAAGCTGCTATTAACATTTGAGTATAGGTCTTAGTGTGACATGTCTTTATGTTTTTTGAGTGAATACCTAGTAGTGGGATTAAGTTGTGTGGTGTGTGCTTAACTTTATTAGAAGCTGCCAAATTGTTTTTCAAAAATGGCTGTACTATTTTGTGTGCATTTTAGTTACTCCATATCATCAGCACTTCCTATTATCTATCTTTTCACATTTAGCCACTCTTATATGTGTATAGCGTTATCTTGTTGTGGTTTTATTTTGTATTTTCTTCTTTCTTTTTTTTTTTGAGATGAAGTCTCGCTCTGTTGCCCAGGCTGGAGTGCAGTGGCGCGATCTCGGCCCACTGCAAGCTCTGCTTCCCGGGTTCACGCCATTCTCCAGCCTCAGCCTCCTGAGTAGCTGAGACTACAGGCGCCCGCCACCACGCCCGGCTAATTATTTGTATTTTCAGTAGAGACAGGGTTTTACCGTGTTAGCCAGGATGGTTTCAATCTCCTGACCTTGTGATCTGCCCGCCTCGGCCTCCCAAAGTGCTGGGATTACAGGCGTGAGCCACCGCGCCAGGCCCCTATTTTGTATTTTCTTAATGGTTAATGTTGTAACATCTTTTCATGTTTGTATTTGCCTTCTGCATATTTCCTCTGTTGAAATGTTCGTTGAGCTCTTTTGTCCATTTAAAAACTTGGATTCTTTGTCTTATTATTGAGTGAAACCACTTTTATACATTATGGATATAAATCCTTTTGTTCATTCTGTTATTTATTCATTCATTCTACCTATCAAATAATCAATAATCATTTGTTGACTATTTCTTATTAGACACTTTAGTGGGTTGATTAGTGTGTCCCCCAGAATTCATGTCCATCTGCAACCTCAAAATGTGACCTTAGTTGAAAATAGGTTCTTTGCAGGTATAATTCATTTGGGAAGTTCAAGATGACATCATCCTGGATGGATGGTGGGCCCTAAATCCAAAGACTGGTGTCCTTATTAGAAGAGAAGAGGACACAGGGAAACACACAGAAGGTGGCTATGTGAAGACAAAGGCAGAGATTGAAGTTAGACGGACAAAGGAAAAAAGCACCAGGAACCGCTGGACACTGGAAAAAGCGGAGAAGGATTTCCCCCAGAATCCTTGGAGGAAGTATGGCCCCACTGACACCTTGACTGCAGACTTCTTGCTTCCAGAACTGTGAGACATAAACTTCTGTTGCTCCAAGTTAATGGTAATTTGTCCCAACACCCCTAGGAAATGAATACAGTCACTATTCCAGGAAAATGGGGCTACTACAATGAATAAGATGCAGTAATAAGATTCTGTTAAGAAGTTCAAGGAGAGCTGATATGAAGTAAACTGGCAGCTATTTACAGAAAGCATCTGCGATATTTTTACAAAATTAGCAATATTTGAAATTATTTTTAAAAGGATTATTAGGCATCACTTGGTCAGATTTAGGGTGGGAGGAAGGAACAGAGATGCAAGGTGGGCAGAGCAGACATAGCAAAGGGTGAAGCCATGAGAGGTCTTGGTGGGGAGGAAGATTATGTGTCTGTGAGCAGAGCATAGAGGGGACAGGGCAGGAGATATGGTTGAAGAGTTTGGGAGGTAGACATAATCTGAACGGCTTTGTATGTCATGCTAAGGTGTCTGTTTTATTCTGTAGGCAAAATGTCGAACAAGCCAAGAACTTAAAGATGGAAAACAATGTAATCAGATATCAGTATAGGGGAGTGATTAAGAGCACATGTGCCTGGGCCTGAATCCTGGCTCTGCTGCTTATTAACTATGGAAACTTGAGCAGGTTTCTTATCATCTGTCTTTCATCTATACAATGGAGATAACAATGGCACCTATGGCAAAATGCTGATGTGAGGAGTAAATGAGTTAAACAGGCATAATTCTTAGCCGTGTCTAGCATGTACGAGACACTGAACTGAATGTTAGTCATTATTATCTGGCAAGCATTTTATTAATGGAAAGTTCATCCTGGCAGGAATGTGGAGATAACTGAGGCAGAGAAAATGTGTATGAGATAGTAGCAATTATTTAAGCAAATGTGTGAACAATGTAGGGAGGAAGGAGAGATTTGGGGCTGTTTCTTATGTACAATCTGAGTTATGCTGGTCAATACACTGTGAAGAATTGGAAGAAAGAAAATACATTGGCTCAAAGATTTCTGCCTTGAGACCGAGTAGATAGATATTGATGCCGTTAGCAGTGAGCAGAATCATAATATAAGCAATGGCATTTGGGGAAGGTATGGCGAGGAGTGGGGAATACATTTTATTTCAGAGATGTTAAGATTAGTGTGACTGTGACATCCAGGTAGAGAAGCTTAGAAGGCAGGTTAGAAGGCATCTTCAAAGGAAGGGAATAGATATAAATTCCTAATGTTTCTCAAGGAGGGCCCCTAGAATACTTTATGAGCATCATCTGGAGCTCTTGTTAAAAACATAAATTCATGAACCCTATTTGTATTAGTCAGGGTTCTCTAGAGGGATAGAACTAATAGGATAGATGTATGTATGTGAAAGGTAGTTTATTAAGGAGTACTGACTTGCACGATCACAAGGTGAAGTCCCACAATAGGCCATCTGCAAGCTGAGGAGCAGGGAAGCCAGTCCAAGTCCTAAAACCTCAAAAGTAGGGAAGCCAAGAGTGCGGCCTTCAGTCTATAGCCAAAAGCCTGAGAGCTCCTGACAAAACACTGGTGTAAGTCCAGTAGTCCATAAGCTGAAGAACTTGGAGTCCAATGTTTGAGGGCAGAAAGCATCCAGCACAGGAAAAAGATGGAGGCCCAAAGACACAGCCAGCCTAGTCCTTCCATGTGCTTCTGCCTGCTTTTATCCTAGCTGTTCTAGCAGCTGATTAAATGGTGTCCATTCCAGATTAAACGTGGGTCTGCCTCTCTCAGTCCACTGACTCAAATGTTAATCTCCTTCAGCAACACCCTCACAGACACACCCAGGAACAATATTTTGCATCCTTCAATCCAATCAAGCTGACACTCAATATTAACCATCACACCATTCAAGTCCTACTGAATTAGAATTGCTGGCAGGCAGTCCTTAAGAATTTGCATTTAAGGACTCTTCTAAGTCATGCTTGTGTATATAAGAATCACTGGCTTCTGGAAAACCTGTGGGCCTCCAATCCTTAGTTGTTCATGAAAATCACCTTGAGAACTTTAAAAGAATCACCTTGAGAACTTAAAAAAACAAAACAAAAAACTGATGGCAGGGCTCCACCTCCAAGATAATCAGATTTAATTGGTGTGAAATGGGGGCCACAGCTTCAGGCTGTTTAAAAAGTACCCCAGGTAATTCTAATTTGCAGCCAGAAACTAGAAGGAAAAAAAAGGTAATGTTTAAGAAGATGCGAGAAATGACCTGGTGATCAGAAGAGATCCGGATGTCAGGTGAGGAAAATAGTTTTAAAAGTAGGAAGAGGTAACATTACTAAATTTGACAGTGCTGATAGCTGCAAGAGACATAGAACTGAAAATAGGTTAGTGGATTTGACCAACAGGAGTTCAATGATGATTTTACGGACGGTATTTTCAACGGAGTGGAATAGATACAGAAACGAGAGAGAAAGATTTAAGAGCATGGAGAAAACAAACACAGACTATGCTTTCACAAAGCTTGAAAAGAGATGGAACACAGCTTACAGCAAGGACAATATATTCTCTGTGTGTGTGCACACATATGCACGGTTGACCCTTGAACAATACGGGTATGAACCAGCAAGTCCTCTTATACATGGATTTTCTTTGATTTCTGCCACCTCTGAGACAGCAAGACCAATCCCGCCCCTTCCTCAGTCTACTCAGTGTGAAGGCAAGAAAGATGAAGACCTTTATGATGAGGAGTAAATATATTTCCTCATCTTTATGACTGCTTCTCTTATTGGTAAGCCTTCTTTTCAACATTAGACCACTAGTAGTTAAACTTCGGAGGAGGCAAAACTTACATGAGGATTTTTAACTGCACCGGTGAGTACCCCGACCCCTACTTTGTTCAGGGGTCAATTGTATATGTTTTTAGAATGAAAATATGTAGAACTTTTTTAGGCAAAAAAGAAAGCACCAGAGGAGAACATGTTGAGGATATAATTTTAAATAGTTTATTTCATGGAGCAAACTCTAGAAAAGGAGAAGAAATTCAGTTTTCGATGTGCAGTAAGTCTTCACTCAACATTGTTGAAAGGTTCTTGGAAACTGTGATTTAAGTAAAATGATGCATAACAAAACCAATTTTACCACCAGCTAACTGATATAGACAAGAGTTAAGTTCTTACATCATATTTCTGCTCATAAAAACACCACCAAACCTAGAGGAAGACCCCACACACTTCTAATATTAAACATTGAAGTAAATATGATCTATACATCCATTTTAAAAAGATTAATAAAAACAAGTAAGATAATTATTTACTCAAGTTTTGGTGAGTTAATGAATGAATGTGGTCATAGTGGTGAGTTCAATGAAGGAATAAATGTTTGTAAGGAGCCCCTCTCCCACCACGTAGTTCAAAAACATTAACAAGTAGGGCTGCTCGCTGAGTGCTTTCCTACCATTTTTGTTTTTGTGCATTTGTATGATTATCATTTACTTTACACATTTTTATTTTATAATAATTTGTATTCATTATTTTCATTTTCTGACATGCTTATTCCAGTTCTGAGTCATGGGTGACTGCTGGCTGCCCAAAGCCTCTCCCAACAGCTCAGGGGCAAGGTGGGAATCAGCCTTGACCAATACGCTATTCCATCATAGGGTGCACTCACACACACCCACACTCACTCAGATAGGGACCAGGTAGACATGCCAATGAACCTAACAGGCACAGCTTTGGTTTGTGGGAGGAAAATGGAGTACCAAGAGAAAACTCATGCAGACATTGGGAGAACGTGCAAATTCCACACAGGCAGTGGCCCTGGCCAGAATTGCTTTTTTTTTTCTCCGTCATCAGTGTTATACTGAAATGATGTTGAATGAAATGACATTATTTGAGGATTTGCTGACCAGAGGAAAAAGACTGTTCTCCCCCTGAGAATAGGAGGTAAGGATAAAAGAAGGGGTAGTTTGCTGGAATGGGACAATATTTGCTATTTGTGGCCCCACTTTTCCAGTGCTGTATGAGGTTCAATCCTCTGTGAGAGAAGGGACTGGGGATCATTGGAGAGCTTGAAGAGGCAACGAATTGTTCGCATGGAGAATGTGAGAGGAAGCTGAATAAGGACCAATATAAACACTGCTGGACAGTGTTCGAGAGTCCCATTGGGATGTGAAGTCATAGATTTATAGTGGCAGCAATTCACAGAGCCAGGTGATTTTCTCTAGCAACACTTGGCAGTTCATATTCAGGAAATAGGAGGCTGCCTCTGGGTTAGGACTGGCAGGGGTGGGGTGGAAGAAGAGAAGGAGAAGAACTGACAGCACTGTTAGAGCACTGTTAAAGTGATTGATATAATGAGTTTGTGGTGTGGGCAGGAGAGGCTAGTCTGGGATAATAAAGAAGGATGATGCAAAGATTAATAGTTTTTAGGAGCTCCTGATGTAGGTTTAATAAAAGTAGGAGAGTGAGAAAAAGGTGGAAAGAGTGAAGGTTATGAAAAGTAAGTGGGATCCTTAGTTTAAGATTTCAGAAGGGGTAAAGATGTTGGTAACTATAATGGCCTTGGTTTAGTTAGGACAGTGAATTGCTGATTGTAGCAGAATAATGGTAAAATGGGATAGGAGAGAGAGACACCGAGATCAGATGCCCGGGTTCTTCATGAACTTAAGTAGTAATCTGGTGGGTGCTAGATATGAAGGATAAAAATTTGACAAAGTGTGGGGTGTGGCCCAGATTTGAGCAAGTCAGAAGGAGAGATGGTCCTGCGTTGGAATCCTATCACCACCTGGGGAGTGTTGGCCATGTTATTTCTGTGAGTCTCAACTTTTTCATTTATAAAACCAGATATTACAGTAGTTACTTCCTACTGGGTTTTAATTATTTTATTTCTAGGATAAGGAACTTAATACACGTAAAGCACTTAGCACTGATGCTGGTGCTAACAAATGCACATGAAATACTAATTCTCCAGTCTCCTCCCACCTCCCCATATTCTTGTGCCTGAGAGGCCATCAAGTAGATACTTACTTGATGAAGTGCTGTGTACTATGAAAATCTGTAATTAAGGTATGCAAAACTACACTTTTTTTTTCTAAGTTTAATTTCAGCTCATGGAAGTTTCTTTCCAAATTGCAACTAAGTTTTGTGGAGCTTACCTAGCATAAGAAGGCAGTGACTAAGGAATCCTCTAGTCTAATAGATGACCAGCCTCCAGGTTTTTCTTTGGCTCTTGATTCAAGCATGCTGTATGGAGAGATTCCTTTTTGCTTCTGTTTCAGTGCAATTACTTTGGGGTGTGTGAATCAGCCTGTTGCTTCTGGACCATTGAAGGGCAGGAGTAGTATCTGTAAGGGTTTTGATCTTGTTCAACCTAAACTCACTCTGTAGCCTTTCTTTCTTATGGAGCTTGTCACTTTTTCATGATGCCTTCTGAAGGAACAGGGCATAAGATTCTACTGTCAGTCTATAAAATGATCTTAGGACCTGAGAACAAAGGACCCATTCCCCTCTCTCATCTTCTGATCTCCAAGATTCTTGTTTTTTTTTTTTTCTCCATCCCTTCCCACCACCCCCACAGCCTCCATCCAAAATACCATAGGTTAGAAGATTTGGGAAGGATTGACTGGGAGCCCTACCCTTTACAATTCTCAAGACCCCTGCCTACAAACATTTTATGACTGTCTAGGGAGCTCTTTATTTTCTGAAGGGCTTTAGGGTTTTTGATTTATTTTTATTTTTTGAGATGAAGTCTTGCTCTGTCTCCCAGGCTTGAGTGCATTGGAGTAATCTTGGCTCACCTCAACCTCCACCTCCTGGGTTCAAGCGATTCTCCTGCCTCAGCCTCCTAAGTAGCTGGGATTACAGGCATGTGCCACCATGCCTGGATAACTTTTTTGTATTTTTAGTAGAGACTGGATTTCACCATGTTGGCCAGGCTGGTCTCGAACTCCTGACCTCAGGTGATCCACCTGCCTCGGCCTCCCAAAGTGCTGGGATTACAGGTGTGAGCCACTGTGCCCAGCCCTTAAACCAGTCATAAACAGAACTCTTTTGCCCCCTCACCCCTTTTCTGCCCTATCTTATCTCACCCTTGAGGCAATAATCAAACAGATTAGCTATCCAGGAAAAACAGGATGTGAGGGAAAATAAATTTTGTGGAAAAAATAATTCAGAAGGGTCACTCCACTATCTGTATCTATGTCTCTTGTAAATTGTCCCTCTGTAGTTAATGCACTTTCAAATCTCTTATCTAAGCCAGGCCAGAAAAAAACAGTGATGAAAATTCCAGACACAGGAGATGGGGCATTTTGTAGGTTTGTCAGCTCAATTGAGGAGCTGAGACTCCAAAGAGGAAATGAGAGAGAAACCCTGGGATTAGACTGAGTAAATGGCAACCTATTTGGCTCAGCTTCTACATAGAACATAGGGCTTTTACACTTGATCAAATGGTAAATAAACCTTTAGAGAGATTGTATAATAAGGCTGGGGCACTGTATGATATTGACTCATCTCAGAGGAATGCTTATTTCCCACTTTAAAAATTATTCATCATTATTTACCTTAGAGTAGATGTTTCTTGTTTTTAAAAGTCTAATAGAATACAATAGACAGAAATGGTTTTAAAAACCAAACCTAAAGGGCTTACAGACAAATGATAACAATTTTCTTTTAAATGTTCAAAACATTCTGTTAGCCTAACTAATGTCATCAAACTGCAGATCACTCTTTCACCTTAACAAATATCAGAAGAGAAAAAGTTACCCCTCTGCTTTTCTTTCAAAATAAACCTGCCAGGACTATAATATTGTACTAACACATGGGATGCTATTTACATTTTATTCTACGTGAAGGGTTTTTTTTAAACTTTATTTTATTTTATTTTACTTTAAGTTCTGGGATACATGTGCAGAACATGCAGGTTTGTTACATAGGTGTACATGTGCCATGGTGGTTTGCTACACCTATCAACCCATCATCTAGATTTTATGCCCCGCATGCATTAGGTATTTGTCCTAATGCTCTTCCTCCCCTTGCCCCCTACCTCCAGACAGGCCCCAGTGTGTGATGTTCCTCTCCCTGTGTCCATGTGTTCTCATTGTTCAACCCCCACTTATGAGGGAGAACATGTGGTGTTTGGTTTTCTGTTCCTGTGTTAGTTTGCTGGGAATGATGGCTTCCAGCTTCATCTATGTCCCTGCAAAGGACATGAACTCATCCTTTTTTATGGCCTCATAGTATCCCATGGTACATATATGCCACATTTTCTTTATCCAGTCTATCATTGATGGGCATTTGGGTGGGTTCCAAGTCTTTACTGTTGTAAATAGTGCTGCAGTAAACATATGTGTACATGTGTCTTTATAGTAGAATGATTTATAATCCTTTGGGTATATACCCAGTAATGGGATTGCTGGGTCAAATGGTATTTCTAGTTCTAGATCCTTGAGGAGTCACCACACTGTCTTCCACAATGGTTGACAAGTGGGATATAATTAAACTAGAAAGCTTCTTTTAAGACACAATTCTATTCACCTGCTATGTGAAAGAAGCAGCAATGTCAAGAAATTAAGAATAGGGAAACTAGGAATAGCTGCGATGTGAAAGACCAGAACAAGAGCATCAAAATCTATTAAATAGAGATCGAAGTCAAGTTGTCCTAAATTGGTGTAAAATTAGTCTGAAAGACGATTCATATAGCAAATAGCAGAAATAAGGATTCTAAACATTTAAAAAAATAGGACGTTAGATCAGGAAGAGGTAATAGTAGAGAGAAGTAAAGGTATAACTATTTCAACACTTCTTAAAACTGAAGGCAAAAAACCTTTGGTTGTATTAATAACTTTGACAATTGTAAATGTGTTAGGGAAAGTTTTGAGACGTGTGATTCAAAATGATTGAATCATGTTTTAGACGTAAGGTCGGAGGTGCTATAGCATGTAAAACATGTTACAACACAATGGCATGTGCCTGTAGTCCCAGCTACTCAGGAGGTTGAGGAGAAGGGTTCAAGTCCAACCTGGGCAACATAGTGAGACACTGTCTCACTTATTAATAAGACACTCACTTATTAAAAAATAAGTATTTTTTAAAGTTAGTAAAATGGTAAGCAGATGGATCCAGATTGAAGAACTAAATTGTAGTTCAACGCTAAATGGCACCTTAACACCAACAAAGGTGGAAGTAGCACCTGGGAGCAGGATGGGACAGAGTGGCATTTATAGGCTGATGACTTCCAGCTGCACTTGTTGGTCGACTGTTGCATCCTCCTGCCCCTTTTCCTTAGGCTAGAGAGAAGCAACAGATACAGAGGTGAGGGAAGGGAGCTTGAATGGAGCCAACTGAAAGGTAGTGTACCCAGAGGCTCCTTAGATGTGAGAACAGGGAACACGAGCAGCCATAAAACCAGTAACCAAGACATCTTGTTTTTTTTTTTTTGTTTTTTTTTTTTGAGACAAGAGTCTTACATTGTTGCCCAGGCTGGAGTGAAGTTGTGTGATCTCGGCTCACTGCAATCTCCACCTCCCCAGTTCAAGTGATTCTCCTTCCTCAGCCTCCCAAGCCCAGCTAATTTTTGTATTTTTAGTAGAGATGGGGTTTCACAGTGTTGGTCAGGATGGTCTCAATCTCTTGACCTCGTGATCCGCCCGCCTCAGCCTCCCAAAGATTTTTTTTTTTTTTTTGTCGCTTCGGTGGCCTTTTTTTTTTTACTGCAGGAATACAGTGTAGCCTTAAATTCCCTATATCTTCTTAAGTAGGCTGCCCAAATAGAAACTGCAGGCTAATGGACAATTTCTACTAAACCGAATTGTACGTTCAGAACTCATCAAGCATTTGAGGAAAGCTTGCCATTTGAGAGAGGACAGATGCAAAAAATTAAAAAGTTTCTAACAGTTTGTATTATAAAAAATAACTGTAAAATAAATATAACTAATGTCGTAACAAATGAACTACAAAAACAGATTAAAGCCAGAGAAATTAAACTTTTATTGTTGCAATAAAAAGCTTAAAACCTGATTGAATTGGCTGAAGGGACATAGCCAAAGAGACCAGTTATAACCTGGAAGATGAACAAAGATTACCCAAGATGTGGCACGATAGATGAATGGAAATAAGTAGGAAATATGTAGGATGAATATCTTGGTTTTTATAATTTGGCTAATAAAATATCTAGACGAAAAATATAGAATTATGAAAAAGAGAAACTATGTAAACCAGAAACAGGATAATTTCTAAAGTAGAACTTTCACATTGAAAGGGATACTTCTGACTAGCAGCAAACATTTAATAAATGACCCCACACCTATACTCAACATACGGAAATTTCAGAAAGAAAACTGTAAAACCCCACAGATGAGCGTGGAGTGAAACGCGCTTAGCTACAAAGTCATGATAATCAGATTGACATCATTTTTCTTAAACTGGATATAAGAAGGCAGAGGAACAAGATCTAAGATCTGGGGACAAGGAACTTTAAATCTAGAATCTACGCCAAGTCAAAGAATCATTTAAATGCAAGAATGAGATAAATACAGAATCAACAAGTAAGAACTCAATAAATCTGGTCATTCACAGACATTCTCTGGAAAGGAAAATATTGCTTCAGAAAGAAGAAAATGAATGTAGGAAGTATAAATCGAATGCAAGAATAAACATTTAGGGCCGGGCGCGGTGGCTCATGCCTGTAATCCCAGCACTTTGGGAGGCCGAGGCGGGCGGATCACGAGGTCAGGAGATCGAGACCATCCTGGCTAAAACGGTGAAACAAATACAAAAATTTAGCCGGGGGTGGTGGCAGGCGCCTGTAGTCCCAGCTACTTGGGAGGCTGAGGCAGGAGAATGGTCTGAACCCAGGAGGTGGAGCTTGCAGTGAGTCAAGATCGGGCCACTGCACTCCAGCCTGGGCGACAGAGCAAGACTGTCTCAAAAATAAAATAAAATAAAATAAACATTTAGTTATGTTAGTAAAACTCATGGGTATGGCCAGGTAAATTTTGGCTATTTATTTAAAATACGACTTGAAACAAACATTCCAGATGGCATTTACATGATAGGGAGAGGAGAGGACAGAAGTAGAAGTAAAAATATGCCAAAATTATTGATTTCTTTATGTAAAAGACACAGATTCTGATGAACTCTATACATTTTTCTGGAAAATAATATGTGGGCAAAAAAATGGAATGATTATTATAAGAAAGTGAATAAAATATGTCCCTTTTCATCAATGAGGAAAATAAAATGAATCAGAAAACTTGTTCAAACTGTATAAAGGGAAGAAAGGAGAAAAATATTAGGTAGAATAAATAAATTCCAAGAAAGCAGAAAAAAAACAAATGTTCATGGATTCAACTCACCCATTAAAACGCAGACAATGTCTGATTGGCTTCTTTCTAAATGTTCTATTGAATTATAACATATATACAAAGTGTACCAATCATAAATATATATTATAGAACTTGAATGTTTGTGTTCACAAGCTGAACGTACTTTGGAATCACAGTCAAAATCAAGAAACATTTATGGACCTGCAAATGCATCCTCCCTCCTTTGGCTTCATACTTCACCACTACCATCTACCGCTTTAACACTACCTCCATTCAGACGTTACCTTTTCCAAGGGAAAGCACTATTTTGACTTCTATTATGATAGATTAGTCTTCCCAGTTTCTGAATTTTATGTAAATGTGATCTACATTATGTAAACTTTCACGTTCAGCTTCTGACACTCAGCATCATATTTGTGAGATTCGAACATGTCATTGCATATAGTTGTGGACTATTCAATCTCAATGCTGCAAAGAGTTTTATTGTGACAATATTCAACACTTTATTATTCATTCCATTGTTGATGAACATTTGGATAATTTCTGGTTTTTGGCTATTATAAATAGCACTGTTATAAACATTCTAATTCATGTAAGTATATGTCTTGTGGTAAACATATGGGACAAATTTCTGTTGAGTTGAAACCTAGGAATGGAATTGCAGTACATGAGATCTCTAGTTGCACTGCATCTTTGCTACTCTTGGCATTTCTTATCTTTTTAACTTTATTTTGGTCGAGGTGAATTGTTTTTAAATTCTCTGATCACAGGAGAAGCTAAGTACCTATTTGTATTATTGTTGATTTTTTTTTGTGAAAACCTTCAAGTATTTTACCCATTTTTCTATGTTGTTTCTATTTTCTCATTGACTTGTAGGAGTTCTTTATATACTCTGATAATAATTGTCACATGTATGTATTGCAGGTATTTTATCCATTCTGTGGCTTGCCTTTTTACTTTTTTAGTGATGTCTTGGATAAGCAGAAATTTCCAATTTTAATATACAGAAATGGATTAATCTTTTCCTTGTGGATAATCATTCCATGTCCTGCTTTAAATATTCCCCCTAGCCTAAAGTCATGAGTATATTATCCTACAGTGTCCTCTAGATGCTTTGCTATCCTACTATTCACATTTATAAATATAATTCATCTAGAATTAATTTTAGTGTATAGTACAATTATTATTTTTTTCTTTCTTATTATAGCAAGTCAACACAGAATCACTTGTTTTTAAAGCAAAACCAAAACAATAATAAATCTTTCCACTACTCTGAAGTGCATCACTTTCACATTGTGTCTATATATGTCTGAATATGTTTCTGGACAGTCTATTCTGCTTTCTTTGGTGCATTTTTCTATTCTTTTCATCAGTGTCACACTATCTTAATCTAGCTTTATTACATCTTGGTGTCCATTAGTGTTCTTTGTTCTTTGCTTACCCCCATTTCTTCTTCTCCTCCTCCTCCTTCTTATTCTTCTTCTTTTTTTTTTTTTTTTTTTTTAAGATGGAGTTTTTACTCTTGTTGCCTAGGCTGGAGTGCAGTGGCAGATCTCAGCTCACTGCAACCTCTACCTCCCAGGATCAAGTGATTCTGCTACCTCAGCCTACCGAGTAGCTGGGATTACAGGCACCCACCGCCACTCCTGGCTAATTTTTGTGTTTTTAGTGGAGACAGGTTTTCACCATGTTGGCCACGCTGGTCTTGAACTCCTGGCCTCAGTTGATCTGCCTGCCTTGGCCTCCCAAAGTGCTGGGATTACAGGCATGTGCCACCGTGCCCAGCCTCTCATTTCTTTTTACCTGTCCAACTTTGTTTTTCTTCTTCATAGTTGTCTTGACTATTCTTCATCCTTTCAGTTTTATATGCATCTTATAATTAATTTGTCAGTCCCCACCATCAAACCTTGCTTGGATTTTCTTTGGGCTAAAATTAGATTTTGTTGCTCAATTAAGGGAGAATTAACATCTTTATAATACTAAGTCTTTCAATTCATGAATATAAAGTAGCTTTCAATTTATTCGTGACTTATTTTACTTATCAAAATAAAATTTTAACAGTTTCTGTGTCTTTCATTAAAGTTATTTCTTTGATTTGTGTAAGCTGTGCTTATAAAACTTTTAAAATTTGCTTTAATTGCATGTTGGCAGATAAAAATGTAACAGATTTTTCTTTGTTTTGATCTTTTACCCAGCCACTTTAGTAAATTTACTTATTAATTTTAATTGTAGATTTTTTTGGATTTTCTACATGTTCATTAATATTGTCTGTAAATATTGACAGGTGTATTTATTCCTTTCCCTGTGTTTCTACAATTTATTTCTTTTATTTACCTTATTGCACTGGTCCAGATTTTCAGTTTCATGATAAATGGACATGGTGACAATGGACATCTATACCTTGTTCTCAATCACTTCATTTTATTTTTCACAGGTTTGTATATTTGACCAATAACTATAATATCTACTATAGTCCCTTTATTTTGTTGGTATTATTATTAGACGAGGGAATTTTTTTTTGATTCCTAGCTTACTAGAAATTGTTTTCTTTTTAATCAAGAATGAACATTAAATTTTATATAATGATTTTTCTGTAATCACTGAGATGGTCACATACACTTTCTCCCTAGTTAAGTGGCATATTACACTGGCTTTCTAAAGGGTAAATCAAACTTGCATTTTAGGAATCAACTTGACTGTGATGCTTTGTACTTTATAGACATTACTCTATTACGTATGCTAATATTTTTCCAGATTTTTTCACATTGGAGGAGAGACTAACATGTAAAGTTTCTTTTTATATATATATCTCCTTTTCAGATTTTAGACTTATAAAACTATTTGAAAAATTTCTTCTTTATATAGTCTCTAGAAGAATTTCTATAATCATGATATATCTTCTTAAAGGTTTGGAAAAATTTCTTGGCAAAGTCATTTGGGTCAGCAGTTTTTGTGGGAATATTTTTAATTATAGAACTACTTAATTTAACAGACACAGAAATATTCAGCTTTTTGAATGTTTCTAAGCATTTTCTCAGTTCATATAATTTTCACTTTTATTGACATACAGATGTTAATAATGTCACATCTTTTCTGTAAATTTTGTAGAATATTGCTGTGATATTGGTAAATTTTGCTTCTTTTAGTTTTTTACTCATTGGTTATTGATTTTATTAGTTTTTCCAAAGAAATAATTTTGGTTTTCTCTATTTTTCTATTATACAATTTTCTTTGCATTGATTTCTGTTTATTGGTTTATTTCCTTTCTTCTACATTTATAAATTTTAATTTATTCTTTTCTAAGTATTTGAGATTAATACTTGAGTCACTGATTTTTAATCTTTTTATCATAAGTGCATTTAGATTTCTCATTTCCTCTTAAGGAATATTTGATGTCTTATTTTGATTATTGGTAAGCTCAAAATATTTCCCAATACTTATTTTCTCATTTTTCTTTGAACCATGAATTATCTTAAAATGTATTGCTACATTTCTAAACTCTTGAGATTTTCTGAGTATCTTTGTCATTGATTTCTGGCTTAATTTCACTGTGGTCTGAAAATATACTCTGATTGACTTAAATCTTTTGAAAGTTCTTGGGAATTGCTTCGTGGCCAAGCATATGATAAATTTCAGGAAACAGGCCATGTGTGCTTGAAAACAGTCAGTTCTACTATGATTAGAAACTGTGCTCTCTGTATGTTGAGTGGGTAAAGTACGTTAACTCTCCTATATTAAAGAAAATCATTATTGATGTTTATTAATTACTATGATGGATAAGGTAAAATCTTTTCCATATGGTTGTGGGTTTGTTTATTCTTTAATTTTATGTATTTTTCACTGTATATATTTGGAAGTTGTAACTACAAACATGTATAATTTCTTATGCTGTTTTTGTGGATTGACCCTTTCAGCATTATACAATGTACCTTTCTATCTCAAACACTTCTTCAAGTCTATTTTCCTGAACATTTTATTATGATTACCACACATTCTTTTAGTTAGCATTTGCTTGGTGTATCATGTCCACTTTCAGCCTTTCTAAGGTAAGCAGCATATAATCTGATAATTGTGTCTTAAAAATTTAACTATAAACTCTTTAATTTCATGTAATCCCTCCAAATTTTTGTTTTACTTTTGTTGTTAAATTATTTTGGGGGGGGCTGGGCATGGTGGCTCACACCTGTAATCCCAGCACTTTGGGAGGCCAAGGCAGATGGATCATGAGGTCAGGAGTTCAAGACCAGCATGACCAACATGGTCAAACCCTGTCTCTACTAAAAATACAAAAATTAGCCGGGTGTGGTGGTGCGTGCCTGTAATCCCAGCTACTCAGGAGGCTGAGAAAGGAGAATCTCTTGAATCCGGGAGGCATAGGTTGCAGTGAGCTGAGATTGAGCCATTACACTACAGCCTGGATGACAGAGCAAGACTCTGTCTCCAAAAAAAAAAAAAAAAAAAAAGTTTCAATTTAAATGCCAAAAAACATTACATCTATTATTTTGTACAGTAAGTATTTATGTTTACAAACATATTTGCTTTTCATGTTTCTTTACATTCTGCCTGGCATCTCCCTCCCAAGCTCGTTTTCCTTCTGACTGAAGGACTTCTTTTAGTTCTACTTTAAATGAATGTCTGCAGACAACAAATTTTCACAAATTTTATTATTGGAGAATATCTTTATTTTATCCTTGATTTTGAAGGTTATTTGTAATGGGTATAGAATTCTAGGCTGTCATTTACAATCCATCAACACTTTAAAGGTGCTGTTCAATTGTCCTTTGGTTTCCATGGCTTCTGTTGAGAAATCAACTCGCAGCTTTATTTAAACCTTGTTATTAACTTGTGGTTTTAGTCATTATGGTTGGAGAATGTGATCTCCAAAGCATCTTCTTTTTGTAACTTATAGAAGTTTCCTTGGAGTGTAATATGCAATATTTATACATGTTTTATCATGCTGGAAAGGAATTTTAGTCTCACTAGATACAAATATTAACGTATGTCCATATCAATATATTCTAATTATTTTGAAATTTGTCTATTCTAATGTAAATTTCAAATTTTATATTTAAAATGCATTAGAATAAACACATTACATTTTTTCTTTATATTTAAAATTTCGATCTCAATGCATCAACTTTGGGGAAATACATATGTTAAAATCTCTATAATAATTTTCTAAATATTTCTACTTGTATTTCTAATTATTTTTGCTTAAAAATTTTTGGACTCTTCTCATAAATCCCATGCTAGCCTCATGTTCATTGTGAACTGCACTTTGGAGTAGTTTTTTCTTGACTTATACTTTCTTATCTCTGTTTTTATGTGCTTTATGTTATTTTTTTTACTTTTGTTTCAGTACAGTTCCATAATGATTAACTTTGGTTTTTCAGTTATGCAGATTGGGTTTCAAATATGACCTCTGTCATTTATTGGCCGTCTATTATTGAATTCCTCAGACAATAGTTTTCTCATGTGATAAGTATTCTGAAAAATGAGAAGGTCTGAAATATCTTAGCATAGTAAGTGTATCACAGTGTAAGCACTGTCACAGTGATCACCTATCAGAGTGTAAGCACTCAGTAAAAGGCACTGATATTGTAATTGCCTGAGTAATATTAACATTATTTAATGAGAAAAAAACAGTAATTGAATATGCAATGACAAGTAAGTCCAAGAAAAGCATAAGGAAGAATTTAATAGGGATAAAACAAAAAAATGACTAAGAATATAAAAACAGTTTATACATTGATAAATACATTTAAGAATGAATGCTTAAAATAGATAAATTTCTGTCAAATCTAATAGAGAAAAGTAGAAAACCAAGTAACAATAGGTAGAGGTCAATATAATTATGAGACCATTTCTATGGTAATCAATTTAAAAACATTGATAATATACATAATTTTCTAGAAAAATACAAACGTAAAATCATGCCAGAAAAAACATGTCAATAATACTGCGACATTTTAGTTATCCAGTAATTACACTCCCTCACCAAATAAAAGCACCAGGGCCAAATGGTTTTGTTTTGAATCCTTCCCAATTTTCAAGAACTTTTAATCTCTGTTACATACATTTTTTTCAGAACTAAGTTGATGAACGAAGGAAAATCTTTCAAATTATTTCATTTAATTAACAAAACTCTAATATAATTGTCTTACAAAAAATACCATCTGATGCCATGAATATAAGTGTACAACTCCCAAATAAAATCCTAGCACATCTAATTCACCATCAAAAGAAGCAGCCACCACAATGAAGTAGGGTTTTCCCTTCCATAAATGTATAAAGCGTTTCATTGTCCTGCCAAAATAAAAAAAATCTGTTCACAATATGAAAAATGAGAACACATGGACACAGGGAGGGGAACATCACACACTAGGGCCTGTCGGTGCATGTGGCGCTAGGAGGGATCGCATTAGGAGAAATACCTAATGTAGGTGACAGGTTGATGGGTGCAGCAAACCACCATGAAACAAGTATAACTATGTTACAAACCTGTGTGTTCTGCACATGTATCCCAGAACTTAAAGTATAATAAATAAAAATCTTAAAGGCAATATGAATAGCACCCTAGAAATAAAAAAAGAAAAACACATTGGTGACATTTTAAAAGAATAATTGATTTTTGCAGTCAAACTCTTGGTGTCTTGGCCTTATAGTTTTCCAACGGTGTGAGAAGCATTTATATTACATGAAGGAATAAGATAACAATGCCTGCAGTTACCCTTATTATTAAGTATTGTTCTGGATGTTTCAGTAAATGTGATACTGTATAAAATAAGAGCAATTACTATTAGTATTATTAGAATATAGAGGATAATATTATCAATATCACCACTGATATTCTGTAATTAAGATCTAAATTAATTAATTGAAAGCTTAATATATGATAATATTGTTCAATCAGGTAGCCAGATACATAATTGTACAAAAAATATCAGTAGATTTTTCACATATGGCAATGATCATTTTAACAATATAATGAAAATAAATGATCCTTACATAATATGCTTAATACGTAAATTATGTAAGAATAATAAGAAATATGTGAGACTTTTATGAATAATTGCAATAAAACACTTTCCTGGGAATTTTCGAGAAGTCTTGAATAAACAGAAAGAAATATTGTGTTCCTGGAAGAAAAGGATAAACATTTTGAACAATGTTAATTCTTTATAAATTAATTGCATGTTTAGTATCATCTCAACTATGTCTAATTTCTTCAACTTTGAATAAAGCATTTATGATAATTCTAAAAGAATACATGTGTAAGAAGACCAATGAATTTTTCAAAGAATAGGGAAATAAAGGAGTAACATGTTACTTGTCACAAAAACGTAATACAGCTCTTCAATATTTAATTAAGCAATCTATAAGATTCAATGGAACACAATAACAAATAAGAGTTCAGAAACAAAACTTAGGAAATGTATAAGGATTTTTGTATATGATAAAAAAACCATTGTTACATTTGTGGAAGAAAGGGAAGTATCCTGAATAAATGGTGCTCTATTAATCAGTTAACTTCAAAAATAATATTTGAGTTAAAACTTATAACATAAAAATGATTGGAATATATAGATGAATTTCTTGCAGATCATGGGATAGTTTGTTGTTTTAAGCATGAAATAATAAAGCAATCACAAAACAAGGTTGATTTGGATAAATTAACATCTAAAGAAATAGAAATTACTTACATTAAAACACATAGTCAATAAATATGTAAAAAGATGCTGAACATCACTAATCATTAGGGAAATGCAAATCAAGACCACAATAAGATACAACTTCACACCCATTAAGATAACTATTAAAAAAACAAACAAGCAAAACTGTAACAGTTGTTGGCAAGGATGTGGGTAAATTGGAGCCCTGTATGTCACTTTTGGGAATGTCAAAGGGCACTACCACTGTGAAAAATAGTATGGTAGTTCCTCAAAATATTAAATAGAATTGCCATGTAATCCAATAATTTAATTTTTGGGTATATACTCAAAAGAATTAAAAGCAGGGACTTGATATTTGGACATCTGTGTTCATGGCAACATTATTACAACAGCTAAAAGGCGCAAGCAACCCAAGCATCCATCAACAGATGAAAGAATACACAAAATGTGGTATTTGTGTATATAGTGTATTTGTGTATAAAAAGGAAAGAAATTCTGACATATCCAACTATGTGGATGATCTTAGAGAACTCTGCTGAGTAAAATGCACTAGCCACAAAAATAAAAATATGGTATGATTTCACTTATATGAGGTGAGGTACCCATAGCAGTCAAATTCATGCAAAGTGGAATGGTGATTGCCTGAAACTGGAGTAAAGGGGAATTGTGTATTGTTTAATGGGCACAGAATTTCTGTTTGGGAAGATGAAAAAGTTCTGAGGGGAATGATGGTGATGGTTATACAACCACATGAATGCACTTAGTGCCACTGAACTATGCCTTTAAAAATGGTTAAAATGGTCTAGGTGCAGTGGCTTATGCCTGTAATCCCAGCACTACAGGAGGCTGAGGCAGGAGGATCACTGACCAGCCTGGGCAACATAGTTGCCCAGGGAGTTCAAGACCAGCCTGGGCAACATAGTGAAACCTTGTCTCTACAAACAATAAAAAATTAGCTGGCTGTGGTGCTGTGTGCCTATAGTCCTAGCTACTTAGGAGGCTGAGATGAGTCACTTGAGCCTGGGAGTTCAAGGCTACAGTGAGCCATGGTCACACCACTGCATTCCAGCCTGGGTGACAGAGAAAGACCATGTCTCAAAAAAAAAAAAAAATTAACAAAGTAACAAAAATGGTTAAAATGATAAATGTTATGCTATGTATATTGTACCCCAATAAATAAAATCACATTCACATTCCTTGAAAAAATAAGATACACAATAATCTGGAGAAAATGTTTTCTGGAAGCATGCCAAATTAACATTCTCAATATATAATATAAACCTTTTTTTGAAAACCTAACTCAACAAACACAAGCAAAGAATATGAACTGATGAAAAAGAGATGGCAAATAATCATAAAATGTTCAACTTTACTAGCAAATAATTTTAGAACAAGAATAAGATTTTATTCACTCCCTATCAAGCTGGTGAAGAGTAAAAATTGGTAATATTCGGTGCTGATTTTGGTGAGGTGACATGAACACTTTTACATACTGCGTAAGAATGTCAGTTGGTTATGGCATTTCTGGAAAGCAATTAGGACAATATGTTTTGTATCTTTACGATATCCATAGTCTTTGATCAAGTCGTGTCACTTTTAGGAATTACATTTAGGACAATTAGTTATAATGGAGGCAAAAATGTTCCTGATGTCATTGTTATAATAGGCAAAAATAGTGTTAAATACAAAAATGCTAAAAACAATTAACCAAATTTTGTTAAAAATATACGGACCATAAAGACTGGAAGAAAATGTAACAGTGTGTTAGTTGTGGTAATCTTGGTGCTAGACTTATGGGTGTTTTTTCTTGCAAGTTTTCTGTGTTGAAAAATGAATACTGACATGTATTAGTTTTATAATTTATTCATAAAAGGATTATTAAGTAAAAATATATTCTTCATTTATTTTTATCTTATTTCATCTCTCCTCCTGGCTTGTTAAATCATGCTGGGGAACTACTGTGTTTGTAATTGAAGAGGAAAAAAATAATGAAGAAACAAAATGCTATAAGTGGCTTAAGACAGGAGTGTCCCAAGCCTGCTGAAGTGACAAAGTACTGGGTACAGAGCAGTTGCTGCTGGTGCAGACTCTCTCTTTGCACCTAGAGGCAAATTCAGTAGACTTTATTTTTCAATATTTTGTCCTGACAAGAACAAGCTAAGCCAACATATTAACAGTGGTGTAATATTTAACAGAATGCTGACTTTTAAAGGCAATTTTATTTTCATTTTCCCTCTGACTCTTTTGTTTTCTCTTTCTTCTCTCCTACATCCCTCTTCACCCTAAGTTGGTGTTTTTAGGAACTCTGAAAGCTATTGAGTCTTGTCGTGGTTTTTTGTTTTGCGGGTTCCTCTGATGCTAAATCTGGAGCCCAGAGCATGGCTCTCAGCTTCTGGGTTGATACCCCAGCTATCATCTGCATTATAGATCTGGGTCATCCCAACATGCAGAGTGGCCCTTTCTTTGACTGAGCTGCTGAGGATACAGTGAGTCCCTCAATCATTCTTCCAGGGATTCTCCTTGTGCCCCATTTCCTTCCCTGTTATCTGTCCCATTTGGCCTTTGCCCACACTACTTGAGTTTTTCTAACTACAGCTACATTTGGTGGGTCATTTGTCGACTGTACTGTTCTATTTCAGTTCTGGTGACCAGCCCTGCAACTGCCTAACAAAGAGCTTTTCTGTGGTCATAGTGTCTTGTCAAGTTAGGCTCCTCTTTATTACATTCTCACTGCAAGCTGCAATTCAAATAGAGAATATTTATCCAAGTAGAAAGAATTTTACAGCCCCTATAGTGGTACTTTAGGTTAAAATTATAGTCGATTCATTTGCCCCTACATAAAGTGATTCCCTTATTACCAATAACTTCAATCGTATCAAGTAGTCATTCAAAACTATGCTTTCCTCCTCATTTTTTCCATCCTTGTGGCTTTTTCTCAGATGATCCTTCTGAAAGTGCTCTACTAATGTTCTAGAACAACAGAATTGGAGGCATCTGAGTACACTACAGTCCAGCAGGGCCACCTTTGTGGATCTCAGTTAAACTAAGGCCTTTCCCTTTTGCCCTAAAATAAAATCCTTTATTTATCTATTTATGAAGCAAAAGGTCAGTGCTTAATTTCAGGAGTTGTCTTAGGGTTAGTATCCGTTCACCAGACAGTAAATATCGACAGTATTCCGGGCACTCTGTTACACTACCACCTAAATTACTTTAGAGGATACATTTAGAATATAAGAAAATGTCTAATCTTAGAATGTTCTTTGAGATTGTTGCTTTCAAGGACAACTGGTATTGTGATAAAGGTTTAGATGGAGTTTGATTTGAATCTCTTTTTTTTTCTTGCTAAATATTAATTGTCAGACTTTAATGAATTATTTACTGTCCAAGGCTCAGCAATCTCATATATGTGAGTCTCAACATTCATATATATATATATTCAACTCTCAACATTCTCATATAGTGGTAGTATTATTGCTTGAGGTTTTTTGTATAGATTAAATGACATGGTATTTCCGGGCTTTTTTTTTTTTTTTTTGAGATGGAGTTTTACCCTGTTGCCCAGGCTGGAGGGCAGTGGCACGATCTCGGCTCACTGCAACATCTGCCTCCCGGGTTCAAGCAATTCTTCTGTCTCAGCCTCCCTAGTAGCTGGGATTACAGGTGCATGCCACCACTCCCAGCTAATTTTTGTATTTTTAGTAGAGATGGGGTTTTGCCATGTTGGCCAGGCTGGTCTTGAACTTCTGACCTCAGGTGATCCACCCGCTGTGGCCTCCCAAAGTGCTGAGATTACAGGTGTGAGCCAGCACGTCCAGCCAAATGACATAGTATTTCTAACATGATGCCTGACACATACTATGCACTCAGTTAATATTATTATTAGCATTGTTACTATTTCAAAAGGATTGCTTACATACTTATGTTCTTTGATTCCTTTTTTCATGAATATTTTGATTTTACATAGTACTTTAATATGTTTGTGGGTATGGAAGGAGGTAAAAATGCTGATCCGGTCCTCAGGGCACATGGACTTTGGTTCAAGCACTAACAGTAATTAGCCCCATCAGAGTTGAGCATCATGTCACTTCTCTCATATTTAATTTTCTTTTCAGTAAAATATCTTATGTCTCACATTGTTTTAATTATACTGATAATGATGGTGTTTGCAAATGTCTTAGAAACTGTACTGCCAATGCATTTTGCTCAACTTTTATTATCCTGATCATTTTTCTAATTCTTGCTTTTCTCTTCTTTGAAGGCTTTGTCTACTGAACCAAAAAATCATATTAATGAACCACATGAGTAAATTACATAGAAAAGAAGTTACAGAACATTTTTCAAAGAGTTTATTGACAGACCATACTCCCTATGATTTCCTTTCAACTAAAACAAACAAAAAAGCTTTCAAACACTCAATGCTGCTTTTTCTCCCAAACAGAACTATTTTTGTTCCCACCATCATGACTTTTATGTCTTCCATTTCACTCTAAATGTCGCACGTATTTTTTCACTCCATGGGACTGTGTTCAGTGTTATTCAAATGGATTGAGTTTCTAAGACCAAACATACCACCTTCCTGCTTAGCTTACTGTCCCCTGAATCCTGATGTTTTTGTCACATTTCCTCCCTCAATATATTGTCACCTTCTGAAAAACATTTTTTAAAACCACACATTCATGGGCTTCAGGCAATCCAGCGCATTCACACTTTGTGAAAGGGGGACCATGTCATTGCTAGGAGCATAGCTCTTTGTAGAAACTTGACCCTTAATTACTGCCGATTGCCTGTTTGGCTTGAGCTCAGCTCTGTGCTCCACTTGCCTGCTGTCCCCCTCCACATTGTGTCATTTTCATTTTCAGATCCACACCCACCTCTTTGTCCTGCTCGCCAGCCATTAACTTGCCTGCCGCTACCTGTCCCATACTGCTTCGCAGCTGTTATCTCACTGCCAGGCTCAGACCTCGAAAGCCACTCTTGAATTCACCTGCCAGGCTCAGTCTGGGCCCTTGCCCAGGTTGACGAGAATGAATGGACAGGAATTAGATGGCCTGCCACATGCTATCAAAGGTATTAAGTTCTCCCCTTGTCCCAGGCTAACCTGAAATATCAACGTGAAGCTTTTATGCCTCAGACAAATACAACCTTGGAGTTCCTGAGAGTTTGCATAATTTAAGAAGTATAAAAACATGTGTTGAAAAATTTTGACCAAGCCAATAGAATATGAGCTACTAAGACCCAGGTATTGAATAAAAAACCGAAGCTCCTCCAAATTACTTATAATACATTTGTTAATGCTCTGGAAATTTTCAGAAAAATCTGGAAATCTGGTAAGTTCTACATTTGAGATCTGAATTCCGTTACTCTACATATTTCTATAGAAAAAGTCCCACAAATGTAGTACAATCTTATTCCAAACTCAGTTCATGTCTCATGAAATTCTTATTGTCTTCTCTTCTGTCTACAAAAATCCTCAACTTTCAAGGCACAGTTCAACACCTTGCCACATCCACAAAACCTCTGATCAGTTCAGCCTTAGTGCAGGGGGACTAAATGTGTACTAGGCTTAATCTAGACAATCTGGACTTCTTCCCAGGATTTTCCACTTGCCAATGAAGTGACTTTAACTAGGCCACTTAACCCATGGTTCTCATTTTCTTCCTGTGTACACTGGGAGTGATATAGGCTCTGTCCAATTTGTAGTGTTGTTATAAAGATCAAATAAGGTAATCTATAAAAGTGTTTGGTGAACTATGATGATAGAGAAATGTAGGGTAGTCTTTCCTCCAAATGTCCTTATTCTCTCTATTATCTTTAATGTACAATTATAGAAAATGTGGTAACTCTAAATTGGAAAAAAATACATAGAGAGCTTTGGTCATTGTTCTACATTCTTCATATTTTTTGTGTGTTTTTTAAATATTTTCTTTCACACATGGATCAGGAGCAACATTCTTCACACGGAACCCCTCAACACCCCTAGGAAGTGGGTAATATTATTCCCACTTTACAAATGAAGCCACAGCCAAAAGAGCTTAACTAACCTGCCCAAGAACACACAGCTAATAGTTGGTTGAGCCAAGATTCTAACCCAGGCTGCAGTTTGCATTCTTTTTTTTTTCTTTCTGTTTGAGATGGAGTCTCACTCTGTCTCCCAGGCTGAAGTGCAAAGGCGCCATCTTGGCTCACCATAACCTCCACCTCCTGGGCTCAAGTGATTCTCCTGCCTCAGCCTCCTGAGTAGCTGGGATTGCAGGCATGCACTACCACACCTGATTAATTTTTGTGTGTTATTTTTAGTAGAGACAGGGTTTCACCAAGCTGGTCTCAATCTCCTGACCTCAGGTGATCTTCTTGTCTTGACCTCCCAAAGTGCTGGGATTACAGGAGTGAGCCACTGCATCCAGCCCAGTTTGCATTCTTAATCACCAAATGGTCTTACCTCTCATAATGCTCTATGTGATGGAGGGTATATGCTCCATTAATTTAACTTTATCTTTTTTTTCTTTTTTGAAATCTCCCTTAAACATACTAAGTCCCTCACTGTCTTCTCTGGATCTTATGGGAGATAAGGCAGAGCAACAACAGCAAGACAGGGTACTTTGCTAGTCTTTTCAGTGACTGCCTCTTCAGGCTGTAAAACATTCCTTCACTGTGGCCTCCCTAGCCCTCAATGGTCCAGAGGGCAAGTTTCTGGCTACCTCATCAGTTAGTGCTGTGTCATGTGGCTTGTCTCCTTATGTCTTATTTTATTTTTGGCTGTGACAGGTTCTGAAATTTACAAAGTTCTCTAGAAGGCAAATACTCTCTTATCTGGATTCTAGGCCTGGCTTTGGGGATCAAGCAATTCCAAGAAATCAACTTCCACAGAGTGCCTAGGTGAATCCGTAACCTCCAAGGAGGGAGGCTTCCCTCATGTGGGATACTGGGAGATTTCTTAGAATCATGATGCAGCTTCTGCCTGAGACTTATATGAATGAATGTGGATGGTATAAAGGGGAACTTCCTACTTCTCTACTAGATGGGATGTTTGACTGACAGTTTCACACATAATCCCCCTGCCAATGTTTCTGATTGTTTTCTTTGACTTGACTTTGTATAACCTCTGCTGCTTGAGTTCCAGCCATGCCCATACCTGTCATCTTTTTCCCATAGACCTTTGTTTGGAGGTTTCTCTGTCTCTTGGAGAGTTTTGCTTGCTAGAAAGATATGCTAGTACCTGGTAAAATGAATTATCTCTGTATGTAAGACCCATCTGAGAAGATTGTGGTTAGTTTTGTTTGTTTTAAAAATATATTTATTCTCCAACCATGTCCAACATTTCTAAAGAAATTCTAGCCACTTGTGGGCCAAATAGCTACTGCTTCCTCAGCTATAACTGAAAAATTAAAGATACAATCACTCCCTTTCAGGCATCACAAGTAGCTGCTTCCAGTCTGCAAGGTCAGGCCTGTCAGCCAACTGAACGAAATATGTTTTTGTGGATGCAGATTAGGTAATGCTTAGTGTCCACTGAGTGCATCAAACCTTGCTCCCAAGTCCAGTGGATAGGAGTGTCAGTAATTTTCCTAGTGCAGGTAGAGCAAGATGATGTAATGTAGCAGGCCCTGTGCATCATATAAGGATAATCTATATTATCATTACAATCTTAAAATCTGAGTGGTTGAAAACCATATGGGTTTGTTTCTGCATGGTCTTCATGCTACCTGTTCATCACAGGTCCTCAGGGTGTTCTGGGTATTGTAGTCATTCACAGACCTGGATGGTGGATGTTACATTTCAATATTGACACGTCAAGGGAGAGGACATCTTCAGCACTGGCTCTTCAATTTTTACCTGCAAATGGCATGTCACATTTGCTTAAATACCATTTCTTAAATTTTACCTTGTAGGTATTATCAACCTTAGCAAGAATTCAGAAACAGCATAATGTGTGCATTATTGCTGTTCATCAAGAAAAAACTGATTTAATTTGCTGTTTGAAATTTAAGCACTGCAATGAATTGTACTGGTTCAAAAAAATCACAAAAGAAAATAGACAGGAACTTCTGAAAATAGACTGGCTAAATTTTTCAGAACATTGAATCTGTTTTTTGTTGTATACATGTATTTCATGTGTATAGAAAAAGTCACAATTCTAACAGAAGAAGCATAATGGATAGATGATAGTGGGAGGTGGGTGAAGCCTGCAATTTTGTCTCTCCATGTTGCTTGAAAGAAATCTTTTTCTACAGTAGTCATATATTACTTATGTAATTTTAAAAGACAAAGAAAATGTATGGGGTGAAGGAAGGAGTAAACTGATTTTTCTCACCTCGTTAAATATGCCTTGACATATATTTAAAGCACATCAATCGGAATGGGTACCCCTTAGCCTACCTATCTCAGATTCTGGGAGGTGTTACCTCACCTTCCTTCTCTGTTTCAGGATTAATCTGCTGATGCTGGCAGTCATGCTCCTTTCTGTACCGTTTTCAGTAACAGCTCAGTAATTTGCCTCTATTCTTCCCTTCCCTCTCCCAATTGCCTCTCTCTCCTTCTTTATGGGATATTCATTCCCTGATTTTAAAATTGCCGACCATGCCTTTGCCTTTCCCACTATTCCTATTTTATTTAGTGAAAGAGAAAACATAGTAAATGCACATGGTACTTGTAGCTTCACCCTGGTAATGGCACATGTCACTTCTCACATTTCATTAGCTAAAGCAAGTCATATAGCCACTTTTACAATGGGTAAAATGGTATGTGCCTTCAAAAAAAAGTATATATATGTGTATATGTGTGTGTGTGTGTGTGTGTGTATACACAATAAAAAATTGATGGACAGCATTTGTGATGTGTGCATCTTCTCCTCCAGACACCTAGGTCAAATATTTATCTTTAGACTGTGTTATCTAAAGTGATATACAAATTTGATGATCTCATGTCCAGTACTTTTCCTTTAGTATTTATTTTCCTTATTGTAATTCACTGGCAACCAAAATGTTAAATAGAAGCAGTGGTAGTGGTGGCTTTGTTCTACTCCTGATTTTAACAAAAATGCTAATTATTATAAAGAAGGTTTTTATTTTTCATGATGTTAGTTGTTTTCCTGCAAATGACCTATGTTAAGTTACAGAAACTTCTTTCTGTTTTTAGTTTATTCCATATTTTGGGCCTAAATAAATAAATCCTTTAGTCAGGATTTTGGTCCTAAATAAATCATACGACTTTTTCCCTTTAAGATATTTTATGGTCAATTATAGTAATATAGTTTCTAATTCAAATCAGTTTTGCAAATCAAACCAAACTTGGTCAGGAGACTTAATCTTTGTATACATTCCTTGATTCAGCTTGTCTATGTTTCATTTAGAATATTTTTTGTATTTATATATATGAATGCAATTGGCCAGTAATTTTTTCTTCTCATATATTCCTGTCTTTCCTAAATATCAATGTCATATTAGCCTCATCAAATAAGTTGCGAGAAAGAGAAAACTATATAAATTGGGAAATAGGCCCTCTTATTGCTTTAATAAGAGGGTAAAGATTGGAATTACATTTTCCCAGAATGTTTGGTATAACTAATTACATCACTATCTGGACCCATCGTTTTCTTTCAGGGAAGAAATTTAACAACAGACTGCTTATTCAGTGAATAAAATGATTTGTGTTTAATATTTTCATTTTTTAAATAATTTATTTTCTTGAAGTATAATTGGGATCAAGTGCACAAATCTTGTGTATAACTTGATGAATTTTTTTCAAATGTGACCACCTGTGTAACTGCAACCCATATTAAGATACAGAATACTATTCACGGCACTCCTGCAGGCTTCCCTGAACCCATTCCCATTTGATCCTCTGCCCTAAAGAGAGTATTATTCTGACTTCTATCACCAAAGATTAACTTTGTCTATGTTTGAACTTATGGAATCAAACAGCATGTTCTTGATGTGTCTGGCTTCTTTCACTCAAACCATGTCTGTGAGATTTATCCACGTTGTTCTTTGTAACAGTAGCTCATTTTTCTTTCATTGTGTTATATTATTGAATTGTATGAATATACCATAATTTATTCATGCATTCTGTAGTTGATTGATTGACATTTGGGTTATTTCCAACTCTTTCTTCTTAGAATCAGCTTAGGTTGGAAATTGTTTTAGGAATTTGTCTAATTTGTTCAAGAATTCCAGTTAATTGTCATAAAATTATCTACAATATTTTGTTATATTTGTAATCACATTGTATCTGTAGTTTATGCCTCTATTTTTATATCTAATATTACTTATACACCCACTGTTTTTTATATTGGTCAGTTATGCCAGAGTTAGTCAATTTTGGTAGTAAATCCATGGGTGCCAAAATACCCAGGAATAGGGGATACCCCTTGTTTCTTCTCCATTAATAGAGCTAAGCCTCAAGCACTTGAAAAACTAAGCTGATTATAGGCTTATTATAGTAACCTTTTCCAGACTAATGAGCAGAACTTGCTTATAGTTGTCTAACTAAAACATCATTTTCTTGACTTTTTCAAAACAAGAAAATCCTGATGCAATATGACTTGGTGTTTTTACAACTAGAAAAAGAAGTTGCTAGTTACTCTGTAGTAGCTTGCAAAATGTTCACAAATTCTTTCCGTTCCTGTTAGCTGTGTTCCCCTTTGCAGTGCGACTTTGCCATTCAGTCTTTGATAAGGGGAGTTGATTTCAAAACCCTTGAATCTGTGCTAGGTCACACGACTTGCTCCAGCCAATGGAACATTAGCAAATGTGATGTAAGCAGAGGCTTGAAAATACTTTCACATTAGGGCCTCCCACGTTATGTTGCTGGAAATTTTTCTGCTGCTATCAGAATGAGCCTGGAGTAGACTCCAATGCCTGTCAAACCAACCGCTAAATGAGTGAGGACGAGTCAGACCATCCAGCCCCAGACAAGCTTATGCAGACCAGAACTACCTGGTGAATCCACAGAAATGTCAAGAAAGGAAATAGCCCATGGCTACATATGTTTGTTTAACTAGAGGTGCCACCCATATACATCTATTTTCCTTTTAAAAAATCTGTACTTATTTCCCAGGCACTTATGGGGTGATGGAACTCTTAGTGTCTAATTCATTTATCAGATGCACCCTCAGGATTGATAGCCCTGAATTGCAAGGGTTGAGGGATATGTGAATCCATTGTTTGCCTTTGCTAATAATAGGCAGAGTTTCTTAATGTGGACTAGAGTTGCTAATCTTAGATTATCCATTTGAGTCATGATTTCCTACTATACAAAGCAGGAGTTGTTATGGGGTAGAAGAATTTTTATCCCAGGAATGACAAAGATAAATTGAAGCACTACAGCAAAAAATTAGAGTTAGACATGGACACGTAGAAGGGAACGACAGACTCTAGGACCTACTTGAGGCTGAAGGGTGGGAGGAGGTGGAAGATTGAAAAACTACCTATCGGGTACTGTGTTTATTACCTGGATGATGAAATAATCTGTACATCTAACCCCCATGACATACAATTTACCTATATAACAAACCTCCAAATGTACCCCTGAACCTAAAATAAAAGTTTAGAAAAAATCAGAATTAGTTCTTGGATTCACAAGATATAAAGAGAAGCCAGCCATTGAATACCTTGTTTGAAAATAGGTTGACTTCATGTTTTGTAGCAGGTCTGAATAATCCATTTGTCTAATTCACTGTGCTCTATAATACCTATTTTCAAAGATAGTTTCCCAAGTTCTGAGAAGTCCTTACATATTAGCTGACTTTATACTAAAATTTGGGTTAAAAAAATTTTTTTTTTAGAGACGGGGTCTCACTCTTTCATCCAGGTTAAAGTGCAGTGGTGGTGTGATAATAGTTTACTGCAGCCTCGAAATCCTGGGCTCAACAACCCTCCCACCTCAGCATCCTAAGTAGCTGGGACTACGAGTGTGTGCCACCATGCCTGGCTTAATTTTTTTTTTTTTTTTTTTTTTTTGGAGACGTGGGATTTCACTATGTTGCACAGCATGGTCTTGAACTCCTGGCTTCAAGCAATCCTCCCACCTTGGCCTCCCAAATCCCTAGGAGGCACAAGTGTGAGCCATTGTGTTCTGCCCTAAAATTTGTTTTAAATTAAAGTTTTTCTGGTAAGAATGTAATAGCGTATTTTGACAAAGGGTGAGAAAGGCTTCTTCTGGAAGCAACTAATGCTAATTGATAAAATTGATATATAAATGGGTTGTGGTTTCCAGCTCTCTTCTGGGAGAGAAATAAAAGGGAATCTAAGAAAGAACAATGTTGGTTTTTCTCTGGCTGCTTTACTAACAAGAAACACCATGAAACATTTCTCTCATTTCTAAACATTCCTATAAAAAAGATAACTTATAGAGAACAAAATCACAATTGACCAGTTATTTCCCAAACAAATTTTCCATTTTTACAATACAAAGGGAAAGCTACAAGTATTAGCTGATTTAGAATATTTCTCATCTAGGATGAGATGTCCCAGATGGCAGAGTAGAGAGAGTTTTGGATATAATTGAAACTCTATAGAATTGGTGGCAAATGTGCACATATACACACACACACACACACACACGTTCCTATCCAATTAAGCAGCCCAAAAGTCAGCAATCCCATTGCTTCTTTAGTTTAATTAAAGTCACTGATTTTCCAAACCCAACATTTAGAGATCACATCAGATGCTACTCATAATGTAAGGAAACGTGTATTATGGAGAGGGTATCCTGGGTGAAAGGTACAGCAACAACTGAATAGTCAACTGAAACTTCTATCAATGGGCCAAGCTTTGGGAGCATCAATATATAAAAGTTTAGAATTCCATTTTGTATCCTCTTCTCCCCCAAAAAGAAAGAGCACTGGAAATTATTCCTTGTGTGGTGTTTAATAGTGGTAGATCATTTTGATTAAGGAATTAAATGGATTGAGGTGCATGAGAGCAAGAAAGAGGAGGGGCAAGGGGGGGGATTATAGGATAAGGTGTACTGCTACTTTAAAATTATGTATGCATGATCCCATCCAGGTCCCTCCCACTGCTTGAGGTACCAGCAGAAAGCTTGGGCAGCTCAGTTCCAAGAGGGCCACCAAGCAGACCACGCTCTGAGCTTCAGGTAACCAAGTGTTTGCTGTGCAGAATACTTTACCTGGGCACCCAAGTCTTCCTTCCAGCATTCCTGCTGCTACAGCCTATTTGCTGAGTAACCAGGGGTTACAGCAGCGTTGCCAGGCAACGAGGGACAGCGGTCCTGTTGAAGAGCCATTTGTCACACTGAGGGGACTGGTTGAAATGCAATAAAGAAATGGTAACTCAGCTTATTTATCAATACATTTACTTGCACAGTATTAGGGATCCATGTGTAACCTACAAATTCATAGTCATATGAGGAAACACAGAAACATTTTGCTAAATATTAAAGCATAGGACAGACAGATGGTGTTGGGTTTCTAATCAGCTTTACTCTGAGCTTAAAGTTGCTGCACATGCTGGGATAAGGGGAAAGGCCCAAAGTCCTTTGCCAGCTTTATTTTGGGCATCTGTAAGTTAGCTCTGGGTTACAATGTACAGTGCATGTGAATAGAAAATCTACAAGATTCTTTTCCCTGTTAAGTAGAGCTGGTAATGCCATTGCTAATTCCCTGGGGTGAAGTAACAACTTAAAATTATTGTGTGTGTAATATATTATTAATAATTATATATATATATAAAACACACACACATATATTATATAAATATTTATGTATAACTGGTTATAAATATTACTGGTTGTCCTGTGAACTTATAAAGTGCTTGATTTGCCCAATGCAATCAAGAGATTTACCAAAAGGATGAGTATTTTACTCTGAGCACTGTGCTTCAAAATGTTTTTTGAGAAGTTCAGTAGTGTTGCTTCTAGGAGCTCAAAGTCCTCAGGCCTGGGATGAGCTTCAGTTTTAAAGGTGCAGCAGCTTTCCCTTGACGCCCTACGTTTTTGATTCCCAGATACCAGCAGCTACTCATGTCTTCGCCATTGCTAAGAACGTCGTTGGTATTACCTTACTCTGAGAACGTGTCTGCAGTTTCCAGAAAATGGAGTATCGCAACATCACTTAAAGTACCCTGCTTCAAAGTATTGCTGGCAAGTGGCATGGGCCTGATTATTTGTTTAGAAATGCTTTATCAGGAGGAGAATGCTTTTTTGTAAACATGAATTGCCCAGTTCTTTCATTGGGCTCTGGCTTCTTGTTTCAGGTCATTGAAATGTTGATCTTTGCCTATTTTGCTTCAATATCCTTGGCTGAGTCACGAGGTCTTTTCCCAAGGCTGGAGAACGTGGGAGCTTTCAAGAAAGTTTCCATCGTGCCAACCCAAGCAGTATGTGGACTCCCAGACCGAAGCACTTTTTGTCACAGCTCTGCTGCTGCTGAAAGTATTCAGTTCTGTACCCAGCGGTTTTGTATTCAGGATTGCCCATACAGATCTTCACACCCTACCTACACTGCCCTTTTCTCAGCAGGCCTCAGTAGCTGCATCACACCAGACAAGAATGATCTGCATCCTAACGCCCATAGCAATTCTACAAGTTTTATTTTTGGAAATCACAAGAACTGCTTTTCTTCTCCTCCTTCTCCAAAGCTGATGCCATCATTTACCTTAGCTGTATGGCTGAAACCTGAGCAACAAGGTGTAATGTAAGTAGTAGTGTGGGTATAAGCTTTCATAGGTCCCAAAAACCAGTAGTAGTGAAGACCATTTCAGCCTGAATTCCAAACCGGAAGTGAAGGCTATATAGAATTCATGGTATTGAAGACTAACTCTTCCAGTTGTTTCCCCAGTTAAAATTTTTTTCTGTTCTATGGATGAAATGGACCATGAAAAAAAAATGTTAAAATAGTTTATCGAAGGCAAATGTGTTTATGCAGGAATCATTTATTTTCTATAGCTTAGCGCGACCTTTGATCTTAGCCTTCAAAGCCTAAAGAAGACTCAGAGTGAGTTTTAAGGCATGGAAACTTGTAATTAATACAAATAATTAATATTTTCAAAGTCTTGATCTGGGTTTATGTAATCAACATTTCCTTACTAGGGTATAACATTTTCATTAGGCAGATAGTTCTCCCAGGCTTTGGGACTGTTTTCTTCACCCTCGTTTCCCCAAGAAGAGCTGTTTGTTTGACTCATGGAAGATGTTCAGTAATATAAATTGAATATATAAATAACCCTCCATCTCTAAAAAGATATAGCTTTTAGTTCTTTATCTTGTGGTATTTTCATTTTCCAATTAGTTAGGAAATATGTAGGTAAGTGTGAGAGATTCTCAAAAGCTTTCATGCTGTTCATCCCAGAGAAATGCCTTCAATGAGTCTTGGTCTTATTACTGCCATTTTTTGTTATTTAATCACCAGTTTTTCATTCTGTAATCTTTTCTCAAGCTGATATCTAATGAGTTTCTCCTAAATATTTATCGCCAACTTGGAGATTTTAATATATAGGACAGTTTTGAGGAATTTTTGCTTATCTTTTGTCTTCCTAGAGGGCTTTTGGCCCTTTCTCTTGTGGCATTTTCTGTGTGTGACAGCGTTGGCTGGATATCTAAAAACTTGTGAAACAAACCAGAAAAGGATTACAATCTCATAAGCAAATAGGACTTAAATGTCTTTGGTGTTTAGTTTCAATTTGCCAAGTGAAAGTTGGCATGTCTTCATTTTGTTTTAAATTTGGATTAATCACAAAATTAATCACAAACCATTCCCATTTCTACATCTCTCCTCAAAGAGAACCTTGTTTTCTTACTGTTTGAAATTCTAGTAAATTCAAACTACTCAGTTTATATAATGAGCATCTGAAGAGTCTTAAAACATTGTCTTTTGACAAATAGGGCTAAGATAAAATATCCTTCTGAGCTTGTAGGGACATATCTGTACCAAATTCATCTTCTATTGACATCATTTTGTATAAATAAGACAGAGAAGTATTTACAGGGTTGGAAGAACATGGTTAATGGTTTTGAGAGTTCCTTGTATCAAGGTCGTTTCCATTTTCAAAATTAAAATACCTCTGGGAATTGGGGGAATTTCGGGGTGTTTGCACTAGATAAGTAAAACAAACAAAACATGGATTATCCAATTATTGTTTATTCAGGAGCAGAATAAATCCAGTTCCTAAATATTTTGCTACCTGCCTTCCTCTCACATTTATTATCTACCAAAGCTAGTATGTTTACAAGCAAACAAAATAGCAAGGAAGATAATCAATAACATATTAAGAAATGCATTTTCAGTAAGCTTGGGGAAATAAGTCTGCATTTGGTAAATACATTCTTGAGTAATGGTCGAATTCTCACTCGTAGATTTAAACGGAAGAAAAATGAATAGGGGCAAACTCTTTTCAGGTTAAGACCTGATGGGCAGGGATAAAAACAAATTCACTTCAGTAAATTAGAAATATTCAACTACTGAAGGGTTAAAATATAATTTGCAGTAGAATTTATATAAAACTTTTATTTCTACTTATACAAAACCTTTATGTCATCTAAATCTATTTGCCTAAATTAAAAATATACTTGCATTCATAACTTTATACCAAATATACATAAAAAATACAGTAAAATTGTGACAGTAAATGAGGGACTATTAGTGTTTTACAATCTTATTCTTACCTCCCAACTCAGGAAAAAAATAGATGCAAGTGATAGATGCAAGTGAGAAGAAAGTATGTGTGAAAAACGTGCCCTTTAAGGAAAGTTTTAAACCATCTTTAGCAGTAATTCTTGATTGGCTCAATTTTATACATTTGCCTCTCTGATACTTCCTACCAAATTTGATCACAAACTCATCATTTTTTGAGAGACTACTGTATCCTAGGTGTTTGTGTGTGTATCCTCAGAATACTCATGATCTAAATGATCTAATGGAATGTACAGATAGATGAGTGCTATTACCTAGGCAGCACAGTGTGTTAAATGAGCACAAAGTGAGACCCCTCAACCAACCCTGAGCAGGAAGAAGGGTGCCAGGACCAAGCATAATCATTCAGATGCCAAAGCTAAGTAGGAGGTAACTAGGTGAAGAAGAGAACTCAAGGTCTGAAAGGTGTGTCACTCTAATAAGGGTAGAGATAACTTAAAATAATTTGATAACTGCCCTGACACAAGACCTGGAAGTTTTCTGAAAACTCTTCTACTTTTTCAAAATCTTATTTCACTGTGTTCTAGAAGGCTGAATGACCTTTCGCCTCAGATATTTAACATTATCTCAGTACCTCAGTTGGACTGTATGGTCATGGAGAGGTAGCCAGTCATCTTACAGACACTGGCTTTGGCTTTGGGCCAGTTGATGATGGGGTGAGTAGAGACTATAGCTGTCCATTCTTCATTTCACCATGGGAATTACATAGAGTGATTCTGACTTCAGGGGTACCAATTTAGAGCCTTCCATGGACACTAAATTTGCTTTACATTAAAAAAAATTTTTGCACTGATGACTTAATACTCAAGTGGCCTGTAGTGTGTTGCACCACTTCCTCTAAAAGAAATAGCAGGAGAACTAATGAGCCAATAACCTAAATGTTAGTTTTGCAGAATGATTCAACCACTTTAGTTTCCATCATGAATCTCTAATGAAGGGTGCTGAGGCTCTGGGGAATATATTGTAAATAAGAATTCTATTTTTTATTGAAATAAAGGGGCTTCTTCATTGGAATAAAGCTTTCATTGAATATAATGACATTCAGGCACTTATTCATAGTACACCATTTTGAGCAAAGTTTGAGGTCATTCTAACACCACTGTAACTGCACAATACCTTAGCATGTCTTTTTGGTTGGATGCTGACCTTTTCTCTTTTCTGGTTGCTTCCTAAGGTGTGTTATAGAAAGGACAGTAGATGGGCAGATTGTGTTCAAACTTACAATATCTGAGAAAGAGACCATGTTTTATTATCGCACAGTAAATGGTTTGCAACCTCCAATAAAAGTAATGACACTGGGGAGAATTCTTGTGAAGAAATGGATTCATCTTAGTGTGCAGGTGAGTAAAATAAAAAATATTTAACATTTGGTTAAACACAAGGATTTGTCTTCCTTTCTCTCCTTTAAATGGCATCTACTCACAAAATCTGCAGCAGTATCTTTTAGATTTCAGGTGTGTATAAATGATAACTAAAGAAGAAAAATATTTAAATGACCTAATGATGTATCTCTTGATATACTAGCATTTCCTCCCCCAAAATTGCTGTAAAAGCTCTCACAGAAACTTAAAGACAATGCTATCTGTAATTACAATATCCTCAGAAAATTTTTGTTTTCTTGGGTTCGTATATTTTATTTTGTTTAAAAATGTGTAAGGGCTCATTTGATGTCTGGTACTAATTTTACTAGTCATGGGTGTATTAATACCCCAGCTTGATTTTTACATCTGTCTTTCTCAGATAGCAGCTGATGATGTGAATAAAATTTGTCTGTTGCATTAAAATGGTGACCTTAGAACCAATGAACTTTACACTTGAGGCACTCAAAAGGTGTTATATTATTATGTTAGTTGTCAACCACAGTTTGTATGAGCCTTAGAAGCTGCTAAAGGCTGAGAGAGCTGTGACATGTCTGGTATTTACAGTCTCCAGAAGAGAGGCACAGTTCATCCTTTTGTTTTTTCAGGACACTGGAATGGCCCAATACAGTTAAAGCCACACCTGCCTTTCAAACCAGGTGTATTAGTCCATTCTTCCACTACTATAAAAATACCGGAGACTGGGTAATTTATTATAAAGAAAAGAGGTTCAATTGGCTCATGGTTCTGTGGGCTATACAGGAAGCGTGATTCTGGCATCTGCTCAGCTTCTGGGGAGACCTTAGAAAACTTACAATCATGGCAGCAGACAAAGGCTGAGCAAGCACTTCATGTGGCCAGAATAGGGAGGAAAAGAAAGAAGGGGAGGTACTTCACACTTTTAAACAATCAGATCTCATGAGAATTCTATCAGGAGACTAGCACTAGGTGGACGGTGTTAAAGTACTGATGAGAAAACGCCTACATGTTCCAATCACCTCCCATCAGGCCCCACCACCAAAGCTGGGGATTACAATTGGACATGAGGTTTGGGTGGGGACACAGAGCCAAATCATGTAACTTGGGGTGCTGGGTACCACAGTTTCCAGTATGAGCTCTCATATGAGCATCCATCCAGTGGCTCATGTGAACCTCATTTGAACTAGAGGACATTTACATCCTTGTTCATTTTATAAAAATTATCTTTAATTTCTCACTTTTTTTTTTAATCGTGAAGCAGATAATGAGTGTGCGTCCTCAGAGGGTCTTGATAATTGTTCATTGTTTTGGCTTTCAGATACTAAGATATGAGTTTAGCAAATGTGATTGGCATGGGTCAGAGTTTTCATACACAACTAGGGTTGAAATGATACACAAAGGGGACGTCATGTCTGACGTCAAGCCTTGTGCATAGGACATGATGGTTTCCGATTCTCAATGCTTATTCTCCATGTGTTCAGTAGTTAACAGATAGGGGACCAATTTGTCCTAGTCTTGAAGTTTCCATTGTCTTGAAGTCTCCATTCTGCCCGCTGACCAGTCCTACAGAATTGGGTTTTAATATTAAAAACGTAGAAATAGAAACTTTTAAAGACAGTGCCATCTTTGCAGAAGATGCCAAATAGATATGTTTGTTGCATATTTTTGTATCAACAATGACAAAAAAAATTACCTTTACTTGCCTTTATTTTGTGTTATCTGTGAAACTGTGCCATGTTTTGGCAGGCAGTAGTACATTAAAAGCTTTACAAAGAAAGTTTAAAATCTAAATGCAGAGCGGTAACCATGACTGAATTACTCTCTTGGGGATAAAATGCTCTTAGAGTGCCTACTGAAATCAGCATTATCATTTCAATACATGTCAAATATGAGTCATTTCCTAGTTTAGGCAAAATTTCTCCATAAATCTTTAAATCTTTCTCTTCTTTCAAGAAAAGGTTAAAGTACTTATGATTTAATGAGACTGCTTTATTTCATAACTGTTTGACTATCAAGAGAAAACTTGTCCTTTTCGATTTGTACACTCTTTTATTTATTTTTTGCATAAGTTTTAAACTATTCTGCATTTTATATTAAAACTACAGAACTAGGCAGTCACAAAATGTTAGAAAACCATTCAGATCTGTCATTTAATCATCTAGCACTTATTAAATATTTGAGGGGTACGCAGCATTATGGGAATCTGGATTTATTCAAATGAAAATTAAAGAGCAATTATTTACTCTAAAATGGAGCTCTATATAAGGTTCCTTTATATTGGACAACAGTCTGAATATGTTTAAGGTATTATGAAATTTATAAAAATCCATATTATAGATTTTTTTTTGAGACAGAGTTTCTCCCTTGTTGCCCAGGCTGGAGTGCAATGGCATGATCTTGGCTCACTGCAACCTCCGTCTCCTGAGTTCAAGAGATTATCCTGCCTCAGCCTCCGAAGTAGCTGAAATTACAGGTGCCTACAACCACACTGGCTAATTTTTTGTATTTTTAGTAGAGAAGGAGTTTCACCATTGTTGGCCAGGCTGGGCTGGAACTCCTGACCTCAGGTGATCCACCTGCCTTGGCCTCCCAAAGTGTTGGTATTACAGGCATGAGCCAGAGTGCCCAGCCTAGATTTTGAAAAAGGAATGTACTAATTACTCAAAAGTTGTTATAAGAAATAATGGAGGTCAGGCGCAGTGGTTCATGCCTGTAATCGCAGCATTTTGGGAGGTAGAAGTGAAAGGATAGCTCGAACCAGGAGTTCGAGGCCAGCCTGGGCAACATGGCAAAACCTCATTTCTACGAAAAAACACCCTAAAAAAATTAGCCAGGTGTGATGGTGCATGTCTGTAGACCCAGCTACTCAGGAGATTGGGGCTAAAGTGAAAAGATCACCTAAGCCTGGAAGTCAAGGCTTCAGTGACCCATGATCATGCCACTGCATTCCAGCCTGGGCGAAAGAGCAAGATCCTGTCTAAAAAAAAAAAAAAAAAAAGTGACAGGAAGGACAGGAGATTAGGAGTTGGGAAATCTGATTTGGGTTATGCTACTCTGTAGTCTTAAGAATAAAATTTATAGGAATCCATATGATAGTTGTTTAATAAGGAATGTACTAATTGCTTAAACGTTGTTATAAGAAGTAATGGAAGCTGGGCACAGTGGCTCACACCTATACCCTGCCCGCCTCGATGTCTCAAACTGAGTCATTTGACTCAGTTTTCCTATTTACATAAGAAGATTGAACTAGATGAACAAAATGAGGGCCTTTTGAATTCTTCATAAACAAGTAAGTGGAGTGTGGATTGTAGCACAACTCATTAAAGTATGGCAAGCTGTTGAGTTGTGTAGGGTTATTTAGATAGTAAGTGACAGAGCCAGCCCCATTAACCAATGATCAGTCTTGTGCTTTTTTTCTCTTTTCCCATGCTGCTTGGCATTTACATAAAAACATTTTTTTTGCTAGATTTTATGGACAAAATATAGAGAAATGTAGATTGTTACTATTCCATTGTATAACTGCAAGAACATTTCCAGAAAAAATATTTTAGTATAAAATGTAACTTACTGTTGCATGATTATATAATGCATCCAAACTCCATTTAATTTGGGGATTAGGGACTTTTATCATGCTGGGCATAGGATAGAACAAATGATGAATAATCTTGTTTAGTCAAGTTTCAAACTACAAACCTGCACTTTATGTATATGTGTATTTTCACCCATCTTCCAAATGGCCACAAATTGATGAATTTATGTAGTGTGTGTGTTTCTGTGCATGTGAAAAAATAAAACATACAACTCTATTCGTGGAATGGCCCAGAAACCAGAATTTTAGTTTGTTGCTTATAGTGATTTTTTACTGGTTAGCTTATACCTGGTGGCATAAAATTAATTAGCAGATCTCAACTTATGCTTTATCTCAGACAGTTCACTTGTATCAGCTTTCCATCAGTAAAATCAGAATTCTAATTTACCAAAATCAGAAAAAAATGATTTTAAATAATTAAATATCTGGGGGAAAAGATGTCAGGAAATCCAGACATACCAAAATTGGAAATCGAATTTCCTAAACAAACAAATAGACAGTATGCTCAATATTGCTATGGTAATGAATCTCACAGCTTTTATTCCAAAACTAGCATTTTAAAGTGTCAACCTGTTGGAAAATGATTAGTGTTTAAATTAATATTCATTTATGGACTTGAATCTGACAGGATTGCCAATTGAAATTTTACTTTGGGGTTTAATATATTGGCTATTTCAAATTATATCAAGCTAAAATTCATTATGTCATTTTTTATACTAAAACTAGAAAAATCAATTCATAGTTTTTATTATCATATAGGGAACACTGATCATATTAGCAAAATTTTTAAAGCTTAGTTTTCATATTAAATCAGCACATGCTGTAGTTATAAGATTTCCTTTGGTTACTCTTATAAAAGTTTTGAAATATGTAAAAAAATTTACTTTAGCATTTCGTTATGGATTGGTAGGTAAAACAATATGGAAATAAGTATATGTGTTTAGTGGCATTTCATTTAAAAGTAAAACTTTAGGGTTTTCTTTGACAATATATTTTGCCTTAAGCAGTTCCACACATTTTATAGCGCAAATAGCGTCAAAGAATCATCAGCATAGTCATCCTTCTAGTAATTATGCAGAATTGCAGTAAAACAATTACTACGATTTGAAGCTGATGAAATACTACAGCTGTGGAACCAAGAAATGATTTAGCATTGGGCTTGTTCACATTTTCTATGCTATTTTCAGGGCTCCTTGATACATTGACAATTCAAGAGCCATAGATGACTCTAGGTACAATAGTGTGAAAAAGATCAGTTCTAATATGATACAATGAAGAAAAAAATGCATGGGTAAATAAAGTTTTAGGAATCAATAGATGAAGGATAGGAGTTTCATAATCATAGTTCATGAAGTATGCTCTTTTGATTTATGTATTCAATCTAAGAAAGAAAAACTATTGATAGTTCTGGAGGAAAACAAAATGCAATTTAACCAACATTTGTTAGAATAGATAAACCAAGTCTCTCAATTAATCTCTGAACTGTATGCCCATGCGCACACTTTATAAAGGTGTTTCCATGTTCCTATTGATTGAGGGAACATAAAACATCCATGTCACCTTATGGAAGCCTCCTCATTCAGTTCAGTAAGCTCTGTGGCATAGAATTGTCATAGGAATACCATCCCAGCCCCACTCCCACTCTAAGAGAATCTCAATCCATATTATTTCTTTAATATATCATTGCATTTAGCTCTGACTCTGTGTGTGTGTGTATGTGTGTGTAAGTATGCATGCATATGTGTGCTAAATGTTTCTTTGTTCAAAGCCTTCTCTTTATATCTAGCCAGCTGGGTTAACAGCTCAAGTTAGTTGAATAGTTTTGGGTTATTCAAAATAAATTAAGATCAATAGAATATAATGAAGTTTTTCAGGACAATCAGTTACAAATTATCATAGCTGTTATTAATCACTGATTTATGTGCACTATATCAAACATGTTACATATTTGCAGTTATACAATGAAATGGTGACATGCTTGTAACATGTTTAATATAGTGTTAATAATAGCTCTATGCCACTGACTTATATTATCTCCATTACAGATATTTTAAAAAATTAGCCTTAGGAAATTTAAACTACCTGCCTACATTTATAGTCTCAAGTTTCTCTGACCTTAAACTGAAAGTAATAACTTGCCATGAACATGGGTCACTGAGCAGATCTAAATAATAGTTTTTAAAATTCTCCAAACCAAAAAAAAAAGGCACAGAAACCCAAAAGAACTGAAAACATATATTTATAATGTAAATATAATTTTGTATATTTATACATATTTGCACATATTTGTAATATAAATATTTTCAATGCTTCAGATATTTACATGATTTATACAAATAAAGTCAATATATTTTTAACTATAGCCCTCATTGACACAAGCAATTTAAATGTACAACAGAATGTAATTTTGTATAAAGTTCTGCTCAATATTTTCATGTTTTATGGCAGTTGCGATAGACTACAATGGCTTAAAGAAAGAATATTTCCCTTAAGCCAGCCTGATCACCTGACCCATGCCTTCTAGAATCAACCCTTATTACAATAAAATACAAAGAAGGAAGCACTTCCTACTTTATTATGGAAGAGGTAAAACCATCCAAGTAAAAAAGTAATTATTCTCTGTACGTTTTTTGCATGTGATTTTAAAATGCAATATTTAAGCAGAAGGCAAGGCTTTAATTCTTGACCTTTTAGTAAAAAATTGTGCAACCCTGGGAAAACTATGTAACTCCTCAAAATGTTAGGATACCCATTACAAATTGGAAACAAACAAACTTGACCTATTTAGCTTACACCATAAATTTGAACATGTAAAGAAAATATTGTCTGCTAAAACACTTTATAGCCTATAACTTCCTGCTATGATGGAGCTTACAGTCTATTCAGAGGATAAGCAATCAAATAATTACACCAATAAAGGCAAAATTATAATTGTGGTAAGTGCTACATGATCACATGAAGAATGATTTGGTCAAACTACTGAAGTCAAGAAAAGCTTCCTTGAGTAAATGTTATTGAATATGTATATTAGTTTTCTAGGCCTGTACTAAAAAATTATCACAAACTGGTGGCTTAACACAACAGTTAATTCATTGTTGAAGAGTTCTGGAGGCTAGAAGGCTGAAATCAAGTTGTTAGAAGGGCCATGCTCTTCCTGAAACCTCTAGAATCCTTCCTTGTCTCTTCCAGCATCTGGTGTTTGCACAGACACCAGAGTATGTGATTGTGCTACCTCCTGGGGTTTGTCTGCCCACAGCGAGGCCGGGAACCCAGAAAAGGAAAGAGGAGTGCTCAGTGTAGCCACCACCCACCGCATGAGAAACAGAGCTGGCAGCAATCCTTGATGCTCCTTAGCTTGTAGCTACATCACTCCAGCCTCTGCCTGCATTATCATATGGTCCTCTCCTCTGATCTTGTGTGTCTTCTCTTCTTATGAGGACATCAGTCGTACTGGATTAGGATTCTTCCTAATTCGGTAGGACTCATCTTAACTCAATTACATCCAAAAAGACACTACCCAAATAAGGTCAGAGTCACAGGCACATAGGGTTAGGGCTTCAGTATGACTTTTGATGGGACACAGTTCAACTGATAGTAAGATTTATTCAAAAGAATGCATAGGATCTAACTGGGCAAAGAGAATTGATAAGAACATTCCATAAATGCATAGCAAATAGTGTAAATGCCCTTGTATAAAAAGAAATATGTTACATAGACTAAAAAACCAAAGTGGTTAGAGTGTCGCTGGCAAAGTGGGACATGGTGTGAAATGAGGACAGAACAGTAGGAAGAGGCTATGTGTTAAAGAGAATCACTGGATATGTTAAGATTTTTTTTTTAAATGGGACTCTATTGAAATGTTTTATGTGAAGGACAGGAGATGAGGGATGAGGGTAAGGAAGGAAAACGTATGACATGCACAGATTATTTTTTCCTAAAGACAACTTTGGCTGCAGTGAGGGAGAATGGTTTGCTTGAAGACAAGTGTGAAGGGTTGTTATGGTATTTTCATGGACCAAGTCAGATGTAAGTGTTACTTACTTACAGCATGAAGACAATAGTGAATACGCAAATGAATGGTCAGCTTTGAGAGGAGTTTAAGAATTAAATTAAAGGGCTTGTTGATGAAGGAATGTGTAATTTGAGGGAAAGGGAGTTGATGAATCCCAGCTTTCTGGCTTATGTAATTGCAGGTACAGTGATTTCTTTTTCTCAAATAGAAATACTGGAAGAGCATCAGATTTTGGATGTGGCGCACATATGAATTAGATTCCAGTTTAGGGTAATAATTCTCAACTATAGAAATTATTAGCATTATTGAGAAACTTTAAAAAATATTCTGATGTCCATATCCCTTTATGTCTTCATTGGTCTAGGTGGGGCGGAGGCATTATTTCTTTCTTTCTTCCTTCCCTGATGGATTTAAAAAGGTGTAACAAAAGAAAATATCAGTCTACCATTGATGAGCATTTAGGTTGGTTCCATTTCTTTGCTATTGTGAACAGTGCTGCAACGAACATACATGTGCATGCGTCTTTATGATAGAATGACTCAGATTCCTTTGGGTATATACGCAGGAATGGAATTGCTGGGTATAATGGTAGTTCTGTTTTTTTGGTCTTTGAGGAATTGTCACACTGTTTTCTGTAATGGTTGAAGTAATTTACACTCCCAACATCAGCGTGTTAAGCATTCCTTTTTCTCTGCAACCTCACTAGCACTGTTGTTTCTTGACTTTTTAATAACAGACACTCTGACTGATGTGAGATGGTATCTTTCATTGTGGTTTTGATCGACATTTCTCTGATGATCAGTGATCATATGCTTGTTGGCCACATGTATGTCTTCTTTTGAAAAGGGTCTGCTTATGTCCTTTGCCCACTTTTTAATAGGGTTGTTTTTTTCTTGTAGATTTGTTGAAGTTTGTTATAGAGGCCAGCTATCAGACCTTTGCCAGATGTATAGTTTGCAAAACTTTTCTCTCACTCTATAGGTTATCTGTTCACTCTGTTGATAGTTCATTTTGCTGTGCAGAAGCTCTTTAGTTTAATTTGATCCCATTTGTCATTGCTTTTGGCATCTCTGTCATGAAATCTTTGCCTGTTCCTATTTCGTATGTCCAGAATGCTATTGCCTAGATTGTCTTTCAGGCTTTTAGTTTTGGGTTTTACGTTTAAGTCTTTATTCCAACTTGAGTTGATTTTTATATATGGTATAAGGAAGGGGTCCAGTTTCAATCTTCTGCATATGCATAGGCAGTTATCCCAACATTTATTGAATAGGGAGTCCTTTCTCCATTGCTTGTTTTTGTCAGCTTTCTCAAAGATCAGATGGTGGTAGGTGTGGTGGCCTTATTTCTGGGCTCTCTATTCTTTTTCTTTGGTCTATGTGTCTGTTTTTGTACCAGATTCATGCTGTTTTGCTTACTGTAGCCCTGTAGTATAGTTTGCAGTCAAGTAATGCGATGCCTCCACCTTTGTTATTTTTGTGTAGGATTCTCTGTCTATTTCGGCTTATTTTTGGTTTTATATGAATTTTAAAATTTTTTTCTAGTTATTCCAAGAATATCGTTGTTTGTTTGATAGAAATAGCACTGAATCTGGAAATTGCTTTGGGCAGTATGGCCATTTTAACGATATTGGTCCTTCCTATTCATGAGCATGGAATGTCACACAAACCAATGATATTTGTTTGTGTTGTCTCTGATTTATTTGAGCAGTGCTTTGCAGTTCTCATTGTACAGATCTTTCCCCTCCCTGGTTAACTGTATTCCTGGCATTTTATTCTTTTTGTGGCGATTGTTTCACCTGCTTCTAATCAAATCTATTTAGTAGCTGTTATTAAACTGTGTGGCCATTAGTATACAGTAGTACTCCATTATCCTTGGCTTTGCTTTCTGTTGTTTGTCACCCACAGTCAACCACAGTCTGAAAATATCAAATGGAAAATTTCAGAAGTAAACAATTCATAAGTTTTAAATTGGGTGCTGTCCTGTGTAGTGTGATGACATGTGAGGTGGTCACCATACCTCCTGCCTGGGAGGTGAAGCATCCCTTTGTCCAGCAGCTTCTCCTTATTGTCTATGCTCCTAGCCCTTCAGTCACATAGTAACTCTCTTAGTAATCAGATCAGCTGTTGCTGTATCACAGTTGTCACTTGTGTTCGAGGAAACTGTATTTCACTTCTTAATGGCCCCAAAGTGCAATAATAGTAATGCTGGCAATTTGGCTATGCCAAGAAGCCATAAAGTCCCTCTTTTAAGTGAAAAGGTAAACACTCTCAACTTAACAAATGAAAGAAAAAAGATCATATGCTGAAATTACTAAGAACTTCAGTGTAAGAATGTATCTTCTGTCCGTGAAATTCTGAACAATGTATTGTTATAATTGTTCTATTTTGATAGTTATTGTTAATCTCTTACTGGGCCTAATTTATAAAAATTAAACTTTATCTTGGGTATGTATGTATAGGAAAAAACATAGCATATATTGGGTTCAGTAATATCCACGGTTTCAGGCATCCACTGGGAGTCTTGCGACATATCCTCAGTGGATAAAGGGGGACTATTGTATGCGCAATATATGTATACACTTAAAAAGAGTTTTGTTTAGCTAGTGTGTGTAAGAAGATTATCACAAGTCACACTGTAGTGTTTGCCTTTTGCCAGTCTGAATGTTATCATCAGTCTAATATTTTATAGCAAAGATTTAAGTTCATTGAAAACTTCCCTATGGAAACATTTCCAATCAAGACCTACAGCAAGCCAGGAATAAATTAACATTTAAACTTGAAAACTGATATTTGAAGAAGAATTAGCAATTAATAATTTCTGCTAGAAAATGGTGGTTTCTCAGCCAATAGCTATAAATTGTATAATATATGTATAAGGAAATATACACAAATATCATATTGGACATAGATCACATATACTACTAAAATTGAAAATTGCTATAAATAGAAGACTATGTTCCAATGTCCACTGATTTTTTTTTTTAACAATCTCTAGTCTTGAAAATGCCACTATGGTAATTCTGTCAAATTTGTTATGGTTGGGATTTGATGGTAGTGCTTTTGAAAACCTGTACTATCTAATGGAATTGTCATTTATATTATATCATTTTCACCTAAAAGCCAAATACAATAAGACTTAAATTATTTTTGCTTTTTTTGTGGATAGTCATTTTTGTGCCCAAAGGGCAAACTGATGCCTTCAGTTATACATGAACAATTCGCACTAACGTCAGGAAGAACAGTGTGCATATAACCTAGGGCAGAATTTGGTCTATGGAATGTATCACTCAGTAATGGAATGGAGAATATGACTTTATTTAAACATGGACTTGAGTAGTTTTATTTTTCCTTACTGTTTCCCTTGGCATTTCTTTCTCTAAAGTGCAACATTCAAAAGTATTCTATGCAGCTGTAGTGTCCTGGATGCATAATAAGGGCATATGTTCAAGGCAAGTTTAAATATCCACATAAGCCAAAGACAGAGTAATTAACATTAAAAAAATTAAGACAACTTTTCCAAGAATGAAAAGCTTTAATAGATTAGCTAATTTTAGAATAATTTAACAACAACCGTGAAAAATTATTAGTATTCATAAATATGTATATATAAATATATGTAATGTCTTATGTTAGACAGCAATTTCATTCTGCTCTCTAATGATTACATGACATATTTCTGAAAAAAGTCAAACAGTGTGTTCTAGAAGGACAAAGAAATAATTGGTTCAGTTTTGCTTATACTTAGTGTTCAATTGTTATCACCCTGGGGTGGGAGGAAGGGAAAGAAAGAGGGAAGGACAGAAGAGAGCAAGAAAAGAAGGAAGGAGGAGAGGAAGGAGAGATGGAAGTCATGTGACATAGCTAGGGATTTGGGGCAAAATTCAAGACCCATGTTTTCGTTGATGGAAAGCCAAGGAACCTGAGGAGGAGAGTCAGCCCATGCCAATTTCACTGTGGTAGAGGTGACCAAGAAAGTTTACATTATGGATGTATAGTAGGTAATTTTAGGTTGTTTTTGTCTGGGATATAAACCCATTGTGTTATTCCAGTTATTTGGCTAAAATGTTCCATGCAACCATTTTGGAGTGCTAGCACTTTAGGGAATTTATAAAAAGGGGTGGTGTTCAGTGTTTGGGTTGAATACAAGGTAGGTAGAAAAGGACAATCAAAGGAATTAGCTGCAAATGAGATGAAATCTATGGGAACATATATTGAGAAAACTAGTGACCATTATAATTTAATCCTCTGAAATACCTGCAACAATCTGAGAACAAGGTAGGTGGCAAGATGCATTTATAAATATTAAAGAAACACAAGACCCCATACGCTTTGAAAACTGGGAAGTACCGAACTTGGAGAGGTCTAGTATAGGTAGTGCTTTTTGGTTTGCATATTTTTAAAACCACTTTATTGAGGTCTGATTGACATAGAAAAGTCTGTCCATGTTGCATGTATGCAACTTAATGAGTCTAAAGATAAATATATGCCCATGAAAATATCACCATAATCTGTGGCATAAACATATCCACCTATTTGTTTATTTTTAATTAAACTTTTTCCTGAGATAATTGTAGGTTCACAGGTACTTGTGAGAAGTAATACAGAAGTCCCATGTACCCTTTACTCATTTGTTCTTATCAGTAACGTCTTTTATAACTATGGTACAATATTACGACCAGGATATGGACATTAATATAACCAATATTATTCACATTTCCCATTTTTGATATATTCCTATGTGTATATGTTTAGATCCATATGATTTTATTAAAATTTTATCCACCACAGCCGAGTTGCAGAAAAGTTCCATCCCTACAAGGACACCTCAAGCTGCCTTTTTATAACCATGCCCACTGTTTCCCTTCCCCTACTGCTGCCACAGGTGTCCCTAACTTCTGGCAACCACTCACTTGTACTCTATTTCTAAAATTTTGTCTTTTCAAATGTTGTGTACATGACATCACACAATATGTACTCTTTTGGGATTCTTTCTTTCTTTTTTACTCAACATAATTCCGTGGGGATTCATTCAAGTTGTTAAGGGCATTGATAGTCCACCTTATTGCAGCATAGCATTCCACGGTATGTGGGTACCATGGTTTGTTTAACCCTTCACCCATTGAAGGACATCTAGGTTATTTCTAGTTTTGGGTTGTATCAAACAAAGTTAAAGCATTTGTGTGGATGTTTTTGTTAACATACATATTCGTTTCTCTGGAATAAATGCTCAAGAGTGCAATAGCGTATGGCAGTTCCATGTGTGTATTTTAAGAAACTCATTTCCAGAGTGGCTGTGCCATTTTAGAATCCCACCAGTGATGTATGAGTGCTCCAGATTGTGCACATCCTTTGTAGCATTTAAAATAAATGCTACATTTATTTTACTATTTAAAATAACGTTTTAGCCATTCTGATAGATAATATATCACTGTGGTTTTATTTTGCATTTCTTTAATGACTAATGGTGTTCAGCATATTTTCGTGTGCTTATTTACCATTCATATGTCCTATTCAGTGATGTCTCCCCATGTCTTCTGCCCATTTTCTAATTTGATTGCTTATTTGTAGCTTGCTGTTTTTATTCTTTTTACAGGGTTTTGCTGAGATCGATTAGGTCCAATTTATCAATCTTTCCTCTTATGTATTGTGTTTTCCATGTCAAGTCTATGAAGTCTTGCCTAACCCTAAATCCTGAGTATTTTTTCTAAAAGTTTTTTTATTTTATATTGTTAAATTTAAGTATGTGTTTCAGGCCAGGCATGGTGGCTCATGCCTGTAATCCCCACACTTCAGGATGCTGGGGTGGGTGAATTGCTTGAGCCCAGGACTTCGAGACCAGCCTGGGCACCTTGTCTTTACAAAACATTAGCTGGGCGTGGTGCTGTGTGTCTGTAGTTCCACCTATGGGGGAGGCTGAGGTGGGAGAATCAGTTGAGCTCTGGAGTTTGAGACCAGCCTGGGCAACTTGGTGAAACCTCGTCTCTACTAAAAATACAAAAACAATTAGCCAGGCATAGTGGAGTGCACCTGTAGTCCCAACTGCTCAGGAGCTGAGGAAGGAAGATCACCTGACCTCAGGAAGTCGAGGCTGCTATGAGCAGAGATCATGCCACCGCACTCCAGCCTGGGCAACAGAGTGAGACCCTGTCTTTAAAAAAAAAAAAAAAAAAGCCTATGTTTCACTTTGAGTTAATATTTTTTTAAGGTGTGAGATTTGGTTTTGGCCAGTGGATGTCCAAATAGCCCTTAGTTGAAAAGGCTATATCCTTCCTTCACTGAATTGCTTTTGCACATTTGTCAAAAATTAGTAGAAGATATTTATGTTGATTTATTTCAGAATTCTATGTATATCCTTCCACCAATACCACATGTTCTTGAGTACTGTGAGCTATAATATCTAGTGGAGCGACTCCTTCTACTTTATCCTGCTATTTCAATTACAAAAAATAATAAACCTTTTAGGGCCTATGATTTTCCATATAAATTTCAAAATAAGCTTGTTGATGTTTTCAAAATATCTTGTTTAGATTTTGATAGGAATTGCATTATATCTATAGATGAATTTGGAGTGATTTGAAATATTTTACTATGTTGAGTCCTCTAATATATAAACATGGTGTAAGTATCACCATTTAGGTCTTCTTTTATTGGCATTTTGTAATTTTTAGCACATACATTGTATTAGTCTGTTCTCACCCTGCTATAAAGATACTACCAGAGACTGGGTAATTTATAAAGAAAAGAGGTTTAATTGACTCAGTTCCACATGGCTGGGGAGGCCTCAGGAAACCTACAATCATGGCGGAAGGTGAAGGGAAAGCAAGGACCTTCCTCACGTGGCATCAGGAGAGAGAAGAGTGAGGTGTGAAGGGGAAAGATCCCCTTATTAAGCCATCAGATCTCGTGAGAACTCACTCACTATCATGAGAACAGCATGTGGGAAACTGCCCCCATGATCTAATCACCTCCCGCCCGGTCCCTCCCTAGACACGTGGGGATTATGGGGATTATACAGTTCAAGATGATATTTGGGTGGAGACACAGCCAAACTATATCATACATCCTGCACCTGTTTTGTTGAGCTTACCCATAAAGTGTTTCATTTTCTTTATGGTGATTGTAATTGGTTTTGTGTTTTAAATTTTGGCTTCTGCATGATTATTGTTGGTATATAGCAATGTTATGAATTTTCTAGGGTGATCTTGTATTTCAAAACTTTGCTGAACTCACATTTATAGTAGTTCTGGAAATTATTTGTTGGAATTTTCTACGTAGACAATCATGACATCTGAATTTGGAGCAGTTTTTTTAGTCTTTCCAATATGTAGTTTTTATTTCTTTTTCCTTACTGCAGTGACTAGAATTTTTAGTAGGATGTTGAATAAGAAAGGTAAGAGCAGAGATTCTTGCTCTTCTTGTTCCTAATCTTAGGAAGAAAAAGAGTTCAACCTTTCACCATTAAGTATGATGTTAGCTGTAGATTGTTTGGGTAAGTGTTCTTTATCAAGTTAATGAAGTTCCTCTCTATTCCTAATTTCTTGGAGTTTTGAGTGTTAAATATTGTCACAAGGCATTTTCTGATTCAATTGATATGATTATATGATTTTTCTTCTTTAGTCTATTAATGTGGTTGATTACACTGATTGATTTTCAATTGTTGAACCAACCTTACATACCTGAAATAAATCCTACTTGGTCATAGTATACAATTATAGTATATGTAGTATACAATTCCTTTTATATAGTGCTGAATTGATTTGCTCTTCTTTCTCTAGTTTCTTGAGGTAGAAGCTTAATGTTTTAAGATCCTTCCTCTTTTCTCATATAAGTATTAGATTTAGCTTAGTGTTGTAATTTAATGTGTAATTTAATTTAGTATTTAATTTAGTTTAGTGCAATAAATTTCCCCTTCCATGCTGCTTTAGCAGCATCTGACATATTTTATTATGTTGTATGGTTGACTCTTGAACAAAATGAGGGCTTGGGGTATTGACTCCCGATGGAGTTAAAAATTTGCATTTAACTTTTGACCACCCCAAAATGTAACTACTAATAGCCTACTGTTGAATGGAAGCCTTACCAATAAGATAAATGGTCCATTAACACATATTTTGCATGTTATATGTTTTACGTGCTGTATTCTTATAATTAAATAGAGAAAGAAAACATTGTTAAGATAATTATAAGGAAGGTAAATATATATTTACTATTCATTAAGTGGGAGTGGATCATTATATAAGTCTTCATGCTCATTATTTTCACATTGAGTAGGCTGAGGAGGAGGAGAAAGAAGGGTTGGCCTTGTTGTCTCAGGTGGCAAAGGCAGAAGAAAATTTGTATATAAGTGAATCTGTGTAGTTCAAACCTGTGTTGTTCAAAGGTCAGCTATATTTTCATTTGCATTCAGTTCTATGTTTTTGAAATTTCCTTTGAGGTTTTCAAAATTTTCTTTTACAACTTTCTTTTTGACTCATGGGTTATATAGAGATGTATTGTTTAGTTTCAAATAAATTGGAGATTTTAAATATTATAATTCTGTTATTGATTTCAAATTTGAATCATTTTCAATCAGAGGACACATTCAGTGTGAGTTCAGTTCTTTAACATTTGTTCAGGATTTTTTAACAGGCCAGAATGTAGTCTATCTTGGTGAAAGTTTCACAAGTATTTGAAATTAATGTGTATAGTTTGTTTTGTGTTTACACACGCACACAAACACAGATGCATACACATATAAATCTTCTGTTATCTTTTTATTTCTATTTAAAGAACTTCTTTTAGTCATTATTTAAGAGTTGGTGTGAAGAAAACCAATTCTCTTATAAATAGAACTAAGTACATCTACTTTGTATACTTTTCTTGAGTGATTCTATATTGTAGTGATGTCCTTTTTACTAGTTCTATCAATTGCTGAGAGTTTGCTGTTGACGTCCCTGATTTAATTGTGGGCTTATCTATTTCTCCTTTCAGCTGTATCAGTCTTGCTTCATGCATGTTAAAGTTCTGTTGTTAGGTGCATACATGTTTAGGATCATTAGGTCTTTCAAGTGGAGATATCATTTTATCATTATGTAATGTCCCTCTTAACCTCTAGATATTTGGTTTGTTCTGAAATCTATGCTATTTGATAGTAACTAGTCATTCCTTTTTTCTTTTGATTAATGTTTGCAGATATATTTTTCTGATTACTAATTTCAACTGACCTGTGTTGATGTCCATGAAGTGAATGTTGTACAGATAGCATATTTTTTGGATACTTTTTTTTAAAAATTAAGTTTATATTCTAATACACTCTGCTAATCTCTGTCATTTATTTGTATATTTAGACCATTTACATCTGAGATTCTTACTGATATGCTAGCCTTACGTGTGCAATTTTATTTTTTCTATTTCTTGTCTGTTGTGGGTCTCTGCATTTCTCTTTTCTCACCTTGCTGTAGGTTACGTGAACACATTTTAGGATTCTATCTTGGTGTTTTAACAGCATTTTGGGTATATCTTTTTTGTATAGTGTTTTTAGTGGCTCTAGGTATTAAAGTATATGTAAGTCACTTATCTACTGACATGGACATATTACTACTTCCATTAAAGTGTACTTTTATTTCCACTTAGGTCCTTTACTCATTCTACCTTTTCAGTATAATTGTCTTAAGTGTTTCCCCTACATACAATGAGCATCACATTACACAGAGTTGTAATTTTTGCTTCAACCGTGAAATATTATCTAACAAACTAATAAGAGGGAAAGTCTAACTTATTTCCCCCTAATTTTATTCATTCTGATATTCTTATTTTCTTTATAAGTTCTGAAGCTTTTATTATCATTTTGTTTCTATTTAAAGAACTTCCTTTAGTCATCCTTTAAGAATGCGTTTGATGAAAACAAATACTCTTATTTTTCACTCATCTGAGAGTGTCTTGATTTTTCCTTCATTCCGAAAGGATATTTTTGCTGGATATAAAATTTATGATTGACAGTTAATTGCTTTCATTACTTGATAAATGTTGTGCCACTCCTTCTGGCTTCTAATTTTTCAGATGAGAAATCTGTTGTCATTTGAACTGGTATTTACTTATAAGTTTTACATCATTCCTATGGCTGCTTTCAAGGTTTTCTCTTTGCTTGTTTTGTATTTAGCAGTTTAACAGTGAAAGCCCTAGCATGAATTTCCTTGGTTTTATCCTATTGTTTGAGATTTGCTCAGTTTCTTGCATGTGTCTGTTAATGTCTTTTGCCATATTTTCAGTATTTTCAGACATTCTTTCTTGAATACATTTTCACTGCGATTCTCTCCTCTTATTCTAGGATTCCAGTTATACAAATGTTAACTCTTTTGTTTTTAACTCACTGGTTCTTGAAGCTCTCTTCAAGTTTTTTTTTTTCCTTTTAATCTCTCTTTTCTTATTTGTTCAAATTAGGTAAATTCTTTTGATTTCCTTCAGGTTCAGGAATCTTGTCATCTTCATGTTACCCTTGAACCCATATAGCAAGTTTGAGTTTGTTTCAATGGTTGTATGTTTCAGTTATTTAGTTTCCATTTGGATCTTTTATATATATATATATAACTTCTATTTCTATGCTGGGGTTTCTCTCATTTTTTTTCTTGCTTAAAAGAATTCACAATTGCTTGTTGATGCATTTTTATTGTATCTGGTATAAAATCCTTGCCTGATAATTCCAACATCTGATTCATATCACTGATGGCATCTGTTGATTTTCTTTTTTCATTCAAGTTGTGATTTTGCTGGTTCTTAGTATGACAAGTGATTTTTATTATATCCTGGATGTTTTGGGTATCGTAGTATGAGACCCTGGATCCAAATTCATCTTCTTTTTTTATTCAGAAGCTGTCCTTACATTGAGGTGTGCACAGAGGCCAGGTGGGTGTGTATGTTCATTCATCACCCCGTTGTCACTGCCAACATCATCCAGCAGAAGTGGAGCAGTGACTCACACTGCAGCAGATGGGTAGGGTGAAACTTCAGCTTCCCTGCTGACCCCTTCCCAGTGAAAGTGGGCCGCCTATTGCTGCTGCTTTGTTGCCCCTCATGGTGACATATTCCTAACTCCCCACTGAGCCACGGAAGGGAAAAATTCATTGCTTGTTCACACTACTTTGTTGCTGCAGGGTAGGGGTGGAAGCTGAGCTTCCTGCTGGTCTCTGTGACACCAGGGGAGGTGGGGAATGGAGTGTCAAGTAACCCTCCTCCTATCACCTTATTCTGCCTCATTGATGCCAGGTGTGAGAGAAGGTTCTGCTTCTCTCCAGAACTCTCCCAGTTCTTGTGAACTGGGTCCAATTCACAAGAAAGGGAAGAAGGATGTAGAGTATTGATTGGTCCTAACACCTAGCACACAGTCTCACTAATACCACTGGGAATGGGGGCTCAGCTCCCCACTAGGCCCTGCTCACTTAGTGAGGGTGGGGTGGGAACAGAATAGAGACAAACCCTGATACACACCACCTCATGTGGTCTTGTGCTGTGAAGAGAGTGGAGAGGTTCATTCCCTCCTTGGTCCCACTGACACCAGAGGTTGGAGTAAAGTAAAGTGCTGATGAGCCCTGACTCTTGTGTCCTTGTTTAGTCTTGTTAATATTGGGTGGGTGTTGAGCTTCAGCTCCTGACTGGGGCCCTGCCAGAGCCGGGGGGAATGTAACGTGCTGACTAGTCCTGCCTTGCACCACTTCACTAAGTCTTGCTGCTACCAGGTAGGGGTGGTGGAGATGGTTTAGCTACTTGCTGGGCTGAGGTGACACTAACCTAGTAAAGAGTTGGAGCATGGCTGACTCCTTGCAGACAGGGGATGAAAGATCAGCCCCCTGCTCACTCTGCCAATACTATTTAGAAAAGAGAATCAGAGTGGCACAACTTCCACTGAGCAGAGGACAGAAAATAAGCTCCTTATTTGGTCTCATCAAAACCACCCCTACCTACAGTTAAATTAGACAGCTGCCTGTTTCAACAAGTGGAGAATGGAAGATCAGCTCTCTGTTTGGTTTATTGGAACCACCAAGCAGGGGGAATTGGAACACTGACTGCTTCTGCCAGTGGGAATAGAAGATTAGCTGCCTCTTGGCCCTGTCAACACCACTGTGAAAGGGAATCAAAAACTACTGCTTACTTCTGTTGGGTGAGAGGGTGGGGTGAAAGATTAGCTCCCTGATGAGCTTGGCTGCTGGAACTATGAATGTGTGTGAGTGTGTGTGGGGAGAGTGTGTTTGTGTGTGTTTGTGTGTATGGGTGTGCGTGTGTGTGTGTGTTTGGTTTTTCCATTGGAGTTTGGCTAAAGTATGACAGGTACTTTTTGCTAAAAAGGTTTTCTCTTGTAGGCCAACATTTTCCTGATCTTCTGTCTAGGAAAATAAGCCTTTCCTTGGAGCTTATTTTGTCTGTGCCTGTTGGTGGTTCTGGGTTAGATGTTTCTGGATATTAAAACAACAACAAAAACTAGGGAATTTGCCATGTTGTTCCTCAAGTCCTCAGATTCCTAATTTTTTTTTTCTTCTACCTACTTCGCAAAGTCATCTTACACTTATTTGTTTTGCTATGTTCAGGGCTTTTTAATTATAGAAAGAGGAACTGGGAGGAATAAGGCTGCTCCATCTCTGTCAGGATCAGAAGTCATGTAGTGTTATAAAAAGGACTTTGTCTACCATTTTAAAATAGCTGTTGGCTATAAGCTCCTTATTATATTTAAAGTATATTGGCTAAAATTGTTGGAGGTAAGGAAAACTTTTTGTAAAGTGAACTGACATGGTGAAAAGAGAGAGAAGATATGCTTGTCAAATATTGCAAAGTCTATTCTGATCAAGCTAGACATGGCCTGTATTAGTCAGGGTTCTCCAGAAGAAAAGAACCAATAGGAGGTGCGTGTCTGTGTGTGTATGAAAAGGAATGTATTAGGGAGAATTGGCTCACATCATTATAAAGGCAACGTCCCACGACAGGCTGTCGGCAAGCTATAGAATGATAGAAGCCACTAGTATGTCTCCCAAGGAAGGTGGTACTATGTCTCAGTGCAAGTCCCAAAGCCTCAAAACCAGGGAAGCTGACAGTGCGTCCCATAGTCTAAGGCTGAAAGCCTGAGAACCCCCAGATCCCCCAGAGACCACTGCTGCAAGTCTCAGGGTCCAAAGGCTAAAGAACCTAGAGTCTGATGTCTAAAGGCAGGAGAAAGAAAGGGCATTCTGCACTGGAAGAGAAAGAGAGAGGCAGCTCACAAAGCAAGAAAAGCCTGCAAGCTGAATATCCCCCTTCTTCTGTCTGCTTTACTGTAGACACACCTGCAGCTGATTGGATGGTACCCACCTACATTGAGGGTAGGTCTTTCTCTCAGTCCACTGGCTTATATGTCAATCTCCTCTGGAAACACCGCAATAGATACATCAAGAAACAGTGCTTTACCAGCCATCTAGGTATCCCTCAATCCAGTCAAATTAATATTAACCATCACATGGCCTATTCACAATGTAAAAATGTAGCATAAATTGCAGCAGTGGTCAAGTGTATTGGCAAGTTGTAAAGTGCCTATAAGAAACCTATACACGAGCATTTGCAGATTCCCTTAACACTTTTCAGCAAATATTTTGTTACAATTGAAATTAAAAGGCAGTTTGAAATTGTTCCTCTACTAAATATCACACTGGATATGAATAAAATAACTAGATAGACTAACAAGGTACATACTTTATTGCCTGTGATTATTGCAACTACCACTCCTGGTGGAGAGCCATTCTTCTCAGGTGTGCAAGTGGAAGATTAATTCTCAATCAGAAATATAGATTTGATACAAGGAAAGCATTTCACTTGGCATTAGTGTGTCAACATTTCAGCTAATTTGCCTAACCACAAATACTTCAGGGGGAAGAGAAATTGCTAGTGCTTTATATTAAATATTGGATGGATCTGGCAGAGATAATACAATTTGTACTTTTTTTACATAGTTTCAATGAATTTTGGCAGATATGTCTTTTTGAGGCAACTTTAGATGTTGAAAAGCTGCTTGTGGATCCTCAAGACTTGTCTTTTTTTCATGTTACAATGACCATCACCATAGTTTGTATCTGATTTTTTTGTGTGTGAATTGAGGAACGTGGAGTCATAATGCAAAAGTCATTGCCATAATTCTTTGCAGATCTTATGACTGGAAATTCTTGTGTATGTAGTTTGATATTCATTTGTAACACATGTAACTGGTTCGTGTAATGATTAAAATAATAAGTAATGCTTGATCATGGTTAAAATAAATACCAAGGATAAATTCTTCTATTAATTAGTGTAAGCTTATCTGAATTAGTATCTTTAATTATGGGCTGTTGTTAATTTTTGTCGCAACCTATTAGATATACTGTCCTAAATCATTAACACTAGTGTAACTGAGCATAAACTCTAGGTGACTCACTGCTACAGTGGAAGCGCCCATGGAAAATATATATTTCTAAGTACACAGTTTAGATAATTTCAAGCAGAATCAGAAAATTCTTGTTGAATTCTAAATTTAGTATAAACAGAAATGTATTAGGTTTGGTTATTGAGCCAAGCTTCAAATATTGAATATCAGAATTGTGTCCATTTGCAATGAGTAAGTCTTTGATTCAAGATTTTTTTTTGTACTCAGACTCATTTTTTATATCTTTCTGTTTAAGTCATATTGTATTTACTTCGATTACAGATTTTTTACATATTCCTTAAACTGGTTCTATGTTATGCCATTATATAACAGATGATAAGGAATGTACTGTCACTGCCCCTTGACAATGAAAAGGGGACATCTCTACTAGTGTATGTGTATGTAGCTGTGGAGTAGTTGAAACAGTGTAAGTGAAATGCCTAGAAATTGTCCTGAGTTTTGATTTTGTTTGTGCTTAAATTTTTATTAGTATATGTACTTTCATGAATAGATAATTGATTTGGGGCAATATTTCTCAATCTCGGCACTACTGACATTTTGGACTGGATAATTATTGGTTGTGCCTGGCTTTCCTGTGCATTGTAGGATGTTCAGAAGAATCTCTGGTCTCTACCCACTAGATGCCAGTAGCAAACCTGTCACCTCTCTGCCTACTTCCGTCCTGTCTTGCAATAGTCAAAAATGTCTGCAGACATTGCCAAGTGTCCCCTAAGGGGCATGAGCCTTGGTGGAGAGAAACTGCTTTAGAGTCTCATCCTTGGCTATGTCATTTCCTTATCATTTGCATAGTTAAACATTTTTGTTTTGAGGAGCCTAAGTTGTGATACCATACCTGTACAGAAAAGGCTTGGATTTAAGGTTAACCATATTTAACTGAGAGAATTTTATCAAAGCATGAAATAAGAAAAATAGGGTCAAAAAATGAAATTCTAAAATGGCTTATGCAATTTCTAAGGGTAGCTAATAAGAATTCTGAATTGGTGACATTGTTTTTAAAAAAAGTAAAGCATTAAAAGAATTTCAAAGATAAAATATATTTTTTGGAGTGTGAACACTGTAATTAAGGAGACCCAATAATGTTAAGTTACTTAAAGGATGTATTTTTATTTAAAGTAGGATACAAGTTGGAGAAACTAACATTCGGTTGATTGTTAAATATTTTGATTCAAAGAAAGAACATAAAATTGTCAGCCTCAAAAAATGTGCTTAAGATAGAAAAATAATTTTGGTTGCATGAAAAGAAAAAGATTTTAGTAAATTGTTGACTTGAAAAGGGGAACTATTTGACAGAAGTCTCAACAGTGTTTTGGAGTGGCATAGTGATTGGGGGGTGACATCGGATGATTAGAGTTAAAAACGACTGGACCGGCTGGGCGTGGTGGCTCACGCCTGTAATCCCAGCACTTTGGGAGGCCGAGGCGGGTGGATCACAAGGTCGGGAGAGCGAGACCATCCTGGCTAACACGGTGAAACCCCGTCTCTACTAAAAATACAAAAAATTAGCCGGGCATGGTGGCGGGCGCCTGCAGTCCTAGCTACTTGGGAGGCTGAGGCAGGAGAATGGCATGGACCCGGGAGGCGGAGCTTGCAGTGAGCGGAGATCGCGCCACTGCACTCCAGCCTGGAGGACAGAACGAGACTCTGTCTCAAAAAAAAAAAAAAAGACTGGACCAGTTATTAGGCCTTAAGTTGATATTAACTATATGACAAATTGACAATTTAGAGACATTGTGGGGACATTTCTATGAAACGTCTGTTTATTATTCATTCCTGTGATGATTTTGAAAGGGCAAATAAAATCATAATCACATGTTGTATAATGCTTTTTGTCTTTCAAAAACATATACATTAAAAATGATTTATATAAAGCAAAATGTACCTTTTTGTGCACAATTCTATTGGTTTTTGTGGATGTATACTGTTGCATAACCACCATCCAACCAATACACAGAAGAGTTCTATAACTTCAGAATATTCCTTTGTGCTACTTTTTTATAGTTATTCCCATCTTCCCACCCCCACCCTCTATTGACCCGTAAACTGTTTTCTGAATAAATATCTGGGAAAAGGATTGCTGCGCCACATGGTAGGTGTATGTTTAAAGTTTCTCAGAAGTTGACAGACTTTTTCCACGGTGGCTGTACCATTTTGCCTTCTCACCAGCAAAATGTCAGATTACAGTTGTTTTGCATCCTGGCCAGCACTTCGTATGGCTACTTCATTTATTTATTTAGCTCTTCTTCTGATAGGTGTTTAGTGGTATCTCATTATGGTTTTAATTTACACTTCTCTAATGATTGATGATTTTCCCCGGTGACTGATGATGATTGAGGATCTTTTCAGGTGCTTATTTGCCTCCCATGTGTGTATCTTCTTTAGTGAAATGTTTGTTCAAATCTTCCCATTTCAAAAAATGTTGGCCCTTTTCTTATTATGAAATTTCTATGGCTCTTTATGTCTTGTGCATGGAAGTCCTCTGTCAAACAGATGTCTGTTTTGCAAATATTTTCCTGATTTGTAGCTTGTCTTCTCAATATTTTAACAGTGTCATTTATAGATCAGAAGTTTCCAATTCTTCAGGTCTGGCTCCCCTCCATAATCTGTTTGCTTCGATTCACTTTTCAGCATCCTCATGTAGTTGCTTTTTGTGTTTGGTCTGAGATTTTACTTGTGATTGGCAGGGAGAGATAGGCTGAACGTGACTGAGTGGAGTATAGCATGAGAAGACTTGCATAATTTTTTTTTAATTTTCAGTGTTTTGCAAACATTATTTTTGATCCATTAATAATGTTAATGATTGCCATTTTATATAAGAGAAAATAAAGAAATCAAGAGTCATAAGAGTTTAAGTTCATAAATAATAAAAAGCCACATGGAAATAACCAGTGATCTAAATCACCTGGAACAACTAAAACCTTAAGGTATTATATCCTAGTTTGTGTGTTCTGACCACAAGCCCCTAGAATGCAAATTACTTATGTACCTTATTTAATTATGTTTGTTTTACGTAATTTTAGTACTTTAGGAACTTCCTTGATTAAATTTCAATTCATAGATTTGCTGAAAAATAACAAATTTTAAAACTAAGTAAGGTTATTAAGTAACTTTTTTCCATATGGAGGAGAATTGTTTTTGTTCCAGATTCTTTACTGACACAATAGTAGCACACTCGAATAAGTGCATAGTATGCTTCATGGAAGATAATGTGTAAAAGCCAGGCTTAGTCAATGTTTCTTCTGATAATACATGTGAAAAGTTGAAAAGAACCTTTATGGCCATTTTCCTAGTAAGCAAGTCAATTCCTTTTGCTTAAAGCATTTTAACTTCATTAATGTAAAAGACAATAGATATATACTATGTATACAACACTTTTTAAAAGATCTTGAGGTTACAGAAGATGGTAAAGCCATGGTGTCTATCCTTAAGAAGCTATACATAATAAGAAAGAAAGAAATCTCACTATGATATTGAGTATACATTTTTGGAAAGCAATTTTTGAATAAAATCAGATGTTTTAAAAAATCGTAAAAGGTTTTGAATCAACATTTTCAAATATTTAGAAAATAAATGAGAAAAAAGACAAACCCAACCAATTCCTTCCAGTAATTTTGCTCTGATATTAATGTAATTCCCTGCAGCTTTTATGTGCATATTATATATGTTATTAACCATAGTACATCTTTAAAACATATATAATTTTGTCTGCTCACTTTTTTTTTAAAACAGCATTGTATCACAGTTTATTTTCATGTACCTTCATAGTTCAAGGTACGAGGGAAGTAATAGAGATTCCCTGAGAGAAGACAATGGATGTTCCTAGGAAAGACCTAGTGTGAGAGTTCAGGGAACTGCTACACTTTGGATTTTTTTTTTTTTTTTTTTTTTTTTTTTTTTTTTTTTTTTTTTTTTTTTGAGACGGAGTCTTGCTCTGTCACCCAGGCTGGAGTGCAGTGGCATGATCTCGGCTCACTGCAAGCTCTGCCTCTTGGGGTCATGCCATTCTCCTGCCTCAGCCTCCCGGGACCACAGGCGCCTGCCACCATGCCCGGCTAATTTGTTTTGTATTTTTAGTAGAGACAGGGTTTCACCGTGTTAGCCAGGATGGTCGGGATTTCCTGACCTTGTGATCCGCCCGCCTCAGCCTCCCAAAGTGCTGGGATTACAGGTGTGAGCCACCACACCCGGCCAGGATTGGTTTTTTAAAATAATGTAGAATGTTTTGTATTTGTCCTTGCATCCTGTAAAGATTTATCCTTAAAAGTGCAATTTGTCTTTGGACTATAAACTCTGCGAGGGACAGGACAGTACTTACATAGCATGTTAAAAATTCAAGTATCAATCTACCCATTTAGGTCTATTGGCTCTTTACTGAGTCAAGGGCTTTATTTACATGTATCACTGGATGAATGGCCTTATGAAGAAGGTACAGATGAGACTACTGAGGCATAGAGAGATTTAACAGAGGCAAGCAGAGCATCACAAGCAGTTTGGAACTCAACACATTTTTCTTCTTTGAAAATATGCACAGACAAAAGAGGGATGGCTAGAAATTTGGTTCAATATAGGATTAAGACCTGGAACAAAAGCACATGGGCACCGGCAGAATCTACTTGAGAGGTCACAGCGCCCAAGGGGAAACAACCCTAGGCAAGTCACTTAACCTCACTCACCTTAGTTCTCTTGTTGGTAAAATGCAGAGTTTATGCAAACTCAATACATGTCAAGAAATATCTGCAAGGCATTGTTTGAAATTGACCCTCTGGATTTTTTTCATGCATGCCTGGTTATTATTTATTAAGATGTACTAGGGGCAAGTCTCAAATGGAAGAAAAAATAAAAGGCACATCTGCAAAGTGAAGAAGTGGGGTTAAGCGCAATGCAACAGAAACTCTTATTCTAATCCAGGAGGACTTTACCTGTCAATCAAATCTATATTCATTTTTTTAAAAGATTAATAATGGTTTGTTAACTGAGTAAGCTGGCAGATGGTAAAGTAATGTGATGAGATCTTGGGGCATCTATGACCAGTTGATGACTGACTGACCAATTTCAAAAGATGCTATGAAGGATCATAAAGTTTAGTTCCATGTGGATTTTGATGATAGTTGCATCTATATTTAAAGCTTTCTGTCACTGGAAGCACTCTTGGTGTTGTCAGACTGTCTATTGGACTGGATGAGCTGCAACTTCTCGCAATTGAATGTCAATAAGACCAAAGCAATTTTGGTTGATTCATAGCACCAGCTTAAGCATATTCACTTGCACAGATTACATCTGACAGATAGTTACCTTCAGCTGAACTCTGTGGTTAGAGGCTTGGGCGTACTCTTGACAGTGAGCTTAGAGTTGATGTCTAATGTTTATTTCATATCCTGTTTTTACCTTCCCTAATATTGCATGTGTAAATCTATATTTAAATATATTCACAGCTGATGTTCTTGTCGGTCCACTTGTTATCTCTGGACAGAATGCTGTAATGATTCAATTTAATTATTTTAATAAAAATAACTTGCACCCCTCCAGTTTTAATTTCAATAAATCTGACGAGTAATGATTAATTTTAAGGAGTCTTATTGATGAGAAATTGCAACACTATAATGCAGGAAAATGCCCAAGTGGTGGGAGCATGCTTACATCTATAGTAAACTTAAAACCTTCAAAATTTGGTGTGTGATTATGAACACCAAGGAAATATATCCACATTTATTTACTAAATTATTATTCCTGTATCTTTTCTAAGTTATTTAGGTCCATCAGTTATCTTCAAAGTTTAGGTTTAAAACTATCCACTTCAAGAATATTAGCCTTTTAAGATGAATATAATTTAAATAACATATTCTAAAATGTTTTAATTGAACAGTAGAATGCATGTAACCCAAAACATTATAAAATTTAAAAAGTCACGGCCATTTTTGAATATTTAGATTGGGAAAACACTTAAGATGTGGTTTTATGTTCAAGAAGAGGTGCAATTATGGTATGGATTCATTCATCATTATGGTATTGTATTGTCAACTTTTCAGTTATGTTCAATTTTTAAGATGCTGGGTGGGAAATTTAAGGGACATATAGATCTAATAATCTGAGCCTAAATCTCCTGCTCTATACAAATAACTCTGCAAAGCTTTGGAATCCCTTTATTTGACTAGGTGAATGGCAGTTTTGTTTGCATCAGCCTAAACCTAGCTTGGAAATCATGATTTTAAAGCAAACACGTTTTCCTCACACATTTCCATATTTCCTAGAATCTATGGTTTTAAGATATCAAACAATTCAAATTATGTAGTTATACATTTCACACAGGACAAAAACTCATGCTGAAGTAGGTAAAATATTTTTCAAAATTATTTTCTCTACATTTACTGGCATACTTTCTCTTTCTTACTGTCTTTTAAAACTGACAGTCAGGTTTTTTTATTTTTCTCTTTTACTGACAGCTAGTAAATGTACTGACAGTTCAGAAGCAAGATGTAAATGTAAGTCACTATTATTTTGTTCACCTGATACCTGAGCATTAGTAGAAATGTATGACTATATTTTAAAATAAAAACTAAATTATTTCCAATGGTTCTGAAGGGAAGATGTATAGAAAAACTGTCCTCTATAAATAAAAATATGTTTGAGGCAAGATTGCATTACATTTAGAAATAGCATACTTTCCTCATTAGGATGTGATTGGTATTTGTACTGGAGAAAATAGGCTAATTATTTAAGTAAGATGTATATTTACTTTCTGTTTCATTAGCTGTAAATCTTTATAGCATATAAATCTCCTTTAGAAATTAATGGCAAGTATATAAGTGAGGGAAAGAAAGCAGGTTATGAAGTTAATAAATACCATGTTAAAAATTATTTTCTACTTAAATATAAGGTTCAAGATTAAAAATTAAAAATTGTTTTATTTTAATTAGAAAAATCTTGCTTAGTTAATTTCTCTGGAAGAAATGCTATCTAAGCAGTTAAATGTGGAGAATTATATTCTATTGATAAAAGTATGTTGGGCCGGACTGAACCAACAACATCATAGAAGGACTGATTCCTTATTTCCTTTAAAAAGTGATCTGTCATTTGTCTACATTATAAATAACAGCTGAGTTTTAAAACACAAGGAGATTTTTAAAAAGTGGCAGCATTTATTTATTTACTGCTTAGACAGTATTCACAGTATTTTATTTCATCCTTAAGACTCTTTTTTTGTTTTGCTCCCACATTATTGTTACACATATTGGAATTGGTAAAGTGGGAAAACTTAGCATTTATAGATTTTTATACTGAAGCATGCGATGATAAAGTAGTCACTTTCATCCAAGAACCTTTTCCTCTTTTCACTTACACTAGCTCTTCCAGAAATGGCCCCTTTAGTGCCTTTAATGGTTTTATTCTGCTTCTGTCACTATTTTTAATATTCTTATTCTTATACTGCCATCATATATAACTTTGTGAAAATTTGTCATATAAGGTTAAAATTGATTTGCCTTTAAATACAGTAGTTTCCATTTTCTGTTAACTGTTTGAAGAACACCTATTGAGAGGCAAGGAAAGACCTGCGGGATAAGTTACAAAAGGCAAGAATTCCTCACAGAAAAAGCAGCAGGAGCTTCCTTGGCAAGAGCTTCAGCAAGTAGTGTCAGCAGCTTAGAAGTTGCTATTGGACTGCTGAGTGTTATGCAGATAAATTGTGGCTCTAGCTTGTCCTCCGATGTCATTCTTTGATTTTTCTCTGTTAACACTGCATTTGCATTTGGGTCTCACTGAGAACAAGGACCAGTGCAAATGCCTTATGGCATGTGTAGAAAGCTGCTTTTATGTTAAAAGTGATATGTTTTCTTGTTCACTGTGTTCACAACAAAAATTCATCTTCTGAGTCTTGGAATTCCCTTGTGTATTTGTAATTTTCCTTCCAAGTCATAATATTCATATACAAAGAGTGGAAATTTTTCTTTAAAAAAACCTACCAAACAACAAAAACAGTAAAGTTAGTTGGTTACTAGCAGCAATAACTGAAAAGCAGCATCACCAAAACATACGCAATTCATGGGTTTCCAGCAAAAGAGGAAATCCGGAAATAGAAGATCCTTAAGTATTGCTTTAAAGTGAGCACTGAAGGACAGCCGTTAAAACAATCCCAATTTTTAGAAAAGGTATTATTCCCTGACATTTACTTGTTTCATTCCCTTCTCAATCTGAAGACACACTTTGGACAGATGCTCTTGTCTTACATCAACATTCAATTCATTTGAGAAAATAATGGTTATACTTAAACTCGTGAAGCGAAATGTATGGAAGTCTGTTGCTTTATAACTTTAAATAGCCATGTAACTTGTTCATGGCAGAATATAGTCAAGTCCTGGGCAAGGACTTTTTTCTCTTCTCCAATAATGCTATTCAAGGGGAAGCTAGTTATTGTGTGACACATGCTTGATTCTCAGGAGGTTTGGACAAAAGAGAGGGTTAGAAGGTCAGGAGAGCCTGACGCTATTCAACTAGATATTTGAGTAGAATTCCCACACCAGAATTTTGCCTCATACCTAATTCAGACAGTGTAATAATGGGGGAAGGGCAGAGAGAGGGAGGGCAGATGGAGGTGTCCTTTCAGGTTAAATGTTAAAATAAGGGTCTTCATTTCTGTCTCTGGTGGCACAGAGCATTAAAAACCCTGTGACACATTTTGGAAGTGTTGCTATAAAATAGATTTTAAAGTTTGAGGATCTATGAAGGGTATTATTGAGTACTTAATAGATTCTGTGTTTGCCTGCTGAAATCACTACACTACCGATATATACCTCATTAATTTGTAAAGCAGTTTGGCCCAACTGGAGACAATGTACTGTATTAAAGCAAAGTCTATATCCCAAATTTTCATGGCTAATAATTACAAAACGTTCAGCATCTGAAGAAAATTATCTAAATGTGACAATATTGGTCTTGGATAGTTTAACTTGCGTGAAATATTTCACACAGAAACATTTGATCTATATTGAAGAGTTGTTTCTTTTTTCATCAGATCAGCTATATCACAGTAAATTGTGGAAATAGAAAATGGAAACTAAATTGTTGAAAATGCATCTGATAGTTTGTTTTTATTGCCAAAATGTCATTGTCCTTGAGGTCCATCACTTTGTAGCTTAGAAAAAACAGATTTAGGCATTGCAAGTGAGAAGTCATTGACTGTTTTCCTTGTAATCAATTTATTTATCAAGTTGGTAAGTTTCAGAAGTATTTCCAGTGTTCAGCCTATTTCTTCACTTTTCTATTGTCCAAATTATATCCTATTACTTCAAAGATGTATAAAGTTTACACATTCTGGATTCTTTATCTCTTTTATTGTTTTCTCCTTCATACAAAGTTATTAAATTATGTTCTTGAAGTAATTCCTCCTATCTTACTTAAAATCACCTTCATGATCTGTCAGAGTTTTCAAGTTGTTCTGTGATAAAGTTCTTAGAGTTTGAGAAGCTAAATGGTGGAGTTGGTGCTTAAGCTCTTCACTGAAAGCTGCAATAGTATAAACGAAGTCAGAAATTACTATTATTATTATTTTTTTCTCATTGAGACGGAGTCTCGCTCTGTCGCCCAGGCTGGATTGCAGTGGAGCGATCTCAGCTCACGGCAAGCTCCGCCTCCCGGGTTCGCTCCATTATCCTGCCTCAGCCTCCCGAGTGGCTGGGACTACAGGTGCCCGTCACCACGCCAGGCTAATTTTTTGTATTTTTAGTAGAGACGGGGTTTCACCGTGTTAGCCAGGATGGTCTCGATCTCCTGACCTTGTGATCTGCCTACCTCGGCCTCCCAAAGTCCCAAAGTGCTGGGATTACAGGCATGAGACACCACGCCCGGCATATATATATATATATATATTTTTTTTTTTTTTTTTTTGAGACGAGTCTCGCTCTGTCGCCCAGGCTGGAGTGCAGTGGCAGGATCTCGGCTCACTGCAAGCTCTGCCTGCCGGGTTCATGCCTCAGCCTCCCGAGTAGCTTGGACTACAGGCGCCTGCCACCACGCCCAGCTAATTTTTTGTATTTTTAGTAGAGATGGGGTTTCACCGTGTTAGCCAGGATGGTCTCGATCTCCTGACCTTGTGATCCGCCCGCCTCAGCCTCCCAAAGTGCTGGGATTACAGGCATGAGCCACTGCACCCGGCCTGAAATGACTATTCTTTTTAATAACTTCTATTTATTGTTTTGTGTTATTCATAATTGCTGTGCAATTTAATTTATTTCACTAGTAGAACACTATGTACAGGACACTGTACTGTGTGGAGGTTTTAGAAGTGACAAAACCAGTTAACTAGGCTCTTGGTCCAAAGGAATTTAGTGAAAGAGATAAGACATAAACACTAATGACTGTAACATTTATGGAATAATAAATAGGAGCTGCTGAAAGTTGTGATTTCTTCTCATTATGATAGTGCTTCTTGGATTATAAAAAATTTAACCTAGAACATGAGGTTTCAAGAGGCAGAGATGGGGAGAGAAGAATTCCAGGTTTGGGACTAGGATGTAGAAAGGCAGAAAGGTGAAAATATTCTTGTGATGATGGCAAACAGTGACTGGTCAAGTTTGCCAAGAGTAGGTTTTATGCAAGAGCGTAGTAAGATGAAACCCTGAAGGAATTTTACTGTCAGATGATAGAAACCAGAATAAAGCTGAGAATACAGTTCAATAATCAAAGGGAATCAAATGAAAGTTTTGAGCAAAGAAGGGATCTTATTAAAACAGCCTTTTATTATTTCTTTTAAGCTAGAGGTAGTTTGGCGTTATCTGTGCCAGCTCAGAGTGACCTTCACCCCAAAATTCTAGTTGGATTATGGAGCAGTTAATCTTGCAGGCTCCAATAATTCTGTCACCCTTTGTTGTCATTCTATATCTGTGTCCCTTCGGTTATGTGTCTTCTCCCATATTCTCATACCATTATTTCTCTGTCTTTCATTTCTTTACTTTCATCATCCACATCAGGACAACGTTTTTATTCTATAGTAGTTTGTAAACATGTCACGTTCTTTAGACTTTCAAGCTCTTTGTCAACAGTTTTTCAAAGTCCTTGCCTTACATAAACACTAATTCTTTTCCTTTAGGGACCCCTTTCCTGGCCCTTCCAAGTGAAGGGTGCTCATTCATCCACTCCTCATGCACCTCATTGCTGGGAGCAAGTAGAGATGTAGGAATTGCATTCTTCTTTTTCTTTTACCTCATATTGGAAAGAGATGTTTCCTTTAAAGCTCATGTTAAGTTGTTGTGTACCTTTCTTCAATTTTTGCATCAACTTTTGCAAACCTTGCATCAATTTTTGCAGCTGCTGATGCCTTGGGTACCCCAGCCACCTGCCTGCCAGATACAATGAAAAATTTCACCTCTGACTCATAGTGTTTCTCTGCATCGTTATCAGCTTTTGGTTAATGACCATGAAGCTTCACTTTTTCACCTCTTGATAACTTTTGGCTACAGAATGAAGTTAAATGCCTAGGTGCTTATATTGTCTTTGAGTCTGTTGGGTTCCTTCTAGGTTCAGTTTCTTCACTTCTAGCGTAGCCCACAAGGAAAGTATCTTTAGTAGTCTTTTAACCATTTTCTTTTATTTCATTTTTTTTCATTCTGTTGCCACCAGACACCTATTCTCAAATCACTCACCTGACTGCCTTCTTAATTCCTGTGTATAGATTGCAGAATATTACTGAAAAAAAAACAGGTGTGTTGATTGAGGCCACTAAAAATTAATGATTTCCAACTAGAGATGGACCCTTAGTGCAGCCTTAGGGTAAATTTCAGAGGTGCAGCTGATTCAAAGGGTGTGCACAATTTCAGGGGTATATATTGACGTACTGTCTTCAGAAAATGTTTGACTAGTGCAGACTCCTACCGAAAGAGAATCAGAGTGCCTATTCCTCAAATTATTGTTAATATAAGGAATTATCTTTTCTCATTTTTTTCTAATTTTATGGGCAAAACAGTATGAGTGTATTCTTATTTCATTTAGCATTTCTTCCCCTACCTTGTACTTACCTTACATAGGCTTATTAGCTAGCCACATGTATTTTTTGCTTCTGGGTAATAGCTGTCTATTGTTCTCTTATTTTTTTAAATAAAGGGGTCTGCATTTTTATTAATGACTAAGAAATCTTGATATATTTAGAAATTATATGTAAAAAATAATTTTAAATATTTTTATTCTACTTTAAGTTCTGGGGTACACGTGCAGAACTTGCAGATTTATGACATAGGCATAAAAAAAGAAAGAAAGCATAGGCAGAGAAGGAAAATCTCTCTGGACAGAAAAAAATAATTTGTTAAAATATTAAAGAATAAAATTTGTAGGTAAAGGTAATAAATTTTAAAATGACAGTTTAAAAATTTATATGTAGGCTGGCTGTGGCGCCTCATGCCGATAGTCCCAGCACTTTGGGAGGCCTATGCAGGAGGATCACTTGAGTCCAGGATTTCAAGGCCAGGTTGGGCAACATAGCAAGACGTCATCTCTACAAAAAAAAAAAAAAAAAAAAAGAAAGAAAGAAAGAAAAAAAATTAGCCAGGCATGGTGGTGCATGCCTGTAGTCCCAGCTACTCAGAAGGCTAAGATGGGAAGATCACCTGAGCCTGGGAGGTCAAGGCTGTGAGCCATGGTCGTGCCACTGCACTCCAGCCTAGGCAACAGAGCCAGATCCTCTCGCAAAACAAACAAACAAACAAATTACATGTGAAAAGAATTATACGTGAAGATAATAATTTCAGACATAAAATCCTGTGTTAACTCCCATAGAAAATTAAGGGAGTTATCACACCTTTGCTTTTAACAATTCTTTCTCTTCCTACATTCCAGTTTTGTTGAAATAAGCAGAGCTTCTTATCCCAGCTTATTGTAGTAAAATCATTATAGTAAAATGATATTTTTATTTCAAGCATTACAATAGCACTTTATAACTTATTTAAAAATTTATATGATGTTAAAAAGGATTCAATACTCATTGAGTATCCTTTCATAACATACATCTCTAATTTCTTAATTTGAATTGAGCTTTCTATTTGGTGAGAGTATTTCTATTCTGAAAAGGAACATGGCCAGTGATGTACCTTCTGAATCTTTGCATAGTTGAGCCTGTCTTTCTAATGCCTGTACCCATGAACAATGCCTGGATGATGATGGATTTTTTTTCTTATACCCTTTCGTTTGTGAGCTTTTAATACATTGTGTCGTGTTTCTGAAGAGAAATCTGAGACAAGCTTGAGGATTATTTTTCCCTGTGGGTGACCCGTTTTTGTGTGTGTGAGTGAGATTCTTACAGGTTTCTTTCTTTATCCTTAAAATCCCAGGACTACCAGCCTATAGTTTGGTGTTAATTAATCTTTGTTTTCTTGAGAATATGGTAAGCTTTTCTTAGCTGAATATTCAGGTCATATTTTTAATCCCTTAATGTTGATTTCTATCATGTCTTTGAGTTTATATTTTCATTATTTGTTTTCTTCGGGCTTTCATCCTGTGAAATTTAGTGACCAATATAGTTTTATTCCTTTTATGTCCAAGATACATAAGAAGTTGTATGTACACTAGTGTCCATTCATTCATCAACTTATTCCAATTATCCCAAACCCCTATTTCCAAGGGCTTTTCTTCTTCCGTTTAGACTCTTTATTTGGGTCTTTTCATGGTTCCTTGCTTAACACTATGCACTTTTCATGGCACACACTTTCCCTGGGAATTCTTACTCACAACCATGACTCCTAGTACTATTTTCATATGCATAGTTATAAAACCTGTAATTTCTAAATTTATATTGCCACAGTGCTATCAGTGAGCTTTCAAAATTCAAATTCAAGTATGATTTTTCTTGGTTTTAAGATTTCTTCAGTTGGAATGGAGACCCTTAATGACTTAGCTCTGACAACTGTTCAGCCTCATGTTCTGTAAGGTGTCCTCTGGGACCTCACATTCTAGTAACACTGAGCTGTCTAGTCTTTAATTGTATCCATCTTTCTTATGTTGCTACAACTGCACATGTTCTTTACCAAGAATACTCTCCCTTACTATTTATTCCCCTTAATCCTACTTTTTCCTTTCACTCATTTGGCATCAACATTTTCAGGAAGCCTTTTCTTATCTCAAAATCTGAGTAGACATGCACTCATCCTTTCTATGAAATTATCGCAATTTACTCAATGTGCTTTATTTGTGTCCATCACTAGACTCCAGAACTTTTAGATCAAGAATTTTACCTTATTTAGTGTTGTTCCCTTCAGGGCTTGGCATCATGTTTGAATGTGATCCATTCTCAATAAACAAAGTTTGATTGAATGAGTGATGGCATCATCCAGTATTAGAACAAAGTTGATAGGACAGTTTGTTTAGAAGCTCTTGCAAGAATACAGTTGACCCATGAACTACAAGGAATTGAATTGCCCAGGTCTGCTTTTATGTGAATTTTTTCGAGCTAAACACAGATTGAAAATACAGTACTTGCAGGATGTAAAATCCGACTATGCACAGGGCCAACTTTTTGTATCCCTGGGCTCCGCAAGGCTAACTGCGAGACTTGGGTATGATTAGATTTTGGTTATTTATTCCTGGATCCTGGAACCAATCCCTTGAAGACTGTACAGATGAGAGATATTAGTTGATCGAATATGTAGCAGGAGAAAACTGAAAAAGGAAAAGAAATTCATGAGGTAAATTAATGAGACCGCTGCATTTCATTACTACTTTGGAGATTAGAGGAACAATAAAGGTGACTTTAAAATTTTGAACAAACTTCTTTATAACATGGCTTACAAGTGGTAGCTAGAAAGAGGAGGGTTGGTTACCTTTTGCTTTGTATATTGCAATACATTTCTGATTGTTCCCTTTCCACTTTTTCCCCTAGTATTGTTGATTACTTTGTCTTTGTAAAAAACTTCATCGTGAAAATTTCTTTCTAAAATGTAAATGTGATTACCTCCTTCCTCTCCTTAAATAAACACTATGCTCACGATTGCTCACACTCCAGAGAATGAAATTTCCTTCCCTTAGCAACATGTTCAAGATCCTTCAAAATTTGTTAGGTGGTGCCTCTATAGCTTCATTGTCCATCTATGTACTTTGAGTTTTAACCATGATTTTTTTTGCCTCCCAAAATCATGTACTTTGTGGTTTTCATGCAAGCTCTTCCTGTTTGCCTTATTCAGTTGTTTCTAGCTTGCACACTTTTCCTTCTCCCTCTTCAACTCCATTTCTTTGTGTACGTATCTCAATGACCACCACAAATACAACTTCCTCTGTAAAACACACTAATTTCCTCTCTCCTTTTCTCCTCTCTGCTCCTATAGCACTTTTTTTTTCTTATTGGCTATATGACATTTATTACATAGGCATATTTTATTAGATATTAAGTAGATTTCGCATTAGGTATATTTTTGAAAGGCAGATACTTTATTCATTCATATGTGCTCAGAAGAGCAAAATATCTCTTACGTAATGTATGTTTAATATAAGTAAATATATAAACAAATAGAAGTATTGAGTTTGGTAAAAGATGATATTGAGAAAAAGCGCTATGTGATAGAATGAAAAGCTACATATATTTTCTAAATGATGGGTGGACATTTACAACTTTGCTAAATTATATATTAAATCATCTCTTTATCCTGAAAAAATTTTCTTTTCCATGATTAGTAAGTACTTTACAGTCTCTTCTAGGTTATAAAGCTCAGTACTCTAATTAGTTTTAGAAAAACTGTGGCTAAACTAGCAGTACTGTTTTTTCTCCCATATTTTGTCTCACACTGAAGTCAGTGATATTTTTTTCTGTTCACAGATATATTCACTCTTAGCCTTCCCTGAACTCTATTACAGCCTGGAAAATAACTGGAATTTCCTTTAAAATAATACACATTTTCTTAACTTATCATATTAAATGAAAAACACACAAACACTGGCCTCCTTTCACATTCCCTAGAACTTTTTGTTTTTTCTGTATGTGGCATTTCTGATGTCTTTAATTTTTTGTGGTTCTGACTCTGTATTCTGGTGCCTGGAACAGTGTTGCTTCCAAATAAATAGGCAGTAGTGATAGTAATACTCATAAATATTTTAAGCTATTTGGAAAGAGATATTTTTTAGAAGGTGTGTTTTGAATGACCTTGCCATTTAACTACAGTGAATTTCATTCTTAGTTCCTTCCCAATATCTACCCTCTTGCATCTTCTTTTATGTTGTTTTTAACGTCTTTTGCGGTACCTATCAATTTACTGTCATCTACTGTTTTCATTAAGATTGCTACTTGTAGATCATTAATGAAAAGGTGAAATAAAACTAAATTCCTTATCAATTCTCTCCTTAAGTCAATAAGTATCCAGTTTTAAATGACAGTGCTTGAATTCAAGTTCATATTAAATGTTACTTCAAATAAGTTTGGGAGTTTACACATACATGGCTCTTTGGTTCAATTACATTTGTCTTATTTATTTTGTTTTCTGTTCCTTTGTAGTATTCTTTGATAAACTTGTCCTTTAAAATATATATTCCAACTAAACTCTGCTTAGGGCCTAAGTGGTGTAGCCCTCTGGGGAGGGTCGCAAATGTAATTTGTTTGATTGGATACTCAAGCTTTTCAATTGTTTTCTTTCCCTTAGAAAAATAGAACCTTTCTAGCTTTCAGGTCAATTGATGTAATGGTTGGATTCAGATGGAATGACACTTTCTCCCCGTTGTAAGTCTCTAGTTCCTCAGAGAAATCCTTGGGAAATCTGTTGACAACTTGCTGTCATCCAGCTGTTCTGATGGTATAAATGACTTAGACACTGATTCCTGGTAGTTTAAAAGTCTAATGGAACAGTGAAATTTTGAGATCTCAAGTGCATCATGAATAAAGCACTTAAATAGCACTTGTATATACTTCTAATAATTTGTTTACTGGTTTTCTGCTTTTTTTTTTTTTGCTGGAGAAAGAGATTTACAGTTTTAATCTGATTAGACATTAGCAGCTGGTTGAAGATGCTATTACTGTGAAGTATGGAAAAGAACACAATCATGATGAAAACTTTTTACAGAAATCCTTAGAAGAAGAAAGCAGATGAAATTAGATTGGCAAAGGAAACCACAGCCCAAATTACACACAGGAGAGAAATGTAGCAGAGGAGAGTACTGAGTTGGTGCTGCGCGCATAGAGCTGACAGCCTCCATGGGCAGGGGACATGTGGGTGTGACTGCCAGGGACATGAATTGCAAACAGCATTTGGAGTGACAGTCTGGGTCAGCTTCTCATGCTCTTTCCCATCACCAGGCATCAGCGAGTGGAAAGATTTGGCCTGATTTTGGAGCACAGAGTGTGGGCTCTAAGGCCACAGGAAGGCAGGTGGATGGGACTAGGATGTAGTGGAGTCCCCATGGCTAAAAAATAAGTTGTATTGCATACCTGCCTTTGCCCCACAATTATCAAATCCAATCTAGGGTGAATAGAAACACATCTGCAGACAGATCCAACGCCCACCTACAAAAAGTTTCAGAAGATGAAAGCAGAGATGGAGAAAAAAAATTATAAAAATATAAAGAATTCTGGTAAAGTTGCCAAAAGAAATGAGTCTTCTAGTCAAATGGGCTTTGTTCTACTAGTAGATGTTGAGACGAATGCAGTGAATTGATTAGAGCTGATGTTATTTGTTTGTGTGCATACATGTGTGCCTGGTGAGGGGTGGGTGAGGGAAGAAAAAAACCCAAACAAATAAGAAATATATTGAGAGAAAAATAATACCTAGAGAATTAAAATAGTACACTATAACAAAGTTTGTGAGTGATTATTAAGGCTTGTGTGGGTATTCAGGGGCTCTCTGAGGTGTCAATATGTAAACTGAGATCTGACAGTAAAGACTCAGCTACCTTATATCTCTTCATCCCTACATCTTGTTCTAAGAAAACATCAGAGGTCCTGTGATCTCAGCATAAGTTGAAAACTCGTAAGTAGTCATTCAAAGGTGGATTTGTGGAGGGTAGAGGTAAACTACCTTGATTTTATTTACATAGAACGGAAGTGATGGTAATTTAGAAATGTCCATTGCTATAAGTCTTAGGAGATGTAAAGTACCAATGAAAGACCCTGAACAGTATTATGTGACAGAAAATGAGTATTACACTTTTAAAAAAAATTAGATGTTATAACTTTAGTCATTCTCACCTTTACCTTTTAAGTATTTCACCATTTAATATCAACCTTCATTATTGATTTATTTCTAAAGATACGCTGAAAATAGTTTAGGCTCATTAATTTTCTTTTTAAGGAGTCAAATCAGCATGCAAATGTTTCTCCCACCAAGAAATTTTTTTCCTGGACTTCACCTTCTGAGGCATGTCCACCTTTGAGGCAAGCTAAGCCAGGCTTTGTGAAGGCAGAACTATCCAAAGCACACAGCCCCACCAAATTTCTCTCCCTCCTTCCCTCCCTCCCCTGTTCCTCTCTCCTTCTCTTTCTTTTTTTCTCTTTCTTTCTTTGTCTTTCTTTCTCTTTCTTTCTTTTTCTTTCTTTCTCTTTCTTTCTTCCTTCCTTCCTTTGTTTCCTTTCTTTCTTTCTTTCCTTCTTTCTTCCTTTCTTTCTTTCTCTTTTTCTTTCTTTCCTTCTCTCTCTTTCTTTCTTTTTTTTCTTTCTCTTTCTTCTCTCTTTCCCCCTCCCCTGCTCTCCCCTCCCCTTCCCTTTCTTTCAGCTGCTGCTTACCTGGGGTAACATGGTTTGGGAAGAAACATGTTAGAAGTGGAGTGAATATAAATGATAAAAAGACAAAATGAATATTATTTTCAAGAGTAATTACCAGTATGAAGTTCTTCAGATGATAACAAAAACTATTGACTTATTTTGTCTAAATCAATGCCACTATCTTATCTTTGTGATCGTGAAGGGAGGAAAGGAAACTGTTCACTGAATATTCTGCATTTGACCCGTAAATACCTACTTTTGTATTCAGGGATGATATATTCTTACCTTAAATTAATGACTGTTTTCTACTGTTCTTTTTGGTGCAAACAAATTAAATGTGTGCACTTCTCCATGACTGATTGTGCAAAAACTGCTTAGACAGTTACTATCTCTCTAGCTTTTGATCAGAAAGGACTACCTTGAAACAATGGCCACAATAATGGTATTATTCTCAATTCTAGAATTTATTTAAACAAACAATTCAAATCATATTTCATAATACAGTTCTCTGAAGGAGCTTAAAGAGATTCAGATTTTTCCTTTTGTTTAAAATGGCTCTTCATTTAGTTTTTGAGGCATATTTTTAATAAATTTTGCTCAGTACTGTCTACTGGAGCTGAAAAAATCTAAGAAGACACAAAATGGCTGAAGTATAGGTACTTACAGAAAAGCATGCCTTTCTTTTAAGAATATAAAATTAATACATGATTTATTTATTGTATAATGGGATGTTCTACCCTTGTTGAAGATTTTAGCAGATATAACTCATGCACAGTGTAAGTGAGCACTCACCCCTGTTTTGTTTATATGGCAGGACTATTTCTACAAATTTTACAAATTACTGTTTAGGATCTTTATGACATCCATTGAGTGCTGGCATGATAAATGATTTTCTATATATCTGTCTACATATTGAGGGCCTGATTGATGGCCCTTCTGACTTGGGGTCAGCAGTGAGTTCACATCTCTTGGTATACTTTGGCTTATTCCCTGGAAGTGTAAACAGAAATCCAATGACCACGATTTTCATTATTTTCCTTCAGGCATAATCTGACCTAATGATATGTAACTGTATTACTGTGATTTAAGAGATTTTTTAAAAACTATAAACATTTTGAGGAAAAGTGAAAATGGTGATTTTAAATTTAACACATTTAAATATTCATTTTATGAAAGGAATATTTGAAAGAATAGGGATTTATCAGGATCAATAGAAGCCTTGGCATAACCTAATCATTTTAAATTTTATTCCTTCTTGTTTTTTTCTGTTTTCCTACAACTTATTCACTACCCTCTATATTCTCATACTTTGCTAAATCATATTAATCCTTCAAGAGTTGGTTTAGATGAAGCTTCATTCATTTGATAAAGATTAAATGAGTGTCCAGTAGTTGCTAGTTGCTAGCTTACGTTGTTCTATTGTGCTTCACAGACAATGTGTTTTATTTTTATTTTTATTTTATTTTTTAAAAATTGAAGGTTTATGGCAAACTTGCTTCAGGCAAACATGTCATATATTAGTGCTATTTTTCCAACAGCATGTGCTCATTTTGTGTATGCTTCACATTTTGGCAATTCTCACAAAAACTTAAACTTTTTTCCAATCATTATAGCTGTTATGGTGGTCTGTGATCAGTGATTTTTGATGTTATTATAATTTCAGGGGGTGCCATGAACCACACCAATATGATATGGCAAAGTTAATCAATAAATGTTGTGTGTATTATGACTTCTGCACCGACAGAATGTTCTTCTGACTTGTTCCTTCTCCTTGGGCCTCCCTGTTCCCTGAGACACAACAATATTGAAATTAAATTAGACCAAGTAATAACCCGACAGTGGCCTCTCAGTGTTCAAGTGAAAGGAAGAGTAACATTTCTCTCACTTGAAATCAAAAGCTAGAAATGAGTAAGCTTAGTGAGGAAGGCATGTAGAAAGTTGACAGGTTGAAAGCTAGTCCTCTTGCGCCAAACAGCCAAGTTGAATGCAAAGGAAAATTTCTTGAGGGAAAATTAAAGTGCTACTCCAATGACCACAGAAATGATAAAAACTGAAACAGCTTTATTGCTGATGTGGAGAAAATTTGAGTGGTCTGGATAGAAGATCAGACCAGCTACAATATTCTCTTAAACCAAAGTCTAATCCAGACAAGGCCCTAACTATTCCATTCTGTGGAGGCTGAGAGAAGTGAGCAAGCTACAAAAGAAAAGTTGGAAGCTAGCAGAGATTGGTTCACAAGGTTTAAGGAAAGAAGTAGTTTCCATAACATAAAAGTACAAGGTTGAAAGAGCAAGTGCTGTTGTAGAAGCTGCAAGTTATCCAGAAGATCTAGATAAGATCACTGATGAAGGTGGCTACACTAAACAACATAATTTCAATGTGGATGAAAAAGTCTTCTGTTGGAAGAAGATGCCATCTAGGACTTTCGTAGCTAGAGAAGAGAAATCAATGCCTAGTTTCAAAGCTCCAAAAATAAGACTGAGTCTCTTGTTAGGGGCTAATGCAGTTGGTGACTTTACTGCACAGGTGGTAGGTGCCCTAACCCCCATATTGTTAAAGGGTCAATGATTTATAGAAATAATATAGAAGTAAGAGTGTGATTCTATCTAATCTATCTATCTAGTAGTATCTATCTATATTCATATTCCCTATATATCCATAGTCCCTACAGCCATCCACTGAGGGGAGAGAGTGGGCCTGGGAGTAGTAACACTGAAATAGCACGAATCTACTTAGCACTGAATCTTTGTTCCTAAAGACCACTCATCTCTTAGAGGAACCACGATTTCTTGGAGAAATGGCTGATTCCAGGGCTGTGGTGGGGAAGTACAAAATGAGCCTAGAACATCTTGTGTCATAAAGTAAGAAGATACTCAAAGAATTATTAGAACATGTCAATATGATCCAGAATGCAGCTGTATGGGGTCTATACTGTCCAAACCTGGAACAACTTGAGCACTGAAATACATATTGAGAGTAATTAATTATATCCCACTGAGTAAAATAGAGACTCATGAGTCTATATAGATAAAAATAAGCCTAAGCATACATTGAATTTTTAATAAGCAATAGGATATTTATACAGTCTTGAAGTATCTGCTTGCAAAATGTTTGCTAATTGCAAAGGGGAAAATTGTATTTTTGCAGTGTGGAAGCCTGGCAGATATATTAATGCAAATGATTAAAGTTAACGTCATTAATAACGGAACAAATAGAAATGATGTGAGACATGATAAGATATAATATGATCACTGTATCACCTGAATTTAATCATGAGGAAAAATTAGACAAACCCAAACTGAGAGGCAATCTACAAAATAACTGGGCGGTCCTCTTTAACAGTATTAAGATCAGAAAAGCCAAGGAAAGATTGAAGAACTCTTTTTTTGGGGGTCAGCACTGCCTTTTTATTTTATTTTATTATTATTATACTTTAAGTTTTAGGGTACATGTGCACAATGTGCAGGCTTGTTACATATGTATACACGTGCCATGTTGGTGTGCGGCACCCATCAACTCATCATTTAGCATTAGGTATATCTCCCAATGCTATCCCTCCCCCCTCCCCCCACCCCACAAAAGTCCCCAGTGTGTGATGTTCCCCTTCCTGTGTCCATGTGTTCTCATTGTTCAATTCCCACCTATAAGTGAGAATATGCAGTGTTTGGTTTTTTGTCCTTGCGATAGTTTGCTGAGAATGATGGTTTCCAGTTTCATCCATGTCCCTACAAAGGACATGAACTCATCAGTTTTTATGGCTGCATAGTATTCCATGGTGTATATGTGCCACATTTTCTTAATCCAGTCTATCGGTGTTGGACATTTGGGTTGGTTCTAACTCTTTGCTATTATGAATAGGGCCGCAATAAACATACGTGTCTCTTTCAGATCAAAAGAAACCTTAGAGTCATGACGACTAAAGGCAACATGTGATTCGGGGCTGGAGGTGTTTTTTCTATAAAAGACTTTTTGGGGTCATTGACAAAACTTGAATGGGCTTTAAAGATAAAATGGTAACGATGTACAGATAACTTTGATGTTTACATCATGCTTATGTAAAAGAATGTCTTTTTGTAGCAAATACACGTTGCGGTATTCAGGGGGAATGGGTCATTAGGTCAAAAATTTAATCTCAAATGGGTCAGAAAAAATTCTTTGTACTACTCTTGTGACTTTCCTGTAACTTTGAGATAGTTATTTTTTAAAGTAGTAAAAAACAGAAACTACTGATTGAGCTGCATTACAGATAGAATGGGAAAAGAGAAAATGGACAGAGGAAGTACAAAAAACTTACTTGAGGAACACCTCAATAGAGAGAAGAAGAGTAACAGGGAAACATTTGGTGGAGGAGACTTCCAAGATATTTTCACGTTCTCATCTTTGTTCCTAACCACTTTATTCATATTTATTTATTATATTGCCTCCTTTCATTGAAAGTATTTTATATGCCATTTCTATTACAGATTGTAAATTCTTGAAGAAAAGGTCTGTGCTTTATATACCCCTTATGTGTAGTATATGTAGCATCACACTTAGCATATCATAATGTGCTTGTTACATATTCAAACAACAGGACCATTTTCAAACAAGTGATTGGATTTTAGTAAGAGTATGAAGAGCAGTTTTCTTTATAAACATGGGAGACAAAAGAGGTTGACTCACTTTTAAGGAGAGGACATTGTAGTTATAACAAGTAACTTCTAGCTCATTGGGATGTAACATATTGAAAAAGTTTTATAAGGTATTTTACAGCTAACTTGATAATCTTTTGGAAATCATCTGTTCTCCATGAGTAAAATAGAAAAAGGCACAATGATATATTGAAATAATTAAGAGTATCTAATATTGTGATGAAGTGTGCACCAAAAGCTTTCTTAAATGTAGAATTGTACATGACACCTCTTTAAGCAGTATCTACAAAAAACCAGCTGGAACTCTCCCTATTCCTTAGGAATTCAATAGATCAGACTGTTGGCAGATTTTCCATCATGTATATGTGTAAATTAATAGCTTTTTTTTTTGGCAGTAGAGAGAAGAGAGTAATTTAAATGTGTAGGAAGAAGAGGCCATGAGAGTTTCACATCCAGTCAAGATAGGACAAAAAAAAATCTACTTGCATTCCTATGTTAAATTTTTAAAGATCAATTAAATGGAGACTTGTTTGGTGGAGGTTGCAGTATATGAAGAGCTTTAACAGAGATCAGGGGAGAACAGCAAATCCAGAGAATCATATCCAGGGCGCAAATGTAGTACATGTAGGCTTTTTCTGTAGATCGCTTCAAGAGGCTGGCTTGGCTTGTCTGAGCTACTCAGAGAGGAAAAAATGAAAGTGAGTGTATATGTTGGTTTGGGGTGTGTGAAGGTGTGGGAATGGAGAGAAGTGGACAGAGGGAAAATGTGTTGAAATAAAACACCAGGAGCTCATGGAAAATGCAAAACAGAAACAAAACCCAGAAAAAATCTTCAAGGGGCATACCTGTGTATGAATTCATTTTTCCATAGCACCTTTAACATAGTCAAAACAAATAAAATTTAAGCAGTTATTCAGTTAATCAAACTAGTAGCAGGCGCACAGACACATTCCAAACATTACAAATATTTGTGGGCCACCCACCTGGTTAATTTCTGCCAAAGCAACTATCCCTGAATAATTTCCTCAAGTACTTATTCATATTGTTTGTATAAATGTCACTCAATAGAGAATATTTAATAAACTTGAGCATTTATAATTATATAAAAATTCATGTCAGTAAACAAGGCCACTCTGAAAAGTTATGTGAAGAATCACAGTATGACACATTTTGTTAGAAAACGGTGCCTTTTCTTTATTCCTTAGAGTTGTAACATCACGTAGTTCATGTTGTTGTTTTCATTTTCGGGGTATCAATTAGTCGATCAATCAGTTAGTGTTTATTAAGCTTCTGTCCAGCATGGAAAGCATGCTCATCAAATTTGCAAATGACATAAATCTTAGAGGGATGGTAAAGGCACTGCATGACAGACATAGCATCCAAAAAGATTTTGACAGCTCGGAGCAATGGGCTGAATCTAACAAGATGAAATATAACATAGATAAATATAAATGCCTACCTTTGGGTCCAAAAAGCCAATTGTATATGTATAGCATTGAGTAGACGTGAGTTAGCTGTTGATGTAAGCAGGAAAAAAAAGACAGTATTTTAGTTAATAGTCAGCTCAACTTAATTGATCAGTTTTAGCTGCATGATGTCATTGCCAAAAATCTAGCCTGCAATTTTGAATTGTATTAAGGTGACAATCCTGTACGAGTTTGACAGGTCAGACCACATCTAGAGATTGTAGTATTTCTGGAGCCACATTTTAAGAAGAGAGACACTAAAAACTATGTCATATTTAGAACATCACAGAAACTAAACACATTTATCCTGAAGAAGACTAGAAGACTTAGGAGAGGAATGACATCCTTCTTTACGTTTATGTAAGCTGTCACATGGAAAAGGGCTTAAGTTTGTTTGGTGCAGTCTCAATAATTAGAACTGGAACTTGTGAACTGAAGTTATAAGGAGATACCTTTGGGTTCAATCATTTATAATAATTACATATAATAGTAAAAGCTGTTCAAAGAGAAAGGTGTTCCCGAAATCTGCAGAGGCAGAATACTAGCACAGTTTAGCCTGAGTGTCCTCCTTTGCAAAGTGGGGACAACACCATTGTGAAGCAGCGATCTGGGAAGGCAGTGGGATGATATAGGGAAAATGTTCAGCACAATGAGGGGCACGTAGTAAGTAAGTGGTTATAGCACACAGGGGATGTCACCTTTCCTATTGTGGGAGGTGGTGACACCAATCCTGAATCATCACTGGGTAGAGGTATAGAGGAGATTCTAAATGGATGGATTTGACAAACTGACTGTTACTTCAAAACCCTAACTGACTATAACTTATTAATTAAATTTGCCATTTAAAACTGTCTCTGAAACCACCAGTCACGCTTCTATAGCAGCTTGAGTAATTTTTTTTTTTTTTTTTTTTTTGAGACAGAGTCTGGCTCTGTCGCCCAAGCTGGAGTGCAGTGGCGCGATCTCGGCTCACCGCAACCTCCACCTCCCGGGTTTAGCAACTCTGCTTCAGCCTCCCGAGTAGCCTGGATTACAGGCTCGTGCCACCACACCCAGCTAATTTTTGTATTTTTAGCAGGGACAGGGTTTCACCATCTTGGCCAGGCTGGTTTTGAACTCTTTACCTCTTTACCTACCTCGTGATCCACTTACCTCTGCCTCCCAAACTGCTAGGAATACAGGCGTGAGCCACCGCACCAAGCTATTCTTTTTTTCTTTTTTTTTTGTTGGATAGGGTCTTACTCTGTCGCCCAGGCTGGAGTGCAGTGGCGTGATGTCAGCTCACCGCGACCTCCACCTCCCCGGTTCAAGTAATTATCCTGCCTCAGCCTCCCAAGTAGCTGTAATTACAGGAATGCACCACCACAACTGGCTAATTTTTTGTATTTTTAGTAGAGACGGAATTTCACCATGTTGGCCATGGCTGGTCTAGAACTTTTCACCTCAAGTGATCCGCCCACCTCGGCCTTCCAAAGTGCTGGGATTACAGGCACGCGCCATTGTGCCTGGCCAAATTTTTGTTTTCAATCCTCTGTGCTTATTTTTAATTATCTTTAAAATGGAGAAAAAGGTAAACCTGTCTTAGGTAACTGTAAAGTTAAAAAGAATGAATATGCATAAATATTTTAGAACAATGTCTGACATACTTTTTTTTTTTTTTTTTTGTCAGAGTCTCACTCTGTCACCGAGGCTGTAGTGCAATGGCGCCATCTTGGCTTACTGCAACCTCCGCCTCCCGGGTTCAAGAGATTCTCCTGCCTCAGCCTCCCGAGTAGCTGGGACTACAGGCATGTGCCACCATACCCAGCTAATTTTTTTTTTTTTTTTTTTTTTTTTTTTAAGTACAGACGGGGTTTCACTATGTTGGCCAGGCTGGTCTCAAACTCCTGACCTCATGATCCGCCTGCCTCAGCCTCCCAAAGTTCTAGGATTAGAGGTGTGAGCCTCCATGCCCGGCCCATACTAGCTTTTTAATATATGTTAACTACTTTTGTAATGCCAAAGTAGGTGGCAAAGGATTATTGGAGAATAGAGGACTTGAGATGTGTGTTTTGAAAAATACTAAAAATGTAGTTAAGTGCCTATATGGAAATAGCTTGAACACATCATGAGATTAAGTGGTGTGTGATCGTCAGACAGTGAGGAGACTTTACCAATTAGTTTGGAGGTCGGCTGTTGGTGAAGGTTAGAAATAAATTGGGTGAGATGAGTGAGGAAAAAACTCAGAAGGCCTTAGGTTTAGGATGGTAAGCAATAGGATGGGATGTGTGGGGATTCCACGTGTTCGTAGGTAGGGGAATACAACATACATGTGATTTTTAAAATAAACTTATAGAGTTTTCAGGATACATTGCCTTACTTTAGCTTAAGAATTATGGATGGAATAGTGGAATCTTTTTATGCAAATCCTTCTTTCACTTAGAAATAGAAGTTTCTATTTCAGGGCAATTTCTATTTCAGAAAGTCCAAGACTTTTCTCCTCCATAAAGTTTTCTCTTCTGATTCATATTACAGTGGTTTTCTTTTTTGTTTGAATTTCTTAGCATTCAAAATGATGTTCCTTATGTTTGTATCATCCATCATGATCTTTTAAGGGGAAATTAAATTTAAGATACGTTGTCAAATCGCTTAATGTTAATCTATTAGAAAGGTGTTATTCTGAATGCATAAAATGGTTTTGCTTTAAATGAGGCCCTCTAAATTAATAAAACTGCTCTTCCTGGGAAGCTTCTAAGTTGGTTCTGGGAAAGCAAGTCACACAGAGAAGGTCCAAAAATATGTTATACACCACATATATTAACAAATTAAGACATAATTTCTCAAAGCAACTCCTTGGAAAAGATAATCCTTCTTGACTGCATTAAGATTCAGTATTTAAGTTAGAAACAACCATCATCATTTATAGTGATTCAAACACCATCTAGTATATTAAAATGTATTTTGTTGTCATCGTACATACAAGCTCCTTGAGAGAAAGGATCATGACTTAACTCTTGTTGGTGTAGCTCATAGGGCCACTGTGGGTACCGAGTTGATGCTTTATGAATTCAGTTTAAATTAGAAGAATGTAGGCAATGGGAGTACCATTTGTCCAGTAAGAAATTCAGCACAGGTATTCTGTTTCTCTATTTCCCAGCCTGAGTCAGCAGTTTCTTTTAGTTTTGATGGCCAGCAGGAGTAAAATAGCAGCAAAGATCTGGCATTTCAGTGGAACAGGTGATTGTGGAAAATTACTGTAGTCTAGGTGGACTCGATTCTATTTTCCCCTTGCTAGGTACTGAGCTATTGTGTAACTTTCTGGACTTTTGAATTATACTTCTCACTAATCTAGCATGAGAATGGGAGGATAGTGTCAAGAATTCTACTTAAAAAAAAATCTAGTGTACTCTTGTACTCAAAGGGATGAGTACAATCTATCACAGGGACACAAATGTGACCAAAAAAGTGGTTAAAATAAAATATGAAACTGAAGAGAATGAAGATTGGAGCATGACCTTCTCTGTATCTTCTTTCCAAAGTGTTTTCGGATCTCTTATGAAGGGGATTTAAAGGCTTTTCTACAACTGCTACTGCTTTTGTCAATTCATTCATTCAAGACACACCAATAAACACGCACGAGCTCCTCTTATCCTCATAGGGCTAGAGAATGAGATAGGTGCGAAGTTTATTTTAGCAGAAGGCTTTCTTTTCACAAATCAGAAATTCCATTGTATGTATTCCCTTAAATAACTGGCAAGGGGACCATCGGAATGAGCTATGGCAAAAATCCACCTCAGTCTTTATAGCTTCAGGGTGATGGAGCCCCAGATCAGAATTGTAAAATAGTTTAGAGAATCTTGGAACATAAAACATGGTGCAGAAAAACCAAGGAAGATTTAATCTTATGTATGGAAAGGTGGTTGGTAGGGGAGGGGGCAATGGAAGAGAGTGGCTTGGGATCATCATTAATCATTATTTAAGTACCTACAAAGTGAAAATATCCTCTGGAATTCACTGCAAGTGACACTGAATTCTTCTACTAAGCAAATATGTGATGAGTTGTTAAAAAAGAAGGTCCTGAACTCTTGACAACAGATATAATACAGTGAATACAGAAAATCAAAAACATGCTTTCTATCTGACTCAAAATAAAGGTGCACTTAAACTTGTAAAAGACAACATTTTTATTTGAATGATATGACAGAAGTGTCACGGGAGTGTTACCTGCTATAAAGAAAGCCTAAGAATTATTACCTTTATTAGACCAGTGACACTGAGCTTTAGCCATACATTTCTAGCTTCTGTCCCTCTACAGAGACAATTTTCTTTTCTTAAATAAACTGTCATGCTAGTGTTAATATATTGTTGGCTCTCTCATGCTCTGAGAATACTGCTGATATAAAACATGTATATGTTAGATTGGTAATAGTATCTTTAGTGTAGCTGACTAGAACAAATGTGTTTCCCTCATGGCTGTGCTAATGTGATAAAGGAAAATTGGCTGTTCATCAGCTTTTGGCTGGGTAAAGACAGTAGAGATGGAACCACATTCTTTTTTATGCATTAATACCACCGAGAACTTTTCACTAGTTATATTTCATGTGCCTGCATGTTGTGCAAAGATGTTGTAAAACATGAGATAATGCTACAAATAACAAAGTAGAAAAGCCTGTATCTTTTATAATGATAACAGTCAAACACCAAATGACAGTAACAGGCTGTAAAAAATGGGATGCAAAAAAAATGCAGCCCTACTACCCAACAAAGCGGAGTATATCCAGGCCCTTGAGGACTTGGTATATGATTTGAGGTATATTAAAGCTTTGTTTTAAAATTAAATCAAATGCAACACTAGATCAATGGATTTAAGAAAGAACATAGTTTAAATGAAAGTAGGGTGGTTAGAATGGAGAAAAGCCGTTGTGGGTAACTTCTTGAAAAAATCCATATTACCAAGTAATTATTGTATTAACTTCCTGTTTTTTTTGTTTTGTTTTGTTTGGGGGGGACATTGAAAAAGATTTTTAAGGCAATAGTTCACATGATTTTAAGATGTTTGAGAATAAATGTTTATCTTCATTAATTATTGCAAGTCTTTTTAACATAAAAGCATTAAAAGTATAACCAGTTTTAGGCTCACAGCAAAACTGAGTGGAAATTTCAGAGATCTCCCAAACATGCTGTACCCCCACGTACCCACAGCCTCCCCCTCTATTAAAGCCCTGCACCAGAGTGGTGTTATATTTGTTACAATTGCCGGACCTACACTGATACATCATTACCACTCAAAGTCCATAGCAGAATAGCATGTTGAATGTTTTGCTATCATTTTAATTAAAATGTTAACATCCAACCTTTCCTTTGCATGACCTTAAATCTCACTCTTTCCTCCCCTCTCTCAACCCCTCCCCTTTCCAGAGCCTTTTATTTGCCATTTCAGTTCCTTCACTAATTAGAGTACCAATTATTCCTTTTTCATTTAAGCTAAAAGCACTTGAACAAAAAGACTATTTGCAGAGATAAAGTTGATGTCCAAACAGCTGATTGGTTTATTTAGAAGTGTATGCAATTAAAAATTTTGTGCAGGTATCTATGGGTGTTTTCCATAAAAGTTTGATAGCATTGGCTATTCTGGGCTCCAGTCACATAAACAAAAATCCCATAGCTTTTTAATCATGTGATCCAAGAGTTATCAAGCTACAACCTGTGGGTCAAATTGGCTGGCCACCTGTTTTTATAAATAAAGTTTTATTTGGACACAGCCATGCTCATTTGTTTATATATTGTCTGTGGATGCTTTTGCATTACAGCATTAGAGGTGGGCAGTTGTGACAGTAACCATTTGGTCCATAAAACCAAATCATTTGACTTGCAGAGAAAAAAACATTCTCTAGCTATTTACAGAAAAAAAATTGCTAATCCCTAATATGTGCAGTTATTAGGCTACTTGCTTGATTGATTAGTCTAGAATATGACTGGCAACTTTTTGTTACCCTACATTGGAAAAGTATATCTGAAAATCACCAACCGGATACCAATACCCAAGACAGTAAATTCAAGAAATATTTGATCCTAGTAACTTGAATTATATCCACATGCAATTCTTTGTTGTTATATCTGGTTTTAATTATTTCTTTCCCTTGTACTCATTTTGCTCCATTTCCAAATATAGCCATAACAAATTTAATTTGTATTTAAAGAAGTAACATATCCTCAAAAACCCTGTAAAAGCGTGGCAACCAGAGCTGTTACATGTATGGGACAAACTATTATGTATACCTGTGAACACCCTGGGAGATATCATCACAGCACAAAATGACACTATATAGGTTTATATCTAGATAAACACATGGAGATATCACTGAGATATTAAAATAATGTTTTCAGTCTTCCCAGCTGAACAAAGTAAAGAAGAAAGAAAGTTACTTAATAAAAACTGCTGAAATGTGTTTAATATAAAATAAAAGTTTATGCACTTAAAATAATAATGGTGGTAATTTCTTACAGGTGCATCAGACAAAAATCAGCTTCTTTATCGATGGCGTGGAGAAGGATCATACACCTTTCGATGCAAGAACTCTAAGTGGGTCAATTACAGATTTTGCATCTGGTACCGTGCAAATAGGACAGAGTTTAAATGGTAAGTTTCTGACTTCAGAATGTTATTTATTTCATCCAATTACATTGTTCTTAAAAATGCATCAAACAAATAATATTTTAAAATATCTACGTGTATTCATCTTCTAGGGCTACTGAACAAATTACCACCAACTGGGTGGCAGATTAATGAAAGTAAAATTTATTTTTTCACAGTTTTGGAAGCTGGAAGTCAGAAATTAAGGGTTCAGTGGTGTTGGTCCTTCTGGAGGCTCTGAGAGCAAATCCATTCCATGTCTCTCTTCGTGGTAGCTGCTGGCAATCCTTAGTGTTCCTTTACTTGCTGCTTCCTAACTGCAATCTTGCCTCAGTCTTCATGTGGCCTTCTCCTCTGAATCTTCTCCCCTTTACCTCTGTTATAAGGACACTTGTCATTGGATTTAGGGCCCACTCACAGTCAGGAGGATCTCACCCTGAGTTCCTTAACTTAATTATACTTGCAAAGACCCTTTTTCCAAATTAAAGTCATAGTTACAGGTTCCAGATGGATAATAGATCTTTTGGGATCTAATATATAACTTACTACATTTGGGAAGCTTTCAAATATAAACTTCTTTATTCTGATTAGTTTTTAAGTAATTTCAATGTGTAATAAACTATACTTCCTTTCTGTCTCTTTTCTGAGGGGTTTGCATTTTCATGTAGAGAATTGTTAAAGTAGAACTACGAAGTATTAGATGGAACCTGAGAAATAGTATTGACATGTAATTAACTGGACTGATGTTTACATTTACTACATTAAAAATGGGCCATATAGTTTAAGAAGATATCATATACTATATATTGAATAAAACCAGAAGTTGAAATAAGAAATTATCTTGAAATATCTAGTACAGTGGTCTTTAAAATGCCTGCATATTAAAATAAAAATAGTATTTTATATTATTATATAATATATGCTCATTATAAAAAAATCTAAACTATATGGAACTCTGTGAAATAGAAAGTATTTTCCATATTTCTATCTTCAGAGATAGATATAATTTAACTTTTTTATACTCCTACAGATTTTTAGTACATTTTTAGCTAGAGATATAGTTATAAATATATTTTTCCAAAAATAAAATTACAATACATATGCTTCCTCTGAGCCTTCTAAAAATAAATACTTCTCCTTCAAATGTTATAAACAACGTTTCATGTCAATGTATCTTCTCATTTAGACATATGTTCTCATTTAAAATGGCTGTATTCTATGCAATTGTATAGTTGCAATCCATGAGATTTCTTAAGCTCCTATAATGAACATTTAGGTTTTTTTAATGTTTCAGTGCAATTAGCCTTATTTTATAGAAAATATTATATATATAATATATCCACATATATTTATATATCTGTGTCTATATCTACATTTCTATTTATATATATCAACCATCAATCTATCAATCATATACATAGACGTATACATACGTACATATGTATTTGAGCAGTTGCCTGATTGCACAGTTCCTTAATATCCTATTTGGTGCCAACGTGCGTGAATTCATATCCCATTTCCTCACTTACTAGCTATATGGCCTGGCAAGATATTTTAATATCTCTAAAGTGTAGTCACCCCAACTTTAAAATGATGATGATGATGATCATAATATTGATATCCCATAGGGCCAATGTAAGGATCAAATGAAGCAATGTCATATAAAACATTACTGTGTTTCAAGCACCTGGCATGTATTAGATACTCAATATTTATTTGTTAAATGAATGAATGGATGAAGTGCTAAGCCCAATGCCTGTATATAAACTATATTTTCTCTCTCTTGGGCATGGGGCTGGATTTTAATGTACAGCATTGTTAAAGTAGGACTATACAGTATTAGATGAAAACTGAGAAATAATATTAACATATAATTGACTATGTGGTTTATATTTTCTCACACTAAAAATTGGCCATGTAGTTTAAGAAGATAAAATATATGCTATATATTGAAAAAAAACTACTAAACTATATCAGTAAATAACAATAATATTATTATTATTTTTTTTTTTTGACATGGAGTTTCGCTCTTGTTGCCCAGGCTGGAGTGCAGTGGTACAATCTCGGCTCTCTGCAACCTCTGCCTCCTGGGTTCAAGTGATTCTCCTGCCTCAGCCTCCTGAGTAGCTGGGATTACAGATGTGCACCACCACGCCTAACTTTTGTATTTTTAGTAGAGATGGGGTTTCACCATGTTGGCCAGGCTGGTCTCGAAATCCTGGCCTCAGGTGATCCACCCACCTTGGCCTCTCAAATTGCTGGGATTACAGGCGTGAGCCACCGCACCCTGCCGTAAATAATACTATTATTAATGTTATTATAATTATTTCCTAAAAATAAATCCATAGAAGTTGAATGGCTGGGTTGAAGTATATGGTCATTTTATATTTTAATACATATTACAGAGATTGCTCTAATGCATAACAATGGGCTACCTCCAGAAAGGTTGTGAAAATTTATAACCTCATTAAAATATATAGCCAAGTACTTGTTTCCTTAAACACTAACTATCCTTACAAATTATCCACTTTTTTTTCACCCTTGCCATTCCTCTAAGTGAAAAATATTGTTGAATGCTGACTCAGAATTATTTGGCCATTAATGAGTTTGAGTAGCTTTTTACATATGTCTTGATCATTTGCATTTCATTTATGAATTCCTTATTCATACAATGTGTCCATATTTATACTCTATAATTCCTTATTTATTTATAAAAACTCATTTATGTTAAGAATATTATGTTGTATATGTTTTCTTCAGTTTTTTGATGGCTTATGAACTTTGTGGTCTAGATATTTTAAAGTAATCCTTTAATATTTAAACAAAATAAAACGTATGCAAGATAGTGCATAAATATAAAAGGTATAGCTTGATGAGTTTTTAATATTTATATACACCTGTGTAACTCTCATTTAAAAAAAGTCGTAGAACATTTCCAGAATCTCAGAGTCCCCTAATGAACATCCACTGTAAAGATAAAAACAGAATAGCATCAATGTAGCCCTCTATCACCGTAGATTAATGTTGCCTGTTCTCAAACTATCGTACAAATAAAATCATGAAGTAGGTACTCTTTTGTGTTCTTTTTGCTTAGCACTATGCCAATGAGATTTTTCCATAGTGTATGCAGTTATATCTTTAGCTTTAGCAAATAATTCTGTAAAGTTTTCCAAAGTGGGTGTCCCAACAAGCAATATTTGAGGATTTCAGTTGTTCCACATCCTTATCAACTGTTAGTTTTGCCAGATGTTATCATTCTTTGCCATTCTTGTAGCCATGTAGTGCATTTCCTGATCATTAGTGATATTGAGATATTTTCATATGCTTACTTGCCAAATGAATATGCTTTTTTGTGAAGCCTTTTGCCAAGTTTTAATTGGACAGTTTGTATTTTTCTTAATAATTTATAGGAGGTCTTCCATATTTTGAATATGAGTTCTTTGACAAATACATGATAGCAAATACGGTCTTCTGGGCTAAGGTTTACAGTCACATTCTCTTGATGGTATTTGTCGATAAGCAGATTTTCTTAATTTTAATGAGTCTAATTTAGTCGTTGTTTTATACTTAATACTTCTTGTGTTCTGTTTAGACTATTTTTGCAAACCCTGATATCACGAAGATATCCTCCTACAGTTTATTCAGGAAGCTTTATTATTTTACTTTTCAAATTGTGGTCTATGTTCTATCTGGAATAGATTTTTTGAGATTATATAAGGTAGGGGTCAAAATTTTTGTCCCTCCTGAATGTGTAATTAACCTAGAAAACCTTGCCTCTTGAAACAAATCAATGTTTCTACCATTCTGCAGTGGTAACGTTGTCGTGAATCAGGTCTCTGTATATGTGAAGATGGGTTTCTTTCTGAACTTTCTATTCTGCCCCAGTGATCTGTCTGTCTGTCTATACTTGGGCCAAAACATTTAGTTTTAATTACTGTAACTTCATACATGTCTTCATATCTAGTAGTTCTCCAACTTTTTTTCTTTTAAGATTGCCTTAGCTATTATATATGAATTTTAGAAACAGTTTTTCAATTTTCATAAAAAATTCTGTTGAGATTTAAATTACTAATTTGTATTTAGGAGAATGGGCATCTAAACAATATCAAGTATCCAGCCCATAAATGTAATATGTTCCTTGATTTCTCCCAGCAATGTTTTTAGTTGTCTGTATAGAGGTCTCACTCCTATTTGTTAGACTTATTCAAACATATTCATTGGTTTTCCTTTTTAATAGACTGTATTTTTTTAGAGCAATTTTAGAGTCACAGAAAAATTGAGTGGAAAGTATAGAAAGTTCCAGTATACTGTCTGCTCCTACACACGCACAGCCTTCCCCATTGTCAATATCCCTCACCAGAGCGGTATATGGCATATTTGTTACAATTGATGAACCTACATTGACACATCATTATCACCCACAGTCCATAGTTTACATTAAAGTTCACTCTTGGTGTTGTACAACGAGTATCCTACAGAGTAGTTTCACTCCCTAAAAATCTTCTATGTTCCTCATATTCATCCTTATCTCTATCCTAAGCCCTAGCAATCACTGATCTTTTCACAGTCTCTGTATTTTCACCTTTTCTAGAATATCATATAGTTGGAATAAAAAATCATGTATCCTCAGATTGGCTTGTTTCACTGAGTAATATGCATGTAAGATTTCTCCATGTCTTTCATGGCTTGGTGGTTCATATCTTCTTAGTACTAAATAATATTCCATGGTTAGATACAGCATAGTTGATTTATTCATTCACCTACTGAAGGACATCTTGGTTGCTTCCAAGTTTTGGCAATTATGAGTAAAGTTGCTATAAACATCAGTGTGTAGGTTTTTGTGCGAACATAAGTTTTCAACTTATAAATACCAAAGAGCGCAATTACTGGATCGTATGGTAAGATATGTTTAGTTTTGTAAGAAACTGTAAAATTGTCTTCCAAAATGACTATATCATTTTACATTCCTATCAGCAATGAAAGAGAGTTCCTGTTGCCCCACATCCTCACCAGCATTTGGTATTGTCAGTGTTCTGGCTTTTTGGCCTGTTGGTTTTCATGCAATTATACTTAGTATTGTTTTTGAACTTCATTTGCTAATTTTGTTACTATTGCATTAAAATATAATCAGTTTTTATATTTACCTATGTTCAGTGACCTTGCCAAACTCATTATTATGATAGGTACACAATCCTATCATTTGCACATATCAGGAACTCAACTCTTTTGGAATGTTTGTAATAAATGTATATAATGGACATGCCATAAATATCTCCTGTAGATATTTTTGTCTGATGCACTTATTAATTCTGAAATAATATAAAATGTTAGTTTTGTTTTTCTGTATGACCTGAGTTATTAGACCAATGTCTAGTTTTAAAAAAGAAGGTATATATTTTTGATATTCAAAACACTGTGGTTAAATTGCCAAGCTCTGGTTTAAATATAACCCCGGTGTGCTTCTTTGATCAAAATATTCACTCTCTTTAAGTCTCGTTTCTAATCTATTAAATGGTGGTTTAATATATAATTCATAGGAATCTTATAAGAATTATGTGAGATGATGTATGTTTAGAATATAAATTGCTTGTTGTATAGTAAATGTGCATTAACTGGTAACTATTTTTAAACTCTTTGAACATCTATTTTCTTATTGTGAAACAATAAGATAGGGATAACACTATATTTCCATATGATTGTTGTACCAATCAAAAGAGAAAATATGAAGACCGTATTACTTTAGTTTGTGTATGCTCTTAGATCAAGCTAAACTCATGTGAAGAAGCAATATTTTAAGGAACTTATATATTTAGGAACTTGGTTTGAGTAATTAGTATATTGCATAATCTTATAAAATACTCTGCGTGAAGAATTTTTAAATAACACATTAAATCTTGTGAGCCTTATTTCAATATTTAATCCCTATTAGTACTTCTAAAAGTGTTTTATTGCACCAAATGTTGCTCAAAGTATTTGATAGCGCCATAAATTAGTCCACTATGCACTGCAGGGTTAAAATGGCTTGCTTCTATTCTACTTCAGTATACTAAATGTTGGATTAATGCTTCAAAAGAACAGTGTGAACTGAAGATGATATTTTTAAACTGTGTAGAAATAAATTTCACTCCTGATTAGAAAACATGTAACAGGAAACTGGTTTATTTCAAATATTATTTAGTTTTTATTACAACTTTCTCCTTTATGTTCTTGACATCTGAGAGCTACAGAAGGAAAAGGATATTTTAAATAATTTTTATCTTTATTCTATCAATTTATATGTACAGTTGTACCTACTGTATCTTTTCTCTAATTAGAGATGGCATATAGACTGGCTCATTACTTCTGCCTAATGAGCCAGGCTCCATGCCACCTCTCTAATCAGAAAAGAGATAGGTACAGAATGTTCCTATGGACTTATTATAAATCATTTTCTTTCTCTCACTTGCTCCTTTTTTTAATCAAAAAATTAAGTCACTGTCCTCCACACTTTTGTCCGTATCCAAGATGGTTTCATTCAAAAGAGGTAATTGTGCAAGCGATTACTGAGCTGAATTAAAGGTGCTCTCATGCAGTGCCAGGCCGGCTGTCTCTGCTTTGGAACAGACACTGCCTCAAACACAAGCACATCAAATGAAGGCCTATAGCAGATCAAGATGGATCTTTTCTGTCTTTCTCTGATTAGGTTTGACTTGGTTCTGTTTCTGCACCCAGAAAGTAACAACCTTCCATATGAGTGTTGGCTACTACAGAGCTTTTTCTTTGAGTCTTATCTCTAGCATAACTCTCTAGAAAAATGTGTTGCCAGTGACACTTTCTGTTACTGCAGGACTTGTCTTTGCTTTCCCTGGAAAATTAATCAATGGACCAAATGCGTGCTTTTTACTGAACCCTCATTTATCCTTATTAATGGTATAATCTGATTTGATCAGGCTGAATTTTATGTATACAAATAGAAACACTTTAGACCATCTATATCAACCAAAGTGTGATGGCTCCTTTTTAGAACATTTTCTTTTAGTTGTAGATTTATTTTAGTGCTTCCAGTTGGGTATATAACCTGGAGCACTTGTGTTAGCAGATATGTACTTATGAGGAGTCACCAATGTCATTGTGGTAGTAAACCATACTAGCTCTCCAAATTTTGGATTTAAAATTACAGAACTACATGAATCAAAACTTTTCCCAGTTATTTCTGAACTCATTTATCAACAGAGTTCTAGTTGCCGATTAAAGGTGAGAATTTCTACATTATACATTCAAATGTGCGTAGCACTTTCTTAAGAAGATCATTGGTCATTAAGGAATCAATAAATATTTGTTGAGTGTCTGTTAAAGTGAATATGCAGGGAAGAAAAGGATCATCGTCTAAAGCTAATTCCTACTTGCCTTCCTTTCTGTGTTTTCAACGTTGTGTGTCTTAGCCCATATGCTTGTACTTGATTCTAAAGTTGGAATGCTACTTCTAATTTCTACCAGTTTCCCATGGGTTCACATTTCTAACCTCTGCTAGTTACACAAACTCCATTTTAGTTCAGCTGAAATCATGCTAATTTTTTTCAGAGAGAATTATTTTTGGGAATTAGATTAAAAAAAAACTTAGAAAGTATTGAAATTGACTAAGAGATTGGAATGGAAGAAGAGTATAGGAATACTGTATATAGATAAAGAGGAGTTTACTTAGTTTCCGAACACTGCGGACAAGGTATCTAGCAATTTTATCAGACAAGTTATGTTGTATATTTAAAATGATGTTAATGTAGCTCTCTCAACCATACTAAGTAAAAACTGCTGATTAATTAAAATTTGAATGCAAAGTATGCAATCATAAGGTAGTAGAGGAAAATGAAGGCAAGTGTTTCTATAATTCTAGCATATTAAGGACCCTTATTAGCACGATACCATGTCCAGAAACACTAAAGGAAAATATTGAAACATCTGACTATTAAACTGGGAATTTAAGATTCAAACAATGATTATCATTTTGTACTTGATAGTTTGGCAAGGACTAGAAAAACGATTATACCGGTGTTGGAAATAGTTTGGGGTAACCTGGCAAAGTATCAAAAGTAAAAATGCGAAAACTACTTAATCCAAGATTTCTACTTCCAGGACACTATCTCGAGAATATAATTAGACAAAGACTTAAATACATACTCAAAATGTTCATTGTAGAATGATTTAAAGTAACAAATAACTGGAATCAGTTAAAAACTTCAAAAAGGAATTAATTTAATAAATTATAATTCATGCCTACTGTGGAATAGTATACACCATCAAGAGGAATGAAATATGTCTCTTTCTATGTACATGGCAATGGGTTCATGATGTGTTATTACATGAAACAAACAAGATTGTATTGTACAAAATTCTATAAATTTAATGTATATGTTATAAACATACATATATATATTAAAGTTCTGGAAGGAAATATGCCAAAATCTTCTTCAGAATGTTAGTAATGTTAATCTCTATGCTGGGATTGCAAATAATTGCTTTTTAAATTTCTTTTTGTGCAATTTTTTTCAGTAAACTATAATTTTATAATAAGAATTAAAAATATTTTCCAATTTTGGACAAAATAATAAATGGAAGCCTTTTCAGAATAGATTTATTCTATGAATGTAACAAGTTCAGCCAGAGACACCTAATTTGTATAGTACAGAGGGTGCTCTTGAAAATGTGAGTCATTTAAATTCTGTACTTGTCACATGGATTCAGGAAACACAAGCGTTCATTGGACATTTAACTCATTGTACATACATATATTATTACTATAATAATTTGTGCCTGAGAAGCAAAGCGTGAGATTTAGAATCAGACAGATTTGGGTTTGAATGCTAGTTCTGCTTCTTAACAGCCAAGTGACTTTGGCAAAGAATATAACTTCTCAATCCAATTTCCTAATATGTTTTCTCATTTATAAAATGTGTTTTATATACATACTTTTCAGGGTGATCAGAGAGCTTATAAATAATACATGTTTGATTCATGTTAGGTATTCAATAAAATTTCGCTATCATAAATATTATTGTTAATTTAGTTATTGTTTAAGTTTATTGACTGTGATACTTAAAATTTTAACATAATGGCCATGACCATATTTAATTTTTTTTGGCTGAAAATCAAAATTTACTTAGGGTGAGGGAGAAAAAAAGTCCAGTTTAGATTCATTATATAGCAGATATTTTAAAATTCTGTGTTTTGTCTATGTAAACCCCTCAAAATAATTTCTCTCTCTTTTTAAAGATCTGTCCTTTCTAGTGTTCTTCAATGTTTCCTGTTCATCCTCACTTCCACCTGATGCTATTTCTTCTTAACCCGAAGAACCTCCCTTTTCATTGCTTGTAGCTCAGCCTGCTGAAGCAAATTCTCTCAGCTTGTGTAAAAATGTCTTTACTTTTGCAGGATATTTTCATTTGATATAGAATTCTACATTGATTACTGTTACTTCTTTTAGAACTTTAAAGATGTTGTTTCATTGTCTTCTTGCCTTCATTGTTTCTGGTGAGATATCAGCCACTATTTATATAAATGTTTTCTTGTATACTATATGTTTGTTTGTTTCTTTCTTTCTTTTTGAAGCAGTCTTTCACTCTGTCAACCCAGGCTGGAGTGCAGTGGTGCGATCTTGGCTCACTGCAACCTCCGCCTCCCGGGTTCAAGTAATTCTCATGCCTCAGCCTCCCGAGTAGCTGAGATTACAGGTGTATGCCACCATGCCAATTTTTGTATTTTCAGAAGAGACCGTGTTTCACCATGTTGGCCAGGCTGGTCTCGAACTCCTGACCTCAGATGATCCACCCTCCTCAGCCTCCCAAAGTGCTGGGATTACAAGTGTGAGCCACCATGCCTGGCCTATATATTGTTTTCCACTTGATGCTGTTAAGATTTTATTTTTATCTTTCATGTTATCAGTTTATGATATGCCTAGGAATGATTTTCATTATATTCGTCCTGCTTGAGGTTTGCTGAAATTCTTGGATATGTACGTTGGTGTTTTCATTACATTTGGAAGTTCTGATAGTTGTATCTTCAAACTTTTCTTTCTTTTTTTCCTTTTTTTGCTTCCTTTTCTTTCTTCTGTAATAAGACTCTAGTTAGATTGATGTTAGAGCACTAGATATTGTCCCATAGATACTGGGTACACTTTTGTTTGTTCCTTTGTTTTCATTTTCCCCACTCTTTTTTGTGTTTCAGTTTGGATACTTTCTATTTGACTTGTCTTTATTTCACTGGTCAATTTCTCTTTTGTGTCTAGGCTGCTGCTAAGCCCATCTAGCAAATTGTTGATTTCTAAATTATACTTTTCATTTCAAGTATTTTCATTTGGCCGTTTTGTAGACTTCATCTATTGGCTCAAATTCACCCACCTATTTGCATGTATTATTCACTATCACCCCTAGATCTTTTAGCATTTATATTATAGGTATTTTCAAATCCCTATTTGATAATTCCAACATCTGGGCCATGTCTGCATCTCCTTCTATTGACTCTTTCCTCTCTTTACAAAGGGCCACGTTGTGTTGATTTCTCATGTGTCTTAAATATTTTTATTGTATGATAAACGCTTTGCGTAAAAGAATGAAAGAGGTGGAAGTAAATCATATTTTTTTTTGCGTTTTTCCCTTTACAAAGAAGAGCACTGCTGGTTCTATGAGACCTTTTGAATGAGGTGCGCAGTAGGAAAGAAAAAATATCAAACTGACTTGCAGTTGATCTGTATGTGGGCTTTACTACAGTTTTAATATTATTTAGCTCACTACTGCTTTCAGATATCTGTGGATAGAATTGAAAATAGTTAGACACATGTCTGGTGGGGCCTCCTTAGAATTCTAATATGTCATTCTGGCCTCTGTATGGCTGCTTCCTTCTTACTCCTTCTATGCCTGAATCCTCTATTTCTTACCTCTGAGCTAAGTATGGGAGCAGCCCTGGGTCTCATTCAGTGAGTTACATGTCCAGTAAATGTTTGTGTTTCCTACAAAAGGCTTATTACTTTCTAGAATTTAATTCATTTAGTTTTTTCTGTGCACTCTACATTTTGATGGGTTAAAAAATAATGACTTTAGGGCTTATCTAGCTTGTTTTGGTTGTTAGATTGACAGCAAAGTGATGGTCCCTTACAACTTTTTACATTTAAAGCAGATGTTGAACTATTATAACAACATCTATTTTATACCCCTTTTTTCTTCGACACAACTCTGTCTATACTTAACTCTCCAACCCTCTAGATTGTTTCAGCTATGGCTGGTCACTGACTCTGAACAAAAAAGGTGCATATTACTTGGCCCCAAAGATTATTTTGGTAGAATTCAGGCATTGACGTTTTAATTGTCTCCTCTAATTTTTCATGGGGATTTTCAGCTTTTGTGGGCCCTAATTTATCCCTGACTCTTAACTTTTATATCTGTTTCTTTGGTTTGACTGAAATCTGTTTACTGCTAATATTTAAAACTGAAACATGTTTTTTTATAAATCTAGCCATTGGATCTTGTTTCACTAATGATCATGTGGCCTCGTTTAATCTCGGTGCCCCCAGCGGCTCTGTTTGTTCAGTTTGTATAGCACATGCATCTCTTGTGTTTCTTTTTCTGTCAGATACATAATCATATTGATTAGTGTATACCCCTTATACCCTGAGTCCAAAAATTCCTCATCCCTCCTGGGATCTTCAAATGATTTAACGACTTTCCACTATCTCTCACTTTTTGATGTGGTCTGTTCCCTCCTTACTCAACTTAAGTTTCATGGCCAGTTATTATAACCACTTCTTTTCATGGAACTGGACTTCCCTGCCTTTTTTTCTTCACTTCTACTATGATCTTGGCACTACCACAGCATAGGCTAAATATACCCAAAGAGGACGACTCTTCCCACCTTAAACTCATGACCATGAACTTCCTATGTTTCCTGATGCTGCCCTGTAATCATTCCATATTTCCCTCATTCATTCACTCTTCTGTCTTATGCCAACTATTTATACATTTTCCTTTCTCATTATCCTGATCATCAGTGATTATATTACCTCCAACTTTACCATAAAAATTAACAAAAAGAATAAAAGAGCTTCTATAGATTTCCACTGCTATATTTATCCACCACTGGCATACCGTCTATTAATAGATCTGACCAAGAATATCTTGCCTCATTTTTCCCCAATTTACTTCTGTATTGTAAAATTTTCTTGTATTAATGGAACATTTTCAAGGGAATAAAGGCATGTTGTTATTTTTCCATGAAAAATTATTCTTGACCCTCCCCCATTTCTTCCACTAGCCATTGTTTTATTTATTTGCTCCCCTTTTAGCAAAACTTCACCAAAGTATATTCAACCATAGGAGCCTTTAATTCCTCTTTTCAAATTCCACCATCTACAGTCAGACTTTAGCTCACCACTGCACTTAAACTACACTTGTCAAATCTCTACTCACCTTCACATTATAAATCTAATAGTTAATTTCAAGTCTTTATCTTTTTGACCTATTAACATCATTTAATGGAGTTGATCACTCCTTCCTCCTTGGTATACGTTCTTCACTTGGCATCTAACACTCCATCATCTGTCTGAGTTTCTAGTTGCTGCGTCTCAGTTTGATTTACTGGTTCCTCTTCATCTACTTGACATCTTAGTATTGGTACCCCAAGCCTTAAGACTTAGCTCTGCTCCCATGTCTACAGACACTCACTCCCTTAAAGATCACCTCCAGTCTTATAGCTTTAAATGTCATCTAAGTGACTTGACCTCCAAATATAAATCTCCCCACCCCAGCCTCTTTCCTGAACTCCAGACTACTCTGTTACATGTATCAAACTACCCAAAGTCTCCATTTGAATGTTGAATTTACATTTCAAAATTAAACTTACTTTTTTTCAAAATGGAACTGGTTTTCTTAAGCTCTCTCACTTTGATCCATATACTACTTCTTCCATGGTCTTCCTCATCACAAGTGAAGGCAATTTCATTTTTCCACTAAGACAGAGAAAAAGATTTGGAGTCATCCTTGTCAATTCTCTTTATCTCATGTTCAACATTTTTTTTTGTTTGTTTTGCAAAATCTTTTTGTTGTTAGAATCAAAATGTATCCAGATTTTGAATCCTTCTTAGCACTTCCACTAGAATCATCCCAGTCCAATTCATGGTTGCTGCTTTGCCTGGATTACTGCATTGTCTTTTAACTACTTCCACCCTAGCACTCCACTTTATTCTCAACACAGCAGCCATGATTGTTCTGTTAAATATCAGTCAAGCATATTACTTCTCTGCTCAAAATGCTCTATTGTTTCTCCATTTTACCAGAGTGAAAACCACCATTCTTACTATAACCTACAAGACCTAACTGAGCTAACAGCAGTTACTTCTCTGGCTTTATTTCTTACATTTGTTTATTTTGTTCTCCTTGTTTTACACAAATTGGCCTCTTTGCCGATTTTTGACCATGTGAGGTGCACTTCTGCCTTGATACCATTCGCTGTTCTTTCAACCTGGAACTTTTCACCTCCTGATATCCATCAGGCTGACTCCCTTACCTGATTAGGTCTGCTCAATACCAGTTTCTTAAATACACCTTTCTTATCACCCTATTTACATCTGCAAACACCAACTCCCCACTTTGGGTCTCATTATGTTGCTCTATTCTTTTCCATAGCACTTAGCATCTTTAATGCATTATAGAGTTGACTTATTTTTGTTGAACATATCTGTTTTTCCCTCTATAATATAAAAGAGAAAGCAAGATTTTTTTTATTTGCATTACTCACTGATATATCCCAGGATCCAGAAGATTGCCTGTCACATGGTAGCTACTCAATACGTATTTTCCAAGTAAATGAATGGATGGGCGGCTTCCATGCAGCATTAAGCCTGTGGGTGTGCAGAATGCAAGAGTTGAAGCTTGGGAGCCTCTGCCTAGATTTCAGAGGATGTACAGAAAAGCCTGGGTGTCCAGGCAGTGGCCTGCTGCAGGGGCATAGCCCTCATGGCCCTAGAACCTCTATTAGGGCAACGAAAAGGGGAAATGTGGTGTTGCAGTCTCCACTGAGTCCCCTCTAGGACATTGCCTTGTGGAACTGTGAGAAGAGGGCCACCATACTCCAGAACCCAGAATGGTAGCCACTGGCAGCTTCCACCCCCAGCAAGGAAAAACTGCAGGCACTCAGTGCCAGCATATGAGAGCAGCCACTGGAGCTAAGCCCTGCAAAGTCATAGGGGTAGAGCTTCCCAAGGCCTTGGGAGCTCACTCCTCCCACCAATGTGCCCTGGATATGAGATGTGGAGTCAAAGGAGATTATTTTGGAGCACTAAAATTTGATGACTGCCCTTTTGGGTTTCAGACTTGCATGGGGGCTGTAGCCTCTTTTGTTTGGCTGATTTATCCCATTTGGAATGGAAATATTTACTCAATGCTTGTATCTGGATTATACTTTGGAGGTAAATAACTGGGTTTTGATTTTACAGGCTCATAGGTAGAAGGGAATTGCCTTGTCTCAGATGAGACTTTGGACTTTGGAGTTAATGCTGGAATGAGTTAAGACTTTGGGAGACTGTTGGGAATGGATAATTGTATTTTGCAACATGAAAAGGACATGAAATTTGGGAGGGGCCAGAGGCAGAATGACATGGTTTGGATCTGTGTCCCCATGCATGTTCAGTTGTAATCCCCAGGGTGGAGGTGATACCTGGTGGGAGATGACTGGATTCTGGAGGTGGATTTTTCATGAATGATTTATCGTGATAGTGAATGAGTTATCACAAGATCTGGTTATTTTAAAGTGTGTGGCACCTCCTCCCACTTTGCTCCTGCTTTCCACATGTGACGTACCTGCTTCTCCTTCACTTTCTGCCATTATTGTGGGCTTCCTGAGGCCTCTCCAGAAGCCAAACAGATATTAGCACTATCCTTCCTGTAAAGCGTGCAGAACTATGAGTCAACTAACCCTCTTTTCTTTCTAAATTACCCAGCCTCAGGTATTTCTTTATAGCAAAGCAAGAATAGACTAATACGTTATCCTTTGTTACTGATGTCTAAAAATCTTTTTTAAAAAAATTAAAAGCAAGTATATTAAGACAGTAAAGGAATAAAAATGGCTACTCCATAGGCAGAGCAGCCCCAAGGACTGCTGGTTGCCCATTTTTATGGTTGTTTCTTGATTATATGCTGAATAACGGGTGGGTTGTTCGTTAGTTTTCCCTGAAAGGGGTGGGCAATTCCCAGAATTGAGGATCCCTCCCTGTTTTAGACCATATATGGTAACTTCCTGATGTTGACATGGCATTTGTAAACTGTCATGGTACTGATGGGAGAGTATCAGTGAGGACAACCAGAGGTCACTCTTATTGCCATATTGGTTTTCGTGGGTTTTAGCTGGCTTCTTTACTGCAATCTGTTTTATCAGCAAGGTCTTTATGACCTGTGTCTTGTGCCAACCTCCTATCTCATCCTGTGACTTAGGATGACTTACCCTCTTGAGAATGCAGCCCAGTAGGCCTCAGCCTTATTTTACGGAGCCCCTATTCAAGATGGAGTTGCTCTGGTTCAAAAGCCCCTGACAATTCCCCCCTCCCTTTTAAAAGAAAGCTCTTAATCTTAAGAGTTGTAGAGGGATGAAGATCCATCTTCTCTAACTTCTTCAGGCTGAATAGGGGTGATGATATTCCTGCCTAACAATTAGGGTCTCTTGTCTTTGGGATAGAGAGGAACTCAATCAGAAAATGTTGGTATGTCAAGGTCCATTCAGAATACTTGAGTTCTGACAAAAGTTGATACCTGGAAGATTAATAAGTATTTAATTTAAGAAAACATTCGGTAAGCTTATCCTACACAAAGAGTATAACAGCAATACATTCCACAGCAGTAAAGCAAAATAAATAAAATTATCACAACTAAACTAAATTAGAAGACTTTCCATGAATTGGGCAATTGTTGGAACCAAGCTGATATGTGGTTGCTAGTAAATCCCAGTATGTGCCCAGAATTAGAATATTGATCCAGATTTTGACATTGCCCATTCATTTTGTTTTTTTTTTTGAATAGTAGTCAGAGATCACTTGGTGGTACACCGAAATAAGCAGAGTCTGTCTAAATTACAGAAAAAAAACCTGAAACACAACTAATGAGACTAGAATCTAATAACAGGTGTACCATAGTTTTTGAAGCAATTCTTTTTCTTTTCAGTCTCTCATTTTTACTAAAGACAAATTATAATAGAATCGATTTGTGTGCAAAAATGAGCTTTAGTCTTATACTTGGCCTGATTACTTGTATAAAATGCTAAAAAATAACTATTTTTCACATAGGATTTTAAAATTGGCTTTGATGGAACTTTGTTCCATAAAAAGGAATCTCAGATAAGACCTTTTTAAAGCTGAGCCCAGCCCTGGGTTTGTACAATCAAATACCTATGAGTTGGGTTAATTCCTTTACTCTTGAGGTCCTAAGATGTCTTCGGGCTCCTGAGTCTATCAGAAAGTGACATTCTTTACTTACCACAGGTCAGGAACCCTGTACAGGGCATGTGTAAACAAAGAATGTGACCAGTTTTCCCAAGGGGTTTTTATTGGCTTTATAAGTCAAGATTGATTCCTTAAAGGAAAGCACACCATTCCAGTGAAAGTCTTGGTAAAATAACAAATTTTTCCAATTGTGTCCTGTTACAAAATAAAACAGATGCTTATTGCACTTATGCAAATATCTATTGTCATAAGTTAAGAATACTTACAAATAGTTTCTAAATTCTGAAGAAATTAGGTAGAATCAAATATGCCCCAAATTTTGTTCACAGGAGTAAAATTTACTCAATTGTTAAAAAGCTGTAAATAGCTTAAAAGAAAAGTTGCCTTGGCTCTGATAGCAAAACAAAGGATCAGCAACATTTTAAGCAAAAAGTTTTAAAAGATTACTTCAGCTATCTATTATTCAGCCCATGCAGTTCACTCCTGTTCAGCTTGATATTCATGAACATTTCAGCTCTCCATCAGTACTGAAAGTTTTATCCTCTCTTCTAATGTCACAATCTTCAAAGTTATTAGAAACGTGCATTCAAGAGCACCTGTCAAAATCCTATAGCTGACTCTAAACTTACTTTTTAAAGAGGATTAAAACAGGTAAACAACTTTCTATGGATGACAAAAGGTTTTAGAACGGCATATATTAAAGCCACAATTGATAAAGAAATTTTGGTTAGTTCTGTGGCATACAATGATTTTACTGACAATTATAACTATTACTGATAATGTACACTAAGTCATATCAGAATTACAGGACTTTCCCATAATTTTGGAACACAAACCAATAACATATTTATACAAATACAGTCCAAAGAAAGCAAAGACCATTTCATATTTTTCTATGCTTCCTGTATGGTATTTATACCGAATAACCTGAATATGCCATTTTGGACTTTAGGCCACCTAATAGCTAAGAGATTAATTCGGTCAGAAGAAGACACACTTTGTAATTTTATTTTGGAAAGCTTGTCAAATATTAAAGGTTTAAAACACTGGATATCACAAAATATAATTCCAGGTCATCATAAGTCATTCATTAGGCCAAAATAATAACTCAAAAATATTTAAAGGGGAAAAACCTTTACTCATTAATAAAGGGAAAACGTATATCTCCAAACCATCTGTCTCTTTTCTTTCCTTTCCTATATAAAATTTCTTTTTTAAAAACAACCTCTTTGCATAGTTGGGAATATGGCTAATTCCACATGTCCCCAGGCCTTATCTAGAATCTAAAGTCTCCAAAGTAGGTAAATTGAACAATTTTCAAAAGTCAAAGAAGCAGTTTCTGACCTTAAAGCATTTAGTAAACTTAATATGTGACCTGCCTAACTTAGACCAAATGTCTTTATCAATAATTTTAAAGCTGTTTTTATTTCCCAAACATTCCTAAAGTCACATGAACTAAAAGTGATTACACTTTTTACTTTTCTGACAAAATATTTGATTTAGACACTTATTATTTTTAAGCCAATTAATCAAAGCTCTTTTATATCACATATGCAGCACATATAAATACACAGACAGAAAAAGATCCAGTAAGATTTTTCATTTTTCGGTTTCTTAACTGGATTACTGGCTTCAGGGTGGAGCCTTAGAGGAACAGAGCCAGGCATGCGTGAAATTTCTAAAGCCTAATAAGAAGGCACAGCTGGAAGGCAAACTAGATCTTCAGGAATTAAGGGTTCCATTTTAATACCAGATTCTGGATCCCAAAAAGAGGGAATTAGCCCATCTCCCATGGGAGTCTTACCTCTCAGTGGGGAGTGGGGGCATTTCCATAACTTCTAAGTGACCAAGAGCATGCTTCTCTGATCCAAATGTGCAAAGAGCCAAGTATTCCATAACTGCCATTAGCCATTCTCAAAAGTGTATTTCCTACCTAGTTATTGCACACCAAAGCTCTTTCCTAATGTAAAGTGATTTCTGATACCCCTAAAAGTAAAAAACATCAGATAACACAATGCGAAACACAAGACAGCCTTAGATTTTGAGAGGGATCTATCCATTTCCAATTCCTGGGGTTTCATGAGGAAAACAGATGTTTTTTCTCAAAATGGGGTCTGTGGTGCTCCTTTTTTTCCCAAGGAGTCCCAGCCTGTTAGAACTTAAATGTCTGCTTTTAATTAAGCTGACTTTTAATGGTACTGCTGTTTTTAAAAAGTCCTTTTAAATTTCTTATTACCTGACTTTAGCCAGGCGAAACTGTCAATAATTCTGGCTTTTGAACTTTATCAAAGGTAACCTCCCAGGTGTTCAGAGAAAGGAAAATTCAAGACAGACCACTGAGGGGAAGAGAATCAACAAATGTTCATGCGCATATCAAACCAGAAAGGACTCATTCCCTAAGCTGGGAATTGAACCCTGAACCTGGGTCACCATTGTGAAAAGAAAGCCTTAGCTACTGAGCTACTCACTGGGCAGTTTCCATTGCTCTTCCCAGAAGGAGTCTAGAGCAGCAGATTTTGAGCTTGCAACGGTTTTAAATGCTCAAGATAATTTTGAAGAGCTAACTATGACATGAACCCCCAAATTCCTGTTTTCTGGATGGTAGAGACCTAGAGAAAGTACCGCCATGTGGTCACAAGGTCAAGCTCCCAAGGACATAACTAGCCAGTTTGCTGGGCCGTCTTGAACAGTAGGCTTATGGGGTCCTAAGCTTGTGTTCTATCCTAAGGTACCCCTCTTTCTAACAGAAATATACAGGAAGACAAATTCACAGTGCAAAGTACAACAGATTCACTGCAGCTTAAAACTAGCCTCACAAATCCTTTTTCACATTAATCAGAACTTTACAGAGGAGATAAACAGTGATTTTTACCATTCTTTCAACTAGTTTGCACAGAGAGAAAGAGAGAGGACAGAAGTCTCACTGGTAAGAAATTCTTACCCTTTTGCTGGCATGCCAGGCTTCTGGGTTCCCTTTCCCTGAGCAGTCCTAGTGACCCAGCTTGCTGCACCATAGCCCTGGGGGCCAAGCTGCAACACAAAGGAAAATTGTCTTTTTTTCTGTCCTGGCCAGAGCAAAATATATGTGACATAGACATTAGCCACTCTGCTCAGCACCCAATATCAAACTAACAAGGCTCAAATTTGCCCCTGGTTGGACCCTGTCATCATTAATCCAACTTCTGACCAGAAGTTTCAACATGTGGTCTCTGGGCAAGATGGTCACCCTAAGTAAGAGAAAAGGTAAGAAAGGGAAAGGAGAGAAAGAAAGAAAAGCATTGGCTGCATACGGCAGGGTGGGGAAGGCAAAATACTCAGGGATACCAGAGAAAGACCCTCCCATTGCTCAAAAGTTCAGGCTGCCGCTTGAAGGGATCTGTCATGAAGGGATCTTTTCCAGTAGTCCCATTAGCTCTCAAACATCCCCCTTTTGGGAGGAAAAAGCTCCCCAAGTCCCACAGTCACGTGCATGCCTAATTATGTCACCCACAGCCATCAGCAAAGAGGACAAGGCAGATTAACCCAACGAGAATAGCAGTTAATATCTCGTATTGCCAAACCCATTATTAGCTGAGAGGGACTTTACTGAGAGGGGCCTGAAACCCCCTAAATCTTAGGAAGGACTCTAACCTTCTTAAGTTGGGCCTTGAATCCATGTTCTGTCAAGTGTCCTTGTCTTTTACTAAGAGGGGCCTTTAACCGCCTCTGTCTTAAGAGAGACTCTAACGCCCCTAAATTAGGCCTCTAACCCATTTCCATCCTTTACCAGAGCAAATGTACCCCACTTACCCAGAGTCAGCCAATAAGTGCTGAAGTCTATTTCCTTTGGGTCAGGGGAGTCTCCTCAGTGTTGTCCCTTCCATGGTTCACCAGAAAGATGTTACCAGAAAGAGGTCCAGATCCAGACTCCAAGAGATACATTAAAACAAAGCAAGTTTTCCTTTTGAACTTGTCAAAAATTCCATCTTGTAAAGGATATTAAATGTTGCTTTAAGCTGAACCTTGAGCAAATTAGGTGGTTTGTGTGACCATACATGTATGTGGTGGCTTCTTGTTTGCAACTTCAAGGAACAAGTATTAATAGTTCAGTGTATGATGTTGATTTGAGTTGAGCATTTGCACAGTTTGGATAATCTTAAATTTTGACAGACACTAGCTGTAGAGACTCTTTCTGTTACTAAATCCTTTTGTTTTGAAGCTATTGCCATTCGTCTTTCTCTTGTCCTTTATATTTTTTGTCTGTTTCTTTAAGCTTTTATTGGAAATGTGCATAAGTAAAGAACTACTTGTGTTACTTGCCAAGCAATGCACATTTCATAGTTTTAAATCTGTAATCAGCAATAAAAATCCTAAAATATGTATCTAAGAACATCTTAAAAAAATTCTTTCTCACTCAAGAAAGAATTCAAGGTGAGTCCATAGAGTAAAGTGAAAGCAAGTTTATTAAGAAAGGAAAGGAATAAAGAATGGCTACTCCGTGTAGAGCAGCACCCCCAATGTCTAAAAATCTTAACAATGATAATAAAAGCAGAAAACATGTGGTAATTTTTTGGCATAAAACCCTTACTGTAATGAGCATTAAAAACAAATAAACTGCTTTGGTTCTTCATTCTAGAGACATCATATTTAAAAACTTAGATTTTATTATTTGATTTTCATTTTCTTACAAAATAAAATATTCTTAGTGTCACACTAAACAGAGATCAGATAATTAACCTGACCCCGTGATGCATAATTTTAATTTTAATTTCAATTTGAGTTCTTAATAGAAATAATGAAAGGCTGTTACCATATTTTGGTTGAATGGACACAGATCTATTTTTTTATGGTACCACATTGAGAATTTGTTTTTTTACATATATAAATCTATTAATGGTATTGTCAAAATACTGTCTTTTTTTTTTTTTTAAGATGTGGTCTTGCTTTGTCGTCCAGGCTGGAGTGCAGTGGCATGATCATATCCTAGTGCAGCCTCAAGTAATCCTCCTGCCATAGCCTCCTGCATAGCTGGGAGTACAGGTGCACACCACCATGCCTGGCTAATTTTTTTTTTTTTGTAGAGATGGTTCTTACTATGTTGTCCAGTCCAGTTTGAAGCAATCCTCCTACCTCAGCCACCCAAAGCATAGGCATGAACCATCAAGCCCAGCTAGTCTTTTAAGCTTTATTGTTTTGAAAATAATGAGGATTATTACTTTGATATCATATTAGAATTTTTTCTAAAAATTTAACAAGAAATTATCTTTAGTTCTGTATAATCTGTGGGCAGCTATATCTATTTATAAGCATCTATGCCAATTATTACTTTACTTCTAGTTGTAATTTAAATTTTTTTTAGTTTTCAAGGACACAGCTAGTCTTAATAACTTGATTTGTTTTTATTTCCATTTATTGAGTTTAGCATTTATAATAACTTAAAAAAAATTTTTATTTCACTTTAAGTTCTGGGATACTTGTGCATAACGTGAAAGTTTGTTACATAGGTATATGCGTGCCATGGTGGTTTGCTACACCTATCAACCTGTCATCTAGGTTTTACGCCCCACATGCATTAACTGTTTGTCCTGATGCTCTCTCTCCCCTCCCCACGCCTGACAGGCCCTGGTGTGTATTGTTCCCCTCCCTTCGTCCATGTGTTCTCATTGTTCAGCTCCCATTTATGAGTGAGAACATGTGGTGTTTGGTTTTCTGTTTCTGTGTTAGTTTGCTAAGGATGATGGCTTCCAGCTTCATCAGAGTTTCTGCAAAGACATGATCTTATTCCTTTTTATGGCTGCATAGTTTTCCATGGTGTATATATATCACATTCTCTTTATCCAGTCTATCATTGATGAGAATTTGGGTTGGTTCCATGTCTTTGCTATTGTAAATAGTGCTGCAGTAAACATACGTGTGCATGTATCTTTCTAGTAGAATAATTTATATTCCTTTGGGTATATGCCCAGTAATGGGATTGCTGGGTCAAATAGTATTTCTGGTTCTGGGTCTTTGGGGAATCACCACACTGTTTTCCATAATGGTTCAACTAATTTACATTCCCACCAACAGTGTAAAAGTGTTCCTATTTCTCCACCGTCTCACTAGCATGTTGTTTCTTGACTTTTTAATAATCGCCACTCTGACTGAAATGAGATAGTATCTCATGGTTTTGATTTGCATTTCTCTAATGATCAGTGATGTTAAGCTTTTTAAAAATGTTTGTTGACTGCATTAATGTCTTCTTTTGAGAAGTGTCTGTTCATATCCTTTGCCCACTTTTTGATGGGGTTGTTTGTTTTTTTCTTGTACAATTGTTTAAGTTCCTTGTAGATTCTGGATATTAGACCTTTGTCAGGTGGATGGGTTGTGAAAATTTTCTCCCATTCTGTAGGTTGCCTGCTCACCCTGATGATAGTTTCTTCTGTTGTACAAAAGCTCTTTAGTTTAATTAGATCCCATTTGGCAATTTTTGCTTTTGTTGCAATTGCTTTTGGCATTTTTGACATGAAATCTTTGCCTATGCCTATGTCCTGAATGGTATTGCCTAGGTTTTCTTCTAGGGTTTTAATGATTTTGGGTTTTGCAATTAAGTCTTTAATCCATCTTGAGTCAATTTTTGTGTAAGGTGTAAGGAAAGGTTCCAGTTTCAGTATTCTGCATAAGGCTAGCCAGTTTTCCCAGCACCGTTTATAAAATAGGAAATCTTTTCCCCATTGCTTGTTTTTGTACAGCTTGTCAAAGATCAGATGGTTGTAGAAGTGTGGTGTTATTTCTGAGGTCTCTGACCTGTTCCATTGGTCTATATGTCTGTTTTGGTACCAGTACCATGCTGTTTTGGTTACTGTAGACTTGTAGTATAGTTTGAAGACAGGTAGCATGATGCCTCCAGCTACGTTCTTTTTGCTTAGGATTGTCTTGGCTATATGGACTCTTTGTTATTTCCATATGAAATTTAAATTAGTTTTTTCTAATTCTGTGAAGAAAGTCAATGGTAGTTTGATGGGAATAGGACTGAATCTATAAATTACTTCGGGGGATGTGGCCATTTTCATGTTATTGATTCTTCCTATCCATGACGATGGAATGTTTTTCCATTTGTTTATTTCCTCTCTTATTTCCTTGAGCAGTGGTTTGTAGTTCTCCTTGAGGAGCTCCTTCACATCCCTTGTTAGCTGTATTCCTAGGTATTTTACTCTCTTTGTAGCAATTGTGAATGGGAGTTCATTCATGATTTGGCTCTCTGCTTGTCTATTTTTGGTGTATAGAAATGCTTGTGATCTTTGCACATTGATTTTGTATCCTGAGACTTTGCTGAAGTTGTTTATCAGCTTAAGGAATTTTGCAGATGAAACAATGGCGTTTTCTAAATATAGAATCATGTCGCCTGCAAACAGAGACAATTTGACTTCCTCTCTTCCTGTTTGAATACCCTTTATTTCTTTCTCTTGCCTGATTGCCCTGGCCAGAACTTCCAATACTATCTTGAATAGGAATGATGAAAGAAGGGATCCTTGTCTTGTGCCAGTTTTCAAAGGGAATGCTTCCAGCTTTTGCCCATTCAGTATAATATTGGCTGTGGGTTTGTCATAAATAGCTCTTATTATTTTGAGATGTGTTCCATCAATACCTAGTTTATTGAGAGTTTTAACAAGAAGGGGTGTTGAATTTTATTGAAGCCCTTTTCTACATCTATTGAGATGATCACGTGATTTTGTCATTGGTTCTGTTTATGTGATGGATTACGTTTATTGATTGTGTATGTTGAACCACCCTTGCATCCCAGGGATGAAGCCAGCTTGGTCGTGGTGGATAAGGATATGCTGCTGGATTTGGTTTGTCAGTATTTTATCGAGGATTTTTGCATTAGTGTTCATCAGGGATGTTGGCCTGAAGTTCTCTTTTCTTTTTTTTTTTTTTTTTTTGTCATGTCTCTGCCAGGTTTTTGGTATCAGGATGATGTTGGCCTCATAAAATGAGTTAGGGAGGAATTCCTCGTTTTCAATTGTTTGGAATAGTTTCAAAAGGAATGGTACCAGCTCGTCTTTGTACCTCTGGTAGAATTCAGCTGTGAATCTGTCTAGTCCTGTGCTTTTTTTGGTTGGTAGGCTATTAATTACTGCCTCAATTTCAGAACTCATTATTCGTCTATTCAGGGATTCAACTTTTCCTGGTTTAGCCTTGGGAGGGTTTATGTGTCCAGGAATTTATCCATTTCTTCTAGATTTTCTAGTTTATTTGTGTAGAGGTATTTATACTATTCTCTGATGGTAGTTTGTATTTCTGTGGGGTCAGTGGTGTTATCCCCTTTGTCATTTTTTATGTGTCTATTTGATTCTTCTCTCTTTTCTTCTTTATTAGTCTAGCTAGCAGTCTATTTTGTTTGTTTGTTTGTTTGTTTGTTTGTTTTCAAAAAAAAACCAGCTCCTGGATTCATTGATTTTTTGAAGGGTTTTTCGTGTCTCTCTCTCCTTCAGTTCTGCTCTGATCTTAGTTGTTTCTTGTCTTTTCCTAGATTTTTTTATTTGTTTGCTCTTGCTTTTCTAGTTCTTTTAATTGTGACACTAGAGTGTCAATTCGAGATCTTTCTAGCTTTCTGATGTGGGCATTTAGTGCTATAAATTTCCCTCTTAACACTGCCTTAGCTGTGTTCCAGAGATTCTGGTATGTTGTTTCTTTGTTCTCATTAGTTTCAAAGAACTTCTTGATGTCTGCTTTAATTTCATTATTTACCCAGGAGTCGTTCAGGAGTAGGTTGTTCAATTTCCATGTAGTTGTGTGGTTTTGAGTGAGTTTTTTAATCTTAATTCTAATTTGATTGCATTGTGGTCTGAGAAACTGTTATGATTTCAGTTCTTTTGCATTTGCTGAGGAGTGTTTACTAATAACTTTTTAAAATATCAGTGATTTTTCCAGGTAATAGACATTTATGGCTTTGAAATTTCAAAGTATGTTTAAACAAAAAAATTCATCAACAACCTCCTCCCACATTCTGCATTTACATTTATCATTATCATATGTGTTCTTATACTTTTATTATTAGATTGAAAAATATACAATTGCCATTCTTATAGATTAAAAATGGTCAAACATTGGCTATTTCAAATAGTTCAATATGTAAGTATCTCAAAATAATATAATACATGCTGTTATCTTTATGTTGTTAGTATTTATGTAAGTGCTCATATATATATATATGCACATATATAAAAATACATAGTATATCTTCAACTTGCCTTTTTCATAAATAATTTTTCTGAGAATTACCCATTTTGATATTTTGTTCATTCATTTTTGTTTCTCTATTAGTATTCCACTTTATTAAAAAAAAGTATGGATTATGTATTTGTTTCCATGTGGAGAGTTAGCTTTTCTCTTTATATAATTTATAGAAGATTGCAATTAATATTTTGTATGTCTCCTTGTGTGCCTTTGTGAGAATTTGCACAGAAAAAGCACAGCGAAAGGTATCGTAGGCTTCTTAAGTATTCTTATCTTCCATTTTGATATATCGCCAAACTGTTATCTACAGTGGTTGAACCAATTTGCCTTCCTATGGCAACAGGTAAAATACCCATTTGCCTGTGTTATCAACATGTTTTGTTTTCCAACATTTTTGCCAAAATCATGAGTATAAAATACTCCCTTATTTTCGTTTTAATTTTAATTTCTTTAGTAACTATTAAAATATTGAAACATATGGCGTTTGAGTTTTCGCCTCTGTGAATTGCTTGTTCTGGTATATCTTTCATTAAATTTTCCATTGCATTTCCTTGTCAGTAAAAGTTACGCTTATAATCTGCATTTTACATGTTTTAATTATATTGATTGTAAAAATATTTCCTTCAGTGGTTTGACTTTTAAAATGTTTTGTATTTTTGGTCTGTCACACAAGAGTTTTAAATTTTAACATTGGCAAATATATCAGTTACTTTTTATGGTTCAGATAGTTTTATATCTTACTTAAGAATTTCTCTTTTATCCTGATATATATTGCCTTCTATTTTTTCTGAAATTAATTTTTGTATAATGTGTGAGGTAGAGATTTAATTTTAACTTATCTTTATTGGCACATTCTTGTCCCACTGATTTTTATTGAACACACATTATTTCCTCACTGATTTTTAAAGTCACCTCTACTGTATCTCAAGCTCCAATTTGATGGTAGTGTGTTTAACATCTTGTTTCAGAGGTCAATTTGATTAACTTCTTGCCAAAAGCTATAGCACTTGATTAACTTTTGATATCTTGCAGTGGATTCCTTCTTACCAGCCTTCTTCAGCTATTGTTAGGTCTTACTCTTCCAAATGAATTTTAGGATCAGTTTATATAAAAATGTTTATTGAGATTTTTTGTTGGAATTGAATTAAATTTATACAACAGCTTAGGGATAATTTATATTGTTATGCTGATTTTTTTCATTCATGATCATAGTATATCATTCTATTTATTTAGATCTTCTTTTATGTCTTTTAATAAATTTCTATAAATAAAATACTCATAACTTATAATAAAAGGGATAAATATAAAATTTATTCCTAGGTATCTCAAGGTTTTGGTGCTATTGTAAATAGTATCTTTTATTAAATTGCATTTTATATTTATTGCTGATATAAAGAAATATTATAAATTGTTATATATCATTCTTATTTCCAACACCATTTTGGAACACATTAATTCGAATATTTGACTATAGATTTATTTGAATTGTTGAGTTAGAAAACCATGTAATTTGCAAATAATATATTTATGTCATTCTAATTCTCATGGATTTTACTTCTTTTCTTTGTCTGATTGTGAGGTCTAGACATTCCTTTAACAATCTTGGAAAAAAAAGCAGTGAGAGCAAGCATCCTCAACTTGTCATTGCTTTAATGGAAATGGCTTTACATTTTTTCCTTTAAATAAGATGTTTGCCATATCACGTTAAAAACTTTCCCACCTATTCCTAATTGTTTAGGGTTTTCTACTTGTATATTATGTATTTTTCAAGACGTGGCAGATTTAATTTGTTGAGATATAATTTTCATGCCTATGCTACCAAGTGAGATTTGTCCTGTCGTTTTCCTTTCTCTTACTGGCCTTGAGAACATGTTTCAGCTCTCCCATTTATGACCTGTTTTACCTTGGGCAAATTTCTTAATATCTATATGCTTCAGTTTCCTCATCTTTAAAATTAGGATCAAAAGAATATCTTTCCATAGTGTTTTTATGAGGATTAAATAAAATAATATACATAAAGCACACAGAACAGGGCCTGCTACTCAGTATGCAATAGTTATTAGCTGTCATTGTCATCATTAATATTAAGATATTTTAAAACACTTTTCCCCTAAAATACATAGAGTACTTTGATGCATATCCTAAGATCTGTCTCTGGCTGCTATTTCTGGACATTTCTTTGTTGTAATATTTCTGGTAGCTCTTACTTGTGACTGTGAATTGTAGACATTTGATGCCCACAGACTATTCAGCTCTTTGAACTTGTACCTTGTTCCCAAGGAAATCTGAATCAATTCATCAGGGTCTTTCCTAAAGAAATTTGTCAAGGTTATCCAATCCAATGCCACGATTATATTTCTTCTTGTATGATTGTGTTTTTGTTGTTTGTCAAAGAAATTTTTGCCCAAGTCAAGGTCACAAAGAATTTTCCTGTAATTTTTTCTAGCTATATTATAGTTTTAGGTTAGTTCTATTATCCATATTGAGTTAAACTTTTACATAAGGTGCATGATATGTTTTTCAGGTGCTTTAAAAAACATAAGATATCCAATATTCCAGGACCGTTCTTGGAAAGGAGAGTATTCTTTTTCCATTTAATTTTCTTTGCCACTTAGTTAAACTACAGTGGACTGTGTATGATTTTATTATCAGCATTTTCATTGCTACTATAGTAAGTATGCAATTGATTTTCATATATTGATATTGCAACTTGCAACTTTGCTGAACTCATTTATAATTCCTAATAGATTTTAGTAGATTTCTTAGAGTTTTCTATGTACAAGAGATAGTTTTACTTCTGCTTTTTCAATATGGAAAGATTTATTTCTTCTGCTTGCCTATTTGCCCTGTCTGGTAACTACAGAAAAATGTTGACTAGAAGTGGCAAAAGTAGACATTGTTATCTTGTTCCTGACCTTAGGGAAAAAGCATTTTTTCACCACTAAATATGATGTTAGCTGTTGGTTTTTCACAGATACCCTTTATTAGATGAGGAAGTTGTTTTCTTTAATAGTTAGTTGCTTTTTAAAAATTTTATCATGAAGTGTTAACTTTGACTATGTAACTATTGAGATGATCATGTCGTTTTTGTCCTTTATTTTTCCAAGTTTGTGTATTACTTGATTACTTTTCGTACATTGAACCAGCCTTGCATCCTTGTGATAATTCCACTTGCACATGATGTATAATCCTTTTTGTTAGTACTGTATTTGGTTCACTGGAATTTTGTTGAAGACTTTTGCATCTGTATTCATAAGGCATATTGGCCTATAGTTTTCTTTTGATGTCTTTGATGTTTTTGGTATTAGGGTAATACTGGTTTCATAGAGTAATTTGGAGAGTGTTTCTTCCTCTTGTATTTTTTGGAAGGGCTCGTGAAGTAATGGTGCTACTTCTTCTTTAAATGTTTGGTAGAATTCGCCGATGAAAGCATCTGGTCCTAAGCTTTTCTTTGTGGAAATTTTTTAAAAATTACTAATTTGATCTCTTTTAGTGGTATAGATCTATTCAGATTGCTAATTTCTTCTTGAGTCAGTTTACATAGTTTGTGTGTTTCTTGGAATTTGTCTATTTTATCTAGGTTGTCTAATTTTTGGCATACAGTTGTTCATAGTATCCCTTATGATCCTTTTTTGTGTCTGCAAAGTCAGTTGTAATTTTCCTTCTTTAATTCCTGATTTTAATCATTAGAGTCATCTCTTTTCTTGGCTAGTCTAGTTGAATGTTTGTCAAATTTGTTAATAATTTCTAACAATCAACTTTTGTTGTTTTTCTTGTTGTTTTTCTATTCTCTATTTGTCTGCTCCAATCTTTATAATTTCCTTTCTTCTGCTAGCTTTAGGTTGAGTTTGTTTTTCTTTTTCTAGTTTCTTAAGGTAGAAGGTTAGGTTATTGATTTAATAAATTTCTCTTTAAATATAAGTGTTTACAGCTCTAAATATCACTTTAAACACTACTTAAATCCCATAAAGTGTGATATGTTGCATGTTCACTTCCATTAATCTCAAAGGATTTTTAAATCTTTTTGTAATTTCTTCTTTGATCATTAGTTATTAGGAATGGGTTAATTTTCACACATTTGTTAATTTTACAAATTTGCTTCTGTTATTGATTTCTAATTTTTTCTATTGTGATCCAAGAACATACTTTGCATGATCTCAGTTATTTTAAATTTATAGAGACTTGTTTTATGGCCTAACATATAATCTATCCTGGAGAATGTACCATATGCACTTGAGAAGAGTTTGTATTCTGTTGTTGTTGGGTGGAGTGTTCTGTTGGTGTCTGTTAAGTCTAATTGGTTTATAAAGTCGTTCAGGTCTTCCATTTCTGTTTATATTCTGTGTAGTTGCTCTCTCCATGATTGAAAGTAGGATATTGAGGTCTCCACTATTGTTGTTAAATGGTGAATTTTTCTCTTTAAATCTTTAAATTTGTCATTTTTACTGTTGTTAGACACATACATGATTATAATTGTTTTATTTTCCTGATGGATTGATACCTTAAAATATTCTTATCTCTACTAAAAATTTTGTCTAAAGTCTATTTTGTCTGATGTTAGCATAGGAGCTCAAGCTCTCTTTTGGTTATTGTTTACGTGGTGTATCTTTCTTTTCATTCTTGAACATTCAATCTATTTGTTTCCTCGAATGTAGAGTTTGTCTCTTGCAGGACTCCTATAGGGGGTCATGTTTGTTTGTTTTTCCATTTTGTAAATATCTACTTTTTGATTGAAGTGCTTAAGCCATTTACATTTAGCACAGTGACTGATAAGGTAGTTACAATGTCACTTTGCTGTTGGTTTTTTAAAATATGATTTATGTCTTCTAAATTTCTCTATTCTTCTTTCACTGTCTTCTTTGGGTTAAAAAGTTATCTTCTAGTGTATAATTTAATACCCTTGTCATTTATTCTACTATGTTTGTTGCCCAGGATGTTATCATTAACATCTTAATTCATAAAAATCTAATTCAAATTAATACCAACTTAATTTTAAGAGGATACAAAATTTTGCACCTATATAGTTTTTGTTCACTCTGCTTTCTTTTGTGCCGTTATTGTCTATGGAGATTTTTTACATTGGATGCCCATCAACACAGATATATAATTATTGCTTTATAAAGTCATCTTTTAAAACAAATGTGAGAGAGAAAAAGAATTACAGTAAAAATACATTTATAATCTTTTTAAATATTTACCTATTTAATTACCTTTACAGGTACTCTTTATTTCTTCATCCAGATTACATTGCTCTCTAATATCCTATCATATCAGCCAGAAGGACTTCTTTTGGTATTTCTTGTAGAGCAAGTCTGATAGTGATAAAACCTCTCAATGTTTCTTTATCTGGAAATGTCAATTTATCCTGCATTTTTGAAGGAGAGTTTTGCTAGAAAAAATAGTTTTTGGTGTACAGTTTTTTTTTAGGACTTTAAATATGTCATTCTTCTCCCTTCTGGATGCCATGGTTTCTTCACAAGAAATTTGTGGTTAATCTTATTGAAGATCCCATGTAGGAGATGGCCTTTTCTCACTTGCTGCTTTCAAGATTTACTCTTTGTCTTTGTCTTTCAACAGTTTGATTTTTAATGTTCCTAGGGTGTGGATCTATTTGAATTTATCCCACTTGCAGTTCATTCAGCTTCTTGGATGTGTAGATTAATAGTTTTCATCAAATTTCGGAAGTTTTTAGTAATTATTTCTCAAAATATTCTTTCAGTCCTTTTACCTCTTCTCTGAAACTCCCATTATGCCTATGCTGGTACTCTTGATGGTGTCCCACAGCTTTCTGGGGCTTTGTTAATTTCTCAACATTCTTTCTCTTTCTATTGCTCACACTGAATAATCGCAATTGACCTGTATTCAAGTTCACTAATTATGTCTTCTGATCATTTAGATCTGCTAGTGAGCTCCTCTAGTGAATTTTTCATTTGAAAGTTTTCTATTTTCTATTTATTTTTTCTTTTTTTGATGAAATGAGGTCTCACTACGTTTCCCAGGGTGGTCTCAAACTGCTGGGCTCGTGATCCTCCCACCTCAGCCTCCCAAAGTGCTGGGATTACAGGCATGAGCCACCATGCCTGGCTAAAAATTTTCTATTTCTTTTCTCATATTCTATATTTTCTAAAGCATCATTGTCATACTTTGCTTTAGTTCTTTGGACACTTTGTTTTGTTTTGTTTTTAGTTATTTGAACACATATAAAATAGTTGATTTAAAGTCTTTGTCTAGTAAGTTTAATGTATGAGCTTACAACTGACCCATTTCCATTGCCCATTTTTCTTCCCCTGTATATTGTTTGTAGGAGTTTCTTTGCATATGTCATATTCTTTGTTGAAAACCAGACATTTTAAACACATAGTGTAGCAAATCTGGAAATCAGATTCTTTCCCTTTCCAGAGTTGTTTTGTTGCTGCTCTTTGTCACTATTACTACTGTTTGCTTGTGTAGTGGCTTTCCTGAGCTAATTCTGTGAAGTCTGTTTCTTTGTCATATGTGATAAATGAAGTCATTGTTTGCTTATCTTAGTAGTCAGCCAATGATTGAACAGAGAATTTCTTAAATGCCTAGAACCAATACATTTCCCAGTCTCTGGTGAGAGATCTGTATGCATGTTGCAGAATGCCATCAACACTGAGGCAGTTTAACACTCTCCTTTAGTCCCTACTTCCTGCTTGTGCAGAGCCTCAAAGTCAAGCTGAGGTGAGACCTTAGGACTTTCTCAGGTCTTTCTTTAGCATGCGCATATACCTGAGCACATACTTAGCCTTTTGCATGTTCATAATCTTGTAGATTTGCAGGCATTTTTAAAGGATTTGCAAAGCCTTTATGGACATGATGTTTCACATCTTCTCCTTTTAAGTATTTTGGATTGTTTGTTGTTTCTTCTGACTGTTGTTACTGCCTGGGTCAACTGCAATGTTAAGCAGTTGCCACTGATTATTTTTTAGCAAATAATTGTTTTAAACAAACAGAGTAAATGCTGTTTCCAGTGGATGAACTCTGAGTCAATTCAAGCCTTACTAGTGGGGCTTTCCATGGTACTTCCAGGCAGATCGAATAATGACAATCATCTGAGGATAGAGCTTTGAAACAGCTCCACTCCCATTCTGATCCTCTAGCGGTAACTAGGCTGCTGGTTTTCACCCTGATTGCAAACTGTTCATTTTCAGGGCTTCCAGAGAGTGACAGAGAGGAGTATGGGAATAGGAAAGCTAAAATGCCATAGAACATGTTGTTCTTACCAATATTCAGTCATTTAAAAAATAAACACTCTCCACATTGTTGCAAGTCTTTGCTTTATTTCCAGAGTTCTCAATAAGTTGATGTGATATTCTTTGCCAGTGTTCCCATTGCTTTTATGGAAGACAGACTCTTCCATTGTTTTCACTCTGCCATTGCTGATGTCCTTTTATTCGTTTCCTCAATGTCTTATAGTTTTTACCTATATACATTGCCATGCTTTATTAGATTTATAACTAATATTTCACATTTTCAGTGCTAAGAAAATAGTATTTAAAAGTTTTAATTTCCATTGGTTGATCACTAGTATATAGAAATTAAATTATTACGCATTTAACTTCTATCAAACAAAATTAACTAATTCACTTGTTATTTCTAATAGCTTTTATGTACATTCATGGAAATTTTCTGAGTAGATAATTATGCTCTCTGCAAATGAGAGTTTATTTCTTTCCTTCTGATTGTTGTGACATTTGTTACTTAGCCTTATTGTCTGTTTTTACCCTGATTTATATGTTGGATTACTTAGTTTTCCCATTTGACTAATTTTGTTGTGCCACCCAGTTGTAATGCATAACAACTTCTTTCCAGTCATCACCTGTCTATTTTCTGACTAGACAACTATGAGGTCTTTCTTGTATGAGTCATGTCTATTTCCTTGATCAATTTATATAATTTAGACATATCTTTGCCATTTGAATATTTTTCAAAGAAGAATTTTTATGGAATGTTTATCCCAATGAATATCTGTTGTTAAAAAATTGGCAAGTAGCAAAGGAATAAGTAAAATTTATTTCTATGGCTGTCCTTGAAATATTTGATAGTATTCTCACCTCAAATCGTAATTCTTTTATTTGGGATGGATGATTCACATTAACTCTAGGTCTTTAGAAAACTTGCTGTAACTGTTTTTTAAGAAGAATTCCTTCAAATATGAATTCTTTAGCAATGGATATGATTGCAAACTCCAAAATTTAAAACTAAAATGGTTTTTAAAGGTTATAAAACCCAGCCCCTTTATTTTATAGATAATAAAATAGATTTCATTATCCCTCTGCAGCAAAGCTTCCCTTTAGCTATTATTAAAATACAGGGAGTGAATTCTAATTTATCAGCATTGAGAGGTATACCTCCACTTCTAATACCCTGGTCTGACTGCCAACATTTTTCACACATATGACTGTAATATCCTCCTAACTGGCCTCTTGGCTTCTACTCTTATCTTCCTATATTCTAGTCTCAGAACTTTTGAATAATCCTGAGATCACATCACTCCTCTTCTCAAAACCCTCCAATGGCTTCCCATTTTACTCAGACCAGAAATCAAATTTCTTACAGTAGGCTATAAGACTTTGTATATATAACAATTTGTACCTCCATCCTCCCCTCTCCCCCAGCCAGCTACTTGTCTGACCTAACCTTCTAATAACCTCCCCCCTTTTATTCTGCTCCAGGATGCTAGCTCCTTGCACCTCCTCTAACATGCCAAGCATACTGATTTAGAGGTCTATGTGCTTATTAATGCCTGCCTGGAACATTTTGCCCCTAGATATACTTGTGACTCATTCCCATTCCCCTGTCAATGCCACATTCTCAATGAGGCCTCTCTTGAACATAACATCCCCACTAAAATCTAGCCATGCTCTCCAACCTGCTCTAATCCTTCTGTTTTTCATAAAATGTATTGCATTCTAATATACTATATGAATTACTCATTCATTATGTTTATCTACGTGAATGCAAGCTCCATAAAAGCAAGGGTATTTTGTTGTTGTTGTTAACTGATTGTACCTTTGGCACTCGTGAAAGTGCCTGGCACATAATAGGCTTCCAATAAATATTTGTGAATGAATCAATACGTAAAAGAATGAAGCCACCCTGACATTTAAAGCCATGGTTCAGGTTTTAGCAACATCACAGTGTTCATCAGTTTTGCTGTCTTTCAGTTATGGTAAGTCTTTCAAAATTATGAATGGCTAGCCCCTGTTTGTTATGATCTGGGTTCTTTGAGATAAAACACTTCCCTAGAGGTTCTATATAAAACATTTTAGACAATATTTTATCCTGAGAAAGCAAATTGGATAACATGAAATGCAGGTAATTTCTTTTTTTCTGCTTGATATCTCATTATGTTGACAAAAATAGGAAATGAAGACTGTCAGTTTTCTAGGGCTGCCATGCAAAAGTACTGCAAACCGGGTGGCTTCTCCCAGAAAGAGAATGCCTAGGACTATAGTGGGACACAGAAAGTTCCCCACAAGGAGTATTTCAAAGCTGAGACATTAAGGGCTGTATGAGGCAGAAAAATTGGAAGCAGAGGCAAAATTGGAACCTTAGGGCTGAGAGAGCCTGAAGGTTGTGGAGCATTAAACATTCATGCTGTAGATTAGCAGTGTGGGGTGTAAAGGATGCTAGGAGAGGAAGAACTGAGCATGGTTAGGGATAGTTGAAGGTAAAGAAAAAACGGGACACAGGCCCAGCTTCCTTGACAACATTATCTCTTACCTCATAAATAAAATGTATGCTATGAGGAGTGACTTTCCTATTCGTCTTTCCTATTCCCCAAATAAAAGCATAGGCACACAATGGCTTTGCCGTATTTGCATGTATTCTTCTCATCTTTCTTCTAAGAAATGACATGTCCATCTTTCTACCATTCTCTCTTTGTTTAACTTTAGATCCTGGATCCAGGTCAATTGATCATAAATCATGTTGCCTGGATGGCCAATTAACTGAAAGAATATTTTACCATGTTTTCTTATTTCTCGTAACTAATTATAAATTTTAGAACAATTTGTGTTGGAAATCTTCTAAAGATTTCTGCAAAGTTTTAGTAGATTTTGTTTTGTCTTCATAACACCACTTGGAGGAATAATTCTTTGCACTTGTGCCAGCTGCCTGTTTTAGGACAGATAGAGTGGAGAAACTCTCCCTACGGGAAAGTCAGAGCAGGAGGCTGCCTAGAGCACATCTTCTTGTGGGCCTCAGCTCATGGGGTATGTGGAAGACTGAGACTAATGGGTAGAAAGAGATAGCCTGTAAATGTATTTTTCTTAGACTATATCAGCTGAGAATACACTAATGAAGAAATACTTTTATATATAATATTTTGGTTATTTTCTCAAATATATTATTTAATATAAATATAACATGTAAATATATGAATATACACAAATATATGCATACACACACTCACACACAGACACATACTCTTTTTAGGCTCCTAAGTCTCACACTTTGCTTGTGAGTTTCTTCCTGATTCTGAGATCACTATCTCAGACTACTTCGTGTGCTAATTCTCCTCTCCATGTTTTACTTATCAGCCATATCCTCACTCTGTCCCAGTTTCCTCCAAGCAACCACCAAGGAGCAGCAGAAAACATAAATCAAACATTCTTTAAAACTCTATCAAGACAGAGTGAAAACTGAATAGTTAAAAGAAAAAACACATTGGGAAAATGGTCATTTGATGATTAAAATTGCTCCAGTTTTATTTTTTTAGAACTACTGAAATAAACAATTATTGAAATAAATTTTGTTATTAAAAATATAACAAAAAACTTGGAGTCGGTAGTTTTTCTGCTTTATTCTGTCTCCACTCTCTTGGGCTTATTTGTCTTAGTAAGTTCTGAAAAAATATTTGCCAAACAAATAAAATAATACCATGTGGATTAAGGTTGATAGCTACATTTGCCTTGAAAGGTCACCTGATTCAAAGTAGATTGGTCTTTGAACCTGGTTTTCTTAGAAGATTTTCCCTGAGGCAATAAAATTCTGAGAGTGAACTATGGTACTATTGATATATGTGAATGACACAGAACCCACAAGTAGGAAGTCTTCGATGAGTCCTCATTTGGAGATTTTCTAGAACAGACATTAATTTAACTTTAGAGAGAACCCAAACAGATAGCCTGGAGCTTGGAGCTATAACAGGTGGGATGTGAGAGTGAGGAATCTTCCTTTTGGCATTGCAAATACTCTGGAAATTGCAATCAGAAGCAGATGACAATCAAATTTAGGGCTGATGAGATAATATATTTATGGAGTTATAAACTAGAGAGAAATTTGACTTGGGAAGGGACCTCTGGAGAAAGCCATGAGTTCGATCAGTAAGTAAGCTGGCCAAAGTATTCACTTTGACTTAAGTCCTACAATGTCCATGGAGATAACTATGATTATTTTTGTTGTTAATGTGGAATTAGCAAACTAGAGATTGATCAGTAAAAGTTTCAAAGGGCAGTGACATAAATATCTTTTTAACCTTAACATCTTCAAAGGAATATCACTTAAATACTTGTCAGGTATTGCTTGGTAAACAGAGACTTCTTATATTATGTACATGTGTGTATTTGCAGGTTTAGAGCAGTTTGTTGGAAGAATGCAAGATTTTCGATTATACCAAGTGGCACTTACAAACAGGTAAGCAGATGTTGCATTGTAAACCTCAAGAACCAAAAGGATAAATGCTGAATTCACTTAAATTAGAATACTATGTAGATAATACCATTTTTTATCTTTATAGCATTTGGCAAACTTCACCTAATTAATGTTTACGGTGTTTGCTTTGGCTTAGTCTATTGTTGTTATTCACTAGTGCTACTCTTGGGGAACTCCTTGTAATATGAAATTGATCACATTTTTCCTAAGGATATTCTGTAAGAAAACTTGATATTTGAACATTTTATAAAACTTGGGATACAATGCTTAAATTTTCTATATGAGGTAGTTTCTATTAACAATACTTGAGAAACTTCTACATCTGCCTTTTTTAAATTGGTTTGTTGACTTTATACCTACTAGAGAATGTAGAACAATAAACGTGATAAATTATTTTGATATATGGGAAATTCTCAAGAGACTGATCTATTAGACTTGGAGACAAGAAGAATGAGCATTTGAAGTATTGTGATATATTTTTCTATTTTCAGTGAACAAATAATTATATAGACTCAGGCTAGCTTTAATGACATTATTTCCTTATCTTGAGAGTAGATGGGAAATCTTTCTTAGGGCTTCTTAAAAGCACACAGAATTTTTAAAAATTTAAGTGCAATTCTGCTTAGGATGCCTTTGAACTTTCTTCTTCAGCTTATGATATCATGGTATAATAGTATGTTGTTGTATGGATGAGTTGATCTTATTTACTTCTATTAAAAATCAAAAAGAAGAATGTTCATTCATATTTCTTCAAGGCAGATATAAATTAGTGTGGTGGGTTTCCAAATGAGAAGACTAGCCCTTGTAAATTTAGAAGCATTGCTTTTGATGTGGTTCTTAGTCCATGGCAGATCATTAACAATATAAACATTCTTTCTTACCAGGCTATATAATCAAGGTATGCCTCAGTAAAGGGTGCCATGGCCCTGGAACACAGTGTTAGGTGTATTTACTGCCAAAAGCCTTGCTATATTTTAGATCACCTTTGTCTAAAATGCTGAAGGGCAACGTTGTAGTAATTCTTTGGGAATAAAGTTTTTCCTTGGGAGTGAAAGATTTTATACTGGATTCTATACTGGTGGCTTTTGGTCCCATTCAAAACTTGGTATCAGTTGAAAAGAATTGATGAGATTTAAAGAAGGTATGACTTCATGTGATTTAATGAATGGAAAAGCTGCCTGACTCCTTCACTGCTCCACTGGGGTCTGAGAGGAAAAGCCTGGTTTCTCTGGTAAGACCTTGATTACTAATTTTGGCCTACCTGAAATGTCTGGGAAGGTGCTATGTGGAAGAATGCCTATAAATAGAATGACTAATTCTGGTCTAGAACAAGTATATTGCCCTTAATGGAAAAATTAAATATATCTACCTGGAATTGGCATTCTTTGACTGTTGGCAGCCGCCATATGATCCGAAGCCAATGAAGCATTACAGGATGTCAGGATCTGTACTGATGAGTCACAGGAAACCATTGACAAATGGCCTTGGCCTCAGTCCTTCACTTAAAACAGAAGCAGATAAAATGATACTTGCTTTCGTACTTCTTTCCCATGGATGAACTGAAAACATTATCTATAACTCTCATTGTTTTCCATATATTATTGTTCACTCTCAGTAGTTAGTTTAGCATCCTAAGTAAATGTGATCATTTCTATATTATCACAAATAGACACAGTAAAATATTGTGGTATTTAAATAAGTATCTTAATAATCAGACAAGGGCTTATGCATGCTTCTTGATATAAATAAAAAGTTAATATTAAAATGTGTGGGTTTTGATATACATTTTATGATAATGAATTTATTTGGCCACAAATAAGTTTTATTTTATGTTTCATGCATAAAATTATTAAAGCTAAATGGATACTCATGAAAGCACTAAACGAGTGACATTCATTTGTAACAACTCCTAGAAGTTCTATTACTGTTAAGCTCTTTGTCCTTACAGTCTCCCTCTTGACTCCCACAGAGAGATTCTGGAAGTTTTCTCTGGAGATCTTCTCAGATTGCATGCCCAATCACATTGCCGTTGCCCTGGCAGCCACCCGCGGGTACACCCTTTGGCACAGCGGTACTGCATTCCTAATGATGCAGGAGACACAGCTGATAATAGAGTGTCACGGTTGAATCCTGAAGCCCATCCTCTCTCTTTTGTCAATGATAATGATGTTGGTACTTCATGGGTTTCAAATGTGTTTACAAACATTACACAGCTTAATCAAGGAGTGACTATTTCAGTTGATTTGGAAAATGGACAGTATCAGGTAATGAGAAACGATAAGGTGTACATTAATTTCCTGTGGTTATTGCAACAAATGCCCACAAACTTCATGTCTTAAAACAACAGAAATATATTCCCTAACAGTTCTGGAGACCAGAAATATGAAATCAACATGTTGGCAGGGCTACATTCCCTTAAAGGTTCCAGAGGAGGATCCCTCCTTGCCATTTGCAGCTCCTGGTGGCCCTTGGTGTTACTTGGCTTATGGCACCACAACTTCAATCTCTGCCTCCATTTTCACATGGTGTCCTTCCTTGTTTCTCTGTGAGCATCAATTATCCCTTTTATTTATCTTATATAAGGCCCACCCTATTAAACCCAGGATGATCTCATATTGACATCCTTAATTATACTGCAAAGACCCTATTTACAAATAAAGTCACATTTACAGGTTTGGACAGTAGTACTTGGACATATCTGTTTGGGAACACAATGCAACCCACCACAAGGTGAAAACTGAACTAGGCAATTGAACCTTGCCTCAATAAAGTAGTGTATTATAATGTATACAATAAAAATATCTAAAAGACAACATGTAGGGCCTTATGTTTGAGATTTGTATCAAAATGATATTTATGAAATGTTGAAAATAATTATTTTTATTAAGTAGCAAAAATTAATACAAACTAAGGTGCTTTTTCTAAATTAAGAAGTCTGTATATATGACATTTATTTCATAGAAGTAATGTTCTTTGTTTATGTCTTTATTTGCATGTTGATTTATAAAATCCTTGAGCAAATGAACAGATACACAATTATAGAACATGTTGCTTTTACCACAGGGCTATGAAGTTTCTGGATGTCTAATACATATTTGATAACTATAATTATGATGAAGTGAGCCAATATATTTGAATCTAATAATTCCATGGTTTGATATATACTGCTGGTTAAACTTAAAACTTTAATTACATTAATTAACTTTCCATTTTCAGGTGTTTTATATCATCATTCAGTTCTTTAGTCCGCAACCAACAGAAATAAGGATTCAAAGGAAGAAGGAAAATAGTTTAGGTTGGGAGGACTGGCAATATTTTGCCAGGAATTGTGGTGCTTTTGGAATGAAAAACAATGGAGATTTGGAAAAACCTGATTCTGTCAACTGTCTTCAGCTTTCCAAGTATGAATATTTTTAAACAATTAATTTAATAGACTGATTGGTTATTGATAACGTACAAGTATGCTAGCTCTCTAGGCTGGTGGAGACTTCCCTTCAGCACCAACTTCCTTGAGGCAGATTCTCCTAAGTCTTATCCCTAAATTGGGTTTAAAACTATGTTTAAAGTTCTTATAAAAAACATTAGAGTGACTCTTATTTCAATCTCACTAGTGTTTCACAATCTGATTTTCAGATTGTTTGGCAAGTTATCTATGTAAATAGAATTTTCATTATGTTTTCAAGGAAGTGTTTTAGTGTGGCTTTCTATGATAATCCTGTATTGTTTATATATGAAATATATGGAATATGCTTTTCCTAGAATGAATAATTTAAGCTTTTATTGATACTGTGTAGTAATTTCTCAACATTTTGATTTCTGTTTTGCCAAAAATGTGAATAGATTTTCATGACATCGAATTTCTTTCATTAACAGTTTTACTCCATATTCCCGTGGCAATGTCACATTTAGCATCCTGACACCTGGACCAAATTATCGTCCTGGATACAATGACTTCTATAATACCCCATCTCTTCAAGAGTTTGTAAAAGCCACGCAAATAAGGTTTCATTTTCATGGGCAGTACTATACAACTGAGACTGCTGTTAACCTCAGACACAGATATTATGCAGTGGATGAAATCACCATTAGTGGGAGGTATTATTATGAATTTTGTTTTCAACAAGGTTTTTGTCATACTTATTGTCTTAACAGCACATTAAGATGTCAGAGCAAGCCACATTTCAAGCTTTACATTTTGAAATGATTTCATACTCTAAGATTTTAGGGGAAGATCTGTATGTGAGTCTTTTCTCTATATAACATTGTTATATATATATATATATAATGTTATATATATAAAAGGTATTTTATAAATAAATAAATATATATATATATACACACACACACAGGAATTGATTTTCAAAAGCTGTTGCTTTTAGAAGCTGTGATACTCTGAATCTGACTTAGAAGTGATTTATCCAATATTTTACTTGATTTGTTCTGGAATATAATTTTCAAATATTCTCGAAAGCAAAGAGATGGAGCTGAATTTGGAGTTGTAACTATAGCACCAGAGAGTTTTTAAGTACAGATCTTGATCTACCTGAGTTCATAGTGCACAGTTCCATGGGAAATACTTGTTTTTGTTTAGTGGAAAGATCTGATATGCCCTAAGTAGTTTATAAATATCTGATCATAATTGAGAACATGACTCACAATATTTAAAAAGAAATGACAGCTGCAAACCTAGGCAGCGTACTGTCTAATATAGAAATGTACATATAGAGTATATTTAGAATGGATTGTTCTGGAGGAATGATAGGCCTTGTGAATAAAATATGTCTTTAAAAGCAGACCAAAATACCAGTATATAAGCATTGTTTGTTTGCTAAGTCATAGCATAATGAACAAAGCAATACTATTAAATATTCATCATCTAACTTTGGAAAAAAAGAACAAAAAAATTGAAATATGTTAACTGCGTTCTGCAGTTTATTGTCAACTTTATATTCTTTTTTTTTTTTTTTTTTGTGACAGGCTTTTGCTCTGTCACCCAGGCTGGCATGCAATGGCATGATCATGGCTCATTGCAACCTCGACTTCTGGGCCTCAAGTGATCCTCTCATCTCAGCCTCCCAAGTAACTGGGACTACAGGCATGTGCCACCATGCCCAGCTGATTTTTTTTTCCACTTTTTGTAGAGATGGGGTTTTGCCATGTTGCTCAGGCTGCTCTCAAACTCCTGATCTCAAGTGATCTACCCGCCTGAGTCTCCCAACATGCTGAGATTACAGGCGTGAGCCACCATGCTCAGCCTGAACTTTATATTCTTAACTATATTTTAAATACTGTAGTAAATGCCTTCCCTTGGTACATGGTTGGTATAGATATAAAAAATTCCATTTCCCTTTAGAGGTTGGCTTGAAAATTATCTTTACAATACACTGGTTTGGATATTGGTGACAGTCCTTCTGACATTTCCAGATAAATTAAAAACGTGTATGGATATCCACACGATTAAGGAGAAACTGATTTTGTATCAATTAAATATACAAAAATCTTCCCTGTTAAATTCACATAATGTATATAGTCCTAGGACCTTAAATACATTCACAGTTGAGTTGGTGTTCCTTAGGAGTGTGTGATGCTCATGTTTGCAGATGTCAGTGCCATGGTCATGCCGATAACTGCGACACAACAAGCCAGCCATATAGATGCCTCTGCTCCCAGGAGAGCTTCACTGAAGGACTTCATGTGAGTTCTATTTTATGCATGGAAATCTAAAAAAAAAAAATAGTAGAGATGGTGACTATAAATTCTATGAACTTAATTTTGGCCTAACAAATGAAAATAAATTTAAAAACTGATATGAATTTAAAATGTCAATTATTGCAGATTTTTTTAAGAAAAATAACAGCCATTAATTAAGTTGAAATTGTAGTTTTTAAAAATAATTTCAGCCAGAGAAATTACAACTGAAACCAAACCCTAAGGTTCTTTTCTCTTTTGTTTTTCTTTCTTTGTTTCATCAGCATTATCATGTTTTATAAAACAATTTTTAATGTGTTTGGATAGCATGGCACTAAACAAAAAATAGTTTGATTCTTACTAAAGGGTATTTATACAAAAGTATCAATAAACAAAAGCATCATTAGATGAAGAACAATTTTTATGTATTTATGTCAATCAAGGTTCATTTATTGCTAATATCAGGCATTTTAATTAATTGAAAATCTATAGTAAAATGATTGATGAGTTATGTTACTTTAGTTTTCTGTGACGATCAGGGGAATTCCATAGTTGAGGTGGAATTTTAGCTTCATCTTTAGGGAAAAGAGGTAAATGGAAATAAAATCAAGAAACATTCATTGGTAGGAATATCTAGCAACAACATCAGAAATAGCTGATATGAAAGACGGTTCAGCAGCAGTAACAATTATACCAATAATGAGAGTAGATAATATAGACTCTTCAGTAAATATATTTAAGACAACTGGCTGCTAATTTGCAAGAAAATAAAATTAGAGCTCTACTGATTGTATGTACAAAAATGTATGTGGCTTAAACTTTTAGTGAAAAATAACTATAAATATATTAAAATAAAGATTAGAATTCTATATCTTAAGTTGAGGGCTTTTATCAGCTAAGCAAATGAAATACAAACAGAAACAAACATCTGGAGCTATGAAGGAAATTAATGACATATTCTGTTATATAAATATTTAAAATTCTACACAGTATAAGGGTTAACATAAATGTAAGGTAGTGATAAATGATGGATTGATAGAAAATATTTATATCATGTTAACAGGTAAAGAGTTAAGATTCCTAACACACAAACATTTACAAAATATTAAGAAAAATACAACAGTCTGATAAAAATGAGCAAATATATGAACAAGCAATTTACAAATGAACAAATTATAACTTTGATAAACATATAAAAGATTACCCAACCTCAGTTTTAATCATATTCAACAATTGTTTTTAACATTTCAAATTAGCAGAAAATATAAAGATTGGGAATATTTAGTACTTGTGAGAATATAACCTTTAACACATCACTGATGGGATTGCCAATTGACACAATAGTTTTGGTGACAATTTGTCCACCTCTACTAAAGTTAAATTTTCAAATATAGTGAACTACATTATATAATTGCTGTCATTCTGAAAAGCAGTTCTTCAATGACAAGTGTATGGAATGGTGTATTAGTCTGTTTGCATTGCTGTACAGGAAGACCTGAGACTGGGTAAATATAAAGAAAAGAGGTTTATTTGGCTCGTGGTACTGCAGGCTATACAAGCATGGTGCCAGCATCTGCTTGGTTTCTGGTGAGGCCTCAGAAAGCTTACAATCACGGCAGAAGGCAAAGCCAGAAGCCAGCCTCTTTTAAACAGCCGTGTCTAAACAGCCATGAACTAACAGAGTGAGGTCTCACTGCTGAAGGGAAGGCACTTCATGAAGGATCCACCTCCATAACCCAAACATCTCCCACCAGGCTCACCTCCAACACTGGGGATCACATTTCAACAGGAGATTTGGAGGGGATAAACATACAAACTATATAAAATGCTTATATTTCTATCATTTTGTTACATAAATATGGGCTTATATGTTAGTGCATTTTAGCTTTTCAGATGGTAGCACTGTCTCGTACACTCATGTATGACTTGTGAACATCTCTGCCTCTTGGACCTTGCCCTACACTTGTGTTTTAGTTAGTTACTTCACTTCTCTGTGCAATTTATTTTAGGATATTGTAGAGCATCTTGCTTTTTAAAAAAACATCTGTAAAGGTTTTGGCAAATTCCATTTCTGTCTTCTGATTCTTACTCTGATCTAATTTGCTTTTGACTGTAACATTATTGAGAACAGTTCAATGGTAAAAATATTATCTATAATGCAGACTTTCTCTAGCACATTCAAAATGTAGTCCCACTCCTCAGTTTCAACTAAGAGTCTTTGATTTAGTTATGGCCTACTTTCTTTCTTTCTTTCTATGTGCTCAGACCAAAACTTTCATGTTCTAATTTAGATATTCTTTTGAATTTATTTTCTAGATCACTACTTTATATACATGTAGTCCTCACCATTAGTCAATACTTGCTTTAAAAGAAGAAATCCTTTATGGTTTTCTTTTGGATTTCTAATGCCTAGAGTCTTTGCATTTGATATGATTAGTATATTATGAGGAAAAATCTTTTAGAAGAACTGATTTTAATATGCTTGATTGTATGGCTTATCATATTGTCACAGAAATGAAATTAATTGGATTAACTTGATTGATTTATTCTTTACTGAGCCATAATTGTGTGTTTAAATTTTTGCTAATTTTATTTGTTCTAGATTTTAAAGTTAAAGTAACATTTATTATATTTTTCTACTGTCTTCTTTTGATCCCTTAAGATGGACACTTACTTCCTTATAATCAGTGATTACTTTCATTAACCTTGTCCTCTCCTCCACAAAGCCACTAACACCCCAATTAAAAAATGCTTTGGGATGAATTTATCAGGGCACCTTGAACTGAATATGTCTAGTATTTGCAAGCTACAGTTTGACTAATACCTTCGTATGATATGTTCTTTTCTGAGCTTCTCTTGCTTTCTGTTGACTAGTCAGTCAGTATTAGTCTCTCTCATTTGCTTGTGATGTCCTGTCTTGTTTTATCTTTCTGTCTTTAATTGCTCACAGTTAAGTGTTGGATATTTTCTGATTCTTGGATGATTTCATGCTTCCCCTTAAAAATAGAGCCATTAAATGAATGAAGGCTCATGATTGGTTTCAGAAGTCAAGTTGGGATTTTCAGACTTGGTCTCAGGTGGTGAATGTTGGATTATGAACTAGTGAATTAATTAACTATAATTTGGGTTGAGAATACATTTTAATGCTTCTTATTTAGACCTTAAGTACCTTTTGAAAACAAAAATGAAAAACTAAACTTTTTTTGTTATTTTCCTCCTTGACATATTTTGATAATTTATGAATTTAGCCATAAATTTTAAAAAGGAACAAATATAATTTACTTAGCAAACTTTGGCAAATGCAAATGCAGCTGCAGGGAAAAAGTCAATAGACTGTTAAGTTGAATGATTTCTCAGTCCTATGATATTTTCAACAATGTGTTGAAAATGAAAAATGATTTTATAGAAGCATTCATAGGCATGACATTCTCCTTTGTTATCATTCAAAGTATTTTAATACAAGTAGAGACTTACATATCTGAGAAAAGTTGTCTTACGGTAATTTGAAAATATACCTATTCTAAGCTTTTCTTGTTGTTCTACTTTTTAAAATTATACGTTTTAATATAAGCCATTCATTTCCTATTGGGATCCATGTTCTTTTTAAGACCTGGACATAATCCAAAAAGAATGTCTTCAATTCCACAGTATTATGCTATCCATTAATAATATTACTCAATAAACAGGGCTTTTGTGAATTATATTACAGACATTTGGCAAACAGATGAAAATGTAAGGACTGAAAATATGCCAATTCTTGGCAATTGTCTTTCCTATGAGAAAGTGTTTTTAGTAGAAACGAAAATGAATGAAGTTGAGAAAAAGTGAATGGTGAATTCAGGGGCAGGTTCACATACTTAGCCATCCTAAGGAATTTTCCGTACAAAATACTTTTCATTTGTTTATAAGGTCAATGTCACAAATTAGTGGTTCACAGGTAGAAACAGTGTTTAAACAGTTTTAATTTAATTTTCTGCAAGAGTTTTCACTTTAAAATATTTATTTATTCTTCAATCTTTTTTATTTTTTATTTTTTTGAGAGGGAGTCTCTCTCTGTCACCGAGGCTGGAGTGCAGTGGCATGATCTAGGCTCACTGCAACCTCAGCCTCTCAGCTTCAAGCAATTCTTCTGCCTCAGTCTCCCAAGTAGCTGGGACTATAGCTGCACACCACCACATGCGGCTAACTTTTTGTATTTTTTTTTTTTTTTTTTTTTTTGTAGAGATGGGTTTCACCTTGTTGGCCAGGCAGGTCTTGAACTCCTGACCTCAAGTGCTCCACCTGCCTCGGACTCCCAAAGTGCTGGGATTACAGGCATGAGCCACCACTCCTGGCCCTCAACTTTTATTTTAAGTTCAGAGGAACATGTGTAGGATGTGCAGGTTTGTTACTTAGGTAAAGGTGTGCCATGGTGGCTTGTTGCATAGATCATCCCCTCACCTAGGTATTAAGTCCAGAAACCATTAGCTATTCCTCCTGATGCTCTTCCCCACAGCCCCCACCATCCCTAAGAGGCCCCAATGTGTGTTGTTCCCCGCCATGTGTCCATGTGTTCTCATAATTCAGATCCCACTTGTAAGTGAGAATATGTAATGTTTGATTTTTTGTACCGGCATTATTTTGCTGAGAATAATGACTTCCAACTCTATTCATGTCCCTGCAAATGATTTATATTTCTGGTAATACACAGTAATGGGATTGCTGGGTCAAATGGTATTTCTGCCTCTAGATCTTTGAGGAATTTCCACACTGTCTTCCACAATGGTTGAACTATTTATACTCCCACCAACAGTGTAAAGGTGTTCTCTTTTCTCCACAACCTTGGAGCTTCTGCACAGCAAAAGAAACTATGGTCAGAGTGAACAGACAACCTATAGAAGGGGAGAATATTTTTGCATTCTATCCATCTGACAAAGGTATAATATCCAGAGTCTAGAAGGAACTTAAACAAATTTACAAGAAGAAAACAACCCCATTAAAAACTGGGCAAAGAACCCTGAGTCAGCGAGTTGTTGCCAGGGGAGGACACGAATGTCTTCTTTTGAGAACTGTCTGTTCATGTTCATTGCCCAATTTTTAATGCGGTTGTTTGTTTGAGAACAGTTCTCAAAAGAAGACATATGTGTGGCCAACAAACGTTTGAAAAAAAAGCTCAGCATCACTGATCATTAGAGAAACGCATATCAAAACCACAATGAGATACCAGCTCATGCCAGTCAGAATGGCGATTATTAAAAGTCAAAAAATGACACAAATTTTTAATTCCTCACTTCTCTTAATCAGAACATAGTCTAACACTGTGTCCATTTCCTGCCATCAACAACTCGCTGATTCAGGGTGACATTTACCACATTTACAACAGTATCACTCTTGGGCTTGCTACAACATTCACTACTATGTATATCCTTATACATGGGCGACATCACTTTGGTGAACTACCTGGCCTTGAAAGACTTGGAGCTTCTTAACCTCCTAAAGCAAAACTGATTGATAGATTGAGACACTAGAAGCTAGAATACATTTTTAATTATTCTGAGTAAAGACCAGCTGTTCATTGCTATATTCATTGTTAACTCCTACTTCTTTTACCCCTTTATAAAAATAAAAACTCACAAATAACCAAAAACAACTCAAGAAAATCTATTAGCAAAGACACTGTTTACTCTGAGATGAAATTAAAGCCATGCTTACTTTTTTTTTAAATTACAATTTTGACATCTAAAAACATTTACCTTGGGGAGCCTCACTGATTCTCCTCTGCACTCTTTGACTAGGAACTCCCATACATTTTGGTATTGTACTGGCAATTTTAAGGCCTTGACTTTAATGTATGATACATACCATAAATACTTCACTCATAGAGAATACTTTTAGAATACTTGTCACATTTCTTTCCAAGAATGAAAAAAAAGCAGTAAATGCTTAATTTACTAGGCTCACTTTAGAACTGATTTAGGGTGAAACAAATCCAAAAGCCTAGATGCTATTCATTAACTTTCATACACAGTTAAATATTTCAAAGTAGAAATTAGAAATACATGGTATTGAACTTGCAGGAATCATTATATATCTCACAAGTTACAAACATATGTTATTTATAAATGTTTAATTTCATTTGAATAAAAAATAGCCACTGTTACTTGCATTTTTAAGTAAACTTTTAATTTTGAGATAATTATAGATTTATATACAGTTGTAAGAAATAATATAAAGACAATTTGTGTACTCTACCAATTTGTCCCATGGTAACATCTGGCAAAACTAGTGTTTTTTTCTTTTTACATCAAAAGTGTGATTTGTGTACAATAAAATATACCCACTTAAAAATATATAGTTTGATGAGTTTTGGCATATGTGTACCCTGTGTAATCCCCATCCCTGTCTAGAGATGGAATGTTTCACTCTCCCAAACATTCTCTTATGCTTCTTTGCAGTCAGTGCTGTCCCTGAACCCCCAATCCCAGGAAACCACCAATCTTCTTTCTATCAATACAGATTAGTTTTGCTTGTTCCAAAATTTCTTAGCATAGTGTTATTTGGTATGTAATATTTTCGTACATAGGCTTTTAAATCCCACCTCACCCCCACTTTTAGATCATTCCCTAATTACACGTGCTGTTAGCTTTACTGCAACATAGTATCTCTGGCCCACTTAATCAGAAATCCATTATAAGTATCAGAGGGTATATATTAAGCTCATAGGTACACAATACAAGCTAGGAATTGGAAGCCTGGGTTTATCTGTCAACTAACATATTTGCAAAGCTATAATATATTTATTACTTCTTTTCCTTATCTAGTACTTTCTTTACTTGATCTAAGAGTTCAAGTGTTGAATAGAATCTAGTTTTAAGAAAAGTGTTGTCAGTTGAAACTTGAATCCTTATGAGTTGTCTTTTTCCTTTAATAGCTACATTTACCTTTCGGGGCTCTGGCCAAGAGTGATGCAATAATCAGTGTCTCAGCCAAGCATTGGCACTTCATTGGCTACTTAGCTATTCTTTCATCATTTTGTGACATCATTACCTGCAAGGGTAGCCAAGCCTTCACAGAGCAATTTATTAGTAACCATGAACACTTCTTATTCTTTGGCTCTGACTTATGACCCTTTTATAACATTAATCATAGATCTTATGAATTAACTACAATCAAACTATCAGTATAAATTTTTGTTAGCATTATAAATAGCACAGCCAGCTTGAAACTTTTTATATAATAAGCCTTCCTACCACTCAATAATTTGAATGGTGCCAACATCACATTCTAGAATGCTTATTATATAAATGAATATTTCTGTTATTTTTGAAAGATTCCTTTAGAGCACCGAAGTCCAAAAGTATGAATCATCATGACTAATTTGTGTCATATTTATATTATATATCAGGCTTTACCACTGCTTAGTTTTTCTCTGTTTGTTCGCAGATTTTACCCTAAATATATTTTATTTATATTTTAATTTTTGTAATGCTAGTAAATTAATTCATTTTTATATAACTAGCATTCACACAGTTCATATTATAGGATCTACATTTGATATATGTTTAGTAAGTCAAGGTAAATAATTTTCTTTCCTCACTGACATGATGATATTATTAATCTTTGAAAAACACTTGTGCTAGTTCTTTCCCTGAGATAGGTATGTGCATAAATGCTTTTAAAATATAAGTTGAAAACATGAAAAAGAGGTTATGAGCATGGAGATAAATTAAGACAGCCTTACAGAAGAAGCAAATAGAGATAGTGAAAGTATAAACATAGTAAAAGAAAAGATAATATTTGAAGGGATAAGAGTAAAGAATTATCTAAAGGTGAGGAATGACATGATTTTTCTGAATCCCAAGTAGGCTAAGAAAAGTAAATACATACATAGGTATAATATAATGAATCCAATAATCACCAAAGACCAAGTAGCCAGAAAGACAGAAATCTGATAATCACCAAAGACAGAACAGCATCCTAAAAACAGCCAGAGAGAAAAATACAAAGTGTAAGAAATTAATTTATAAGACACTACTGATATATTTCTCAACAGCCACAATGAAAGCTAGAAGACAGCAGAGTAGTGCCTTTGAAATGCAGAGAGAAGGCAACCAAGAAATATGGAATTGTATTTGTAGTAGTACCATCAATTAGAAACAAGAAAGAAAGAATGCATTTTTAGTTTACAAATATATATATCAATATTATCACCAGTAGACTCTCAATAAGAGAATTTTTCGAGAATACTTTTCATAAGGATATATAATGTTTCCAGAAAATAGGCCTGGTGTGAAGGAAGGAATTGTGAGCAAGTAAACCAGCAAATATGTGGATAAATATAGAGGAAAATTTACTGCGTTAAATAAAAATAATGTTATATGTAAGAAAGAGTATAAAAAGTAGCAGGATACCATTAAATGGTCATTAAAAATAGCATTTAAAGGGAAGGGATAAACTCCAACTTCAGCTCCCTCTAGCCATTCTGTTGCATCTTGGGGTAAGAAGAGCAGTTACTGACAAATACTTGTAAAGTTCACAGCCAATGAGCACAGGGCTCATTAAAAACTGAAAACTAATCCTAGAATCATAGAACAGGGGTCCCCAACCCCTGGGCCACTGGTCAGTAGTGGTCTGTGGGCTATTAGAAACCGGACTGCATAGTAGGACGTGAGCAGCTGGTGAGCTATCATTACTTCCTGAGCTCCGCCCCCTGTCAGATCAGCAGTGACATGAAGTTCTCACAGGAGCATAAACCCCATTGTGAACTGTACATGTGAGGGATTTAGGTTGTGCACTCCTTATGAGAATTCCTGATGCTTTGAGGTGGAATACCTTCATCTTGAAACCATTCCCCATGTGCTGCCCTCACACCCAGTTCGTGGAAAAGTTGTCTTCCACAAAACCGATCCCTGGTGCCAAAAATATTGGGGACCACTGCCATAGAACGCTTTCCCTCCCCTCTCATCTTAACACCACACCATGAAAGGCCTGTTTGCCAGTGTTCCCTTTACTCAGTACATCATGTCTGGATTTCAACAAACAGTTACAAAGCACACTAAAACACCAAAAACAAACAAACAAAGAAACAAACAAACAACCTCACAGTTTGAAGAGATAGAGCAAAAATGAGAATGAGACTCAGACATGTAAAGGATATGGAAATTACCAGACGAGAAACTTAAAGCAGCTCTGATGAATACACTAAAGGCTCTAATGGAAAAAGTAGACAACATGCAAAAATAGATGGCAATATAAGCAGAAAGATAAAAATTCTGACAAAGAAGCAAAAAGAAAAGCTAGAGATCAGAAACACTTTCATAGAAATAAAGAATGCCTTTAATTGGATCATTAATAGTTGGGGACAGCTGAGAAAAGAATCTGAGTTTGAAGATGTGTCAATAGAGACTACCAAAATAGAAAGGTAAAAAGAAAAATGACTGAACAAATAGACCAGAATATCTAAGAACTGTGAGACAGCTACCAAAAATGTAAATACATATAATGGGGAAGAAGAAGAAGAAGAGAAAGGAACAGAAGAAATATTTGGAACAATAATGACTAAGGATTTTTCATATTCTAAATGCAGAAAAATCAAAGTTAGGGAAAAATATCTTAAAAGGAGCCTGGCTGAAGGGGGAACATCTAGCCTATGAAAAAGCAAAGATAAGAATTACATTCTACTTCTCCTCAGAAAGCATGCAAGCAAGAAAAGTGGTTAAATAGTTAGGTGTTGACAGAAAAAAAAAATCCACCTAGAATTCTGTAGCTTGCAAAAATATCCTTTAAAAGTAAAGGGAAAATACTTTCTCAAACAAAAGCCAGTAGACTTTTCTTGCCTTGCAAGAATGTTAAAGGAAGAACTTCAGAGAGAGAGAAAAAATGATACAGGTCAGAAAACTCAGATTTATGTAAAGAAAGGAAGAACATTAGAGAAAGAATAAATAAAATAACTTTTATTTTTCTTATCCTTAATTGATCTAGTAGATACCAGTTTGTTCAAAATTATAGTAAGAACAATGTATTTCATTATTATAGCATGTGTGTAAGTGAAATGAATGATAGCAACAATACAAGACACCAGAGGGAGGAACTAGGAATACTTTATTATTATTAGGTACTCATGCCACCTTTTAAGTGGTATCGTGTTATTTAAAAGTCAACTTGGAACTCTCGCATGACATTATTTTGTCTTGATAGTTCAAGCTCCACCTGCGGTTCTCCCGTCCTCCATGCCAGGTATCAGGGGCTGCTGTGGATGTTAACTCTTCCGCCCCATGACTTCCAGTTCCAAAATGGCGGCACAGAAACAAGCTGCCATGCTACAACCCCACCGCGCCCCTCTCCCGCCAAAAAGAAAAATTAACAAATATACATTGCTGAGATTATCACCAGAAATTGTCACAATAGTCCAGAACTCAAATATGAAGATATAACTGTTCCCAGGGCCATAAGGAAATGAGAAACACCAAGTGGATGGTAAGAAACCTGACTTTCACATTTGTAGCACTCGTTACCCCATTTTGCCTGACACCAAATATGCAGAAGATTTTCCTCCAACTCACTTTTTTTCTACACTGGAAAAATTAAGATTGAGGTAAACAACCAGCTTCCCCAGCCATTCTGGGTTACCGGAAAGAGACCTGTCCTATCCATGCCTCAACCCACTGGAAGCGTCATGAGTGCCTAAAGGGAGACATATTCCTGAAGATAGGCGGAGACAAAGGGGGATGTAGGTCTGTCATCCCCAGCCTGGGAAAGTCTGCTCTGTAACTTGACCAATGGAGACACAATGTCAGAGTAGCTGCTTGGCAGCACTATGATGTAGGAGGATTATTTCACAGTTCTCCTTGGCACAAACCCTTAGGCAGCCTTCCCATACTGTCAGGATATTCCCTTTGGGACCTCTCTTGTTAAGAAGGGCACAATTGGATTGTTTACTGAAGCCAAGGCGAACCTGGGCTTAAAGCGCCCCCTATAGCTCCCTAGAGGAAGCAATTTAGCAGCAAAGACGTAGATGTATGTCCACAAGAAAAACAGCAGTAGGAAACTATGATGTCTCCAAACAGACAAAGCAGGGAACCAGGGACTGGCCCTAACAAGACAGTAATATGTAAGCTCCCTGACCAAGAATTTTAAAATGCAGTTTTAAGAAAACTCAGTGATCTCCAGTACAACACAGAAAAATAATTCAGAAATTTATTAGAGAAATTTAACAGAGATTGAAATTTAAAAAAATCAATCAGAAACCTTGGAACTGAGAAATAAATTTACCGAACTGGAAAAGTTCACTAGTAGCTCTCACCATCAGAATGGATTGAGCAGAGGAAAGAATCAGTGAGCTTGAAGACAGAATATTTGAAAATATATGGTCAGAGGAGAAAAAAAGAACACAAAGAAATGAAGATTTCCTACAATATATAGAAAATTATTAATACCTCAAAAGGCCAAATGTAAGAATTAATGGTATTCAAGAGGGAGTTGAAGAGGAAGGATTAGAAATCTTATTCAACAAAATAATAACAGAAAATTCCAAAATTTAAAAGTCTACTTGGATTAGTTATAAATGTATATTACAAGCTTTATAGGGCAACCCCCAAAAAAGTTTTAAAAAGGTATAGTTGATATATTTAATACTTACAAAGGAAAGAAAATGGAACCATGTAAAAATGCTCAACTAAAACCACAAAAGGTAAAAAGTATATAGAAAACAAGAATAGAAACAAAGAACAAGGTCAATGAATTAAAAAATAGTAGATATTAATCCAACTATGCCAGTAACTACTTTGAGTGTCAATGGTCTAAATATACCAATTAAAAGAGAGAGATTGTTAGAATGAATTGAAGAATAAAAGCAGCTCATTTTATAATGCCAACATTACCCTGTACCAACACCAGACAAAGAAATTACAAGAAAAGAAAACCACAGACCCATATCACTCATAAAAATAGATGCAAAAATCCTCAACAAAATATTCAAAATAAAACTATTGAGCAATGTGTAAAAATAATTATATATCAGAACCAAGAGGGATTTATCTCATGTTTGCAAGACTGGTTCAACATTCAAAAATCAGCTAAAGTAATTCCTCACATCAACAGGCTAAAGGGGAAAAATTACAAGATTATATCAATAAATGTAGAAAAAGTATTTGACAAAATCAAGCGTCCATTCATGATCAAAACTCTCCACAAATAAGGAGTAGAGGAGAACATACTCAACTTAATAGAAAATATATATAAAAACCTAGAGTGAACATCATACTTAATGATAAGAAACCAGAATCTTTCCTACTAAGATCAGGAATAAGACAAGGATGTTTCCTCTCACCACTCCTTTTCAGCAACGTATTAGAAAGGAATAAAAACAACAACCTCATTTCAAAATAAGGCAGTAAAGGAGAACGAAAGAAAAAGGATATATAGAAAATAGAAATTCCAAATAAATAAACAATCACAACAAATCTAAATGTGCTGAACATATTAGAATTATGAGACTGTCTGGCTGAAAGAGAAAACAACATCTACCTATTGTCTGAGCAGAGGCTGAATTAGGGCAAGAGAATGTCTTAATCACAAACTTTACAAAAGCACCAAAAAAACCCTATTAAGCAAGATCTGTAATATTTTTATGTTATATTTCAAAAAGTCAAATGATTTAAAAATGTATAATTAAAAATCAAAATTTTAAGTAAAGACACATTAGTGTTGCTTGTTTTATGGTCCTGTGTTATTTTGTAATGGGAACTGTTGTTTCTAATCAGTCCATAATTCCTACCTACCAGTTTTATAAGGTTGGCATGTCCCTGTCTCATATAAGGTTTTACAATGGTCTAGAAACAGACTAGGCATGATGGGACATTATACACAGCTATTTTTTTAAAACTGTAGAGTGTTTATTAACTTTTTCCATTTGGCTCCAAATATTGGTAAATATTTTCTAGCTGTATACAGAGGTTCATATTTTTCCTTTGCCCTCATGCTGCAATGCAGCTCAGCATGGTACTTGTGCTGAGGGTGTGAGAGACATACTTAAAAAACAAGCACACTTCAAGTTCGAAAATTTAAGAAAGCTGGCATGAGCTACATAAATATTAGGCAAAACAGACATTACTGTTTCATTAAGGAAAGAGAGGCTTATTATATAATTATAAAATATTAAATTCTAAGCTTACATGCATCTCATAATATAGTTTCAAAAGTATAAAGCAAAATTGTATGGAACCAGAAAGAGAAATTGGCAAGTTCTACGATCAGCATAGAAGAATTTAATACATCTCTTATTAAAAATGTCTTTTTATAAAAAGAAAGAAAAGCTACATACTAGCAGTTGTCATTAGCAAGACAACACATATATAACTGACAAAGGTAACATTTAAATTAAGCAAACTATTTGAAAAACAGACAAAAGAAGTGAACAAGTAATTCACAGAAGAAGCCAAAAGTGGCAACTGAAATGGTCAATATACATGTAAAGACATGTGCAACTTTACTGGTTATCTGTAAACTAAAAAAAAAGAATGTGATAATATTTTATACCCATCAAGTTGGCAAAGATTGCAAAATCTGGAAATTTCAGGAACTGGTAAGTGGGGACTCATACACCACTTATGGGAAGGTGCTGCTGCACTATGGAAAACAATTTGCAAATGTCTACATGGAACACTTTACAGTAGTGGATATGAAGGAATATAGCTATCACATCAACATGACCAGACTTCTCAAACAATCATACTACAGAAAGCTTGTTTTAGAATAATACATACACTGTATACACTTATATAAATTTTAAAATCATACAAATAGAAAGAAGAAACTGATAAAAGGATAGGAGGCAGGACTAACTTGCAGCTCCCCCTCGGACAGACAGAGCAGCATGTGAAGACACACATCATGAACTTTTCTCCAAGAACTACTGCAGCAACATACCAGGAAAGCCACGAGAATCCACAGATCCTTTGAAGGAAATAGATCGCTGCTGCAGGCTCCAGGAGACAGCTGAAAAACTGTAAGTGCCCAAAGTGTGAAAGGGGGATCTTCCACCCCTGAACACATACCCTTCCTGGGGAACCTGAAGGTCCAGGTCACAGGTGATGGATTTGGCCTTACCTGGAGCTGAGACAAACTTAGAGAGCTGAACAAAATATAAGGGTAAAGGAAGCAGGGGGAAGAGCCCTGTGGACTCTCTCAGCCCCCAGGAAAACCATTTCTGACTTTGTCTCCTAGGGTCCTTGGGTAGGACTGCCAGTGGAAGTGGGGAAGGACCACATGGAGAAGGAAACTTCCAGATGAACTCTGTAACAATTTCGACTGAATGTGAACTTTCCTAGCAGAATCTGGGGGTGAGGGTGAACTGGGAGTGCAGACACAGCACAGAAGTTGCATCAGGCAGGGAGGTGTGAAACCTGAAAGCCCTGCTTGCTTTTCCAGTGGGGAGACCTGGAGCAGGGGCAAGTCCTCAGCCCTGTTCACCCATTGCCTGGAAATAAACTCGGTGCTGTTGCGGAGAGTATTGTGGGAGTGAGACTGGCCTTTTGGGTTGCATGGGAGCTGGGTGAGGCCTTTCACTGCCAGCTTTCCCCTACTTTCCTGGTGACCTGTATGATGTAGCAGAGGCAGCCATAATCCCCCTAGAAACATAACTCCATCGCCCTGAGAACCACACCCCCAACACCCAGAGCAGCTTCGGCAAGGCCTGCCCAAGGAGAGTCTAAGCTCAGACACACCTAACCCTGCCCCTACCTGATGGCCTTTCTCTACCTGCCCTGGTAGCCAGACAAAGGACATAATCTCTTGAGAGCTCTATGGCCCTGACCACTGCCTGAGAAACTTATCCAGGAGACTCTAGAGCAAGCTTGTATCCTCCCTATACTACTGCCGTTGATGCTCTCTTGAAAGCGCCACCTCCTGTCTGAAGGCCAACCAACACAAAACTAGTGCAATAAACAAAAATACAACAAAGGACCCTCACAGAGTCTACTTCACTCTCCTGCTATCTCCACCAGAGCAGGTGCTGGTATCCAGGGCTGATAGACCCGAAGACTGATCATATCACAGGACTCTTTGCAGTTACTCCCCACTACCAGTCTGGAGCCTGCTAGCTCCACTGGGTGGCTAGATCCAGAAGAGAAACAACAATCACTGCAGTTCAGCTCTCAGGAAGGCACATCCTGGAGCACCCACATCCAGGGAGCACCCACATCCAGGGAACACCCACATCCAGGGAGCACCCACATCCAGGGAGCACCCACATCCAGGGAACACCCACATCCAGGGAGCACCCTGTGGGAAGAAAGAATCTGAACAACAGCACTTGAGCCCCAGATCTTCCCTCTGACATAGTCTAACCAAATGAAAAGCAACCAGAAAAACATTTCTAGTAATATGACAAAACAAGGTTCTTTATTATCCCCAAAAGATCACAATAGCTTACCGGCAATGGATCTAAACCAAGAAGAAAACTCTGAATTCCCAGAAAAAGAACTCAGAAGGTTGATTATTAAGTGACTGAAGGAGGCACCAAAGGTGAATATGAACTCAAAAGAATATCAAAAATGTTACAGGATATGAACAGAAAAATCTCCAGATAAATAAATAGCATAAATAAGAAGCAATCATAATTTCTGGAAATTAAGGACACACTTAGAAAAATGCAAAATACACTGGAAAGTCTTAGCAATAGAATCCAACAAGTAGAAGGAAGAACACCAGAGCTTGAAGACAAGGCTTTTGAATTAACCCAATCAAACAAAGACAAAGAAAAAAAATTTTTTAAATGAACAAGGCCTCCAAGAAGTTTGGGATTATGTTAAACGACCAAATCTAAGAATAATTGGTGTTCCCAAGGAAGAAGAGAAATCTAAACGTTTGGAAAATCTATTTGAGGGAATAATGAAGGAAAACGTCCCCAACCTTGCTAGAGATCTAGACATCCAAATACAAGAAGCTGAAAGAACACCTGGGAAATTCATCACAAAAAGGTCGTTGCCAAGGCACATAGTCATCAGGTTATCTAAAGTCAAGATGAAGGAAGGAATCTTAAGAGCTGTGAGGCAAAAGCATCAGGTAACCTATGAAGGAAAACCTGTCAGATTAACAGCAGATTTCTCAGCAGAAACCCTGCAAGCTAGAAGGGATTGGTGTCCTATCCTTATCCTCCTTAAACAAAACAGTTATTGGCCAGGAATTTCGTATCCAGTGAAATTAAGCTTCCTAAATGAAGGAAAAATACAGTCTTTTTCAGACAAACAAATGCTTAGAGAACTTATCACCACCAAGCTAGCACTACAAGAACTGCTAAAAGCAGCTCTAAATTTTGAAACAAATCCTTGAAATACACCAGAATACAACCTCCTTAAAGCATAAATCTCACAGGACCTATAAAAAAAAACACACAATTTAAAAAAAAGCATTCAGGCAACAAATAGCATGATGAATAGAATGGCATCTCACATCCTAACACTAACATTGAATGTAAATGGCCTAAATGCACCACTTAAAAGATACAGAATGGCAGAAAGGATAAGAACTCACCAAGCAAGTATCTGCTGTCCTCAAGAGACTCATCTAACACATACGGACTCACATAAACTTAAGGTAAAGAGGTGGAAAAAGATATTCCACGAAAATGGACACCAAAAGCAAACAGCAGTAGCTATTCTTATATCAGACAAAACAAACTTCAAAGCAACAGCAGTTAACAAAGAGGGACATTATATAATGATAAAAGGACTAGTCCAACAGGGAAACATCACAATTCTAAATATATACGCACCTAACTCCAGAGCTCCCAGATTTAGAAAACAATTACTACTAGACCTAAGAAATGAGATAAACAGCAACACAATAATGGTGGGGGACTTCAGTACTCCACTGACAGCACTAGACAGATCATCAAGACAGAAAGTCAACAAAGAAACAGTGGACTTAAACTATACCTTAGAACAAATGTACTTAACAGATATTTACAGAACATTCTACCCAACAACTGCAGAATATACATTATTCATCAGCAGGTGAAACATCCTCCAAGATACACCATGTGATAGGCCACAAAACAAGTCTCAATACATTTAAGGAAACTGAAATTATATCAAGTACTCTCTCAGACCACCGTGAAATAAAATTGGAAATCGACTCAAAAAGGAACCCTCAAAACCATGCAAATACATAGAAATTAAATAACCTGCTTCTCAATGATTCTTGGGTCAACAATGAAATCAAGATGGAAATTTAAAAAGTTCTTTAACTGAATTGTTTGATATAGTGACACAACCTATCAAAACCTCCATGATACAGCAAAGGTGGTGCTAAGAGGAAAGTTCATAGCATTAAATGCCTATATCAAAAAGTCTGAAAGAGCACAAATAGACAATCTAAGGTCACACCTCAAGGAACTAGAGAAACAAAAACAAACCAAACCCACTCTTATTGACTTAATAAGGAAATTAAAAAAAGTATGCTGAGATTGCTAAGATCTATTATAATAATGAATCTTCTATCTGTGAAATAGTGAAAAAAAAAGAAATTAGTGCTAGATTTGCTGTCACACCACAAAGTGCAAAAGTTACGGCCACAGTGCTAGATAAGTGCCTAGTTCAGATTGAAAAGCATTAAATTTGTGACTGGAAGACATGAACAGAAAATATGTACTATATGGAACCAAAATATGTACTACATAGTACACATAGTACCAAACCCAGTTGCTGTCACTTGGCACATAGAGATCTGGCATCTACTGGAGGTCTTCAAATGTATTCTTTGTGGAAAACAGGACTACTTACTGTATTACTAAATTCAGATATTATTAGTGGAGTGGAATATATATGGCAGTGTCTTGTTTCTAAGTTGAGTGGTACGTAAAATGGTACAATTCTTTTTTTAATTATTCAGAAATTTATTTTTAATATTTCAGTATAATTTCCCTTAAATACAATAATATGATTGATTAATCTATCAGGAATGTATCATCTATGTAAATACTCATGCTAGTACTAAAGACAGAGTGGAGGTGACTCTATTCACAATGGAATAACCATTTCTAACTTCATGATTACTGTGTACATTTATAGTTTTACTGTGAAGATTGATCATTTGCTAGCTTTAGTCACTCAACAAATATTTATAAATGCCTTCTATGTGTAGTGCATTATGCTAGAGTACAGCCATTATGTCTTGATTACAGATGCAAGTATTTGAAAATATTGAAGGACCTTCATTTGTGAAATTCAAAAAAGATTCCCTGGCAGACACTAATTACTATAATAAATAGAGATGACTTCAGTGCAAACAAATGATTCAGGCTAACAATTAGTAATTAACAAATAATATAAATAGTATAGACATTTTAAGTCTTAAAGAAAAATTTAAATGCAGCAATACTTAAGAAAGGGTTTTTTAATTTACTAATGTAGTAATCAAGTCTAATACTACAAAAAATTTCTAATATGAAATACCCTTTATATTTAAATAATCAAATACATTTTATATCAGTTGAGTAAGTTTAGAGGAATCTTAAATATTAAAAAACATCAATAACGCCTTATACTTCTTAGTATGTGAATTCGTATTTGTATGATGTATATTATTTTGGAGAGTTGCCTGTAAGCAACATGTTAATATAATGAATCAAGCTTTTCTTCATTGAAGTCCTTTGTAAAATAATGCAGGTTATCCTGAATAAATGTGGTCTCTATTCCAGGCCATATTTCCTGGAATATCAATAGGGTTAAATTATTATGGTTGCAATAAAATAGAATTGCTTTATCTTGTCCACTATCTACAATCTTGAACAAACTTTAAAATCCTCCTTCTGTTCTCTTAAGGGAACGTGGTGTGTCCCCATGTGTCTTTTTTATTTAGTGCCCTGCACAATCCATAAATAAGAGGAAGAAGGAATAAAGAAGGACAGGGATTTCAAAGGAGAAATCAAATACCTAACAACATGCAGTATTGAAAATTAACAAATAAGAATGCAAGGCCTCTCATGCAAATGGTTCCATCTCATTCAACCACTAGACATAATTAGGTCTGTATTCACAAGGCCTACAGTAAGGAAATACTGTTTAAAAAAATAGGCTATCAATTATATTTATATATAGACAACATGTAGACTGAAGGATTATCCGAATAATCCTGCCTAGAGTTTCTGTTTTTCTAAATATAGGTTTTATGTCATGTTATTACAATTTGTTTCATTGGATAATTTTCCAATCTTCCATTTCACTTTACCCATAGAATTAGACTAGGCATTACTTGAATTAGAATGTTTCTAAAAATAGCCACTTATATTAATAGTTGAAATATTGAAGTAACTATGTATGATGTGTTTGTTGTCATTGTATTGTCACCTATGTTTGATCAGTATTGTCCAACAGTATTAGTAGTTATTTATTTTATGCTATTAATTTCAGTATCTAGAGAGTGAGTAAGTACATTGTATCTGTGAACACTTTAATTATGTAAGAATTTCTAGCCAAGGGAAAGATAATTACTGAAAAAGGGATATGTCATTGAAGGATAAACACGTGGCATTTCTGTCTTCTCAGTGGTAAAGAATAGTATTTGTTTTGGCTTTTCCAATTGAAATTACATAATCTGTAGGTAAAAATTCACAGGTGAAGTATTATTGCTTTTGCCTTTAAACCTTTGATGTTACTATTCAATTAAATGCTAGTCACATTAAAGTACAGTCCTGTAATGTGTCATAAATGCAACGAGTCTGTTAGGACATTCACTCACACATTCACCAAATATATATGATCACCTCCCATGTGCAAAGCACGGAGCCATTTTCTGTCTAGATTCTCTATGTAGTTGGGCACTTTATCTGTGTTCCCCTCTGAAATCTATCACTGATAATAAATTAACAAGTTTGTCTAACATTACCTTTGCCATGGGAACATTAGAGCTACCTAGGGACACTTCCATTGGAAAAAAGATACCTGAGTACACTAAAGTTTTTATGTTTATAAAGATGATTTCTCTACCTAGTAGACAAATCACAGTGAAACTGGATCGTTTGAATTACAATTGAATTGCTCCAGCCAGAGGAAAGGGGAAGCCTTGAATAGAGCTGGAGGACAATTACTATTATTAGAGATTTAGGCTCTTAACATTTCCAACATAGGGGGCTGGTTTCTACTGATGAGAAAGGGAAAATGTACAGATTTTCAGAGGGTCTGCAATTCATTCAGGCCATCTGGGAATAGTTAAAAAAATTACCTCTTTTATTCAGTGAGCAGTACTGTAACAGTACTAAAAAGTGATCATTTTATAATCTTTCACTTTGAAGCAGATTGTCTTTCTCTCCTTCTCACATAGGCAGTGCTGCATCCATATCTCTAAATTTTATAGCCAGGAGTGGAATAACTACATCTTTTGGTTTCTAGGGCTTTGCTGTCCAGTTTAGACTCAGCAGAAAGTAAAGATGGACTGAGCCAGAGTGACTCCAGTCAACACCTCTCTCCCTCGAATACTATTTTCGGTCCCTGAAGCCAGTATAAACATGGAGATTAGAAGTGAGGTCTTTGAAGGAAAACATCCAGATATATAAATTGAGTACCTACTATGTTCTAGGGCTCCTTCTAGGCACTTCTTCAACATATTGAAGACAAGTTGTTTTTGATGACTCATTGTGATCATTATGAACTTAAACTTCCAAAGGTCATTGACACTGGGAGCTCTCAGGACCTTGAAGGGAAATTTTCTCCCTAGCCCCCAACCTTTTGCAAGGACTTCATATATCTTTGTCTAAGAGGATATTTTTCTTCCTTCTTTTTTCAAAGATACATAGTAGGCATTTAAGATTGTTGTATAAGTGACTGAATAAATAAATTGCTCTTGCAGTTAAATTACTTAAACTTGTATTTTACACAAGTTTCTACTTTCTCTGTAAATTTGAAGGTGTTAAGAAATAAATAAAATTGAGGGTGTGGCTTGTCACGGTGGCTCCCGCCTGTAATCCCAAAACTTTGGTAGGCCGAGGTGGGCGGATCACTTGAAGTCAGGAGTTTGAGACGAGCCTGGGCAACAAGGTGAAACCCTGTCTCTACCAAAAAATACAAAAATTAGCTGGGCATGGTGATGTGTGCCTGTAGTCCCAGATACTCGGGAGGCTGAGGCATGAGAATCTCTTGAACGTGGGTGGTGGAGGTTTCAGTGAGCCCAGATAGTGCCTGGGCTCCAACCTGGGCAACAGAACAAGACTCTGTCCTTTGTCTCCAAAAAAAAAAAAAAAAAAAAAAAAAAAAAACATTGAGTCTATCAGGAATGGAGTTGATAAAAATGCTTTGGAGACTATGGGTTATCTTTGAAAGATTGTCTTTGCTGCTCTGTAATAGTAACGAAGGAACACTATACTTCAGTTTAATGATCCACAAGAAAGAACTGTCATTGTGTATTATTAGAATATAATGTAATAAAATAAATTTCATCAGTGTCTTCTAGATTCAATGATTATTCAATGATTTTCCTACCTGAACATGTCAAAGTATTTGGCTGCAACTTAGTGGAGTTGATTAATAGCCTTTAAGAAGCTATCAAAATGAAAGCAGTTAAATGAATCAGTGGTAAAGGTCCTTGACCCTGATATAGCCATTGTCTAATCTCATAATTTGAGCATTCAGGGACATATCGGGGGAATCCAGTTGTTACAGAAGAAACCGAAACATAATTGAAAGTGACAAATGATCAACTGGAGATTGGGAAAACATGAAATAGAAAACCATTTGCTTCAGGAGCTGCATAAAATATAAGATACACACAGAGTTCTTGATTTTAAATCAAACTTTAAAATCACTGGTAGAAAAGGCAGATGAAAATTATGAGAATTCAAAAATTTACTTATAATGCACTTACCAATTATTATTTCTTCCATTTTGTCATGGTTATCCTTGTATTATCTGAAAGGAGTTGTTAAGAACCAATTATGGGACCAAGAATTTAATACTTCATGAAACTTTATAATCAAAGAATAGACTACAAAGTATTCCTTCTGTCTTTGCAAACCACACAAAATGATAATAGAACAGTATCATCTTTAGGATCAAAGACCCAAATAGGCATTGGTGTGTCATTTAGTTGCATATGTCTTAAATCAAATTTTAAAACAAATTTAGGCATCATCTCTCAAAATCTTTGCTTCTGTATATTAATCCCATTGTTTTGGAAAAAATGTATATTTTTTACAAATCATACTCTGTTTACTGGTGGCTCAAAAACTTGTTAGCTGACATAGTAGTTGAAAGAGAATCATTTTTTCTGCAGTTTTTTGCTCATCTGTGTGTAATTTAAAACTGAAACATATTAATTTTCTTAGGTTTTCTTAGTGAAATGTTACATGCAAATGATGTATAATTATCTTGTAACTATCCATGCAGTTACATTTTATTTGCTCTCAATTTTTAATACATTAGTAATAAATGTACACTGGGGAAAAAATAAAGTTATAAACTTTATCTGTAAACCTACCACCCATCGGTAACCCCAGCCAATAATCTTAGTTTATATACTTTCAGGCATTATATTATTGTTATTATTAGTAAACCTGTCTCATCTGTCTCTATCTTCTTAAAATTGCATATTTATATCTATAGATAAGTCCACCTTTATCTAGAATAGAGGATTATACTCTGTATATTATTTTTAACTTGATTTTCAATTCAAACTATTATGAATATATTTCTCATATTTATAAATGTTAGCCTTATTTTTTTTAGGAATTGGGACATCTTAAACCACTCTCTTGCTTTTGGGCATTTAATTTGTTTCCTTCTCTTCAGTATTATCAACACCCCATTATTAAAACAGAAAATCTTTATCAAGCAGCTTTAAAAACATATTCTCGGACAGGCGCGGTGGCTCACGCCTGTAAGCCTAGCAGTTCGGGAGGCTGAGGTGGGTGGATCACGAGGTCAGGAGATGAAGACCATCCTGGCTAACATGGTGAAACCCCGTCTCTACTTAAAATACAAAACAAACTAGCCGGGCGTGGTGGCGGGTGCCTGTAGTTCCAGCTACTCGGGAGGTTGAGGCAGGAGAATGGTGTGAACCCGGGAGGTGGAGCTTGCAGTGAGCCAAGATTACGCCACTGCACTCCAGCCTGGGAGACAGAGTGAGACTCCGTCTCAAAAAAAAAAAAGTATTCTCCGTGGAATTTCTGGGTCCTGTGGAATGTATACATATGTTGCTCCTCCTAAAAGGAATGGATAAACTCCTCTCCTACAAGCAGTGTTCTGCACTGGCCCTTTCTACAAATTCCTTTCACCCTGGTATTATCATAATCTAAAAAATAATAACTTGAGAATCAAAAAATAACAGCTATGCTTGTTTTCTTCAGGAAAACAGAACAGGTTATCCATATATCTGCAGGGTTTTTTTCTCCACAAAAGAAAGGCCAGCCATTTTCAATAACAAGTAGTTTGGCAGGACCAGAACCATTCCATTGGGTCAGTGGTAAAATTTGTCTTTGGCTTTAAACATTAAGGCAGCCAGGACTGTGTCTTTGGACATTGATACAGCATTTAGTCCAGTCTTATTTACAATTAGGCTTTTTGATAATGGCTTTTGGGCTGACGTTAAGTATAAAATCTGAAATTAGATTTTTTAAAGATTATAATCAAAAAGCAAAAATGTCTTCCTAGAAATAGCAAAGGAATGCTTTTGCTGGATTTGCTCCACTAACTCATGTAGGCAATATACCAAACTCAAACAGCCAGCAGTTGTTTTGTAAAAGACAAACTGCATCTGAAATCAGTATGACAGGACCACAGTTTCCATCTCATCACTTCCACCAACTTATATTTAAGAAAGCACAACTTGAATAATAAAAACCACCATAGAGTAAACAAATTCTTCAATGAGAATGCTTTGAAGTCAAGAGAAAAATAGGCTCAGGGCATTGTGTTACAGCAAAATTTTGCCTTTGGCAAAAGTTTTACGATGGAATAGGGTTTTTAAAATATTGGGAATCAGGTTAATTGCATGGCTAATTGAACTGGGGAAGACGGCTTAATGAGCTCATTTCTCTCCTTCAAATCCAAGAAGTCAGAAGGCAAGTTTTCATCTATTCTTTCATTTATCCAGTTAGAACATATCTTCCCCACACATAGGGCTACTAGAAGAAGTAATAGTTATGTCTGATGGCTCTTAGGAAGTATTGTCAATAGATAGGACCTCCTCTGTAGTTATAACTACAGATGATCAAATTAACCAGAAATAAATTTTGGTCATAAATTTCTTCTTGCTCCACTCTGTAGGCTACCTCCTCCAAAGCAGATCATAGACCAGTGCATTTATAAATCACAGAATCACCTTTTAATGGTTATAGACTATGTATAGCAGCATAGTGATAGTCATATACTGCTGGTGCTGGTCAAACTTGAGATCAACAATTCTGTTGGATTTTTACCCCTCTCTTCCTTCTTTTTCCTCCTCTTCCATCTTCTGACTTTCAGGTTTGAGCATGTAATAACTTCCAGGCTTTGTTTTGGGCATTATTTATATATTACCACTTATCCTAAGATTATTTTGAGTCAGATAAAAGTAAGACATTCCATTAAGTTATCTTCATTTTGAAGATGAAGAAACTGAGATTCATAGAAGTAAAGAGGACTCTAGGAGTAACTAACTGTCCGTTGTCATTGTTAATGTTACTTAACCTCTTTAATCCTCTGTCGTGAATCCAATAACGATCAAAGTAGTAGGCAAGTTTTCTGAGGGCCAACTGTGTGACAAGCACTTTGATAACTGATTGGTCTTTACAGCAACCTTATGAGAGAGGTATTATTGCTCTCATATTATGAGTGAGAAAAATAAGGATTAAAGAGGTACAGGCAATTACTCAAGAACACAGGGCTAGCAAATCAAGAAACAGAAGTTAGATGTGAGATATTGTATCACCCAGGCCTGAAAGATTCAATGAAACAACCCATTTTAAATGTTTAATATAGTAACCAGAGTATACTCTCATTTGATGAGAGTATACTCATCAAATGAGAGAATGCATTTGATGTTACTTTTCACAGTGGCCTTTTTGCGGTTAGGAAACAGCAGCACCAATAATAGAACTAAGCTGTCTGACTCCCAGCCTGTACCTAAATCTTTAACTTTTGATTTTATGAAACAAATTTGATTTGCATATGGGCATTGCTGGTGAGGGAAATGTAAAGAGGTCAATTTCCCAACTTTAAATTTTTTTTGGCTAAAGACCCATAGCTGACAATATTTTAATGGTTGCCACATATTCTTCTTTTATGAAGTGAGTTTCATTTTATATTTGTAAGTGGTTTTTATTGCAAATCATCACATAACAGTCAATTCTGAAGACTTTCCATAAATGTCACCTTGTTTGTGAATTGTTCTCATTCTGTCTCCTCTCTAAATTCCCTCAAGAACAACTTTCTTTGGACATTAATATCATTATTAATTGTGAATTCTCAGTTAACAGCTTAGCAATTGTCTATCATGCTCCTAATGCATGGATGATACAGAGAATATAAAGTCAATAACTTGTATTTCCTGAAAGATACATATACATAAGCCAATCATTTCAGTAGAGTGACAGGAGCAAGATTGAGGTATTAATAGAGTAGTCTGAGAGATGAGAAGCGGGACAACTACCTTAGCCTAAAGGTTTGCAAATGATTGTGGGGAAAAATAATCTTTATCACTCCAAAAAGAATATTACAGTGATATTTTAATTGACCATAGAGTTTAACTTGACCATTGTAAAATGACCAAAAGGGTGAATTATTTTTTACCAATTATTAAAATGTAGCACTACCTGTTATAAACAGTGTGACCTAATGTTTGCATTCTTATTATTTTTTCTCCTTTTTGTCTTTTTCTGTCTCCCCAGCTAAGTAGAAAAAACTCACTTTGTTTTCATGCTAAAATTTTGGAATACCATTAAACAGCAACACACTGGACAACTAAACTCTTATATTTTATCTTCTCCCTTTAAGATTGTTAAAGGAAGAAATTGAACTAGTGGGGAAAAGTAAATACAGGCCAAAAAAAAATGCTTTTGACTAGTGTATGTTCCAATGATGATTATGAAATATGTCAAACTGTTCTAAAATACTAAATATTTGTTACTATTTGTTCTATATTAAAATAGAACAATAGAATAACCTTTCTTGTCCCAATATGAAAATAGTTTTTAACAATGTTAATGTAAAACAAAGAGCAAAGGACCATTATCTTGGATAAACAGAGAGACATTACTTTACATGGTTTGACTCCCCTGATTCATAATTTAACATGTAACTCTGGCATATGCTGGGCACTTAGGGAAGTCACATTAAGTATTTCACAGCAAATGGAGAGTGAGAAAAATGATTTTCAGAAATCCTGGTATTTACTTATTATAAATCTTATCTTGAATTTATTGTACTTTACATGAAATATAATTTGATAAAATGTAATTGGTTTTAGTGTGTATGCAAAATGAGAATTTTCTGATCATTCAGATATTAAAATTAACTTTATAAATACAAATACATATAATTACCTATTAAAATTCTAAGGTGTGTTTATTTTAATAAAAGTCTTTATAAAACCTAGATAAATCTCATTTATGATTATAAACGTAAAACTCCTAAATTTATTTTTACTTGGCATTATTTACTATTAATGATGTTGGGTTTATTAAAAAATGCAAGCACAGACTCCAATTAGCCTGCTAACCTATTGTATAGCTTATCAATTCAATAGGTCAAACAATTAAATCAGAACATTCAATAAAATTGACAATTTTTTTTTTACATAAATCCATATTAGTTGTTTTGAAGTAGCAATTTCTTCTTTAAAATGATAAAAATTGTCTATGTAAAATCAATAGTCAATACTATAAAAGCTGTAACATTATAGACATTTTCATTAAAATGAGTAAAAAGATAATTATGCCTATCACACTACTATACCATATAAATTAACTATTATGCTGAAAATTCGGGCTAATAAAGTAGGGGAAGGAAATAAATATAACTGTATATTTAAAATTCTAATATCTGATAAAATCTTTAAAGTCAATTAAAAAAGAGTATACTAAAGAAAAATGAATAATTTTCTCAAAAAGGACTATATCTAACCAAGAACTAGGTGAAGATTGTTTGGCATTACTAGTATCCAAAGACATAAATACTAAAACAGTAACTGACATATTATCTAAAATCAAAATAGTGAAGATATAACAATTACGGGCAGAACACAAGAAAATGGACATTCTCAGATATTGCTGGTGTGAGTATGAGTTTAATTTTTCTAGAAGGAATTTGACCATATTTAACAAAATCTTTAAAATGTTTATACTCTTTGATAATGTAATTTCATCTCATAATTTTCTTAAGGTAATACTTATATATATATCCACTCCCGATCCCCAAAATAAAATGGAAAAAAAAAACTAAATGTGTAATGATTGCAGAAGGGTTGAATGTTATTTTATGAGAAATATAAGAAATAATGCAGCAAAACACATGATGTTTAATAATACAAAACTATGTAGTAATACAAAATACATGATTTTTAATAACAATACCCACATATATTCATAATTTTGAAAATAAGAAATATATGCATATGCAAATTTGAAAGAAATTGTCTCATGTTGACATTTTGACTTATCATTTGCTAGTCAAATTACCAGTGCTTTTAATTTTCTACCTCCTGCCTTTGTTTTATAAAGAATACTTTTATTATGTCTATAGTTATACTAAACTCAGTTCAGTTGAATTGTTATTTAAATCTATGGAAAAAATTTTGCTTTGTCCATAAATTGTATTTATATTAGAAAGTTAAAATAATTAATTATAAAACATACATCCAGGTTTTTTTATTTGTTCCAGTACATAACAGACCTATTACATAATTTGAGTAAATTTTGTCTTACAGTTATACAGGCAGTTCTCTCCTTACACAATTCTGATATGCATGAATATCAGTTATCATAGTTTAGTTAAATACTACCAGTCCTCCAACAACGTAACTCAAGTGTTGGGTAACATTGAATATTACTGTGAGTAATTACATAAACAAACATTGCTGCTGGCTCTGCAGTCCACAAATTACCACATAAAATAACAGATGCACATTGTGGTCCGTGACCAATCACGTTTATTTTTTTCAGTATCTGTTGGTGATTGCGCACTACACATTTATCATTCAGTTTATTTATAGAAGAGAAGCGTGTGGTTGTGTTGCCTCCTTGTGAGTGATAAACCCGAGTGACACTTTACAAACACAGATATTCAAAAAAGAAGAGGAATTGGACAGCAAAGAGGAAAACACTGCAAAGAAAGAAAATACTTGAAGTAAAATTCAGATTGAACCTAAGTGGAGTCATAGAAGAAATAGTCACTACTGAGGTTTGAGAGATTCTGAATATGTAGCCAGAGCTACTTAGCGAAGGTGAACTTAACATAAGTGAGGAAAGTGCTTGCCACGAATAGGGTGAAGATGTCCTGGAGGAAGTGACACCCAAACACTTCACATTAGAGGAATTCTCACAGGTACTTCACAACACTAAAAGCATAAAAGTTAAAATGTTGGAAGCTGATTCAAGCTTAGAAAGGAGCGTGACAATTCACCAAGGCATAGAAAAGATGTGGCCAGGTGCGGTGGCTCACGACTGTAATCCCAGCACTTTGGGCGGCAGAGGCGGGCAGAACACGAGGTCAGGAGATCGAGACCATCCTGGCTAACAGGGTGAAACCCCATCTCTACTAAAAATACAAAAAATTAGCTAGGCGTGGTGGCGGGTGCCTGTAGTCTCAGCTACTGGGGAGGCTGAGGCGGGAGAATCGCTTGAACCCGCGAAGCGGAGCTTGCAGTGAGCGGAGATCATGCCACTGCACTCCAGCCTGGGGAACAGAGTAAGACTCCATCTCAAAAAAAAAAAAAAAAAAAAAAGATGCTTGTGTTCAGTGTGGTAAGTTATAGGTGAGATGAAGGCAAGCACTGTTCAAAGTACTTCTAGTGAGTATTTTATAAACGAGTAAAACAACTTCTCCAAGTTTTTAATGTTTTAAATTACAGAGTACTAAATAAATGGTCATTTTTACTGGTTTATTTCTTTACATTTATAACGGGCATTGGGGAGTTGTTAACATGTTGAAGTTTTACAAAGTCTTAGAACTATCATAACCTTTCCTGTTGATTATTAAGATCACTTTGCATGTCTGTAACACAAAGGATAAACACTTGAGGGGATAGATGCCCCATTTTCCAAGATGTGATGATTACGTGTTGTATGTCTTTTTCAAAACATCCCATGTAGCCTATAAATACATACACCTACTAAGTACCCACAAAAATTAAAAATTAAGAAAAAAAAGATCATTTTCCATGGTTTAAGCTTGCATGGTCACTTTTACAATTCCACCCTACCATGCCCATAAATATGCTATTTCTGACTTACGAAATATTTTTCAAATAAAATCATTGCTGACTTTTAACTCACTGATATGCGCCTTACTTCTGGTGAAAGGCCTAACATAGCAATAAAATGAAAGAAAATCACAGCTTTATTTTCTTTACTGTTCTGATATTTTTTGTTCTAGTGTGATCGCTGCTTGCCTCTTTATAATGACAAGCCTTTCCGCCAAGGTGATCAAGTTTACGCTTTCAATTGTAAACCTTGTCAATGCAACAGCCATTCCAAAAGCTGCCATTACAACATCTCTGTAGACCCATTTCCTTTTGAGCACTTCAGAGGGGGAGGAGGAGTTTGTGATGATTGTGAGCATAACACTACAGGTAAGTAGCAAATAAATTCCTGAGTTGGTTTGGAGGCCTGTGTGCTTCTATCTACAATGCATATTATTTTAAATTATGTTATTGCTATCTTATTTAAGGATGTACTTTCATACCTTTAAGTTTGAAAATCAAAGCTAGTTCACCAAATCTTCCTATTTCCAAATCACTAGGTAGTTTTCAGAAATAGCACTCTAGTCTTAAACTATATCTTTTCAGGAAAAGGATTTTGTTGTTGTTGTTGTTTTGTTTTGTTTTTTAAAGAGTTCACACCATTTGACTAAACCACAACCATATTTAGAATAACTCAGGAATGCTTACTTTGAACACATATCCTTAAAATAAGATTCCTTTTGTCCCCTTTATTGTCCTTTATGTCTGGATTCTCATGTGGAGATTGCATTCATTCAGATTTGGCATGGACACTGGTAGTCTGAGAATACTCTTTTTGAAAACACTAATTAAATGGAGATGATGATAATCAAAGTCCTGTTCTAAAACTGCAAAGCCTTTGACTAGTCATTGAAAAATACCATCCTTTTTTTGAAAGGCAAGAAATGGCCAACATCTGAATTTGTAAAATATAATAGCATATATCTGATGGGTTTCAAAGTGGTACTCTTAAGCATGAATTCTTTATCGGCAGATTATTGATAACTTAAATGTCACAAGATCTTGGGTAGGTGCTGGGGACATGAAGATGAATAAGACAATGAATTTTCTGTCTTTGGGTTATTGTACAGTGGGAAAGACAGACTATTGAAAGGAATGATTACAAAGTTGTCTGATGATTGCTAAGATAGGGCAAGGACGGTAGGAGTTAACCAGTTGAAAGATTAGGATGGTGAACTAAGGCTTACAATTAGGGAAACATTTTGTGCAGTGGCCTAGAGGAGGGAGAAACATGACACGTTTGAAAAACCAAAAGATGGGCAAATGGCTGGTGGTAAGAGATATTAGGAAGGAAGGCAGGACAATATCATAGAGGACTCTGGAGCCATGATAAAGCATTTGGCTTTTATCTAAGGTCAAGGAGATGACACTTAAGGGTTTTATATGGGAAAGAGGCATAATGAGTTACTTGTTATTAAAAGATACACCTGGTTATAAAGTAAAAAATGGATTGGAGAAGGTTAGAGTGGTTGGGGAAAACCAGTTAGTGAGGTGCTGCAATAGTCCAGGTGAGAAATAATGTCAGAATACATTTCAGATGGTATGGATAGAGATAAATGGATCCAAGAGATATTTAGGATAAAAAAGTGAGTGTTTTGTGAGCAGAATGTAGGCAAGGGAAGGAAGGAGAGCCAAGACTGATACCTAACATTACATTCTAGCTTGAGCAGTAGGCTCAACATTGGTGCCAGCCATTGAGATAGAAAATACAGGAGGATTGAGATGAGGGAGGAGATGGCAAGTTCTGTTGTGGATATGTTCACTCGGTTTCCAAGAGACATAGGAGAAACTCCTGGGGGCAGTTGGAAACACAGTTCTGAAGCTCTTTCCTTCAAGGAAATCCTCTCATGATGCTTTAGAGAAGATCAGAATCACTTATACATGTTAGCGACAACCATGCTTATCATGGTTTATAAATGTGTATTACTCCTGGTATTATTTAATTAAGATTCCTCTTACCTCCTAGACTGTAAGAGAGCTTTGTGAAAGAGATGCAATGGGTATTGTGTATTTAGTTCACTACTGTATTACACAGCACTTAGCACAGTATTTGGCACATAGTAATCACGCAATAAATATTCATTAGTTGATAATTAAAAGAGAGATTTCTAGATTGGAGATATAGATTTGGGAGTCAACAGCATATGTAAATGGAAATAGTCTAGAAATATTATAAATCAATTTAATTTTTAACTAGCTCAATAGCCAGTATCTATCAGAATATGAGTTTTCATATTATTGATTATTGATTCTTTCTGTAGTCTTCTAATATTGGGGCAATTTCAATATTTTTTGAGCAAAGTACATCGTGTTTAAAGGGGGAATTGATAGTGTTGAGTTCTACTTCAGCTTATTTCAATTATCTTATATACTAGTCACGTTCACTTTAAAAATTCCTTGTAGTTTAGGTTTTTTATTACATAATATAGCAAAGGAAATTTATAATTATAAATTATAAACTATGGGAATTACCTGATATATCTAATATGTCAGGCTATTCTAGTGTTTAGTATGAAAAGTACTTGGTATCTCTAAATATAATGAATTTCTATTTCAATCTTTGAAATGAAAAATAATGGCCACTAACATAATCATTTGTTTTTAATTGTGTTAACTACAGAATAATAAATTATATTAAGAGAAGTCTCCCATTTTACATGATTGAGTTCTAGAAAAATATTTCCAATACTACATACCTGCTTGCTTCTTACTATATAAGTATCATCTACCACATATGTAGAAATTTCTCCTGCTGTATTGAGTTTAGATAAAGTGCCTGGCCCTAGACATAAAGTTTTAAGTTTAGGAACAAACTCTTTCCAAATGTATGGGCCCCTATGAAGCACAGCTTTTTAGAAGTGTGGTATTATATAACAGATGGGAGTTTAATGAAGTAAAGCACAGTTTGTAACAGGTTCATTGTTTCATATGCTCTGGATCGCTAAATTGGCAGGTAGAGATGAAAGGTGCATTAAAATGGACGTTCTGAAAATTATAGAATTCCCTCAAAGGAATACAGTCTTTAATTTTGAATTATGCAGCTGATTTTAATGAATTAGAAGTCATAATGCATAACCTTTCCCTGATGCAGGAAGGAACTGTGAGCTGTGCAAGGATTACTTTTTCCGACAAGTTGGTATAGATCCTTCAGCCATAGATGTTTGCAAACCTTGTGACTGTGAGAAAGTTGGCACTAGAAATGGTAGCATTCTTTGTGATCAGGTGAGTTTTTCTGATTATTTAAGGTAAAGGATTACTCTGTCTGTCAGAAACTTATTTGGATGTTATTTCACTAGTAGAATTGAAGACTGCATTTACCAGGAAATCCTCTATGTGCATTTGCATTTCAAAGAGATGGTTGTTCGTGTGCAACTTTGAGTATGGACATGAAATATAGCACTAGTTCGGTGGTCCTTTGCATATAAAAAGGCTTATTTTAGTTTTAATTTTACAAATGTCAAAAAATCGAAGGGTAAAGGTTCCAAGTAAATTGGGGTATATGTCTTGGAATTATTGGTGAATTAATATTGATACATGATATAAATAAACAAGAATAGTTTCTCCAAAAATTCCATAGAAGATCGTATAGCAAAAGTCACTTACACTTAGGGCCAAATGGAAATTATGATAGCCTCACTTCTCAATTTCTTAGTCTAACTTTCCCTCTTAAAAGTACGATGGATTTTTTATAATTTTAAAACTTTCTTTTTACTTACATCACAAATATCGATGTCTAGCCTACATGCACACAGATTCTAACTAACCTCAGTTCATGTATCCTACCTCAAGCAGGAAAACAGGCTTCTTATTTAAGCTGAAGTTTTTACCTGTTCTGATAATACTAATAAGTGAAAATTGTGAAAATCGGTAAAGGAGAAATTTACTTTGAAGAATCAATTCAATGATTGTATTAATTTTAAACAGTTATATATTCTGTTATAAATAAATAAGGCTAGGAGCATAAACCACAATCCAGTTATAGAACGTTTGTTAAAAAGTTATATTGTGAACATAATACATACAAGACAAAATATCTTTCTCCTATAATTTTGAGAATTCATTAAAAAATGCTTTCCCAAATAAAAGACAAATATAAACCGAGACAAAATATGGATTCAAAGACCTTCAGAGTAACCATCATGTGTCAATAAGGGGGCATTACATGCTTCATTAGAAAGCTGAAGCATAGAAAAATTATTAATAAAGACAATTTCTATATTTTTATTTTATAATATTGAGGGACTATTTTCTCAGAGAGTCATACTACAGTTTTCCATATATTAATTAGTAAACTCTGACTGTATCTTTAGATTATATTTCATTTTTACACATCCACCCTGAGTTTTCAGCATGGCTATCTTTTGCTTATCATTCAAATATTGATATATCATATTTTGAGATATCTTTGCTGACCACCCAATTACAAAACATTCTCAAGTCTTTCATATCATCCCATGTTACTCTCATTACAGGCTCTGTAAAATTAATTTATTTGTTTACTTTTCTTCTTCTCTCTTTCCAACATAAACAGAACAGTTTCGGTCATATAAAAAGCCCCCAATAAGTATTTGTCACATAAATGTTGAATGAATAAAGAGAGATTATCTGAGCACTGATCTTATAGTTAGATTGTTATTTTAAACGGTCATTACAATAATCTGAGCATTATGTAAATTTTCACTTGCAGAACAGTTTTTCTCCCTGAAAATCTAAGGTCAAAAGCTTTGTTATATAGTATAGGAAGACTGTAAACTATAGTTTTACCTCCCAGAATCTCAGTTATGTGTCTAACCTACACGAGTTACAGTGCATCAGATTTGTCTCTCCATTTCACCATTCAGATCTACAAGAAATTGAAACCTGATTTTTCTGAACTCAAACTTCTATTTCAAGTCCATTTTATAGGGATGCTAGACAACCTTGGGTGGTTCTGTGCTTGTAAATAATTAACAACTGACTAAGAAAAAAAAAAGGCCACCATAATCAATTTCGATCTACCAGTGAGATGTCACTGAACATGGAGTTCCGAAGAAATGTACTTAATCTGCTCTTATGAGCCAATGCAGTGTACTCCAGCGTACTACTCACTCTAGATTTCTTTCTTAACATCTTATAAAGTGGAGCTAATTATTGGATGGAATTATGAAAGACTGTACCATTTATAAGCAGGATATTAGCTGTAGATAGTGTTATTTTTTAAGTTGGAGAAATTTTTCTCTATTCCTAGTTTTTCTGAGAGTGGTTTTTATGAATGGCGTTGAATTTTGTCAGCTGCTATTTCTGCATCAATTATTATGATCATGTGATCTTTTTTAATTTAGTTTGTTAGTGAAGTAGAATACATTGGTTGCTTTTCAAATGTTGAACCAGCATTGCATCCCTGGAATAAAACCACCTTTGTGTGTGTCTTTGTGTGTAATTCTTTTCATATATTGTTAAATTTTATTTGCTAAAATTTTGTTAAGGATTTTACATCTGTATTCATAAGAAATATTGCTCTATGGTTTTGTTTTTATATATTGTGTTTGTTTCATTTTGTTATTAGGATAATACTCTCATAAAATGAATTATGAAATCTTCCTTCCTGTTGTTTTTCTATAAGAAATGCAGAACTGGTGTTAATTACTCTTTAAAGTTTACCCCATTCTAATACATAGTATTCTAGTACATAGAATACCCCATGTATTAGTCCATTTTTGTACTGCTGTGAAGAAATACCCAAGACAGAGTAAGTTGTAAAGAAAAATAGGTTTTTATTTATTTGTTTATTTATTTATTTAGAGACAGAGTCTCACTCTGTCACCCAGGCTGGAGTGCAGTGGCATGATCTCGGCTCACTGCCACCTCCACCTCTGGGGTTCAAGCTATTCTCCTGCCTCGGCCTCCTGAACAGCTGGGATTGCAGATGCTCACCACCATGCCTGGCTAATTTTTTTTTTTTTTTTTGTATTTTTAGTAGAGACAGAGTTTCACCATGTTGGCTAGACTGGTGTCAAATCCCACCCACCTCAGCTTCCCAAAGTGCTAGGATTACAGGCATGAGCCACCACACCTGGCCAGAAGAATAGATTTAATGGACTTACAATTCTACATGGCTGGGAAGGCCTCACAATCATGGCTGAAAGCAAAGGAGAAGCAAAGGCATGTCTTACATGGCAGCAGGCAAGAGAGAAGTGCCGAGCGAGGAACAGGGAAAGCCCCTTTTGAAACCATCAGATTTCATGAGAACTAACTCACTATCATTAGAACAGAATGGGGGAAACTGCCCCCATGATTCAATTATCTCCACCTGGTTCCTCCCACAACACGTAGGGATTATGGGAACTACAATTCGAGATGAGATTTGGGTTGGGACATAGCCAAACTCACACTTGGCCCCTCCCAAATCTCATGTTCTCACCATTCAAAACAAAATCATGCCCTTCCAACAGTCCCCCAAAGTGTTAACTCATTCCAGCATTAACTCAAAAGTTCAAGTCCAAAGTCTCATCTGAGACAAGGCATGTCCCTTCTGCCTACAAGCCTGTAAAAGCAAAAGCAAGTTAGTTACTTCCTAGATACAATAGCAGTACAGGCAATGGGTAAATACACGCATTCCAAATAGGAGAAATTGGCCAAAACAAAGGGCCTACAGTCCCCATGCAAGTCTGAAACCCAATGGGGCAGTCATTAAACCTCAAAGTTACCAAATGATCTCCTTTGACTGCATATCTTACATCCAGGGCATGCTGATGCAAGAGGTAGCTCCCACAGCCTTGGGCAGCTCAGCCCCTGGGGCTTTGCTGAGTACAGCCCTCCTCCTGGCTCCTTTCACAGGCTGGCATTGAGTGTCTGTGGCTTTTCCAGGCACACGATGCAAGGTGTTGGTGGATCTACCATTCTGAGGTCTGGAGGATGGTGGCCCCCTTCTCACAGATTCACCAGGCAGTACCCCAGGGGGGACTCTGTGTGGGGGGTCTGACCCCACGTTTCCCTTCCACACTACCTTAGCAGAGGTACTTCATTCATTAGGGCTCTGCTCCTGCAGCACATCCTCTGCCTGGACATCCAGGCATTTCCATACATCCTCTGAAAGCTAGATGGAGGTTCCCAAGCCTCAATTCTTGTCTTCTGCACACCTGCAGGCCCAACACCATGTGGAAGCTGCCAAGGCTTGGAGCTGCCATTCTCTGAAGCAATAGTCTGAGCTGTATGTTGGCCCCTTTTAGCCACAGCTGGAGCAGTCGGGACACAGCACCAAGTCCCTAGACTGCACACAGTGGGGGGGCCCTGGGCCCATGGGACCATTTTTTCCTCCTAGGCCTCCAGGCCTGTGATGGGAGGGGTGATGAGACATGCCCTGGAGACACTTTCCCCCATTGTCTTGGTGATTAACATTTGGCTTCTTGTTAGTTATGCAAATTTCTGCAGCCAACTTGAATTTCTCTCCAGAAAATGTGTTTTTCTTTTCTACTGCATTGTCAGCCTGCAAATTTTTCAAACTTTTATGCTCTGCTTCCTCTTTAACACTTACTACTTAGACATTTCTTCCACTAGATACCCCAAATCATCTCTTTCAAGTTCAAAGCTCTGCAGATTTCCAGGGGAGGGGCAAAATGCCACCATCCTCTTTGCATAGCAAGAGTGACCTTTACTCCAGTTCCCCACAAGTTACTTATCTCCAGCTGAGACCACCTCAGCCTGGCCTTTATTGTCCATATCACTATCAGCATTTTGGTCAAAGTCATTCAACAAGTCTCTAGGAAGTTCCAAACTTTCCCACATCTTTCTGTCTTCTGAGCCCTTCAATCTCTTTCAAACTTTCCCACATTTTCCTACCTTCTTCTGAACCTTCCCAACTGTTCCAGCATCTGCCTGTTACCCAGTCCCAAAGTTGCTTCCACTTTTTTGGGTGTCTTTACAGCAGCGCCCCACTACCCAGTACTGATTTACTGTATTAGTCCATTCTCACTCAACTATAAGAACAAACCTGAGACTGGGTAATTTATAAAGGAAGGATGTTTAATTGACTTATAGTTCCTCAGGGCGTGGGAGGCCTCAGTAAACTTACAATCATGGCAGAAGGGGAAACAGACACATCCTTCTTCACATGGTGACAGCAAGGAGAAGTGCCAAGTGAGGGTGGGGGTAAGTTCCTTATAAAACCATCAGATCATGTGAGAACTCACTATCAGAAGAATAGGATGGGAGAAACTGCCCCTCATGATTCAATTATCTCCACCTGGTTCCTCCCACGACATATGGGGATTATGGGAACTACAATTCAAGATGAGATTTGGGTGGGGACACAGCGAACACATATTGCTCCGGTAAAACTATCTCAGATTTCTTTGGAAACAGAAATAATTTATTATTAATTCAAAATAAAATACTACATATATATGTACATATATATGTGTGTATATATGTATATATATATATAGAGAGAGAGAGAGAGATACAAGGAAATGAGAGTCATATTAACATCATTAGGAATTTAATATCACTAGAAGACAGTTCAGAATTACCTTAAAATCCCAAAAGAAGACATTTTGAAGAAAAACTTGATACTCAGTTCTATCCAAGCTATGGCACCAACATGAGGTTAAGATTCTTTTTGTACAAGAGATGGTCAAAACATTACCATTCATAACCCCTTATTAAAATATTTAATATGCAAAGTGAAAAAGGAATGTAAGACTGGGGACAACATTAAACAAAGGAAATGACAAACAATTATGATCCAAAGAAATAAATACATAAGTCAAAAAATATTTTCAAAGTATCCATTGGTCTTTATGGTCTTCAAGAATAGTTTCCTTACATACATGTTTAGTAATTCAATTTTATTTAAGCTCAAATCACAATTTTTTGTGATTTGAGATAAACAAATAACAAGTAGAGGGCTAAAAATACTATATCCAAATATTTCAGTGAGAAACTGGATGCTTTTTTCCTAAGATCAAAAGCAAGATAACACTATCCCCTAACATTGTACTGAAAGTTCTAGCCAAGAAAATGAAATAAAAGACATTGAGACTGGAAAAAGAGAAGTTATTTGTATTTGCATATGGCATTATCTTATAGATAGAAAATCCTAAGGAATTAATTCAAAAGTCTTAAAACTAATATATTAAGGCTGGGCGCAGTGGCTCATGCCTGTAATCCCAGCACTTTGGGAAGCCGAGGCGGGTGGATCACGAGGTCAGCAGATGGAGACCATCCTGGCTAACATGGTGAAACCCCATCTCTATTAAAAATACAAAAACAAAATTAGCTGGGCATGGTGGTGAGTGCCTGTAGTCCCAGCTACTGGGGAGGCTGAGGTGGGAGAATGGTGTGAACCTGGGAGATGGAGCTTGCAGTGAGCTGAGATCATGCCACTGCACTCCAGCCTGGGTGACAGAATGAGACTACATCTAACAACAACAACAGAAAAAAACCTAATAAATTCAGCAAGGTTGCAGAGTACAATATCAATACACAAAGATCAATTATATTTCCATATATTTGCACTGAACAATCTGAAAATAAAATTAAGAAAACTTCTTTTAAAATATCACCAAAAGATTAAAATATTTGGAAAAACATTTAGTAAAAGAAGAGTAAAATTATATTCTGAAAACCATAAAACATTGCTGAAATAAAGAACTAAATAATCACACCCAATGCTCATGTATCGGAAGACTTAATATTATTAAATTAACAACACTCTCCAATTGATCTACAGATTTATTGTAATCTTTGTTAAATGCCCACCTTACTTCTTCGCAGACATTGACCAGATGATCCTAAAGTTTATATGAAATTCATGGGACTCACAAATGTCCAAGATAACCTTATAAAAGAAGAGTTGGAAAACTCACCCTTCCCAATTTCAAAATTTACTATTATCAAGACAGCATGGTACTGGGATAAAGATAGACATAGAGACATATTCACTGAAATAGAATTGAGAGTTTAAAAATAAGCCCTCATATTTATAGTCAATTGATTTTTGACAACAGTGCCAAGACAGTTCAGTGGAGAAAGTGTAGTCGTTTTAACAAATGGTCCTGGGACAATTGTGTTTTTATATGCAAAAGAATGAAGTTGGACTCCTACCCCACCTCACATATAAACAAATTAATTCAAATTAAACAAAATATTGAATATAAAAGCTAAAACTATAAAATCTTGAGAAGAAATATAGATGCAAATCTTCATGTCCTTGGATTAGCCAGCAGCTTTTTAGATATGACACCAAATGCCTAAGAAACAGAAGATAAAATGTGTAAATTGGACTTCATTAGAATTAATATTTCAAAGCACACCAACAAGAAAGTGAAATAAACAACCCAAAGAATTAGTTGCAAAGTATATAATAAATCTGTAATAATGAAGAAAATATTTGCAAAGCATATATCTGATAAGGAGCTTGTCTAGTATATATAAAGAACATGAAATGAATAATCAAAAGACAAATAACTCAATTTTAAAATGGGCAAATAATCTGAATAGATATTTCTCTAAGGAAGATATAAAATTACAAGCAAGCACATAAAAAGATTTTTGACATTAGTCATCAGGGAAATGCAAATAAAAACTACTGTGCAAGCCCATTTCCCAACCAGTGGGATGACTACAACTCAAAAAAAAAAAAAAAAAAAAAAAACAGACAAAAACAAAAGTTGGTGAGGATGTGGAGAAATTGGAGTCTTCTCATAAACTGCCTATAAGAATGTAAAATGTGCACCGACTTTGGAAAATGGCTTGGTGTTTCTCAAAATATTAAAGATGGAATTACCATATGACCCAGAAGTTTCACTCCTCTGTATGTATCATATATCCTCATAAAATCTTATTGGTGAATGTCAATGCCACATTGTTTATAATAGTCAGAATGTCCATCAACTGCTGAATGAATAAATAAAATGTAGTATAATCACACAATGGAATATTATTTTACATTAAAAAGAAAGAAATTACTGGTACCTGCTACAAAATGTACTCAAGTCTCAGAAATTAGAGTAGGGGAAGGAAGACGGACGAAGAAGAGAGAAAGCTTGTTTTGTTTTGTTTCCAAGTGCAAAAATCTATTTTAAAAATATATGGAAGGAAAGACATGCTTTAAAATGTTAACTTTTTTGGTTTTAAAAACATTTTTCCTTTTATATAAACTTTTTTCTCTTTCCAAATCTGCTTTATTTATAACTTTTATAGTCAGAAAAAAAGGAGAATTTTCATTCAACCTGATATATAGCCAGAGAGAATTACACATAAGAATAGAAATGTAAATAAGAATGATACAACTGTTTTCTGACTTTAAAACCCCACATTGTTTATCTTTAAATCACATTCATGTATTATCTTAATTTTTATTATTTTCTCATGCTCCAAGTATAGAGACAAAGTTTATGGAATATCGTTACATGTGGAGATATTGTGTCAAGTCTACTTTGCCTAAATAATGTTATAAAAGATTTCAAAAAATGTTTCCAGACATAGTCAATAGGATAACAGAACACACACTAAAAAAGTTGTCAACAATGTCAGAATTATAAACTGCGAAATTGAATTCAAGGACATTTAAAAAATTCATGCAATTTCAATCCTTAATAATATTAGGGAGCACACAAGGAAATTAGGCAGTAGTTCAAGTCTCATTTTGTTATAATAACTTAGGAATGAAGCCAGCCCCAAATGGCCTGAGTGACTGTGTCGTGCGCTCTGTGTTCTGGAAGGGAACTTTCCCTTTGGCACTTGTCATTTGAAACTCAATCCAATCTTATAAGATATGGCATGTTTGCCTTATTCTTCCATAAGAAATGTTGTTGTAATTCTTCCTTATGTGAATGCCAAAATCTTGAGAGGGGCATAAAGTAATGCTCTGAGTCACTGAATCCTAAAAATACTGATGCCACAGTCAAGACAGAGAGAACATCTAAAGCACAGTACTAATATTAATAAGAGAGAAGAAAATGAAGAGTAATAATGATTATTGAGGAGTAACTAACATGGAATCCTTGGATCCCTTGGGTTACTATATGAGTGTATAGTTTATGTCTGTATAAATTGAGTAGGATACAATTTATGTCTGTGTCATACAACTGTAAGTCTGTGTATTTTTCTTTTTTTTTCTTTTGTCTCTATTTTTGAGGGTGAGAGCTTTCAGTACTTTCATCAGATCCAAAAGGGATACATGAACCGAAAAAGATGATAATTACTTCACCATGGAAAAGAAGTCTATCTTATGAACAGGCTGGGTTATTAGTTCAGGTACATATTTTCAGGATACCACTGCACTTCTTTCTTGTTTGCTTGAACTTAATGCATGAATTACCTGACATGCATCCTGAGTTGGAGGTTAACTGTCATTTTCCATTTCCTCATCTAGTGTGACTTAAGTTCAGATCAATCAAATAGAGTCCCAGGCCTAGATGATGCCTCTTCTGTACTTTGATATCTGGAGAAGGGTCTGTGAATCCACACCTAAAGTGCATACATCTAGAGATCTCAGTCTGATCCTGACCCACGGTGGGAGTGAGCCACTTGTCTCCATCCTTTCCCTCCACTGACCCCACTCCTCCACATATTTTCTGGTAGCCCCAGAGTCCCTGCTATAGCCACCTCCACAGGTGATGGTGATAAGGTAGGGAGACCTGTGAAAGTCCCTAACATAAGTCCCTAGCATATGGCCTGACTCATGTAGAATGCATTCAAGAAATATTGTCTGAGTGCTTTCTTGCTTGGGACTTTTTTCATCCCTACTACCTTCTCTCCCGTTTACTTTGCTTGTTATTGGGTTGAGCTGAGGAAGCCATGGGGGTTCAGCCACTGTAGTCAAGATGGTGGTCGTCAGCTAGGGTAGTCCTCAAACTTTTAATGCACATGTGACTATCCTAGGTATCTTTTTAAAAGACAGATTCTCATTCAGGAAGTTTGGGGTTGGGGCTCAGATTTTACATTTGTAAAAGTTCCCAGATGATACAATTGCCGCCTGTCTGTGAACCACTTTTTGATAACCAAGGAGTTAGAACACTGTCTATCAAAGATATGTAGACCAAAGAAGCTGAATGTAGATGGGGGTAGGGGAGTTGTGAGTGTGTACTCATGAGCACATGTATACTCTTGGTCAGTTGTGGGTTTACTTTGCTCCATCCTCTGAATCCCATCTTAAAAGCAAGGGTTTTACAAGTCATCCAAATTAAGTTAGGCTTGAATTGTGCCCTGGGCTCTACCTTTAAAATTAGAGTATATCACCTAATAGCCATTTTTAAAAGGAAATAAAAACAACAAATAAGGGAATTAAAAAGTTGTCTGAAAACCAAAAATATAGTTGTAATTATATAAAAAGAGAGAAGAATAGCAGATTGTAATGATTGTAATGCTCAATAAAGCATCAATAGGTTACTTCAATAGCAACAGAACAGAAATAAATGATTAAGAGATATTTAAAAATAGATTAATAAGAAAGGAAACTGAGGTTGAAATGAATTAGACAAAATGGAAAGGCATCAGTGAAGGAAGCATTTCTAGGTCGGACCTATGGAAGATGGAATAATAAGGAACAGAGACCCTACTCATGAAAATTGATTGTTCTGCTGAAGTGATAATTTTCAAAACAGTACATTTAAAATTTGAACAGAATATACTTTCTCTGCATAATGTACCATTTTTCTGCAGTTCATTAATGGTTTCTCTTCTGTTCAGAATTAGGTATTTGTCATTAATTACCATAACATGTCCAAAAGTCATCAGGTGAACTTCCCTGAAGTATATTCTTATATTTTGTATGACTCAAATATTAAAGTGTACAAATAGAAAAAATAAGTATTGCATAAGTTTCCTTAGCTTATGAGAAACCTGACCATGAATAGTATGATCCATGGATATTGAATGTATATATTGAGGTGGTGAAGGATGTGAAAAGAGGAGAGTTTTCCCAGAGCTTCAATAGAGACAGAAAGGTCTTGGCACAAACCACGTGGTCTCTCCTTCAGAGAATTAGGGAAGTTTAGTAGTAATATTTCTCATAGAGCTGGTAAATTGAGTAATATCTCATTATTCTGAGATTGTAGAGGATGAGATTCACAAAGACAGGAACAAAGGTCCTGGGGTATAAATGGGAAAAGAAGGGAAAAATTAATCTTAGCTGGATAGGAAGGTTAGTATTGAGGGAGTTATCCAAGAATCAAGGTTGTGACAAACTGCCTGAAAGTAAAAATAGATGGAGTTGTAACTGAGATGAGGTCTTAGCCTCCAGTTTATGTTGAGTTCCACATGTTTGAATACATCTGACATCTTTTTGGGAACAAGCTCATCACAAGGGCCCAGGTATACAAAATTGGCCAAATACCAATACCTCAGGCATTTAAGGCTAGATTCAGTAGCCTTAAATAGCCATAATAGCACTAGCCGAAGCATTAGGTAGTGACTGGATATTGGAAGAACTGATTTAACTAGTAAGTGCAAGATAATGTGATACAAGGCCCATTGCTTTGCTGCCAATAGCAATGTAGTTAGAGTAGGCTAAACAGATGTAACAAACCCCCAAATATCTAGTGGCCAAAACAATATACAGGCTCACTTGTTGCTCATATAACCTCTCCAAGACAGCTGTTCCTACCTCCTTGTTGGATCTTCTCTTTGTGACAATTCAGGGACACATGCTCCTTCCATTGCCTGGATCTGCCTTTAACTAGGGAAGGAAAAGACAATGTGGAAAACAACTTCCACTTTTAAAATGCTTTGGTCCAAAAGAGGTGTGTGTCGCTTCTGCTATCATTGCCATTGATGATAGCTAGTCACATTGCTAACTAGTTATATAGAAGGCTGAAGACATGTAGTCTCTAGCTGGGTAACCACTTTGCAGCTACATTTGTGTACTATTGAAGACTAGGGAGAATGAGTCTTGATGGGGAGCATGTCATCTCTGCTTAATACTCATGCAACAGAAGGTAGCCCAAGAGTGAAAGGGGTATTCTCTTCCTTTCTACACACAGAACAGGATAACTTCTGTTTAATGAGGACCTCTGAGAATAGAGTACCCCACGAGCATCTCAGGGGTGCCAAGCCATTAATATTGGTGGGACTACCTGCTTGGAGGTGGACCCTGTAATATTGGTAGATGCACCTGTGAAAGCACATCATAGCAGCATGTATCAGCAAGAGAGAATTGGATATAGGAGGAGAAACAGCTTGTGTGCAAGGTTAAAAGATTTGTTCATGAGCACATGTGAGAGAGAAGCCCCGGGAACAAGGAAATGAGAAAACAATTACTGCCTCCTACATGTTCCCAGAGGAGGGGGCTGGGAGAGCAATTAAGCATAAAGAGCATTAATTGCATAGAAGATGCTGAGGGATCATAGATTTGAAAGCAATTTCAAAATATGAGTATTTTAAGACTTTTAGCAAGAATAGACACCATAGGCTGTATATAGTTTCCTGGAGTTATGATTAAAGGATGAAAACAACTTTTGTTTAGATATGTAGGTAGGTAAGTAGGTAGATATAGATAGATATGAGAATAGTAAGTTTGTTTAAACAAATTATTCATTACATCATAGTGAACCTTAGTGCTTTTTGATGATACTGACTGATATTGTTTGGCTGTGTCCCTACCCAAATGTTATCTTATAGCTCCCATAATTCCCACGTGTTGTGGGAGCAACCTGGTGGGAGATGATTGAATCATGGGGGCAGGTCTTTCCTATGCTGTTCTTGTGATAATGAATGAGTCTCATGAGATCTGATGGTTTTAAAAATGGGAGTTTACCTGCACAAGCTTTCTCTGCCTGCTGCCATCCATGTAAGACGTGACTTGCTCCTCCTTGCCTTCTGCCATGATTGTGAGGCCTCCCCAGCCATATGGAACTGTAAGTCCAACAAACCCCCTTCTTTTGTAAATTGCCCAGTCTCAGGTATGTCTTTATCACCAGCGTGAAAACAGACGAATACACTGGCTTATTGAGGAACAGAATATAATCAGCCTCTTTCATTCCTCACCCACTAAACCAATGTGCTGATCATTTCTAGAGGCAAGGACACTCCAAGAATCAAGAAAGAGCCGATGATGAGGCTTCCTAATATTCTCCTGGACTGGATGTTGTCTCAGCTTCTGCTGGGCCAAAGAACCCTGTCTCTACCTTGACTTACCCACATGTTGTTTTGGTGCCAAGTATCGAGTGCTGCATTTTGGGGTGTACAAGACAGATTGGCATATTGCTAAAAATGTGCGAGGACAGAAACGACAGAAACTAGTCTGTAAGATTCTCATAGGTTCCACTTGTCTTGCACTCGTCATGTACAAAAATATGCCAAGCATTGTAGTTCATTAAGTCAGTCCTTACCAAAGCTGGTAAAGCAGTTATTAATTTATCCACTGTAAAGTTGAGGACATCCAGCCTTTTGGAAATTAAATAACTCCTCCAATATCACACAAGTAATAAGGAGGTTGTGCAGAAATTGAAAACTTGTGAATTTCCAAAGCTCATGCCAAGCTGGAGGTTAGAGACATAGGGTTCCTACCAAAAATGTGTCCCTAGCACACAGCATAGTGTTCAGCACTTAAGAGGAACCCTACAGCAGATTGCTAAACTGGGTATTTACTTACACTATCCAAAAGTAGGAAGGAAACATACCCATTTGTTTGTGAATTATTGTATCAAATCCTATTAATTTCATCCTAAATATTAAATAAAATTCCTAAGTGGGAAATAGCAATGTTCATATAAAGAAGCAGCAAACTAATTTATTGGAATCAACACATTCCTCAAGTGGAGATTTGGTTGATATTAGAGACTTAATGTACCTCCCTTAGTGCTTAATGTATAACAGAGATTCCACTTACCTTACATATATAACCTAAGAAATTTGAATATTTTATAAAGTTACTTTTTAGAAAACCTGATTTATTTGTTTTCCTTATCATCTCAGATGGATACCTTCCTCTCAAAATCTATTTGGAATTTATATTTTCAAGTACTCAATTAACTAACATATTAAGCAGGCATTCTCCTGTGTAAGTTCCTAGCAACTTTTGCCACTTGTACTAAAATAAAAAAGATAGTTAAGCCAAATGAGTTAACTTCTCTAAAAGTGTATCTTTATACAACATTAACTATAGACATGGAAAGTACATTTATTCACGTTAGAAATAAATGCTTCTGTGAGATCTTTCATTTTGATAAAGTCAAAACACCATCTTGTTAATAACTACTATATTAATTTTGCAGCAAATTACAATAAGACCACACTGTATAGTTGTGCCATTCAGATGACATTTATGAAATGCTCTAATTTAACATGGTGACATATATTACCTGCATCTTTTACACATTATAGCTTATATCCTCTGAGCGAAATAGACCTAAACCATCCAAAAAAAAAAAAGAGAGAGAGAGAATAATGCAATGTGAAATTATACCCCTTTGAGAACTAGAAGGACTATAATTACATTGCTTCCTCTTAAAACCATTCAAATATGTAACCATTGCTGGGAAGAGCAGTATGTGGGGAACCTCTTTACACTCTTTCTGTCTTGAACACTCAAAAGATTGAGAAAAAAATATTCCTTTCCTACTATAGTTTTATTTGAGCATGCTTCAGAATTTTACCTTTTTGCACAGTACTTAGAGATTATCATGAGGAAGTTTAGAAAGCAGTTTCTTGGAAATGCCTTTTGGAGGGAGAGGGGGGCCGTAAAAATATACCAGCCTGACAAATGACAGGCATTGCAGACTGGAAAAGAAAAGACATCTTGGTTTTACACCAATGTAGAAGCTTTTCTTTTCAAATGAATATTTTTGACAGCTGAGCAAGATGATAAACAGCGGTATCACAAAACACTTAAATGGAAACAAGTATTACGATGTACATTATTCACCTGGCATTCTCCAATTCATGACATTTATATGTGGCAGAACCCACTGTAGATTCATTTATTTATTTTTGAAGTGGAATGAGTTCCTTACAAAGGTAGCCTGTTACATTAATGTGGACTTTTCTTCTCTAGAGAGGCAGAAGCTTAAGGAAAAAAGTTATTGTATCTGTACTGGAAATATGTGGTAAGTCTCAGAATCCACATCTTAGGGCTGAGAAGGCTCCTAGCAAGTACAATATACTGTATAAATATAGACAAATAAATATAGATATAGTTTTTTGTGTAAGCACCGGCAGTGTTGCAAATGATTAGATATTTCATAAATGCCTTTTCTAAAAAAGTATTGCTTAAACCAGTCTATTTCTAGAACTTATATTCAGATGTTTAGAGGTATAAATGCTTCAATATTGGCTAAGCTTAGAAAGGCTATGTTTCTCTGAGGCTCAGTGATAGACCTACCAACAATTTGATGAGATGCATGACTAAGAAGAAAAAGAGAGTAAGACTGAGTCCCTGTGAATTGATTGACTTGGTGCAGTGGCAGAGTAGGTAGCAAGTATTAAAGCAATAGTTCTTAAATGTTAGTGTTCATAAGAATCATCAACAGAACTTTTTAAAAATGAAGATTCCTAGGTTTTAACTTTAGCGACTTTTAATTCTTTAGGTCTGGTATATTTCATTGTGGGAAATCAAAAGACTCAACTTTGGAATACACTGAACAGTTGTTGACTATAGATTTGTATATTCAAAATTTTTTGGTATTTAAAAATGGTATGTATGGTTTATTGAGTCAAATATTTTAAAAACTATGAATGTGTGCTTTTTTTTTTTCTGGATTGGAGGACAATTTGGGGTAAGCATTCTCTATTTAACAAGTCATAATTAACTCCCTGCCAAAACTAAGTAGAAATTGTGATTTCTGTAACTCCTATATTTGATAATATCTCCTAAACATATTTCAGTGATATAGCATTTAATTGCAAATAATTCATCTAGTCACCAAACAAATATAGGGACGTTCCTATGTACCAGGCACTGTGCATATCAAGGTGTATATTACAGTGAATAACAGAAACACTCACGAAGTGTTCAATTGAATTTAACCTTGAAATGTATTATTTATTATTATTATGTTTAAATAAACTATGTGAGGTTTTTTTTTCATTGCCAATGAGAAACCCATCCTAACTTCAGAATTTTTATCTTTAAGTATATCCTATTCTAACCACCCTTACCCATCCACTCTCAATGATTTCTCCTCAGTGTGGGGCCTTGCCGTGGAAGTGTGCCCTGGTCAGTGAGTTTTGAGAGTCCGTGGAAGCTAGATTGCCCTCGGCTCTTCAGTTCCCACTGCAGAACTCTTGCAGTCACTGGCTATTGGATCAGCAGAACCTCTCCTATTTTCAGTCGCCCATTTTCAAATTGGCTCACTGAACTTTGGGTTCTCCAGTTTTCAGGTCTTTCAAAAGTCCGACACCCCTTTACTATCATCTGCTTTCTCCTACACAGGGGCTAATGCCATGCAGGTTTTGTGACTGCTGGTGGTGTGTTCCTACCTGCTTTTTTTGGGAGGCTTTTGGGCACAGCTGGTCACCTAGTTTCATTATAATCATTTTTAATGGCTTTGCTGTTGTTGTGTTGCTGTTTAGTTCTGTCAGCTTTTATCCTGGGATTTAGAGAGACCCAAGAGTTCTGTGGCCACATAACCATTGATCCTGATTCCCCTGGAGTCTCTTTTGACTTTTACTGCCTAATTTAAGCTGAACATGTGAAATACATGAAAAAACTGAAAGCTCAAGCTCGTTTGTTGTTTGTCTTCCTAGGTTATGGTTTCCATTTCTCCCTCTTTCTCAACCTATTTTGCCCATCAATGTCTATCCTTCCTTCACTTTTTGCCTACTCACTACAATATTCAATTACACAAACATAATTTTTCCTCTACCCACCCCAGCGCCAGCATTTTTCTGGGAGTTTAAGTCTCTTATGAATCTGGGAAGAAAGGAACTAAAAATGAGCAGGGATGAATAGCAAAATGAGTGAGTCAACGAGTAGCAGGCAGGACATTAGAGTGAAGCTGTTTTCTTACCCAGAAGACTGATGATGGGAAAGGAAAAAAGAACAATTCAAAATTAGTAGAAGAAAAGAAATAATTAATAAAACATGAGTGGATATTAATCAGATAGAAATGGGACAAAAATAGTGAAAATGAACAAACGCAATAGTTTGTTCTTTGAAAAGGTTAATAAAGTTGATGAGCAGAAAACACAAAATACCAACATCAAAAACACAGATTACCAACATCAGAAATTTAAAAAAGAGAAATCAATGTCGTTGCACATTTTATAAACATTAAAAAATTACAGTTTTATGAACAGCTCTGCTAATAAATCTGATGTCCTGAATGAAATGAACAAATGAACACAAAACCAACAACAAAAAATAGAAATAGCCTCACATATATTAAAGACATTTAATTCATATCTAAAAACCTTTCAACAAGGAAAATCTCAGTCCCAAATGGCTTCACTGATGAATTTGCCACTAACATAAAGGAATAAATAATATTAGTCCTACACAAACTCTTTCAGAAAACCAAGGAAGGGCATATATTTCTCAGCTCATTTTGTGAGGGCTACCTAACTTTAATCACATAACCTAACAAAGCACTAAAAGAAAAGCCCATTAGAATATTCCATATGAACATAGATGTAAAATACCTTAACAGCATATTAGCAAATGGAATCCTGCAATATATAATAGGGTAATGCGTCATAGCTGATTGGATTTCTCCCAGGAATGCAAAGTTAGTTTAACATCTGAAAATCAATTAATGTAGTAAGCCACATAAATAGAATACAAAAGAATTCCCAGGTAATCATCTCAATAGATCAAAAAACTTTGAAAAAGAATTCAAAACACTTTCATGATAAATACCCTCTGCCTACTAGAAATACAAGAGAACTTCCTCAAACTGAAAAGGGCATCTGCAAAAACCCTATAGCTAATATTATGTTAACAATAAATGTTAAATTTTTTACCACTACATCAGGAACAAAGCAAGGAGTTTTGTTCTTATAACTTCTACTCAAAATTGTAACAGAAGTCTAATGTAGGACAAAATGAAAAAACAAAAAGCCATGAATATCAACAAAGAAGTAAGACTATTATTATTTGCAGAAAATATGCCACGGTATAGACAGTGGGAGTATAAACATTGCTTGGCAAGCATCAAGTCCCCCACATACACTCCCCTCCTCACACTACTCTCCTTCCTAAAGCCATGCAAAACCGCTTTATATTCTAAGTAAGGACGGGATGTTTGATGTGCAAATGCAGCTGTAAGATAAATCCCTGAGCAACATTTTGGCCACCCTGCACTTCCTATAGAAACTCTGGGGCTGTCACTGAGGTAGGGTTAGTAATGGTATGTGAGACTGGAGAGACATGTGGAAACCACCTCATGGTATTTGGACTTCACTAGTTAGGCAATAGGGAGCTATTGAATATTTCTGAGCACAGGAGTGACACAGAGGTGTACCAAGTAGGTAAGAGGCAGTGGAAACAATCTACCTCAGTGGGGAAGAGTATTGTATCACAAAATTTGTTTAGAATTGCTAGTACTTGGTGATAATTAAAAGCAGAACAATTTTAACTGAATTTTATTATTTTAATTTTACATACAGAAAGTGCATCCTCTTTTGTGTACCCAGGTGTTTCATTCTCACCACCTTACCGTAGGATTATTATCATCAGAATTAAAGTAGATGAGGCAAGGCACAGTGGCTCATGCCTGTAATCCTAGCACTTTGGGAGGCTGAGGCGAGAGGACTGCTTAAGGCCAAGAGTTTGAGGTTATGGTAAGCTATGTTCGTGCCACTGCACTCCAGCCTAGGCAGCAGAGTGAGACCCTGTCTCTTAAAAAAAAAAAAATTGGAATGAATGAAAATTAATTTGATAGCAGTTTATTAAATGGATTGGGGAAAGGAACAGACTGGTAGTTATCAACCAGGATACAATAGCTGGTTAGTGATGGCAATTCTGAAAGAAGTGGTAGAAACTGGGAGGTGTTGCTAGTGTAGTATGACCTTTTAAAACTCACAGAGTGCATAGCTTGTGGATGTATAGAACAATGTGAAAGAATAAATTCTCCAGAAAGGAAGAAGAGGAGTTAGAGATTTTATAAAAGAGAAGTCTATGATGTTCTCTAGGAAAGAAAAGAATTTTCTGAAGAATATATGCATTGATTAAATGATTTCCTTTTGCCCTCATTTATATTTATTTTCTGTTCAAATGAAACACTTAAACTACCACTCGATTTCTGGGACAGACTTCCTGTTCCTACATTCTTCAGTTTGCTTTTTAAATTTTTACTTTGTTTAGCAATATCAACATTGCCTCATTGGCTTTAATGAGTTTCTTGAGAAGATGTAATCTGTAGAACATTAGTTCTTCTCTCCCACCAGACAGATGAGTGCATAGAAAGACATATAGTTATACTGCTGCTGTTTTAAAAGTGTTGCTTCAAATTACCTAAAATATAGTGACTATTAGGTAATCACTGATAAAAAGTGTGTTCATCTAATTTATTAATCTTGAACTCATGCTTCATATTTCCTTTAAGCACAAAATAGTTATGTTCACACATGCACAATAAATCATATATGGATTACTTGATGCCTTGAATTCACCCTCATAGAATTTCATCTCCTAATGTAAAGAAAACTGACTAGGGTAATTATTGCAGGATCTTACTCCTTTCTGTTGTCAGTAACCTTCCCACCAAACTCATTGTGACAATTGTCACCCAGTTGGCTGTGCATATCCACCATTGCTCCAGAGCCTAGGCCAGCAGACTTTTGCTGCATGGTCCAAAATGGTGAGGTCCTGGGTGTGATCACAAGACAATGTGCAGCAAACATTAGTGACCATCAGTGCTAACAAAGAAACTTACAAAATAACAGCTTGACCGCTTGGCCAATTCTTCCACTGTGTTTTCAGCTCTTCACAGGTGTAGGCCATGCCTTAAACTTAATTGAGTCTAGCACTCTTCCTGTTACTACTATTATATTTGTAGCTTATGATAAGCAGAGTGAATTTAACATAGGGGTTATGATCATGCATTTGAGAGTTGGGCCACTTAGTAACTGTATTAGTCCATTTTCACACTGCTGATAAAGACATACCTGAGACTGGGTAATTTATACAGGAAAAAGGGTTTAGTGGACTTACAGTTCCACATGGCTGGGGAGGCCTCACGATCACGGCAGAAGGCAAAGAGGAGTAAGTCACATCTTATATGGGTGGCAGCAAGCAAAGAGAGAACTTGTGCAGGGGAACTCTTGTTTTTAAAACCATCAGATCTCGTGAGATTTATTCACTATCACGAGAACAGCACAAGAAAGACCTGCTCCCATGATTCAATTATTTCCCACTGGGTCTCCCCCACAATACATAGGAATTCAAGATGAGATTTGGGTGAGGACACAGCCAAACCCTATTGGTAACTGCACCACCTTTAATAAGTAATTTGATCTTTCTAAGGTTTAAATTCTTCTTCTGTCAAATGAAGATTCATGTATTTTCACAAATAATAAAATGATGAAAATTCCTGCCACTTTGGAGCTTACATTGTAAGGTGATTTGGGGAAATGGAAGAGAAAGAACAATCAATAAATATAAAAATAAGTAAGTTTATTTACTAAGTTAAATGCTATAGGAGAAAACTAGACAAAGTAAAATGCCTTGAGAGTACCATATTAAGGAAAGGAATTGCAATTTTGGAAATGTAGCCAAGAGAATTTTAATTGAAAAGATGGCATTTCACTTGAGACCTGAAGGAGATAAGGGAGTTAGTCATGTGGAAATCTGGAAGAAGAGACCTAGGCAGAGGCAGCAGCCTATGCAAACACCATAAGGTGGAAGCCCCCCTGATGTATTCAGAAAAGGGGCTGTATATCTGAAGTGAGCAGAAGAGAGAGTAGGAATGTCCCAAGCCTACAGGATCCTTGTGCAAGCTGCAAATAATTGGCCCTTTCACTTTGCAAGTACTGCCCCACATCCATCAAGTACTTTAGAAGGGTTGAAAAAAGTTTGACTATCAATCACTTGATGAATTTTCCTGCCCACTATTTGTTCTATACCAGTGTGAAATATACAGAGTAATACTTCCACTTCATCTTTACCAAGCACTTACTATGTTCCAGAGATGATGCTAAACATGTTTACATTAATAATCTCAGTTAATCCTGACAACAGACCTATGAGGTAGATATTATTATGCTCATTTTATTGATAAATAAGTGAAGACTTAGGTAGATTTAGGTTGTTCAGAGTATAGTTAATACTGTGGCTAGTAATTGTGGCACATAATCGTAATGTTTCAGGAATTTATATCATTTAGTTGAGGAGACACGCCTCAACTCCTGTCTCAGGTGACAGGAGTAAGTGAAATTCTAAGGCACAATATAGCATGGTGCATAAGCAGGCAGGACTGCAGCCACAGAACCCTCAATTTTAATTCAAGCTAAGTCACTTACTTTCCCTTTTATGTTAGAGACGTCTGTTAGTTTTTCTACAGGAAGTATAATACCTCACAGGGTAATTTATTCACAAATACGAAAACACGTATAAAACATCATAGCAGTCTGCCTGCAATATCGTAAGTGTTCAAAAGGGTTGTTGATATTATTATTGTTGTTGTAAGCTAAGGAATGCTAGAAAAACATCAAAGGTTCAATTACTCAAAATAACTTTTGCTGAGCATCTACTACATGTAAAATATGTATACTGTGGGATCAATGGATGATGTAAAGGTGCAAAAGGTTCTGGCCCTTGGGGAGTGTATGGTACACTGGGAAGATATATTTTCAGACAAGACAGAATAATTCTAATACAAGCTAGACCTTAAGGAATTGAATGACAGAGGTAACAAGAAAATGCTGTAAAATGGCTGAGGAGAGAAAAATCCTCTAATTTCGGAGGAGCTCAGTATTGACAAAGGCTAGAAATGGGTAGAGAACACTTTCCCAAAAGAGATGTCGTGGTGCCTGGTGAGACAGGCTGTGAACATGACTTCTCCCATCCCTTCCATTATTAATGTGTGTCTCTGTGCTCTAGCATTCATTTCATCTTGCGGACACGCTATTGTTTCCATTTAAAAACTCTCTTGATCACAATTTCTTCTGTAGCGATGGTCTCATGTCCTGCTCTCCTTTCTGGCAAAACTCCTTAAAAGACTTGTCTAGGCTCATGCCTCCAAATCCTATTCTGCTATTATTTCCTGGAAATATATCTGTCAGGCCTTCACTCTCATCATTACTTTGCAACTTTTCTTGTTAAGGTCTCCAAGGACCTCTGTCTTTTTAAACAAAGCTAAATTCTGTCTTCATTGTATTTGACATACAAGCAGCATTTGACACAGTTGATCACTCTCTTTTCATTTAGAGGACTCCACGTTCTCCGGGTTTTCCTCCCAAATCCCTGCCTATTTCTTCTGTATCCTTTTTCTGTGCCCTCCTCTTACCTTTGAACACTTATTGTTGGAGTGCTCTGGAACTCTCTTTAGAGGACTTTCCTGTATCTACACTCACGCCCTTGGTGATATTTTACTTCAAATACCAATTATACACAGACAATATTCTCAAATGAATTTCACAATCATATTTCCAATTAAGCACTTAACATGTTTTTTATATATATATAAAATATTCTTTGGATTTAATTATCTTTATCTTCGCATCAATACGTAATAATCTATCAGCAAATCATGTTGGTTCTATTTTCAAAAATATCCAGTCTTTCATTCTTCCTAGATTCAATAATTCCTTTGCTTGTCTATTTAGTTTTCTATATGTCATTAATCTTCCTCATGCTGACGTCTTTGCTACATGAATATATACATATATATGGTACACATACATATATATTTTATGCACACACATACATATTTATGCTCAAGGATAGCTATTCCATCAGCACAGCCCTACCTTCTCAGAATATTCTGGCCCTTTGATCTATCATGGACCTCCTGCCCTGCTATCAGCCTAGAGCTTTTCATATACCTCTACATCCTCATTTCCTGAATCCCATGCCTTCCATTCTTGTTGCTGTTGTCTGTTTACTTTCTTTTTGCTGGAACTATATTACTCAATAGCTTCCTGATATAGGAAGTTAAAGTTTTGAATCCTTGCAAATCCAGAAAATGTTTTTATTCTTTCTTTACAGGCAACTGATAATATAACTTAGTATAGAATTCTGGATTAGAAATAACTTTACTCATAATTTGGAAGGTACCATTCTTAGCTTTTTAGTTTACTATAATGTTGCAGAATACTCCAGTGATATTCTGTATTTTCTATGTGACTTATTTTATTGGTCTCTGGAAATTTTTGTTTCCTTTTTATTTTTGGAATTTGAATGCTTCATGAGATTGCACCTTGATCTGGGTTTTTCCACCAGCATGTGGTGAGCCTTTTTTTAACTTTTTAATATTTTATTTTTAATCAATCAACACATAATATTTATACCTATTATGGGATACAGAGAGATATTTCAATACATATGTACAATGTGTGAGTATCAAATCAGTGTAATTAGCAAATCCATTACCACCAACATGTATCATTTCTTTGTGTTGGGAACATTCAAAATCCTTTCTTCTAGCTATTTGAAAACATATAATAAATTGTTGTTAACTAGAGTCACCATACAGTACTATAAAACACAGGAATTTATTCTTCTTACCTATCTGTGATTTTGTATCTGTTAACCAGCCTCTCCCTATCCCCTTCTCCCTGCTATCCTTCCAAGACTCCAGTAACCACTATTCGACCTTCTACTTTCATGAGATCAACTGGTTTAGCTTCCACATATGAGTCACAACAGGTAATATTTATCTTTCTGTGCCAGGCTTATTTCACTTAACATAATGTCTTCCGGGCTAAACATAATGCCCTCTAGGCTAATCCATGTTGCTTCAAAAGACAGAGTTTTATTCCTTTTCATGGCTGAATAGTATTTCATTATATATTTGTATATATGATATATGATGTATATATATCAAATTTTCTTTATCTATTCCTTTGCTAATGAGCACTTAGGTTGATTCTATATCTTAGCTATTGTAAATAGTGCTGCAATAAACATGGGAGTGCAGACATCTCTTCAATATACTGATTTCAAAACGTCTGGATATATGTACCCAGTAGTGGGATTGCTGAATCATATGGTAGTTCTCTTTTTAGTTTTTTTAAGTGACCTTCATACTTTTTTTCCATAAGGGTATGCTAATTTACATTCCTACCAACAGTGTAAAAGAATTCCCTTTTCTCTGCATCCTTGTAAGCATTTGTTTTTTTTTTGTCATTTTTATAACATATTTTAACTGGGAAAAGATAATATTGTGGCTTTTGTTTGCATTTGTCTGATGATTAGCAATGTTGAGCATTTTTTCGTGTACTTGTTGGCTATTTGTATGTCTTCTTTTGAGAAATGTCTGTCCAGACCATTTGCACCTGTTTTAATTGGATTATTTGGGGCCATTGATTTGATTTTCTTATATATTCTAGGTATTAAACATTTCTCGGATGAATACCTTGCAAGTATTTTTCCATTCTGTAGGTCGTCTCTCCACTTTGTTGGTAGTTTCCTTTGCTGCGAAAGGGCATTTTAGTTTGATGTAATTCCATTTGCCTATGTTTGCCTTTGTTGCCTGGGTTTTTGAGGTCTTACATGTAGAATTTTGCCCAGACCAATGTCCTGAAGCATGTCTCCTAGGTTTACTTCTAGTATTTTCATAGTTTTGGGTCTTACATTGAAGAGTTTAGTCCATCTTGAGTGGATTTTTGTATATGGTGAGAGACGGGGGTCTATTTTCATTCATTTGCACATGGATAGCCAGTTTCCCCAGCACCATTTATTGAAGAGGATGTCCTTTTCCCACTCTATGTTTTTGGTGACTTTGTTGAAAACCCGTTGGCAGTAAATAGGTGGATTTATTTCTGGGTTCTCTATTCTGTTCCATTGGTTTCTGTGTCTGTTTTATGCCAGTATCATGCTGTATAGCTTTGTAGTAAATTTTGCAGTTAAGTAGTGTGATATCCTCAGTCTTGCTCTTTTTGAACAGGTGACTTTGTCTCAAGATTGATTTGTCTAGCTCAGTGGGGTGGCTGACGCCTGTAGTCCCAGCACTTTGGGAGGCCAAGTTGGGAAGATCACTTGAAGTCAGGAGTTTGAGACCAGCCTGACCAACATGGCGAAACCCTGTCTCTACTAAAAATTCAAAAATTAGCGGGGCATGGTGGCGGGCACCTGTAATCTCAGCTACTCAGGAGGCTGAGGCAGGAGAACTGCTTGAACCCAGGAGGTGGAGGTTTCAGTGAGCCAAGACTGTGCCATTGCACTCCAGCCTGGGTGACAGAGAGAGACCCCACCTCAAAAAAAAAAAATTGCTTTGTCTATTCTGGGTCTTTATGGTTCCATGGGAATTTAAAGAATTTTTTCTTCTATTTCTGTGAAGAATATCATTAGTATTTTGATAGGAATTATATTGAATCTGTAGATTGCTTTTGATAATACAGTCATTTTTATAATATTAGTTCCTCTAATCCATGATCATGGGATGCCTTTCCATTTTCTTGTGTGTCCTCTTTAATTTCTATTATAAGTTTTATAGTTTTCCTTGTACAGAACTTTTACCCTTTGGTTAAATTTATTCCTCAGTATTTTTGTTTTTTTAGCTATTGTAAGTGAGATTTCATTTTTACCTAGTTTGTGCTTGTTGTATAGGAATGCTACTAATTTTTATATATTGATTTGATATCCTGCAACTTCATTCGTTTAGTTTATCACTTCTAAGAGTTTTTTGGTGGAGTGTTTAGTTTTTATTACATATAAGATCCTGTCATCTGTAAACCAGAACTAGTTGACTTCCTCCTCTCCAATTTGTATTCCTGTTATTTCTGTCTCTTGCCTAATTGCTCTGGCTAGGAATTTCTAGTTCTAGGTTGAATAAAGAGTAGTGAAAGTGGGCATCACCATCATGTTCCAGTTCCTAGAAGAAAAGTTTTCACCTTTTCTCCGTTTAGTAAGATGTTGGTTGTAGGTTTGTCATATATGGCCTTTATTATTGAGGTACATTTCTTCCATACTAATTTGCTGACAGTTTTTAGCATAAAGGGATGTTGAATTTCATCAAATGCTGTTTCTGTCTTTTGAGCTTGTCATATGGTTTGTCCTTCATTCTGTTGATATACTTTTATTTATCCCATTTATTCAATTTGCTCATATTGAATCATTCCTACATCCTTGGTATAAATCACACTTGATCCTGGTATGTAATATTTTTGATGTGCTGTTGGATTCGGTCTGCCAGTATTTTATTGATGATCTTTGCAACTATGGTCATCAGGAATATTGGCCTGTAGTTTTTGCTGTTGCATATTTGGTTTTGGTATCAGGGTAATGCTGGCCTTATAAAATTAGTTTAGAAGAATTTCCTCTCCTTCAATTTTTTGGAATAGTTTAAGAAAAATTGGTATTAGTTCTTCTATTAAAGTTTGGTAGAATTCAGCAGTGAAGCCATTGGTCCTGGACTTTTCTTTGTTGGGAGACTCTTAATTACTGAATCAATCTCATTACTTGTGAGTGTTCTGTTCAGTTTTCTATTCCTCCTTGGTTCAATTTTGGCCAGTTGTATGTATCCACAAATTTATCCATTTCTTCTAGGTTTTTCAATTTGTTGGCATATAGTTATTCATAATAGTCTCCAATGATCAACTGTATTTTTGTGGTTTCAGTTGTAGTGTCTCCTTTTTCATTTCTGATTTTATTTGAGTCTTTTTTCTTTTTTTTCTCAGTCTAGCTAATGGTTTGTCGATATTATCTTTCAAAATATCAACTTTTTGTTTTGTTGAGCTTTTGTATTGTTTTTGGTCTCAATTTTATATCCTTCTTCTCTGATCTTTTTTATTTCTATATTGTGCCTTGCAGAGGACCTTTCTAGTTAAATACATTTGGGAACTTTTGAGCTTCCTGGATCTGGGTATCTATGTCTGTCCCAAGACTTATGAAGTTTTAAGTTAGTATTTCATTAATAGGTTTTTATTACCCTTTTTGTCATCTTGTCTTTCTAAGCTCCCACAGTATGAACAGCTGTTTGCTTAATGGTGTCCCACAAGTCCTGTAGGCTTTCTTTATTCTTTCTTATTCTGTTTTCTTTTTCTTTCTGTCTGCTTGAGTTATTTCAATAGACTTGTCTTTGAGTTCATAAATCATTTTTTTCTGCTTGATCTAGCCTGTTGTCAAAACTCTTGATTGTATTTTTATTTCATTAACTAAATTGCTCAGCTCCAATATTTCTGTTTGGTTCCTTTTTATGATACCAATTTCTTGTTGAATTTCTGATTTAGATCATGAATTCTTTTCCTGATTTTTTTCAGTTGCATATCTATATTTTCTTCTATCTTGCTGAGTTTCCTTAGCATTATTATTTTGAACTCCTTTTCTGGCATTTTGAAAATCTCTTTTACTTTGGGGTCTGTTACTAGAGGATTATTGTGTTCCTTTGGTAGTGTCATGTTTTCTTGCTTTTTCATGTTTCTTGTGTTCCTACATTGATACCCGCACATCTGGTAAAGTAATTTCTTCTTTTAATGTTATGGACTAGCGCTTATAGGGAAAGATTTACTCCTGTAGATAAGTTCTAGAGTGTTAAGTAGAGGGTGATAGCTTTGGTCCTGAGTGGGCCCAGTAGTGTAGTCTCTGTGAAGTTTCTTCAACTGTAATCCATGTCAGTAATGTTTGTGAATGCTTCACTGACCTAACCTGTGGGAGTTTGTGGCAGCAGTGAAATGACTTTACTGGAATCAGGCTTATTGAGTGACTTATCAGGATGGAGGCATGTTTGTGCATGTGATGGGTCATCTAGCTTAGGAACTGGCTTGCTTTGGGTGAAGCCGTGGGCTGTTTCTCAGGCCGGGGGCATGAGTGTTCAGTGGATCAGCTGGTTCTGGAACTGGTTCACCAGGAGTGAGGCTGTTGGGTCGTTTCTCAGTTTAGGGGCATAGGCACATGATGGTTTGCCAGCCATTAAGCCTTTTAAAACTATGGTTTCATGTCTGGAAAATGTGTATTTTATACTAATTCTTTATTAACTTATTCCTTTAATTTTTTTTCCTTTTGGTGTATTTCTGAAAATTCTATATTTTCATTTTGTTTTCATCTCATTATTATTATTAGCCTTTCTGATGTATTTTCTTATCTTTCTCTTCTAATCTTTTAGTTGAGATATTTTTCCAGCCTTTTTTTTTTGGATATAGAATCTTAGTATATTGTCTAGGCTGGACTCAAACTCCTGGGCTCTAACAATACTTCTACCTAAGCCTCCTGAGTAGCTGGGATTACAAGCACATGCCACTATGCCTGGCTCTATATTTTTAATATTTAAGAATTCTTTCTTTCACCACTTGTTTATTCTTTTAGGCTTTTTTTTTTTGTTTCTATATTTTTTAATGAATGCAACTTTTATCTTCTGGGGATAACAGAGATATTTTATTAAATTGTTATTAGTTGATGATTTCTTCTATCTCTAATTCCCTGCATTGTTTGTTTCCTCATCTGGATTATCATTTTTCATCCTCCTCCTTTATTTCTGTTTCTGTCATTCACATTGTATATTTTGCACGTTTGATGAATTTTGCCATCTGCTTTATTCTGTAGAGAAATGGTAAAACATTTCCAAAATGGCCTTTACTCATGTTTATGAGCAGCAATACAGCTTTACTTTGCAGAGGTTAAAAGCTCAAATATTAGTTCTAGTGTTCTTATGTTTGTAGTTTTTTTCTGCCAGTTTCCTCTTTATGGAAAATAACTCTGGCTCCCGGCTTTCTGTAAACTGTGTAGAAGGTGAATTGTGGTGGTAAAGGGGAGAGGCAGTGTATACAGACTTTCACTTAATCCTTTCATGTCTACCTTGTGCCTCTTCCAACAACAAGTTGTTGATGTTCCAATATAATGGAGCTGGTTAATTTCAATTATTCTTGACAATAAGACTGATGTCACTGTGGAGTAGGATTAGTTTGGCTGGCTGAGTGGGGTTGAAAAGGGGACCTGAAAATCTAAATACTTTCTATGTGGAATACCTCTAATTCATGATTCTCAACCTTGGCACTATGGCTATTTTGGGCTGGGTAATTTGTTGTGAGGGATGGATATGTGCATTGCAGGATGTTTAGCAGAATCCCTGGCTACATATCAGTATACTACATGCCAGTAGAACTCCTCCCCTCACTGGGACAACCAGAAAGTTCCTCTGGGGACAAAATCATCCTTAGTTGAGAACCATTGTTTAACTTTAGACCTGTGTGTGTCCTCTTACTTCTCTCAATGTTTCATTATCTTCAAGTCTTAAGGCTCTCAAAGATTCTATAGGAAAAATCAGTTTTCATGTTTTAGGAATCCAATTCAGCCAGCACTCAAGCTGTAACTTCTCTGATTATTCAAGAATGTTGTCAATATTTATTTCTATTTCTTAATTTCATTTTCTGTCTTCGAAATTTTTGTAAAATGTATTTCTTCCCTATTGATTTCTCTGCTGGCCTCATTAAAATTATGGGTTATATTTTTTAAAATTCCTATTTTTTTAATTGAAGTATCAAGAAAAAGAGGAAAATGCACATGCTTGATCTGAACTTTATCAAAAATTGGTAATTGTTTTCATCTCTTACTATTAACTCTTTTTTAAATGGATCCTCTTGCTTTAGGAATCCAAATCAGCCTGTACTCGTACTGCAGTTTCTCTGATTAGTCAAGAACGTTGCCAATATTTATTTACATTTCTTCATTTCATTTTTCGTCTTTGAAATTTTTGAAAAATATGTTTCTCCCATATTGTTTTCTCTGCTAGTCTCATTAAAATTATGGGTTTTACTTTTTAAAATTGCTGTTATTTTAAAGTAGTGAGAAAAAGAGGAAAATACAAGTGCTTACTCTAAATTTTACCAAAACTTTTATATTTTAGTAAATGTATTCAGATGCGTATTTTTCTGACAATGGGCAGTCTTAGTTAACACCTGTATCCTTTTTCTTCAGCAAGAAAATACATTTATTATAATTTTTACTTATTCTGCCCTAGTATTCCTCATGGATAAATCGTGTCTTAATTTTATTAATCTTTGAATACATCAATTCTAATAAGTTGGATCCTTTGTCAGAAAGCAGAATGTGTACAATATACTGATCCCTTAGTTTTGTCTTCCTGGGAACTGGCTCTTGATCACAATAGGATATATACCTGCAGATCAGCTTCATTATAATTTAATTTACTGTATTTGGCAGCAACATCTTCTAGTGGTAACCTAGACTGAGATGAAATATTCCATTTCAATTGACAGTTATAAAGCTACAGACCATAGATTTCAATTATTTGAGTAGTTACTACATTAAAACACATCTTTTTTTTCCCTTCCTTTGCTCCCAACCACACGCGCAGCAACCAGTATGTTTCTAAATTTTGCTCCTGTTTATAATGCTATTTCTTAAGCTTCTAAACATCGCAGTGTGCATTGCACCTCTGCTAATCTCCATCCAAATTCTGCTATGTTTTGGAGTTTGTAAGAAAGTGTGGTGCTGATGAGGGGATTGAAGATTCAGGATTCCAATTTTGGCTGCTTAACAGGAACAGTTGAAGGATGGCATGAGGTTTTTGATCCATGGTTTTCCATTTCCCTGGTATAGTAAGCATAGGTATCACTGCCAAACTTCTTTGGAGCTCTACGTTATTTGGGTTGAGAGCTTGGAGCTATGTTAAACAGCTGAATAAATGTTTCCCAATGCAGCTCCATCTATGATGCAGCTCCTGAAAATTCTCTCTGAATGTTGTCAACTAGTTTTCTCTTAAATTGAGTTTATAGTTGTTTTGTCAGGTCCAAATGTCTTTTTGAGACTATACTTTGACTGAACAGTGTGATAGAATTTATCCTCCTGCTTGAAATGATAAAAATATGGACAAAATGTATTAAATAATTGTTTGCTAGATGTTGGACATCAGGCAATGAGGACAATGTTTGCTGAGAAATAGGAAATAAATTATGTGAATCTTACAATTGACCCAGATTACTGCTTACAGAGTATTTCTAGTCCACGACTTAGGAAGAGAAATCCCAGATGGAGCCCAGAGGGTTCTCCAAATTGAAGAGATATAGCCAAGTGTTTCAGGAATTCAAAGTAGTTAGAGTTTGCAGAGAGCAGAGAGAGGAACACAGAGATAATTTCACAGATCTACAGAGCATCTTCCTTAAGAATTCACTTTACTACGGTTCACTGCATGTATGAGGCTGCAGAAAGCACAACTTTCAATTATTAAAAGTAACAATAATTAACACTCATGTAATGCTGGGTATGTGCCTATTTCCACTAGCTGAACTGGCGAGAAAATTTATGATTCGCGGGATATTTGATAAGAGTACACAAAAGGGTCTAGCCTCAATAGTGGAGAATAGCCCTAGGCTGATAACTACTTCAATACCACCTAATAAATCTTAAGAGCAAGACTCAAAAGGAACTGTTTCCAAGTAATTTAACTGCATCCAAGAACAAAACACAAATATATTTGTAAGAACACTGAAATATGTAGTACCCAACAAGAAAAAATTCACAGTCTCTGGCACCAAATCAAAGATTATTGGGCATGTAAAGAAGCAGGAAAGTACAACTTATAATGAGGATGTAAATGCATCAATCAAAATTGATCCAGAATTGTGAGAAATGTTAGAATTATCAGGCCAGTATGTTGAAACAGATATTACAACTTTACATAGTTTAAAAGTTACATAAAAATATGGAAGGTACTAAATAACCCCACAGATCAAAATTCCAGAGAAAAACCTACACTGTATGGAATGAAAATACACTGGATATAATTGATTATACATTAAACATAAAACATTTATGTTATATATAAAAAATTAGTGAACTTGAAGTCATAGCAATATAACCTATCCAAAATGAAACAGAGTTGAAAGAGCATTTGTAAAAATGAAAACAGCATTTGTGAGGTGTGGGACAACTTTTAGAGGCTTGGTATATGTGTAATTGGAGTCCCTAAAGGAATGGTGGGGTAGAGGTGGGAACATAAAAAATATTCAAATAATTTATGGCTGAAAAATTCCAAGTACAGTACACTGAAAACCATAAAGCCACAAACCCATGAATCTCAAGAAAACTAAAAAATAAGTAACATGAAGGAAATCACAAAAGGCATATTATAATTGAATTGCTCAAGGCTAGTGATAAATTTTTAATGATAAAATAAAATACTAAAGCAGCCAGAGGAAAAAGACATGTTAAATACAAAGGCAAAACAGTAAGAATGACAACAGATTTCCTATCCAAAATAATGCAAAGAAGAAGACAGTGGGGCAACATTCTTATAACTGTGAAAGAAAATAAATAGTGCACTTATGATTCTATATCTAGTAAAGATATCTAAGATGAAGGTGAAATAAAAACTATTTGCAATACATATAATGAAAGACTTCATCACACACAAACCTATACTATAAGACACATTAAAAAGAAGTCCTTCAATAGGAAATAAAATGGTATCATATGGAAATGGATCTGCACAAAGAAACAAAGAGCACCCAAAATGGCAACTGCATTGGTAAATACGGAGGGTATTTTTCTAATGATTTAATTTTCTTTAAATATAGTTGACAGTTTAAAAAATAATAATAATATAGTAAAAGTTTTATAACGTGTAAGTAAAATGTTTGGCAGTAATAACACAATAATTAGGAGGGGGAAAAGGAAGTACCCTTGACCCTTGAACGACATGGGAGTTAGGGGCACTGATTCCCTGCACAGTCAAAAATTCAAGTTTAATTTTGACTCTCCAAAAGCTTAACTACTAATGGCCTACCGTTGACCAAAAACCTTACTGACAACATGAACAGTCAATTAACATTTATTTTGTATATATTATTTACTGTATTCTTACAATAAAGTAATCTAGAGAAAAGAGAATCTTTAGGACAATCATAAGAAAGAGAAAATGTATTTACTATTTGTTAAGTGAAAGTGGATCATAAAGATCTTTGTCCTCTTCATCTTCACTTTGAGTAAGATGAGGAGGAGGAATAAGAGGAAGAGGAGAGATTGCTCTTGTGGCCTCATGGCTGGCAGAGGTGGAAGAAGATTCTTTTATAAGTAGACTCATGCAGTGATAACCCATGTTGTTCAAGGGACAATTGTATACTATTGTAAGATCCTTATACTCTATTTGAAGTAGTCTGTCACTTAAAGCTAGGCTGTGATAAAGATGTAGGATAAAAACCACTAAAATCATAAAACAAAGAGTTATAACTAATAAACCAACATGGAGATAATTTGAATCATAAAGAAATATAAAATAACACAAAACAGTCAAAAAAAAAAGGAAAAAAGAAATCCCAAACAGATGAGACAAATAGAAAATATCAAGATAATAGATTTAAACCTAATCATATCAATAATAATGCTAAATTTACATATTCTAAATACTCCACTTAAAAGACACAGATTGGAAGATTGGTTGAAAAAGGAAAAAGTACAACTTAACTATATGCTGCTTACAGAAAAGATATTTAAGTATAAGACACAACTAGGTTAAAATTAAATGTTGGAAAAGATAAATCTTGTGAACACTAATCATAAGAAATCTAGGGTCACTTTATTAATATGAGAAAACATGAATTTTTAGAAATTTTGTCCAAGATAAAATATTGCCCAGGATGAAGAAAGTAATTTCATTTTGCGAAAGGAGTCATTTTGTCAATAGGACATAACAATTCTTAATATTTCTGTACCAACAGCAGAGCTTCAAAATGCATAGAGCAAAAACTAACGTAACTGAAGGAGAAAGTAAAATCCACATTTGTGGGCAAAAATTTCAATACCCTTCTCTCAATAATTAATAGAACAAACTGACAGGAAATCAGTAAATCTATAGATTAGAACAACACTGTCAACCAACTTGACCCAATGGCCAGTTATGGAACATTCAACCCAACAGAGCAGCAAACTACACCTACTTTTCAGGCCTACACAAAACATTTACCAAAATAGATCAAATTCTGAACTATAACACAAGCCTCAATAGATTTAAAAGAATTCAAATCATATAAAGTACATTATGTGGCTGCAGTTAAATTAAATTAGAAATCAATAACAAAATAACCTGGAATTGCTCTAAATATTTGGAAACTAACTAACAAAATTCTAAATAATCCAAGATTAGAAGAGGAAACCCAAAGAGGAATTAAGAAGTATTTTGAACTGAATGAAAATGAAAACACAGCATAACAAAATTGTGAGATACCCAATATGGCAGGACTTAGTAGTATATTAATAGCACTAAATGCCTATGCTAGGAAAGGATGAAGATTTCAAAGAAATATCTTCTACTTTACAAAACTAGCAAAAGAAGGGAAGACCCAAGCCAGGCTAATGAAAGCTATTTCTGAGTTTCTAACTGCATCTCATGGGGATGATCATTTCTTTTCTCTGCTCTTGTGGTTGAAAGCATGTTAAGGCCAAAACTGTGATTCAGGCAAGACCCAAATTTATAAGACCAAGATTGCATTTTAAGCCGTAAAGAGCAAGAGAATAGCAAGAGAATCTCCATGGCTTGAACTGTGAATAGATATTTGTTTGTTATCAGAGATAGTAGTTGTACTGCTTTATCTGTATTTCCTTCCATGTTAGTAAAAGAAAGCTCAGAAGTAGTTGATCACATGATCATAGCGAATAAACTACATTTCTCAGTCTCCTTGGCAGCTAGGTGTAGAAATGTGGTTTAAGTTCTGGTCAATGATATTTTATCTATTAACTTTTGCTGTTTAAGTTAGTGGCTAAAAACAATAAAAATTGCGTATTTATTTAGGATTCTATGGTTTGGCTCAGTGCTGATGTGCACTGGCTTGTCCAACCTCTTCTGGGCTCTCTCATTTGTCTGTGATTAGCTAGCTGGTCAAGCAGCAGTTAGATAGGAAGACCTCACTCTCATATGTGGTGGTTGGCAAGCTGGCTGTTCACCGGGGCAGTAGGAGCAATTATTAGCTGGGGCACCTCAGTTCTCTGCCATCCAACCTCTAATATTCCAGCAGGATAGCATGAGCTTGCTCACAAGGTGATCTCAGAGTTCCAAGCCGAGCAAGAGAGAATGAACTCTAAATTTGCAGGCATTTTAAATTGTCTATTTGAATCATATTTGCAAGCATTATATGTGCTAGTATTTGGCCGAAGAAAACCAATAGGTCAATCTAGAGTTATTGTGGAAGGATCGTACCAAAGAGTGTCTTAGTGTATTTTTAAAGGAAAGGGGAATGCCTTTCTCTCTTTCTACTTCTTGGTGGACAGGAATTGGTTTTAGAGTATGAGTAGATTTGTATTTTCTCACATTAAAAAGGGATAATCTACAGCTGTGGAATCTATAGAAGTAAACTGGGTATTTTCAGTTGAATCTTGGGAAACTGACTAAAGTTAACATTTTTAAAAATAATAATGCCTTATTTTATTTTTAAACTACATTTTAAGATATAGTTAATATACAGAAATTATAATCTATATGTGTTACAGAGAGTTAGATTAATGAAATGGGAGTAAACTTGTTATTTTATTAATTTGTGGCAGAGTTCATATAGAAAGAATTGTTTTTATTGACAAAAATATCTGGATAAGACTTAGGTTTTTGCAAGAATCAAGGCAATATTATACACTTTTGAGATGTCTGTGAAAAAGTGACCATGTAAAGTCAGGTGTATAGAAAAAAGTGAATATGCTTTATGGCAGAGCAAGGAGGAGGAAGAGAGAAGCCACAGAAGATGGTAGATAATTGGAGTGCAAGATGGTAGGTAATTGGAGTGCCAATGAAAATCTCTAGCTATAGGGAAACTAAAGGGATATTATGAATTGCAAAGTAATGATTTAATTCCTCTTTTACCCCGAATCTTTAATAAAGTTTAATGACTACAATTTGTTTGTTTGTTTGTTTTGAACAAGACTTCTTGAAATTGAGGCATTAGCTGAGTTTCACCTCTGGATGACATAGGGCAGTGCTGGCAGAAGCCAGAAAGACTGCAAAATGGAAGAAGCAGAAGTGTAGGGTCAGGGCGACTACGAGGTGATCAATATGCATAGAATTCTTATAAACTTAAGGAGGACTTCTGTCATTCAGGGATGGAATTAGGATCATAGGCAGCCTTATCTAGATTTCAAAAGGCAAGGACGCTCCAGATGATACATGCATTACATGTAAATAAGAATACAACAAGGCCAGGTGCAGTGACTCAGGCCTGTAATCCCAGCAATTTGGGAGGCCGAGGCGGACAGATCACCTGAGGTCAGGAGTTCGGGACCAGCCTGACCAACATGGTGAAACTGCGTCTCTACTAAAAAGATAAAAAATTAGCCGTGCCTGGTGGCCCAGCTACTGGGGAGGCTGAAACAAGAGAGTCACTTGAACCTGGGAGGCGGAGGTTGCAGTGAGCCGAGATCGCACCATTGTACTCCAAATTTGCAGGCATTTTTAAATGTCTGTTTGAATCATTTTTCAAGAGTTAAACTCCATCTCAAAAAAAAAAAAAAGAAAAAAAATAACAAAACATATAAAAGATAAAGGTTTTGCACTTTTATTTCTCTTTACCTTTTGCACACTTCCTTGCTCTTTGAAAAAGTATTGTTTACATGTAATGTTTAAGAGTATTCTTTGACGGAAACATCACATATGTCCAATGCCTTAAGGTGTTTACTATCTCTTTGGAGAACAGGACTGATCCTGTAAAGTACCAGCAAAGACTCAGGCCTGAGTTATGGGTTGATGTACTTGAAGTGTTACAAGTATGTACCCACAGGCCTATTGGATTTTCATGGTATGCCTATATGTTACACATATCCACCAATAAATGCCATCTATTTTTGTAGGCTGAATCAAATCTCTGTCTTGAGTAATGATTTTGTATCCTTTGGACTAGATCTGAATAAGACTGAGAAACAGCCAGGCACAAGAAGGCAATTCATCGTTCTCACTCATCTTTCTAAACCTATATGCATCTTTGATATTGAGGATCATTATTAGCTACAACTACATTTGGTTTGCATATGACCATTTATTTTTCAGTCTTAGATATTTTCTTATCAATTGTCTTAATTATCCTTAAATAAAGCTTCCAGTGAGTCTCTATTTCTTGGATGAGGACAATTGAGGCAGTGATAGTTCTTTAAAAATTATTTAATTTCTAAGTCCTTCCCTATATCTTGTAACTGAATCCCAACCTAGATATTTTTAAATATCCTTGAAATTAAATATAAATCAAATAATATCTTTCCACATGTAGGTTACTTCCCTCTATGGTAACTCTGCCTCCAAATGCGAAAAGCTGGATTCAGTCCAAGTGAAAGAAAATCAGGGGGGAAAATGTCAGGGACTATAAAAGAGATTTGAAGTCTGTACCCACATTGCTGTGTTAGAGTCCTGAGTTATTAAATTTCTCATATTTATTTGATATTTTATATACATATGTCCGCTTATGAAGAGTTTAGTTCTTATCTTTCTTTAATCAACATAGTATTAACTATGCATATAGTAGATGAACACTGTATTTTATGTATTTGCATTCTTTTCAAACCAGATGCTTAAAGAATAAAATGACACAGTGTTTTAGCTGTTATTTTGCTTGAAAATGCTTTAAAACCAGAAACATTTTTGGAATTTCTTATCACAATATAAATCAGCTAAGTATATTTAATGTGGTGAAATGAATCATAAATAGGCTGAAATAGTCCTAAAAGGGGAGTTGGGTAAGAAAAAATGTATTAGGATCAATATCAATAGGCATAAATAATTCTATTAACAAATAACATTAAACATTGTTACACTGTTTATGGGATGATATCATTATATCATTATAGAAAGATTCTCCCTTAATTTAAATAACTAGCATGTACAAAACAAGTTTAAATCAATGAGACAGTAAACAAGAGGAATAAAATAGAGAGGTGGGCTGGGTGCGGTGATTCACGCCTGTAATCCCAGCACTTTGGGAGGCCGAGGCGGGCGGATCACGAGGTCAAGAGATCAAGACCAATATGGTGAAACCTCGCCTCTGCTAAAATTACAAAAATTAGCTGAGCGTGGTGGCGGGCGCCTGTAGTCCCAGCTACTCGGAAGGCTGAGGCAGGAGAATGGTGTGAACCCAGAAGGCGGAGCTTGCAGTGAGCCGAGATTGAGCCACTGCACTCCAGCCTGGGTGACAGAGCGAGACTCCATCTCAAAAAAAAAAAAAAAAAAAAAAAAAAAAAAAAAAAAGGGAAGTGGTGTCCTAAAGACTAAATTAACTGCTGACTGTTTTCTATTTTCAGTCTCTACATATTTATATTTTTATTTCTTTATATAGCATTGAATGGTTAATTCCCCGTTTCCCTTTTATTCTTATACGACTAACTTCTATGGGTTTTATTTTCATTCAGTTCTGTATATTCCCCCTGCTGAAGCCTCCCATGTTGTGTGTCAAGAGGAAAAATATCTTATTACCTTCTTGTCTGTTGAACATTTAGTTTTCTTCTCCCTCCCTCCCTGTCTTGTACCTAATGAGCAAATTATCTAAAAATAGATACGTTCATCATTCTACAAAATGTTGTATCTTCTCTAGATTGGAGGACAGTGTAATTGTAAGAGACACGTGTCTGGCAGACAGTGCAATCAGTGCCAGAATGGATTCTACAATCTACAAGAGTTGGATCCTGATGGCTGCAGTCCCTGTAACTGCAATACCTCTGGGACAGTGGATGGAGATATTACCTGTCACCAAAATTCAGGCCAGTGCAAGTGCAAAGCAAACGTTATTGGTACGTGTAATGCAAAAGTTTACAGTCACATCTCTATTACCATCTGGAATAAAATTCTCTATTTGATTTCTTAACTGAAGAGTAAAGCAAATTTCTTTGCTCAAGACAGGCTGGAAAAAAAAACAATTTGGATGAAATTAACTGTTTAAAATGATTAAATTAATAATTATATCAAACTGCAGCTTGAAGCTTAGTTTAATCAACCCTTTAGAAGTTTCTTTATTCTGTAGATGCATTAATTCACACAGTCCCATACTAATAAGTCATAGAAAAATATAATTTGCTTACTGCATAGATGTTTCTTTTAGAAAATTAGCACTGTTTCAAAATGTTTTACACTTAATGAGTTCTAAGCAAATCATTTCCGTGCTAGTTTTCTTAATAGACCAAAATAAATGGATTTTTTCAAAATATTCTGTGCTACAGGGTCCTTTGTGATAAATCTTTCCATTTTTTTCTGTTATATTTCTTTGAACTGTTCCTATGAAATGCAAAATAAGTCAACATGATTCTACAGATCATGTATATTGCTAGGGTTACTTACAAAGGGCTACATAATTTTAATTTTGTAATTCAGCACCAAGTTGATTATAATAAACAGCTACCTTCGGTGTTATTTATCATTTTTTTATACAAGACGTGCTTTTTTGTTTGTTACTCCCACAGGTATTTTTCAGAAATTAGATTTGATTATAGCAATTTATTACATCCAACATTTTTGAGGGGAACCACCGCCACATAAGGACAAAATTTATCAAGTGCCCAAAATGCACTATGTACATAATGCACTTTGAAATTTTGATATATGAGAATATTACGAGAGGAAAGTTTCCTGATGAAGTGAGCCCTGTATTGTAACTGAATATGTCTTGGTTCATATAGGAAGTTTAAAAAAGACCTTTGCCTTTCTATTGTCATTCAAGACACCAAGTCATCCATGGTTTTTCTAACACTGACCTGAACCTTACAATAATAAAAATATGCCTGGCAGTGATTACACACACTCCTCTCTCTCTCTCTCTCACACACACACACACGAATGCTTACATGTACACATGCATATGTACATATCATTCTGAATACTATTTTCATTTCTGTGATATACCTCTAAATCTAATTCTTCATCTTTTATTTATGTGAGTGTACATCATGCTACACAATTCAGCTAGACAAGCGTTTCAATTTAATAAAGAGAATGTACGTGTGTTTAGTGGCATTACACGAGATTTCTCTGGTTTAAAGAAACATTACATGAAAATCTGTACCATAATTTACCTTTATGCATCTCAAGCATACAGAAGCTAATTTTTTAGAAAGAAAGAATAACGTGTAAAGAGAAGTACATATTTGTATGTGCTATCCATGATGCTGAAGGAATTCTAAGACCCTGAATTCAATTTGTATGGCATCCTTTGTTCTTTAATGTGAGATATATTTTAAACTCAAGATGTGAAAACAAAAGTTAAAGCAAGACCTTTAAAGACAGTGAAATAATTACTTCTTTGTATCAATGGAATCTTTCTTGTGATGGTTAGATTCCAGAGCTTGAGGAAGTGAAAAATCAAAATTAATTTAGAATGTGTAATGCCATCCCTACTATTTGCCTGTTTTGTTGATTGATCCAGGTGGTTTTCTACAGGAAACATAAATATATATTTTGTGAAGACTAAATTACTTCAGTATTATAAATAATTATTATTTCTAGTGTTATTTCTGCAAATGTAGTACTTTTTATAAAAACAAAAACTTGATATGCATATATATTTATTTTCCTAATGAGATCAGCAAGTAACTTTATTCAATTTCACCTTGTTAATATGAAAAAAAAAGAAGCCCAGAAAATACAAGTGTATGTTGTATACGCTTCAGAAAGCAAACTGTTAGAGTTAACAAAACTGTTAAATCTTACTAATGATTCTATCACCAGTAAAATACATTAGCACCAATAATTTTATTAAAGTAGGTCATTCATCTAGAATAAAAAGGGAGAAGAATGTGAATTAAATGCCAAGTGTGCTAACTCGCCTGTACTTGTTAACACCGAATGTGATGCCCTGTAGGCCTTCCTGAGTATCGTTAGGAATAGATTACCTGTCAGGAATATGTATGGCATATTCAAATAAGCACTGCGCATATTTTTAAAACTGATATGATATGAATCCATGTAGACCAATTTTAATAGTTCAAAATGAGTCATAATTCTTGTTAACAATACAGTTATTTTTAAAATTTGCAGCAATAGTGGTCCTTTTTTATTTTCCTTATTGAAATTAAATGATATGCCTTAGGTGAGTCATTCATCACTGTTAAAGAACTTGCCTTCCATTGGAGTTCTTGAATTTTTATCCATATATATACATATATATTATGTATTTCCTTCCAGTTTAGGAAATGCTTTTCTACATATGAGTTCCTGAGTATGTTTCTGACTCTTATTTTAAGATTAATTTTTAAATTGCAATTATAGCTTGAAATAAATATTTCAGTGGATTCAACCCGTGCAGTGAGTTATTTAAATTCATGGATATTTGGAAACTATCTAAAGGAAGTATTTTGCATCTAAACATTTACTATTCTAATTTTTTTATTTCTTTGCCTTGTAATACCCTTTTTTCTTTTAGAATAACCTTACTTGTCAGAGATTTAAGTTTAGGTGATAAAACATTTTTCTTCATTCGTAAAATGTATATGTGTACTCCTTTAAATAGAAGTAATATAAAAAACAGAATTTACTTAGTGTTTAAAGAGGTATGTTCTGAGTCACACAAGATGACAAGCAATGTGATTGCTTTATGAGCCAAGGAGAGCATAATTTATATTAATTGAAAATGATAAAATAGAGGAGCATACAAAAGGATTAAACCAAAGTTACCCTGGATAAATTTTATTTATATTAATTACTTAAATGTGTGGATTCAGAAATAAGTGTATATGCTGTTTTCACAAAAATAGTTATGAGCTTACAATTTTTTCTTTTTTCCCAGCTTCACGAAGGTATAATTAAATAAAAATTGTATATATTTATGGCAGACAACATGATGTTTTGATATATGTACACATTATAAAATGATTAATTCCAGCTAATTAATGTATCCATCACCACATGTACTTATCATGTTTTTGGGGTGAGAACATTTAAGATCTAATCTCTTAGCAATTTTCAAGTATACAATACATTATTATTAAGTATAGTCACCATGCTGTACAATAGAGCTCCAGAACTTATTCATTCTGTCTAGCTGAAACTTTGTACTCAGCTTAACCTTTTATTAAACATCTTTAGAGATTTCTTATCTTTAGAAAAACAACTAATTTGTTATATGTAATTCTATTATAATTTTAAATGAGCACATTTGTTAACATAGTTTTTAAGATTTGTTAAAGAGAAAAAGAGCTCCAGCATATGTAACAGAACCAACATTTGCATTAAGCATTTTTCTTTGCATTAAGTAATAATTAAAAATTTATGAAGTTCATCTCAAATAGTTGTATATTAAAGCTAAGTTAAATATTGTCATTGAATTTTGAGAGTAAGATTGGCCCCCTATGGCATTGCTTGTGAGAAAACACTCAATATTTTGTGTTCGTATCATCTGCAGTAGCATTGTTTGTGTCTCATCTATCTTGAATGAAATCATTTTCCCATCCTCACCTTTTAAATATATTTTATCTTTAGGGCTTAGGTGTGATCGTTGCAATTTTGGATTTAAATTTCTCCGAAGCTTTAATGATGATGGATGTGAGCCCTGCCAGTGTAACCTCCATGGCTCAGTGAACAAATTCTGCAATCCTCACTCTGGGCAGTGTGAGTGCAAAAAAGAAGCCAAAGGACTTCAGTGTGACACCTGCAGAGAAAACTTTTATGGGTTAGATGTCACCAATTGTAAGGCCTGTGACTGTGACACAGCTGGATCCCTCCCTGGGACTGTCTGTAATGCTAAGACAGGGCAGTGCATCTGTAAGCCCAATGTTGAAGGGAGACAGTGCAATAAATGTTTGGAGGGAAACTTCTACCTACGGCAAAATAATTCTTTCCTCTGTCTGCCTTGCAACTGTGATAAGACTGGGACAATAAATGGCTCTCTGCTGTGTGACAAATCAACAGGACAATGTCCTTGCAAATTAGGGGTAACAGGTCTTCGCTGTAATCAGTGTGAGCCTCACAGGTACAATTTGACCATTGACAATTTTCAACACTGCCAGATGTGTGAGTGTGATTCCTTGGGGACATTACCTGGGACCATTTGTGACCCAATCAGTGGCCAGTGCCTATGTGTGCCTAATCGTCAAGGAAGAAGGTGTAATCAGTGTCAACCAGGTAAGAAAGAAATGTATTACATTTTCAGTGCACAATGACATTCCTTTTGTTAACTTAGGTAACTTCTCCCTGTTTCTGGTTTGTGGCTTCTGCAAATTTTATTTCCAAAATCATTACTGTATTTATATCATTATCTAACACAGATATAACTCTTTAACTTATTCAAAATTATCTGCATATTTATGTTACTATTTTGGGAAGATAGTTTAGATAAAACTCAGCCGATCAGATTTATTTCATAATTGAGACTCAATTTCTACACTTGAAGTAAATCTCCTTTTAACAGTTTTTTAAAAATCAGATCAACAAGAGTCAATTTTATTTTCCAGAGAAAGGAAAATTTGAGTTGAATATCCATACAATGCCAAATATTCAAATGATAAACTAAATCTCTGAATAAAGCTGGCTAAATATTTTTACTGAAGAGGCTATATGTTCTAGTTTTATATAGAAATACCTAGAATTGTTTCTACATGCCATCGAATTAATAAAATAGGCTACTGTTTAATCTCATTATATACAAACTTATCTTTCCATCTCTTTCCCAATTGGGAGAGGGATAGACCCCATCTATGGCTCTCCTTACATTTAAGATTTTAACTAAAATACTATACCTTCTTTACAATAAATTCATTATGATATCATGATAAATATAAGTACTTATCCGTTGTTTAACAGCTGTGCTAATTGTTGTCCTGTCAGCCAATATTAGCTCTGAGTTACATGGGTCTATAAAAATGAGCATGATACCAACTCAAAAGTGTGATTTGCTTGCCAGAGAAGGAGTAGAACAAAAGTTCTGTTACCATAGCAAAGAATCCAGCCCAGGATAATTGGGCCATGCTTTTCCTTTGGCATTGGTCAGTGTGTAAGATCAAAGAGACAAGAAGGAATTGATGAAGAGTTCATTCTTTTTGCGATGTAAGTATTAGAAAACAACTTGAACAACTTAAACATAAATGGAGACTATATTATAATTAGATATTCCATAAAAACCTAAGGAGAAGGACCACTGCAGTCAGGACTCAGGAATTAGAATGCTTCCACTGATACATATTCATTCGTCTCTCTCTCTCTCTCTCTCTCTCAGAAGGGGACTTTACCTCTCTCTTTCTCTACATGGGTATATGGCCACCCTATGTCCCCTGAAATTGTTTATAATTCTACCATCAGCCACAACAGAGAGATTTATTAGCTACCTCTTAGTTATAATTTCTAGAGGAAAATTTGAATTGACTCAGTTTTGTTTGGTTGGTTACCTCTGAGCCAATTCACTGTGGCCAGGGGTGTCACGTACTTATAAAATGAGTATAGCTTTCAGGGACCATTTCATCAGGTAGGAGCAAGGTGGTAAGTATCCCAGAAGACAGGAAGATTATGGAGACCTGGGCAGACAGCCTAAATGACAGATACAGCACATTCACTCTTTTTACCTTCAGGTTAATCCTTCCAAATTTGCAATCAATTAACTTTTTGATATCCTAAGATGATGTTTTTTTCTCTTTTAGTGTTTATCAATATCTCTAATTTTGGCAACAAAGTCCTCTGTCTCCTACACAGTCAAATAATCATGATTTATACATCCTTCTTTCTAAGTAAACCAAAACAAGCTAATAGATCAAATGTTATATCCTTTTGAGTAATTATCAATTGTTAAAATTTACTGTTCTAGTCTAACTTTAATTGTATGTATAATACAAGTCACACGTTTTAAACAATTTTTCTGATTTTGGAAAAACTCTGAAATCATAGTTACAAACATTTGTTCCCTTTGGTCCTTCCAATGAAAGACCCAATCCATCATCTCAATACTTTGTACACCTACCAGATATCCAAATGATGAACTAAAATTGTTAGAAAACCTATGTTTTTCTGGTTGTTTTGTATATCATTGCAGAAATAGCCATGGATAATTTAATCTACACCATGCATAAGACTGTCTCATTTGTGCCCTTCCTAGGATGAAGAAATACTGACTTCATTGCTCTTTCCTTTATCTTTGTGGCTCTCATTGTGGTGATCTCTTTGTTCCCAACTCTAAGCCCTTTTCTCCCACCCAAATCTATGGCTCTTTCCTGTCTACCCTATATAGTATTGAGAGAATAATTCCCCTAAAGCACTTAATTAGTTATGTCATTCCCCTGTAGGGTTACCAAAAATGGGTTTTATTTTGCTTATCATTTGAGTCCAATCTGGGCAAACCTTTATGAGTTTTTATCTTCCGGTCGCAGTCTAGACACCTAGCTTTGCTTCCTGATATTCCCTTTCTCCCATCTTCTTCAGTCACTGCAGCCACTTCACTGGAGCTACACATGTCACATGCAGAGCCGATTTCAATCTACCTGATGCTTTGGTGCATTCTGCTTTCCCGACATGGAATGCAGTATAATCCTCCTTTTCAATGTTAGTTGGCATCCTCTGACTAGTTTTACTACTCAACATACTGCCTAAAATTCTCCATCACTCAGTGAACAACAAAGTTGACATGAAGCATCAGTGTTTTAAGAGGTGTTTTAACTCAAACCTATAGAAAACTTGAAAATAATGTGTTTTTGAAAATGTGCTCAAGCTTCTATTGTCTTCATGTTCAATTTATTATATGACCTTGAAGAGAGGTATATGTTCAAGAAATAATAATACAGATCTCATTGTAATTACCCCATAATTATGCTTCTTTTTTCTGAAGACCATATGGACCTATAAATGAAGTCAATGAGTTAAGAGTAGGGAGCATTAAACATGGTGAAAATATTTTTATTTACTGAAAAAATTCAACAGCGTATTGTAAAATATTTAGTAGAAAATGCTCCAGACTGAGAAAACATATTTGGAGCTCCATTTTTTCAGCTTACTGACTCTCTAAAGGCATTCCCCTGTCCTTCTCAACAGGGAACTTCCATATTTTCTTCCAACTGTCCATTTCTAGCCAGGGGTAAGCAGATTTATCTTTAAGCTGTTACCTGAGTGGAGCCTGTATCAGTTCTACTCATATCCTATTGATCAGAGCTGCTTTGTATATCCATACCTCACTGCAAAAGAGGCTGGCAAATAGATGCTCTATCTGAATATCAAGGTATCTATTTAAAACTTGGGCCCTCTGTTATTATAAGGAGTAAGAAAGAAATTGATCCTTGAAGACAGCTTTGGCTATACTAGGAATGTCCTACACCTAAAAAATTGGCTGGCAGAACATTAGTCAACTTCCAAATAGATGCTTTTAATGACCATGAGTTTTGTACTTTTTTTGATAGATCCCATTATTATCATTTTTTAAAAAAATCAGCCAAAGTTAATGAAGGCCTCTTGAGTCCTGAGGAAATATATGCACAAAATCCCTTCTTGGGATCTTCGACTGTTTCTTACATGCTTTGCCTTATAGACTCACTGCTATTCTAGTCACTCTTCCTTCCAAGGATATGCTACAGTTTACAGTGGCCCTGCTGAGTTATTGACCCAGGATATTAACCTGGTTATGAAAAGCTAGAATGATCAAGCTACAGATTTGGATTATTATATTTTGTTGAACAGTGCAGTTATTTTCATATAGATAAACATTTCTCTTACTGAGAAATCATTTTCTTCTGGGTACTGTTGAGTTCTTAATTTAATCAGAGAACATTTTATGTGTAGTAGCAAATGGTACTTTCGGTGAGCTTAAATTTTGATGGGGAAACTGACAGAATAATTTACAAATAAATATATGATATAAATTTAAATAGTGATGATTTTTGGATCTGTGGCTCTACTCAATTATGTTTCTTTCTTGCTAAGAGTTTAAGATATTATCGAGGTTACCAAATAGACTATTTATTTAGCACTTTTATATCAGTGTTTAGTTTCCAAAAAGGTGAACTGGGTAGGCATGTTTATACTGTACAAGTGAAGTCACATTGATATTTTATTGCAATGGAAACAGTAAGTGGTTTAAAAGGAGGAATGGTGAAATGAAAGAAATTATCAACCTGTTTCTTTTTATATTATTATCTAAAATTAGTCATTTTTCTGTTTTTCCCTTTTGCATTTTTTCTCATTTAAGATCATAAGTGCCTGTTTTAAAAAGCAGCCCAATGAGATGACCTTGTTAAAACTCCTGATTATTTCTCAGTATCGTCAAATAAATAAACCCCTTATTGTGTGCCCACAATGTACAAGGAATTATATATATACATATATATATATATTTTTTTTAATTTTATTTTATTTTTTCTTTTGAGATGGAGTCTCGCTCTGTCACCCAGGCTGGAGGGCTAGAATGCAGTGGCGCAGTCTCGGCTCACTGCCAGCTCTGCCTCCCAGGTTCATGTCATTCTCCTGCCTCAGCTTCCTGAGCAGCTGGGACTACAGGCCTGGCTAATTTTTTGTATTTTTTTTTTTTTTTTAAAGCAGAGACGGGGTTTCACCGTGTTAGCCAGGATGGTCTCGATCTCCTGACCTCGTGATCCACCTGCCTAGGCCTCCCAAAGTGAGGAATTATATTATTATTGTAGTTATGCAAGTTGAATAAGGTAATCCTTGCCCTCAAGATATTGAAACTTTAACAAGGGAAATAAGACATTTGCACAAGTAAATAAAATACGATAATACTTTAAATGTGATCATTGTTTTTCAGTATTAGGGTTGATGCCCATTCTATATCTTCCTCTAAAGAAAAGAAGACAATTTGCAATAAACCTTGGGAAAGGAGTTTTGTTACGTCTGTACTTAGGCAAATCGTGACTAAGAAGTTATTCTCCTAATGGCCGCACATGGTGGCTCATGCCTGTAACCCCAGCACTGAGAGGCTGAGGTGGATGGATCACCTGAGGTCAAGAGTTTGAGACCAGCCTGAGCAACATGGTGAAACTCCGTCTCTACTAAAAATACAAAATTAGCTGGGCATGGTGGCACATACCTGTAATCCCAGCTACTTGGGAGACTGAGGCAGGAGAATCGCTTGAACCTGGGAGACAGAGATTGCAGTGAGCAGAGATGGCGCCATTGCACTCCTGCCTGGGCAACAAGAGCCAAACTCCGTCTCAAAAAGAAAAAAAAAAAAAAAAAAAGACAAATGTATACCAGATAAAGTCCTCCAAAAAAAGAGCCAGGAAAAGAGAAAGGAGACCAGGAGGGGGTTGCATGAAGAAAATTTAGTATTATTATCCAGTATTGCCATTGTTTAACATAATTTGAGTTTTAATCGAAATTTACATTTGCATAATTTAAAAAACCAAATAAAATGTAAAGAGCCCTGCCTTATCATTTTCCTGGGAATTTCCGTGCTTAGAGAAAACACCTTCAACTCCTTTAGATGTTTCTTCTGGGCTTTCATGTCTGTAATTCTGGGTTTTATATATATTTCACCTTGATTTTTAAAATGTAGATATTATCTATTGTCTTCCTCCTATAGAATATGAATGTTTAGCTCCTTTCACCTCCTGCTTAGCAATCCCTTTATTTGGTTAAATCAGTATTCAGAGATTTCTTTATTATGACTATATAAATTTACTGTACAGCTATGCCATATAATATGATTTGACTATATTTTCTTTGCTCAAAAAATTTGTCTTCCTTAGTTTTTCAGGACTCTCTTTGGCATTTCTAGGAAATGAAACTCTCCAAGAAATCTATCAGGTTTTGTTTTTTCCCACTAGATATATGAGTAGGAAGTTCAGGCTGGTTGATCTTTAGTTCTGTTGCACAGCTATATCCAAGGGCTAACATTTGCTACTATACTAGGGATTTCCTTCCCCTGTCTTCCCCTGCTGACACAGTAAGGAAAAGCTTACTGCATCTTCCCGAAGTGTAAGAGGGACAGCTTCCTGGTTGGGGAAGGTATTTAGCACACCTTATATCTGACTTCAGAAATCTCTGGAGCTTTCAATTCCAAACCTTTCTTTCTAGAGTTACACAACCTGAATAAATTAGCTTATTGTCGGGCTCTCCACTGCAAGAGCTTAGCTTTTTCTTATAGGTATCTATAATTGATTGTCATTTTTCTCCTCTTTTTTTTTTTTTTTTTTTGTTTATTTCATCTCTGGGGATTTCAGGAGGGAAACATTATTCAATCTACCATGTTTTACTGACAATGTTCCCCTAGTGTTTTTGGGGTTGTAATCTTTTCAGACCAAATCTTTGCAGACATCCTTGAGCCCTCTCTTTTCCCCACAACCTTTGTCTCATCTAATAAAACCAATTCTGCTGATTTTACCTTCAAGTATATCCAGAATTTGACCACTTCTTGCCAACCTTACTTACACCAGCCAGGTCCAAGCCACCTTCCTCTGTTCCTGGACTATTCAAGTAGCCTCCTACTCCCCTTTATCTTTCTTCCATCACTTCTCAACAGACAGCCAAAGTGATGCTGTTCAAACTTGAGTAACATCCCATCACTCCACCTTCCATTTGCTTTTCACTATAGCTAATAAGAAACAAAGTTGATATTCTTTAATAATCCCCGTGGTCTATAATGTCCATGAACTCTCTGACCTCATTTCCACAAGTCTTCAGATCATTTCTTCCTCTCCAGCCAACAAGCCTCATTGCTGTCCTTCACAACTGTTCAATGCTCTATCTCAGGCAGGTATAAGAGTACCTCCATAGCAGTGCTCCCTATATATTTTCTGAATTAATGGATAATTATATTTCAAAAATACCTCAGTGGCATTCTCCTGTTTTTAGGTGTGAGCCTAGCAAAGGTCTGTGGTGTTTTTTTCACAACACTTACGAAAAGTGTTGTGTTCAACCTTGCAAAGGAGGAAACATAACAGTGAGTTAAGTATCTAATACATTTTTTAACAAAACAAGATATAGTCTGCACATATTCATAGCCCGTGAAAAGAGCAATGTGTGCTTTGGGGTGGACATTTTTTTATTTTTTATTTTTTATTTATTTTTTTTTTTGTTTTGCTTCAGAAATTCCACTTTAATGTTTTTTTTTCCTGGTTTTATGGTCTCTTACAGTAAAACTTGCATTGAAAAGAGAAACCCTTATCCTGAAGTATCTTTATCATAAACAGATGTTTTGCAGTAGCCAGCCCTGCAATGTGCACAGTAAAATGTGCTGCTACAATCTGAAGCTTTCATTTACTTATTTAAACATGTCTGAGAGACCTAGATCATATACCACAGGGGCAGACAGCACGCTGGTGTGTGAGCAGTGGGGCATGGAGGGAGAAGGATGGGGTAGGAAGGGATGAGTAGCAAGCTTAAGGACTTCTGCCTCCCTTTCATCTGTGATTGCAAATACTGCTGACCCATAGTAGATGACTGCACATAGATTCTTGTCCCACTTTCTTAAAAAACATTATTAAGGAAGGTGCATGTAATGAAACCTCATGTATTATTAACCTAACCTTACTACGAATGTACAAGGAATAGGTTTAATTCAAGTAAAATTTATAGGCAATTTGTTAAAGCAGCAGTGCACATTAGAAGGTACATTAGAGCCACATTGGTTTTAATATGCCATTCAATAACTTGAACAGAGGTTAAAAATGCTGCTTAACCTCCATTAAGTATTTTAAAAATGCTTTAATTTAAAATTATTTGGAGTGTGTGTACATATATGAATGTACACATATCCACACTAATAAATATAACACTAAATATGTTTTCCCAGTTCCCTTTTTCGGTGCTGGATGACCTTATAATGTTCAGCAGTAGACACTTAATCAGAGGCCAGGCCGAGGAAGGCAGGGAAGGATGTCAACGCATCCCGAGCCAGTGACCCACCCTTGTCCTTGAGAACTAGAGGCAGAGAGTGCATATTGAAGACTCTGTAGCTTTGGAATAAAACAAAGGCTAATTTATAACGAAAACAGCTTCCTATGACATGTTTTGTACTAATAGGGCAATGCCTCCTGCTTCCCCCTAGTATTTACTTTTGGTTTTCTTTTACAATTCATAAAACAAAGTATCTTGTTTCATTAAGTAGCACATCATATTTATTAAGTAATGAGCTCATAAACTAGAATTGTGTACAAGACCCTGCCAATGGAATTGGAATCAGATGCTGATGTTCCACTAAAAATCAATGCATCAAAGTTGATATCCAATTATGCCACATTTCCTAGTGTTTGGTGAGACAACTTTCTAGGTTAACATGTTTTTCACAGAGAGACCTGAATCGAAAAGTAAGAACCTCTTCCTTGATAAATCATCAGGAAGGAATCTTGTCACAGGAAATACAGACCACAATCTTAGGTACATCTGGAAAACAAAAAAAAGTAAAAGACACTGATAAGAAAAATTTCTCTGCCACAGAAAACTTGCTAATTGACAATTACAAAGATGATAATAGATAATATTTACTGAGAGTCCGCTGTGTGCCAGGCTCTGTGATAAGGTTTTGCCTGCAAACTTCCGTTTAATATGCACAATATTTCTATGATGGAGGTGCTGGGATTATTCTCATTTTAATCTAATTGGGGGAATGAAATCTAATTAAGTAGAAGAGCCATTTATAAGTCCAGGTCCATCTGACTCCAGAATGTATACTCTGAAAGAGTGGAACTTTTTCTTTTTCTTTCTTTTTTTTTTTTTTTAAGATGGAGTCTTGCTCTGTCGCCCAGGCTGGAGTGCAGTGGCACGATCTCGGCTCACTGCAAGCTAAGAGTGGAACTTTTTCTAAATAACTAACTCAATATTTATCTTACACATTCACACAACAAATATTTGAGGGTGAGTTAGATAAATACTGTTTCTTTCACCCACCTTCAAGCATACCTCAACTCATGATTCTGGCTTACTGCTTCACATTCTGGGATACCTCATATGTTGTTCAAAACCCAAGTAGTAGGCATAAAATGAAAATTAACAGAGTCCTGGGAAACCACAGAGTTCAAATAATGATGAGGTAAATTGAAGGGGTCTAGAAATGGAATTATCTCCGAGAACTTAGTTGGAGAAATTCTGGAGATGGTTGGAATGGCACAGGAGACAGGCTTTAGAGCATACATTTGATAAACACTGAATGGAAACAGAGAATATAAGTTTTGCTGTGGATTTTGAATATGCATACACATACATATATTAATTATAATCTCCAAGATGTAATCAGAGTTGTCATTATTTGGGTTATTTGTTGTTATTGGATTTGATTCTTAGAGAATATGTTAATGAGGGCCTTTCGTGGGTATTCACATAAGTAGAAAAATTGGATTATTTATGAAACAGAAAATTCCAAAAATCTTTTCCCTTACATGAGCATATTATTATGTCCTTTGTTTAAGAGCTAAGATATAGTTTTAGGGTGACATTTTCTTTCTGCAGCTCTGTTCCATCTGTTGCTGTGACGAGCACTATATTTTAAATTTATTGTGTCTGATTCATATACACTCCTCTCTAGACTCCCTGACCGGACAGGCCACTCTGACCAACCACTCTCATGACTCACAGATTTATGTTTACCATTTTCCTTTTCAGTGTTAAAGGGATCATCTCATATTTTAGAGGGTAGCAGATATTTATCCATCTATCCACCCATTCATCCATTCAGCTACCTATCCATTTCATTCATATATCTGTTTTTCAATAAACATCTATTGAGTAAATTACCAGACTATGTTGGTGTTAAGGTATACAATCACAAATATACTAAGACATTGTGATTTAGTAGGGGAAACTGACTCACATGTAAATGTATCACAATGTGATAAGAGCCATATTAGAAATATACAATATAAAGAAGTAGTAAAGTGAAGGAAATGATTAATTCTTAAAGGATGAGGGGTCTTAGGAACTTAGAGAAAATGATTTCTGAACTGACTTTTAAAAGGAAATAGGAATCAGCAAGCTGCTCAAGAAGGGAGTAGCAGCCCAGAAAAAAAAAAATAACAGCAGAACATTTAAAGCATATCTAATTTAATTGAAAAACACTTAAAAATTGTTTTAAAAAGAGAAATTATACCTTGGGATGAATAATATTAATATTTATGTATTCACTTGATCAAGTCTAGAAGTAATTTTAGCATGATTTTATATAAAACTACCAAATGGAGGAAAATTATTATTGTTTTAATTTGAAAACTACCATCATCAACTATACTGAAGTATAGTTTACAAACAATACAACAATATTGAAAATATTGATTCGTAAAGCCATTACCAAGATAGTCTTTTGTTGCGTGGATATAGGTGAGCCACCCATCCCTCCCCAGGCTCTTGTGTTAACTATTATGTCCATTTTCTGCCTTAAGGTGAGAGTAGTTTCTTCTAAATGTCTTACAATTAGTGCTTAGCCCCAGCATTGCCCTCCTTTCTTGAATAAAGCCTAGAGGTTACACTTCTTTTCTTTCTCCCTCTCAAGACCTTGGCAAAGCCTAGTTGTTCATGGTCCTCAGGAGGGACATTGCTGGGAAATGGGCTCTTCTTTTATGCCCAGGACAAGTACTGTGCTATGCAAATAGCCACTGCAGGAGATAATACCAGCTGCCTTGCTAATAACTTTGAACTCTGTAGATTCTTCTCCTAGGCAAAGCCACACTATTTTATGATATGGGTGACTCTTTGCTTTAGCTGGATGATACATTTTTTTCCACTTGAGATTTGTCATGTCTAAAACCAAGGGTCAGCTAAATAATATGGGAAAATAATAAACTAGCGAGCTGATTTGGACCATGTATGTGTGAACTCTCAGCACTACGTAATGCAAGGTAATGATGTTGTCCTAATGACCATGCTTAAGAATGTGGTACAGAATCATTCATGGAATGAAATCTCAATACGATTAGTTACAATGCTACAGATATAAAGATTTGGAACATGAAGAAGAGCTAACAAAGGGGTATCAGAAATGCATTACATTAAAGTAAATTGAGGTCAGTTATAATTAAGCCACATTCAGGAGTTGATGTTTAAGTGGAAGGGAAGGGAAAAGATTGTTTTCCATAGTTGGAAGTCATAAAAGGAGGTAATGGTCTAGAATTAGGCACATTCAGGTAAGGCAAGAGGTAATCTTTAAGCAGGAAGTTACCTGAGTCATCCTAATTAGAACTGCTTAAAAATAGGACAGCTAAAATACTGGTGGGATTAACCTTTATAATCAGGCTCCTGAGAGGAGGAGGGGAATTAACCCCAAGGCAAATTCCCATGCAGTATTTTCCTGGAAGCCCTACCTTCACTTTCAGTCTCCCTAGGTGCTTTAGCATCTTTTTAGTTCTTCTCTGCTTATACTTCTGATTTTTCTGTGACATTCTTTATTCCCCAAAACTTGGACTACCCAACTTCTGCACCAAAATGCTATCCCCTACTTGTACTTACAGGTTTATCTAATACATCATTTCTTCTAAAAATCGCCCTTGATTTTTCCAAATTCTCTGTGGCTTGGAGCTATTGCAGTAAGTCTAAATTAATTCTACTTGTAAGTATCTGTGCTAATGGGTAATTTATCCAAATTGGAGAGCTGTTAGCACATTCATGATGCCATCATCATGGATTTAAGGGCCTAGATACCTTCACAGGAAGAAAAATACAAAGAATCACAACCACAGTGGCCTTGAATTTAAATGGAAGCCTTCTGAATTTGACTTTGATCATGTGATGAATCAGGTACAAGAATATATACTAATTGTCGTGGCCATGCTCTATTTCTGGAAATGTATATATAAGGGAAATTGCTGTCAGGTGATACAAATAAACAAATAGCGTAACCTGGCTGTAAATTATGATAAAAATGATAGTATTAGTTGATTTCCTCCAACTGAATGGCACATATTTTGAGCTCTTTCTTTTCCTCTCATTGAGCACAATGTTTTCTATTTTGCTGCCCTTGAAACTTTGTAAGACAGAATGTATAGGATCTAGGGGAAGGAAAAAAACCCAATTGTTGGTAACTATAAGAAAATGGCTTGTTTTCAACAAGAGCCTGGAATGAGTTTTAGAGTATCCTAATTACTTTTTGCTGTTCCCTATATAATAGATAAGAGAATAGATTCACTTTGTGCTCATGCTCTCCTTCTTTCAATATCATTGCTATTTTATGAACTTTAAATTGGTGTCATGACAATTGTACAATTCATTTTTATTTGCTGTAACTGTATTCATTAGAATCCTTCTGTGATCCCTCTACCCCATTGTTTCAGTAAAATTCTTTGCAGCATTTTGCACGTGCTTGTGTGTGTACCCATGGGTCCGTGCATGTGTGTATATGTATATGTACACATAGATGAACACACACATCACACAACACTAAGAACCATTTCTCCCTCATATGCCTGCTCCACATTCAACTGCCTGATAACTTTCTAATTCTATAACAGTTAACTTCCATCTCCTGGGTCTGAAGAGATTTTAAGTAATTTGAATAAACTTTTGAATCATATTTGTATTTCTTTCCTTTTTCCATAAGAAAAAAAAATATGAGTTTTAGAGGTAAGCTAAAATCTCTAAATTCTGCAGGCTTTTTGTGTGTGTGTACTACTTGCAGGGCTCACAGCCTGTTTAATAATTGAACTCATTTTTATTTGTTCATCAGATGTGTTTGGAATGCCTACTATGTGCCAAGCAGGTTACTGGCTGCTAGGGAGACAATGATGAATGAAGCACATGGGTTTTCTGCCCTTATGGAAGTTAGATTTTGGTGGAAATGAGATTGATTATAATTTTCATGAACACTTAGGAAACAAACAGGATGCTATGCATTTGTAACAGATATACCTAGCCTGGCCTAGGGAAAGTTGCCTGAGGAAGTCACGAGACCTGACTTACATGAGTGAACTGAGCAACAGAGATAGGTCAAAATCATCCCAGCAGACAGAACGGCCCATGAAAAGGCCTTTAGGTCTCAAGAAGAGGAACAAATATGACTGCAATGGACTGAGCGGGGGGATGAGCCATGAGCTGAAGCTAGAGACGTAGCTGGGACCTGACTGTAGGATTGGAAGCTGGGTGAGAGATTTGGATTTATTTCCTAAAGGGAATAGGAAGTCATCAGGTAGTTTCAAATAGAGAAGTGAAATGTCCAGACTGCACTTTGGAAAAAGACTGCTACAAAGAATAGATTGGAACAGGACAAGAGGGATGCACTTAGAAGAGATGGCCTCTGGGACTGGGTGGTCTGGGTGTAAACCTGGGTTTTGCTATCCATTAACTCTACCATTTTAGGAAAGTGTGTTAACCTTCTCAATCTTCTGTTTTCTAATTGACAAAATAGATGTAATAATAATTCATGCATTATTTGCATTTCTATGACAACTAAATGAGATACTCAAGATAAAGCCTCTACAGTAGCATCTAGTTTGAAGTATTAGTTATAAAAAAAAGTGGTTGGTGACTTTATCTGGGAGGTCGTAGCGGGGATGAAGAGCGGAAGGTTTAAAATTGTTAGGAGGCAACATCCATAGGACTTGGTAATTAGCAAAATATAGGGGGTCAGAGAAGTGGAGGATGCAAGCTTTTGTTTTAGTAAAATACAGAATTAGTTTAATTTGAATTTCAGATAACTTTTTTTAGTCTGAGCAAATGCTGCATGGGCTGCACCTTTGCTAAAAAATTTCATTATTTGTTAGAAATTCAAATGTAACTGGCTTCCTATATTTTATAAGTCTGCCCTACCAAAGGTACCTCAGTGTTCTAGGCAAAGCAACTGAATGACTGGTAATATCTGTTGGAATGGAGCTGATTAGAGGAGGTCAAGTTTTTTGTAGAAATATTGAAATATTGCGTGGTAGATTTTAAATACATTGAATTGTAGGACCTGGGAGGCACCCAAGTCCAATGGAGATAATTTACTCAGTTTTTCTTTGGTCATAATTGACACACTTAAGAACAGATATAACCACATTTGTATTGGGAATGAGTGCCTCGGTAGAGTATTCTGTTTTTCTGTGTAATCAATTATTATGCTTTAAATAAAAGAGTGAATAAAAAGTATATATAAAACTTTTAATTTCTTTATTTCTAGGTTTTTATATTTCTCCAGGCAATGCCACTGGCTGCCTGCCATGCTCATGCCATACAACTGGTGCAGTTAATCACATCTGTAATAGCCTGACTGGTCAGTGTGTTTGCCAAGATGCTTCCATTGCTGGGCAACGTTGTGACCAATGCAGAGACCATTACTTTGGATTTAATCCGCAGACTGGAAGGTACATCTTTATAAGCTTTAATAATTTGACTCTTTCTTTAGCAACAGTTAACTTTTTTTGGCAGTTGCAAAGCAATAACTTCTGTAAAAAGTATTTTTTTTTTGCCCGGCTTGGTGGCTCACACCTGTAATCCCAGCACTTTGGAAGGCCAAGGCAGGCGGATCATGAGGTCAAGAGGTCGGTATCATCCTGGCCAACACGGTGAAACCCCGTCTTTACTAAAACTACAAAAATTAGCTGGGCAAGGTGGCATGCCCCTGTAGTTCCAACTACTCAGAAGTCTGAGGCAGAAGAATTGCTTGAACCGGGAGGGGTAGGTTGCAGTGAGCCAAGATCGCGCCACTGTACTCCAGCCTGGGAGACAGGGCAAGACTCTGTCTCAAAAAAAAAAAAAAAAAAAGTGTTTTTTTGTTATTGATATGTTTTTTGTTCCGTGACATCTGCATTTACTTAATATATGCTAATCTTTGAATATTTCCTAGAGTGGGTTGCTATATATTGATAGATGTGGCCCATCCTAGCATCTGGGAATGTTGAATGAGATAAAATATATTTTCCCTCAAAAAGCTGAGAGACTGGATGTGGAGAAAGACAGGAAAAGACATATCTGAAGAGGAAAATACACATACACTTACTTTCTCTCTCTCTCTCTCTCTCTGTCTCTCTGTGTGGATATATATTATATATTATATATGTTATATATAATATATAATATATATATGTTATATATTATATATTATATATATTATATATAATATATATAATATATATGTATGTGGGATATATGTATGTGCTTTGTTCTTCATTGCCTTTGAATTTATTGCATATTTATTAGTTCATTGCATCTATTTATATTTTCCTTGCCTTTCTAATTTAGCCTTAAAGACTGGCAGATGAGAAACATAGCTTTGTATTCTGTGATATGATTTTTTTCAGTATGTAAAGTATATTATGAAAGTAAGTCACTTTTCAAAGTTACACTCTCTTTAATATTCTACTTCTTATTCTCTGGGTATCTGTGGCCATTTTCCTTCACTCATTTGTGTTTATAGCTGTATTTTTGAAGATGTGCTATAATGCCAATTCTGTGTGTGTGTGTGTGTGTGTGTGTGTGTGTGTGTGAGAGAGAGAGAGAGAGAGAGAGAGAGAGAGAGAGAGATTATGAGCTTGTCTAAGGTTCAGACTAAATCTATGAATTCTTTGAAGCTCCTATCCCTGAGAAGCTAGTAGTGTGTGCTGAACTCAGAAAGCATGTAATAAAACCAGTCAAATCTGTTTCTCAATATGTGTATATTTATAAATATAATTGCTAATTATTTCAGGGTTTGTGATTATCTGGGCTCTTTTAAACTCATTGCCCCCCTGCTGCCTGCCTTTTGGCTGTTCACTCCTCATTAACACCTCCATTAGAGGGTGGACAGGTGACAGAGTAATTACTGAAAAAGAACTTAAACTAGTTCATTTTGACTTTCTTTTAAAATTTGATGTGATTTTTAAAAACTACAAAAATCATTTAAAATTTTATTAAAATAATTTTTGTTTTCTTGACATACACACATGCATATATTTTAATCTGTGACGCTGTACTTCCATCACCGTAGAAATGTTACCTTGATGGTCTGAGATCATTGTGACTCTTTTCTACAAATGTTATTATAAATCACCTAAATGAGTATAGAAAGCACGTGGTACAGTAAATAGTAAATAAAAAGCACTTTCAGGATTTTGATAGTAAAATAGGAGCCAGTTACTGCATATACTAGCTCCTAGGTGTAATTTTTTTGAAATAATATTCTACACATTCCCCAGTTGGAACTCTTGGGCTGGTTTGTTTCACTCCTGGCCACCTTTGTCTTTTTCATAGTTCTGACCACATTTACCAGGAGAAAAATATCTTCCCCAATCCACTGTCCTCCTTGCAACACTCATGCCCATCAGTGCCATTTTGTGACATTCAATTACCCATTTTTGTTCTACTCATCCCCTTTGTTAGTCTTCCCAGGGTTATCAGCAAAACACCTGCTCAGTGACCTAGGGATGTCAGATTGTCTCAGCTTTTTCACTTAACTTTTTTTCTTTAAGTGAGATCTGATTCCCTTCATTACACTGCTTCCTCTACACTTCAATGTTCTTAAATTCGTGGCTGAGCCTTTTACTCCATTCTGTTCCTCTCCCATTATCTACCCATCTCACTCTCACTCCCCACCTTACTTTAGTCCAGGAACAAGAATTGCTTAAAAAGTACTGTTCCATCACCTGTCACTCTGCAGTAGGCCTGACTAGCACTGGAGCTAGATTCCCTGGGTTAGAAGGTGGATTTAAATGTTTACATAAATTGATAAGGAATAGGAAGGACCAAAGAAGTGGATATAAGCTACATTTTTAGAAGATACTGAAGTTACAATAAAGAAAGAATTCAGTCTAGGCACTATGGCTAACTCCTGTAATCCCAGCACTTTGGGAGGCTAAGGTGACCAGATCCCTTGAGTCCGGGAGTTTAAGACCAGCCTGGGCAACATGGCAAAACCCCATCTCTGTAAAAAATAAAAAGTTAGCCAGGTGTAGTGGCTCTTGCCTGTAGTCCCAGCTACTTGGGAGGCTGATGTGGGAGGACTGCTTGAGACTGGAAGGTCGAGGCTGCAGTGAGTCAAGATTGTGCCACTGCACTCCAGCCCGGGCAACAGAGCGAGACCCTGTCTCAGAAAAAAAAAAAAAGCAAAAAAGAGAGAGAGAGAGAAAGCAGACTTCAGACTCACAAAAAGAATGAGGGGCAGGTTGGAGTCTAGAAAATAGAGCTAAAGTATGAGAAGCTGAGTAGATTTCTAAAAATATGAATGATTCAGATTAAGTGTGGGTTTTTTTTTTTTTTTGGACAGAGTCTCACACTCTGTCGCCTAGGCTGGAGTGCAGTGGCGTGATCTCGGCTCACTTCAACCTCTGCCTCCTAGGTTCAAAAGATTCTCCTGCCTCAGCCTCCTGAGTAGCTGGGATTACAGGTGCATGCCACCATGCCTGGCTAATTTTTTTGTATTTTTAGTGGAGACAGGGTTTCACCATGTTGGTCAGGCTGGTCTTAGACTCCTGAACTCGTGATCTGCCCACCTCGGCCTCCCAAAGTGCTGGGATTGCAGGCTTGAGCCGAGTGTGTGTTTTAAACAAAAAGATCCACAAGTTTTATATAAATGAGTTTGGATATCTTTACATATTAGTTGGCTCCTGTTATATTGATTGGGGTGGTGAGATTACCTTTTTAAAATTACAAATTGTCCTTGGAAATGGTCGCACTTTTCTTCCATCCCTGTATTAGTCCGTTTTCATGCTGCTGATAAAGACATACCTGAGACTGGGCAATTTACAAAAGAAAGAAGTTTACTGGACTTACAATTCCACATGGCTTGGGAGACCTCACAATTGTGGTGGAAGGTGAAAGACACGTCTCACATGGTGGCAGAGAAAAGAAAGCTTGTGCAGGGAAACTCCCCTTTTTCCCCTTTTTAAAACCATCAGATATCGTGAGACTTATTTACTCTCATGAGAACAGCAGGGGAAAGACCCTGCCCCATAATTCAATCACCTCTCACTGTGTTACTCCCACAACACGTGGGAATGGTGGGAGTTACAATTCAAGATGAGATTTGGGTGGGGACACAGCCAAACCATATCAATCCCCTTTGTTCTTATCTTTCCAGTTCCAGGTTTTCCTTTTCAGAGGGATTCTATTTTTCCCCCTTTTCTAACTCCTGCCATTATTTTAAACTACTTTGACATGTACTGATGCAGTTCTTTGGCCTCTTCATTCATTTCCCACTCCAGCAACCCATTTCCATGGCTACACCCTGGATTTTGTGATCACTTATAATTTCTCTATTTCTCAAATCTTCCTAATCCCATGAATGCTATTCTATGGATATATCACATCTTTCCAATTCCAATTCACCCTGGAAGCCTCACATAACCTGCTCCTTAACTTCTCTTAATCTTTATCCCATTATCCCTCCTTAGTCCTCTTTTGATCAACCCCATCCCTAACTTCACTGTCTTCTACTTCTAGCCTGAGGCAAAACCTTTTTAATTATGACCCTTTTGAGTACCTGATTGTGGGCTCCCTTCTGCTGTACTGTGGGGTCAGCTCCAGAGATGATCACCCTACACCTGCCCTGATCTATGAGGACTTGGGGAAAGATCATGTGCCTATGCTGATCTGAAGCACTACCATGTATGTACTTCTTATCAATTTACTTTCTTTCCCCCTTTAAACTCCTACCAGTCTCCTCAGTTTTAATTCCATGCTCTTGCCCTTGCAGATAATCTGGCCCTCTGCTCACAGACAAAATAAAGCCAGATATATGTATCTCCAGATTATCTTTTCTCCACCTCCAGCTTGTCTACATTGTCACACATTTTTAATTTTTTATCTAGTCTTAGAGGAAAATCCTGTGTATTTTTGCCTAAAAATAACCTGTTCCTGGTCCTTGATATGATCCCTTCCTGTTTTCCTACTCTTGTTCCTCCATTCCATGATCTTTGCTCCATCAAATCTTCCCTTTATTTTAACTCAAACATCTCTCTATAGGTAATATCATAACTGCCTACAAAAATGCTATGCATTCTACAAACTCCTTCCTTTGATTCTGACCTGCTTTATGAGCCCTGAAAGTTATTGTCTAATCTCTCACTCTTCATTCACTTACTAACATTTAAAAAGAGCACTATGATTCAAGAAAACATGATTTAAAAAATAAAAGATCAGATTTTTTTTCTTCTTCATTTTGTTTCTTTCTCATTCATTCTTTATTCACCATGTGTGGTACATACATGTTAGCAGAACATACAAGTTAGCAGAACTTGCAACATGCAGACGTTCAAGAACTAGTTATGTGACTATTAAATTCTCATCCAAATCAAAGAGAAAGTCTATAAAGAGATATAATAAACAAAAATGGGTTAAGGAAAAGACAGAATGAGGGAACAGGTTTCACTGGTGGGAAAAAGGGAGGGGTCAGTGGTGCTTTCCACTTGAGTCCAGTGAGAAGGTCTTATTTGATCCCTTGAAAGGTGACATGTGTCTCCTGCAGTTGGAGAGACCAGTGCATTGATATCTATCTTAGACCTGGCAAATCTAACTGAGAAGAGACAGTCTACCCAGGTTTGGATAGGTAAGCTAGAAGACAGTGCCCTGCATATCTTAGACTCCCAGAGTTCATCATGACAAGGAAGACTATGTATTTCTCATGACCAGATGAAGACCACAAGGAAGAAAGACAGGGTAAGGTTGTCTTAGTCTGTGCTCAAAGTACCACTTAGAAGATAAAGGGGCCTGTGTAGAATAAAGGACAAGATTACTGTGGACTACAGATTAATAAGCAACCAGTCGAAAAGAAAATGCATCTGACTGCACTAAAACAAAAGGCGAGAGATACCTAATGGTGAGAAAGATCAATGAAGAAGTCAGGAATGTACCACTGTCAGTGATAAGTCAGTTTTATGTATATGCAGGACCAGAGACAATAGACTGCTTTGGGTGGTTCTAGTCCAAGTGAGTTTCTACCCTTCCTGCAGCCTCTACATGAGGGGGGAGGCTAACCAAGCTACCTTCTCTGATTATAGACTTGCTGCCTTTATCATGTCCTAGCTAGATGAAAGGAAGAGAAGTATGTTCTTGAAAATGTCTGTTCTTTAAATAAAGATTGGAATGTTGACTAATATACAGGATTAGACATTCTATTTTCTGAATTGAATTTGTATTTTGCAATGTAAAGTAACTGTAGGACATTCTATTGCCTGAGAAAGACCAGAAAAGCCAAGTGACTAACTCATTTTATATCCACATGGAACATGGGGGAATTAGCTCCATATTACATGTTTAAAGGGTCAGTGAAAGACAAAAGTAAAACTGATTTATGATTACTTCTCATGACTCATGGTTTCTCAGTGTGCTGGTCATTTCATTGTTCCCCTTTATTTCTTAAAATTACCTCTTCCTTTGGTTTCCGAGATTCTACTTCTCTTTTTTGTTTTCTAACTCTTTTTTTGGCTACTCCTTTTTAATATGTCCTTTCAATTTCCACAACTGTGTCACTGATTTCAACCACTACATACATGTTAATGGCTCTCAAACACATGATCACCTATTCAGATGCCTGCCACGCACTCTAGGCCTGTAGCCAGCTGTCTCTGAGTTTTACGCTTGCAAGTCCCTCGTGCATTTCATTTTTAATAGAGTCAGCACAGAACTAACCATTGCTTCCTCATCTCCACCCAAATAAAAATAAGTCTCATGCCATCTCATGCTATCATCATCTTGGTGAAAAAGACGTAAAGCTTCAAATAATTATTCAAGTCCAAACTTCCCAAGTTTGAGTGGGGCTTAGATTCTTCTCAGGTTTTGCAGAATTGGCTCTGTTGTTGAGTAGAATGAGTCTACAGGCTACTGCTGGAAAGTGCTATGGAAAGCAAGAGCTACTGTATATAATGCAGCTTCTCTAAAAAGAATAGAAAGAATAAAGCTTCCCATGGCCATATGGGACCCAAGGAGATCAGCAGGATTTGTCTCTTACTAAATCAGTCGTGTGGAATGCTGGTAACTTGACTTGACCCTCCTATCCCACTGATGAATTCAGCTGTCTCTTTTCACTTCAACAATGATAATCATTACAGAGGAAATCCTGTAGCACAGAAGGGCATGGAGAAGGATATTTTAAAATGTGACAATGAGAATTGCTTGAGTTTGGACTTTTGTTCAACATTGAAAAGAGATAAAAATGGGTTCTTTTTAATGTTTTTCCATTCCTCTTTTGAATGATACCGTTCTTGAATCTTTTTTTGACTTCTGGTTGTTATTGTATATACACCAACATTGGCTATATTGAAAATGTGTAACAATTGACTAAGATATATGGGATTCCATCAAGTATAAGAAATTTTTGTTTTTTAAAGGAAAAAATTCACATGTAGTGTAAATATATACAGATATGCAGTATAGGAAAGCAGCTATGCTGTAATGTTAAAACAATTTTTTTGAAAACAAAGTAGATTCAAAATCATTTGAATCTACTTTGAAATCTAGGCACTGTGATAGGTTATTACAAATAGAAATGTTTACATTTATAAAAATTACATTCCAATTATAACATGGAAATTAAAACATTAATTTTCAAAATATACAGTAGATTATAAGTATCTTATTATTATGAAAGGGGAAGATACAAGTATCATATTATTTCTTCATCAACTTGGAAAATAACCTCACTTCCTTATCTGCCTAGTTCACATATTCCTTACCTTCTTCATGCTCTATTTGTTGGATATAACAAGGTTTGCTATATTGTTTTCTCTTGGTTTATTTTCTACACAGTTTTTTGTATTCCCAAGGGCAAAATAAATAAAATAAAATAGACCTTGGCCCTAAACTACACAACCAACAACAAAAATCCAGGCAACACAACAATAACTTTTTGTGACCAAGCTGGAAAATCATTTGCCTGTTTCCATCTAAGTGGTTTATTCTTCAAAAGTTACTGACCAGAAAAAGGGGGCATGTATTTTAAAAAGCTGATCGTAGTGCAAACATTACTCCATTTACCTCTGACACATAAAGCAAACATGATTTAATCAGTATCGAAAACAATGAAGCAAAAAAAATCTGCCCACTGAAAAATCAATAATGCAAAAAAGTATATAGTGTTTGTCTAACCCAAAAACAATGAGACAAAAATGGGCCATATTTAATTCATCTCAGTTGGTAGTGGAGACCCATATTTGACACCCTGCACTTACTGGCGCTGTCCTCAAGTTGACCTGTGACTATGACTGCTCTCCCCCATAGCCCCCAGGACTGCTCCAGTTCATCTGGTACCCCACAGTTTTCTTACATAACAACCACACATCACAACCCCCAAAAGTTTCTTCCCTAATGATATACCCTCTCTATATTCTATGTTACCTTGTTTTAAGCCTTAAGGAGCTAATGGTATCACTATTTGTCCCATTTACTAGCTGACACACACTGAAGTTGTCCATAGAGGGTAGAACACCAAGGCTGGTTAGGGAGAATAAAGACTCAGACTTCTGGAGCATAAAATACAGGGAAGTTCTTCTATGCCCAGATTATTTTTGGTTTTACTGCACATGTTCTACATTTCAGCACTAGGTTATAGATTTGGTCCAGTAATCTTTTCAGAGGCCTTTATCCGATTGATCTCAATTGGTCTTTTCTCTGAGAACCAGGTCAATGACTTCAGATGAAAGCAGATAACTTCCTTGTCAACTGATTTCCTTTTATGGTGTGATAATGGAAAAATTAGGGAGTGTGCCTCATAGATTCCCTCTCCTCAGTGACTCTTTGTCAGACAGCTGGCTGTCATCTGGGGTGACAGGGTAAATGGGCCACAAGCCTGTCATCATCTGGCAGCCAAGGCAGGGCTTTCTCACAAGGTAGTGGCAGATTTCCAAGAAAGAAAGCAGAAGCATGCAAAGACACTTGAGGCCCGAACCATCAGGATGTTACTTTTACCTTATTCTACTGGCCAAAGCAAGGCACAAGGCTTGACCATGTTTGGAAGTGGTGGGGAATAAACAGACTCCCCTTTTGATGAGTAGAACTAACTATACAGTTAGCTGCAAAGGACCTGCTCAGAGGGAAAGGTGAAGAGTTGTGATTTTTGCAATCTCCTATGGCTGCCAAACCATATATTCTCCCTTAGTATAGATGATATATGATCCGATAAGAAGTATCAGTTTTTATATATTAGTACCATTTATTCAATGTGATGTAATAGGAATAACATGCAATTGGACATCAGGATATCCAGGTTTCAGTTTTGTCTTTTCCACTAGACCGGATACAGTAGCTTCCTATTATTGGTGGAATAAATTATCTCAAACTCAGTGGCTTAAAACAACATGAATTTTTATTATCTTATAGTTCTGGAAATCAGAGGCTCTAAATGAGTTTCACTAGGCTAAAATCAGGCCTGTGTTTCTTATGGAGATTCTAGGAAAAAAAAAACATTTCCTTGATTTTCCCAGCTTTTAGAGGCAACCTACAATCTTTTTTTTTTTTTTTTTTTTTTTTTTTTTTCTGAGATGGAGTTTTGCTCTTGTTGCCCCGGCTGGAGTGCAATGGTGCAATCTCGGCTCACCACAACCTCCACCTCCTGGGTTCAAATGATTCTCCTGCCTCAGCCTCCCGAGTAGCTGTGATTACAAGCATGCAGCACCACCCCCAGCTAATTTTGTATTTTTAATAGAGACAGGGTTTCTCCATGTTGGTCAGGCTGGTTTCAAACTCCCAACCTCAGGTGATCTGCCCGCCTTGGCCTCCCAAAGTGCTGGGATTACAGGCGTGAGCCACCGCACCCATCGTACATTTTTTAGCTCATGGCTCCTTCCTTCATTTTCAAAGCCAGCAGAGCAGTGTTTCCTTGGACCTCTGCTTATGTCCTTACATGTTTTCTCTCTGACTCTTACCCTCCTGCCTTCCTTTATAAGGACCGTAGATTACATTGGGCATTCTTGGATAATCCAGGATAATCTCCCCATCTCAAAATCCTTAACCACATCTGCAAAATTCCTTTTACCAAGTAAGGTAACATTCACAAGTTTGGAGGATTAGGACTTGGATATTGTTGGCATGGGCATAATATGACCTGCTCTACCAGAGTTCAGCAATCTATAGCCTGGGGGTCAGCCACATGTTTATGTAAATAGAGTTTTATTAGAGCACAACAATGTTAATTCTTTACATATTTTCTGTGGTTGTTTTCCTGCTACAGCAGCAGAGTTGAGTTACAATAGAGCTCATATGGCCTGCAAAGCCTAAAATATTTACTATCTCATCCTTTATAGATAAAGATTGCTGACCTTGTAACTAGATTTACTGTCACCTTGGACAAATTACTTAGTCTCACTAAGCATAATAGAATCATAACTTTATAGACTGGGAAAGAACCTTAAAAGTAATTTTGGTTAAACTCTACCCTATACATTTCTCTGCGTAAATCACCTTTTCAGAATAACTGGTGAGTGGCCATTCAGCTTCTGCTCCAAAACATGGAACTAAAAGGAGCTCACTGTCTCATGAAGCAGCTCATGTTTATTTCAAACAGCTGTAATTCTTCAACAAATAGAAATATATTATTTATATTGACCAAAAACTTGCAGTCTTTTGACTTTCTTGCCTAGTCTTATTTATGCCTTCTGAGACCATAGAGAATAAGTGAAATCTCTCTTCTATCTGTGAGCACTTTAAAAATTTGATTCTGCTATCATATCTGAAAGTTATTTAGTTATTTGCATAAATATGTGGAGTGTCAACAAAGGAGAAAGAGACAGTGTTCTCAGATCAGAACCTTGCTAAGCAAGCTGCCTGGACTTAGCTGTCACTATTGCATGGATGCAAGGGAGTCACTGCCCCTGGTCCAGCTTTTATGAGTTTCTCTATTTGTGCCTGGGAAATTCACCAAAGAGGGTGGGGTTGCACACTGTTAACGTCTCCCTTTCAGATGAGGCACTCGTATTTCCTTGTTCAATAAGCCATGTAAATATGGCTTTCAGTTCACACAGCGTGGATGCCCAAGCCTCAAATCCCTCTCCTACAATTCTGATTCCATCTCCAAGAGAATTCAGATGCTGTTAGTAGTCTGTAACTAAAGGGAAACTAAGAAGCTCAATGAAACCACAGCTCCACTGTTAATCGGGGAAAACCAAACTCCTCTAGAGGGCACTGTAGCACTCACCGAATTCTGTGAACTGAGAACACTGGTTTAAGAGAATCTGAACAGAGACCAGCTCTTAAAGAAAACTGTCCATTCCCTGGGAGTCAGGTTAGCCAGGGAGACAGAGTTAAGCCAATAAAAAGGGGCTCGAAAGAGCTAACTTGTTACTAGAGCTACAAACCATGTTTGGATTAATCTCCGGTGTCCTATCCTAAGTCTAAAGCTTCCCTGGTGCTTTATTCACTATTAATTCCTGTATCCGACAATATTAACGGAATCCTTACTGTGTGCTAGCCTTTGTGTTAGGGACTGATGGAAAAAAACTAAGACAAAAACAAACAAACAAAAAAACTCTGCCGAATTTCTCCAATTTGCCTTGAAGTCTCTTTCTCTTTTGTTTATTAATAATCCTTATCTAAAATCCCTTAGCAATTGGAGATCTCTTTCTCCTTCGTTCTTTATGTTGAATGATGTCTTCATCATCCCATTAGCAAGTCAGAAGACCGGGAGTAACTTTATACCTATCCTCCCTTCTCTTTTCAATCCGGCCTCCCATTCTACCAATTTAACTTAACATTTCTCAGGTCTATCCTGCTCATTTCCATTGCTCCTTGCCACTGCCCCAAGGTAGCATTATCTTACTTCTGCTCACCTTTCCAGGTTTATCTATCACCATTTCCCATTATGAATTTACATCCAGGAGTACTGAGCTGCTTGCAATTTCATACCCTCTTCTGCTTTTTCTTTTTTTTCTCTATTTTTGCCCCTCCCCGACTTCCCTTGCTTATTTCTACTCATCTTTTAACGTTCAGCCCAAGCATCTCCTCCAAGACTTCTACTTAAAATTACCCTTCCCATCCCTTCCTCTGCTACCAGACTAGTTAAGTTGCCCCTTTTCTGGACCTTTAGAGTCTGGATACCTCTTTATTAATGCTGTTTCCGTTTTTTCTTGCATACGAGATTGTGAGCTCCTTGAGGACCGGGGCAATTCTATAAGATTCATCTCTACATCCTTGATGTTTATTCCAGTCCTGGAACATAGCTGGCCCTCAATGAATGTTATTTATGTCAATCAATATTTAAATCAATTTGATAGTACCCATGAGCTGAGGCCCCAGAGAGAGGAGGGGTGTACAAAGAGAAATGTCAATAAATTGACCTATATATCTTGGGATATATCTCTGGGCCTCCTACAGCGGTTCTCCCTCAGATGATGAATTTTCTGACAATGATGTGCATTACTGAAACATATTCCTTTCATTAATATTCAGGTTTCAACAGTAATAATTAGGATAACCATTTCTCTCACTGTTTCCACAACTGGAAGAAATTCCTAAGAAAGGAAGGTATATGAAATTTGTGATGTAGGAGACAGAGGCCAACTTCTTTCCCATTGTAACCAGCAAATACTGAGTTATGTAAGGGTCCAAAGAGAACTATCATAGCAAAGTGCTGGCAGAGATTAGTGATGCTTTACTCCTGTTTTGTTTACCATAATGAACTGGTCAATAAACATCACAAATTGTTTATCTATATAAATCTTGACAGATTACTCTTTATGAAATCCATTTAGCAAGCGAGGTTTTCCCATAAGGATGAAAAATGAAGATTTTAAACAGATTGCGGGAGAAGCTCTGGCTGTACCAAGAGAGTCAGTGTAATAAAGGTTTCTTTATATTAATATTACAAAAACCATTTATCCTGGCAAAATCAATATTGCAGTTCATCTTAGTTTGGTGTTTCTCTTTCTAAGCTTAAAATGTCTTTTCCTTTATTATATATAATTTTGTTTTAATAAATGTGAAATATATTTCATTTAGGAGGTACTCTTGAGGAGGGATAACTTATAAAATGACATCAAATTTGTAGCTTATTTGCTAAAGAGTCTTGGAAGTGTTTAGAATTATATTTAAGTGGCTGAGAAATCTAAAGGAATCATTTTGCTTAATCCTTAATTACAAAATTATCCCTGTGTCCTTTGGGGTAAAAACAAACTGCAATTTTCAGAAAAGTCTTCTCTTGTGAACTTCATTTAGGAAAAATTCTCTCTTACTGAAGTCAAGTGATTATAACAAGTCAGATAAGTTGACTATAACAATGGCTTGGATAAGAGACTATAAAATCAAGAATAGACACATTTAATTGCTCAAAACATTGTGTGCTCTGGCTGGAAGAAAATAGAACTACATCAAGGAATGGAATTATGTTATACACTGGAAGCTATTACTCTAAATGTACTGTATGTAAAATAAGTGTGATTGTCTCATGAGTGAATGGTAATAAAAACTGAAATACTCAAGAGACACTTATTCATGAGTGATGTAGTTACACATACATATATATATATACACACACACACAGATTGAGAGAAGCTTTTCTCTTATTGTTTATGCTCACTAATATTATATTAAAAGCCTATAAACAATAGACTCTACATAATAGCCTATAAAGAAATTAAGAGCAAATCAAGTATTTTTGCATCTATAATTCCATTTTAATTATAATACATAATTTTCTTCAGCTCTAAAACTTAACCTAAACAAAACATCTATTTGAAATGGAATTCTGATGTAATGTGTACAGATAAAAGACCTAATATAGTTGTTTGAAGGGGGAAAATGTCCTTTTATCATGACCATAAAAAGGGCAAACTACAGTACAGTGGTTTTCAAGAAAAACTGTACTTTATTTGTTCCCAAGGGGATATTAGTCCATAAAACAAATTTGCAGCTTATTTGGCAGTCTTAGCTTTTATCAGCCTTTTTAAGGGTGTTGAATGATTACCCAAGAGATCACACTGTAAAAATTGCAGTGGGGAAAAGTAACTCCATCCATTCAGCATCTTTATTAGAATATATAGGTGAATCCATTTGATGTTGTTTTAAATGTACCACAAGGAGAGTACCTTTTAAATGGTGAGTGGTCTTCTTACATGTGGTGTTTTGCTTCTCTAATACCTCATGGCACCAACATTGCTTATCCTAATTAGTGCCATTGGCATAGGCTACATGTTTGAATAATTCACTGTGGAGGAACAAGTTTTAGTTTCTATCATGGCAAAATGCCACTACTGGTATTTTTACAGGCAACTTTGGATCCAAGAAATTTAAGTTGCACTAAAGTTATCTTACTATATTTATGTCATTAGCATCTTTTCATTAATCAGAATAATGCTGTATTCTCCGACCATTATGGATAACTAAGTTTAGTTCATAAAACAGAAAATGAAATATAACCCATATTAAGGCATCAAAAATATTTGAACCTGTCTTTCTCAAGCAATTTTCTTAGTGAAATTTAGTCTTCATTGAACTAACTATAGAATTTTAAGATTTTTAGGGAGAGCAATGATTTACCCCTGATTTTCTATTTTGCAATTGGAGAGTCACTTGGAAAGATAATTTTATGGGTACCTAATCTAAATGTTTAGCTGACAGGAACACTGCTTTTGTAAAAGCAAAATTTACAGCATTCTTAATTGAACAACTGGATTCAAACTAATCCATAAGATATATTGTGGGATGTAAAAAAGCAATATTATATCTTTTTGCTATTAATTAGTTTATAAAGAGAAAGCTTTATACGGGTTTTACCAGGAACAGTAGTTTTATAAAGATCTTTTCTATTTTCCTTTATTTTATGTTGATTCTTTGTTTGCTTAGCTCAAGCATTCTTTTCAATATATTGGCTAAAACAAACCGTCTTACTCTACAATGCTATTGGTAGGTGTAACTTATACTATGAATTATTAATCAAAACACTATTCTCTTTGATGGTTTATTTGCCTTGTTTTCAGATGTCAGCCTTGTAATTGTCATCTCTCAGGAGCCTTGAATGAAACCTGTCACTTGGTCACAGGCCAGTGTTTCTGTAAACAATTTGTCACTGGCTCAAAGTGTGATGCTTGTGTTCCCAGTGCAAGCCACTTGGATGTCAACAATCTATTGGGTTGCAGCAAAAGTAAGTGAACTCTGGTTCAGTGCTGGTGTGTGAAGCAGCATCATACAGGGGACTGCATCTCATTGTTTTCTTTCTCCATTTAGAACCCATCAGAAAGGCTTAGTACAATGTGAAGAACGTAGGTAAGAGATGGAAAAAAATACACTGAATGAAATATGGCTGCTTTTCCTTGATTAGACAATTGGAAATGGTAACATAATTATGTTCATGGTGGGAAATTTACAATAGTTTTTTGGAATGAAATCAACAATGAAGTGATTAAAGTCCTAGGTTTTCCCAGACCAAGGGTCTTCCCAGGACACAAGACTTTCAATGGTAAAATCAGGACAATATTGGTTAAACCAAAATAGTTGGTCACCGACACAAAGACATTTCCAGGTAAGTTATTTTTTTTTTGACAAATAAAGGGAGAATTCTTGTTTATTATAAGTTTGATATTCTTCCATCCCCCAAATTTTGTGAGCAGTATTATACCATTAGTTGTTTATCGATATTGTAATAATTAGTATCATTCATCACACATATTATTCATCACATAATTGATGTTTCTTTCTACTTTAAGTTTCACTCATTTAAATATCTCTTACATTTATATTTTTAATTCCTTAAAGCCTAAGATTACATGTAAGTATCTTTTGACTTTTCAACATCGCTTTTCAGTTCCTTGAATTGACCTCACAAGGTCACCTGCAGTTCTACAATTTCATAACATATTGACCGTTTTCCTATATTTACTTCAAGATCATACATCCTTACCCTTTCCAGAATCCCTAAGAAATGCCTGCTGGGAACATGTGGTAGGAGCCCTCTACAACATATTGTGCTATGCATATTCTCCTTGGGGTGTCCTGAGACTGTCATGAGTCACAATGATAGGAAACGCCACAAGTCATGACAGATCATCACAAACCAGCATGCCTGGAACTCTGCTATCTACATTTAAGGGGGGAGGGAGAAAGATAAGTAATGGGATATTGGACTCCACAACAACTGTACTAGATTTTGAGGTAATGGAAAGCAGGATATAGCTAGTGATTAAGAAGACGTATTCATATTTTGTATCTGTGTAGTTTCTCTTCAGCATCCCGCATTTCATCAGTCCCTGTGGATTTCAGCATAAGTAAAACTGTAGGTATTTATGCTTCTTTTGGGAAAGAACTGTCATAATTCCTTTCATGTATAAATACAGTCTAAACACAAATCTGAACTTCATTGGCCACTTAATTACTATGTGTCATTTATTGATTAGCAATACAATTGACGGCTTTGTATGCAACAAAAATTCTAGCATATTCCTTTTGGATATGAGTTGTAGATCGTCATTTATAATGGAATTACGATACCTAATCTTAGTGATTTCTGATTGGTTCTGCCACTAATTTTGTGACAATATTGGCACCTGCTCTACTTTTTGCTACCTATTCCTTCTTGCATTTGAGACATAGTCTGGGAATTATCTCTCAGGCAAAACTGGATAGTCATGTCACTGGAAAGCTAGCCTACAACTCTTAGTAGTGGTAGACACTTAATTTTATGTTTTATTAACTGAACATTCTTTCCAAGTGTTTCTGATTTGTTAGAATTTTTAAAAACTTTCACATTCCTAATGATTCTTCCCTGGACATATTCCTTTTGGTTTTTTATCTCTTTAAAATTATGATATATCATACTGAGCACAGTTCTTCAACTCTTGTGGTTGTTGCTGCATCTGTTTTAGGTTTTTATTTAACAAAATTTTTGAAACACTGTGTAAAGTTAGAAGCTCAGCATCAGCAGAAGCAATTTATTAGAAACAAATGAGACAACTTTCCTGCCTTCAAAGGAGGTCAAAACATAGCTAGAGTGATGGACACTGATAATAGGAGGGCAGCAGAAAAATGTAAATGGTGGGATGAGGATGAAGGGTCCCAGCCTTCTCTCCTGTTCCAGCTTGATTTTCACGTGGTACTTGTGTTTGATCCTAGCAGAAGCCAGCCAGAACAACTGGCTTCACAAAGATATGATGAGATTGAAAGGAATGTAGTGCTATCTATTGTTGACACAGTGAACTACCTCTGGCTAGTATTTGTCTCTGTATCCAACAGATGTCAAGAAATATTTTCATTTAAAATTAAAATTTCTCATGGTACCCCACCCCCTACACAGTTTGAGAACTGCAGGATTATAACCCTCATTATATCTTCTAGGGGCCACTAGCAATAATTTAGTAATATCATCTGTGATTTTTTTTTTGGTGGGCTGTCAGGGTAGGAATCCTAGGATGTAATTTCCAAAATGCAAGAGGATTGAATGAAAATAAAGTAGTTAGACCTTTTCTTATAGTAAATTTCCCTTTTGGGTGATTCACTTCTTTCCTTTAAATAGTGGTGTCATGCTTTCAAAATGATAGTCATTCTTCTTGATAGGAAGCAAAACAAGAATTAACATAAATTAAATAGTCCTATTTTCTGTATGCTTTCCTAGTGAATGATATTCTAGTTAGTTCAACCGTCTATGAACTTAACTAAAATTATACATATACACACACACACACATATACAATTAGCCACTTATTGTTTGATAGTGTTTGTCTTCTTGACACTATTCTCATTGTTATTTATTCATCTTTATATCCACATTTTTTCTTTATCTCTCCTTACCAGAGAGCCTCTTCTAGCTCTCCTTTTGTTAACAGCTTTATTAAAGTATAATTTACATATTATACATTTAACAATTTTAAGTATATGGTTTGATGGATTTTAGTAAATTGAGACTTGTGCAATCATTACTATAATCCAATTGTAGAACACTTCTGTCATATCAAAAAGTTCCTTTGTGCCCATTTCCAGTCAATCATGACTCCCACCTCTAGCCCCAAACAACTAGTTATAGGGTCTTTTATGAGATAATTTTGCCTTTCCCATGAGTTTTATATAAATGAAATTATACAACATTTAGACTTTTTGCAATGTATAGGCTTTTGTATCTAGCTTCTTTATCTTAACAAAATGTTTTTGAGGTTCAGTCATATTGTTGCATGTCTCAGTAGATTCTTTTAATTGCTGAGTAGTATTTTATGGATATACTATATTTTGTTTATCCATTGATCAGTTGGTATTTAGATTGTTTTCAGAATTGGTCTACTATGAATAATGCATCCATGAACATACAGTTACAAGTCTCTGTGTGGACATGCATCTTTATATCTCTTTATATCTTGAGAATAAAAAGGCTGGTTTGTATACCAAATATATTTTTAATGTTTTAGGAAACTGCCAAATTATTTTCCAACATGGCTGTATCATTTTACATTTACATTAGTAATTTATAAGAGATCCAGTTACTCTATGGTCTCAGCAACATTTGGCATTGACTCTATTTCATTACAGCCATTCAGTGAGTGTGTAGTAGTATCTTGCTGTGATTTTAGTTTGCATTTTTCCTGCTGAATAATGTTGAACAACTTTTCATGTGTATTGTCATTCATGTGATTTTTGGCAAAGTATCTTTCAAATATTTTGCCCGTGTTTTAGTTGTTAGTCCTCTTATTGAGTTAAAGAATTCCTTATTAATTTGGGATAAAACTTGCAAATAGCCCTCTCATTCTGTGGATTTGTTTTTCATTTTCTTATTGGTATACTTTAAAGAGCAAAAGCTTTTACTTTTCATGAAGTCAATTTAGCAAGCTTTTCCTTTATGGGTCATGTTTTTGTGTCCTATCTAAGAAATTTTGGGTTGACTCAATGTAAAAAAAAAAAAAATTCTCCGTTTTTATCTTACAGTTTTATACTTAAACATTTACATTTAGATCCATGAAATAATTTGAATTAGTTTTGTACATGGTATGAGTTAAGCATCTAAGTTCTTTATTTCATTTTTATTTTTTGACACATAGGTATCCAAATGTTCCATTAACATTTGTTGAAATTGCCATCCTTTCCCCATTGAATTACCCAAGCATCTATGCAAAAATGCAGTTGACCCCATAGCTAACATCATATTCAATAATGAAAGACTGAGATCTAAGATCAGACATAATACAGAAATGCCCACATATTAGCCAGAGCAGGTAATCAAGAAAAAGTAAGTAAAAGTCTCCCAAATTAGAAAGTTGATTTTCTTTACTTGTAGATGATATGATTCTATATGTGGAAAATCCAAACAAATTCACAAGAAAGCTACTAGAGCTAGGAAACAAATTCAGCAATGTTCTGTTACAAGATCAACACACAAAATTAGTTGTGTTTCTATAAGCCAGCAATGAATAATTTGAAAAAGAAATTAAGAAAGCAATTTCACTTATAATGCATCAAAAATTTAACCAAGGAGATGAAGACTTGTACATTATCTGTTTTCTGTGTTTCCAGGAAACCTATAGTATAATTGTGCAATGTTATTTCTATGCGCTGTTCTTTTTATGCTTAGCCATGTGCTCTCCAGTGTCTCATGAGTTTCATGCAGGATCTGTGTGTGATCACTTTTCTATTAGGATGCTAAGATAGAAGTAATTTTCCCATTAGTATATATTATCTGTGGTAATAAATATATTACTTATTGCCAAATAAGCCATTTATAATTCTTGGGATGTAAGAATCAAGGATGCCTTCCAGCACACTGGAGGGTAGAGGAAATAAAGGTGATATTTATTGAACAATTACTTTATACACACATACACACACACACCCCTACATACATATGTGCATGCACACACACACACACAAACACACACACACACCTTATCTTCAAAATAACCCTGACGGGGAGACATTATCATTCTCTTAATATAAATGAGAAAAGATTCAGAGAGTCCAATCAATATTTGACTATAATCATACAACTACCAAAGTTCCAAAGCTGGAGATTCAAGCTGGTGGTTCCCAAAGAGATGGATCTAGTCACAATATTATACTCTCATTCCATAAAAGAGAGTCTGGCATATGCAAAGACCGTTCTTGGCAATTTTGATGAATGAATATGTGAACATTTTTTAGGAATTCTACTTCAAGCACATAAAGGTTCAAGTTCTCTCACGCTCAAGATTTAATAATATTATTCTAAAAAGTGTTGGTAAGTCATCTAAACCTTCTGGCTTATGAAAATTTCAACTTAAATACCAAAGAGGTACTATTTATTTATGCTGTGGAGTCAGACAAGATTGTGGTTGACATGGTCATAGCAAGTAATCAGCTTAAATGTTTGGAAAGAGCCTCTGTGTGTGAAGAACTTTTGTTGCCAAGGATATTTTCATGTAATGCAAATCATTTTCTACACCCTTTGACATGGGAGTGAAACATCTATCTCTCTTTCATTTTCATTCATCCCCAAAGCATTTTACTGCCTTAGAAAATCATCTGAAGGTCAGTTTTGATTGCTCTAACTCTGAAATCTGTTGTGTTCCTGATAGCATGCAGAGTTTTAGATGAAATCACTAATATTCACTAAAAAATGTTAAATTACCATGAATTGCAAGGTTCTTTGAGAGTGCTGTAAATGAGGCAGTTTATGATATTTGTGGCTCCACCAAGAGCAACAGGATTTAAAATCCTAAATTAAAATCCACTGAAAGGGTCAAATGCATTCTCAGTGTTCAACCGATCAAAGTGACCATATCAAATATGGAAAATTCATGAATTCAAAAATGTAAGGTGTTATTCGGAAATAATTCTTTTCTCATGTGTCATTATGAGATTGTTGCTACTCTTTTCCTATGTCTAAATAGGCAGATAGACTGTTGGAATGTTAATAGAACAATGCAAAATCCAAAGAAGAAAAAGACCAAAGGAGAGCAATGAGCATATATCTAGTTTGAATCTTTTAAAACATATGATGTAAATATTATCTGCCTTAGGATCAGACTTTGTCTTTAGGAAGCCTATTCATAATACATGGAATTTTATATATTTTACATTCAGTGCTGTGCAGAATAAAACAACATTTTCCCCCTCTGTTCTCACACCACCATCAACATAGGTGAACAAGCAATTCTGCAGCATTAATATCCTACGATCCAGTTCAACTCTTGCGCTATATACCTGGAAGTAGTGGCAGATTCCACGGGTGAGGGGTCAGTCCCCAAGGCTGCCCCCAACTTCTAACACCAATCACAAGCTCCAGGTTATTTTGCCTGTGCTTGTAACCCACTGGCTATAAATTGGGGCTCCTATGACTCCCTCCTTGGGTTCAATTAATTTGGCAGCTCAGCTCAAAATAAGGAAGCACTTATTTTTACTGATTTATGATACAGGATATTGCAAAGATACAGATGAAGCAATGCATAGGACAAGATACATGGAAAGGGGAGCTGAGCTTCCATGTCCTCCCTAGGTGTCACACCCTCCAGGAACTTCCACGTGTTAAACTACCTGGAGCTTTCCCTGTACCCCCACGACCCGCCACCACCCCAAACACCCTTTTTTTTTTAGACAGAGTCTCGCTCTGTCGCCAGGCTGGAATGCAGTGGCGATCTTGGCTCACTGCAACTTCCGACTCCCGAGTTCAAACGATTCTTCCGCCTGAGCCTGCCGAGTAGCTGGGATTACAGGTGTGTGCCACCATGCCCAGCTAATTTTTGTATTTTTAGTACAGACGGGGTTTTACCATGTTGGCCAGGATGGTCTCGATCTCCTGACCTCGTGATCCGCCCGCCTCGACCCTTTATAGCAACTTCATTGGATAGGCATGACTGAAGCATGGATGTGGCAGACTACCACAATTACTACTTGAGACCATCACTACAACAGTTACTACTGTTACTATTGGAGACTGTCATTACAAGACTGAATGAAGGGGGATGAACGCAGAAATGAAAACTTAAAACAAAAATAACTATTTTACAGGAAGGGTAACATGGGGAAGAAGAAGAGGGGTCCCTGCTTCTCATGAGCAAGGGCAGCTGCCTGAGCTTCTTCAGCCCTTCATATTTATTGGGTAGAAAGAGCAGAGAGGAGGAGGGCATGATTGGTCAGCTGCTTGATTGATCACAGGGTCATATTATTACTAACAGGCTTCAGATTTGCCTAATAACAAGAAACACTTGTGCCTGGGTCATGACTGCCCTCAGCATTCCTTCCGGGTGCAGACGCAGTTTGTCAGCTTGCCAACATCCTGCTTTCGTGAGAACAGTTTGCTGTTTACTCATATAGCCTCCAGTGGTATACTGAGTTGATCACGACCCTCATTCTTTCGGCCTTCAACACATGGACAACTATGTAGAAATGTGATTTAAAAAAAAAAAAAAGGAGTATGATTTCATACTAATCGACTGAGTGGGGAAACCCTGAAAGGCTGCCTATTCAGAGTCTTCTTGGCCTGTCTCGGCAGTATTCATTCCTCCAGGGCATGGGGCAGGACTCCTTCTAAAATGAGGGTCTCATGACCCACAATCAGACAAGGTAGGTCAGAGAATTTCCTTATGGCCGGCTCTAAGACAGAAAGGTGGAGGAACATTAGAGTATATTTTTAGTTTCTCTGGCCTGCCTTGGGGCGAAAAAGGAACAGGTAGAAGCAGAACAGAACAGAGATAGACCCTATTTTCTGAGGCCTACTTCTGAAGCCTAAAGCTCCCCAATATTATAACAAAAGACTGTCCTTCACCTGTATCACTCTTAAATTGTTCTGAAGCTGCTTCAGGACCCTTGGATAAAAGACCAATACTTCAACAAAAGATAGGCTCATTGTGTTAGTCACCAAGGAAATAACAAAGGCTATGGAAGTTATGAGCCAGGAACCATGGACAAAAACGTGTGTACGTGTGTGTGTGTGTGTGTGTATGTGTGTGTGTGTTTGTGTGTGTGGCATATAAATATCAAAGTGCTCTTGAAATCGTGTCTTAAAATGTAATAATTTGATTATATTATATCTTTTAGACAGAGTTCATATATTATATCTATTAAAAAGAGTTCATCACTCATGGGTCCTGGTGAATTAGCAACAGCTCTGAGGTGGAAGTCTTTGCTTAGTTTGCAGAATAACTTCACTTTACTATTCCCTACTTTTCCACTTTGCTCTGTCCTCCAAGATTCCATGTGGTTTGCATCAGCAGCCTCCATTGCCCTCTGGCCTTCAGTTAGTTGATTTCAGCTGCTAGGAGGGACCCACCAAACATCTGGAGGGCAGGTGGAAAAGGAAGTCAGAATATTTAATTCCCCGCTCCCTGTGTCCATGTAGAAGCAGCCTCAAGCTAACTGCAACCCTCCATGAGTGGTCATAACTCCTGTCAGGTGATGCTCTTCATACAGTCATTTCTGTCCCTGAGTTCTGTCCCCATTTAAGCTAGAGATAGTGTGCAGAGAAGAGTTAACATAGCAAGCCTGACTGCTTATTTTTAGAAAGACCTGCTTACAAAGTTGGCCTTTGGCTGACATCTGGATCCCCACTATCTATCCCCAGAACTGATAAGAGAGGACCACTGCACTTAAACATTTGTACAAAGTACAGTTTATGCTTAACACCTGCTTTCCTTGTGGGGTCTTAAATTTGGGTGAATGCCATATAGAGGCTGCTCATAGGAACAGCCCCCAATAAAAACCCTGTGCACTGAGTTTCTAAGGAGCTTCCCTGATTGGCAACACATCACACATGTTTTCATAATGCATCGCTGGGGGAATTAGGCCCATTCTATCTCTACTGGAAGAGAATTCTTGGAAGCTTGTGCTTGGTTTCCCCTGGACTTCATTGATATGCCTTTTCCCTTTGTTGATGAATTCTGTAACATTTCATTGTAATAAATTTTAGCCATGAGTAGGACTATATGATGAGTCCTGAGTCTTCCTAGTGAATCATTAGACCCAGGGTTCAGGGTTGTCTTGAGAAACCCTGATATAAATAGCAAAAGAGCTCTGCAGTTCTGAACCTGAGAATACTGGACCATCTCTTTTGCCCACCCTTTTGAAAGTGGTTCCTTTACTGAGCTCTCCCCAGGTTACTTTTTTTGAGTGTGCTTTCTTTTACTGAGGCTTCTAGTGACTGTAGATATTTCATATAAAAATATTAATTATTTGATGGATTCTTTTCTGTACATTATATTTACATATTTCTTAACAAAAAGATGAATGGTTTAAAAGTAAGGTAACACAGCAACCTGTACCCTTGACATCTTATTTAACGAGAATGTTTGATTCGGTTGTGCTTCTTTAAATGGATGGGGGATTGTGCATCTTGTTTAAACTAGAAAGTAGTACATAAACTGGTGGTTGATTGTCCCTAAAAATATTTAGCTGTTGTTTTTCTCCTTTATCTTTGCATATTCTGGTGAAAAAAAAGAAAATTCACTCTCAAAAGCAGGGAGACTAAGAAAAATTTACAGTGACAGAACACAATGTTTTCATGGTATATATTTATATTATAGAAAACATCACTTAAGTAGTGAGATGAATGTTCTTATTTCTTATGTGCCTGATAAGCAATTGTATTACATCTTAAAAACAACTCTAACAGGTGATGGTACATTCATATAGTATATGCAAATTGTTTCTTGATAATATTTAGATTATTTAACATCCATAGCTATTTATATCACCAAATGTTATTCTTTCTTTTACACTGTGCTCTCTGAAGCAAGATAAAGCATTGTACTTAATGGAATGGAAAGCTTCCTCTCAAAAACCCAAATATTATGCTACTTAAATTTCAAGTTTCAGTGGAACTTATGTCAACTTTTAAATTAACTATGTAAAAAAAATAAATGTTGTGCATCCTTGGATGGTTTCTCAAAAAAAAAAAAAAGGCAAAGAAAGAAATGCTTAATGTAAACTATTGTGGTTTTTTACCCCCATCTATATTTATGCCAGCTGCTTTGACCTAAAAAGTTTTTTTATGCTTATAGATGAAAAGCTTTGTTTTAGAGAACTCATGAACCCTTTGTTTATTAATGTCTTGGTAAACCACATGTCTTCTTGATAAAGCAATCCTGAATCAGAAAGACCTCTTTGCTGGATATCTTACTTCAGTTTGCTTTTCTGTTTATTGATTGCTTTGCTAATAAATGCTCTCTTCATTGTAATTTAGCTCCATTCCAGCAACCTCCGCCCAGAGGACAAGTTCAAAGTTCTTCTGCTATCAATCTCTCCTGGAGTCCGCCTGATTCTCCAAATGCCCACTGGCTTACTTACAGTTTACTCAGGGATGGTTTTGAAATCTACACAACAGAGGATCAATACCCATACAGTGAGTTTAAGGGTTTGGTAATAGAAATAAATATTCTGAGAATTGACACATTAGTTAAGTTCTTTGACATTGAGGATAAATGCTGTTGTGGTTTCCTCTGTCTGGCACAGAGTATTTCAAACAGAGATAAAATTACAAATTTCACTAGTAACCAAAGAAATGCAATAAAAATGAGATGCTTATTATCTGATAAATACTAATGCTTATCACATTCTCAAAGATGAAAAAAAATGACCCCATCAAGAATTGATAGGAATGTGGGGAAGCTGGAACTTTTATAAACTGCTGAGGTGTCTGTGTGAGTTCATTAGTACAACTTTTCATGTACAGTAATTTGTTAAAATCTATGAAAAAATCTTTCCTTTTAACATAACATTTGACTTAGCAAACTTATTTTAGGAAGTTTATCTCAAGTGAATAGTCATTAAGTGGACACACAAGATGTCCATACCTATTCTATTTGCAACATCAAAATATTGAAAATGATTCAGATGTTCAACAATGTTTCAGGAAATTATAGTATATGGCATAACAGAATCCTGGTACATTGTTAAATAAATTATAGGCTATGATAGCATATAAACTGATACCTTAGTTCACATATCAATAAATGGAAAATGTTCATGACATATTGTTTAAGGCAGGGTTCCCCAATCCCCAGGCTGTGGACAGGTACTGGTCTGTGACCTGTTAGGAACAGGGCCACACAGCAGGAGGTGAGCAGCAGGCCGGCGACATTACCGCCTGAGCCCTGCCTCCTGTCAGTTCTGCAGCGGCATGAGATTCTCATAGGAACAAGAACCCTATTGCGAACTGTGCATGCGAGGGATCTAGGTTGCACGCTCCTTATGAGAATCTAATAATAAATACAATGCGCTTGAATCATGCCAAAACCATCCCTCCTCACCTTCCCATCCTAGGTCCATGGAAAAACTGTTTTCCATGAAACCAGTCCCTGGGGCCAAAAAAGTTGGGGACCACTGGTTTAAAGTAAATAAAGTTATTAAAATAATCTGAGAATTATACCATTTTAATTTACAAATACTGGAAGACATAATAAATAGATCTAGTTTTCTCTAATTGTAAATATTATAGAAAATGTATCAAATATTTCTATTATAATGAATTCAAGTTTTTTAATTCTCAGGTTAAAGAACTATTAAATCTGGCAGTGGAGCACTAACACTCAAGCAAATAGTGTAATTTAATACACACATTGCTATTTCCGCAGAGATAGAACACAGCAACATAAACTTTTGAAAGAGAAAGGATATAAACAAGCCATCAAGCCTATCTTTGCCTTTGTAACTTTTATGAAGATTTTAAAGGAGCTTATAGAAATCAAATTATTAGAATTCATTGTCTTTAAAAAACATGTACTCAGATGTTTTAGATACAGTTTCCCTAAAGACAGAATGAAAAAAATAGGAATTTTTACATTATTCCAGCTCTATCTTCTCTGATTTCTGCTTCTAGCCATGTTTAGCTACACACTAGTTTAAGAAACCTCGGAACAGCAATTCCAATTCAAGTTTCTATTTTGTTCTCTTCATTTAATACACAGTTTTCCAAATTCTACTTTAACCATGCTTAATTAGTTGGAGAACTGTTTAAAGCTCTGTCAAAACACTGAAATTCCATAACCTTCCTTAAAATGGTTAGGAGGATGCCTTGTTTTAACATTTTAATTGACTTTAAAACTCCTGCATCGCATAGAGTTTTATTTTGTATCCATTATACCGGGTTTCATTTTGCACCTAATTCATATAACTGGAATTTAGTTTCTTATGTCCACCCCTTTCTCTTGGCTCTACATGTCTCTTCAGTATTCCAAGTCTTCTTTAAAGTTAATGGAAACTCTGAACTTCATGATGCAGATTGCAAAGGGAAATGAACATCTGTCTACATCTGCCATGTTGGCAAAGTATCCTGAAAACCTGCTACTAGAATGTTTATTTTCTTCCAAATATCAGCATGATCCAGGTGTCCTGAAACTTAAACTTTTGTGACAGAGAAAGAGACGAGTTATAAAAATATTGAAAATGATTTTGAAGATGACAGTAGCACTGGTTATTTCTGAAGTTGTGAATTAGGGTCACCCTACTGTCCATACAGCTTAATGCAATAGCAAAATTAAACTTAAAACTATCAATGATATTATTCAAGCCAGAGGCATGATTTCCATAGTAACATATTGTGATCTATTTTATAGAACATCACATGTTAGTACAACACTGGCTGTTTCTGACGATTGCACTAATACGGAATCCAAATAACATTTTCTTACATAATAAATGTGTAGTCATTCACTAATCAGACATTTATATAATCCTATTAAACAAGGTATTATTTCCTAAAACCATATTTTTCATTAAAAAATGCCACTTCTGGCATTTCTTGACAATCACTGTAATTAATGATGTGAAAATTATCTGCATGATGGCATTTGAACAGTAAGAACAATTGGTTAACACTGTCAGAGCTTTGTATCATTCTAATAATAGCCTCATGTTTATTACTCTATTTCTAGTGCGTGGCTAGCATGTGTAACATGTAAAGGAAACACTACTTATATTCAGCTGGATGAACACAAATCTTTGGGTTAAATAAAGGCATTAGGAATTATAGGTGGAAGATCATTGAACTTTTCAAAGAAAATTAATAGTGTTGTCTTCCAAGCAAGTTTGATAGTTTGTTTGAGACCTTTATAGAATTCTTTTTAGAATGGAAACTTTTTCTAGCTGGCCTAATGTACTATGGGATTCTCTAAGACATATTTTCCTTCCTAGGATCATGATATACTGGTGTACCATCTTTAAAGCTTTCAAATTATTTGTTATTATAATAGCATGCAAATAATGGTGAATAATTTTAAAGATTGTGAATAATTAACTTTAAAAAACAAGGTATATGTTTACGTTTTATTTAAGGTAGAGGTCAAGCTGGCACTTCAGGAATCATACATAATCAGCCCTAACAGTATCTCTATTGTAGCCCCCTTCTGGGTTGCTCATAGGTATCTTACGTGTCATGGGAAGGAAGTGAACAGTTATTAGAGGAAATAGCACTCTTGTGTTAGTGTTGCAGGTTTAGGGAGTGGACAGTAACTCATACTGTTTTTGGTGTTGTTCCTGTTTGAGTTTGGAATCAAAGGAGCACTAGACATAGTAGGAAGACCAAATTTAAAAATAAAAACGATCTTCATTACTGATGAAAATCAGATTAGAGACTATATCCTTTTTCCTGCAGGAAGACAAATTAGAAGAGAGAAAAATCAATGGGCTGATCTGCACATAATTTGCTCCCTACACCCTGACTCCCCAGATTCACAGTCAGATGAGTTGTTCCTCATTTGGGATGGCATGAATGGGGAGATAGCCCTTAAATATCACTTTAGAGAAATCCTTCCACGGGAACTAGAGGATGATTATTTTTACATGTGACAATGACTTCTATCACCTACAGATATTAACATAGTTTAAGCTTAGAATTTTAGACAACCAAATATTTTAATGAGCCCTGGGATTTCATTTCTACCCTTATTCATTTCCATCTTTAAAATTATAATTTATAATCTCATACTACATCAAGGGATCAATGTAACAAGTGGTAAGATGATTCAGTTAGCTCTGAGAGGAATAAATGAAGAAATATAAGATATAGAGACAGGATGAGAAAACAGAAGAGAAGATGACAGGCAATTGTTTTTATAAGGCTCTTAATATTCTTAATGCGGTAGTTTCCCCTTATCCATGGTTTTGTTTTCTGCAGTTTGTTACCCATGATCAACAATGTTCCAAAAATAGGTGAGTCTACAGTACAATAAGATGTTTTGAGAGAGAGAGAAAGACCATATTCACATAACTATTATTGTGGTATATTGTTATAATTGTTCTATTTTATTTTCAGTTATTGTTGTTAATCTCTTACTCTGCCTAACATAAATTAAACTTTATCATAGATATGTATGTATAGGAAAAATAACAGTATATATACACACATATATATGTATGTATATATATGTATATATGTGTATATATATACATATATGTATGTGTATATATATATAGTTTAGTACTATTTGTTGTTTTAGGAATCCGCTGGAGATCTTGGAATGTGTCTCCTGTGGATAAAAGGGGACTACTATATTCTTTCCTGGAACAATAGATCAAATATATATAGAAAAATCATTCATGTGTTTAATAAAATTTTGTTCAGTGCTTATTCCAGACCAGAAACTGTATCAGTCATTAGAAATACAAAGATGAAAGGAATAGTTCTCCTTACTGAGTGGGGAGACATATAAGTAAACCAAAGTAACAATAGAATATATAAATGTTGAACCAGAGTAAACTTGGGGTGTTAAGGAAGCACAGGGTGGCTTGGGAGGTGTAGGAAATGTAACCATGCCTGTGGTGGCAATGATGATGATGGAGAACCACTGAAAGTTTCCCAGTAAAGAAAGAATGTAAGCTGAATTAGCCAGATACTGTAGTTGAGGAAGCGTGATGGTCATGAAATAAATTTTGTATTAAGAGAAAATAAGGTATATTCAGCAATCATGGGCAGTTCCATGTAGCTTTGGTAGGTGGTACAATGGGGGAGTGCTACAAACCAGGAGGGTATCAGCCAAGATCACAAATCAGTGCTGAGCCAAGGACTGTAAATGTTGCTCTGAAAAATGCAGAAGTCTGTAGTAACAGCAAAATTTCAAACTCAGAGTTAAAGATCCGTACCCCAACCAAGGAGAGCAACTACCTTGAGATAAGCACTCTTTTAACCTGAGTATTATTTTTTTGTTATGGATCATTAATGGATATCCTATTCATACCCTTTCAAATGCTTTTATTTATTTCACACTATAAATTGCCTTTTATGATATTCCTACACAAATGCATATTTCCATCCCAATTCTATCTGATTCTAATTTCTTATTAAGTAGACTGCTCTTGTATAATACATTCTGATCTATTAGGATTATATTCCATTTTTCAGATGCTACAAACATTCAGCAAGTACTGTACTTCTTTTAATTGTCATCAGGTTATAAGTCTTCCAACTTCCAGTTTAAGCTTATGCCAGACAATCTTTTGGAATATTCAGCACTGAAATTTATTTTTGTCTTTTAGGTTTTGGCTTTTGGCATGTTAAATAGATTATTTTCCATCATTGTTCTAGCCTTCAGTGATTTTTCAAATTTTGTTAATATTTTCAACAGCCTTATTGTGGGATAAGGGTAACTTTAATCTAATCTAATAAATATTTATTGAAATAATAATGAGCCACAGCTGCACGCTCTCTAGAAAGTCTGAATCTCAGCCCTAGGGGACTTTTCCAAATATGATCTTTCTTTGGGTGCTCTGCCTTAGCACTAAGGATGGTGACTTTCCCCTGTCTCTTCTATTCCTATATTCTTTAGAATTTTCTGTACCACTTAGAAAGTAAAACCAGGCAACCCCTGGTACCCATGGTACAACTGAAAACAGCCACCAGAGAGAGAACTGTCTCACCTTCCTTGGCTCTATCAGGGTCATCTCTGATAAGACAGTGGCCCTCACCTGAGTCAGTGCCCAAGGTGCCCCCCACAACACCAGCGGAGGCCTCCTCCACTGAGCAGTCAGACCCCAGAGTGCTCTGTAGGAGCTGTAGACTGGGAAGAAGGGCCGGGTGCGGTGGCTCATGCCTGTCATGCCAACACTTTGGGAAGCTGAGGTGGGCGGATTGCTTGAGCCCAGGGGTTCAAGACCGGCCTAGGCAAAATGGTGCAACCCTATCTCTACAAAAAATACCAAAATTAGCCGGGCATGGTGGTGGGCACCTGTAGTCCCAGCTATTCTATTTGGGAGACTGAGGCAGGAGAATCGCTTGAACCCGGGAGGCAGAAGTTGCAGTGAGCCGAGATTGTGCCACTGCACTCCAGCCTGGGTGACAAAGCCAGACCCTGTCTTCAAAAAAAAAAAAAGAAAAAAGACTGGGAATGCCTAGGTTTACACGATGGGTTATCACTCCAAAGAGTTGTGTCTTTTGTGGCCAATGGCAGATCCAGGAAAGAAATGAAAGTTGCTGATGGGGATAAATCTAGGCTGGGGGAGAGCAATACAGATGTGTATGGGAAACCCCAACCCCTATATATTGTAAATAGATGGACTAGGCTAAACATTGTTGCTGTTTCAGTCTTCTGCAAACTCAGCTTGTCCACAATAAAGCTCTATCTCCTGTTGGAAGGAAGGGAGGGAGGGAGGGAGGACGGGGGGGGGGGGGGGGGAGGGGAAGGGGAAGGGGAAGCACATAAATATGCTGGGACCTTCATATTGCTATAGGGCACCCCTGCTTAATGGAACCCTCCTCCCATCTCCAATACAAACAGCCCCATGGGGGAGCAGGCAGCAGCCACTCTGGTATTTGTGTGTTTCGCAGTCCTTCAATGTGTTTCCTGTCCTTAGAGAACAAGGATTTCCAGCCATGTGCCTAATCATCTCCACTCCCTATCTTATTTTTTAAAAACCTCTTTGTAGCTGCTTCTCTTTGCCCTCACAATCCTTCATGCATAGAAGTCCTGCTTATCTAAAACTTCCGTTGTGTAAATTCCTCATTGCTGATAACAAATGTCTCCAAAATTTAGCAGCTTAAAACAATAAACATTTATAATTTCTGTAGGTCAGAAAATAAGAAAATTTTCCATTCAAGATGTTGGCCAGGTGACAGATTTACCCCTTGGTGGTAGTTTACTGACCCTTAGTCTGGTGTGTTTGGTGTTTAACAAGCAAACCAGTTACATAGAGGAAACATAGTTACTTTTCTGTTTTGGAGAACCGCAAGGACTTTCTCTTAGACCTTCTAACAAAAGGACACTATGAAAAGCAAAAGAAGAACTAAAACAAACATCTAAACATTCTTTATTATGAATCACACTTTCTTATACTCAATAATAAAAGCAATCAACCGGTATTTACATTATTTCAATTTTAAAAATATGAAATGTATCCTTAATCAAAAGAGTAGATTGGTATAGTTTATGTAATTAAATAATATGATAGGAAAGCAGTTAGCAATGATTCTTCACCAACTTGTGAAATGTAACTTTGTTTTTTTTTTTCTTTTCATTTCAGGTATTCAATACTTCTTAGACACAGACCTGTTACCATATACCAAATATTCCTATTACATCGAGACCGCCAATGTGCATGGTTCAACAAGGAGTGTAGCTGTCACCTACAAGACAAAACCAGGGGTCCCAGAGGGAAACTTGACTTTAAGTTATATCATTCCTATGGGCTCAGACTCTGTGACACTTACCTGGACAACACTCTCAAATCAATCTGGTCCCATAGAGAAATATATTTTGTCCTGTGCCCCTTTGGCTGGTGGTCAGCCATGTGTCTCCTATGAAGGTCATGAAACCTCAGCTACCATCTGGAATCTGGTTCCATTTGCCAAGTACGATTTTTCTGTACAGGCGTGTACTAGCGGGGGCTGTTTACACAGCTTGCCCATTACAGTGACCACAGCCCAGGCCCCTCCTCAAAGACTAAGTCCACCTAAGATGCAGAAAATCAGTTCTACAGAACTTCATGTAGAATGGTCTCCACCAGTGGAACTAAATGGTAAGAATCCAAGGCCGAGATTACCCTTTTTGGGCAAGACATGAATGAGAATCTATTGTAATTGTGTAATTAGGAATTTGGCAGTTGTATTCCTTTTTATAACTGCACAATAGAATAATTGAGAAACAGTTTCTAAAGATATAAGATAGTATTTGTCCTGGTTAGTGGAACAAGTGTATTTCTTCTAATCTAATAACAAATTCCATTCAATTAAATTGCCCCTTAAAAGGCTAATATTATCTTTGCTCTTAATGACATCTGCCATAACACAAATGATGTTTATAATTTGAAACTCACTTATGAAATGCATTATATTTGACTGTGTCACAAGTTAGGGCACCCACAAGCAGTACATTTTCTCTTCTAAGCAAGAAAAAGATATAAAATAATACAAAAAATATGTATATAAGCTAACTGACTCCATTAAGTTAATTTTTGCATTCATGCAATTGAACCCTTGGTTATATAGGCCAGACACACATTCACAGATTTTTAATCATTTATATCATGTACATATTATAGCAAAATCTTTCTTTAGATTTGTAAAGTTATTTGGTAAAACTGGGTAGAGATTGACTATAACATTTACGCAAACAGGGCTTATGTTAAACAAGTTAAATTAAAACCTCCAAATTTGAAAGGATACAGACCGGAGCTATAATGATCAAATTCCCCAAAAGAACTGGCCATTCTTAACAGAAATTGTGAATATCAATTCTGAAAAAGACTGAATTTACCTATGATAAAGTGTAGTTATTTTTTGTCTATATGTTATCCATTTTGGTTTGTTTTCCTCATGCGTATGCCTTTAATAGTATTTTATACATTCATCTATATATCAGTTTGTTGTCTTCTATGTACCTGTTATCTAAATTACTAAACTACTAAATCACTACATTTTGAATGCTAAAGAAATTGACAGTAATCTAGTTAGAAAGACAATGAATATCCAGCACTCTTTAACTGACCTGTCCCTACCCTACCCCTAAAGTAACCCCTTTGTCTGATGAGTTACCTAGGTTCACTATTTAATTTCTCTAGGAATAATTATAAGATATGAACTATACATGAGAAGACTGAGATCTACTAAAGAAACCACATCTGAGGAAAGTCGAGTTTTTCAGAGCAGTGGTTGGCTCAGTCCTCATTCATTTGTAGAATCGGCCAATGAAAATGCATTAAAACCTCCTCAAACAATGGCAACCATCACTGGCTTGGAGCCATACACCAAGTATGAGTTTAGAGTCTTAGCTGTGAATATGGCTGGAAGTGTGTCTTCTGCCTGGGTCTCAGAAAGAACGGGAGAATCAGGTAAAGATCAGTGCTTTAAATTCTACTTTTAAAACCTCTGAATGCAAATGTTTCCTCAAAGTCAAAGTACTGTGAAAGTACATTTTGAAAAGCAGGAATTAGAAACTTCCATAGACCAAGGAAAATTTTCATATATATGGATTTGTTACATAAACAACTCAAGGTCATAAAGTACTTGCAGCAAGTTCTAGGGGGCAAAAGTAAATGCTTTAGTTATTAATTCATGGGGCGAAAATGGCTTAACTATAGTTATAGTCTTCTGGGAATGTTTGTCAAAAATAGCATTTGGTTTCCACTCCTGAAGTGGATTGGACACATGTCTCATCTTGCTCCATATACAGCATAATTTATGTTCAATGAAAGAGATAACTGTCACCAATTCCACAAATTTGTCTTTGTTTTTATTTATCTTTCCAAAATAAATAGTTTAGATACTAGATTGTACGTCATGACAGAATCGTGGGCATCAAAATCTATAATTCACAAGTGTGTTTGTAAGCAGTTGGCATGATGATAAGGAAGGAGTACAACATATCTAAATTTTCTGGAGTATCTTCATTAAGGCAAAAATTTTTAATCCTCCACTTTATTTTCTATATTAAAACACTTCAAATTTCATGAGCCTTTAAGAAAAAAAATACACTTTTGTTATGTGTTTAATCTGTAGATATCAAAGAAACCCAAACCCTGATCTAAACTTGACCTGTTAGGAATATGGAGGATGAGGGTAGCTTTAGGTTGATGTCCAAGGGAATCATTTCATGAATAAAATACGCATTGTGCTTGAGCATCTCTTAATGACTACCAGCCATCTTGGACAAATAATAGAGCCATGATAGCACAAGTGATGAGGCATGGAATTCTGGAAGGGGAAAATCAAGGTCAGAAATGAAAAGTAATGGGTGAAACTGCAATACTGGTCCCTCGTAATCTTATGGGTCACTAGCTAATGAAAGTGCAATGAGTTCCTTTGATAATACACCTTTGGTTAGCACATTTAAAATCCCTGTAAAGAGCTCAAGAGTGGCAGGGGGGAAATGCACGTGTATGTAACCTGAACATTTCAAGAAAAATTTAACAAAAACTTTGAGACATTCATTGGGGTTATTTAGAATGCTTTAGGTTTACCTCTTTCTGAAGAATAATATTCAGCCAGCTGCATTGGATTGGCTCAATGACATATTTCCCTACATGGGAAATCCAGTACATCACCATGCATTTTTCTGAACTTTTTGAACTGAGATATTCTATTTTTGTGACTTCTTTTAGATACTCGTAAGACTTATAATTTCCTATCTAACTATCCACTTTCCTATCTTTATGAACACGAGCAAATTCCTATGAGATTTTTATTTTGTAAGTAGAAAGTAGCTGGTAATATGAAGATGGAGAATATACTTTCAGATAACATTTTAAAAAGTGAATACCTTTTACATATACCAGCATATTCTTGGACTTTTTCAAAGCAGAATATTTTAAAAGGTAAAGGTATTTCAGAAACTAAATGAATGTGTGAATTCAATTTAAAAATATATAGGGACGACATTCATTGTTTTGATGTTCTTGTTATTGTTCTCATTGATAGCACCTGTATTCATGATCCCTCCTTCAGTCTTTCCCCTCTCTTCATACTCTCTCAATATCTCCTGGGAGAAGCCAGCAGATAATGTTACAAGAGGAAAAGTTGTGGGGTATGACATCAATATGGTTTCTGAACAATCACCTCAACAGTCTATTCCCACGGCGTTTTCACAGGTATTGTTATTTTTAACTAATGTCCTTTCAGAATTGGCTTAGGGCTTCATTTGGACATTTTTTGAGTTTGCAGAATTCTGTGACAGAATTCTCCCTCTATATTGATTAAATGGGGCATTTTTTCTTAATATAATATTATGTGTACAAGCCTCCCTCTTTGTATGTCACTTGTATTTTTCCAGTATAATCGTATATTAAAACTAAGTTGGTATAATTTATTTCATAAGACTTGTTTTTTCCATTTATCATGTATCCTTAAATATTTTACATGAAGTTGACTTTCATTAACTGTGTACTATCATGTTATTTGGACACACAATAATTATTTAACCAGTCCACAGTCCGTTGATATTGTATTGTATTAATTCTTTTGGAAATATAAATAACATTGATAAAACTTCTTATATGTACGTTTCATATACATTTCTACTTCAAAAATCTGAAGAATTGAATTTATCACAGCTTATAACAAAATGAATTATGAATATGTTCAAAGTTTTGAATATACAGTCATATATTGCCTTCTAGTAACTCATCCCCCAGCTAGCAGTAGTGAGAATAATTATCATAGCTAAAAGTTACTGAGGCTTTACTGTGTACGTGAACTAATTCATCTGATACATATAGCAATCCTAGACGATAGGAGGCTCTTGTTCTCTCCAGTTTACAGTTGTGGCTGATATACCTCTCTGCCCATTTTACCAGCATCCAGGTGGCCAATAGCAGAAGCTGATGGTAGGATGTCAACCGAACAAGTTCTTCTGTGTATTTGGCTGTTCAGTGCCTCCTCTGAGAGAGATGCTCTTCTCTGGGCATTAGCATAAGATAAAAAGATCTTTACACTTTATACCTACTCCCATAGATCTAGCCACATTTTTCTTTCCATGAATTCCTAGTTCCTGATCCTTCCATCTTTTTTTTCATGCCCTTGGCCAGTATTTCCAAGCCACTGCCATATAGTCCAGGTACATTTTACCTTGAGACACGTCTCTTTCCACACAACATGGGTGACCACGTGAACTGCCTGAAGTTCTGCCCACTAAGAGGATTTCTTCTCTCTGCCGTTTCACAGGGTCATCTCTGACAAGGGTTATAGAGCAACAGCTACCATTTTAGACTTGCAGCCACATACCAAGACATCCTATCTGTAAACTAAATTCTGATTTTTTTCCCCATTCTTTCAGCTCTTAAGGGACTCCCCACGGGTCATAGGTATGAGCTGAGGTTGAGCCACCAGTATAAGAATGGTGGATGTCATGGGGGCCTGAACCACCTGCTTGCACAATGTATTACGGCTTTTGGCTCTGCTTATACCCAATCTCAGACATCCACTTCCATTTTATGATGAATTTCTGTTGGGCCCTTCTAACCTCAAGACTTGGCTGAGACAATTCCAAGATTATAAAAAAGTAGCTCTAGCTGCATGGCTATTTGGTGTTCCATGACCAGATGTTCTGTTTTTACTGAAGCCTGAAAGCATGCTAGGGCCATTTAGCAAATGATATATAGTTTCCATTACATGTTATGCCTTTGTTCCAAGCTCTTGGGGTCTGTCTTCCCTGTGATTCTCTTTCTATGTGTGCCTTGCAACATTTTTTCCCACAATGCTTACCTCTAGTGCTGTAAAAATTACTACACGTTATGTCCCAAGTGGCTCATCTGCCTGTACCATAGGCTGGACCTGGTGCAGAGCCCTTTCCTCCTCTGGGATGCACTCAAAACTGGCAGCATTCCATATTACTCAGTAAATTTCTCAGAACAGTATTCTCAAATGTGGAATATGCTCCCTTCAGAATGTGAAGAGGTCAACTAGACATTTTGTTTCCTTCTTAGTGGTGGTAGAAGCAAGGTGCAATAATTTGTCCTTTATTTTGGAGGGGACATCCTAGCATGTCTCAGGCCACTTGAACTCCTAAAAACTTCACTGATATAGCAGATTCCTTAATCTTCATAATATTGCTCTCTCACTTTCTAGAACACATATGTCTTACCTCTGCATACCTACCATTTCTTGCTTATCTGATTCATTTAATATGATGCTATTGATATAAAGAATACTGTCAAGGTGGTGTTTATAGTTTGTCTTAAATTGGTGATTAATCACCCTCAGATTTCCTTTGTCTTTCTTCAGTGCATTGATGGCAACCAGCAAGATCCATGCATTGTCCTTATAATTACTAGTTTCCCCAGAGTAGTCCTTGTAATTACTAATTCCACCAAACCAGTGAATTACCTTCTACTGGTAACTCATCGCAGTTCACCACTAATGAAAGTTTAAGCATTGCACCACTAGGGCATGCTGTGGACTGTTAGTACTCTACCTGCTGTCTATGATGAGATCATTGTAAACCAGCGAGTGGATGATGGAGCTCCAAAATATCATTTTAGAGTCTCCTTCCTAGGGCCAGTCCTGTTACGACTGTCTTAGGGCAAATTCCCCCAGAAGCAGACTCTTGGTAGAGGACTGAGTACAGGAGGTTTATTGGGGGAACTCTTTCAGAAACAACAAATGTGAAGTGATAAAGTATGTAGGATTGAGCAGCAAAGAAGCTGAACTGTGATGCAATAGTGGAAGCAACCTCAGCGGATTCCGTGGGTAGTTCTGGAGCTGAAATGACCCTCTTAGCTTATCTCAAATTAAGCTAGGAAGTCAGACCTTTGTACCCTAGAGTATTTGTGTCCTCGGGCTGGTGTAACAAAAACATAAACTGAGGGTCTTAAAACAACGGAAATTTAGGTGTTAGTACAGCCAGGTCCCCCACAGGCTCTAGGAGACAATTCTTCTCTTCTACCTACCTGTGGCTCCTGGTGTTCCTTGGCTTGTGGCAACATAACTCTAATATCTGCTGCCTCTGTCTTCACAAGTCCTACTCTGTGTCTCTGTCTCCTCTGGGTCTGTGTGTCCATCTCATTTCTCCCATAAAAATACCAGTCATTGGGTTTTAAGCTAACCTGAAATCCAGGATGACAACTAATTAATTACATCTGCAAAGACCTTATTTCCAAATAAGGTCTTATTCTGAATTTTTGGGAGACACTCTACAATCCACTACTAATAGGTTTGCCGTTTTTTTCTAAGCCTTTTTAGGAGACAGACCGCATGTACAACACACAATTTTATTTTCTATACTAGATGAAAAAGAAGAGCCAATAAATAATTTATGATTACTTATTTTTCATTAATCTGTCTATGTGTTCACTCATTTGCAACTATCTCATGATGAAAACACAACTGGCATAATATATATATTTTGACTTAAACAGGTTAGTCTACCAATCTGGTATACCATGGGATTTAAGACAAAGTTAGTTGTAACTTTCATGTGGTCTTTGCCATGTTGTATCTCATTTATACTCGATGTTTTATTTTGTTGTTTTTACTATTCTTTGGCTTTATAAACTATTCTTTCTTTGTAAAACACAGTTTTGATTTATCTATTACTTATATCATAATAGTTGTTCTAAGAAAAAAATAAGGGGAGAAATATTATTTATAAAATACAGCCTTAGAAGTCAACCTGTTTGTTCATATTCCACATCTCCCAATTATTAGCTGTATCACACGTCTCTCTGCTTCTGGTTTTATTCATCTGTGAAATGGGAAAACCATTTTTGCTCACCTACCTGCTTAAAGAGCCTGATAAATATTGACACATTATTATTAGTGATTATTATTAATGGTGTGGAACTACATTATACTTTATAAACTAGCTATCATTTAATGGGGCAGGAAAATAAATATTTTTATTATTGTTGTTGTTATTTAAAAGGCTGTTCCTTATGGCTGAACTGGAATAAGGACATAGATATATCACCTTATTCTCTTTTTTGTGTTTTTATTTCTTTGAGACAGAGTCTCGCTCTGTCACCCAGGCTTGAGTGCAGTGGCGCAATCTCGGTTCACTGCAATCTTCTCCTCCTGGGTTCAAGCAATTCTTGTGCTTCAGCCTTCCAAGTAGCTGGGACTACAGGTGCGTGCCACTACACCTGACTAATTTTTTTTTAAATTTTTATTTTTAGTAGAGACAGGGTTTTGCCATCTTTGCCAGGTTGGTCTTGAACCCCTAGCCTCAAGTGATCCACCCGCCTCGGTCTCCCAAAATACTGGGATTACAGGCATGAGCCACTGCACTGGGCCTACCTTATCCTCTTTTGAACTCTCTTTCCAGTGCAAATATTCTCCGTTCAAGGAAATGAAATCAAAAGTAGCAGAACAAAGTCCAATTTTTTACCTTCTCAATGATTAAATTTGTATCTGAACTGACCTGAGTATGTCTTGTTATAATCTTTGTAAATAAATAGCCAAAATTCCTGGGGAAAATCTACTATAAAAATAACTAGTAAGAAACCTTTGCCTAAGAATGAGACAGGGGGGATACGTAAAAGTGGTGATGATGTAGGATTCATTGTGGGGGATCAAGCTGCTGTAGAATTTTTCCTACCCCTTTGAAGACTTATTTCATGAAAAACTTTCAATTAGATAAATTTTATAAGACTTATAAATTGACTCTATGTACATGATAAAGACAAAATCTATCCAAGTGATAATTTTATGCTGCAAGTTCTGGGGCCAATAATGTATTTTTAAAATAATGTAATTTATAATAATCATCTGTAGAGAAGGAAAAGCCTTTTCAAAATAAATATTAGTGTAGATTTCTTCTTTCTTATTTTATTTCATCGTGGGTTCTTGCTACAAAGAATATTTTGTTTAAAAAATAATTGTACTTCCTAAATTGAATAAGAAATAGCTTCATGTACTTTATCCTAAAAACAGTACCATTTTCTAAAAATTTACATTGAATTCTACCAGGATTATTCTAAAAGGGATGAATATTACAGCAATATTCATAAGTTTAACTCAGTTCAAGGTTTATTTTACTTAGAAAATTTTAAATCACATTTCACAGAAAAGTTTGTATCTTCATTATATCAATAATGATTTTAAAATTAGAAAAATAAAGAATTACTTGGTATTTGATGTTTTTCTTATTTCAAAATGTAATTGCAAGGAAATGATTTTAAAGTTTTAAATTTAAATTATTCCTAGAGTTTTAGAATCTTTAAAACCGCCTTTATTTCTGAATGTTATTGAAACACTGTATTCTACATTCCAATCTCACTGCTTTTTAGAACTACTCATGTAACGTACGAAATTTTAAAGTCAGCACCTAGGCAAATATTCCAAATGAATTTTATTTTACCCCTAAAGAGAAAGTCTCTAGAAAACTACTCCAAATGTTACTGAACTTCACATTTATCTGTATTTATATTTATGGAAGATTATTTTTTATGACTATGTATCAGTAGCCCTAAGAAAATTAGTTTTGTACTCATAGTTACTGTCATACTCTCTGCTTTAATGACTTTTATTTTCTGAATATAATTTCTAGTGGCCTTTGTACCTACAACCTAAACAAATTTACATGGTTGCTTTTAATCACTTCAAATTATAATGACAGAACCAACTCTCAATGTTAATTGTTTAATAATTTATTTATGGACTATGAGTTTCCTGTCAGTCTTCTTTGCTCAAATCTGCTATTTTCATTTGAAACTATATGATAAAGATAATATTTCAAATAACGTAACTGTTTGATCTAATCTTTATATGTTTGTTTATATAAGAAAGATGATTGAGAATTGACTTAACGTGGATGCTCAGTAATATGCTTAATGTTTAATTTTTTACCCTTTTTCTTCTGTGACTTTTTTTCATAAAGAAAATGATAGTATTGATTTAACATAGCAACAGCATTTCTTTCTGTCCTAGCACCATCAAATAGCTTGGGTATTACTGCTCTGGGTTACTTTTGGCCAAGCCCCATGGCTTTGTTTGGACTTTATCATGATAACAATGACAATGTCACCATCTTTATCTCTACCATTGGTGACAATAACCATACCACCATGCTGCTTTATGAGGCAATAACTTGGTTTTCTCATTTATCCACTCAGGAACTGGATTATTACCTCATAAAACAGTGTGATTGTACAATAATCAATTAAATCCTGGCTTGTCGAGACTCTTCAGAAAAAAAAAAAAAAAAACCCTTTTCCTAATGGTGGTTGGCAATAATTCCCTGTCTGAATTCATGGAACTTTGACTGCCAAGGTTATATTTTCACACTGATTACCTATTATCTTTCTTTCTTTCTTTCTTTTTGCCTTGAAGCTGTTGCACACTGCTAAATCCCAAGAACTATCTTACACTGTAGAAGGACTGAAACCTTATAGGATATATGAGTTTACTATTACTCTCTGCAATTCAGTTGGTTGTGTGACCAGTGCTTCGGGAGCAGGACAAACGTTAGCAGCAGGTAAGCAAGTTTTAATGGATATGGAAAATTTGTTGCCTATCAAGAAAAGAAACTTATAATATTCAACACCTTCTCTACTTGAGACTTTATATTTGTCTTCTCCTCCCTTACTAACCCTGATTGCTTCTTATCTTGACAGTTTTAAACAACAACAACCAAAACGTAAGTTTAAGAGGTACCTAGGAGCTATGAGTTACAGCTGTGTCATAATAAGAAATATAATTAGCGGTAGAGTGACTCCACTCTACAACTAGAAATATATAGAAATATATAGAATATACAACTAGAAACATATACAAATATATAGAACTAGAAATATATAGAAATGTAATTAGTTGTAGCGTGACTCCAGGGCTTAACTACCAACCTGTGTCCTAGCAGTGTCCTGACAATTGTGAGAAACAATCAGGAAGCTTCTTATGAGGACGTTAGGATACCTCTTCCCTCAGTCCAGACATTTTTTGTAGGCTTGGGTCTACTCACTCCTGGTCCATGGGAACATCTAGAAATTACTGTGTGGCCTGGTGTTATATTTGGCTTTCATGAAATAGGTAAATGTTTATCTATTGTTTTATTAAGAAGAAGCTCTTAAGTTAATAAAATTTAAATAAAAGAATTGTTATTAAGTATAATCTTAGTAGAAATGGTTTGTATAATTTGTGCTTGCTTCATTCAGTACTAACTGGATTCATACAAACCTGATTACATGTATTAGTAAGACTTATAAAACCCAATTATTTAGCATTAATATATTTTCAAATCAGTGTTTTTCTGATTCTAGTTAAAAGCTTAGTTTCCTGGTTATCTTTAAAGAAATTTCCATGTGTAAGGAGTTCAAGACACTAGATGAATTACAGGTATTACGAAAATACATGTTTACCTGTAAAAACATTTCCCAGACCTCCTCCCCAAATCCCTTCATTCTATTATTAATAGGTCCAATTATGTAGGGTTTTTTTTCTGGTTCTGGAAAAAATTGCGTAGCTCAAATGATCTCATCCAAGTAATTTATTTTTTTCAAAATTTTCATTAATGCAAACAACTCTGAAATTCTAAGAAATTATGGTTTACTAAATTTATAACTGAACACTTTGTATTTTTATGTGTTTTATAGATGTGCATTTCAGATGCATGAATACATTGATGGAGTACCTAGCTTGTACAAAACACTCTTCTCCTATAAAACTGTCTGTTTTTGTATACTGTATTATTAAAGGGTTACTGAATGCTGAATATGGACAGCAGAGGAGGACTCTAGCTCCTTTAAATGATGCAATTTCAGACTAGAAGACAAAAATTAAAATAAGAATCAGTCTTGCAAGTTGGAGAAAGTAAAAATGGAGACAACAGAGGGTGAAGACTGGGTGTGTTATAGTAGGGGACATAGGGATCCCAAGCACGTGGCCATGCAAAACTGGAATCACATCCTCTCAGGGTTGCAAAACATGTACAAATAATCTAATGTTACTATATAGCCAGTATCAATATATTCTTTGTAATATTCCCCCCAAGTGTTCATCTAACCCATGTTTGATACCTTCAGTGTTACGGAAACTACTACATCTCAGACAAAGCTATACCATCTTTAGATACCTCTTTTAAAATGTGATTTCTTAGATTGATCAAAAATATCTCCTAGTAACTTCTACTCAACATTCTTATTCTACGTCCTTGGGGGCTGTCGTTAATCTAATTTATCATCCTTCCAATAACATTTTCAATAACGTTATATCCACCCAAGTCTTTTCTCCTTTAGGCTGCATATCATGGTGGTTCCCATCTGAACCTCATATGCAGTAGTGTCTAGAGCTGTTATTAGTATAATTCTTGTAGATGAGATCTAGTCTGCCTTTTCATAGATATAAGCAAACTAAAGAACCTGAAGAGAGACATGCCTGTCCCTAGAAACTAGCTGGATCATGGAGATGGGAATAGAAGAGCAGAAAACATGTCTACAGAATGGAATCTGCCTGCCCTATGCATTAGTGATAACATCTGTGCTAATAGTATCCTCGTTGGTTGCAGTGGCAAAATCCTGTTGCATAAAAGATGATGGACCTGGGTGCTCTGTGCAGCTCTCATTTTAGTTACTGGTGAGGCGATTAAAACCACTCCTGCCCACTGGCAGGATTGTGAAGTAAAACTAACTAGTCAGAGCTCTCTGAATCCTCTCTCTACTTTGTTTATCCTTGAAAAATGGAACTGGAAACTTACATTTGCTAAAAGTCATGTGATGTGAAAGTTAGTTGACTTACAAAAATAAGAGTTTATTCATATATGTGAGGGGAAAAAAATGGTTAGCCAAAATGCCGGGGTTTCAATCTGGGCTCTGCCATTGACTAGCTATGTGACCTTATATAAATTATCTAACCTCTGTGCCTTAGTTTTCCAATTTATAAATAAGCATAACTTATTTGTAGGGTTCTGATGAGGATTAGAATTAGTTAATACATGTAAAATATTTAAAGCAGTACCCATCACAGTTCATTCTCAATAAAAATTTATTGTCATGATTTTTATCATAATATTATGTAAGACTTTTGTTAGTCACAGTATAAATGTTATGGAATTTCTAATGTTATCAAAATCAAGGAGAGTTTATTTTACAACTTTGATTTTCTAACATTATTATAAAATATAAAATGGAGAGTTCTAAAACTAAGGATTGTATTGTGAAAATAAAACTTAGAAAGGCTTAAAATCTGAAAGCATTATTTATTATTTCTGTAAGAAGTATGTCATTCAGAATTATTATGCACATTTCAAAACTTTGCTCAAAAAACAGCAAATTTCACATTTGTTGGTTGCAATATAGAGTTAATAATGTGCCATAAATGTATTATTACTACATTTTATTGTGAATGCTCAATTCAGAACCATCTCTTGCGGGCTTACTATTTAAAGCACTGTGGAGGATTCTAAGATAATTATACTCAGCATTTGGGTTAAGGAGTTGAGATCCAACAGGTAGGATTAACACCATGGCGACATGTGCTAAGGGCTGTGAGAAAGGTGAAAAAAATGCTATGGGAAGGTAGAAAATGAGATAAATGATTTTGATTTGGGAGACTGAGTAGATACCTCATTAAAGGCTATTTCAGATAAACTATAAAAGAATGGTAAAGACTTTCGCAGATATTTACTGAGCACATACAGTGTGCTAGTTTCTGTTTTAGGGGCTGGCACTGTTCCAAGTACTGATGTAATGAAAGCAGAGAATTATGAAGACTTCCCTGGCGGTAGAGTACACAATAGATTAGAAGAGGGAGTGTAATAAGAGTCTGGTAGACTTTTTTAAAAAGCCAATAAGAGAGTAAATCAGATGAGTAGAAGTGAAGATTGAAAGAAGGGAATGGAGTGACTTCAAGGAAGACAGACCTGGAAGTTAAGCAGTGGGAAGGATGGACAATGATAGCAAATATTGCAGCCCATGGTGGTGCCATTAAATAAAAGGTGAAAGATGAACAAAGAACAGATGGGAGAAATAAACTCGTGAGTTTATTTGATCATTTGATAGAAACACATCCATGCCAGTTATAACCATCCAGGAGCAGAAATTGCAAATCTGGGGCTTAAAAATGATGCAGATTTTGTATTCATCTGCATATAGATGGGAACTAACGCTATAGGTTATAGTCAATTCGTGAAAGCAGAGAAAATGCAAAATGGAAGTCCAAAGAAAACACCTTAGTGAATATTCTATCTGGGAAGAAAGAAGAAAGGAAGAGTGAAGTGAACAAAGGTATGGTCAGAATTAGGAAAAGAACTGAGAGGAAGCAGTATCAGAAAAGTCAAGGGAAGAGAGAATTCTAGAAGAAGAATGTTGTCTGCAGTGCCATATGGTATAGGGAAAGCAAGAGAAATGTGACCTAAAATGGATGCGAGGTCACTGGTGACTCTCTGGGGATTACCCTAATTAGCATGGTTGAAACAGAAGCTGGAACATGAAGGATTGAGCAGCGGCGGGAGGAGATATAATGGTAAATTTCAAACGTGTTTTTTTTTTTTAATTCTTTGTTAAAATTTTTCTTCTACCCAATTTTCATTCTTCAAAAAATTGTATTACCTTTTGTTTCCATATACAATCCTTTCTTTTCTAAAGAAAAATTTATTTTAGTGTTTTTTTCTGGAAAAAATGTTTATTTTCTAATTCCTTAATATATTTTGTTAGAACTATCTGATTCTTCACCTGCCAAGCAGAAAAAGAAAGTCTCTTATATGACAAAAGTATGGAAAAATAATTTTACTTACAGTTGGGTTTATTATAAAATACATCATTTTTAGGGTTGTTCAGATCAGTGAAAATAAACTTATTTGCTTTTATTTGAATACCAGGAAAAAATTATAAATCCATCATCCTTTTTGCCTCCTTCCTTATTCAGTAGATGAATGTGTATTTCTAAATGTTTTTCCAAAACAAAACATCTGAATAGAACGTATAGACATTAAATCATAGAAATACACTGCAGACCTATAATAAAGCCAGTTCTTTTGAATGGTCAACAATTTTGCTATAGGAGAGTAATAAAAGTTGACTTGCAACTTTACTGTTCATCCTGCTCTGTTTTTTCTACTATTAACATTGCAATTTGGAGAGTATATATTATTCCAATGAATTCCAATGGATTTGTGGGAAATTTAACTCTTATGTCTAATAGCTCATATGAGCTCATTATCAGAGATCAACGGAAACAAGTGACCATTCAAAAATTTTGAAAAAGAGCACCACAAATTAGAAGTAGTAATTAGCCTTTTGGAAGCATTTGAATCATGAAAAGATATGTTGCCTCCTTAAATCTTGGTCTCAAAAATCAAAAAGATACTTGTGAAGATTTATCTTGCTTTTTCATTAAAAAGCTTGAGAATTATAATTGGCTCTCTCTTGTTTTAAACATTTTTTCAATTAAATATATGATTAGAATGGGTACATTTCATCCAGAGTATTGCACTGCTGCTTCTTTAGTTTCAATGCCTGTGACAAAGTCTGAGAACTGATTTGAGAGAGGTGTTCTCTCAGGAGCAGCTGCATCTCTCTCCATTGCAAAATCTTCAAGCAGTGTTATTAATGGCTTTGGAGTTGCTTCTGGGTGTATGAAGGTAATGAGTTGATGAACTGGGCCCTCTTAAAATCCTTGTTACACTTTTCTTTAAGATTCTCCTTTTAATCCGAGAAATTTGTGCATTTCCGCCCATTGCAAATTGAGTTTAGTTTAAACCCTTCTTATGAGAAATTACTTTTGGAGATCCATTCCTGAAGGGACAATATGATATTTCCCTTGCCTGTCATAAATTGACCTCCGTACTACAAGCTTAGAAGTGCCCATCTCGCATAAAGCAAGTAATTGGTGTGCATTAAATTTTCTTTCTGAATGCAAAGTAAAATGTATAGGCTGTTTGCTGCTGGGTTGAAAACACACATTGTTTTGCATTCGGGTACATAAGTCTTTTCCTTGTGAATAGGAGCCAGAGTGATTAAACAAGCACTCTTAATATGTTAATTTATAATTTTAATTACAACAATCTTGTATATATAGTCATTAGTGAATACTAATATAAATATTTTTCTACCTTTTTATTCATAATGCATAAACCAATCACCCAGTTACTTCTCTGAGGTTGCCTGTTTTTGTTTCATAATACAATCTTTGTTCTTAGTTATGAATGCATTTTGTTCATTCCTGTCTTCAATAATCCCTCATTAAGCTAGTCACTTTCTGCTCCATGCTAAAAAGGAAAAATTATCATGCAAATGTGGCATGCCATATTAAAAAGCACATTACCAAACACTTTTGTTGCTGTCCTTCAATTAGTTTCCCTTCTTTGAATTTAATTCCATTTGTTGTTAAACTACTGACTTGATGTATGGACTCATGAATCTGAGGCTGCTGCCAAGAAAGTGGGGAAAAAAAATCAAAGCCTCTTCGAAGAGCTGCAGAGGCGAGCTGAAATGAATTTGCTTCACCTTTGACAAGAACACTTGAACAGCATTGGAATCCTCTGATGATTCAACTTGGCTAATTATCCAATTATTTATTTCAAGAATAAAGGCACCATTTTACAATTAAGGAAGTGTAAAGTAGTCTGAGAAATTTGGTAATGACAGATGACTTAAGTAACTTCTAAGATAAACAGTATCTGTGCAAAACTTGTCCCACCAATTGTTTTCAGGCAGCAGTTGGTGTGTCTTAGCATCAGTGAAATCCTGAGTACACTGAAGGTTTTTTGTTTGTTTGTTTTGCTCTTTCAACAGAAATTATTTTACACTTGTAACCAACATGTCAAATTTCCATGGCTCTTAAGCAATGTTTAAGTTATATTTCTCTTGATTAAAAGCTTTCGGTTCAAAGCAATACTTTTTAATTGCCTAATGATATAAGTCAGTTCTTAGGAAAGAACCGCACATTTAGGAGTTCATTTGCAATATAACTGAAAAATTCATTGCATGGCAGTAAAACAATTTACTGTTAATTACAAGGAGAAGAATTTGCTGTAGCATGCTCACAGATTGCCATGAATCATGCAGTACTCCTAGAGATTTATAACAGATGTGTAAGTGGGATGAATTAGCAGGGTTTAATAACAGAGACACAAATCATGCAGACTTCAAGGAGCTTTAATTGATATACTAGAATGTGACGGGCATGAATCACTCAGCCATTCAACAGCACTGTAACATATGGTCAGCTCAATATGCCGCATCTTAAATCGGTTGGTGAGTCGTAGGTTGTCCCATATGGTGGAAGCAATATATTTTTCATGATTAAAAAAAATGCATCCATTTTTTAAAGAAATATGATTGCAAAGCATGTTTGTTATTGAACAGTCTTCTGAATGCCAAACTGCTTTTTTTAAATGCTTTTTTTTTTTCTTTAACATGGCAGCTTCTCAAAATAAATAGGGGCTACTCTTTGTAATACCAGATCGCTGGAGGCATTATGAGAACCAAATCGGTGCTTGCTGGCACACTCGATCCACAGCAAGCCTATAGAAAAGCGCAGCTGATGATTGCTGTGATTGTCAGGGAAATCCTTCAGGCTGGGGCAAAACAAACAAATGAAAGGATGATGTCACTTTCAGAGAAGTTCAGGAATGCCCAGCTTTGTAAATTGAAGAAAATGAGTTGGATGAGAGATCCCTGCTTAGCAGGGTAAGAAAGTGGCTGTGATAAATAATACCATGATCCCTAATGTAACAATTGGATGTAACATTTTATACTAACTTCTTAATTAAATGCTCAGTCCTTCAGGGGCATGTGAAAAGAAGCACTGGCTGGTCATCACATAGACGGTAGCATCAATTCCAAGTCATTCTTGAAGAATTATTTCAGTATCTGCAAACAGGTACCCTGGTTGAAGACTGGTAACTGGTAGTGTGCAAACATGTTTTTATTGGAACTGGGATCTGGCAGCTTTTGGAAAAGCTTTTGCTGCGTTAGTAAATCTGACAGACTTGAAAAAGGAATATTGCAGCCTTAGAACTGTGGCTGCCAGAATTTAATGTCAACAATTAAAATTTATTTTGATCCTTACCTAGTGTTTATTACTGTTTGTATACACAACAGACCTTGCTAATACAGAGATGCACTATTAGATGGAATTACCATCTGTTCAGAGTGAAATGCTGGCATCTGTCTTAGATGCTAAAACTAAAATGATATTATTTCTAACAAAACAAAATTAACTGGTTTTTACTCACCAACTTTAATTTGTAGTGTGTAGTTGTATCCAAAGAAAAGGCTTGATTTTGAACTATGTGATGACCTCTGTGGCCAGGTCTATATTTAGATATGCGACTTTATCAGGGGCTCTACTGGCCTTTTTGGCATATGAAAATGGCATGTAGAAATCACACTTTCAATACACAATTATAGCTTCATAATATACTATGTATCCTATAAGTCATTAAAATAACACAACCAAGCTATGTAAAAATTGACTGAATCAGAGAGACTCTACTGTGCAAAATATTTTGACAGATACGCCCTAAAAAACTGCAAGGAAAGAAATTAAATAGGCAAAAAAATCATCTGAACAAAGTTGCTATAGGTCCCACAGTGACACCTTTAGGAAAATACAAACTGTATCTTTCTTCTCTGTTAGACTATTTTAAATTTTCTCCCACATTGACATATATAAAAAATTTACATTCAGTGCCCCCTCCTTTTAATTTAAAGCTTAAGTATCCTATTAAAATAGGTCTTTCGCTTTTGGAAGTTAGAGAATTTGGAGGATCAAGGACAATGGTAGTTTCCATACTGATGTTAGATCAGTGATGCTACTTTCTGAGAAGCCAGACTTCTATTCTATATATCACAAAATAATAAATTGTGTCACACCAGCATTTAATGCATGTACATAGTGCATTAACTGTAACTGTAGTACATTTATTTGTGCTGGAGGAGACTTGAAAATGATGAAGAAATCGATACTTTGCTGTCAGAGAAGCAAGTGTTACAATGCATTTAAGTAGTTAATTGCATAAGCCCCATAAAAGCTTCAAGTTTGGGTAGCAAGGATGCCATAATTACAGTCCGAGCAACTACCTTTTATTAGTGGTGGACTTTAGGGAACGGTGGTTGCTGTCATCATTGCTGCTATATGTGCAGTTTAGAAATAATGGATCCTCTTCTCTCTTCATGTGTAGGATGGTAGTTTTGTGCAAATTATTGTGATCGCCAGAACAATAACTGGTTAAGGTAGTGTTTGTTCACCATGTTCACTGAACTTCTCTAAAAGCAGGTTTTCTTTATGTCACAGAACACATAGGCAAATCATATTTGTATGCCATGCTAAGGTAAAGGAACAAGGTGGCTGAGAGCTGAAGGGGATAAACCAGAGGGGCTCCTGCTGGCTTCCCAGGAGCAAAGGGGATCAGGATGTCTGGTACCCATTCGTGGCTTATGAACTTAGAAGTACTGCTTTAAATTATTCAATCAAAGAATTTTGAAACTGGAAGAGGTCCTAGACATAATCAAGCCTGTCACTCTAACAATTGAAGTAACCGAAGAATAGAGAGACCTAATAATGGATTAACCAATGTTCCATAATCAGGGTCTTAAAGAGAAAATCTAGAGCCTACATTTTCTCCTTTCCAGATCTTCTAGTAATATCCTCTCCTGAAGGTGACTTGTCAACAAAGAAGAAAGTGGCAAAATATATTTTATTCTTTCTTCCCTGGTCAGATAATAGACAGTCAACAAGGTGATGTTGAGTCATCCCTGAGAGTTTCGGAGGAAAACTTTTCCTCTTTAAGACACTGATTGGTGAGCAGCTGATTCTGCAGCAGTCTCTCTGCAACAGAGAAATCAGGGCTCATGACCTGGACTTCTTGTTTGCGTCCTGGTCCAGTGCCCTTTTGCAAGTGTTTTGGCCTAGCAGTGTTTGGCAAATTGTATTTCCTGGCATAGTTTTGCATTTCTGCGAAAAAGTCAAAATCATTTTCTATTGACAGGGTGCTTATTAAGAATGTCTTATGTAGTCTGCTCCCCACCCACCCCTGAAACATAGAAAAATTGTTTATTCTTAAATTCTTGTCATCATCATAGAAAGCTGATGATGCTTTAAGATATTGACACAGCCATACAGTCTTCATAGGCAAAAAATGAACAGATTCCTTAAAAACAAATGAACAGATTCCATTTTAAAGACCAGTACCTCAGAAAGAGCTTTGTTCAGCTTTTAGTTCTTATCCTATGGTGCTCAAAATGCTACACTACATAAATTTTGCAAGTCTAAATGTATTCATTTGGATATACTACTAATTATGTTATAAAGTAATAAGTGCTGCATAAAGAATGCATATTATAACATTTTATAAAAGAATATCTATACATCGAATAGATAGACAAGAAATTAGATTACCCCTGTTAAAAAATACAAGTGCTATTTTAAAAGTACAAGAATTTTGTACTTTTATTCAAATAGACATTTTATTCTTAGAAATGATGGATAATGAACATTCATTTTAAACTTTGTATATTATTCTTAGAAATAATGAATATTGACGATTCGTTTTAAACTTTACATTTACAAGACAATTTTCTATGTAAATACAGATAGATTTTGAATATAGATGAATTGTATTCCTTAATCATACATAATTTGAAAGATTTATTCTTGTAATGATAGCACCTTATATTTGTATAGAAACTTGTTTTGTAAAACATAAAGCAAATATGTATATTGTTGTAGAAGCAATTGTTGTCAATGTATGTCACTGAAAATGTATCCTCATGTTGCAGATGGGAAAGTGGAAGCAGATATAAGTGTTAAGGGATTTTTCTAAGATCACACAGATTTAGACATTAAAAAGTGAAATATAATTTTTAAAAGTCTACCAAATCCCTTTCATTATTCAGTGTTGTCTCTTAACGAACTGTTTTGTAAATCAACAAATCTTTAAAAGTCATATTTACTTTTACCTATAGTTCCTTTTGCTTGAAAATCTGACGAATAATTCATCATTACCCCAATCTCTTGGTGATTCTATGTGCATGTATGTGTGTGTGTTTAATGGTTCAGGAGTATCTATTTTTCTTCTTGTTCTACTTGTGTGTATGTGAGACCAGTCTAGTTTAATTGATTGACAATTTCACTTAATTCCCCCTTCCAGCCTTAGAAGAACTCTGAAAAGAATAACTCAGTAGGATGTTCACCCTTTCAAACAGGCTTAGTTGACTCCTCCATGTGAAACTGTAAAACACACCTACTGGAATGTTTTTTGTTTTGTTTTTCTTTTAAGCAAGAGAATAAAAAATGTACTCTAGTTCTATTCATTCTCACGAATTGACTTCTAAAGGACAGTCCCATTGCTAGGTGGAATAATTCCTCTGGGAATCAAGAAGTGCTCTACTACTTAAAGTTTAAATGGTAAACATTAACTTTAATGGACTCTCAAGAATTTCCCTATTGATTAGAATCACTTTGCCAAATTAAAAAAAAAAAAAGTGTGCTCTAATTTTCAATAATTATTACACAAAAACGACAGAGTTGCCAGAATTCCTTTTGTTTAGTTTTGTTTCCTATTACTCTTAATCTATATTCCTGTTTAAAATGTAATTTTTGGATTATGCTACTGATGGGGGAAGGAATCTGATTTCTGTGGTGGTGCTGAGCTTCAACATTATCTCCATTGAGTTGAGTGGTTGGAGTAAAGTAGAGATGTATCAACTTTCAAACAAATGGGACCTGGAGAAAGGCTGCTTTCAAACAGCAATGAAACTCTTCAGCTTTTAAGAAGTATAGGAGGCGTATTCATACTTCTTCTCAACATTTAGTTAAAATGGAAATCCTATCCTCAACACACCAAATATGTATAATTTGTGATTCTCTATCTACATCTTTGGTGTCCAGTATGGTAGTCATGAATCATATGTGGCTATTTAAATTCAAAATACAGTTAATTCAAATTAAGAAATTTGAAATTCAGTTTCTCATTCTCACTAGCTGCATTTCAAGTGCTCAATAGTCTTTTTATAAGGCTAGTGGTTACCGTATTAAACATTACAGTCCTAGAACATTTCCTTCATTGGAGAAAGTTCTATTGGACAGTACTGATAAAGTAGTTTTTGGCTATTGGATATTACTAGGCTAGTAGTTTATGAAACCAAAAAGTTCAGGTTTCTGTGTCCCAAAACCCTAGGGAATCTAGCAAATTTCAATTTAAACATTATGTAATTGGTTCTCCATTGCTTCCCTGAGCCCAGGACTAAAAAATCTTTGGCAGCTTTCCTTTCCCAGTTGAGATTATAGCCAAGAATGGCCTGCTAAAATCTTAATACAAATATGTAACTCTAAACTCTGAAGAGAGACTCTGGGTGAAGAAATTTCTGAATGGCTTAGCCTTTTATTTTGCTTTGGATTATTTTGAAGTGAGATCATAGCTTGTAGAATGAAATCTTTGAGAACCCACCATTTAACTGATTTTTAGCAGAAAAAAATGGTAAGAGAAATTATGCATATAATTCACAGATTCATACATATATAAAAATAAAAATATCACATGGGCTGCAGTGGCAGAAAATAACCAGAATTGTTAATTATCTTTCTAACCTGATGAACTTTTTGCTCAGTGCCTTTTCTTTTTTACTAAAAGTTAAAATAGAACCAAAATGAATTGTTTCTTTTTGAAAAGCTGGCCCAAGGTCTAAAAAGTAACAAATAGTAATTGTTCTAAGCTGCTTTACGGTGAATTTCCTTTCATGGTTTAAGGGCTTCAGTTCTTATATCCACATCATTTTGATTTATATTTATTGAAACAGGCAATGACTTTGTGTCTGTGTATGGCTGTGTTAACACAGGTGTAAATTAAAAGTCCACAGACGTAGTTTGGGCCCTTAATAAATAGGCTCGGTGATTATTTGTTCCTTTCTCCACATTCACCTCTCAAATCCAGCAGACATACTTAAAGGGGGAATGAATCTCAGCTCACAAACTCAACTGTTTAAGGGAAAAAAAAAATCAAACCAAAACAAACCTTCATTTTCAATAAATCAGCTGTTAATCTGAATGAACAAGTTGTAGGGAAAACCTTAATCTCCGTGACTCCTAGGGTTTCCCAGGAACCTTCAAAGAATTGCCAGTGTCCCACCACCTGAAAGGATGGCAAGGTCCCAATGTATGCAAGGGCATGAGGCCACTACTGCTCCAAGGCTAAGCCCACTGCTGGTGGTGGGGTCACTTCAGGGCCAGGGTGCTCTCTAGGACCAAGAGGCTGACCAAAGTTAGTTGCCTGGACCGTTGTGTGTAAACTGCTGAACTCACAGTCTTGTTATTTTGTGCTGATGCTCTGTTTAACATTCAGAGTGTTATTGCTTGTTTGCTTTCATTTAGATCAGTTTTTAAGCTTTAAAAATAGAAAATTGCTTATAAAAGGAGCTTTTTGACCAAAGAAGATATACAGATGGCAAATACACATATGAAAAATGTTCTATATCATATGTCATAAAGGGAAATGCAAATTAAAATAAGATACCACTACACACCCATTAGAATGGCCAAAATCTGGAACACTGACAACACCAAATGCTGATGAGGCTGTACAGTAGAAGGAATGCTCATTCATTGCCAGTGGGAATGCAAAATGGTACAGCCACTTTGGAAGACAGTTTGGCAGTGTCTTGAAAACCAAACATGCTCTTACCATATGATACAGCAATTGCACTTCTTGGTATTTACTCAACGGAGTTAAAAACACAAAACCCTGATTTATAATTAGATGTACACATATATATGCACGTCATAGCAGCTTTATTCACAATTGCCAAAACTTGGAAACAACCAGGATATTCATCAGTAGATGAATGAATAAATAAACTGTGATAAACTATGCTACATCAAGACAAGGGAATATTATTTAGCATTAAATGATCTAGCAAATGATGAAAAGACATGAAGAAAACTTAAATGCATATTACTCAGTGAAAGAAGTCAGTCTACAAAGGCTACATGCTGTATGATTCCAACTATATGACATTCTGGAAAAGGCAAAACTATGGAGATGAGTAGTTACCTGGGGTTGGGGGGAAGGAGAGATGAATAGGCAGGGCACAGACGATGTTTTGGGTAGTGAAAATTTTCTGTGTAATAGCATAATGATGGATTCATGCCATCATACATTTGTCCAAACCCAGAGAATGTAAACACCACGTGTGAGCCCCAGTGGAAACTATGTACTTAGAATGAAAATGATGTGTCAATGCAGATTTATCTACTGTAGCAAATGAACCATTTGGGTGCCGGATGTTGATATTGGAAGAGACTGTGCATGGGTGGGGAGATATGGTAGAACTCTGTACCTTCTCAATTTTTCTATGAACATAAAACTTCTCTTAAAAATTAAGTCTACTGGGTGTAGTGGCACCTGTCTGTAGTCCCAGCTACTTGGGAGGCTGAGACAGGAAGATTGCTTGAGCCCAGGAGTTCCAGGCTGTAGTGAGCTATCATTATGCCTGTACATAGCCACTGCACTCCAGCCTGGGCAACAATGTGAGACTCCATCTCTAAAAAAAAAAAAAAAAAAAAAAAAAAAAAAAAAAAAAAAAAAAAAAAAAGGGTTACCCTTGGACATTGTCTATGGTGTAGCCGTGCTCCACAAGAGCAATCAAAAATAAAAATAATAAAAGTCTTTTTAAAAATGACATTCTGATGTATTTTTACACAAGCACAAAGTTTTGGCAAACTCGTGTTAATATTCCTGCATTACCCATTGGTTGGCACGGATTATGCTTGGCCCGTGTAAATTACAGCATGGAGTTGATGCCACTTTAAGGCAAGGGGCTCTGCCGTATGGGTTTAGTGCTAGTCATTGGCTGTAGGTTTCACTGCGGGATCCTGTGGCTCCTGGGTGAGGCAGCTCTTACTCAGCCAAGGGAAGTTCTACACAGAAGGGGGCAGCCATGAGCCATCAGAAACCAACGGGCACAGAAACTGGGCCATTGGGGTACCTGCTTGGTAGAGGGACTGTGGTTGGAGCACCACCCAGAGTACAGCAGCTACTATAATATATAAGATCTATTATTTAGCTAAAAAGAATAGAAAAGTTATTTTCAAGAAAAAATTTAATTTGAAAGTTTTGTGTGTAGTATGTTGGCCATTTAAATTTTGTTTCACTGCATTTAAGATAAACTCTGTATTGTGTTTTCAGTTCCTAGAACCATACAGATACTTCAAACCACAACTGATTTGATTTGAAGTGTGATATATACAAATACATATATACATATATGTGAATATGTGTGTCTAGAGACAGAAACCAAACTCTTGAATGTGACAGGTGTTTTCTAATATTTAGCACCAGCACAACTGAGGCCACCTCTGGTTAAAGGAATCAACAGCACAACAATCCATCTTAGGTGGTTTCCACCTGAAGAACTGAATGGACCCTCTCCTATATATCAGCTGGAAAGGAGAGAGTCATCTCTACCAGCTCTGATGACCACGATGATGAAAGGAATCCGTTTCATAGGAAATGGGTATTGTAAATTTCCCAGCTCCACTCACCCAGTCAATACAGACTTTACTGGTAAGTGTGTTTGACATTGCTTTATTTAGGAGACACGAAGCTCCAAAATGTTTTCTATTATTTTCATATCCCTTTACAATGAATTTTTATTATACCTACTTAGAGAAATACTAATTCAGCCCTTTGATAGCTTTTGCCTGATTGTTTCAGCATGTCCATCTTTTTAGAATTCTGGGGAAAAAAGTCAGGTAAGTGAAGGAAAGGAAAAATAAAAGATGAAGATGAAGAAGCAGCCTTATTGGATCAAAGTATGTGCTTTGTATTTGTCTTTTTGTGAAGTATTTGCCAGGACATGTTTCTTGAAATATTATTCACTGTGTTCTCTGAGCAAATGAGTTTGCAAAATGCCCTCATGCTATTGGAGATTCTCAGTATGCACCCCGTTACTAAAACTCCAAAAAGCATTGTAAGAAAGCTATTCAACTTTGCTTAGCTAATCATGCCTAACAGATATTTGATGTAATGTTTTCTTTTTCTTTCTCTTGCTGTTTCTTTCTTCCTTTTTTCACTGTGACAACTTAATATCTCATGTTCTATGAAGAACATTGTGGGAAAAACTAATCCCAGGGAAAAGATAACTTCTCTAAGCCAGGACTATGGTAAAGCAAGTGAGGCTCTTGTTTCAGTCACAAAATTTAAAGGCACTAAAAAACTCAGTGTTAATGTAAATTTTAATGCAATATTTTTAAAAATGAAAATCAACGTGAAAACACTATAAAAAAATTATCAAAAGCTTAAATAAAGACAGATTGAACTCTGTACCAGCACAATCCTGCCTCACTGGCCTTACCCTCCTCCTGGCCTTACTAGTACCGCGATATTTTGGAAGTCCCGTGACCTCTGTGACTTACAGCTTCTAATAGCATGATTTCAGTATAGCTGTAAAAAAACTCTAACTATTTATGGTACGTCATTTTTCCAATTTTTAAAAAAATTTACAAAGTATAAGATATATATTATTCTGTAAACTCATAAAGATGTTCATTTAATCATCCATGAGAAAGTCATTTTGGAGCAAACAGCTAGTCTTTAAAATATTGCATATGTGAAGACAATGAAATGGAATTCGAGCTATAAAAATTTGTATTGTTTTATTTTTACTTAAAATAGCAAATAGTTTGCTTTTCGTTGAGGCTGGCTGCTGATGCACCTTGGTAATGAATCATGATTATATTCTAACTGAGATATATTGAGATTAATGCATGATTAACTACTCTCCCAGTACATCAAAATCATTGCAGAGTATTAGAAATTGAACCATTGAGCTAAAAATGCTCAACTTCTGCTTTATATTCTTAAAATGGCAAAAAAGAAAAGCAAAAAAAGGTAAGGAAAAGGAATACATGAATAATAGTAACACTCTTTTCTCAAATGAAAATGGAAACTACCTCCCTGGTCCAATATTTGGCTTGTGATGTGTTTCTTCCAAGAAATAGCATCCGTTTCCATTCAGCTGGGCATAGCTGCTGCAAGGATGTCAGCTTGGATTTGCAGGCTAGCCAGCAGACAGATTTTTGATGGGATCACCTACTGTTGTTGCAGTGAAAGATAGAGTGGCCCGTCCACCGTTAATAAATTTAGTCATCCTCGCTATCTCCCTTGCCGGCCTTATACTCTGAGGTGCAAGGGCTAGGGGCAGATGCAGTGTCTGGGAAGTTTTCCAAATTCCTCTTTAAAAAAGTTAGGCTGTAAACACTGGCCTCACTAAGCAGGATCCTTCTGTCTATAACAAAGCCTCCAGCTGCACAGAAAATGTGCTTGGAGTACACACCATTTGAAGGACAAGGCAGGGAGATCACAGTTTTGGCTTGAACTACTCCCTGGAGCTTTGGTGATTCCTGGAGAATGAGAAGTTCTTCTGTGTTCAGGCACGTTCTGGGACATTGCTGATGCCCTTTTTAATGGTAGCTTGGCTTTACTTTTAAGACCCCTTTAACTTTTAATATAACCATGTATATACTAAGTTATTGGTTTGATCCTTTGGCTGACTTGCCAGGTTTGGTTGAATGATTTTATTGAGTTGTACCGAGGCCTAACTAAATGTACCCAATTAATGAGCTAGGACAGGTTTTCAAAACCAACTCAATAACTTTCTGTAAACTTGCATCTTTCCTAAATAGAGAGGTAAGCATATAATTAGCATCTTACATTATTCTTACTGATATATTATCCTATTCAATCCCTCTGCAACCCTATAAAGTAGCTCTTTTTACCCTCGTAGTACAGGAGGAAAAGAGGCTCCAATGAGTGACTTGCCCATTGTGCCACAGCTATTGAATTTCAGGGTGGAAATGTGAATTGGAGCCTTCCAAATTTAAAGGCGAGGTCTCTGCTACAGGGTGGAAAGGAACTTTTGCAGACTGTTCTTTGGAAGTGATAGAATAGGAAGTATACAAAAGTAAGAAAGAGGGATAGCAGGTGAAATAATTATCACCCAAATATTCCTTATCCGACACTGCTAAACTTTTTGGATTTGTCTTTCAGTTAGTTTCAGCTCACAAACAACAAGTAGTGTGGGCATTATTTATTCATTTATTTGTATCCCCAAAGACATGTAGGCATCAGTTTTTTTTAATAGCAATTAAACCCAGAGTGTTACTAGAAGCTAGATGTTTAAAATATAAATAACATTATGTGAAATGGGCTGAAGTGCTATGCATTAAAGCACTGCTTTCAACTCACATTCCTTTATATTTCATTCAGTTTTTATATTCTGAGGCAAATTTAATGAGCAAATCCTTGAAACCTCTAATATGATGAATTACATTTTAAAAGTTAATAACTTTAAGATAAACTAAGATGTCCTTTGTTTTGAATTATTCAATTCAAAATCTCAAACTTCAACTAAAATGACTTCTGAATAAAAATATCAATTAGTACTCAAAGACAAATATAAGGTTGATGTACATAATTATACATATTTTATATATGAAAAGATAAGTTAGATTGTACCCATCAATGACAGGAATTATAAACGCATTCATAACACATTTCATGGCCATGAACATTAGGTTGCAAGTCTCAGTAAGAAATATCTCATTATTGTAGTACAAGAAAGGGATCTCTTACACAACTTATGCCTCTTTCATATTTGCTTTAAATATTTTTATCTTACACAATAGAAAGAGAATAATTCAAGCGTATGAATATATGTCCTAAAATGTTGTTTAATATTATAAATTACCAAGCTTAATACTGTAAATAAACCCTATCAATATCTACCTTTGGGCAGAATAAAGAACCAGATAAAGCTATTTTGAGACCTATTTTTGCTTCCTTTTCTTTTCTGATACAAGTGTTCTTTTAAAAATCTAATCTCCAGGAAGAATGTGTTATCAGTCATTTACATCATAGTTTAAATTTAAAATAATTAACTCTCTGTATATTATTATGAGGACTTCGAAGAAGATTAACTGATAAATTACTTTCAAATCCAGGCCCCATTATTTATTAGCTAAATGTAATTAGACAACCCATTTAATCTTTTTTTTGTGCTTCTGTTTCCTTTTCTTTAAAATTAACATAATTCCACTGACAGTATTGGTATCTAGCAGGTAGGTGAGGATTTAAAGTAGATAGCCCACCTAATGAACTTTGCACAGTGCCTACCACACAGATTATTTAGTACTCATTAAACATTAGCTATTAGTTATTATTCATTTAACAAATATTTATTAAGTGCCTACTATGAGACAGGAGCTTTCCTAAGTGAGAGTATTCTGCAGTTATAAAATCAGCATTCTATTAATTTATTTGCTGTTACACATGCAAAATATGTTTGCTCAAATGTTATATCTAGGGCATGAGTAATATGCAATATTCCATATGAAAATGTGATACTTAATTTTGCTATTGAAAATAGTAAAATTAATTGACTTAGTGGTGAGGACTTGGGCAAACTACTTTTCTGAGTGTCTAATCTTGCTCATCTATTAAATTGAGGATTTTGTTGCATGATCAATGTTCTAACCTCTAAAATTCCAATTCTGTGAACATAGAATGTTTAGGAGGCCCCACAATCCAAAATACAGGCTGTAATCATGGCATCTGTGAGTTAAAAAAAGCCTAGAGTTTAAAATAAATTGTTTTCTATAATATTTTGTTTATTAATACAATTTAAGATTGATACAAATTTCCTGCTTTTCTCTAATAATTTAAGAAACTTAGTGATATGGGCAGAGTTCAACATAAAATAGATATTCAATTATTGGGTCATATCAGATGTTATTAAAAAAGCAGAAAATTAAAATAGTTTTGTGATCTTGTAATTGGGCAATGATATAAACAATCATGGTGAAACAGTCCCCCCAGTTACATGGGGTTAAAAATACTTTCTTCTTCCAACACAGAAATAGCAAATAGAGCCTCCCCTCCCATATGCAACTAGAAGGGGATATCATTGTGCCTTTGGAGAGAAAAAAATCATGCTCATTTTTTTCAGGAATGCAGAGTAAATCTACTTGATTTATACAAAGAATTTAGTTCTTTCCTTGTAATGCTAGTAATCCAAGTGGAACCTGGTAAAAACAGCAAGTAAAATACTGCTCAGATTGGCATTCCAAAGGTGACCCTCTTTCTCCTTGTCAATTATTTTTTCCTATTAGCGAAAACAGGTCCATGATCATTTGGGGGAAGGTTTGACTATTGTAGTATCCAGATGCCAATCACACCAGCCTTTTAAACTGCCTTTACTGGTGACCCTGCCCAGAAATCAGGAACTGCCTTTGGGGAGATCTTTGTAGCAAACCACTGGGGAGATGAGCACACACATGCACCTGGATATAATTCCCTTTTATTTGTCTTCACGAGAAATGTGATTACTGATGTTGAATATCTTGCAGATGAGAACTCTATACAGTTTCTTCATAATAATGATGTTCAAGGACACTAAATGATTGTCATACATTTTTGTATCATAGGATTCACCTTCCCAAAAATGGTTGAACTAAAATGTTTTAGAATACAAAATGCAATTAATTACCAAGGGATGAAAAAAGAAATGCAACCACCAAAAATCAATATGTTTAAGAGCATACTCTTTATTTATTTTACTCTATAATATTTATGCCTTATTGTTATTAGTTTTCTTATTTTTAGTGAATTGGGACATTTAAGCACTTCATTAAAAGAAAGCTGATTATAAGCAGTTATAGTGAAGGTGCAAGTAGGGCAAATTTCTTCAGATAGACTAATTAGTAAAAGCATATTAATTCTGACCTTCAACACCCTTGGTGTCCCACTATTTGTTTTCCTTGGAGTGGGAGCAAGTATTTTGCCAGAAAGCACTTGAAAAAAATAAAAAACAAAACAACTAAACAAAACCCCAGTTCTTTTCAAGACAGATTTAAATCACAAATTTTACCTAACCTTTGATGTTAGATTTCAGCCCTAGTTATTGAAAAACAAATATAATAATCTACTATGTGTCCTAGAAGTTTAATGAACAGGCAGTAATTATACTAAAAAAGTAAAGAAAAGAGTAAGAACATGGCATGTGGCAGCAAAGTAAAGGAGAAATAATTCTCAGGCAGTGACAAAACTCTGCTGTGTTTTCTGATTATGAAACAATCAGAAGAGATGAGAATGGTTGAGTTAATCAGTTTGGACTGAGGACAAGGATCAAAATGCATATCTTCTTAGAATAACAGAAGTCACACTGACCCGTGATAACTAGAGATATGGAGATGTAAACGTCAAGACTGTTTATTTTTTATTATATTTAGTAGAGAGGTATAAGTAAGTTCTCAGGAAATGCCTTCAGATGGCATTGATGGCACTGGGAGATGGGAGAGGACCATTATTTCCCCATTCATCAAATACATCATAAGGCCAATTTAAGAATGCATGTGTTTTAACCCTTGCCTTTTAAAAGTGACTTATTTTGAAATACATTCCTATAAGTCTCCCTTTTTTTTGAAATATTAATGTTAGGTAACTGGTAAGCTGAGCCAACACTGAAAACAAACTGTTTTTGTTAGCTGTTAGCAGTATTTTAGTTAACTTAAAGCATCTGTTTTTGTCCATCACTGTTAAAATTTTTCAAAATGCATTGTCACCTGATATGTAAACCACACATGTATTCCTATATACTCATGCCACATGCATAAACATATGTTTTCCACAAGGTCTCTGGGTTTTCCGCAACCACTCAATGGGTTCTCTTTGCCCACTGCCTAGACAGAACCAATTTATCAAGACAGGGGAATTGCAATAGAGAAAGAGTTTAATTCACGTAGAGCCTGCTGTATGGGAGACTTGAGTTTTATTATTACTCAAATCAGTCTCTTGGAGAGTTTGGGGATCAGAGTTTTTAAGAGTAATTTGGCTGGTAAGGGGTTGGGAACTGGGAGTGCTGATTGGTTGGGTCGGACATGAAATCCTAGGGAGTCAAAGCTGTCCTCTTGTGGTGAGTCAGTTCCTGGGTGAGGACCACAAGATCAGATGAGCCAGTTTATCAATCTGGGTGGTGATAGCTGATTCATGCATTAAGGGACTGCAAAATATCTCAAGCACTGATCTTAAATTTTCCAACAGTGATGTTATCCCCAGGAGCAATTTGGGGAGGTTCAGAATCTTGCAGCTGGAGGCTGCATGGCTTCTAAACCATCATTCCTAATCTTGTAGCAAATTTGTTAGTCATACAAAGGCAGACAGGTCCCCCAGGCAAGAAGGGGGTCTATTTAGGGAAAAGGCTGTTACCATCTTTGTTTCAAAACTAAATTGTAACTAAATTTTTTCCCAAGGTTAGGTCAACCTTTGCCCAGCAATGAACAAGGACATATTAGAGTTTATAAGTAAGATAGAGTTGTTTAGGCCAGGTCTCTTTCACTGTCATAATTTTCTTAGTTATAATTTTTGCAAAGTCATTTTCATTTCTATATTGTCTCAAATATACCTGCTCAAATTGTCTGGTGTCTTTTCTGCCAGTATGTTGGCATTTTGGAATCTTTTCAAAGACTTCATTGTTTAAAAAAAATGCTGTTGATTAATGATATTTTGTATCAATATAACACAGATTAATTTTAATTTCCCCTTCATTCAGCTTAAATGGGTTGGAAAAGGAACTTTGAGCAGAAAAAGAATCATAATTGGTCAGCAATGGTAGTGAAACTAGCACTTTTGAAGATGATTGATTTTTGATTTAGTAAGATGAATTATTTTGTGTATGTTTTCTTGAAAAAAATTAGTTAAAACATTTAAAAATGTATAGTTATAGTTATTTTATACCAGTTACAGCACTCTTGAAGTGTATAGATTAAGTTCCTTTCTATTCAGATAGAGAGGAATCTGGGAACATCATTGTCAAAATGCCATCTCTTTCAAAACTTGGTTCTAGTGCTCTAAAGAAATGTTTTAGAAGATTATGCACTAATGTTACTGGTGGCAAATTAATATGGATCTGTAGCCACCTCAATTTTTGCATTGTCAGAAGAAAGAATTTGATTGAGGGGACATAAGGCATATTAAGAGACCAAGGCAAATTTTAGAGCAGGAGTGAAAATTTATTTAAAAATTTTAGAGCAGGAATGAAAGGGAATAAAGTATACTTGGAAGAGGGCCAAGTGGGTGAGTTGAGAGATGATTTGACCTTTGACTTGGGGTTTTATATAATGGCATGCTTCCGAGGTCTTGTGTCCCTTCTCCCCTGATTCTTCCCTTGGGGTGGGCTGTCCACATGTACAGTAGTCTGCCAGCAATTGGGAGAAGTTGGATGTCCAGTGTGTTTACTGAAGTTATAGGCATGCTCACTTAAGGCATGTTTCCTTACCAATTAAGTGTTCCCAGAAGGTCATATACCGGTTAAGCGCCACCATTTTGCCTCTTAGTGCGCATGCTTGAGCCCACTCACCCAACTCCTGAGATCTCATTGGGAAGCTGCTGATCACCCGTCTCAGATGTTTCTATCTATAGGGAGACTGCCTTTCCCTGGCACTGGCTGTGACTGATTCTTATTATTTTAGAGAGATAGTGGAACAATTATCACCTGACAGTTGCCTGACATTTCTGGTGGGGCGTTGTGGGGGGCGGTGCTTCTCTTACCCTGCCCATAGTCTAACTGCCAACTGTAACACTAACAGTTTCATTTAAGTGGGGGAAATATTAAGTAATAATATGCAAACCATATTTAAGGTATATATATCGAAGGAGGCTTACAAACATAGCCATAGGCCGTTTGTTTGGAGCTTTGAAAAGGGAGGCTCAGTTCCTTGACTGATGAGCAGTTTCCATTTGGAAATTCTTTGCCTTTAGTGCAACTTCAAAAGAAAGGCATGAGACAGAAGGAGAGAGGAAGAAACCCTCAAGCCATCTAAAGTCATCTCTGGCAATGGTGGCCATATCATTTTCACAAAAAAAGGGCATCCTTGGGGAATATCATAAAGGAAGAATAAGGACTTAAGGGAAATGTGTGGGAATGATTGAATGATCCTCCCTCCAGCAGAAAATTGAAAATCAATGTAGATGCATTTTTCTCAGCTTCTTCCTTTCATTTTTTTCCTCTCCTGAAACCTGTTCCTCCTTCCGTATGTACCATCTACAGTGAATATCACTATCGCCTTAGGCAGAAACCTTGGAACTCTCCTTGAATTGGCACTTTAACTATTCACTCCCTTCTTCCCATACTATTAATGATTCCTCCTCTGGCCGTTCTTCCTCGGATACATCTCTTGGAACTACCTGCTGGTCCTACAGCTACTGCCTAGTCCAGACCTGTTGTAGGCTTCTCTGCCAACAGTTTCAATCTTCTCCAGGCTGTTCTTCAAACTAATTATTTTTATTGGCATTCTCTTGTGTAAAACCTTTTAATGGTTTCCCAGCTAGAGATGCCCTTCACAAACCCTTTTCTGCTTACCTGCTTTCTACCCATATACCTCCTCATCTCTCCCACCACGGACTGGTATACTCTCTAGCTCTAGACCATTTTTTAGTCCCAGTGCTTGAATATAGCACACTCTCTCAGATGCCCATCTCTTTGAACATCTTGATACCTTTGCCTGGTATGCCCTCATCTATTTGCAAGTACTTCGCTTTCCTTTCACCTGGTTAATTGCTACTCATCATGAAAGGGTTAGCTTAGCTGTTCCCCTAAATAAACTTCCAGCAACCCCAGCCTCCTCCCATGCCAAATCTGGGTTGAGGACCTCTCTTACGTACTACTATAGAAACCAACAATTACTCTATTTTAGCTCTTACCGCACTCTATTAAAACAGGTTGTTCAGGGAGCTAAGCTATGAGGACGCAAAGGCATAACGATGATACAGTGGACTTTGGGGACTCAGGGGAAAGTGTGGGATGGGGTGAGGGATAAAAAAACTACACACTGGGTACAGTGTACACTGTTCAGGTGATGTGTGTACCAAAATCTCAGAAATCAACACTAAAGAACGTATTCATATAACCAAATACTGCCTGTTCCCAAAAACACCTATGGGAAAAAAAAAAACTGGTTGTTTGCTTATCTATGTTTCATGTAGACTGAAATTATGACTATCTTTTTCATGCTTATCACATTTGTGTCTTGCACGGCATAAGACATTTACCAGATACTCAATAAATATTTATTAACTAAATGAGTGATAGAAAAGAGGGAAATCCAAAAGATGGATCACTTAGCTATAAGAATTATTTAATGGCAAAATTCATTATGCTTTTGAATATAGTTCACATTTTTAAATCCACGTTTTTGAAAGTACTGATGGTTTAGAGTGACAACTCAATTTGTTTAGTCTCTATTGGCCTTAGATGTGTAAGAAAGTACATTTTAAACTGTATAGTACCAGAGACAAAAAGAAATTTCTTGTTAATGGTCCTCAGTTGCTGGCAAAGTTACTTGTACACCAGTTGTTATAGCTAGAATGTTATATCAGAAATTGTTTTCTACCCCACCATAGCTATCACATTGTGTTGCTGAAAACTAGGTGGTTGCACATCTCTTAGATACATGATCTCCTTAGGCTTATTAAATTTTGAGGTTAATGAATATTTTGACACTTTTACCTATACATATCATTAGGGCTTATTGCAATAGGTTTAAGATGACAGCCATAATAAACATATACAGTACAATAAAAAGCACTTTTAATCTTGAAAGTGCTTTATAAACAACAGTGATCAATGCTATGGATGGATTAACAGCATCATGCTGATTGAATTCTATTTCCAGGGCAATGGAGGTATTGATGTTGGCAGTCTAGTTCAGAAAGTGGCAATGGCTGTAGTAAACAGTGCAGGTTCTGGAGTCAGACTCCCCAGGTTTCAAATCTGGCTCCCCAACATGCTGGTGTGCGACTTTGCACAAGTCATTCCCCCAGTGTGAAACTCAGTTTCTTCATCTGTTAAATGGCGTATTGTAAGGTTTCAATGCAATCACTGTAAAGGATTAGTACACAGTATCTTAGTATTGTGTATGCATTTGTGACCAGCATTCTGTCATTCTGGACTTCAATTATGTGCCTTTCCATTGCATACATATATTTTATGTCCCTAAGTCACATAAATCTTGTTGATACTTCTTTATGACCTCTCTCTACTACACGGTACTCTGATCATTCACTTTATTTTACTCATTCTGTGAACCTCTGACCTCTGTTTTTTGTTGTCATTGTTACCTTTCTTCCTCCACTAGAAGCATACATGTTCTGCATCTCATTTCTCCACATCTATTTAAACAGCCAACTTTAAATGTTATGTGTACTTATAAACCTAACTCTATTATTCCCCCTGTCTTCATAATCAGTCTTCTCGAAAACTAAGACTCTCTATGTGTCATTTTCTCATGGATCAATTACTCCTCAATCTACTGTCATTTGGATTCTTTTCTTCCACTTCTTTATTGTAAATACTTTCTTCTAGATTATCAATAGTTTTCAAGTCAGTGAACTTTCCTTAATCCTCACCCTATGTGCCAATAAATAATATTGGTGCCATTTTTTCCTTTTAAAAAATAAGAAGAAACTAAATATTTCTCACTAGGTTTCTCCTTCTATTTTCCCTAAACTGTGTTTCAAGCTTTGATATCACTTTCTACATCCACCTTTAAATGGAAGAGTTCAATCATTCGTTTGGTTTGTATGCAGTTTTTCCTTATTTCACTCCACTAGCTGATGTTATGATTGCTGTTGTACAAAGGATACTGAGCAACACAAGAATGATTCCTAACCTTAGGGAGCTTAAAGTCTTGCAGTGAAATCATGCATCAAACATGTAATTAAGTAATTACAAGTGACTTCTGTCTCCAGGTATGAAGCATATCAAAAAATCCTCCTGCTGAGAAAAGAAATAAAAGCTGGAAAAAATTTCTTAAAAATATGGTTAAAGACATAAGTGAGTAACAAGGGCTTCTAGGACTTGTGGGATCAAGATCCCAGATATAAGAAAAACCATGTAGGTGAGCCTTTTAAATTATCTTTGTTTTTCCTTCTGTTTTGTTTGTTAATTCCTCTATTGCATAGTCTTAGGGAAAAAAAAAAAGACAGGCAAAAAATTAGAGTCTGGGTGGGGTCCTGGTATACATGCTAGATTTTCAATTGAAATCCTAGAAGAGCAAATCATTAATAGGCTCTTCTTCCTCAGATAAAGCCTCAATTATTCTTAACTACTAATTATACTAATGAGATAAAAGTTATTTTTTTACCAAAAATATTTAGATATTTGCTGAAAGATCACATCAACAAGAGTCCCAGAGTGTGCAATTTTTTCCTATACAATGTCGGGCATTCAATCAAATATTAACAGGCATACCAGAAAATAGGGCCAAATAACCAAAAGATAAGATAAATAAAATAAAAAATAGAAACATATCCTCAAGTAATTCAGATATATGGAAATATGTATTTGCATACACACATAGGCATATACACACATATACATGTAGATATATATGCATATATCCAGACACAGACTTTAAAATAACTATAATTAATATTATCAATAAAATCAATGAAAATGTTCAGAATTTAAGTAGCAAATGGGAATATATTAGAATAGGAATTTTAGAGTGGAGTAACAGCTGAAGTTAGCAACTCAGTAGATAAAATACCAATTCCATCCCTGATAAAGTAAATAGCTTTGTTCTTAATATCGTATGCAACAATGTAAGTTGGGAACAAAATATATATAAAACACCTATTTGTAGCCAATTTATAGCAACAGTGCAGAGCTATTATGCTTAAGTGAAGAAAAGCAAATGAATTGAGTTGCACACACCTAGAATTACTGAGCTCAAGCAGAGACATTAGTGTATCTGGTAAAGGAATAAAAACTGGAATTCAGGGCTACAAAAGTAGATTTGGAGGGTAGGTTCCCAGAGAGAAGATTGATGCTGAAAAATAATTCAAAAATTCTGTGTAACAATTCTTTTTTGGGTCCTTGGCCAACATTTAGAATAATCCTATGAGAAACATAGCAGAGAAGATCTGCTTGGTAGTTGGAGCTAAGTAGAGATTTCACAGTCAACATAGAGCTAAGGATACACACATGGAGTTTGGACTTAACCACAGTAGAGAAACCTTGGTGAATACTCTGAGCTTTCACTCGACTCTCCAAAAGTCCGTCCTTTATGAGTAAATTCCCATGCTTTAGGAATAAGGGCTATTCCTTAGGACATTGAGATAATTGAAACAGATTCACCCTAGTGAAGCCTAAAGCCAAGGCTGAGTAAGGTCGAGGTAATCTGGTAATTTTACTTCCCGTCAAACAGAATTTAGTATTCATTAGTAAAAGATAAAATAATCCAGAGGTTTTACTATGCGTCATCCATGAAGTGACCAATAATGAAATGTTAATAGTCAATAGAGGCAGACAAAGACTTCAAAATAACTTCAGTTAATGTTAAGAGAAAATAAAGGACAAGGTGGACAGAAAGGATGATAAGATAAAAAATATTTCAATGCAAAATTGAAATCTGTACAGTAATTAATGGAAAAAATGGCATGTAAAGTAAAATACCTGAAATGAAGAGAATATTGATAAGTTTTGCAAATGAAACATTGCAGAAGGCAAGATTAGAGAACTCAACGGTCAATTGTAATTGTCCAAACTGAAGCATATCGAGAAGGAAATGAAAACATGAAAAAAAGAACAGTGAGGTATTTGAGGACCCAGAAGGAAAGAGTGAAAGAATGAGACAATAGTAATATTGTAGAATAGCCAAATATTATCAAATATGAAAAATAAGGTCACACATAGTTTAACAAAGTTTAGCAAACCATAAGGAGGGCAAATACAAGGAAAGCCATATCCAGGTATATTACAGTCAAATTGCTTAAAATAAAAGACAAAGAAAAACCTTCAGAAGCACCTGGGGAGGGTGGGGAGACTTATTACCTTCAGTGGAGCAAAAAAATGTCTGAGTTTTCAACAACAAAAAAAAATGAATGCCAGAATATAATGGAATGATACTTTTTAAATGCTAAAATTATTTTTTTAACAATAATAACAACAAAAGAAAACTACCAGTCAAGATTTCTGTACCCAGGAAACATATCCATCAAAAATGGTAAAATAAAATATTTTTCTTAACAAAAGAGTTGAAAAAAGTTATCATCAAAAGACTGGCATTATAAAAATCATAAAGTGTATTAGGACATAGGAAAAGATCCCAAAAGGAAGCACAGAGCTGCAGGAAAGAGGGCAAACCTCTAGAAATGGTAACTAGGTGTGTAAATAAAAAGTAATATTTATGATAAAAGGCATAAAAATCATACTTTGAAGTTGATAACATGTAAGAAAAAATGTATGACATCAATTATTTTGTCACAAATGATGAGGGGGTCTATATGGAGCTAAACTGTGGTAAAATTCCTAAAAAGTTATGGAAGTTGAAGAATTAATAATATGAAGTAGGCCATAGTAGATCAAGGATTCAGATTATGATCCCAAAGGAACAACCAAAAGAATGATTTAAAAAAATTAATGTAAGGAAACACTAAATGTTAAATAAACACAGGTTAAGCTGATAAAGGAGTTTGAGGGCAGCAACAAGAAGCCAGAAACAAAGAGCAAATGTGAGGAATAAAAGGACAAATACCACTGTGGTGAACATAAACTCAACTATATCAGTAGTTGCATTAAATCTAAATAACCTACCCAAATAAGCATAAAAGTTCTCAGATTGATTTAAAAAATAAAAACATATGTTGTTTATTCTTATAAACTTACTTTAAATATAAAGGCAAAATTTGAAAACAAAGAAAGAGATAAGATATATTGATATGTAGATAGATTTTAAGACCATAAATGTTAGTAGACAAAATGGAGGACATTTCATAATGACAAAAAGATCAATTCAATAGAGGGACATATAATCCTAAATTTAGGGGCTACTTATAGCTTCAGATATGTATATAAAACTGAAGTTGACAGAAATAAACAGAGAAATAAATATATCCTCATAGTTGAAGATATAAATCCCCATCTAATATTTTGACAGGAAAAGTATACAAAATATTAGTATAGCTATCAAAGATTTGAAAATGAATAAACAATTACATCTGTATATAAAACATGTGACATATTTTATAAGTATTGTCATATGTTGAACATCACTTCCAACAACTATATAATATGCATTTTTGAGGAACACATAGGACATTTTCCAAATAGTTAATATCCTGGGCTATAGAAATCACATTTTTTTTTTTTTTTTTTTTTTAAGAGACGAGGTCTTACTGTGTTGCTCAGGCTGGTCTTGAACACCTGGGCTCAAGCAGTCTTCCCACTTCAGTCTTCCAAAGTGTTAGGATTACAGATGTGATGAGCCACTGCATTCAGCTTGATCTCATAATATTTCAAGTTCTCTGACAACTGTGGGATTAAACTAGAACTCCCTAAAACATAATCCAACTGGAAAATATCCCTGGCTCAAAAAGAAATGATGGAAATTAAAAATTATTTTTATCTAATGATAATAATGCCTTAATACATATAAAAACATTGTAGGATGGACAATATCAGGAATCTGATATTGCTTTATAGCTTTAAATGCATATATTAGAAAAAGGGAATAGTTAAAAATCAATTAGCTTCCCACTCAAGAAGAAACCAGGAAATTAAAGCAGCATATGAAACCCAAAAAATATTTGAATAAAAGAAATTATAAAAATAAGAGAAATCAATGATATAGCAAACAGAAGTGTAATGGAGAAAATAAGACCAAGAATTGATTCTTAGAAAATTTGGGGAAAAAAATTCTTTGCAAGTGATCAAGGAAAAGAGAAAGTACAGATTACTACTCTCAGGGATGCAAAGAGCCATTACTAGAAATCTTACAGACATTAAAAAAAAAATAATGTATTAAGAACAGCACTATGCTAAAACCTTGACAATACAGGCAAAATACAGAGATCCTTTGCATGGGAGAAAAATCTCCAAATTTAAACTGACACAAGAAGATCTAGAAAATCTATGTGGTCCTAGATGTGTTTTAAAAATGAAATCTATAGTTAAGTCTTTTCATAAAGAAAACCCAGGGAAGGTGGCCTGATTGGTGGATTTCATCAAACAATTACAGTAGAAATACTAGCAATCCTACAAAAAAACTCTTACAGAAAATAGAAAATTGCAATGGTTTCTATCTCATTTTATGAAGTCAGAAGAACTTATACACTAAAATCTGACAAAGAAATTAACATAAAGGAAAACACAGGTCAATAATAATCACAAAAGTAGATTCTAATATTCTCTCTCTCTCTCTGTGTGTATGTGTGTGTGTGTCTGTACATAAATAAAATGTTATATCATGACCATGCAGGTTTTATTCCAGTAGTGTGTAATCTTTTCAAAATGTATGTGATTCAACACATTAACATAGAAAAATGAAACATTCTAAATTATCCCCACAGATTTAACAAATGCATTTAATAAAATATAATAGCTATTCATAACAATTCTCAGCAAACTAGGAATGAAAGAACACATCCTAATAAATTGTTTTTGTAAAAGACCTCTAATAGTAAAATATCAAGTGCTTTTTCCCAGAGGTCAGGTACAGGACAAGGAAATTCACTATCACCACTTTTATTTAATGTTGTACTGGAAGTATAGTACTAGCCAGAGCAATATAGCAATAAAATAAATAAGTATTAGGTATGTCAAAGAAGAAGTAAACCGTCTTTATTTGTAGATGTCATTATTTTTATTGATGTCAAAATAATATATAAACTATTCAGTTTACTCAGTAAACTTAGAAAAGTGTTGAATAAAGGTCAATGTACAGAAATCAAATGTTTCTATTGAATAGCAAAAAACAAGTAGAAAATGAAATGTTTAAAAGTACCACGCTTACTAGAACTAATACACATAAATGACTTAGAAACAAGTCTGCTAAAAGGTAATGTAGGACCTCCACTCTGAAAACTACAAAAAATTACTGTGAGAAATTAAAGACCAAATAAATGGAAAGTTATGGCATGTTCATGGATCTAAAGACTTAATATTGTTAAATAGCAAGTCTTCCTAGTTTGATCTGTAGAATCCATATAGTCCCTCTAAAAATCCCAGGATTTCTGTAAAAATTTACAAGCTAATTTTAATATGCACATGAAAGAGGAAAGTACTTAGAGTAGCCAAGGCAATACTAAAAGAGGGCAAAGTAGGAAGGCTTATGTATCAAGACTAACTATAAGACTGCAGTAGGTAAGCATGTATAGCATAGGAAAAAGAACAGATAAGTACAGTAATAACATATTGCCACATAAATACCCCAAATAAATACATATATATGCAGGGCACAGTGGCTCACACCTGTAATTCCAGCACTTTGAGAGGCCAAGGCAAGAGTATTGCTTGTGCTCAGGAGTTCAAGACTAGCCTGGGTGACATAGTGAGACCTCATCTCTACAAAAAGCTGAAAAATTAGCTGGGCATGGTGAAGCACCTGTAGTCCCAGTTACTCAGGAGGCTGAGGTAAGAGAATCTCTTGAACCCAAGAGTTCAAGGCTCCAGTGAGCCTTGATTGCACCACTGCACTCCAGCCTGGGTGACAGAGCAAGATCCTGTCTCTAAAAAATAATAATAATACATACATACATATGTGCTCTAAAAAGCACATGCAAAGTTGTTCATAGCAACTTTATTTCTAATAATCAAAAACTGGTAACAATCCAAATTTCTATCAACAGTAGAATGGATAATAAATTATAATAAATTTATTCAGTGGACTACATATAGAAATAAAAATGAGCCAACTATTGCCTCAGAGAACAATGTGGGTGAATCTTATAACCTGTTAGTGAGTGAAAGAAGCTAGAATCTAAAGAGTCTAGTATTCTATTTATATAAATTTCTTCTTTTTCATTTCAACATTTATTTTAGGTATAATGGGTACAACGTGCAGGTTTGTTACTTGGCTATGTTGCATGACGCTAACGTTTGGGCTATGGGTTCCATTAAGCAAGTAGTGAGCATGGTATCCAATAGGTAGTTTTTCCAATTACAGTCCCCTCCCTCCCTTCCAGTGTCTGTTGTTCTCATGTTTATGTCCATGTGTGCTCAATGTTTAATTCTCACATATAAATGAATATGTAGTATTTGGCTATTGTTCCAGCATTAATTCACTTAGAATTATGAACTCCAACTGCATCCATGTTGCTGTAGAGGAAATGATTTTGTTCTTTTTTGTGATTGGGTAGTATTCCACGGTGTATATGTACCACATTTTCTTTATCCAGTCCATCATTGGTGGGCACCTAGATTGATTCCGTGTCTTTGCTATTGTGATTAGTGTAGCAATGAACATATGAGTGCATGCGTCTTTTTGGTAGAATGATTTATTTTTCTTTGGGTATAAACCCACTAACAGGACTGCTGTGTCAAATGGTAGCTCTGTTTTAAGTTCTTTGAGAAATCTCCAGACTGCTTTCCACAGTGGCTGAACTAGTTTACATTTCCACCAATCATGCATAAGCATTCTCTCTTCTCCACAGCCTTACCAGCATCCGCTGTTTTTTGACTTTTTAATAATAACCATTCTGACTAGTGTGAGATGGTATCTCATTGTTGTTTTGATTTCCATTTCTCCGACAATTATTGATGCTGCACATTTTTTCATGTTTGTTGGCTGCTTGTATGTCATCTTTTGCAAAGTGTATGTTCGGCTGGGCGCGGTGGCTTACACCTGTAATCCAGCACTTTGGGAGGCCGAGGTGGGTGGATCACGAGGTCAGGAGATCGAGACCATCCTGGTCAACATGGTGAAACCCTGTCTCTACTAAAAATACAAAAATTAGCTGGGCCTGGTGGTGTGTGCCTGTAATCCCAGCTACTCAGGAGGCTGAGGCAGGGGTTGCAGTGAGCTGAGATGGCACCACTGCACTCCAGCCTGGCAACAGAGCAAAACTCCGTCTCAAAAAAAAAAAAAGAGACAGAAGTATGTGTTCATGTTCTTTCCCATTTTTTAAATGGAGTTGTTTTTCTTTTATTGATTTGTTTAAGTTCCTTATAGGTTCTGCATATTAGAACTTTGTCAGATGCATAATTTGTGTATTCTGTAGGCTGTCTGTTTACTCTGTGGATAGTTTCTTTTGCTGTGTGTGCAGAGGCACTTTAGTTTAATTAGGTCTCAGTTGTCCATTTCTAAAGCTGGAAAGTGAAATCAGTGGTGACAGAAATCAGTAGATAGGGTAATAACTGAAAGGAAGCAAAAAGAAGCCTTCTGAGATTCTGGAATTATTTTATAAATTAGTCTGAGAGGAGTTTATAAGTGTAGATTTATTTTGTAAATGTCCATCGAAATATACCTTGATAATTAGTGCACTTTATTTTTGTTATACTTCACTTTGAAAAGTTACTGAATAAATATTTCAAGCCTGCAAAGTCCAAAAATAAGATGTGAAAAAATACTGTAACATAACAGAAGCACTCAACCCAGTCTAGAGGATTAGTGAAGACCTCTCAGAGGATGAGGCAAGTTGAGTTAGCTAGGCAAAAAAAAAAAAAAAAAAAAAAAGAAAGAAATAAAAGAAAGAAAGAAAAAGAAAGAAGGAAAGTAAAAGAGTCCAGGTAGAGAAAGTATCATGTATCAATGTCTTAATGTGGGAGATGACATGTACATAAATAAACAAATTAGTAAGCAAGAAAAACTTGGAAATTCTAATATAAATTAGATTCTTGCCAGAAGGGTGCATGGTGAGGCTGAAATAAAAAAGGGGCCAGATCATGCAAGGGCCATCACATTGAAAATTATGAACATAATTTTATTCATCTTTATAAGACCACTGTGGAGGTTAGAGCCTGATACCAAAAGCATTTTTAAGAAGGACATGCTGATATTTTCACTGATATTATACATGTACTATTCATAGATTGACTCACTAAAAGTTGTAATTTTATTTAATCATCTAATAAGATTATTTATAGAATGTCTGCAAAATGTTAGAAGATCTTCCTTATAAGAATTAGCATAGCTGAGTGGTTTAAAAAAAAATGAAATTCTGAATCCCAGCATGGATCTATTGCATTCTTGTAATTGTCCAAAAGGTTCTGCTTGCCTGCTTCATAAACAAAATCAATTAACTGAGACTGCAGCATTGCAGTAAAAAGTTTAATTTAAGCCAAGCCAGCCAAGTGGAAGAACTGGAGTTATCACTCAAATCAGTCTCTCTGAAGTCTTGAAGGTTAGGATTTTTATGGATAATTTAGTGGGCAGAGGGGCTAGGGAATGGGTGCCGCTGATTAGTTGAAGATGAAATCATAAGAGCATGGAAAATGGTCCTCCTGTATTGAGTCTGTCTCTGGGTGGGGCAACAGGATGGGTTGAGTCATGAGTCATTAGTCCAGGTGGGATCAGTTTGAAAAACATCTCAAAAAAACAATCTTGGGTTTTACAATAGTGATGTTATCTATAGGAGCAATTGGGGAAGTCACCAATCTTGTGACCTCTGACCACATTATTCCTGTACAGTAAGCAATTACAAAAATTATGCCTACATTTTAGCAGCATTCAGGCCCCTCCCATAATCCTATTCTTGTGGCCTTTCATTAGTCTTATGAAGGTGGTTTTTGGTCTCTGAGAAGGGAGGAGGTTAGTTTTAGGGAGGGATGATCATCTATGATCATCTTTGCTTTCAAGTTAAACTATGAACTAAATTTCTCCCAGTGTCCAGGAATGGCCAAAGACAGCTTGAAGGTTAGAAGCAAGATGGAGTCAACTATGTCAGATTTCTCTTACTGTCGTAATTTTGTAAAATCAGTTTCATCCTAATCTCTGGAGAAATACCTAGAAATTTGCATTTGGATAAGATATACAGATCTACACTATTAAAGACAGAGCTATCTTACCCACCCCCACCCCAGCTATTTGTCTAAGGGAAATGAAACAATTTGTACATACAAAAGGCTGGCACACAAATACGCATTGCGCCTACATTCACAAGAGCCAGAAACTGGAAACAACTCAAATATCCATCAATAGGTGAATTGATTAATAAAATGTGGTATATGTATATGATGAAATACTAGTAAGCAATACAAAGGAAAGAGCAGAACACTTACTCGTAATTCCACTTATATAAAATTCTTAATAATAATTGACGTATAGTGACAAAAAGGAGATCAGCAGTTGCCTAGGCCTGAGGAGGAGGGGGTGATGGAAATGCTTTGTAACAATCAAGGTAGTGGTTTTACAAGTGTGTACATCTGTCAAAACATATCGAACTGAACCATTTAAACAGATGTGCTTTAGTATATATGTAAATTTTTATCTCACTAAAATTAATAAAATATTCTCCAAGTGATTTTTGCAACATTCAAGTATGGGAACCATTGATTTACACTGTAATGAACAAGTTGCTTTAACTTTGTTTGGAAAAAAAACAAACAATTTTAATATTATTTTACCATTTAAATTATGAGCTCTTTCAGATAGAAACTTAAGCAGTGTGTATACTGCTTATCACTCCAAATTTCACCTGAAACAAATTGGTATATACTGTTTGTCATCAAAATAAGAAAATGATTTTCATTAAATTATGCTGACAATGAGAATCTTGTACAATTTCAATGAAATAACTTTTTTTAATGAAATAGGGTTTCTTTTGATCTCATTCACATTCAGAAGGGAATTTTTGTAAATAGAAAGGACTGTATTTTATTTTATCCTAAGAAGGAATTTAGTCAGTAAAAATATGAAATAGACACTTGAGTATACAGATGACCAGTTATTGCCTTGATGCTACTACACCTCTGTAATGTATTTTTCATAGCTTATATAATCCGTGTTAATATGCTACATTATTAAGTTCAACTGTGAGAAATACAGTTGCTTGAAAACAGATTTCTTCTGCATACTTATAAATTCAGTAGTTGGAAAAAAATTAAAGAAATATAATTAAAGATTGCAAAATCAATTTGACACTCACTTAAAATGTGTTGAGTGGAGGCAGCAAGCAGCAGCCTACATCTGATGCTGTTCTCTCCTTGTTTACTTCACAAAACTGTGCAAATTAGAACTTTAATTTACAGAGCTGTTAAAGCCTCATTAAAAACTTTCAGCAAGTATCCTATTTTGAGGGTTTTTTTCCCCTTATATCTAATATGCAGCATTATCTCTGTTTTGTGGGCATGTATGAGGCAATATCTATAGGCATATTAATGTAAACTGCATATATGAAATGAAAGTTTTTCACATGGAAAGGACACTAGTGGTATCTGTCAATTGCTTCCCAAAGTGATTAATTTCTCCATTTACTTTGTGTTTATTGGCATGTACTAACCTGGATCTCTGTTGGATCATAGGAATATAATTGGGCTCCAGTGAAATGGGAGAATTCCCTGACACCCTGTTGCAGGATATGTGACAGAGGTGTGGCTTGTCTGCTTGACCGCCTTGCACTCAAACTCCTTGCAGGAGGGGGAGCATGCAGATGGGCAGGTGTGGGAGCCGGAGCAAGAACTTTTGGGCTCCAGTCCCATGGTAGTATCTAGGGGTGGGTGCTTGTGACTCCCAAAGCCCCAGTGGGTGTGTTACAATGCCCTTTTAGCTGTGCCATCCACATATGGCTTAAGTGTTAACCAGCTCAGTGCTTTCTTGGTACCTGGGTTCTTGTCCAGTGTCCAAAAAGAATCAGGTTACATGGATAAACTGAAGGATGGTAAATGTGGGGGATTTTATTGCTGGATGGAGGTGGCTCTCAGTGGAATGGATGGGAAACTGGAAAGGGGATGGAGTGGGAAGATGATCTTCCCCTGGAGTTTGGGCATCTGGCGGCCAATCTCCTCTCTGACTAACCCCAGTCGAAATCCTCTCAATGTTCAGATGCTCCTTTTCTTCTCTTCTTCTATGTGGCACTGCTCTGCTATTCTCCTGTTCCTCTGCTCTTCTGCTCATGGAGCCTGGGGTTTGGGGTTTATATGGGTATAGGATAGTGGGGCATGGTGGGCCAAAAGGCAACATTTGGGTGTGAAAACAGAAGTGCCTTTTTTTATTTAGGGCTGTGGGTTTCCAGGCTTGAGGGTGGGGCCTTTGCCAGGGAACTGCCCTCTTCTACCCAGCATTTCCCTGCCTCCTGTCTTTATCACCAGTAGACTTGTTCCCTGCTCTTACAGGATTTCATGCGCATCCGTGTGAAGAGACCAACAAACAGGCTTTGTGTGAGCAATAAAGCTGTTTATTTCACCTGGGTGCAGGCGGGCTGAGTCCGAAAAGAGAGTCCGAAAAGAGAGGGAGATAAGGGTGGGGCCGTTTTATAGGATTTGGGTAGGTAAAGGAAAATTACAGTCAAAGGGGGTTTGTTCTCTGGCGGGTAGGAGTGGGGGTCGCAAGGTGCTCAGTGGGGGTGCTTTTTGAGCCAGGATGAGCCAGGAAAAGGACTTTCACAAGGTAATGTCATCAGTTAAGGCAAGGACCGACCATTTACACTTCTTTTGTGGTGGAATGTCATCAGTTAAGGTGGGGCAGGGCATATTCACTTCTTTTGTGATTCTTTAGTTACTTCAGGCCATCTGGGCGTATACGTGCAGGTCACGGGGGATGCGATGGCTTCGGCTCAGAGGCCTGATATTCCTGCCTTCTTAGTAAGAAAAATAAAACAAAATAGTATTGAAGTGTTGGGGCGGCGAAAATTTTTGGGGGGTGGTATGGAGAGAGAATGGACGATGTTTCTCAGGGCTGCTTCAAGCGGGATTAGGGGCAATGTGGGAACCTAGAGTGGGAGAGATTAAGCTGAAGGGAGGTCTTGTGGTAAGGGGTGATATTGTGGGGATGTTAGAAGAAACATTTGTCATATAGAATGATTGGTGATGGCCTGGATATGGTTTTGGATGAATTGAGAAACTAAACGGAAGATACAAGGTCCGAATAAAAGAAGGAGAAAAATGGGTATTAAAGGACTAAGAATTGGGAGGACCCAGGACATCCAATTAGAGAGTGCCCAAGGGGGTTCAGCGTAATTACTTGCTTGGTTGGCAAGTTTTTGGGCTCTATCCTTGAGTTTTTTTATGTTGTCATACACCAGGCCAGATTGATTTAGGTAAAAACAACACTCCTCATTTAAGAATATGCAGAGTCCTCCTTTTTCAGCAGTGAGTAAGTCAAGGCCTCGGTGGTTTTGGAGGACAACTGCAGCTAAAGAGTCAACTTGGGCCTGGAGGACTGATAAAGTTTGTGATATGTCTGTGATGCTAGCAGAGAAGTCATTAGACAGGCTACAGAAGGTCATGACAGACGTTGAAGTGCCTGCTATTCCAGTACCAAGAGCAATAGTGGAGGCAGAAAGTCCTAAACTGACCATCAAGGGAATTAGTGGAATAACTCTTTTTTGTCATGTCGGTGTCATGAGGGGAACAGGGAGCTCTTCGGTCCCATTTGCAAATTGAATTTTGGGGGTAAGGAAGACTAGTGTACATGTGCCTGTCCAATTGGCAGGTCGACACATGTAGGTAGAGGATCCACAGAGGAAGAAGAGACCTTGTGCGAGGCAAAACTGGAAATGTAAAGTAAAAAGGTGAGAAGGAGTGCTGAAAGGGGTGTCTTGTACCCAGACTCCTAGGGATCCAGCTAGGGTGGCAGCTGTCAGAGGTTGTAATGGGGACTGATGGGGTAACTGCGTAGAGGGGGAGGTTCGATTTTCATGGTGTATGAGAAAACGTTGAGTATCTACGAGCAACCTTTCACTGTTATTTTCGGGGCTGGGTATAAGTAAACAAGAAGAGGGCCTGGGAGGAGAGTCTGATGAGCAAGGGGAAGGTAGCCAAGGATGGAGTGAAATACAGGGCAAGTGTCTTCCTAAGCAATAATTACTGCTAATGTTTTAAGTTTGTCAGTATTGATAGAGGGCTTGTCTGTAATATGGAGCTGGAAGGCTCCAATTGTTTCAGTGATGTGTGTAGTTGGACTTCGGAGATGAAGAGTAAAGGAACATCGAGAAGGTGAAAGGTTACCTAGGGGAATTCCAGTGGGTCTTTGCCGAGAGATACATAAAGGAGCAGCCACAGGAATAGTAGTTTGTGTTGTGAGAGGTCCAAGTATGGGGGGAGTAGAGTTAATATAAGGAGAAAAGTTTTTTAAATAAGTGCAAACGAGGGCGGCAGCTTGCTGATGTGAAATGTCTGGGGAAGTCTTGCTGAACCTGTCTAGAAAGTAAATGAGTTCTTCAGGAGGGTAAAGGTGAGGGCTGTTAAAGGAAGTTCGGAGGTGTAGGGAGACGGGAGATGTTGCCCAGTCTGTCTGTAAGCCGGGGACAGCTGTGTAGGCACTGGAAGAAAGGGAAATGCAAAGCCAGCAGTTGTTCACTAAGGAGGGATTAGAAGCAGCTAGGAGAGAATGGGTAAGGTTGACAGTGTGGTGGAGATAGCTGGGGAGAGGTAGAGGGTGACAGAAGAATGGGAATGAGAATAAGAGTGAGTATAAAAGTAAAGAACAGAACTTCATCAGGGTGGAAGTATTGGAGGGTGCCTTGCCAGCAAAGATCATCTATCCACTTTAAGAGGCAGTTAAGAGTGGCAGTTTGGGGATAGCACCAAGAGATATCAGCTGTGATGGCTTGAAGAAACAGTGTAAACCGGCGGTGTAAACAAGAGTAGGGCATTTATAAGTAGTTGAGAATGGAGAATAGGAGTATGACCAGACAGAAGATAGTAGGGATGACTAGTTTTTTGGGGCTCGGCCTAAGTGGTGGGGTGACTTCGTAAAGCCCTGTTGCAAAAAGTAGGGTAAGGACGAACAGACCTAATAGAATGAAGGGATGTATTAGGCTCATAAGGGTTATTACTGTTCTTCAGAAATACGAGTGAGTTTAAGGGAAGTGGGGGAGAGTACTTGCGACTTCCAGGAGGAAGAGGAGGGATTAGGCTGGCTGTCCGATGGACACAGCTTTATTCTGGAATGGTGAACCCAGTGGGGAGGATCCTGCAGGCAGACGGCAGTCGGGGTACTATAGATGACTAAGTAGGGTCCGGTCCATTGAGGTTATAGAGTTTGAGGGGTCAGATTCTTAACAAGAACTGATCGTCCAGCTAGGTTGTCTTCATAAGGCTGGGGATCTGGAGTAGGCAAGAGAAGATTAGCAGCCTGGCGAATTTCCTGTCTAGCCTGCTAGAGTACTGGAAGATAGTCGCCTAGAGGGCTGGTGTCTGGGATGAGGTTGGGGCCAAGCAAGAAAGTGCGTCCATATAAAAGTTCAAATGGACTGTACCCTGTAGCATCTCAAGGACAGGCTCTGACTCTGAGAAGAGCAAGAGGTAAAAGTACTGTCCAATCCTTTTTAAGTTGGAGGCTGAGCTTGGTGAGGTGTGCCTTTTAAAAGACCATTAGTCCATTCTACCTTTCCTGAAGATTGAGGACGGTAAGGGGTATGAAGGTTCCACTGAATACCAAGAGCCTGAGAAACTGCTTTGGTGATGTGGCTAGTAAAGGCTGGTCCGTTATCAGACTGTATAGAGGTGGGAAGGCCAAACCGGGGAATTATGTCTGACAGAAGGGAAGAAATGACCACAGTGGCCTTCTCAGACCCTGTAGGAAAGGCCTCTACTTATTTTGAGGGCCTCTAACAGTATTAAAGCAGCGGCAGCCGCTGCACGCATACATGAGGGCTAGGCTAAAACAGTAAGGTCAAGTTGTTTGGACAGAAAGGCTACAGGGTGTGGTCCTGGCTCTTGTGTAAAAATTCTGACCGCGCTAACCATGCCTAGGAAGGAAAGGAGTTGTTTTGTAGAAGGTGCTTGGGTTTGAGAATTAGTCAGACAGGATTGGCAGGGAGAGCACGTGTGTTTTTATGAGAATTATGCCGAGATAGGTAACAGATGAGGAAGAAATTTGGGCTTGATTGAAGTAATGGGGGCTGTCTGTGAAGCTTTGCGGCAGTACAGCCTAGGTAATTTGCTGAGCTTGATGGGTGTCAGGGTCAGTCCAAGCGAAAGCAAAGAGAGGCTGGGATGAAGGGTGCAAAGGAATAGTAAAGAAAGCATGTTTGAGATCTAGAACAGAATAACGGGTTGTAGAGGCAGGTATTGAGGATAGGAGAGTATATGGGTTTGGCACCACGGGGTGTATAGGCAAAACAATTTGGTTGATAAGGCGCAGATCCTGAACTAACTTGTAAGGCTTGTCTGGTTTTAGGACAGGTAAAATGGGGGAATTGTAAGGAGAGTTTATAGGCTTTAAAAGGCCATGCCGTAGCAGGCGAGTGGTAACAGGCTTTAATCTTTTTAAAGCGTGCTGCGGGATGGGATATTGGCGTTGAGTGGGGTAAGGGTGATTAGGTTTTAATGAGATGGTAAGGGGTGCACGATCGGTCGCCAAGGAGGGAGTAGAGGTATCTTATACTTGTGGGTTAAGGTGGGGGGATACAAGAGGAGGACGCGAAGGAGGCTTTGGATTGGGAAGAGGGGCAGCAATGAGATGTAGCTGTAGTCCAGGAATAGTCAGGGAAGCAGATAATTTAGTTAAGGTGTCTCAGCCTAATAAGGGAACTGGGCAGGTGGGGATAACTAAAAAGGAGTGCTTAAAACAGTATTGTCTAAGTTGGCACCAGAGTTGGGGAGTTTTAAGAGGTTTAGAAGCCTGGCCATCAATACCCACAACAGTTATGGAGGCAAGGAAAACAGGCCCTTGAAAAGAAGGTAATGTGGAGTGGGTAGCCTCCGTATTGATTAAGAAGGGGCCGGGCTTACCTTCCACTGTGAGAGTTACCCGAAGCTCGGTGTCCGTGATGGTCTAGGGGGCTTCCAAGGCGATCGGGCAGCATCAGTCTTCAGCCGCTAAGCCGAGAAGATCTGGGAAGAAGTCAGTCAGAGAGCCTTGGGCCAGAGTTCCAGGGGCTCTGGGAGTGGCTGCCAGGTGAGTTGAACAGTCCCATTTTCAGTGGGGTCCCACACAGATGGGACACGGCTTAGGAGGAATCCCAGGCTGCGGGCATTCCTTGGCCCAGTGGCCAGATTTCCGGCACATGTAGCAAGCTCCTGGGGGAGGAGGTTCTGGAGGAACACCTGGCCGCTGCGGTTCAGGCGTTTGGAAGCTCTTGTGTGCTGCAGATGTGGCTGGGGTTTGTCTCACGGTGGAGACAAGGAATTGCAACTTTTTTCTATTATGGTACACCTTGAAGGTGAGGTTAATTAAATCCTGTTGTGGGGTTTGAGGGCCGGAATTTAATTTTTGGAGTTTTATTTAATGTCGGGAGCAGATTGGGTAATAAAATGTATTTTGAGAATAAGACGGCCTTTTGACCTTTTAGGGTCTAGGGCTGTAAAGTGTCTCAGGGTTGCTGCCAAACAAGTCATGAACTGGGCTGGATTTTTATATTTGATGAAAAAGAGCCTAAACGCTATCTGACTTGGGATAAAGAAAAAGGAGCATTAACCTTGACTATGCCTTTGGCTCCAGCCACCTTTTTAAGAGTAAATTGCTGGGCAGGAGGGGGAGGGCTAGTCACGGAACGAAACCGTAAGCCGGACCAGGTGTGAGGAGGGGAGGTGATAAAAAGATTATAGGGTGGAGGAGCAGAGGCTGAGGAAGAATTGGGACCTAGCTCGGCCTGGCGAGGAACAACCTGGGGAGGAAGGGAATGGTCAGATGGGTCTGTAGAAAAGGAAGATTAGAAAGACTCAGCGACGCTTGGGGTTGGTACTGAGGGGACAAGCGGGAGGGAAAGAAGGAAGATTTGGGACGAGTTGCCCTGGGCACAGAGACTAGGAAGGGACTGATGTGTAAAAGAATACCTGGACGTCAGGCACCTCAGACTGTTTGCCTATTTTACGACAAGAATTATTTAGATTTTGCAGGATGGAAAAATTCAAAGTGCCATTTTCTGGCTATTTGGAACTACTGTCGAGTTTGTATTGGGGTCAAGCGGCATTGCAGAAGAAAAGGCATTTAGGTTTTAGGTCAGGTGTGAGTTGAAGCGGTTTTAAGTTCTTAAGGACACAGGCTAAAGGAGAAGGAGGAGGAATGGAGGGTGGAAAGTTGCCCGTAGTGAAGGAGGCAAACCCTGAGAAAAGAGAGCGTAGAGACACGGAGGAGGGGAGTGAGGTTCTTGCCCTCCAGAAAAGCAGAGAGGGGGTTGGGACACGGAAATAAGGGATTGGGGCACAGAGATAAGAGGTTGGGGTGTGGAAATAAGCGACTGGGGCTTTCTTGCCCCGTAGGAAAGCAGGACTTGCCGCTAAGGTTGAAGGAGAAGGGGTTGAGGAGTACTTGCCCCTGCCCCAGGAAAGCAGGACTTGCCGCAAGGGTGAAGGAGAAGGAGTTGAGGGGTACTTGCCCCTGCCCCAGGAAAGCGGGACTTGCTGCTAAGGGTGAAGGACCAAGGCAGGCGTCCCTGCGTGGTCTGACACCCTTGAAACGTGAGTGTATAATCAGAGAGGCGTCCCTGAAATGATTAAACACCAAGGGAAGGCTGCCTTCCCAGTCCATGACCGGCGCCAGAGTTTTGGGTTCACCGATAAAACATGTCTCTTTTGTCTCTACCAGAAAATGAAAGGAATTGAAATTAAGAGAAGGGAAAGATTGAAGTGTGGCGCCAAGATTGAAAGGAGAAAGAGGTTGAGGGATAGTGAGGGAGGTTGGAGAAGAGAGTAAAAAGAGGCCGCTTACTGGATTTGAAATTGGTGAGATGTTTCTTGGGCTGGTCGCTCTGAGGACCTGAGGTCGTAGGTGGATCTTTCTCATGGAGCAAAGAGCAGGAGGACAGGGGCTTGATCTCCCAAGGGAGGTCCCCCGATCCGAGTCACGGCACCAAATTTCCTGCATGTCCATGTGAAGAGACCACCAAACAGGCTTTGTGTGAGCAATAAAGCTGTTTATTTCACCTGGGTGCAGGCGGGCCGAGTCCGAAAAGAGAGTCAGTGAAGGGAGATAAGGGTGGGGCCGTTTTATAGGATTTGGGTAGGTAAAGGAAAATTACAGTCAAAGGGGGTTTGTTCTCTGGCAGGTAGGAGTGGGGGTCGCAAGGTGCTCAGTGGGGGTGCTTTTTGAGCCAGGATGAGCCAGGAAAAGGACTTTCACAAGGTAATGTCATCAGTTAAGGCAAGGACCGGCCATTCACACTTCTTTTGTGGTGGAATGTCATCAGTGAAGGTGGGGCAGGGCATATTCACTTCTTTTGTGATTCTTTAGTTACTTCAGGCCATCTGGGCGTATACATGCAGGTCACAGGGGATGCAATGGCTTGGCTTGGGCTCAGAGGCTTGACACAGGACTTGTGGGAATATAATCCATGGCTGTTTGACTACTCTGAACTGTTATACTGCTGTTTTTCTGCCCAGGGGGATGTTAAAGCCAAAAGCAAGTAATCAACAAATTTTTTTTTAATCTTAAAATACTGAATTAAGCCTTAACCTTTAAAACAATTTTTGTTGTAGACATAGATTTGCTGTTTGTTTCAGACATCCTTTAGGCTTTTGATCTAGCACATGACTACCCCTTCTTACTACATTGCCCCTGGATCCCCCAAGGAGAGACACATGGCTACCTCCTTTGTACCTTGGCCCTTGCTGTACTGATCACAGGTAGTTAGGACAGCTATGAAAGCCTGCTCCATGCAGAACTGATTCTGTTCGCATGAGAATTTGGAATTGGAATTTAGAGCTAACCAGTTGGTCTGTGTTTGTCCTGAACATAACATAAAAATTAATTGAAATGAGAGACAGAGAGAGGTATGTTGTTGTGGGGGCGGGTGAGAAAGTAGGGTGAGGGAAGGGAAGGAGGGAATGCTGAAGTATAGAGCAGAGAGCAGCAGAGAGGTGAGAAACAGGAAAACATTCCTCAAAGCTTTTCCACTCCCAGTCCAAGAATCTTGCCTAGCCTTGAGTTACAGAATACACTGTTATCTCTGGATAATACATTTCCTATTTTGCTCAAAGTCCTGGTGTGAATATGCAACCAGAGATTTTTAACATAAAAAGAAGCTATGAGCATATGAATGGAAGTTGAAGCCCTGAGAATGGACTAAGTGACTCAGGGTTAGGGACAGACACTAGGAGGAAAGAAGGCATTCAGAGATAGATGGTTAAAAAACAATCAAGAAAAAGTAGCCAGATAAGTAGGTGAAGAACTGCTTGACAATCAAGGAAAGATTGGTGAATTAGGTAATATTCACTTGCATAAAATGTTGCCCAGTGGTCAGGTAGGCCAAAAGCTGAAAATAGGCAGTTAGATTTTACCATTTTTATGTTTCTATCCCCTGCTACCTGACTAAACTATTTTCAAAATGTATTTTATAGCTTAGAGCCTTCCCAAAATTCCTAGTATTATATATAAAGTAAATTTCCAATACATATTGATAGCTGAACAATCATATTTTCCTGGGGTTTATTTTAATAATATATGCATTTATTTTAGCCAATGATATTCACAAAGCTTTGCTGAAATGTGTTTTGTTTAACTTGGTTCTGTATATTTTTCCATGAAAAGCCATACTAAAAGGACATTTTCCAAGTATTAAAAAAAAAAAGCAAAAAACCCTGCAGTCCAGAATGCATAATTTGTTCTGGGATAGTTAAAATTCTAAGAGAAGTCTTCTTTGTTCTTTCCTTGCTCTTTCTTTGTTCTCCAAAAGGGTCGTATTTAAACTATGGGTCATTTCTCATCTGAATAGCCAGGGAAGATTAGCTACATTGCTACTGATGCACTTGATATTTTCTCATTGCATAACATGTGGCCACAGATTCTTAGCCAGTCTGATAAGATCAAATGTTCATAATACTTAGAAGATAAAAGGGAATCATCACTACTTAAGATCCCTTTAAATCCAATCTGCTGATCTGTATGAGATTACATTTTTGGCTCTCATTTACTAGTTCCCCCTAAAGAAAGTCTTGATATAGCTACTGGATTCCTGGCTTGTATTTTGATAGTCAAAACGGCAGTCTGGATATTTTTCTACTCAGTAGATACAATAGAAGACCACAGCTTCTTGCATTGTAGTCACTGACCTTGCCATATCATTTCGTATTTTCTGTAGATTTGGTCCTGGAAAATCAAATATTAAGCAAGTTTGACAGTTCAGCTAAATTCCATAAGGTCATCTATCACATTACATACAGTAATTGATTTTACGTTAATTGGTCTTTAGTTTCATGGTTCATGTTTCTGGTTTTCTGGTAGTTTCCAGAAACTTTCGTGTTAAATGAAGAGCTATGCTATGTAAATAAAATTCAGTAAAACTTCCCTTTCATTTTAATTATGTGCTTTTGAAAACTAATTTTATTGGGTTCTTTAAAAAACTCTGTAGGAGTCAGACATGAATTTTCTACTCTTTAGGGCATTTCAATCATGAAAGAAAGAACCATCTATATTTTTCATCATCTCAAAACAATTTTAGAACACTACTATTTGTAGGTACAAATAATGTTCATTGATTTGCTTTATATTTATTAATCACCTAATAGTTATGAAATGGTGCCCTAAGCATTGTGACTAAAAAATAAATATTAGTAAGTTAATTTTACTAATTTTTATCCTTAGGAGCTTTAATTTATGCTAGATAATATCTGAGAAAAAGTCAATAGTATGATGCTGTTTAAAGAAAGAAAGCAACTGCTATCCTGTGTTGTTGTATTAGCAGAATTGTCAAGGATAAAATAAATAAGGTGAAGATTAGACTCCACTTGGCAATCTTTAGCCCTTGATTGGAGTACCATGTTCCATTTGGGAAGGCACACTTATTACAACATAGACAAGTTTGGCAGAGGTTTCAAAAGAAAGCAACAAAAAATGATGAAGGGCCTTGAAAATGGGGCCTGTAAGAAAAGGCTGAGAGACGTGAGAATGTTCAATCTTGAGGAAAAAAGACAGAGGGGACACATGATAACTGTTTACAGATGCGTAAAGAGGTGTTATGGAGAGAAGAGGGACCTATTTTTCTCATTAGTCAACAAAGACACTTCAAGAAGTAATGGGTTTAAAACACGTGGGGGGAAATTCAGGTTAATTATTAGATTAAATTAGGTAAAATTTAAATATTTAAAATGTTATGATTCCAAGCATAATTAGGCTGTGGAGACTAAATCACATTAGAATTGGCATAGGAAAGTGAGATGAAAACAAATTCAATCTGAATGCAGAGGGTTAATTATTGCAAGTTTATATTTGCATTAAATGTTATCATATTTCAAAATACTTTCACATATATTGTTTTACTGATCTCTGGACATTCTTAGGAAAGAGAGAGTGTATCAGCTAGTTTTACAGCTGAGAAAATGGAATTTCAGAGAGGCAAAATGTTGCTTCGAACCCCCACACTCCGGATTAGATAGACAAAACTGCTAAGTACATAGGATTAGACAAGCAGGACTAAAAGCCAACTCTTCACATTTTCTGTCAATATGTTTCACATGGTACCTTGCTATCTTTTCATTTGTAATATGATTTCTATTGTGGAGAAATATTGTTTACATAGAGGAACAAGAAACATGATTGAACTTATATCTGCATTACCTATATCTATTATTTATCTCTCACTACTCACAATTGTGAAACAAACTCAGCACTTTGGCATTATATTTTGACAAATCATTGCCAAACGTAATACAATCTCCAGTTGGTATGATGTGGTGAGACCCTACCTTCTACCATTACCTAGAGGTGGAGACACATTTCATCTTTTATGAATTTCATATTCCTCATCTGTAGGAAGAAAATTATAATATCTTCTGGTTTCTTCTAGTTTTACAATAAGGAGCGAATGAGAAAATACCTGTAGAAGTACCTGAACTTGTTCAAAGAAATAAACTTGTTCAAAGCATAAACTTTGCTTGGGGGGAAATGTGTGTTGTTTTTGGTGTATCGTGGATTTTGATAATCCCTTTCCAGTTTTATTTTCAATCCTACCTTTTTTTTTTTTTTCATTTCCTAATTTCAGATTCCTGAGGTCAAGGCCAATGTCTTTGTTGAAGCACTTAAAATTTACTAGTCTAATGTAGGTGTTCAGTAATAGTTGGTGGGTGACTGAGTTAACAAATGGATGAATTAATACTTTCAGTTGGATATTATGTCTGGGATGTGAGCAAGAGGTGATAAATGCCATATATAATCATCTTGTTATAGTCCTTTATGTAATGATGTATGTTTAAAGTATTTTATAGAAACATGGTATGCCAGATTCTCAGTTAGATCCTGAGAATACAAGCCACTCAAAGTCTAAAGGGGTTTTTCAGACCACTCCAATGCTAGGTATAGACAAAACTCTTCCCAGCAAAGCAAGGTAGCTGATGCCAAAATGTTACCAAGGAAAGACCCATTGGTTGGTTACCAAGACCCTTATGGAGTCTGAGAAGACGTTTTAGACTCCCTCAACCATGCACACAAATTGTGTAAAGTAATCCAGGAGGCAGCCTAAATGGAAAGGCTGTTAGTATGCTGAGCTTGCTAGGAAATGGAGGAATTTTAGGGAAAATGTCAGCCTCTGTAGACTCCTGTGATGCTCGCTAGGGTGCCAGCCTTCCCCAGGGAGCCCACAGCACCCGGCAGGCAGACTGCAGCAGGGAGGCTCACTGGGAGGATACAAAAGAGCTTAATGGCCCCCTGTGCATAATGTTGAAAGAGGCTGCAATTTTTGTTTTCTTCGGAGATTAACATGTGTGTATTGCAGGTTCAAAATGGTAAGAATCTTAATTAGAGTTGCAGGAAGTTGCATAATATACTCCATGTCTTACTTTTTCCGCACACCAAATAACAGAATCTACTTGCCAAATTAGGAAGGTTGATGGAGAATGAAAACTGTAATTTGAGTAAATGGGAGCCCTGCCCCCATTTTTTCCAGTTAGTCAGAAAGTTTAAAATGCAAAGAAGTAAATCTCCCAAGGGAGCAATTCTATTTCATCTGTGGAAGAAAGACATATGTTGTTACTGATGAAACCTCTGTTGTGAAAGCAGAGCCAATGCTGGGAAAAACTTGAAGGAAAAAGTAGCTGAGAGCCCTCTGTCTCAGGAGCCTGTGGCCATTGGGTCCACCCAGGGCTGCCTGTGCCTCTTCCTGAGGCTTTTCTTGAAGGCCTGCTCTTTCCTCTGATTACCTTAGGGCAGCTGCCTGCCTCTCTTAAGAGAAAATGTACCTGTTTTGTGCCACATCCCTTCAGGCCCCTGAGCTGGACAGTAGACTGATCTGACAGATGTCACTTTGATCTGAAATCAATAGTACCAATATGTTTCTGGGTTTTCCTGGCCTTAGCAAGGTTTTATGTTCACTTACTTAGAGTCTTTCTGGAGAATATCTCAGAACTCAAAACATGAGATCAAATTGGAGTTCTATGGGAGAGAGGATATTGAATTACTTGGCCTTATTATGGCTGCACTCATAGGGCCAGCCACATGTAAAAGTTTCATTCTCTTTTTTTGAACAAATATTTATTGAAAACAATAAATTACCAGGAACTGTGTTAAAATATACAGATGTCTAAGCAGACATGTCACAATCTATGGCCCTAAGAAGTCTAGGAGGTACAATATTTTATATAAATTATTCATCTTCATTCAAAGTTATTTATTGAGCATCTAGTATGTGCCGTGCACTGTGCATGCCCCTGGAAAGCATAAGAGACAAAATTCCTTTCATTGTGGGAGCTGTATTCTAGTGAGGTTCAGCAGGTGAGCAGCAATCCATGTTAATTATTTCTTCTTCCACTGAAATGAAAATTCTGTTTCTAAAAAATATTATAAAAATACTCTTCAAACCTCATATTAAGAAAGTCAAATTGTCTTTAGCCACATTTGATAAGGATTAAAGATAATCTTACTATTTTATTTTAAACATATTTAGAGCAGTCCTTGTCTGAAGGAATCTTGTGTTGAATTTTTCATAAAGTGAGTTAATTACCTTCTAATTAATTTTGTGTGTGTGTAGTGCTCACTTAACACAAGATTTTCTAGCTGAATTTGCTCCCCCAAAAGAAAAACAATTCCTATATATGTTGTAAATGGTCACAAGTCAGACTTGAGATGGAGGCAATACAAGTATATAACCAGCGGCCTCAGACAAGTTCCCAAAATTGGGAAGAAGGAAGAGATAGGGAGTGACTGCAGAGCCTTTTTCAGGAAAGCGTGAGATTGGAAGATGAATGCTCATGTAAATTAGAACTCAGGAAAAGTACTGAACAGCAGGATCATATCATCAAAAATCTGGCTGATAGGTTTTGAACTCACTGAACTGAATCTATTTAGAAGTACATTTTGGGAAGACTAAATAAACATCAACACTATGGTCTATTCTAATTCAGGCTCTTGCTTTGTCTATTTTCCAGGTGATAAAACACTGATTGTTATTAGTGTTATCATCAAGCATATTGAGCAGTCAATCTGTAAGTTAATAGCAATATACAGCCATATAGTCCTGGAACTAGAAGGAAAGAAAATGAATTTTTTCTTTTTTTTTTTCTTTTTTTTTCCTGTAGAGGGGAAGAAAAATTCAACACCTTGAGTCAGCTGTGACTCAAGGGTCCATTATAACTTCAAGATTTTTAACAGCCTGTGCCTAGGGTATGGGAGATGAATTTTGTTCCAAAGTGGTGACATGGGCAGATATAAACCCCTGGGAGCAATTTCAGGCAAGTTGAGAGTCCATTCTAAGCAAAAATGGACAGAATGTGGAAGATGGAATTCCCACACTTGCTTTCTGACCTTGGCTGATATTCCTCAGCTGTTGGTAATTAAAGGAAATACTGAAGCTGAGAGGATGAAAGAATAAAGAAGAGTAGAATAATCAGAATTGAAAGAATGTAAATAAGTAATAAGATGGGGCAAAAACAGGAATGGTGTCACTGACAAAGGTGGCCACACTTTGTAGTAAGATGTGAGTGGGACATAGAAACTAGATTTGGTTGAGCAAGAGGAAAACCATATATACATATATATATATATTATATATATACACATACACACATATATACACACACACATTAATATATGCATATTTAAAAATATATACATTTCAAAAGCTCATTTGTGTTGAATACTAAGTGGGAAATTCATCAGCTGTTTGGCTTCCTGTCTGTTTTATTCTTCGCCATTGCAGACTTGAGTTGTCTTCCTGAAATCTTTCTGGGAGATAACTGCATGCCCAGCCCTTTTCTTTCATCAGAAAAAGGGTATTCTGCCCTGAGTCAGAAGCAGGGGGAAAATAGGTGATAATATCTACATGTTATTGCTAGAACAGAGTCAAAAATTAAAAGTCCATCAAGTGATCAGGTTGAAGTCAATAAAAAGGTCAATAAAAAGCAAGGATGAGCCAAAAAAGAGGACTTGGTGTACTGGAAAATGCCAGGAAAAATAAAAGGCAGAAAAAACACTGTGGCAAGATCTTCTCCCTGTGGCCTCAGGGAAGTGCATGATAAAATTAATTGAAGCTTATCACCCATGAAAAATGGCTACAGTTGGAGCAATAGCTGCACGGACTACATAACAGTACAGGTTCTTTAGCCTAAGACAAAGATAACAGATTTTTGTTTTACTTTTGCAAGCTTTTTTAATATACTGAGTTAAAACTCTCTTTTTTTGCCTTTATTCAACTGAATGCTGCATTTTTTGAGCAATACTAAGTGTTGATTGGCTTACTTGAACAGCAATTTGTTAAGAGGCCTGCTGTGTACCGGCCATTATCCTAAATACCAGTGTACAAAGATTAGTGATGTGTCTATCTGCTTTCAAAACTCTTATAATCTGTAGCAACATGAGATTAATTTTTACATATGGTTTATATATAACAATCTAATTCCAATGCAATCATATCATTCTCCATATCTCATAAGAAATTGTTTTGGGACATTATTTAAAAAAACCTTATACAATAAATCTATAAATTGTTAGTAGATTTGAATCCTCCTTTAGATGAAAGTATTCATCTTGTCGTTTTTTTAAATTCAAAATATGTTATTTTAAGTTGATATAAAACAATCATATTAGCAAAATGCATCCACATTGAAAACTTAGCTTGATGGGTAAAGATCGTTCTATTAAACTGTGATGTTTAATACTGAGTGTCAACTTGATTGGATTTAAGGATACAAAATACTGATCCTGGGTGTGTCTGTGAGGGTGTTGCCAAAGGAGATTAATATTTGAGTCAGTGGGCTGAGACAGCCAGACCGACCCTTAATCTGGGTGGGCACAATCAAATCAACTGCCAGTTCGGCTAGAATATAAGCAGGCAGAAAAAGGTGAAAAGAGAGACTGGCCTAGCCTCCCAGCCTGCATCTTTCTCCTGGGCTGGATGCTTTCTGCCCTTGAATACTGGACTCCAAGTTCTTCAGTTTTGGGACTTGGACTGGCTCTCCTTGCTCCTCGGTCTGCAGGCGGCCTGTTGGGGACCCTGTGATCATGTGAGTTAATACTTAATAAACTCTTTCACATGATATTCTCATGATAGTGAATAAATTTCATGAGATCTGATGGGTTTATCACGGGTTTCTGCTTTTGCTTCCTCCTCATTTTTCACTTGCTGCCACCATGTAAGAAGTGCCTTTCACCTCCCACCATGATTCTGAGGCCTCCCCAGCCATGTAGTACTGTAAGTCCAATTAAATCTTTTTGTTCCCAGTTTTGGGTATGTCTTTATCAGCAGCGTGAAAACAAACTAATACAGGCACTTCCATCTCCAAATGGTCATAATTTATCAATTCAAAGGAACGTACTTTGCATGCCACCAAAGGGTTTTCTGAGAATTGGGTCAGCAATTTTAAGTCAAGGTTGTTGGTTCTGAGTTGTACCTTTGAGTCAGTCTTTCAGCATTTTAGTTCTCAAATCTAGTTTCCTACTCTTTCCAATGGGGTTATTCATCCAATAGACATGGGAAAATCATCCTAATCAAAACAAATTTATGATCATTTCTCTCTGGCATGACTCTGCATCAGGTAGCTTAAACCATAGAAGTTTATTGTCTCACAATTCTGAAGGCTAGAAGTTCGAGAAAAAGATATCAGCAGGATTGATATCTTCTGAGGGGCTGTGAGGAGGAATCTGTTCCATGGTTCACCCAGCTTCTGGTGGTTTGCTGGCAATCTTTGATGTTCCTTTTGCAGTGTCACCCCATTCTCTGCCTTCGTTGTCACATGGCATTTTCTTTGCATGCACATCTGTCTCTTTACATGGTGTTTCTTTTATAAGGACACCAGTCATACTACAGTAGGGCCTCACCCTACCCCATTATTATTTCATTTTAATTTATTACATCTGCAAAATCCCTATTTCCAAATAAGGTCATATTCTGAGGTATGAGTGGGTTGGACTACAGCATATGAATTTTGGGGAGACATAATCCATTATAATCATTCTGCATAACTGATGAGAAAGTAAAGAATCAATCTGATGCAGGAAAGATAACCTAATCAAGAAGAGGAATTAAACAACCCCAACTAATTCCTTACATTTAATCTATTTGATATAAAATTATAATTTTGCAAACACAGCATGGCGCACTATGGTAACTAAAGCAATTGGATGATATTTCAAAAGCTTTAATAACTAGTATTTAATCAAAGATGCTGTGTGTTTTTACCTGAAATTCATCCTGGTAATGCAACATAATTAATTGCACAATTTATTTTAGCATGAGGTTTCTTATAGCATAGCAATCTTGTTTTCAAATTTCCCTCAGAATGCTTGAGATCAGACATTATTAGCATGGAGACAATAGTTTCATTGTCAACTCCTGCTGGTTTGGGTACATTTACAGTAATAACCACAATCCACTAGCTTGAATTATTGTTCAACATTCTATGTGACTTTATGAGGGTATTAATATGCAAGAGGGTTATTTGATACTAATCAAAGATACACATTTGTCTTCACACTTATTACAATATGGTAAGGTAATCACATAAAATACTTAGGATGGTAGACTTCATACATATATATATATATAATATACTTTTAATGAATATACTAAAGCTAACCATTAATGGAAGCTTTGAAAGAAACTCATTGTTCAATATCCAAGCAAATCAATTTTGGACTATAAATGCAGAATTCTAACAAGCAAAAATTCTAATCATTCATTTTATTTTTCTGTTATTCGTGGCTTCTTATATTGTTAAGGCTTAACATATTAAGATGCACATAGGATTTAATCTTCATAAAAGAGCAATGAATACATCATTGAATACATACCAATCATGTGTCATTGTTTTCATATGTATGTAAGCCCAGCAGAAAAGAGTCGTTCATTGACAGTACTCATTTTCCCATTTGGTGTATTTTCCTAATTGTACAGTATAACAGTTATAGTAAATGGTTATAAATATTACCCTTTAGCTGTAACATCTATGACATTTTTGTTGATCATGATAATAGGTGATTGTTTAGTCAACTGAGTTTATTGTAATTGAGATTGGAAATCACTGTAAGAGTGAAATTGAATATATAGATAGAGAAATAGGATAAGTTAATATGGCAGCTCAACACTGATCACAGACTACAACTTCTTGACCATGGAAATATGCAAAATATTATATAATAGCTTGTATCTGGACAGCGTGCTAAGCTGTTCACTTGTTCTTTATCATTTAGTCCTCTCTTCAAATATGTGAGATATGTTCTGAGAAGATAAGCACCTTGTTGAGTCATACAGGTAATACATTTTAAAGGAGGAATTTATATACACTTAAGATTGTGTGTGTGTGTGTGTGAGAGAGAGAGAGAGAGAGAGAGAGAGAGAGTTTCAGGCTCCAAGACAGATATTAGTGGTAGACTGCCTTTGTTGCATAACTGTAACAGTGGTGTACAACTGCTACTCCCACCTTCTCAGTACTTCATCTCTTTCTTTGAATCAACTACAGCTATTCTGATGGCTAGATTATGATCTGCCAGTTTGAGAATCCAACTCTTGCTGGCCAGAGACTTACAGTTAAAAAATAAATCATTTAGAGTCATATGCTTATGTACTACTGGGCTGTGATCCTCACCCTGAAGCTCACTTTGGCATAGCTCTTTACTTGCCATCGATTCTTGACACCCTTATTTCAGAATTCTTACAGACACTGTGTCTATTTAATTTTAATACAATCAAGCAATGGTTTGTGGACATATTTGGCTATTTCTCTGAAAACAATGGAATCTGTCTTATGGGCAAAATGACTTTTTTCTGCCCTAAATGCTGACACTGAATTGCATTCAATCATGACAGAATTTGTGCAATATGAAAAGTTTGTCCACTGGGTGGACAATTTCTATCCAGCATTTTTCTCTCCTTCAGGGATGGACTTTAAGTTGATTTGACAAAATTGGTTTCATATGAACCCAAATGCAAACCCTATATTATCTTTAAACACTGGTTTCTGTGAAGTTGTTTGATCAAACTAATACTGTTGAATCCCTGTTTTCTGTTTTATTTCTTTAAGATGACATCCCTTATTCTGTTCTGCTACCTGGGACATTGCTCTTCTCTCCATATTAATTAATTAATATTGTTTCCTAAATCTGACTTCCTAGTCTCTGCGTTTGTCTTCACCATGTGTATTGGGATATATTCTCGAAGGGTTTCATGTGTGAATTCCCTCTTGAGTCAAATTGTACATGTAATTTCCCTTCATTTTAAAAATAAATAAGAAATATGAGAAGAATTTTCAAAACTTTTATGTTCTATATGCTTTCCTCTGGTTTCGAAATTAATCTCTGAATTTATTTATATTTTAGGTATTGCAATTTGAGAATTAGAAGAGTTGTTTTTACAAAACACAGAAAACAGCTTTTGTTTTAATTATTTTTCCCAGTGTGTCTAAGAGTCAAAAAGACTCTATATTAGTATTCACTGGCAAACAGAACACAATGCAGAGCAGATATCCTAGAAGCAACATGATAGATCCAATCATCCGATTCATTATAGTACAAATATTGTAATCAATCATAATATTCAGTGTTCCATAAATCCACAATTCTGTGAAAGGGATAAGAAAAAAGAAATTAAGCTATCAGTGAGTTTACTAAAAAAGGAAAAGAGATTTCCTGATTATCATCATTCAGAATTAGTCAGACATATACATGGTAATCATTCATATTTTAAGCAATAAAAGGAAACTCAACACAAAGCCTGGAAAGCAACAGCCTTTTATTTTTATTTTCTCTAAGATGTGAAAAAATAGACCTAGGTGCTAATTTAATTCCCTTTTAAGTTAATGACATAATGGGTTTGTGGAGCATTAAATAGGGAATAAATATGGCCTTACATTTCCATGTCAGAGCTAAATGCTTTCTCTTCCCTCAGCTTCTAATTCCTCAGCTGAGGGAAGTGATCAGCAGTCAACGATCACAAGGAGGGAGCTATGCACACATCCTCTGGTTTCCTGAGCTTTGGAACACTTAATGCTTAGTGCAGCTTCTCTATTTTGAGTTCTACCATGAACCCCTCTCTGATGACTCCCACATATGTCTTTTTTATGTAAGCACACCAAGTTCAGCTATCCCTGTAGGTAGACAGCATTTGAGACTTCTCAGTTGGGTATGATTTGAGAAGATAATGGAGCTGATCCTCTTGACATAAACTAGCCTATTGGTCCTGCCCAAACTGGTGTTCCCTGGAACAGAGGCCTAAAAACAAAATATATTTAAAGTGTTCAAATATATTTAGAAAATATTGTGTTAAATCAAGTTAGCCAGATTTTTGTTGCTTTCATTGTCATTTTTGTTAATATTGTTGCATGATTTCCAGAATATTCAGTATGCAAATAAATATTCATTATGAATTTAACAAAATAGGTATTTTCTAAACTTCTTTGACCTTGGAACTCTTGTTCTCCCTTCCCAACCCCACCATTGCACTTATTTTAACATTGCACTCAGCAGGGCTATATGCATCAACATTTTGGGAATTTGAGGATGAAGATATGTTTTTCCTATTAAAAATGAATTCTTATCCCACTGGGAGAGAAAACACATTAAGCTTTTATCAGTCTTTAACATTTTAACATGGATTAGCCATTCTGCTCTTTCTGGATTATAAGCAGCTGAGAGCAGGCTTTCATTATAGGGAGAGGGAAACATGATCTGAAGTGCCATGTGTCCCCAGAGAGGATTTTCAAGTGGAATGCCACCATGAGAGTTCCTGGGCTAGCAGAGGACAACTTCATATAGTGCAGGGTTGCAGCAAGGCCACTGACACCAGCTGTATATAGAAAGTTATGTTTGCCTCAGTTTCTTCAGCCAAAACAGAGGAAATTTACTAGATAGTAGCTATCACCCTCTTAGCTCTAACAATACAATCTGATTATCTTGATGGCTAAGTGTGGGAACTGAGAGAGTTAGAAGAGTCGGGGTCACTAGTTGAAAAAGCAAGGTTAGAAATCAGTGTTTTCTCAGTCATGGCTGGCCTAGGGCTGGCTCTGCAGGAGTTCATGATTCTCATCTCCCCAAACAACAAAGAGCCATGGAAAATTCATCAGATAACAGTAATTCAGCAGATAACAGTATAAAGACTATACATATTTTTAAGATAGATTTAAAAAATGCATGACATATTTCTGGCCTCCAATGAGTGTTCAATATGAAAAAATACCAACTAGATGAATAAGTATAGTCAAGCAAAAGATTCTAAGTATAAGAAAGTGTGAAAAGTAAAATTTATTTTATTTTTCTTTGAAAGAGCAGTCTTCCCAGGTCAAGAGATTAGAAAGACAAGTAAGGTAATGCCTCTTCTCTCAAGTTTAGAACAGATGAAAGTAACACATAAAAGCAGAATAAGATAAATATTATATCATAGTAAAAGGAATGAGAAGTTGTATGTAGAGTGGTTGTGGACTTGGACTCAAGAGCATGTGGACACAAATTTCTAGGTTAAATTCCCTGGATTCAGAACCCATTTCTACCATCTTACTAGGTCTGTGTCCTCTTGTGTAAATGGTAGTGGTGATGATAATTACCATGCCTTTCTGCTAGAACTATTATTAGGAGGATTAAAGAAAATTAATATGTATAAAGCATCTAGAAGAGTGCCTCATAAAATAACAAACATAAGTATTTACTATCATTAATAATAAATTATATCCAACTAGAATCATTATAAGGGGTTTTAGAAAAGAAGCAGCAATAAGATAATAAGTGAAGAATGAGTAAATTTTTGAAGCTACAAATGGATTGAACATAGTACTCTAGGGAGAGGGACAGTCATGAATGAATATATCAAGATGAAAAGTCAAAGGGTAAATTTTAGAAATAGCAAATAGATTGGTTTGCTAATATAACATACTGGCCCTTTACTGATCATGTTGATCATTTTGTGGGAAAACAGTAGGAAATGACTTCAGAAAGAATATAGTTTGGTAAAAACCATTTTAACTGTAGGAGAATGAAATTGGATTCTCATCTCTCACCTTATACAAATATCAACTCAAGATGGATCAAGGACTTAAATCAAAGATCTGAACTAAAAATTCTAGAAGATAACATTGGAAAAACCCTTCTAGACATTGGTTTAGGCAAGGATTTCATGACCAAGAGCTCAGAAGCAAATGCAGTAAAAACAAAGATAAATAGGTGGAACTTAACCAAACTAAAGAGCTTTTGCACAGCAAAAGGAATAGCCAGCAGAACAAACAGAAAACCCACAGAGTGGGATAAAATCTTCAAAATCTATCCATCTGACAGAGGACTAATATCCAGAACCTACAACAAAGTCAAACAAATTAGCAAGAAAAAAGTGAACAATCCCATCAAAAAGTGGGCTAAGGACATAAATAGACAGATCTCAAAAGAGGATATACAGTGGCCAACAGACATATTAAAAACATGCTCAACATCGCTAATGATAGAGAAATGCAAATCAAAACCACGACGCAGTACCACCTTACTCCTGCAAGAATGGCCATAATCAAAAAAATAAAAAAATAATAGATGTTGAAGTCGATGAGGTGAACAGGGAGCATTTCTTCACTGCTAGTGAGAATGTAAACTAGTACAACCACTATGGAAAACAGTGTGGAGATTCCTTACGGAACTAAAACTACCATTAGATCCAGGAATCTCACTCCTGGGCATCTACCCAGAGGAAAAGAAGTTATTATATGAAAAAGATACTTCCACACACATGTTTATAGTAGCACAAATCACAATTGCAAAAATATGGAACCAACCCAAATGCCCTTCAATCAATGTGTGGAAAAAGAAACCACTGTATATATATTGTGTATATATATGTGTGTATATGTATAGTATAGATATATGTATATATATAGTATATATACACACAATATATAATGTGTATTATATATTTATATAATATAATATATTATATAAATACATATAATATATAATACACATTATATAAATATATATTTTATATATATAAATATATATGATGGAATACTACTCAGCCATACAAAGGAATTAGTTAATAGCATTCACAGTGACCTGGATGAGATTGGAGATTATTAACCTAAGTGAAGCAACTCAGGAATGGAAAACCAAACATCACATATGCTCACTCAAAAGTGGGAGCTAAGTTATGATAATGCAAAGGCATAAGAATGACACAATGGACTTTGGTGACTCAGGGGAAAGGGTGGGAAGGCGGTGAGGGATAAAAGACTACAAATAGGGTACAGTTTATACTGCTTGGGTGATGGGTGCACCAAAATTTCACAAATCACCACTAAAGAACTTACTCATGTAACCAAACACCACCTGTGCCCAGTAACCTATGGAAATAAAAAATAAAAGAAATTTTTGCCCAAACCAATGTCCTGGAGTGTTTCTCCAGTGTTTTCTTCTAGTAGTTTCATACTTTCTGGTCTTACATTTGAGTCTTTAACCTATTTCAATTTGATTTTTGTGTATGGCAAGAGATAGGATTCTAGTTTTATTCTTCTGCGTATGTATATCCAGTTTTCCCAGCATCATTTATTAATGAGACTGTATTTTCCCTAAGGTATGTTGTTCACACTTTTGTCAAAACTGCATTGGCTGTAAATATGCAGATTTATTTCTGGGTTCTTTATTCTGTTCCTTTGGTCTATGTGTCTGTTTTTATGCCAGTACCATGTTGTGTTGGTTACTATAGCTCTGTAGTATAATTTGAAGTCAGGTAATGTGATGCTTCCAGCTTTGTTATTTTTTGCTCAGGATGTCTTGGACTGTTGTGGGTCTTTCATGGTTCCATATACATTTTAGGATTTTTTTTCTATTTTTATAAAGAACTTCATTAGTATTTCGATAGGGATTGCATTGAATCTATAGATTACTTTGGGTAGTATGGACATTTTAGCAGTTACTGATTCTTCTAATACATGAACATAGAAAATGTTTTTATTTTTCGTATCTTTTTCAGTTTCTTTCATCAATGTTGTATCGTTTTTATTTTAGAGATTTTTCACTTCTTTAGTTTATTCCAGGTATTTTATTTTATTTGTGGCGATTACAAATGGGATTACTTTAATTATTTTTTTTTCAGATTGTTTGCTGTTAGCATATAGAAATGCTACTGATTTGAGGGAAACTCTTCTACACTGTTGGTGGGAATGCAAATTAGTATAGCCGCTACGAAGAACAGCGCAGAAGTTCCTTAAAAAAGCAAAAACAGAATGGCCATATGACCCAGCAATCCCACTGCTGGGTATTTATCCAAAAGAAAAAACATCAGTATATCAAAGAGATATTTACACTCTCACGTTTATTGCAACACTAGTCATAATAGCCAAGATGTGGAGTCAAACTAAGTGTCCATCAATGGATGAATGAATAAAGAAAATGTGGTACATATTCATGATGAAATATTCAGCCATTAAAAAATAATAAAATCCAGTCATTTGCAGCAGCTTGGATAGAACTGAAGGACATTATGTTAAGTGAAATAAGCTAGGCACAGAAAGACACATATTGCATGTTCTCCCTCATATGTGAGAACTAAAAAAATTGATCTCATGGAGACAGAGAGTATAATGATAGTTATCAGAGCCTGGGGAAGGAAATGGGGAGGGGGATAAAGAAGTGTTCGGTAATGGGTAATGGGAACGGAAGTACAATTAGATAGAAGGAATAGGATCTAGTGTTTGGTAACAAAATAGGGTGACTATAATTAACAATAATTTATTGTATATTTGCAAATAACTAGAAGAGTGGAATTGGAGTGTTCCCAACACAAAGAAATGATGCTTGCTTGGGGTGATGCATATCCCAATTATCCTGATTTGATCATTATACATTGTATGCATTTGTCAAAATTTCACGTGTGGCCCATAAATATCTACAACTATTAAGTAACCATGAAAATTAAAAATTTTACAATTTAAGAAAAGTTAACTTGAGAAAAAGAATACAGTTTGGAAGTCTTTGAGGATAGATAGGAAGAGATTTTCCATTTAATTTGGTTTTAAATGGGATCTTGTCTATGTTTGCTCAGGGTAATGATATGAAAGCCATTATAATTTGAAAGCTTAATCTCAAAATAGTACTTTTTTTGGTAACCAGTTGTCTTGCAGCAAAAACAAAAGCACTGAACTTGGGTCAAAAGACGTGAATTCAAATCCATACTTTATACCTTCAGAATCAAACACTCTAAGCCTCATTGCGTTACTCTTTAAAATAAGGAAAGTGCATCTAAATTACACATTGTTTTTAGTAGCAAATAAATTAGATGAAAAAGAATCAAATGTAATGTTGGGCATACATAAATTTTCAATCAACTTTTAACTATATAATATTATCTGAACGAGACAACTGAAGAATACAATTGTAATTTTTTAAATTGCAAGGCAACAGTTTCTACCCTAATAATATCTACATTTTCCTCATAAAAGTCAGTGCATCAGATTCTATACAGTATGCTCTTCAAATTCTTGGCTCCAAAGTTAGCAAATTAAACATCCCATCTCATTTCTAGTTTGCAGTGAAATTCTCAAAAAGTTTCCAGAATCCCTGATGTTACTCATCCTGAGCTGCATCTGACTTCTAATCAGCATCTTTTACTTAGAATACAGATAGCAAATCTGGTTGGCAGTTATTTTCCAATGATTCTTCTGCCATACTGATGCTTTATAATGGCTCCAGGGAAAGGCCATTCTACAAATAAAAGCAAAATTAATAAAAGAATGCAGGATAATTGACAGTTTTGCTACAACAGCATTTAATTTGAATCCTTTGAAACTTACTCTTCACTCATTGATTTTTAGGCTCACAAATTATTTGTGTGAATTCTCTCTTTTACTTTTGCATTGTGAAATGATTTATCATTTGGGTAATTTTCCAGAATTACACTTTATTATTTTGTAAATGGCATGCAGCACAGATGGATATTAGCAAGGTCTCTGTATAAACGCCAGCAATAGAGGTGGTAACATTGCCCTGAGAGTTTTCTCCTGAAACAAATCAAATAAAGAAGAGAAAGCATTGCCAAAGCTGGCCATGACAGAGGAAGTGGATCCAATAATAGACATCTCGATGGATACATATATATGATTCAATATTGTGTGACCTTTACTTTCAAACTCACTTTCAGAAAATATATTCTAAAGGGGTGCCAAGGATATTGCTGTCTACTCTCTACTGACTTCCATGAAAGGAAACACTATTCCTCTGTATCTCAGTCATCAATGAGTACATTTATGAAAGAGTTTGGCCATTGTCAATTCTAATGCCGTTAAAAAGAACTTGAGCATAGCTTACATTTTTTTCCTCATTTTACTCCTACTTGTATATTGCTTTGGCATATACAAAACTTCTCAGAAAGTAACAACTTGGACTGTTAAGAGACTCCAGCATTTGAAATATCTTTTAATGCAAACGGTCTCCCTGAAGACCTCTATCCATAGCTAAGATAGTTGTATCCGAAAGCTTTGCACTTACTTCTTTGCAGTGCTATTTGTAAACATTGGCATAGTAAGAGTGATAATTTCTATGGAATCATCTTTATCAAACATACATTATAGAAGTAGAACTTATTCCAGCCAACCACATTATCATGAATAGCATTTTCCATATTTCTTTGAAACAATACAATTGAAACAATATTTTCTTAAACATTAAGTATCCCCATTGATTGGTCCAGTGAAATACTGCTTGGAATGAAGGCTTCAACTTTAAATCTATTTAATCAAATTTGGTAAGACAATCATGGATCAAATATATTATTAATGTTACATGGCTTTTATTATTATTATTATTATTATTGCAAAAATTAGGAGCCTTGGTTTTTGTGGCCTTATTCTATTTCAGTTAGATATACTATCTCCTGGCCTTGGGTGCTTTTTACATACAAATGGGGTAAAATAGTTGTTATAAAGAATAGAGATTGAATAGATGTGCTTAGAGTAATGTCTGACACAAAGCAAGCACTTGGCCCAGCACAGTGGCTCATGCCTGTAATCCCAGCACTTTGGGAGGCCAAGGCGGGCAGATCACGAGGTCAGGAGTTCAAGACCAGCCTGGCCAGCATGGTGAAATGCTGTCTCTACTAAAAATACAAAAAATTAGCCAGGCATAGTGCCATGCGCCTGTAATCCCAGTTACCCAGGAGGCTGATACAGGAAAATTGCTTGAACTTGGGAGGTGGAGGTAGCACTGAGCTGAGATCCCGCCATTGCACTCCAACCTGGGTGACAGAGCAAGACCTCATCTCAAAAAAAAAAAAAAAAAAAAAAAAAAGCAACGGCTGTTAATTGCCAGGAAGAAGAGCTTCTACAATTGTTTCATGTGCATTTAGGCACTCTCTTCCATGTGAGACCCCAAGCAGTCAGCAGGACTATCAAAGGAACCCTTCTAAGACTTAGATATCTATTTTTAATTCTTGCACTGCATTTCTACTTTGATAAGGGGAAAAGGCATTAAAACACATTTTTGAAATGTAAATTTCCAAAGTTACAAAAATTAACCCAACACATCATATGCTCTTTGAATCACTTAAATTGGCAGCTGTCTTATAATGATAAAAGACCTACGGCGTTCTTAGATGATGTCTACATGATGCCAGACAGCTAATTGAATTAAGGAATTAAGGAAGATATCAACTAGTCCTTCCCCTTATTTGCCAGATGAAGAAATGGAGGCCAAGAAATGTGTAGTGATTTATTTACTTCAGGGGTTGAGTCTGTTGGTCGTGAGAACTTCTAGCCTAGTTATTTTTTCCACCCCATCTATTTGTCCTGAAATTTGGTTCCTTATTGCTGCAGCATTGAAGAGGTGGAATCACTAAAAAAATACTGATAAAAAGATGTTTATCCAGAGGCAACTTTAATGGCAACTCAAACTATTTGAAATATGATGGAAAATTTGTTATTGGGTGAAAAGGCCATCGCACAATCAAAATTGATGTTTAAAGCTCGCCTACTAACTCTTCCACACTATCCAATATAGTGATCCTCGTTCATTTTGCTCTTTAGAGTTTCCCTAATTTTCTTTATGCATGCATCTGATTTCATCTTACTTTAGAGAAAATACTAACAGTTTATGTCCAGAACATGGCAGATTGGAGCCTTACAGCACGAGAGGCAGGGAAAAGACAGCTAATAGCGATTCACTGATAGAAGAAGAAAGGGTCCCATATTGTTTGAGTTTTAGGTAATGTTTAATGATCTTCCTGGATAACAGATTCTATGAGGATTTTTTTTTTTTTTGCTTGTTTAAATAAAAGCTGATTCAATGATAACAAAAGGAGATACAGTAACTTCAGAAAAATATAGATATGCTAATTCTTATATTTGTAGAGCCCTTTTGATATTAAGGTTCAAGATCTAAAAATGTAATTCTCATTCAAGACCGTATAAAAATTGTTAGTTCTATATAAGCATATTGAATCACTGATAGATTAAAGCACATTCATCATACTCTAGAAAAAAACAAGGAAATGTGTAATATATTTGATGTCATTTTTATTACAATTGTTAAAATAGTGAAGAATAAACCTCTGTTAACTAGAAATCTATGCATGCAGAATGTCTTATTACCTAAATAACACCAGATAAATGAGGTGTTACTGTCCACAGTCTCACAACAGAGACATGAAAAACCCTTCTTTACACTGGTAACCCTTAATTAAACTGAATTTTTGGTGTGTCCCTTCAGGAGAAGGTCACCATATCAGCAATAATTAGGGGAAATGGCATTGTGAACATTACTGGATGAGATGTGGTGTATTTCTTACTTTCAATTATTGCCTCCTTGTTTGAATCATTAGCATTTGGCAGATTTGTTGCTGAATTTGTTGTTCTGATTTAAAACTCAGTGTAAGGTTGAATATGTTCTTATCTTGATCTTATATTTCTGCCATGACTTGCATTTCTTGCTGAGTTTCTGACTTGAATTGCTCTATGTTTTTGCTGAGCTTTTGCTTTGTCTTGTTGTATTTCTATCTGGAGGGGTTTCCCTCCGCCTTTTTCTTTTTGTTATATCTCTATTTTGGCCTATTGTATTTCTCTGGCCCATTCATTAGCTTTTTTTTTTCTTTAAAGTTATTCTCTTGTTCAGTATATGCAGTATCTAATCAATACGCTTCCTTGCTTGCTGCAGGATTTCCAACTTACTGTGTTTTCTGTCAGCTTTGATACTGCCTGAGAGGGGTTTCTGTGCTTTGGCTAATATACTGTTGTCTAAATTCGCAGTGTTTCAGCTCATTACACTGACTTTAATTTTGATGTATTTGTATTTTATCCAGTTCAAGTCATGTTTCTTTCCTCTGTCAATTTAATTACTTTCTGCCTGGGCAACATTGTGTTTATACAATTGCTGCTAAAGCGACTAAAGGTTTCTATTTAAATTACCACCCAGAGCATCAGCAATTCAGCCTAAAAAATATGCAGAACTCCTCTGATTGATGTCTTACCTTTCTGTGGATAAGGAAATCTAGTCTATTGAGAGGGTCTTCTTTATAGAACATAGTCAAGCCTGGTTTATAGCTGTAGAGTCATTAACAGAGGAGATGAGTGTAGGGCTATGGGGTCACTGTATGGCTTCTCTGTAAGAAAAAAATGTATGACGAGGTTCTATTTGGTACAAGTCATGTCCTAACAGCAGGAAAAAGAAAACTTTCTTAGGTGTTTAACTTATATTTAGGTGGGCTACCCAAGCTCCAGCTCTTATTTTTCTATGTGTTATATATATTATACACATTTCTGGGTTTGAATCTTGTTCTTTCTAATAATTTTGCATTGGGCTGTGTAAGTCAGGAACATTGAATTTCCATTGTGTACATAGAACTACAGCAATTGGTCTAAAAACAAACAATGTGGGAAACATAGTAACTGTTCCTGTTTTCAAAGGCTTCCAATAATGCAAAAAAAAAGGGAAAAGCTTATGAGCAATACATCTTTGAAAACAGAAACAGTGAAAACACTCCAGTAAATACATAATTGGTTATTAATAGAATTTTAAATTGGAGAGGCATAACAATTGCAACAGCTCTTGGAAATGCTTAGGAAACTGAGGCTTATAGGTTTACCTGAACATATGTCATAGATAACATTAATCAACTAGCTGATGAACATGACCAGCAAATGCATTGATTGCCTGATCAGCAAATGCTTCAACTGTTTTGTTTTACAAGACTTAATATGTTTAAACAACAACTTACTCTTTACCTACTTTTTAAAAATATCCTTCTGTATTTTCTGCAACAAACCATTGTTGAGTCTCTGTGCTTAACAAAACTGTGCAACTGTGCTATTTACCCAGAGGAAGAAGAAAGATTTTTTTAAGTCAGTTCTTTTCTGGTAAGTGTAACTTTTCTAGTATTGGATAATCTTTCTGAGCCTCAGTTTTCTCATCTGTATAATTGGCATAAATGAACCATGAGAAACAAATAAAATGACATATTCAGCTCAGTGTGTGTCACATGGTGAGAGAACCATTGTTTGCTCTTTTCCTTTTGCCTTTCTCTTTTCAGTGTTCAGTCATTATACTGTCAAATAAATTGAAGTTTCTGGCTTTTCTCACACTCAAGATTATTATGATATACTACACTAGTACATCTGACCTTGATAAAAAGCAATTTTCTATAGTTTAATTGTATAGCAATAGAATGGGAAAGTCTCTGATTCTCACTCTGTAGCTTCTTCTTCCCAGGGCTGGAGTCATTTAATCTCTACCTTTAGGCTCATTCTACCCTGGTCCCTTGGGTCATGAATTCATCTGGAAGATTCAGACTTATGCTTTAAGGCTCTCAGAAACTCAATCTTGCAGAAGAATCTGGCCTCCATTTTGTACACACTTTGTTCAAAGAGCCTCCTAGCACCTTCCCAAGACCCACATATACCACTCCCATTTTCTCTCTTGGTTCTGGTGATTGACTCTCTTTATGTTCTTGGAAAGCTGCCTAGTATCCTAAAACCAGTATTGCTGCCTGGCTCTTACCAGGCTGCACCCTCGACTAAAGTTGATCCCCTGCACTCATCTTTGGACTCTAGATTTCTATTACATGCACATCCCTTGTGCCAAATTATGCTGGCTTGTCTGGCCTTCCAAGTTTCACCTATTGTTATGCTTATCTGTCAGTTCAAGTCTCTCTATTCCAGCTCTATCCCACTTCCTTCTTTCTTTAGCCTGTGTCCCTCTCTTGGATCCCTGAAACATTTTGAGTACTAGCTACTCCTATGTCCTGCCCATGTGATTAAGAATGATACTTTTTCCCCGCGCTTGCAGCTGGGTAGTCATACTCCATACCCACCCAGGTAAAAATGTCTGGATCCAAATCTACCTTTCATAACAGATCTGATGTGCTATTCTAGACAGCTTTACTCCATGATATATTGCAGACTTTATGTAGGTTAACAAAGCATTATGGTGTCATTCTTGTGACAGCCCTACATTTTCATTATGATTTTTGTGTTTGCGGTCCTTTTTGTGACAATTTCTTTTAGATGAAAATGCTTTTAATGAAGCCCTTTTGGTACTTGGGAGCCTCACTGGAATGGATTTAGTAGAAACTTGCCTTATTTCAAATTTATGTTCAATATTGAACAACATTGTTACCCATATTTAGGACAGTAGACAGGTAAAGATTGCAGAATTTTTATGAAATATAAAGCAATATCCACTGTTATAATGAAGCACTACATAAAATTGTATAATACGTGAGTTTCTTATTCCTCAAATAGTCTAATTGATTGTTCATTGGGCTCACTCAGCCAAAAGTAGAGGGAAACTTTGTACAGACATCATTAGTTTTTCTCCATTTAGAGATTAATCATGAAGAGCTCTGGCTCTTTAATTCTGTAATTTGTATATTTAATGGGCTGCTGCAGAATCTATGACAGTAATTAGCATAGCCTGAAAACTCATTAATACGCAACAACATGATTAATGCAGCATTAATGCAAACATGACTGAAGTTATTTGGGTTATGTAGTAAGAAGATTAAAGCTAAAATGTCCTGTTTGTTTTACCAGTGGTTAGTATAATAGAGTGGCAAAAAAATAAAATAAAAACAGGTATCAAATTAGCTGTTTAAAAAAAAAGAAAAAAACCAGCAAAATTTAAATCAAGGTGATTTTATTTTTCCCTTAGGTCTAAAATTTGGGATATAAGTTATGTTCTTTACTTTTATATTTATTCATTTATTCATAAATTTATCATTACTGAAGGAAAGTTCGTTCAACCTTTTAGTTTAACATAGTTAACCTTTTAGCAGCTTTAACATAGTTAACCTTTTAGCAGCTTTAACATAATATTATTAGTCTTACATTGGAAACAATTTTAAATTGTACTAATCTTTGACCAATACATTACACATTTCTGTTTTGAAACTAATATATATTATTGGCTATGCCAAATAATTAAAGGATTTGTTCCTACTTATTCAGAAGTTACATATTATGCCCTCTTCTCACTGTGTTCACCTCTTAAATAAATGTTCAAATACTTTATAAAATACTACCATAAAACTCATTTTTTAAACAAAACTATCAAATATGACATGTTAAATACTGAAATAATCAATGATGTTTGGGGATGTAAAAGTATATAAGTTTTGCTTGTTCTTGCTGTCTCATGTAATCATATTGAAGTCCTCTCATTCTTACTTTTTTTTGGCTTTTCTTTTTTGAGACGGAGTCTCACTGTGTCGCCCAGACTGCAGTGCAGTGGCGCCATCTCGGCTCACTGCAATCTCCACCTCCCGGGTTCAAGCGATTCTCCTGCTCAGCTTCCTGAGTAGTTGGGACTACAGGTGCCCGCCACCATGCCCGGCTAATTTTTGTATTTTTAGTGGAGACGAGGCCGGGTGCGGTGGCTCGCCCTTGTGGTCCTAGCACTTTGGGAGGCCGAGGCGGGTGGATCATGAGGTCAGGAGTTCGAGACCAGCCTGGCCAAGATGGTGAAACCCCGTCTCTACTAACAATGCAAGAGATTAGCTGGGCGCTGTGGCGGGCGCCTGTAGTCCCAGCTACTCGGGAGGCTGAGGCAGGAGAATGGTGTGAACCCGGGAGGCGGAGCTTGCAGTGAGCTGAGATCGCACCATTGCACTCCAGTCTGGGTGACAGAGCGAGACTCCATCGCTAAATAAATAAATAAATACATAAATAATAGGGACGGGGTTTCACCGTTTTGGCCAGGCTGGCCTCAATCTCCTGACCTCAGATGATCCATCCACCTTGGCCTCCCAAAGTGTTGGGATTACAGGCGTGAGCCACAGTGCCCAGACATTTTTTTTTTTTTTTTTTTTTGCCATTTAGTATGACCTGCTTTAATAGCGGTCCTAAACTTTAAATGACTTATTTTTCAATCTTATAGTCAAATGTCAAGAGTCATTAATAGTATCTCAAACAAAACTTGCATTTTAAGGTTAAGCAATCCTGGATGACTGAAAAAAATATGTATCTGCTTTTTTGTACTTATTTTATTCTAAATCCACATTAGAAAAATGTTTATGATTTTATTCTTTTTCAATAAAAAAAACAAGTGAATATCCACGAAGTACCTGACTCTTGGCTAGGTGTTGAGGAGGAAAAGCAAACCCATCAATGTATGTGCACTTGGAAATAACCATCTGGGAGAAGAGAAGCTCCTTTCAACCTAGGGATGTATATAGATAAGAATGAAACTGCACCATAGAAAGAAAGCATATCAACATTGCCTGCTACCAACAGATGGCACTGTTAATGGTTTGTATCACAACTGTATTTGTGGGACCAATAGATTTGCTAACATTCTCAGAAGGTAGTCTGTTTGGAAGGAGAAGAGCCTCTGTTAAGGCAGTGAAATGATATACATGCTCAATTTTGTTTAATTATCTTGTCAAAATTCCTGGAAAAAATAAAAAAAAATATTTATATGGGATATTTCATTTAATTAAAATACATCATCTTTTACCAAAATTAATATATATGAAATTAAATTGTAGTAGAACTTTAAAACAACATAGAGTTCCTATTGCTTTGAATAATTGGTCTTTACATTTAGTATTATATTATATGTTATATTGTTATATATACCGTATATATAATGTTATATTATATACTGTAATATTAGAGTAGCAACTGATACTCACAAAGCTAAACAACTCAGTTCCACTGAAATATACCAGATTTTGACTTAGTTTTAAAAGGGAGGACCTAGAAACAGAGAGAAAATGCATCAGTGGGTAAAATCATTTACCTCTAATGTTTTATTTCACCTCTATGGTTTTTAGTGTACTAGAGAGCTGTTTAATCAGACCATTACCAAATTGAATAAATGGCTACTTAGTGATTACTGAACTATTTAGTGATGGGGTTGGGGAGAACTCCTTTTTTAAAAATAAGCCTTTTGAATAGTTCGTATAAAACCATCCTAATAAATAAAATGGAACAGAACGTGTTTGCCACGTAATAGCTTAGTGATTTTTAATTTCTGTATTGTGATGAAACAACCAGCTTTTCTAGAATGTAGCCAGTCCTTTGTTTCTCAGAAGCTGTGCAGACTTGTGGCATTCAGTCCTAGTGCTGCCATGACAGTGTTTCTAAACACTAGTTCAGAAATGAGACATTTTTGTTTAGTCTCTGTTTGGGCACAGCCAAGAGTTTAAGACTGTACATGGAGAGAAACTTGCTTTTTTCTGTGGATGTAATCCAGGGGACCTGTTGAGGTCCTTAATGGGTGGCTGACAGGATGAACTGGGCATTCAATATTAAAGGGTGGTATCATAGTTAGCAAGGGGGTTACCCCAGCAGAGTTTGTAGATCAGGAATTGTTTAGAGCCTAGATCTTGGGAAAGTGAACAAGAAGCATGTTAACTAAAGATAAAAAACAGAAACCAGGTATTGTCTTTTTAAACTCTGAGCTCTTGGAGTGGCGATCATATCTTTTCCATATTAGTATCTCCATTGATGAGCGTTGTCTGTTGGAGACACTCAATATACATTTCTTGAATAGAGTAAGGATTTACTGGACTTTGACACAGAACCAAGGTTCTGTGTGATAGAGGTCTGTGTGCTTATGAGAAGCTGGACTGTGTAGGTGAGGATGCTAAGGCTTCTGTTCCCATAGAGAAGTCCTTGAGATGGCTCAAGCTGCTGGTTCCCTTTTTTCTTGGACTTTGCAGGTATTCAAGGTGTCTCTAGTTAGAAGCTATGTTTTGTAATGGGTAAAAATAGTGCTAAAATATATAGCTCTTTGCTATTTATACCAAATTGAGGGTCTCTCAGAACAAATACAGTGGACGGATTTTAATAATAATAGCTAATACTTATATAGGGCCAAATAGTTCTGAGTACTTTTCATGTATTTAACTCATTTAATCCTCCCAAAAGACTTGTGAAAGAAGAAACTCTCGTTGCCCACTTATAGAGGAGGATATTAGGTGTAGAAAAGTTAAACGATTTGTCCAAAGTTACATATAAATTAAGTGCAGAAGCTAGTTTTTGAAAGCTTGGCTCTAGCATTTGTTTTTTAATCATTAAGCCAAACATCAAATTCCCCTTCCCCCACTTTTTTTTCACTTTTACCAAAGAAATATCTTAACAAAATGACTCCTTTGGAGGAGGAATACATGCATATATATATATCTGTGTATACATGCATATATATATCTATATATATCTGTATATATATGCATATATATATCTGTGTGTGTATATATATCTGTGTATATATATACATATATATATCTGTGTATATATATACATATATATATGTGTGTGTGTGTCTGTGTGTGTATGTGTGTCTGTGTTTCTGTGTGTGTATGAGGTCAGAGTGAGGACCAAGAAGCTATTTTTTCTCCAAAGTGGTTCATATATTGCAAGTGGTTTAATTGAGGGAAGATATGGTTGTATTAGCTAAAACACTTAAAAGTTTATAAATAGGTGTGTCTACACAAAGGCAAACATTCCTCTAATTTCTAAACAGTTTTTACTTCTATTGAATTGAATATGCCTAATATTTTAGTGTCCTGATGATTAAAGTATGAGGAATGAATTAATAACCAGCTTCAAATATGTGTATTGTTACCATGCAGATCTGTTAATACTTATTAATTCCCACATCAGTGTGAACTAAGGAAAATGAAATTAAGTTGCATTAAGAATGTGCTCGGTTATATATAAAGATTTACTTCCTGTAAGAGTGATTATATAATTATATGGTTTACTAAAATAGTTATGAGATTTTATTCTTTCATTCATTTGACATGCATTATTGGAAGCTTAGTATTTTCAAACTATGTATTTGGAGATAAATATTGCAGTCTGACCATAATGATAGTTTAGGTATTCTTTGGCCTGGAAGGAGGACACTAGTTCATTTTATTAACATGTTCTTTGTCTGTGGAGAGCCTCCACTATGCCATTTTAGTAAAATACTGGATCTTTACTAAACCATGGCTACCAAAGACAAGGTGTCATTCTAGGCAGCCAACAGACTTCTTGCCCTACTCCTGACAAGCAAAATAAAATAGCCTGGGGTAAGAGAGGTAATGGCCATGAGTTAAGTCATTTTCATAGTTATGCTAAATCAGCTTCCCTCAGGAGCACCTCCTTCCTTTCCTTTCTCTGTTTAAATGAGGGGGAGTATGATGTGACTATTCCAGCACACTCAAAATTAGATGTGTGATCAAGTATTGATCTTCAGGAAGTTCCTAATCCTGTCTGATGTTTTCTGTGTTAGCTTTTTTTTTTTCCTTCTGTCATAATGTTAGATTAGCCAGCTCCTTCATTTTGTTATTCCCTTACTTTTTAAGGCAGGATTCTTCTGTACAAGAACCCTGAAGCGACCCTAATATTGTATTCAAAATGTAGGGTCAGAATCAGGAGTGGAGATTGTGAGTTCATTGTGAGTTAACAGTCTATTATTTAAAAGTGCAACAAGAAAAACAGCTTTGCTTTCATTCCATTTCTGGGACTCTAATTTTTTCCAAACGACTCTGGCATAAAGTATTGTATTGGTCCAATTGCTTGGGATCCACTGAGATTGTTACTGGAGAGGGCTTTGGTGTAAAACCCCAAAGTAAAATTCTTTAACGTCCTTTTGGGTCATTGAACACTTTCTACCATTATGCTTGACATGGACACCATTGAAATCATTCCAAGGTCAAGGTCACTCAGCAATTTTACTAATGCTTCAAGTTAGTGGAATTTTATTTTTCCCCCCATAATGCTTGTTTTACAAAATAAAATACAGTATATTTTAGTAGATATTGTAAGATCAATTTGTGAAATTTCTTTTATCAAAATAAATATAAATTTAATTTTATGAAGTATCTGTATGTTTATTATATGTAAATGTGCAATTACAACTATGAAATATAATTTATATACATGTATCTATGCATGCACCTGGATCTTATTTGAGGTATAAAACATGAAACTAGAACTAATGTGTTTTACAAATATATGTAAAAAGTTATTTTTTTAATTTTATAGAAACTCAGAGTAAGGATAAAAATTCATTTGTATTAAAAATATTTTTATAACTACAATTAGTACTAACATTTTGCTTTAGCCTAAGCTTAAATGCTTTATTTGCTAGAGTCACTTGTTAAAATACTAAAAATTTTACAAGGTATGAAGGTAAAATAGAAATTATTTCAAAAAAACAAAAATGCATGCTGAATTTTCTCTTTTGCTTTATAAAACAAGCAAGTCCTTTATGTAGATTTCTATAATTCATAATTCAATTGCCATTAAATGGTATTCAATTTATATTTTAGACTATTATGATTTCAATTTGAGATACAATTGTTTTCCAAAATGAATTCAATGTGGGTTATATTTATGTAATAGATGAAATATATTTCATCTATTTTGGAATTGAATAAATTCAATTTATTCAATTGTTTGGAATTGAATAAATACAGTACGTATAAGGGAGGATGAAAATGTACAACTATTGGATGTTGATAGAAGCATTCTGATTAAGAAAAGCATTTTTATAATAAACTCACATATATTTTTATAATGTACTTTTTAATAATACACTCTGATTTTAAAAGTCTTTTTTATAATGTACTTTTATATAATTTTTCTTGAGAAATCTTGATCTTGTATTGACAATTGCATAAATATATTTGTGCCCAGCACAATGGCTCACGCCTGTAATCCTAGCACTTTGGGAAGCTGAAGAGGGAGAATTGCTTTGTCCAGGAGTTCTAGACCAGCCTGGGCACTGTGGTGAGACCCTGTTTCTACAAAAAAGGTTTTTAAAAATTAGCTGGGTGTGATGGCACATGCTTGTAGTCCCAGCTACTCAGGAGGCTGAGGTGGGAGAATTGCTGAGGATTGTTTGAGTTCAGGAGGTCAGTGATGCAGTGAGCTATGATCACGCCACTACACTCAAGCCTTACAATGGAGAAAGAACTTGTCTTAAACAAAACAAAACAAAACAAAACAAATAAATAAATATCTTGGTATGTAAGGGCAATTTGGGGTTGATAATTTGGAGAGGGATGGAAAGATACATAGATACCTATATCTACATAGATAGAGCTCTCTCTATACATACGGATACAGATATAAATAGATATCTATATGTAGATAGATATATATCTATGAAAATACACATCTAAATAACCATAGATATCTATTAATACCTATATATCTGTATCTATCTATACATTTTAACTTAAAACTTTATGTACATGTAAGCCTATAGTTCTATATTTGTAGCTAAGTTTAAAAAGCTATTCAAGGGAAGACCTGAGTTGTTCTTCTATGGCATCTGGTGGCATTTCATATTTGACGTGTTGGTTGCTATTGGTATTTGCACTGGTGAATCCTTCCACTGGAAATTTCATTTCTTCATGGTTTACCACTCACCTAAAATGTTTTCTTTCTGGATAATATCCCCTGACTGCTTTCTTCCTCTTTTAGCCTGAAGTTTCCTAAAAATTTTAAATGCATTGTAGTCAGCTTTACTTACCTTTCACAGAATAGCAATTCAAGAAGTGTATGCTAAGAGGAGGAATAAAATTATGTAAAAAATGAACTAGAAACCTAGTTACCTAAGACAAAAATAATAAGTGGACAAAACAAGAGTAAACATTTTACTTAAGGGTTTAAAAATAATATCAATTTTTACTAGTTAGGGACAATGAATAATGCTTATAAACATTTTACTTAAGGGTTTAAAAATGATATCAATTTTTACTAGTTAGGGACAATGAATAATGCTTATCACCTCCACTGTTTAGTGTTGTTCTGGATGATATAACCCATGTGTAATGACAGAAAAAAGAATTATGGCTGTTGAAAAGGAATAGATGAAATTATCAACTTTTTCCAGAAAATAAGTTTATACCTAAAAAAGCCATCAAAACCTATTATAAATAACAGAAGTACAATAAGATGGTTAGCTATAAATAAATACATAAAAATAAATATTTTTTCCATAATTCAGCAATAACAAATCTGAAAGTGATCTGATTCTTAATATCAATTAAATATATAATAAGTAGCTTAACAAGAAATGTGCAGGATCTATTTAAGGAAAACAGAAAAGAAGAACTTATAATAATTATTTTAATACAAAAGAGTGAATGAGTTGATAGGTAGCTAAAAGCAGAATTTTAAAAATTTACTAAAAAAAGCAATTTTTTTAGTAAATTTGTAAGTAAGAAAGAAAACTGGACTATATCCCTATCTCACTTTACATGTCAAAATAAATTACAAATTTTATATTTAATACTTTATTTTTTCCAGAAAATTAAATATAAAAATACAGAAAATGAACAGAAAAAATATAAGTAAGTTACAAATTCTGGGCTAGGAAGCCCAATTATAAAAAGCAAAGGAAGATGCCATTATTGAAAAAGTTTAGATTTTAAAACAAAAATAGAACCCCTTTTTACATTTAAAAATAACATTTAAAAGTCAATTGTTAAAAAAAAGTAAATGACTTTAACATGCGACAGACAAAGAAACCATACCCTTAATGTGGAAAAAACGCAGATCAATAATAAGGATGCACAAATGACAAAAAAGTATCCAAATGAAGAACTATGATGAAAGTTCAAAATCACTATTCATCTTGTAAATACAAATTAAAACTAGAATAAGATTTCATTTTAAATCTATCGAATACTAGTTGGCGTCTTTCAGAAATGCCAGGCCAAACTATTCCTAATGCTAGAAATGTTTTGCCTGACAGTGGTTGAAAACTATTTATAACATATGGAAAGGAAATTACACAACTTGAGAAATTTCTTGCAGTGAACTCAGAAATGAAAAGGCGGTTAGATGACAATTTCACTTCATTAGTTTATAAATTCACATGCTACCACAGATTTTAGAGATCATGCAATTCAGTACCTCCTTTTAAGAGTAGGAACCTATGGGCTATTCTGCTCAGGAAATCAGCACTATAGCATGCATATGTATTTCATAAAGTATCTGGTGGATATTACTTTCTTGTTTTTTTTTTTTTTTTTTTTTTTTTATCATTTGGAGGTTGTAAAGCATGATCAGTCCTTATAAGGGTCACATTTAGGCAGCTACAGATTTTAATCGTTCCAAGGAAGGAATGGGGGATTATTTCAAAAGATGAAAGAAAACGTTCTTTGATCTAAAAGCAGAACCACCATTTGACCCAGCAATCCCATTACTGGGTATATACCCAGAAGAATATAAATCATTCTACCATAAGGACACATGCTCGCGGGTGTTCATTGCAGCACTATTTACAATAGCAAAGACATAGAATCAACCTAAATGCCCATCAATGACAGACTAGATAAAGAAAATGTGGTACATATACAGCATGAGATACCATGCAAACATGAAAAAGAACAAGATCATGTCTTTTGCAGGAACATAGAGCTGGAGGCCATTACCGTTAGCAAACTAATGCAGGAACAGAAATCTAAATACTGCACATTCTCACTTATAAGTGGGAGTTAAATAATGAGAACTCGTGAACACAAAGGAAAAACAGACACTGGGGTCTATCTGAGGGTGAAGGGAGGCAGAAGGGAGAGGAGCAGAAAAGATAATTATTGGGTATTAGGCTTAATTCTTGTATAATGAAATCATCCATTCATCGAACTCCCGTGACACAAATTCATGTATGTAACAAACCTTCACATGTACCCCACAACCTAAAATAAAAGTTTTTATAAAACACATTTCTTTGTTTTATACAGACCAGAATGAAATCATTTCTCAACACTTCTTTTACATTAAAGCACATTATTCTTGTTTTTTCCCTCAGGTATTTCCCTACTTTTTAATCCTAATCTATAGTTCCATTGTAATTTTTAGAATGCTAATCTAATATTTATTGAATTCTTTGTAGTAAGCAACTGAAAAAAATTAATTTTTAAAAGGAAGAGGAGGCTGAGGCAGGAGAATGGCGTGAACCTGGGAGGCGGAGCTTGCAGTGAGCTGAGATGGCGCCACTGCACTCCAGCCTGGGCGACAGAGCCAGACTCCGTCTCAAAAAAAAAAAAAAAAAAAAAAAAAAAAAGGAAGAAAAAATACATGTTTAAATAATAAGATAACACAACTTTGGTATTCTAAGGAATGTTTGGGGATTCATTCCAGGGCGCTCATATTTTCAGGTTAGCTTTCAACTGTTATTTTGTCGAGTACAATCAATGGAGATTTTGTTATTCATGTATTTATAGAGCTGGTTAGCCATAAATAGTTTATGAATGGAGACATTTCTAGCACCACCTAATGGCAGTCAAGTAAAAAGTTTTTCTAATTTAGGAACTGTTTTGCATAATTTAAATTAAACTATATAGCCAGAGTTACTTCTATATGAAAATGAACTTTTACATTCCCTAATGCACTAACTAGGCACGGAAATCCATCTCTGAGCAATTGGATTGAGTAGGAATGAAGCTGAAGGGATATTTGATAATGAAACCAAGGGGTTTCTGCTGTCTTTATGTGTGCAAGAATAAGAAAATACCTAGCTAATAGAATAAATTAATTTTATGTGAAAATTTTCTTTTTAGTTTCAGAAGCCTATGCATACTAGATTTTCCATACTCTAGTTTCCTGAAAAAAGTATATTTTGAGTATTGTATTGGCATATTTTATTTGTCTTGTTTTTCAGCAGTTATTTGTACATCTTTGACCAATTTATTCTACTAGTTTAATAAAGCATTTTTTGAAGTTTCTGATAGTTTTTTTAAACTGAGTCATATCATTCTGATTATAATATTGGAATTTTCTGTTGAATATGAGTCAAAGAACATGCTTTAGATCCGTAAGCTCTACTCATTTATTTCATGTGTTTCCTAGCAGGATTTGAAGAATGTGTTGTCTGTCATATCCCTAGGATTGAGATCAATGGATTTGGTTAATGTATCTGAAGGAGAAGGAGAACTTAGCGATAGCAGCAGATACTGACACCTTTCATCCTCGTCTCAACACTTTGGTTTGATACTTTCTTCTATGATATAAACAGGGAATACTAGGCAGACTGCAGATACAGGTAGTTTTTTGTTTGTTTATTTGTTTGTTTGTTTTTGAGATGGAGTCTCAGTCACCCAGGCTAGAGTGCAGTGGCACGATCTCGGCTCACTGCAACCTCCAACCTCCGCCTCCAGGATTCAAGTGATTATCTTGCCTCAACCTCCTGAGTAGCTGGGATTACAAGTGTGCCAACACGCCCAACTAATTTTTGTATTTTTGGTAGAGATGGGGTTTCACCATGTTGGCTAGGCTAGTCTCAAACTCCTGACCTAAAGTGATCCACTTGCCTTGACCTCCCAAAGTGCTGGGATTACAGGCATGAGCCACCATGCCCGGCCAGATACAGGTAGTTATAAAAATCAACAAGAAAGAGACAGTCTGGTGGTGGTAGTAGTTTCAAGAAAGTGCTTTCTCTTCGACTGCAATTTCTTCCTTTCTATGAACATTTGTTTATTGATGCCCTGTAATGCCCTTCACTTCATTGTGCACCCACTGAATTTTAATTCAGTCTTCACAGTCCTGCTTAACCATCACAGCTTCTGTGAACTTTTTCTGTGTATCATTTTGCTCTCATTTCAACAAAATTCATCACTTTTGCTATTTTATAGCTGTAGATTACATATCCCTCTTGTACTGGGTCTTTATAATATTTTGTACTCATTTGGATCCAAATACTTCTACTACTATAGGATGGGTTTCCCTTAAAGTAAGTATTATGCCTTTCTTGTTTATCTTTATTATTCAGAGCAAACATGTATTTTGGTGAAAGCAAAGGCAAGTTAATGGAACTAATGTATCTTTAAGTTATTGTCTACTGTTTATTTTCTCTAGTTTTATGTTTTAATGTAGGCTGATGTTTTCATTTCTTCCTTTCATTAATCCATTTCTTTATTCCTGCTAAAAGTTAACTAGTATTTGTTGTTAGTTTTTTGTTTTGTTTTGTTTTAGAGACAGGGTCTCACTATGTCACTATCTTGCCCAGGCTGGACTCAAACTGCTTGGTTCAAGCCATCCTCCTGCCTTGGGCTCCCAAATAGCTGAGACTATAGGCATATGACACTGTGCCTGGCTGGGTTTTTGTTTTGTTTTGTTTTGTTTTTGTTATTTTTAACATCATATGATACTTGATTGACTTTTCTAAACCCGTGGATTAATATCTGCTTCTAAAGTAAAAAATTGTTAACCTTGTTATTGAAGGCTAGAAAGAGAAAATGTCTGGCTTAAAGGCTATCCTAAATTTTTGAAAAATTCTTATGAGAATATAATCATCTATATAAAGGGTACATTTGGAAAATACAGGTATATCTTTAAGAAAGATTCAGAATTTACAAGAAAAAATATTGAATATGATTAGACAATTGAACAAATAGGTAGATAAATACATCAATTTTTACAAAACATGAAATAGCATTAAAAAGAGAAGAATTTATCACTGCTATCACTTATCACTGTTGCAGAGGTCCGATTAATGCAGTAAGAAATAGGAGTTTAAAAGTTGGACATAAATTGATCAGATAATTATTATTTTCTGATAATATTTCCTGTAAAATCCAAGATAATCCATTGAAAATATAGAACCAGTTGAACAATCTACAAATTGACTGGAGTCAAGAGAAATATATATAAAACAGTTGCATTCCTGTTCTCGCAAAATTACTCATAAAATAATTAGAAACTTCTGTTTCAAATTGGGATGTAGAAGAGTAAGAAAGAACTTCGCTTTCATGGTAACAACAAGAAAACCAGACTAAAGAAATATATTTTTCTATGAGTCTGTCAAGGAGCAAGCAATGCAGAAAACCCTGGCTGAACTGAATTTTAGGAAGAAATAAGTGCTTCATAGGTGATCAGAGTGCTGTGGCAGCTTCCATATCTGAGGCTAAACACTTGTTCAGACAGCGGAGGAGTATGCTACTGTAGATGGGGAGAATTTTTAAGGTCAAGGGGAAACCATCCACCCTTAGACAACAATGTAGCCTAGTAAGATGAAATTAGATCTAAAAGTCTAAATGCCAAAGCAAGTAGCTCAGCCCCAGGTTCCACTATTATCCTCCACACTTGAATTTTGCTAAGATAATGTCAGTTGAAGAGGCCCTAGAAGTGGATTCCTATGAAATCTTGCCATGATTGGATTCCAGAATTATGAATAAATTTAATCCAAATATGAACCAAAAATATTTATAGTCCCAGCCAAGTCCCCCGCTAGCTCAAATGAGGATAAGATCCAAAAGGTGGCATCACCAATGGTTGAAGGTTGAGCTAAACACAAGTGAACTAAATATAATTAAAGCCCAACTTCAGTTCTACATAGTCAGTAGAAATATATCCACAGATTGCCAAATTACTGTAATTAGAAAGCAAAGAATTTAAAGCAAATATTGTAAACATTTAAAAAAATTTAAAGGTGAAATTCATATAATGGGTGAAAAGATGAAATATTTTAGGAGATAAATGATAGCTCTAAGAATAAATAAAATGGAAATTCTAGATCTTAAAAGTATAAATTTACAATAAAAACTTCATTGGATAAGTATAATAGCAAATTGGTCAGTGCAGAATAAAAGATTAATGAATTTAAACACATATCATTATGAAGTAACCAAAGAAAAATGAAGAGAAAAATAGGTTAAAAAATAAACAGATCGATAACATGTGGAATGATATCAGGAGATTTAACATACATGGAGATATGGGTTCCAGGAAGAAGAAATAGGCAGAAAAATATTTGAAGAAATAACTGTTGCTAAATATTCAAATTTGATGATGAAACAACCTAAAAATGCAAGAAGCTCAATGAATTCCAAGTAGAATAAGTATAATATAGCCACATATTATATACTCACAGTCCAATTACTAAAAAAAAAAAAGATTAAGGAAATAAAAACCTTAAAATCAGCTAGAGAAAAGGAAAAAGGCACTACATAGAAGAAAACAATGAAAGGAATGAAAGCTAACATTTCATCAAAAATAATTGAGGCTAGAAGATAATACAATATCTTTAGAAACTTTAAAACACCAATCTCAATTCTATATTCAGTGAACGTATTATTCAAAAATAATTTGAAAGACATTTTTAGATTAAAGAAAGAGTTAGTATATCATGAATAGTCTTGCATTACAAGAAGTGCTAAAAAATTTTTAGGCTAAAAATACCAATAATAACTCAAGTGTGAGGAAAAAATGAAGGAAAATGGAAATTAAAAATGTGAATAAACAGAAAACATTATTAAAAATTCTTTTGAAGAAATTTGATTAGTGAAAACAAGAAATTTTAAATATATTCTGCAGTTTACAATGTATATAAAATTAAACTGTATAAAAAATAGTACAAATAATTGGACAATGGTAAAGGGAAATATGTTGCTGTAAGGATCTTATATGTGAAGTAGTATAATGTTAATTTGTGATAGTATGTGTGTTAAGAATGCATATGATGATCCTTAGAGAGCCATTTTAAAAAGTCTGAAGTCTACCTAGGGAGATGAAAAAGGTAGCAAAATGGAATGTTAAGGTAACTCCTCTAATCCATAACAAGATAGGGAAGGCACAGCAAAGAAGCAAACAGCAAATGCAAAAAAAAAAAGAAGAAGAAGAAAGTAAGAAAAGAGAGAATTCAAATAGCAAGATGGTAAAATTAAGTTAAAAACATATTAATAATTATGTTGAATATAAATGCACATAGCACAACAATCAAAAAGAATAGATTATTAAACTGGCTAAATAAGCAAGACTTACAAAGGGTGTACAAGAAACACACTTCAAGTATAAAAACATAAAAAGCTTAAAAGTAAAAGGATGGAAAAAATAAACCATGAAACATTTATCATAAGAAAATGGTAGTGGCAATATTTATATCAGCCAAAATAACCTTTAAGACCAGTAATATTACTAAATAGACATTTTATAATGATAGTCAATTGATTAAGAAGAAATTATCCTAAATGTGCTTATATGTAGTAATAGAGTTTCAAAATACATAAAGCAGAAGTTTACAAACCAAAGAACAAAATAGACAAATTCCCTTCTATACTTCAAGATTTTTAAATGACTTTCTTAGTACTTAATAAAAGAAGTTGATAAAAATCTATAAAAATACAGAAAAATCAAACACACTATCAACAAACCTCAGTGACAGTTATTGTACATTCCATACAAAACTGTAAAATAGCTATTTTTCAAATGTACATGGAAAGTATGTACATTTGAAAGTATGTACACTACAAATATTCTACAGCTAATATGCTGGGCCATAAAAGAATCTTAATACATTTAAAAAGTTGAAGTCAGAATATATTCTCTGTTTATATAGAATTAAATTAGAAATCAATCTGAAAATGCTATCTGGAAATTTTCTAAATACTTCAAATTAAACAACACATTTCTAAATGCCCTACCAATTAAGAAAAAGGGAATTTTCTAACAATTAAAAAATAAAGTATAACATGAGCTTTTTGGAATGCACCCCAAGTAAGGCCTGGAGAGAAATGTATAGGTTAAATGGTTATCTTAGAAGAAAAAAGTCCAAGCTTTCCTAAGCTTCTTCTTAAAACAGGCAAAAAAGAACAAATTAAGACCAAAGTAATAAGAAATGAAAAAAATTAAGACAGAATTGGATATCAATGAAATAGAAACAGAAAGCAAAGCCCAGAATTGGTTTGCAAGAATCATGGGTGTTGGGGAACCCAAGAATTATGGGAGAGTGGTAAGGGGAGAGAAGGAAGGGGGAGAGAGAAAAGGAGAGGAAGAGAGAGAAAAAAATATTTTGGATTAATTTAAAAAATCTATCGATATGATTTACCACATTAATAGAGGAAATAGTATAGCAAAATATCATATTATCTCAATGCAGCTGAAAGACATTTCACAAAATTTTATACTTATTCATAATGAAAACTTTCAGCAAACTAAGAATAGGAGAGATGAAGGACCACTACAAATATTCTACAGAATACATATATATATGTATATATATATTTATATATATGTATATATGTGTATATATGTATATATATGTATATATGTATATATGTATATATGTATATATATGTATATGTATATATGTATATATGTATATATATGTATATATGTATATATGTGTGTATATGTATATACGTATATATGTATATATACGTATATATACACGTATATATATGTGTATATGTATATATATGTATATATATAGTATACATATATGAAATGTACACTACAAATATTCTACAGCTAATATGCTGGGCCATAAAACAGGCAAAATATAATACAATATATATTTAATATATATTTATTATATATACTTATACATACTTAATATACTTATATATTTATATATATATAAATATATAAAAGTGAAATAGTGCATGTTTTGATTTTAAGATAGGGATCAAGTTTTCGTTCAAATTTTACCAGTAGTTCTAGCCACTGCTAAAACAATACGATAATACAAAAGTCATAAATATTGAAAAGGAAAAGAAAATGTATTTGTCATCGACATAATTTTGTATGTAAATGCTTTAAAAAATCTTTGAAAAAGTGTTAAAACTAATAAATGAACTTAGAAAGATTGCAGAATACAACGTTAATATAAACAAAATTAATTGAACATACTAGCAATAAACAATTTAAACAAATAAAGTTGGATTTAAAAGAATATTCAAAACATAGCACTTAAATTTAACAAAATAAATGAAAATATTTGTATAGCCAAAGCTATAAAACATAACTTAGAAAAATCAATGTAAACCTAAATAGATGAAGATTTATCATGTTTGTGGATGAAAAACAAAATATTGTTAAAATAGCCATTTTCCTGAAGTCAATTTATTCATTTAATGTAATTCCAATCAAAATTCCAGCAAGCTTTTTTGAAGAAATTCTCAAGTTGATTCTACAAGTTGAAAGACCCAGAATATCCAAAATACTATTGAATAAAGTATTAAAAAAATGGCAAACTGAGCCATCTTATTTCAAGATTTAAAATAAAGCCATAATAATTAAGACTTCATAGTATTTGCACTGGCAAATTAATCAGAAATAGACTCAGACTTCCAATATCAATTAAAATTTGATAGAGGTAAGGCAATTTAATGGGGAGAGTACAATCTTTTCAACAAATAGTACTGTATAGTGTGCAAGAGTTAAAAAAAATAATAAAGCTTGACCCCTATCTCACATCATGCATACAATTTAATTTGAGATGGGTTCATAGACCTAATAAATAAAAGCTGAAATTATAAAGCTTCTAGAAGAAAAATGAGAAAATATCTTGATCATCTTGGTGTTGGTAAAGATTTCTCAGACAAGGTACAAACAAAGCGCTAACCATTAAAAGATGGTAAATTCAACTTCATCTAAAATATTAAGAAAATGATCGCCATTCTAACTGGTGTGAGATGGTATCTCATTATGGTTTTGACTTGCATTTCTCTGATGGCCAGTGATGAAGAGCATTTTTTCATGTGTTTGTTGACTGCATAAATGTCTTCTTTTGAGAAGTATGTGTTCATATCCTTCGCCCACTTTTTGATGGAGTTGTTTGTTTCTTTCTTGTAAATTTGTTTGATTCTGGATATTAGCCCTTTGTCAGATGAGTAGATTGCAAACAATTTCTCCCATTCTGTAGGTTGCCTGTTCACTCTGATGGTAGTTTCTTTTGCTGTGCAGAAGCTCTTTAGTTTAATTAGATCCCATTTGTCAATTTTGGCTTTTGTTGCCATTGCTTTTTGTGTTTTAGACATGAAGTCCTTGCCCATGCCTATGTCCTGAATGGTATTGCCTCGGTTTTCTTCTAGGGTTTTTATGGTTTTAGGTCTAACATTTAAGTCTTTAATCCATCTTGAATTAATTTTTGTATAAGGTGTAAGGAAGGGATCCAGTTTCAGCTTTCTACATATGGCTAGCCAGTTTTCCCAGCACCATTTATTTAATAGTGAATCCTTTCCCCATTTCTTATTTTCGTCAGGTTTGTCAAAGATCAGATGGTTGTAGATATGCAGCGTTATTTCTGAAGGCTCTGTTCTGTTCCATTGATCTATGTCCAACAATGATAGACTGGATTAAGAAAATGTGGCGCATATACACCATGGAATACTATGCAGCCATAAAAAATGATGAGTTCATGTCCTTTGTAGGGACATGGATGAAGCTGGAAACCATCATTCTCAGCAAACTATCGCAAGGACAAAAAAACCAAACACCGCATGTTCTCACTCATAGGTGGGAATTGAACAATGAGAACACATGGACACAGGAAGGGGAACATCACACACCGGGGCTTGTTGTGGGGTGGGGGGAGGAGGGAGGGAAAGCATTTGGAGATATACCTAATGTAAATGATGAGTTAATGGGTGCAGCACACCAACATGACACATATATACATATGTAACAAACCTGCACGTTGTGCACATGTACCCTAAAACTTAAAGTATAAAAAAAAGAATAAAAACTTTAAATTAAAAAAAAAATGAAAAGGTAAGTCAAAGACTGGATTAGGCTAGGTATATGTTTAACTTAGAGAATGCCAAGCAGTTTTCCAAAATCATTGTTTAATTTTGCCTTTACATTAGCATATATGAGAGTTTCCATTGCATCACCTATTTAGCAGATTTTGGTGTTTTTAACTTTACCAATTCTAGTGAGTATGGAGATGTGTCTCATTGTAGTTTTAATTTACAGTTCCTGGATGAATGATGACACTGAACGTCTTTCTCATGAGCAAATATGGTTATTTGCATATCAGAATTTTTAGTCAAGTGATTGTTTAGACGTTTTGCTCATTTTCTATTGGGTTGCTTGGCTTTATATTGAGTTGTAGGATTTTTTTTATGTATTCTACATGTCCATTGTAAGAATTTAAATTTCTGATAAAAGATTAAAATTTAGCAGCTTTTTCATTCATACTAGGGACTTGTATTACAGGTTCCTTGTCTTGATTTGGATTTTGGAAGGCAAAATTTTCATCAGCTGAAATGTATTAGTTCTTGATTACTTTTTGTTCTTACAATAGCTTTGTATGGCTATTACTTGACAATTTCCAATCATTTTGAAATGTCTTACATTTTCCTGTATCTGCAATAACAAAGTTAAGTTGACAGGGATAAAGGCTTTTGGATGGCTTTTTGTTTCTTAGTTCAAGAGAGACACATTTGGTTTTTGAAAAATGTTTGTGTTGAAGTCTAACATACATACAGAAAAGTGCAAAAAGTAGCAGTGTGCAGGTTGACCCATTTTTATAACCTGGATAGCCTTGTGTACCCAGCACCCACAGTACAAAATAGAACACTACTGGGCCCCCAGTGGGCCTGCCTTGTGCCCTTTCTAAATCCCAGCCAGGATTACCTCTATCCTGACTTCTAACATCATACGTGGATTTTTGTCTGGTTTTGAACTTGATATAAATGGGATCATACAGTATATATTCCTGTGTACTTAGTGTCTCTTACACAATCCATGTTTGTGAGATTCATGTATATAGTTGTTCATTCTCATTGCTATATCTGTTGTTTGTACAGTTGAGTGACACGTGTGTATGTTTCAGTTTGAAGGTGTAATGAAAGGTCTTGCTGTAAACATACTTGTATATCTTGTGACCCTATGCATTTGGGTGGGGCTGGATGTAGATCCAGGAGTAGAACGGCTGGATAAAAAGATACACATATCAAAAGATATAAGGGTAACTTTTTTGTTTGTTTTTGAGACGGAATCTCGTTCTGTCGCCCAGGCTGGAGTGCAGTGGAGCGATCTCCACTCACTGCAAGCTCCGCCTTTCGGGTTCACACCATTCTCCTGGCTCAGCCTCCCGAGTAGCTGGGACTACAGGCGCCCGCCACGACGCCCGGCTAATTTTTTTGTACTTTTAGTAGAGACGAGGTTTCGCCGTGTTATCCAGGATGGTCTCGATCTCCTGACCTCGTGATCCTCCTGCCTCGGCCTCCCAAAGTGCTGGGATTACAGGCGTGAGCCACTGTGCCCGGCCCACAAGTATAACTTAATAAATACTGTCAGTTTTTGAAAGAGGTTGTACGCTCCAACTAGTAGTTTATGAATGTTGCATGTATAGATATTACATTATATATTATAAATTTAACATTTTACTTTTTAATTTAATATTATATATAAAAATATATGTAATATATACGTGTGTGTATGTGTACATACACACATATACAGTAGTTGCACATATTTGGCTACACTTTGTGTTTCCTTTTCAATTAGCCATTCTAATGGATATTTAGTGGTATTGCATTTCATTTTGCATTTCTCAGATGACTAATGATACCGACCATCTTTTTCATATTTTTTTTTCTGGCTATGTACCTTGTATATGTACCTTGGTATCAGATATATGTATTGCAAATATCTTCTTTCACTATGTCATTTGTCTTTTCATTCTCTTATTCATACCTTTTGATAGCCAAAAGTTGTTAATTCTAACATGGTCTAATTTATCAACTTTTCCCTTTATGTTATAGCTTCACATCTATCGTTTAACAATTCTTTGCCTAATCCATGGCCCCGAACGTCTATGATTTTTATGATTAAATTTTAAAGTTGTAAACCCTCTTACTTGAAAGTTAAATATTTCCATGTAGAACTTGGATTTTTCATATTTTTAGAATGTTAGGCCATGGATGTAAGTTTATTTTACACATCTCATGTATACCATTTGTACAAAGTATGTGTTCCTTAAATATTTCCTGAATGAATGAATATAGAGATGCATGAAATGCTCTATTATTTAAACACTAGAAACCAAAACACTGAACTTTAGAACATTTCCTGTCTCATTTTTTGAAAATCAAAGTCTAAATTTCAGAAAGTGAGAAAAGTATAATTTTCACTTGTCTGCCCATTTTAGTCAGTGTTTCAGCTTAACACAAACATTAAAAGCAAAAATATTTTGGCACTGCTGGGCTCTGATCCACAGCTCTTCTTATTCCTGGGCCCGGGATGAAAACACATTCCTGAGGCAGAGAGGAAGACAAGTTCAACTACACAGCTGTATTAAAATTTCTGCTCTCCTGCGCACACCACATGTCCACTTTCATTTCTTTGGCCAACACAAGTCACATCACTAAGCCTAAGTCAATAGTTGGGAATCTGTAAATACATAATCTTCTTATAGGAAAAGAGAGTGTTAATAATTTTGAATAGTTATGCATGTTACCATTCTGTCTCACGGTAGAGTCAATAATATTTTCTTTAAAATGTTTTATATGTTAATCAAAATATTATGTTTATATTTAAATGTATTCTTTTTTATTTAGTTCATTTAAAGAATTGATTACATGATTTCAGCATTTGGCTCAAAAGATAGAATTTATCTATATCTATGGCAATAATTGTCAAGAATATGATGTTTCAGTGAATGTGTGCATTTTTAATTTTGTCATAGATTTTGCACAAAAGACAATCATTCATTATTTATTTTGGCAATGTAAAGAGAAAAATGAGAAGATTAAATTATTTGGAAAATGCTGTGGGAAAGTCTCACATACACCATCAAATCCAATTGCCTTTTTTATACTGTAGCTTCCCTTCTTAAGAAATTTTCCTTGATCTGTGTAAAATATTATATTTTAGTTGCACTAGCAGTGCATTTTCTCATATAAGCATAAAACTTGAAAATTAAATAATATATTTTAGAAAAACACATGAACTTGCATATTTCTTAAATAGTGCATAATTTTTATGAGATTCCCACGTATATCTTGTCTAAATATTCCTGTAATTCTTACTGATTTATTTTCATTCATCAGATTTCTCTTGAATTAAAGACAAGTAGTTGTCTTCCCAGATTGAGCAATTACTGATATCTTTCAACACCCAATTCCTTGTTTTTTATTCTCCTCTCTACTGCCACATAGGTGACTCCAACACACTGGTAGAGAGTTTTGCTCTCTTCATGTTCCAAATTATAGCTATTTTTGTGAAATAACCTCAAGCTGTGTAATTTTATAGGAATAGGTTTTATTATAATATATGATACCAAATATCACATAAAAAGTGGTGACAGAAAGATAAGATTTCTCAAGTAGAGTTACTCTGAACCATAAGGAGAGAAGCTTAAGAGAAGAAAAGAGTTGGTAGAAATATAATTGCTCTCTGCTCAGGTTGTAGACCAGACTCTACGTCTATGTTTCTGCTGGTAGATGCTTCCTTTTATCTCCCTGGTCTATCCTAATAATTAATTTATATGTCTCCCATTTCTTTCTCTATCAGATTTTTCTAATTCGTGTTCTGTACCCACCTTCTACTCATTCATTTCCTCAGTCTTTATCACCCAGCAGTCAAGAGTCTGTCCATTCTACTCAACTGAAAAAGATTATGTCATTACCAGCTCCGTAAGCTTTTCTTCAGTTCTAATTATTCTGGACCTATTGGAAGTGTTTACACAGTTAACTAACCTTGCCTCCTTAAAGTTCCCTCCTATCTGGATTTTCATTTTACACTATTATCTTGATCTAACTTTATTCTTGCCCTTGTTTTTTTCTTTTCTTAAATGTGGACACTTCCATTAAAGGCTCTTGTTCTTTTTCTACAATCTGTCTCTTAGACATGGCTTTTGATAGGTGATTGCCAACGTATTTTCCTAGCATCATCTTCTCTTCTAAGATTTAGTTTCTCATTTCCAAATGGCAGGCAGAGTTTTCTGCATCATAAGTTCAGTATGCCTAAAACTAAAGATAATTCCTAACCCCAGATTTCCTTCCTTATCTGACATTTCTATTTCTGTTATTAATACCCCATTTTCCTCAATAATTAGTGAAAAGAATGGACCATTTTGCCCCACACCATCACCTCATATCAATATGTCTTAATGTGTCTTTCCTGATATGTATAGAGTTTATCCTTTCAATTACTAATTCAGTTACTTGTCTGTCCTTGTCTTATTCTCCCAAAGCACAGCACTCACCTCTTTTCTGTGTAGCTAAGTTACGTCTCCTCCCTACATTTCATCATGAATTTTGTTGCCTTAGTCTCAATTTTGAAAATCCTATTCCTGCTCTCCACTCAAATTTTAATTTCTTCCATTAATTTATGGGATAAGTTTCAAATGGGTGGCTCAATCATTTCAGTGCACTTATTAGGGGAGATGAGAGAGAACAATACATCTAGTAGCAGGAGTCCAAGTGTGTTTGACTACTGAAAAGCAATTTGTTGGGGCAAACAATTCTATTCTGTGGAGTGGAAGAGTTGCCAGGAAGGACCGCATCCTGAGTCTGACAGCAAGAACACAACATTCAAGCAGGCCAGAGTAAGAGAAGAAGAGAGTGTGTAACAATGAGATATAAAAATCACTAGGACAAGTTTGTTGAAAATGACCAAGAGCATAAAATGTAGAAGATGGAGATGCAGAAGTCAAGAAGGCCAGGATAAATTTGATTTGCCTTCTTGGAAAGTCTAAAGCTTGTATCCTAAACTTAACCTTTGCTGTGACTAAAGGAATAGTACTCTAAAAATAACTTAGAACACAGCATTCTTTTTCATCTTTGTCTTCTATACAAACTTCTCAAGCCAGATTGTACAGATGTGGTCTCACCTATTTCTCCAGATTTATCTAACTCTCTCCCTCACAACCAGCCTTCCTCAAACTTTCCATACCTCTAGGACTTTGTACAATTCCCGCCAAATCCTTCATATTCTCTGAAAACAAGCTGAAGTACTATATTATCTAAAACTGTCCTCAATTTCTTTTAATCAGGTATTTTGTATACATCCCTATACCATTTATCACATTGCATTACATTTTTTTTTAATTGTTTTTTTTCTCTACTAGAACTCAACGTCAGTTATGGGCTTATTAGTTTTTCTTCTTTGCTGTGTATCAGAGTACTATTCAACAAATGTTAGTGTTCCATAGATGTATGTTGAAAAAACGACAGTCCAATGTTCACCAAATGATATCTGCTTTCCTGCCTTCAAATCCTAGCTAAAGTTTTTCTCTTCAGACATGGCTTCTGGGGTAGTTGCTGTCTACTGAACCTCAGTTAACCACCACCCACCTATGTAGGGCTTTTGGTTACCAGCCCAGCCTGAAGGAAGATCTCCTTCCTTTAAATTTTTATTATCCTGCCTGACTATTTTTACTCAAATCAGTATTCATTCATTATTCACTATTGTGTTCTTGAGATGTTATTTGATTTTCATATATGGTCTTGAGCCCTTATTTGATTCTCACAGGATAATTTGTTGAGACATATACATTTAATATTTTCAACTAAACTGGAAATTCCTTGAAAACAGAGATTGTGTCTCTTACCAGTTTTACTACATTAAGCAAAAAGCCTTATACAGGGCAAGAGCTCCACAGTATGTGTTGAGTACGTGGGATACTGAGTAGAGTGGAGATGGGGCCATGTAATGGTAGGACTGGAGATGGGGCCATGTAATGGTAGGGGGAAGGCATCATTCATAGGACTGGAGATGGGGCCATGTAATGGTAGGGGGAAGGCATCATTCATAGGACTGGAGATGGGGCCATGTAATGGTAGGGGGAAGGCATCATTCATAGGGCTGGAGATGGGGACATGTAAAGGTAGGGGGGAGGCATCATTCATAGGGCTGGAGATGGGGCCATGTAATGGTAGGGAGAAGGCATCATTCATAGGGTTGTTGCATATTGCCCCTGCTTCCTAAGCTGTGGAAATTTCTATGAGAAAAGAGCATTGTATATCCTATGATATGCAGGGCTAGTATGTGCTCTGAAGGGTCAGTAAAGATCCCAAAATTCTGAAGGCTGCAAACCATTTGGTTATAGGGTGGTGTTTCAGGAAATTACCTCTATAGGCCACTTCATGGCAAGTCTTTCCAATATTAACTTCTATTACTGAACCGATTCTTTAAACTTCATAAATATTTTAAGCAAGACCCTCTGTGTTTCTTTCACTCTTGTCAAAAACCCATTTATTTTTATGACTCTCTGATAATGTTTTCACATTGATACTCTGAGTATCCAATTTTGGGTTGGCAATATGTCTTTTTAGGTTGATGAGTTTTGCATAAATTTAAAGTTCATTATATATTGATTAGCAGGAATGTGGGCATAAGATTCCAAGTACTGAATGGCATTTAAAATGGGATATATTTAAAACCAAATGGCCTAGACCATGCGAGTATATTGCTGTGTATAATTTCCTGACTGTACTCACTACATCATAAATAATAATGAAAGTAAATGTACATTTATCAGAAAGAATCAACAAAACCCCAGCACTGATTTGCTGATCACACTTGTCTTACCAGGCATTAAGGCCAGCTTTCGAACAAAAGTGCCTGAAGGTTTGATTGTCTTTGCAGCATCACCTGGCAATCAGGAAGAGTATTTTGCACTTCAGTTGAAGAAGGGACGTCTTTATTTTCTTTTTGATCCTCAGGTAAATGAGAAATCATAAACTTTAATATTTTTAAGAATTTAGTAGGTGCCTGGTACTGAGGTAAATGCTTCTGTTTTCACACTGAATCTTCATTCAAACCTTGTAAGGTAAGTACTATTATTATCCCCATTTTGCCAATCAAGAAAATGAAACTTACAAAAGTAATGTGACTTGCCCTCAGCTAAAATAGCGGAGCTAACTTTTAAACCATCATGGTCTGACTGAGAATCTGTGGGCTTAACAACCAAAATGCCACCTTATAATGAAGATTAAAACTTTTAAATAAATTTAAAGAGATCTATTTTTATTTTTCTTAGTAGCAAAAGATCATGTCCCCTTTTCTTCCTTCCCTGTCTTTCTTTTTTCATTGTTTCACCAGCAAATATTTAAGTGGCTATCGGGTACTATTGTGCTGGGCGTTGCAGACTACCATAGTTTCAAAGTTAAATATGACCATGCCCCTGCAAAGGATACAGTAAAATAATCAATTTAAAATGATTATAAATTGTATCAAAATAAAGATTTAGGATTCTATGTATTATAGGAACATAAAATAAAGAAATAAATTATTTTCTGAGTTGTCAGTTTTCTCTGGAAATGTGATATTTAACTGAGATACAAATCAATGAAGAACAGTTGGTCAGGACAAGAGTATATGTCTGTATTTGAGGGTGTATATTTCAGGTGGGGCAGTACAGGGGAGATTCTGATCTCCACCTGGGAAGGTGCTGAGCATAAAGTTTCCAGGCAAAGTGAGCAGCAAATATTAAGGAAATAGCAAATATTAAGTGCCTGAGGTGGACGAGAACATGGCACATTCAGTACACTGAGATGAATCTCTTATGGCTGGGAACAGAGACAAAGGGAAAGGTGGTAGATTGAAAAGCTGGGTAGAAACCAAGTCATTTAAGACATTGTAAGCAAATGTGAGAATCTGAATTTTTCCTAAGGGCAGTGAGAAAGCACTGAACAGTTGTCTTCACTTGAGTTGAACAAATATCAGTGAGCATTTGATATTAGGTATTGTATTAGGCATGTGAGTAGTTGAGAAATGAGTAAGACTAAGTAAAATATATTAGCTTTCCATTTTCTCAGTTCTTCAACTTAAAACTAATGATCTAAATCACACATTATGCTTGCCAAATAAATGTTTTACATTTGATTGGTAAAGCAGACACAACGTTCACCCTTTGTATCCAAGTTGCGTCTAGGATCATGGACTGAGTGATCTGACTGAGGATCTCAGCCTCATGAACCCTGGAGATCCATTGACCTTAGAGAGAAAAGGCAGGGCCTATTGTACCAAGTGTATCTGAGGACCCTGCCAGACTCAAAAAGCAGGCCAAAGTCCTCCTGCCTTATGAAGCTGGGAGAGCCACACAGTGGCCACTTGAAGGACCAGGGACAGAAAGGCTCCCTCCTCATGACTTGACAGGGGTCTGCTAACTCCCTGGCTGGTGCACAGCAGGTCCTCAGACACAAAGATTTCTGAGCGTCCCCTAGTAATGCAGCTTCTTAAAGGATGCCAGCAGGTGGGCAGTGAGTAAGCAAAAGGAAATAGCATCACACCTAAGCAGATCCTGCAGCCAGAGGGAAAGGAAGAAGCAGCAGCTATCGCAGAAGGCAAGACAGATGGCAACTGAAAAAATAAAAATAAAAATAAATATTAAAAAAAAAATCAGCTGAAGTTGATTCAATTACATAATGGAAGATTTTTTTTTTTTTGAAAACTTTAAGTAGATTAATTAGAGGAAAGACACTTTGAGCCTCAGATTAGTAGGTCAGAAGATTAAGTTGAAGAAATCTCTCAAAATACATAAAAATGTGACAAAAACAAGAAAGATAGATACTACTACTGTCACTAAGTGAATCAGAAGGAGAACAAAAAGCACATGCTCAAGAAAAAGAGGGCTAACATAAAATGATGAAACAAAAAATAGGAGAAAATATCTGATTTAAGAGGGAATTTAGTATAAATCCATTGAAAAGACTCATCAATTTCCTGTCAAGATTAAGCAAAGCTAATACTTCTATGAGACCTCTTTGTGCCAGGCATTATTCTAAGTGGTCTCTCTATACATCAGTTTGTACACTTACATACACACATATTCCTATACACACACACACACACCTACACACGGACATAAACTCATTTGAACTTTTCAACAACTCTGTGAGGTAGATACTCTTCATATTCCCATTTTACAGGTGAGGAATCTGGGCCACAGGTAAGTTAGTTTTCCCCAAGTCACAACACTAATAAGTGACCAAGCCAGGTTATAAACACAAGCAATCGAGCTCCAAAGACCATGATTTTAGCTACAATGCTATACTGCTTTTCAACATGAAAGAAAGATGGTTGTTGATATCCATAAATTCAGAAAAAAAAATCCATCTCTGCACCAGGTTGGAAAGAAATATTTCAGTAAGTAATCTAGCCAAAAGGAAAAATAACAGAGTCAGAAATATAAAAAGAAGCAGCATCAGTGAATAATAAATCTAGCAATATTAAGTTATGCCTAAATATTTAATAATAGAGTGACTAGAACTCTGTTTTACAGTGCCAAATAAGAATCTTTGAAATAGAAGAGAAGTATAGCAAGGGCAAGAAAAAAAACGTGAATAATCATTTGTTGCTAAAATTAGTAAGAATTGAAGGAGAGGAAAGATGAGTGAATTAAAAGTTCTGAAGATACCAGCTTAGTGGCCGGGTGTGGGTGGAATAAGAGAATAGATTATACTGATGTTTTGTTTTCATAAAATAAATAGGGCAAATGTTTGATTTCAAATGTTATAGAAAAATAAGTTACTACTAATAAAGTGTTCTTCAGGACATCCAAATTAACAAGGTTAAAAAGGAGAGCAAATGCTAAGTTAAAAAATCAACAAAAATCAGAAAAAGAAAGGGGAGAGTACAGTAAAATAGAAGACTGTCAATGAGAAAGAAAAATCTGGCTCTGCTTTTTCCCCTTCAACCTGTTAGTATCTGGAGATATTTAAGAAGAAGCCAGATGGAAAAAAAACTAATCACAGGACCACTTGTTTATAGAGCTTTAAAGTATACAAAGTGAGTTCCAATTAATGATCTCATTTCATTCTTGAAGTAGCCCCTTGAGGTTGATTTTGTTTTCATCCCTGCTTTAGATGAACTGGCTTAACTAGGGTCATAGAGTGGTTTAGGGATAGAACTAGCACTGAATTCAATTATTTGAATAGCATTGAATTATTTTATTCAATGAAACTTTGCTAAGAATTTATTGGACTTCACAGTTATGCACTGGGAACACAGAAATGAACAGAATGACACTCATTGGAATTCTGGCCATTGGTTGTTTGTTCATCACAGATTTTGAGTATTTATAGCCACCCCCTTACCAAACACGGGACAGTCATTGGAGAATTAATCCAAAAATGATTTCCCCAAGTCTGAAGCATGACTGCCGTCTCTTTTGACATGTGGTGTTGCTATTTCTAAAGGATGCGATACCTTAAGACTCTGTAGGATAGGAGGGTAAAGGGGTCAAACTGCTTAACGGAGAATGGCTGCCAGGAAACTCATCTGGCAGGTCTAGTTGTTTTTATATCCTTTACGGTGATCACCTGGACAGGCTGGTGCAAAGCGTGGTAACAGAATTCAGGGAAACATTCACAGGGCATTGCCCATCATTTCCGCCCCCTTACCCTTCTCATTCACACAATTGCTTAGAGTACTCGTCACTGCTATTAGTTTTCCCAGTTGCTCTGTCCCTACCCTGTATAGCCAAACCCTAAGCTGTATACATAGTCCGCAGGTGCCAGCCAAGTATTAATAAAATTGTTAAAGCCACTGGGCGTGGTGGCTCATGCCTGTAATCCTAGCACTTTGGGAGGCTGAGGCGGGTGGATCACAAGGTCAGAAGTTCAAGACCAGCCTGGCTAAGATGGTGAAACCCCGTTTCTACTAAAAATACAAAACTTAGCTGGGCGTGGTGGCAGGTGCCTGTAATCCCCGCTACTCAGGAGACTGAGGCAGAGAATTGCTTGAACCCGGGAGGCAGAAGTTACAGTGAGCCGAGACTGAGCCACTGCACTTCAACCTGGGTGACAGAGCGAGACCCTGTCTCAAAAAAAAAAAAAAAAATTGTTAAAGCCAAGTTGGGGTCTAAAGGGAGTGAGGAAGGTTTAATGATGTCTAGTAAGTCAATTTTTATCTGAAATCATCTCTCCATAAGGTAAAACTGCTTGAGTTTTCAGGAAAGTGACAATTATTTTTTAAAATACAAGATATGGGTTGAGCAGGATGGCCTTAGGATCTAGCTGAGAAAATGTAATCAGATGCATTACACTATGTGCTCACAGGTCATGATGCTATCTATATATGAAACAATGAGCTCATGCTAGCAAGGACTGTGTCCTTCCTTACTTCCAATGAATTTATACTCTAAAACAGGTACTAAACATATTTTCTAAATTTATAATGAAAGCCCCACTCATTTTTAGACAAAGAAGTGTTAAAACTGAGGGATGGTGAAAATTTTGAATACTCTTCTCTTATTTGCTCTCTTTTTCCAAAGTAATATCAATGCAGCTTCTTGTATGAAGTTAGAGCTACTCTGGGTTTTAAAAAGTATAGAAGTTTATTTCATATGCCTTCTATTGGCATTACATTTATTTATATTTTAAATACTTTGGGTACCACTTTAAGTCAGTTTTTCTCCTTTAATCTTTAAATGAGGACGAGATTATCTAGTGAATACTTTTTATCCTCATCACACAAGTAATTATGTACTTAGTGTGTCTGTCTTATCAGACTGTATGATCCAGTGAGGGCAAAGTCTATGAATCTTTTGCCCACAGGTACTTCCTCAGGACTTAGAATAGTCTTTGGAACATAGTAGATGCTCAGTAAATAAATGACCATTGACATATTACCTGGCTGATTGACTGAATAACTGTTGGTAAGATACTACTACTCATAACTGAAGAAAATTATCCATTTTTCTGGTTTACAACGTCTAGCTTTGTAATGATTACACAGATATTTTGTGTTGTTTATTTTTTTTATTTTGAAAAAATTAGAGAAAAAGTCTTGCTGTTTTGCTCAGGTTGGTCTCGAACTCCTGGCCTCAAGCAATCCTCCCACCTTGGCCTCTCAAAGTGCTAGGATTACAGACATGAGGCACCATGCCCAGCCTTGTTCAAATTTGTCTGTTTTTCAGATAATTGATTTTTATCAGGAAAAAAACGAGATGCTTATTTTTAAATTGTTTTTACTGAATTCATTCAAAATAGCCAAATTTTGAATTATGAAGAGTATTTCAAGGAATTTTAAAGTAGTTATCTAGCACACATTTATAAAATAACTTGAAGTCATTGTGTACTTTGCTCTTTTTAAAATATCTTAATAAAATTGAGTATTAAATTCCTTACATAACAATTTAATACAACGTAGAGGCTATAGATATAAAAATGTATTTGGTGTGTCATCCAACTATCCAAAGCATTCTATTGAATAAATGTTTAGGGAAAGGGAGATTCTTCATAGTACATAAAATTGGAAATGTGTTTGTATATTACAAACTGGGGACTTGCCATTGTTAAAAGATACAATAACGAAAAGTTAACTACAACTTTTAATTACGGTTTTTGTTGTTATCTCCAACAATTTTCTATAATTTTCCCATTCTTCACTTAATTAAATTCAATTTTGAATATACTTGATCAGATAATATTTTAGTGACCAGTAATGGTCTATGTTTATCCCTTAAATATTCTGTGTTTAGTGACATTAACAGGAAATTCACATCATATTCTGGGCTTACTTGGAAGGAAGCTGTGAAAATGAAAGCTTTAAAACAATTCTGAATAGCATCTATTGAATGTGTCCGATATGTTCCAAATAGAAAGAACAACATGCATAATATGACACCAGAAGTCATCACAGAATTGTTCTTTCAACATTGATGGGGGGAAGTAATCTTAAAATAATCTTCAAAAAATGATATTCTAAATTGCTGTAAGTATAAAGTGAGTTTGTCATGCTGAGGCTGTAGGTAATGTACTTGAATTTGTCTCCAATAAATGTGATTTCTGATGTAGAGAACTATTAATGCTTCAGATTGTTGCCAAACAAAATATGAAGAACCACTTACTCAGACACCTGATCTTTAGAATGCAGCATCGTTTGTAACAATTTTAACGCTAACTAAGTACACTTTGATGAGACAGCATTTAATAAAATGCTCATTAATTTCATCATTAGCAAGGGTATGCTAAGAAGTAAGCCAGTTTCTTATGTCACGCCCAATTAGCATCCCATGCTAGTAATCCCATTAGTATTGTTGAATTCACTAATGGAAAAACTAATGGGCATGCTACCAGGGCACATTAATTGGGCACGACACCAGTTCTGGTTTTAATTATTAAACTATGATAATGAAATGTGTGTTTGTAAAATATTAAAATGTTGAAATAGGGTTGAAGAAAATAAAAGGGTGTGTAGACAAAACAGATATAAGGAAAGTCAACCTACAAGAATACGAAGACTAGAACTTGCCAGATGGTCATGTTTCTAGCTGATGGAGTTGTCTGTAAAAGTTGGGATATTGTCCATGTGAGAGACAACCCACTCATACTCATGGGAAATTAAAAGCTTTTTTTTTTCCTTTGGTAACATGAAATTCTGTATGTCATACATGTTGTCAAGCTCTTTATGAGGCCCGACAGGAGCCAATTAAATGTGTAGAGTGGACATGTTGTATCACTGAAGCCATTTCAGAGAAAGATAAACAGAAATCATACTAAAGATGGTACGATTAACATTGTATGTTTTTCAATATACATCTTCAGCACCATTACATCAAACAATTATCTGTTTTCTCTTTTTGAAAAAAACAGCACAGCAAAATTATTAGAGTTTGGTGAAATTTTCTGGTAATTAAGTGTTTTGGTAATATTTTACCCAATCTTATTTTTTTAATTTTTAAAGATTTTATTAGAATGAGCTTTATTCTTGTTAAGTAAATCAACTTTATTAAGAAGAAAATTCATTCCCATTTAGAAGTTGTAGAGTAATTTCTTTTTTATTTTTATTTAATAGTAGTACTAGTAGCTGTTGGTGACAAAGTTGGGATATCTTTCACTTAGTCTTATTCACTTAACACAGAAAATGTTACTATAGGTAACCAAGGCTACTATAACATACTGGAAAATTGTTTACTTTTCTCGAAAGTAGTGAGATGGCAGGTGTTTCTTCTATTTCTCTTTCTCAGTTTTTTTTTAATTCTTACCTCCTATTTGCTAAACTCTGTTCTTAATATCTGCCATTTCCTATGTCTTGTCACTTAGGAACATGTTTTTAACTGTTGTATGATTACCTTAGCCAGAACTATAATTATTGGATTTTAACTACAAAGCATTGTGTACTACATTTAACTCCACCCTTATGTTTAATGTATCACAACTGGCTAGTTTTTAAGGTGAATGTCATTCCCATTTGTTATTGATAATTTTATGAAGATAAGAGTGACTCGTCTGACATCTCTCTATCTTCAGAACTCATTTTGAGTGGTATTTTATGAGTTTTAAATTCTTCTGTTCTTTTTCATATTTATGCCATGAAACATAAAGTCTAAAATTTTAGAATAGAAAATTCTTTACCCTTCTGATGAATAGCTATATTCATCAGAAAATGCAAGTGGCTTTGTAAGAAATTCTTACTGCAAAGATGAGACCTTTACCGATCTGTACACTGTGGTGCACAGGGAAGTATTAATACATCACAGGAAAGCCAGAATGATGCTAGACATCAGCTTTAATTTTGAGTTCTGTTTGAAATGTATGCATGCTTGTATCAGGATCATAATCTTGAAACTTGTAAATTGGTTTATAACAAATATGTAAGTGTGTGTTTATTTGTAGATATGCATGTATAAACATTTATTTATTCATTCATTCCCTTAAGGGGTCACCAGTGGAAGTAACTACAACTAATGATCATGGCAAACAATATAGTGATGGAAAATGGCATGAAATAATTGCTATTAGGCATCAGGCTTTTGGCCAAATCACTCTGGATGGGATATATACAGGTAAGTACTTTTTGATATGTATAAATAGCCCTGTTGATATGTTGGTGTTGCCATACTTTTCTGTTGTTTATATTCCTACATTCTTATTTCACCATAATTTCTACTCAATTCCATATATATTGCTGTTGAATTTGCCTTTGGGATACTCCTAAAAGGATGAAGTCTGGCAACCAGTTTTTCATCCATGAAGGTCTTTGGTAAAGAAAAAAATAACAATGAAGTCACCTATGTCTTTTACAGTTCTTTACAATTCATGTGGACCTTTAGTTATGTTCTGTCATGTTACTTTTGACTTCCAAAAAACACATACAGTAGAGGAAAGCAGTTTTTGTCTGCATTTGGAGATGAGGAAACCAAGGCTGAGAAAAAAGTAAATATTTTTTCCTAACTTACACAGTTGAGAGGAAGCATTCTTGGGACACACATCCTGTTTTTTCACATTTAAGTTTAGTTTTTGCTCCAGCCTACCCTATCTGCCACATTTATGTAATTATAACATGATCACTGTACCTGTATAATGATGCAGGCTTTTATTAAATTATTCAGGAAATATCTAATTTTAATCAGTACCTATTATGTTCCAGGTATTGTTCTAGGCACTCTGGATACAAGGAGCAAAGAGAATACTGTAAAACTTACATTTTATGGGAGGAATGGGGCAGCAAAATACAGAATAAATAAATTTAAACAAATATCAAGTGGTGATAAATTCTGAGAATGAAAAAGCCAGATGAGAGGGAAAGTTGTGTGTGTATGTGCGTGTGTGTGTTAAGAAAGTTCTCTCTGATGAGGTGACATTTGAGCAGAGACCTGAAGGGACAAAGGGGAAACCATGTAAATATCCAGGAAGAGGATGCTTTGGGTTGCGAGGACAGCAAGTATCAGGGCCCTGAAGTGAGAGCACACTACATGTGGCATGTCAAGGACCAACAAGAAGGCCAGTGTGGGAAAGAGGGTGTGAAAGAGCTAATGACATGACATAAGGTCACAGAGGCCATTAGGGATCAGATTATATGGGACCTTGTGGGCTTTTACTTTGAAAGAAGGAAACTGTTGAAGGATTTTGAGGGAAGAATGACATAATATGACTGCTTTCTTTAAAAGGATCACACTAGCTGCTCTGCTGAGAATAAATTTTAAGGGGAATGAGGGTGAAGGCATGGAGATCAGTTAATAGGCTTCTGCAATAACTCTGTAATAATTCAGACAAGAAATCATGGAGACCTGAACCAGGGTGATAATTGAAGATATAATAAGAAGTATTCAGATTCTGGTTATACTGTGAATGTCAAATTAACAGGATTTGGTGATGAGATTGAGGCAGAATAGGGGTTGGTAAACTATCACCACGGGCTAAATCTAGCTCATGCCTGTTTTTATAAAGTTTTATTGGAGCACAACTACACCCATTCATTTACGTATTATCTATGGCTGCTTGAGTCTGAATAGTCTACAAAGACACTATCTGGCCTTTGACAGAGTTTACTGGCCCTTAATGTCGAGCAAGCCTGTCAGGTTTGGGTCTCAGGCAACTGGAAGAATGTAGCTGCCAAAACCAGGGAGTGCACAACTGTGGGAGAAGCAGGTTTGGGGAGAGACGTTCAAAGTTCAGTTGTGAACATGTTAAGGCTGAGATTTCTGAGACACCCACGGGGAGATATCAGGCAGGCTGCTCAAGAAACAAGTCTGAGTTCTGAAGTCAGAATTTCCAGCAAAGGTTGGTATTGAAAGCCAAGGGAACAGATGTAAGTAGGGATAATTGGAGTGGATTGGGCTCTGGAAAAACAAACACAAATAACTTTGCCTCTCCTCTCAAAGAAGGTGGGCATTAGAAATATGAACAGGGATTTCCATTGTTATGCCACACAGTCAGAGACCCAGGTTCCCCTGGCCTTTGGCCCTGGCAGTTCGTACTGGAACCCAGACCACTATTCATCCGTCTAGAGTACTTAGGGGGTCCCTATGGGTAGAGAAACAAAGAGGCCTGAGAGGCAGGCGGTCTGGATCATTCCAACATCATGATGCTGGGATGGTGAGGAAGAGCCAGTGAAGAAAAGTAATGAACAGGCAATGAGGAGAGAGGAAAACCAAGAGAGTGGTATCCCAAAAGCTGGTGAAGGATTTTATTATTTGCTGAGCTAGTAAAACTAGAGTATCCTGGTGAAGGTCTATTTCTCATCTCCTCTTCTCTAGGTTCCTCTGCCATCCTGAATGGTAGTACTGTTATTGGAGATAACACAGGAGTCTTTCTGGGAGGGCTGCCGCGAAGTTATACCATCCTCAGGAAGGATCCTGGTGAGTTTAGTAAGTTATATTATATGTTGTCATCCAAACTTAGAATAGAACCTGTTTACATTATTTTAAAGTAAGAATAAGTATTATGTTCTACCTCATGCTATATTTTCTATATTAATGTGCCAAAAATTTCCTTTAGGTCTCTTTTTTAAAGGAACCATGTATTCCATATGACTTGTATTTATATTGTTAGTACTCGGTTCTTGATATATAAAAGGAATTCATTAAAACTTTTGCTGAAATGAATTATAATAATTTCAGTCAAAGGTATGTTATTTTAGGACCTATGCATAGTTTTTTCTAAGATTTTAAATTGAATGTGAAACAACACAGAAATGGAAAACTACGAGCTTGATTTATACTCTAAATAGGGTGAAGAACATTCCCTGAATACTATGTGATAGGCACTAAACCAATCCCTAGATATTCATAGATGAATAAAATGTGGTCTTTATCACAATAGAGGTCACAGGCATATAAACAGACAATTCCAACCTAATGCCATAAGTGCTATAATTGAGCTATAGACAAAGTGATTCTCATATTTTTAGAACAAGAGCACAAGAACATATTCTAAAATGAAACTAATTAAAATGAACATGAATGGAATTAACCTTAGATAGGAAAAAAATCACCCTTCAAACGCAATGCTAATATTCTAGGATTGTTTCCCGAGTCCTCATTAAGAATCACAGGGTGCCTCCCAAGTCTCTCCCAGGAAGTTAAAATATAACTACATAAATATTACAAATAAGCTAGAACCCAGATAAGTATAATTTGTTCATGGGTTTCAGTCTTCAGGGAATCATGATGAAGATCAAAAGGAATAGAAAGTGTTCATCAAATTTAGGAGAAGGATATAATTGAATCCTCAAGGCTGATTATAGTTACCTCCTCAGAAATGTCTCTAGATTAGAGAGGGTTTTCATTCAACTACTTGAGACTGATAGAGAAGTCCCTCTAAAACATACACACACACACACACACACACACACACACACACACACACACAGCCTTTGTTTTTTGCCCCTCTGGGAAATAGTATCTTCAGGTACTAGGAGAGAATACCCTGATACTAAGTACCCTTCCTGTAGAGGACACATCTCCATTATGAATAAACAATTTTACTTTGTCTATGTAAATTGGCCTTATAAAACTCTCATAAACTCAAAGCTGAAAACTAAGCTTTGCCCCCATAGGAAAGGAGGTGGCTGTGTGAAATTCGACCTCGGTGTACCTTCTCCTCCTCTTGATTTTTTTTTCTTGCTTTTTCTCTAATTCTCTCATTTGCACATTTTTCTCTCTCAACCTTCTGTTATCACCCTATTCACTGTCTTTATAAACCCACCTCTACCTGGTCTGGAGAGTTCCACATTCAAGATCAACACTATATACATTTCCCAAAATATGAAGCCAAATTATTGATTTACTTCAGTAACAGACTGGTTCATAGATGAGGAATCTAAACTATAAACTATATATTAAATAGAAACACTCCCTTCCAATCTAACTTTTAAAGTTATAGTACTTTATTTTTGAGGCTAGTGGCAGATGAATTTTCTGTGTTAGTTGAAAAGGCAATATTCTTGCTACTGCAAAACGAAGGTTTCTGCGTAAACATCTGTTTCTGCAGATATGATGGGTTTGAACCAGCACTAAACATTATAATTGCTATCATTTACTATAGCTGATGGTGTGGTGTTTACGTGAATCATTAAGAGGCTTGCAGTAAATAGGTAGTGAGAGCTAGTGCCTATTTCTTTGACTTTAATGGCACATAAAATTAATTGCTTGAAAATAATCTTTCAAAATATATATTTCTTGATATCTATAAACTCCTGCAGAGATAATCCAAAAAGGTTTTGTGGGCTGTCTCAAGGATGTACATTTTATGAAGAATTACAATCCGTCAGCTATTTGGGAACCTCTGGATTGGCAGAGTTCTGAAGAACAAATCAACGTGTATAACAGCTGGGAGGGATGTCCCGCTTCATTAAATGAGGGAGCTCAGTTCCTAGGAGCAGGTAATGCTCTAAAAAAGACATGAGTGTTCACTTAAAATCTATGTTCTACCCTTTGTATAATTTAATCTCTCCTGTTTGATTAACTTGATCTCATTTGAACCTAGTATCACAGAAATACTTAGTTATTCCAATGGCACACACAAATATATTCTTGACATCTGAATATGCAATATAAATTATAAGACTCATAATTATACATCCATGTATGATATCTCTGGTAACCCATGCAGTTCTTGATTTACATATGTTAGCATCACCAATGTCCATTTGCAAATCAGTTGTTTGGAAACTAGAATGCAGTTAGAGAGGTGTACTTAGAATGCACTCAGAAAGATGTTTCAAAGAGTTTTGTTTACTAGGTTAATCCACAAATACCTATTTATCTCATTATATAGGAGAACAATGTTCTTAATTAATTCTCAGCTAGGTAATGGGTTAAGTAGGCCATTGAGAGAGAGCTGGAGACTAGAACCACCATCCCTGCCATTGCTCAAAAGGCTACAATGAAAGGGGAGGTGTAAGTGTCTGTAGCTCACCCCTGACATGCACACTGAGTCTCTGCCTGATCAGAGCAGAGACTTCCACCCAGGGGAAGGGGAGAGGGATGATGGTGGCTTGGTGCACCTGGCTTGTTCATCAAATAAAAGCCCATCACTGCCTCCTATATTTATAGCTAAGTTGGTTGGTTATTAAGTTGCTTAAACTGCCTTCAGCACAAAAAGGCATATGATATTAATAATATATTCTGCACATTTTTTATTCTGTTTTCATCAAGGTCATTCTGAGTTTCTTTTAGTCAATGCAAACTACTTATTGTTAATATTTATCTGAAACAGTAATAATCTTACATGATACAGACAACACATGATTTAGAGAGCAAATTTCTTCCTGTTAAAAAGTATAATATATATCAAAGTCTTTCTTAGTATATCAAGGTCTTTCTGTCACTTCTGTACAATTACAAAAGGAATTTCTTAACATTGATTTGCATCTTCTTTTGTGAGATTTACTCAGTGGCAGACTGTGTCCTAGAGTTTCTTAGCACCCTTACAATGCTGGCAATATTGTATTACACATGCTAATATGTACATATTTTTATCTTTAAAGGGTTCCTGGAACTTCATCCATATATGTTTCATGGTGGAATGAACTTTGAGATTTCCTTTAAGTTCAGAACTGACCAATTAAATGGATTGCTTCTTTTCGTTTATAACAAAGATGGACCTGATTTTCTTGCTGTATGTGAATTAATTTGATTAAAATTACTTTAAAATATAGGACCCAACTTTAAAATAAATAAACCATGTGTTGGCATTACACTTAATTGGGATTTCTTTACAAATTCACATTTGTTCGTTTTTTTTCCTGGTCATTTTTAGTTTTGAAGTCCTGTGAAACATTTTGTATTTTATTATCCTAGTAATTTTTTAAGATGACAATTGTATCAATTATAATTTTAAGAAAACAGACTAGATATAAGGAATTAAGAAAATTCAATTTAGTATCTTAAGATATGAAACACACTATTTCCCTCATTATCTTTTGATATGAGTTTTGAAAGCATATATATTATATATTTTTCATATGACATATAGATAATCAAGTATAATAATATAGTGAACACTCCTGGACCTACCACCACGCCTGATAACTAAATATTATCATTTTTGGTCTATCTATAAAGTCTTTCCTATCTTGTTTCCATCTCCTTTCAGATGTCATAGGTAATCAGAATTTTGTATTTGTTATTCACATGCATTTTTATAGTTTGAACACCTAAAGAATGCCCACAAATTCTTTCTTTTGAAATTTATAAAATTGGTTTTATACTCTCTCTTTAGCACTCAACACTGTTTCTGAGTCATTTATGTGTCCACATAGGTATACATTTTCTTGGCTGTGTAGTATTTCTCTTCTCTTACCAATGATGTATTGGTTGTTCCCATGTTTTGCTTCAATGAATAAGACTGCTATACACATTTTTATACATTTCTCTAAATACAATGGGCAACTGTAACTGCTTTTCCTTGTCTTTAATCATTAGTTTGATACCACTGTTAAATACGTTATTAAAATTTTAATTCTTAAAAGTTGTTTTAAAGAACTAGCATAGAAACAGGAGAAAAATATGAACATCTTACCCTTAGATTCTTGATTTCTAGGCAAATAGACAAATACAAGTCTTGGTTTTTAAGAGTCTAAGATACTTTCTTTTTCTTTTTCTTTTTTTTTTTTTTTTTTTTTACATTCCTAGCATATACAATGCCAATATTGCTAAGAAGGGAAATGGAAATTTATCCCTTCATAGTATTTATTAAAATTTCTGCTTCTTTAAATATTTGTTTGTCCTCTTGTGTATTATTGGCTTCTTTCTCTGAAACGTAATGTCTATGAATCTTCTCTGAAACGTAATGTCTATGAATCTTCTCTGAAACGTAATGTCTATGAATCTAAGGACCTTGGTACTCTTCTTTATAGTTGTATCTTCAGTGCCTAAGCCTTAGCAATTATCATGTTAATCAATATTGTTGCATAAATGAATGAGTGAACATGTGAATGAGCTCATGCTGTGGTGACCTTCACTGAGCATCGTTGAGTCATCTACATGTGCATACACTGTGGAGGATACAAAGATGTTTACCATTTGGCTCCTCCTCTTGAGGACCATATGCCTGCGCTGGAGGTCTATATGCCCTACTATGCCACGCTTCCACCCTCCACCTTCCTCTATTCATTGCTTTGTTACTGTATTAAATAATACTGTTAACTTTAAGTAACTCTTACTAAAAAAAAAAAATTAAAAAATTAAGGCTGGGTGCAGTGGCTCGCCCCTATAATTCCAGCACTTTTAGAGGCCTGGGACTATAGGAGGATAGCTAGAGGCCAGTAGTTTGAGACCAGCCTGGGCAATATAGTGAGACCCTTTTTCTATGAAAATAAAAATAAAAATAAAAAGTTAGCCAGACACTGTGGCTAGTTCCAGCTACTCAGGAGGCTGAGGCAAGATGATTGCTGAAGACTGGGAGTCGAAGGCTGCAGTGACCTGTGATTGCACCTCTGCACTCCAGCCTGGGCAAGAGAGCTCTGTCTCAAAACAAACAAAACAAAAAAAAATCAATACACTTAGATAAATATATACTGAGTACCTATTATGTGCTTGGCTTTCTTTTAACACTTTCCATGCAACTGAAAGGAAGCAGTCATTCATAAAACTTAACATTACAGTCTGCCATATCTGAGGACTGAGGCTGCTCCCAGATTACCCCTCAACAACTCTTTCTATTATACTGACTTACGTCAATATGCATGGTTATCCCCTGGAACTTGATAAACTCAGAATGTTTCCATTGCTGAAACCTTGAATCTCAAAATATAACCTCATATCCCTCTAGCTCTCTCAGTCTCTCTCATTAAGTTCACCAACGCATTGACACCATTGGCTATTAGCCCACTTTCTAGTTAACTTACTTGCTCCTTACCTGAGCCACTATAATGTATTTCTTCAACCATATTTCTACCAATACCCTGATCTTGTGTCTTGTATTGGGCTTCACAAACCTTGATCCATCAGTCCAGCCACCTCGCTTTTCAGTTCTAGTAGCTAGATTGCTAAACACTATAGGAAAACTAATACGGGTATGAGAACTTGTTTTGAGCTCTCCAATTCTTTTATTAAACAATATCTATTGTTTACAGGATTTTCTAATATATTTTAGATATAGAAAGTGAAAGAAAAATAATCTTAGGATCTAGAAACACTATAACCTGAATGTCTTCAGGTAGTCTCACACTCTCCTGATAAAAACAAGCATGCATATTCAACTTTCAGTCTCTCTATCTATCAACTTGACCGTATTTGAGCCAAGCCAGATTTCACTCTCTACCGACTCAGGGGAACAAATGAACAATTACCATGCTTACAACCAAAGAAAATATGTCTACCGTCATCCTAGATTCTATCCCTTCTTCTGTAAGAACTTGTTCTACAGTCTCCCCTCTTTGTATGTTCAACTGTTCCCTCTCAGTTGGCTCTTTTCCCTCAATATATGGAATGATTGAAATTTATTTTCCTTAGTGTTTTTTCTTTTGTCTGTGAAGCCTCCTCCACTGTACTTTTCCTTACCTTCATGGTCAAGTGCATTGAAAGTGGTTACTTTTGTTATTGCCACTTTTTCATCTCACTTCAGTCCCTAAAATGACTGTACGTTAGGTTCCTGCCCCTACCACACCTTTCTACAAAATCACTTTTCTAAAGTGGTCAATGACCCCCACATTTCCTAGCCCAATGATTTTTATTTCTTATATTATTTGTCCTTTTTCTGTCATTCTCTGTTTTTTTCTTATTCTTCCCTACTGATTTTCCAAAATACTAGTTTCTCCTGATTTCATTAAGTTCTCTTAGCTTCTTTAAGAAGATCATTGTCACTTAAAAGAACTATTTTCTACTATGCTGTCCCCTTAAAACATTGGTCTTGCTGAGGACACTAATCTTTTCCCTTTTCTCTCAGTCTTTTTACACTCACTGAATAATCTTATTTATTTTGTCATGTATTTTCTCCTTTTTGCTGGGCCATCCCCAAACTGCGTATCTTTATGTTTGACTTCCTCAAAAAGAGTTTCATCTGGATGTTTTATAGGCATTTCAAACTCAATATATTTAAAATGAACTCACCTCCCCCCCTGCTTGTCAACAACAACAGTCAGCCTTTCTTTCAAATGCTTTTCATAACGTGATGATGGCAGAACACCCTCCTAGTTACCCAAAAAAGATGAGATGTGTTCTTAATTTCTTTTTAATTCATCTAACTCATTTACCTTTTTTACCAGGTCCTAATGAGTTGCTTTTACAAATACTTCTAAGATCGAGTCTTCTCTTTCATCAGCATCATCATTATCCTTATTTTAATGACTCTCAATATGTTTTCACAATTAAATGGATTTCCTAACGCATTTCCTGAATTCTAGTCGAGATTTTGTTTTCAGTGTATACTTCTTATGTCTGGTAGGCTAAGCTTTTAGTGCAAGGTAATACTGGGAAGAACATGAGTTTTGGTTTCAGACAGACACCAAACATTCTTTCCATACCAGACCCTCTTATCACTGAAAGTCCTTTAAAATCTGGCTTCTCCATAGCTGGCAAGACACTACCTCACCTCCCACCTCCATATGTACCCTTTGTCTTAGCTAAGTTGGTGCCTTTCTCTGAACCTGATGTCCTCATGTCATGCATATTAGTCCCCCTCCTTGGGGGACCCTCCATGAATCTTATATAGTTTCTAAAACCTTACTTTAAACCTTTCCCAACTTCCAGGGAGCAAAAAGCCTTCTCTGTTCTCTGCTTTCACTTTACTCCTTTCTTGTCTTGATTGTAGTATTGCTCCTACATGTTTGCCTCTGCTACTAGACAGTATGACTCTTAGGAGCCGTGTTTACCTTAGAGCAGCAGGTATATGGCACATTGTAAGAGACTCGATATTTATTGAATAAGTGGTTAGAAAAATGAAAAATTGCTTACCTGAGGTCCTTCCTGAAGATGATGCTTTTATGGAAAAATTCATAATTTTTATCTGGCATGATTTAATTTGTTTTACTTGACACAATTGATCTCAAGATTTTAAATATCATATGGTTACTGATATGGTTTCTAACAAAGTAAAAATATATTAGGTAAAATAATTATCATGAGACATTTTGAAGGAAAACCTATGAACTTATTTTTTACTATGAAAATTTGGGTGAAATATGTTCACATTAGAAAATGGTACAGTCATCTAATAGAATACACATAGAAGCAATTATGTTAGTTAGAGATTTAGAATAAAACCGAAATATTGAATCAAAATATGTCTTACATATTTGAAATTGAGTTCACTAGCCAGTTAAAATAAGCTTAATCAAGCTTGACATTTCATTTTCTTATTGTCTTGCCATATTTCCCCCAAGTTAAATTGATATATGAAGTAGTATTTTCTCATTTTCTAAAAATTCAGAGTCATAGTTCAAACTGTTCTGTTCTCTTCAGTCATTCAGTCACTTATGCAGGGGTTTAATCTTCTAACTATGTTGCAGCAAAAGTAAACCTTAGGTCTACATAACATCGCATCACATCGTATAATCATTAGTAGGTATGCATTTGTTTGCGTCAATACAACATTCTTTGTGTCAACTATAAGCTAGAAAAGTATTTCCTATGTTCCTAAGCAGAAACTTAGGGTAAAGTGACACATTTCTATAGAGTGCTTTCAGGGAACTGTTTTGCTTTTCTTCAAGAAATTGACTTTCTGCTCTCTCCCAAACTGCCCTTCTGCAGCCTTTTTATATACCTACTTTCTTTTTTAATATAAAATACAGATGGAGCTGAAAAGTGGAATATTGACCTTCCGGTTAAATACCAGTCTTGCCTTTACACAAGTGGATCTATTGCTGGGGCTATCCTATTGTAATGGAAAGTGGAATAAAGTCATTATTAAAAAGGAAGGCTCTTTCATATCAGCAAGTGTGAATGGACTGATGAAGCGTGCATCGGAGTCCGGAGACCAGCCACTGGTGGTGAATTCACCAGTTTATGTGGGAGGAATCCCACAGGAACTGCTGAACTCTTATAAACATTTGTGTTTGGAACAAGGTAAGTTCCATCTGGAGGAATTCACAAATCCATACAGCCCTGGTGCTAACAGTTTTTGGTGGTTCTGTGTTTCAAGAGATAGCAATAGACTCAGGCTAAAAGCAGCACCCAACAGCACCCCTTTTTCTGGAGAAATTTAAACCCTAAAAACTAATGAAAACACTTTTTCAAAGAGTTTTGTGTGTTACCCTTAACAATGTGCCATCATTTATAATCAGCATATTTATTTCAATATGTCCTCAGTAAATAGTAATTAATATACATATTATTATTAATGTGACATAATTATATATGTGGTACGTAATTATATATAAAAATTACTATTTACTGAATAAATATCAAAATAAATATGTTGATTATAAATAAGGTACCTGAGGTGCTTCCCAAAGATGATATTTATATGGAAAAATTAGTAATTTATATATTTATTTAAATATGTAATGCAATTATATGTGAGATACATAATTATATATGAAATATATGTGTATACATACATAATTATATATAATATATAATTATATATAATGCATATAAATGTATTTCCTCATATGTTGGATAATGATCATTATCTGTATTTACAGATGAAAAAATAAATTAAGTCGGTATGCACAACTAGTGAAAAATATCAATGCAATTCATTGCCTTTTCTTTCTTCGACATAAATGCTAATTGTCTCCATAGCTTTTCGGTAGAGCTTTCATGTGGAAAAAAAATGTGGGGTGTATTTGGTTGACTTCCAAACATACTTGTGAAAATCTATATATTGTAGATTATTAATAACTATAAGAGAAAGGAAAAGTGCATTATTTACAATTTAGGTAAGAAGTTAACTCATAGAAGTTTGAATGTAATCAGAGAAATAATTAATTTGAGAAGGCTAACAATATCTGTGTATCATTTCTTATGGCAGTCATGGTTCTGAGAGCTTACATGAGAATAGGTGAGTCAGTTATTCATAACAAGTGTGTTAGGCATTATTATTTATATCCTCATTACAGATGAGGAAACTGAAGAGCAGAGAGGAAGGTAACTTGGCTAGTAAGCAGATAGCAAGACACTAAGTCTCTCAGGCAGCCTGTTATAAAGTCAACTCTCCTTTTTACAGTCAATGCTCTCTTTTATGGGCATTGGCCAATGCTCCTTTGTAAAGTGGGGAAAGCACAGTAACTTCCAGCATAGGACCAAGCACCCTCCCACGTGTGAAAAAGGTCCTTTACGTATTTCAAAATCTACGTACCCTGAATGGTTAAAATTTTCATGAAGCAGTCTTTGCCTATTTGGTAAGTACATAAAGATTTAAATGCCTTTGAATAGAAAATATATGGCAAGCTCTTAGGAGACTTTTAGAAGGGTAGTAGTAAGGAGTTAATGAATAACTGGGGTGTAAGACAGTAATGACATTTTCAAGGCACTTAAGATGTAACAGCAGCTAAAAATATTACATTCGTATAAGCGCTTCTCCAGGTTTTCAGGTTTCTGAGGTTAGAAAGAACTTGAAAACCCTTCGTATGAGTGAGATTACTTAATCCTGTTTGCTTCTGGGAAAAAAAAAAATAAAAACAAGAAACAAAAACCCTGCATGTACAGCCTTGTTCTTTGAATTACCCCTAAACCCATTACTATTGATGGTCCTAAAGACGTGGCTAAAACCGAAATTGTAAGATAATAACAGAAGTTTAAAACATCACCATAGACCCAAAGGGAATAATTTTACCTACACACTATGACTAAGCCTGTGATACTGGAAGATATTTTATTTGTGAGTAATATTAAATTTTTATTACTGTAGTATCATCCATATCAGTGGTTCTCAAAACACTGAAAAAATATTGACGTATGGTAGCTGGAACATAGAAGTCAAAATTAGCTATTATTTTTACTATTCAAGATACATTGACATCACCTGGAATGGTTATTAAAAATACAGATGTTAGGGACCCCTGTCCCCTAAGATTCTGACTCAGATGCCTTGAGAGACACTGATCTATATAAATAGCTGCATGTTTTATACAGTGATCAGGGAGACTAGTCACAATACAGAGGTGCAGCATGTATGTAGTCAATTGCAATTAAAACGAATCATGTTCATTTAATGTATTTCTTTCAACCCACTATCAATTGTCTTAAAAACATTTTTCCTTTTCTCTGCTTCTTAATTAGCACCTTTTTTTTTCATCAGAAGCTCTATTTTGTGGTCATATTAGTGCTATTTTTTTTTTAATCTACTAACATTGTAATCTTCCTCCGAACCAGATACAAGACTAATTTTCTTTTTTGTTTTGAAAATGCTGGGCAACATAATTTGCTGAAGATGTGCCAGCTCAGATGATGAGAGTTTATCTTCTTAGAATGATCAATGAGGATAATCACTTACATCTAGGCTGGGCATGACTGGGTCTGGCATGTAGTCTCACAGGCAATGCTCTGCCCAAACCCCTCCATGGAGAGGGAGAGAGTGGGGGCTCAAATTTAGCAGGCCTGCCAAGCCAAGCACTCTGCAGCAGTACTGCCTTCCCTAGAGGAAGGGCTAATGTTTTTCTGATTAGTCACCTTAGAGCTCTGGGCCGCCTTTTAGGCATTTTAGAGGCCCAGGGGTGGTGGTGTGGATGGGGATTTTTTTGGATTCTCACAAGGGTAGTGGAGTAAGAAAAGAAGGCATTTCCACTCCTCTTGCAAACATCCCCTTTCTCCTTTTGTTGTCCTCGCATCTTATTCAAATGTTTTAGGTCTGGGGAGCATTTCTGGTGGTACAGAGTTGAAAGCACGGGACAACCTTAACTGAACTCTTTGGTTGCCACTGGAAGGACCCTGCACTAGAGCTCAGCAGCTTCAAGAGCTCAGCAGTCTCCAAGGCCAGAGGCCAGAGGACCATTTCCTTAGGAGGATTAGTGCTTACAAACTTCATTTTATAACTAACTCTCTGGGCCTTTTTCTTCATCTCCAAAATGAAGAAAGACGTATCTCCCTGGGCTTTCCCAAATTGAAAATTTCATCTTGTGAATTAATTTTTATGATGTTTTTTGCTAAATTTTTAATTTTTTAAACATCGTGGTAAGATATATGTAACATGAAATTTACCATTGTGACCATTTTTAAATGTATAGTTTAGTGGCATTAGGTACATTCACATTGTTTTGCAGATATCACCATCATCCCTCTGAAGAACTCTTTTCATCCTGCGAAGCTAAAACTATGTACCCCTCAAAAAATAATGTAGCATTTCTTATAACAGCACTTGTTTGCCAAGCTGCCCTTTCACTGTTCTGATTTTGTTGGTAGGGAAGTTAGGGTACAGAGAATTTTGATAATACAGTTATGTGCCAACAGAAAATTACTACTGATAAATACATTAAAATTCTTAGCTTCTGAATTTTCCAGCCAATGATTTCATATTGAGCTTCATTGCTTTCAATTCAATTCACCCAACTTATTGAGTGTCTACTGTGTGTTTAAGATAGACTAACAGTATTGATCAGTCAGGACTAAAAAAATGTGGATAATAGTAAAAGACATTTAAAAGGAAATAGGCTGCAACTTAATGTGTTAGAAGGCATAATAAGACATCATATGAATGCTGAGGAGAACAATATGGTCATTGTTACTGTTAACTTATTTTACTGTTATGCATTGCATTATATTTTATTTCCATTTCCTGCTGCTGTGCTTTAATCTTGAAAAGAGCTGATCATGTGTTTGAGGCCTTTCAAACTTTACAGTGTTTTGTTCAGAGAGAGAGAGAGAACATGCACGCTACAGCAATCTCAAACTCGGTCCTGTTTGTCCCAATTTCGTGCAGTTTTCTGCGCAGAGTACTGCCAGACTTCACTGAGCTGATCTCTGTTTTCACAAAATAGCATGTAATTCAAAGCCACTGCTATTCCCTGGCTAACTGGATGCCTTTTTTGTTTGCTGTCTAACAAAAAAGTGGCGAATACTCTAAATTCATTTCATCTGCATTCTCTGTTAAACTTCACAGAATGGTACTGCGCAGTGGGTGTTCTGAGGTCACCTGTGCAGAATACACATTCCATGAAATCTCATGGTGTTGCTATTGCCAACAGTGAAGGCTGGCCCCTGTCATGCTAATGGGGATGTAAAACTGGTGACCATTTTGTATATTCAAGATTATGGAACTCTGTGAAAAATGATAGAGCATAGTGACAGCTCTTCTGTAGGCTGATGTAACTAGGGGTAAATTCTATACCTCTGAAGTGATCGTTATGCAATTCATGGCAATATTTCAGGACTAATATATTTTGAAATTATGTTCTCTCTCCTCGTATTCTACATAAAATGCTCAGAGTGTATTTTTCCCCAATGAGCTTACTGAATAATCATGCTAATTCAAATATTATTTTTTGGCACTTAAAACTGACTTATATAGTAACTTAATCTTTCAGAATTAAGAGATATGGGGCTATCCCCCTACCATAATATGAAGTTGCCTAAATTTTATTTTATGGGAAGAAACGGAATTTAGAAAACGTGGGCCTAAAGAGGTAAAATAAATGCTTTTTCAGTACCAAAAGTTAAATTAGAATTATCCATGAATGTGTTTTCCAAATAACAGAACTATATTTCTTTGCAACAAATTAGCTTGTTAAAAAGTAGGAGGCATAAAAGGTTTTCCAAGGAAGACTCGAAAGTCTAGCAATTGTATCTAACCACCCCCCTTCCTCAAAATGTAGTGCTGCAGAGGACAAAAATGATTGGTAATTAATGACTCAAGCCCTTTATGCGATACTAATCCCTTACTATTTGCTAGGTTTCGGTGGTTGCATGAAGGATGTTAAATTTACACGGGGTGCTGTCGTTAACTTGGCATCTGTGTCCAGCGGTGCTGTCAGAGTCAATCTGGATGGATGCCTATCAACTGACAGTGCTGTTAACTGCAGGGGAAATGACTCCATCCTGGTTTACCAGGGAAAAGAGCAGAGTGTTTACGAGGGTGGTCTCCAGCCTTTTACAGGTAATGTGGAAGTCCTCTAAATTAAATGTTACATGTCTCTTATTCATCCCCCTTTCCCTCCCTGCCAGCCCCTCATTAATCTATATGAGTATTATTTTAATCTTGCTGCATCTTATTTCCATTTAAGAATACCTGTATCGGGTGATAGCCTCGCATGAAGGAGGTTCAGTATATAGTGATTGGAGTCGAGGACGTACAACAGGAGCAGGTAAATACTTATCTTCAAATGCATATGTGCACACACACACACACGCATGTATTTGTGCATGTATATAAAAGGAAGGACTATTACCCTGAAGCAGTAATATTTTTGTAGTCTTCTGACAGAGCATGCCTTGGTTTGAAAATACATCTGTCAATGGCTAAAATGCTTAGTAGATCAGTGCTTTTCATTTGTCAAGAATTCACTGAATACTTGCTCAGACTTGATCCTTTCCTCTTAGGATGCAGAAGAAAGGAAAGTTCAGGTTGTCTTAAGGATTTAATAGCCCCACCTACCTAATATGTCTAAGGATAGGTAACCTTTACAGATGGTGTACATAGCAAGAAGCTGAAGTCAGGGATTAGGATTATCCTTGGCTGGGAGTGGCACCCTCTTGACTTTCTCACAGATAGCACATTTGAAACCTGCAACTGGTTGGAATCAGGTGTGTCTATGACATCATTGCAGATGTTTGCCCCGCTGTTGACTATTAGAATCTTAGAATGACTCTCCCAAGAGAGAAATTGCTGATTGGTTTAATATATTTTCAGTTGGAAAAGAACCAACTAGGAGACAGTCTACATTAGACCTAATCTCAGACAACTGGCTTGTTTTGTACTTCTGACTGGCCACAAAATCTTTTCCCAAAATACCACCACAGGAAGGCATTCAGCACAAAGAGTTTTGTGAATCAGTGACATTCTACTATTTTGGGTCAAATATTTGTCAGGAAACTGAACACATCTCCAGATGATTGCCACTTATGTCTCTGCAAGGAAGTTTATTCAGCGAGTATCAATTTGTCTAAAGACGCGTTTCCATCAAGATATTCTCTTATACTTAATCAACAGTAGGTTACTATCCCAGGCATCCTTTGAGGAATCTTCTTAATCTAAAATATAATTAAATACTGAGATGAGCAACTAAGAATAATTTTCAAGACTCTCTACCTACATATTTTCCAGAAGAGGACAACTTGACACTTTTCCAGGATGATTTAAATTATCACCTATTTATAGGCAAGACAATGAGCTGAACGATCTCTTAAAATTCTTTTCAACTTCAGAGCAAAGAGAAAGCTCCAATATAAAATACTCACTTGTTACTGACATGTTCTCTGCTTCTATTTCACACTCTTCTACTTTATTAACAAATATAAAGCCCGTTTTGAGTATAATTCAGCAACATTAATAGGTGTCTGGAAAGCACATTGCTTACTTAGCTTAATAGTCCCCATTTTGAGTACTACTGAGAAAGTACACAAATAGAGCTCTGAATTTATAGCAATGATCTGACCACAGCCCTATGCCATAAATTCATATTTACAATCTGACCACAACACTGAGCAGCTACATGCTCCCAAGGGTTGGAGAATAATTGCACTATTTAATTATTTTTGAGTCAGTTTTGCTCTGTCCCTTATGAGAAGACCATCTGTTAGACTGTACTGTACTTCGCCCTGTACTACATTTCAGAACTAATAAAATCAACGTCACTCCCATTGTCCCTTTCCTTGCAACTCGATCTTGTGGCCTGTGTGTTTTCTATAGGTGCCTGTGGTGTTTTAACTGCTCAGAGAGTGGTTCTCCCCTTTGGTGTTTCCTCTTATCTTTTATGTTCACTTTGTTTCCCTTAAAGCTGTCCTACTTTATTGGTCTGGACAGTAAAGTCGGAGAGGAGGAGATTTGATGTGGAAAAACCAGAGTGATCCTCCATCGACAGGGCTCAGGAGTCCATGAGCAGCTAGAGCAGGTCTCTCATCCATCATCCTGCCACGGAGTTCCTTGGGCTCTTTCTTTGTGTCCCCAGTGCACTCAGCTGTGATGAAGATTTTACTGATCAGAACTGTAGAAATGTCTAATAAATAGTTAAAGGTAATAGATTTTTTAAATTAGGGGGCTCAGCTTGTAAGTAAGGTTTTGCAGTTCTTTTAAACTTCCTCATTTTGTGATATTATTTTGAAATATTCTGCAGAACAAGTCTTTGAAAATGACTTTGTAGAATCTCAAAGGCACCAGCTCCTTTACCCCACCCCCACCCCAAAAACTGCAATTAAGAATATATTCCATATATCATATCTGGTAGAACTTTTCTTTTTAAAAATTAATTAGAAAAACAATTGCATTTGGAAAATGGGTCTAGGCATTCAAGTACAACACAATCACATTTGTGATTTTTTTTGGCTAATACATCGAAGATATGAAAGTGTCAAACTACTATGTATAATAACAGTCTAATTATCTTGCTTCAAAGGGGGTACATCATTATATTGCTTGAACTTGTTATCTGCCTACCATCCACCTCCTTCTTTATGAGTGATGTTTAAACATGTCTGATACATTAAATGTTTTTGGAAAACCTGGACTAGACTTGAAAGAATGTTATGTCGATGGAGTTTTGATGGTTTTGAAATATCGCTTAAACTGAATGGCTCAAGATGTGCAGTCATATTAAATCAATGCTGAAAAGTTACAACTCTAATAAATTGTATTTATGCTAATGGTTGAGTCTGATTTACTGCGGCCATTAAAAGTGAAGAATAGAAGCAATAGTCTTCTCAGAACTGCCATTTTCCCTATTTTCTCTTTTATTCCTTCACAGCTCCACAAAGTGTGCCAACTCCCTCAAGAGTCCGCAGCTTAAATGGATACAGCATTGAGGTGACCTGGGATGAACCTGTTGTCAGAGGTGTAATTGAGAAGTACATTCTGAAAGCCTATAGTGAGGACAGCACCCGTCCACCCCACATGCCCTCTGCCAGTGCTGAATTTGTCAATACAAGCACCCTCACAGGTAAATGCAATCCTTTAACAGAGTAGACCCTATTAACTTCCTTTTTGTTTGCATTTTAAATAAAAATCTTCTGCAAATGTTTTTTAGAAAAATGTATTAAATATACATGTATTTTACCTGATTAAAAACAACACCCATCTAAAGTAGTGGAAGCCTGCATCTACCTAGGATAAAAAGGATAATTCTACAATGTGCATGGGCTCTCATGGATAATTTTATTCTAAGGTAGATATTCTCTCCATCCCCCAAAGATTACATCATAGGTGGCTATAGCCCTTTAACACCTTATAGACATCTTTTGGAAATCGTATGTATAAATACTTATTTCACAAAGCAAAAATTTACTCTTTGGGACTAGCCCCAGTTCATACCACTATTATTTATTGTAAAATTGCTGATTAAACCTAATTATCTCAAGGTGGAGGAGTCTTAGAGCCCCAGTTAGTTGGACTGGCAAATCAGTGAATCGATTTCTCACAGTGTGGTGTTCCATGAAGAATGATTATAATGAAATATACTCACGCACATCACTAACACATCTCACACTCAAATTCATGCATGTGTATTAAGAGCATTTTTCAGCTTCATGAAATATTAAAGCACATTTAAAGGGAGAGTTTAAGCCTTTGATAAAAAGGAAGTAAATATGTCAAATCTGACAGAAAAAAAACATTTTCCTCTATCAAAAAATCCTATAACGTGAACCATCAGAATGGATGTTAGAAAAGCCTTAAATATTTTCCCAACAAACCTGTTGGTCAATTCCCTCAAGACTTTACTTCCTTCTTTAGACACTTTGGAATGCACAGCCCAAATATACTACCAACTTTTAGCAAAAGAAAAACAAATTCACACCCTTCACTTCTTTCCTATTTTACCCTCCTTATCAAAGCCCAACCTGAGTAAGCCCACAGCTTGCCTTTTCACAGGTTGCATACGGCAGCTACATGGGCTGGAAAATATCAAGTAGTTTATTGCTAAAAATGCTCAACCCCACTTTCAGATGAGCACTCAGTAATGACACCAACCCTACTGTATTTCCAGAATAGCTCCTTCCCCCATTCTCCTCATTAAATATTTTGTATTTTTCCAAGCTATACACATTACCTCCCTTTCTCATCCCACTCAGCTGACAGCGTTCTATTTTAGATCATATTAGACACTATAGAAAAAACAATCTATTGTATAGGATTTCTATTACTTTCTTACTACCAAATGTACATATTAATTTCATTTTTCTGCCTGATGGAGTTGTTATTAGGGATTGGATGAATGAATGCATGCTAAAACACATAAAACCATTTTGATATATAGGAGGTGTGTGCTATGCTATAATTTCATTTTCATTATTATTTTTTATTTTCACGCTTTTTTTCCTTTCTGTTTTACAAAGCTTCTCTTATCCTATCAAAAATAGAAATCTTCACAAGTCCTCTGGACCCTGACTGTTTCTGTTTCTTCAGAGATGTTACTGATAGCTTATCGTCCTCTCACTTATATTTTTAACGCCTCTGTCTGCTGCAGTAGAGTATGGCCCAAGGACCAGCATTACTAGCTTCACTTGGGAACTTATTACTAATGCACATTCTCCTGCCCACCCCACACCCGCCAAATCAGACACTCTGCAGTGTGGCTCAGCAGTCCTTGTTTTAACAAGCCCCCAGATACATCTGATGTATGCCAGAGTTTGAGAACTACTGACTGGGTGGATTCTTCCTAGGGTCATTCAAACTCTTTTATCTCCCATTGTTAAAAACCAACACACTAACCCAAACCAATCACAAAAATCTTCATTCTGTCCAAACTCCCAGCTATTGCTCCCTCTCTCCCCCTCTCGGCCTTCGTCTAGCATGAAGTATCTAAGCTCATTTTGTCTTCACTTAACTGGCTTCTGCTCATTACTTTTGTGACGAGCACCAAAAACTGCCATGTTTACATAGGCAAAAAACACTTGACACTCTGTGTCTTCACCACTCTTCAGCATTCTCCACAGTAACTCTCTCATCAGTTCTAGAAATATCTCTTCACTTCTGTGACTTTTCTGCTTACCTCCTGGTTCTCCAGGGACCCTGTTCTCAGTGTCCTTTGCTCACTTCTTCTAAAGTGTGGCAAAATATTGAAGAGTCTCAGGATTTAGAACTGGGCCATCTTCTCTTTCTCTTTCAGTTTTTTCTGGCTTGCTCCAGAAGCCTTATTGATTCTCATAACATCAAATACCAGATAGATGCTGCTATTGACTCGTAATTCTACATTCCACCTAGACATCCAAATGCCTGCATCCAATAGGCGTTTGGACACAATGACATTTCCAACTGGATGTCTCTCACCTTCTACCCTTACCAAACCTCAACTCTTGCTTCTCCTGCATTCTCATAGATACCTCCAGCCACCCAGTCAATACAATTTGAGAGTTACTCTGGACTTTTCACCTCCTTCACACCTCATATCCACAGTTGTCATTCTATTTTTCAAAATATGTGTTAAGGTCATCCATTTCTCCTCTAATCTACTGGCCAGCCCAAACTACTACCATCTTTTGCCTGGACAACTGCAATACTTACCTTCATCTTTTTCATAGCCTTTTTTTTTTTTCTCTCCCTGGCCATGAGTGTATTCTACAGAGCATCCAACATCACATCCCTCTCCTCAAAAACTTTCTTTCTTTTTTTTTTAATTATACTTTAAGTTCTGGGATACATGTGCAGAATGTGCAGGCTTGTTACATAGGCATACATGTGCCATGGTGGCTTGCTGCCCCCATCAACCCGGCATCTACATTAGGTATTTCTCCTAATGCTATCTCTCCCCTACACACACCCTCCACCCCTCGACAGGCCCCGATATGTGATGTTCCCCTCCCTATGTCCATGTGTTCTCATTGTTCAATTCCCACTTATGAGTGAGAACATGCTGTGTTTGGTTTTCTGTTCCTGTGTTAGTTTGCTGAGAATGATGGCTTCTAGCTTCATCCATGTTCCTGCACTGCCTCTCTCACAATCACAGTTTGTCTCGGTCTCCTCCTGCTTCCTGGGTTTCCAACAATTACCGTTGTAATTAATATAATTTAAAGAAATGTGTATGTAAATCCTTAGGAGAATTCCTGACAATGATGATATAATAAATCCCTAGAAGTGGAATAACTGCATCGAAGGCTCTTAAGACATTGTATAGTCTTGAACTTTGAAGTCAGACATTGATATAAATCTCTGCCATATACCTTCCCTGTGGATAAGTTCCACATCCTTCTGGATCCTAAAGTCCTAACCTATGAAATGGGAGAGTGATATTTACCTCAGAAGAATATTAAAAATATTAAGTGATATGATATTCTAGCTCTAACCCTTTTTAGCTGTGTAACTTGGACAAATCAATAAACCTCTGTGTGCTTTAAAATCCTTCTAGGTAAATAAGAATGAGATACAACTACCTGCCTCCCAGGGCAGCTGTGGGGATTAAACGAATTCATGTGTATGTAAAGCACATAGCACAGTGCTTGACATGTGGCATGCACTGTATCAATGTTACCTACAGGATATCTGTAAAGTGTGTAACATTATGCTTAATGCATGGTAATTTCTCAAGAAATGGATAGCAATTATTATTATTATTATTATTATTTTATTATTATTATTATTATTATTATTTAATGAAGTCTCACTCTGTCGCCCAGGCTGGAGTGCAGTGGCGAAATCTCTGCTCACTGCAAGCTCCGCCTCCCAGGTTTACGCCATTCTCTTGCCTCAGCCTCCCCAGTAGCTGGGACTACAGGCCTCCACGCCCGGCTAATTTTTTTTGTATTTTTAGTAGAGACAGGGTTTCACCATGTTAGCCAGGATGGTCTCGATCTCCTGATCTCGTGATTCACCCACCTTGGCCTCCCAAAGTGCTGGGATTACAAGTGTGAGCCACAGTGCCCGGCCAGGATAGCAATTTTTACACTGCCCAAAAAGCTGTACAAATTATGCTTCCACCAGCAAGCAGAATGCAAGATTGTGCATTTCATTTTATCTAGCCAACACCAAGTTTTACAGTTGAAAAAAATTGCAAATTTAAAAGGCAAAATATGTCAGAATATTGTTTTAGTTTGTATTTATGTGATTACTAGAGAGATTAGTTTTTTAATATTTATTGGCCATTTCTACTTCTTTTATGATGTGCCTAAGTAGGTCCATTGTTTTTTATTTTTTATTTTTTTTTTTTTTTTTTTATTTTTTGAGACAGGGTCTCACTCTGTCACCCAGGCTGGAGTGCAGTGGTGCAGTCTCAGCTCACTGCAAACTCTGCCTCCTGAGTTCAAGAGATTTTCCTGCCTTGGCCTCCCAAGTAGCTGGGATTTCAGGTGTGCATCACCATGCCAGGGTAACTTTTGTATTTTTAGTAGAGATGGAGTTTCACTATGTTGGCCAGGCTGGTCTCGAACTCCTGACCTCAGGTGATCCACCTGCCTTGGCCTCCCAAAGTTCTGGGATTACAGGCATGAGCCACTGCACCCAGCTGCATTGCTAATTTTTCTATTGAATGATTCACATTTTCTCATTAAAGTTTTTCTCTGCGTATGAAGAATAATATACATGTTTATCTCATCTGATGCAACTCCCCCAGTTTTGTCATTTTTTAAAAAATTTTGATTTGCATTTTTGTGTAGAGATTTAAAAAATATTTTATGTAGTTAATGTAACACCCTTAAAATGTTCAATATTCTATGTGTGATTTTTTAAAAATATATATTCCCCATTTAGGGTTGATTATTATTTATGTTAGATATACCATATTGATAACATATAATGCATATTCCTCAAAATAGTAATTCTAAGGTTAGGATAAGAACAAATCAGAAACTGGATGCAGGGAGGCTTTTCAAATTAAATCAGCCTCTCCCAAGATTCTGAAGGATACCTTCTTGAAGGCAAGATCCCACAGATTGTAAACCAATGTAGGGTAGTACTGGATGTTACTCAAAAGGCATGTCATACATGGTAGTGATGTATAGGGAGAAGAAAATCAGAAAACTGTTGAGCAATTGTTATTTATTTTTATATATCAAATTTGTCACAAACTAAGGGAAGAATTAACTATGTTAACTATGCATGCAGTTTTGTCAATTTCTCTGAGATATTTTTTGTTTGAATTTTTTGAGTTTTTATTACTTTTACACTTATTATTTATGTTTTAACCTTCAAAGTCTCATTGCTTTAGGTATAGTCATGCATTGCTAAAGGATGGATATGTTCTGAGAAATGTGTCATTAGGAGATTTCATCACCTTGCAATGTGCTTACATAAACCTAGATGGCATAGCCTACTCCACACCTAGGTAAGCTGGTGTAGCCTATTGTTCCTGGGCTGCAAACCTGCACAGCATGTTACTGTATTGAATAGTGTAGGGAACTATAGCTCAATGGCAAGTATTTGTGTATCTAAACAGATCAAAACACAGAAAAGGTGTAGTAAAAACACTGCATGGTAATCTTATGGGACCACCATCCTATATGTTGTCTGTTGTTGACCAAAACATTATGTAGCACATGACCACATGGCAGCAACTTGGCTAACATCCTTTAATTCAACATTGTTTTCTTATAAGTTTGATGAGAAAATTAAAAAAAAAAAAACAATCCCTAGCAAGGGCCACTCTCTGCATGGAATTTGCACATTTTCCCCATGTTTTTGTGGGTTTTCTCTGGGTACTCCAGTTTCCTCCCACATCCCAAAGGTTTTCCCCTTATGTGAATTGAGTTGTCTACATGACCTCAGAGTGAGTGAGTGCAGGTGTGTATGAGTGTGCCCTGTGATGGTATGGTGGCCTGTCCAGGGCTGATTCCTACCTTGAGCCCTGAGCTGCCAGGATGGGCCCCAGCCACCCACAACCCTAAAGTGGAATAAGCAGATTGGAAAATAAATGAATGAGTAAATAGAAATCATTGTAAAATAAAAATTCATAAAGTCTATGATAATCATACAGATGCACAGCAATAAACAATTCAGTATGACAGGGCTCAGCAAGCTGCCCAGTCTGTGATTGCTGGGGTTTGAACTCCATGCTGGTAGGCGGTGCTCCTTACAATGTTCACTTGGAAAGCATTTATTCCTTGATTTATACCACACCACTGTCACTCACTGATTCACCAAAACTTGAGTAAATCATTATTTCGTTTTGATTAATCTTTTGTAAATGCATGTATAGCACACATTCATTTCAATGTTTAATATTAGTAGTCTATAGAAATTTGGTGATGTTTTGTGACCAGAAATATGCCATAGGATCTTAATTCTTTTTTACATCAATTAGCCTGTGGGAAAATTGGGTTTGTTGTATATCATTTTACTTAAAAGTTGTAGTTTACAAAAAATTCCGATGACGTTAAGTGAAGACTTCTATATATCTCTGCAGTTTTAGTTTTATCTTTCACTTGAGATTCTCTGTATTTAAGTACGGGAGTCACTCATTCATACTTGTTTTTATAATTGATATAATTGGTCTTCTCTCTGCCATCATGTTTTATGCTTTCCAGTTTTATTATTTCTTGTTTTTTAGTGATTTTTTTCACTACATTTCTTGCCAGTGTGTACTATGAATTCTTTGATCTTTTTTCTTTCAAGGAGTTTGCTTCTCTCAATGCTAAAGTGAGTCATCAAGGACATATGTAGAAGGTAATCTTAAAGACTAAGAAGAACTCCAGTATTGCCAGGTGGACTTTTCATTGTAAAGACTCAGGATAATGAGGAGGGAATGTGAACTGAGAGTCACCAAAGCCAGCTTGGATAATTATCAAAGTCAGAGAATTTCCCAGTAAACAAAAGGAATACTAGGAAGTGAGATGGAAGGAGCTGAGAAAGCAGAGAGCCAGAAAGCTGGATTTGGTGGAGATGTTAGGGGTTCAGAGATTGTTTTGAGGCAGCTGCTTTGCCAGTTGGTTGAGAAACCAAGGTACCAAAAGAGAGAAAAATCGGTGAAGCCTATATAAACAGCTTTGTTATTGAGCAGTTTTGCTACTGATCTTGAAAATAACCCTTATTTAGCATTTCTGAGGTAACTTTTGTTGAGATTTTAATATTTAAGTTAATTTTGGTTGTTAGAGTCATATTTAAATAAAATAATTCTGACACTGAATGTACAAGGCAATTTTGCTTTATTGGTTAGCATAGGGTTCTTTACCAATTAAGTTTAAAAAATGCTAATCAGAAAATGTGCTGTTTTATTTCATTAATTTTTTGTTATATAATAAGCTCTTTTATTCTTCAGATTTGGGTCCTTCTTCAGCTTGGAAAATTTGCCATTGTGTTTATGATCATTACTTCTGGTGAGAAATAGCAATTTTCAATATTGTATATTTCTTCCCAGGTTGTCTTCCTCATTTTAGTAGTTCAGAACACGGCTTGTAGAGTCAAATCAATCTAAGGTCAAATTCTGCCTATGCCACTTTTCAGCTGTGTGATCTCAGGCAAATTTAAAAACATATCCTTACATAGGAGTTTCCTCATTCATAAATTGGGGATGAAAACCTTATTTATATTATGGAATTGCTATAAAGATTAAAATGAGTTATGTAAAATATTTTGCTCAGAAACAGGCACATAGTGTTCAATGAATTCATGGTTACCTTTATAATCTCTGAATTACAGTTTCTGATTTCTGGGTTATTGTCCCATAATTGTTTTTATTTCCATTTTCTGATTTTTGCACTGTTGATTCTGCTCTTTGAGACTTCTAAGATGATTTTTAATTCCTCTAGTTCAGTCTTTGATATGATGTGCCTTTTTCCTCATCTAGCTTGCTTTGATTTCTGCCTGCCTCTTGAAATTCTCAATTTTTGTCTTCATCTCTTATTTACTGCTTACCTTCTGTCTCTTACTTAGTGGATTCCAAGTTATTTTAGGTCTTATTAATGGCATGCAACTCATGATTTTTAAATTTTACAAGTTTCTTGAATTAAATCCTCCCCAGAATATGACAATCTTCCATAATTTGAGGGCTATATTCTTATCCTTCTTTCAAGTTACCATTTTTCCATCAGCTAAATATACTCCCCCAAACTCAACTCCATAGTTTAGTTGGCTCATCTCTAATATAACCTTCTGACTGGGTGTTTGCATGGGAAAATTAAACTGTTTGCAAATCATCTTACTGGGCATCCAGTTGCTGTTAATAAAAGCCTTTGCTAAGATGATGACAGGGTTAGTGGGGTAAGTTTGCATTAGCCTCGCAGCCACCCTACAGTTTCAGCTCCTTTCTTCCCAGTGTTTGGTAGAGTAGGAGTGCTGAGAGCTTGCTGGCATTTTGCTTCCAGTTTAAGTTTGGGTTTGCCTAGGACTTTCCTTCTAACAGTCCATTGTCTCTGCCTGGTCTCGTTTTAGGTATTTATAAAACTTTGGTCGTTTCACTGGGATTCTTACAAGGTGGTAGTTCAAAACTATAGCTGTATACTGAGTCAACTGGGGAGCTTTAAAAAATATACTGATGCCTGTGTGCCCCACGTGCAAAATGTCTGATTAAATTGGCCTGGAATGTGGCCTGGACATTTGTACTTTTAAATTATCTCAGGTAATTCTGCTGTACAGCCAGCACAGGGAAACTCTATTTAAAGGAGGAGTTTGTCACCAGTGATCACATTTAAGTTTTATCCAGATATTCTTATAACTTTCATTTCCCCACTGAAACTCAAAAATGTTAGGAAATAAAAAACTAAATGTATATAAAAAATAATAAGCTATTAAAAGTAGATAGAAAATACTAGCAAAGGAATATAATAAGATGACAAAAATTAAGTGTAATAGTCATTGGGAAGTGGGATTTTATGTTCAGACTTACAAAAAGCAGAAGGTAAAAGCAAAGAAAATTATTAAAAATGAATATCAACTAAGATAACTGAAGAAAACAGAATAGTGAAGCAGAATATTTACCATTCATGAATTTGTCTATCAGAGGATTAAATGAGATAAATCCCAGTTGCAATGGAGAGTCCAAGGGTTAACAGGCCCGCTCAGGAGCAAATGGGCCCCTTTGGGCCACAGGGTCTAGATTCTGTGCCCTCCCAAGGCCAAGGTTCAGAGCAAGGAGTTCTTTAAGGTTCATTCCCTCAGCCAGAGCCTCAGGGTAGAAAACCCTTCAGTTATCACTCCTGTGTATCTTTAGATTTGTTGAAAGGGCTCCAATTAACTCTGGGTAGCTTTTGCTGATTTTCCCTGCAGCCCTGCTAACATGCAAAGCTGCAGCCCAGAGAGACAGGACTGGCGTTTCCCCTCAAACTGAGGATTGCTCAGAAACTGACTTCACAATTTGAATTGAAATTATTTCAAGAATGAATGGATTCAAGACTTCGCACATATATGAATTATTTTTTCCGTAAGGTGTTTAAACATGTAAACTTAATTATCAGCATAATTACTACAGCACCTGGCATCAAGTGTTACAGATATAATTGGTGTATACAAAATATTTTCTCAATTTTATTGTTGCATTACATTGAGCTAAAGTCTAGGGGTTATATTGCTTCTTCAGGTAAAATGATAAATAATAGTAATATTATTTACTATTTGCTATGGTTTGGCAAATGAATCAATAATGATAAGAATAATCTTCCAGATGACCCACATATATCTACATTTATGTAAAGAAAAAGAAATTTTAATTTATAACACAAATAATAATATAGCTTTTGCCACTAGAATTCTTTCAGTCTTTACATACAATAGACTTAATTTTTTTACCTGAATGAAGTGGGTTTCATACTGAAAATCTGTCTCTAATTTTTGCCTCTTTTACATGGCTACTGTAATAATTAGTGACTCTCAATTCTACTGGTCATAAGGTGATTCTCAGATTACTTATAAAATGCAGATTTAGGGGTCACTCACACATGATTCTGTACATCTGGGCTAGTATTTAGCAACTTGCATTTTACCTAATGCTCCAATTGTATTTTTGGAAGATTTATGAACCACATATTGAAAGACACTAGTGTAAAGGAGTGGTCAGCTTAGACTGGAATACTTTCACCTGCTAGGCTTGCAACTATCCCTGCTTTATTCCTGCTTCTGGTTCTAACTGTGTTAGCTTTGCTGCCAGAAAAATGCCAAGGCAAGTGAAGAAAGAGAGGCAGTGTCAGTAGGACCCCTGAACCCCAGTAGGACTCCTGAACTTCTGAAAGTTCCCAGAAGAAAGGAAGTAAGAACTGGGGATCTTGATAACATGGATTCTGATTCACTAGGTCTGGGAATATGGTGTTAGATTCTGCATTTCCAACCAGCCCCCTCCCACTCTGTCATGCCCCATATAGAAAGGCAAGGAGCTCACTATTTATATGGGAAATAGAAAACAACAACAACAACAACAAAGAAAAAACAATAAAATAAAACAAAACCTAATTCTCAATTACAAGATGCCCCTTAGGTTCATATAAAAGTGAGAGCGGTATAATTCAATGTAGGAATTATCATTGTAATGTCTTGGCAGAGCCTTGCCTGCATGCATTTAAGTTACGAACATTCAACTACATATTTTGGAAATGGGTAAGGGATGGAGGAAAAAGTAAAAAAGCAAAAATTAAACATAACAAAAACCTATAAAAATAGTGTCATTGGCAAAGGATGCTATCCAGTACGGAAAATGTCAACATCTGTTAGCTGGAAAGAATGTTTGAATAATTTTAGGGTTTCCCAATCATTGACAAAGAAGTGATACTCCTTGTTTGGGTGTCTACAAAAAGAATGAAGACTTCAGAGCCCTGAAGAATCATTGATTTCTGAAGAGTTAGAGGCACACACAAAACCAAATGTACTATACTTTATGGGCCATATAAAGAGTTGTCAAGGGAACTTTAAATCACGTTATTTTTGCCTTATGCCTGATTTTGGAACTTAAACTCAGCTATGCAGAGTATCATAAATAAGATTAAATTAAATTAAAATGCTACTCTGTATATGTATGTATATGTGTATGTTATGTACGTTCATATATTATATAAATATGCTCTCTCTATATATATGTATTCTCTCTCTATATATGTAACCATACTTACCTGAGAAGTCTGCAGAGAAATGACTGTAATTCAATGCCGTGAAATTTTTTTTTCTATTCAACTGAAAGTTCTTACTCCACAGTTTCTAAAACTGCCTATGGTACTCTCTGTGCACCCATGCTATTTCTTCAATAGACAATAAGCTCCTGGAGGACAAGTTTCATGTTTTATATTTATTTTAAGCCTCGTTCACTACCTTGCTCAAGGTAGGTGATTAATATACTTATCTTAAAAGAATGAATGAAGGAATCTTTCAATTAGCAAATGTAGCTTTCTGCTACTAACCCCATAGTTAACCTAATGTTAATATTTTTTTGTGCTGAGTTGGACTGAGTATTGAACTACTAGTCCTTACTAAAGTCTCCTCAGTCTTTTATCAATAGTTCTTTAATTGTATAGAAGAATGCACAGAGCTATCACAACTTAAATGTATATTTGGAACTTAATACACATTTCCCAATAGAAAACAATATGTTGGTAGGGTGAGACTAATAAATAACTAATAAAGACTAATTCCAAAACTTAGACCTCAGAATAGAACCCAACCACTACATATTTGAAATGAAAAATAATGGAAGCCAATACTGCTGCAATGCTGATAATTATAAAGAACAGAAAATATTCATTTATTTTAAAAAGTGATCTACCATGTTCCATGCTAGTGCTAGGCCCTGTCTTTGTAACATGATTTTTATAACACTAAAATATAGCCCAAGCACTCTCTCTGAAGTATAAGATTATGTAGACAATGAAAGTTTTATAGGAAAAACCTAATAGAGATGGGTTTATCATTTTTAATTCATTATTTCACTTGAGATACTGAGAACCTAAAATAATAGCGATGAAGTTTTTCTCTCACTGGTAATAGGTGTCCACAGTAAGTCAATGCAGAGGCGGGATGTTCATAGGCGAGACCCACACACTTCATCTTTTTGCTGTGTCATCCTTATGGACAAGGCTTCTACCTCCTAGTTCAAGATGACTGCTTGAGCTCCTGCCATCCAGTCTGATTTTCACCCAGCAGGAAGAAATAATGGTTAAAGAATACTCACATTCACTTTAAAGACATATTTTAGAAGTTGTTCCTCCACCTCTGGTTATCTTGCGTGGCCAGAACTTAGTCACATGGCTGTACCTAGCTTCAGGGAATGTTGAAAAATGCTGTCTTTATTCCAAGTAGCCATTTGCCCAGGTAAAAAGTGTTTTTATTTTACTGAGGAAAAGGAGTATAATACATAATAAGGAGCAATTAGTAATCTTTGCCACAATAGGAAATCGTCAGAAGTAAATAAAAAGTAATTCTTTTTGTTGGTGTTATTAAAGATAAAAGCCAGTTTTTATAGTAGACCATAAATTAATATTCCAATATTTGTAGTTTATTACAAACTTTTTTTTTTTTAATTTGAGATGGAATCTTGCTCTGTTGCCGAGGCTGGAGTGCATTGGCACCATCTCAGCTCACTGCAACCTGCGCCGCCCGGGTTCAAGCAATTCTCCTTTCTCAGCTTCCCAAGTAGCTGGGACTACAGGTGCATGCCACCACATCTGTTTTTTGTTTTTTGTTTTTTTTGTTTTTGTTTTTGTTTTTTGTATTTTTAGTAGAGATGGGATTTCACTATATTGGTCAGGCTGATCTCAAACTCCTGACCTCAGGTGATCCACCTGCTTCAGCCTCCCAAAGTGCTGGCATTACAGGCTACAAAATATTTCTTTAAATGTAAATCTTGAAAGAAACTGGTCTGAAAAAATTCACAGGACGAAAATATGGCCTATGACATAAATAGCAAAAATAGAAATGATGTAATGTTCCTGCTTAGCTAATGTAGAAAGATTTCATTAGGTAATGCAGTGTTGATGAGTTAATAGCTTTGTCTAACTCTTCTGAATACATAATGTGCCTGAACTACTGGTACATTGTGAAATCTTCAGAGAGAGTTTTTTTTAAAAAAAAAAATTTTTTTTTCATTTTATTTTATGCAATAAGAATTGACACCAAAGGATTTGCATTTCTTTTTGGTAACATGTTGAGCCATAGTTAAAAATGATGAAAATATATAACTTTTGTTCTACAGTGATAATCAACTAGGCATGTCCACAATGCTTATAAACATTCAATACAAATACTTCAAGGTTATCAATCATAGTTGATAAAGAAGAAGAATGCACAGCCAGACTTTTCTGTTTTCTACCTTTTATGATCATTTTATATTTGTGTTATATTTGGAACAAATTAAAAGATTTATATGTATAATAAACAAAGGTCCAATATTGAACCCAATCTCTCTCTCTCACACACACACACACACACAAATGCACACATAGAATTTCTTATAAATCAGTCGTTTTTGTAAAGGAATATTATAGGCATACAAACTTGCTCATTTTGGAGGACAAGACTTCTAATTTCTGTTTGTAGGCAATAGGTGTCAGTAATAAATTGGAACCTCTTAACACATTTTAAGGTGCATTTTAAATAAGATATTTTATAGTATAAAGTGTGCTATTATTGTTTTTAATTACCATTTTTCAACACTTTTTTCTTGTTTGTGGAACTGGAGCTTAGGTCAAATGGGAGGAATAATGATCTTGGGGTCAGAATACAGGTTCTAATATTGGCTCTACTGCTTTTTAGCTGTCTGGACTTGAGCACCATACAGTACACTCTCTCCAAAAGCAGCCTCCTCTGTACAATGGGATAACAATATCAGAGGCTTGTAGCAGGGGACCTTGGACACTGATCATAAGGGATGACTTTCATTTCTCTTTCTTTTCTTTTCCTCTTGTCTCCTTGCCTGTCTCTCTGCTTAGTCAGGTCCAGTGTTTTCTTGAAGAGTTTCAGTAATTTCAGTGTGAGACCTTTATGTAAGGTAAAGAGTTAACACAAGCACGTGGCTTCAAACTTATTGGCAAATTAGAATAAAAATGACAAAGACTCTGTAGTTCTTACCACAAAGGCATTGATTAAAAATTTGAGGTTAGATGTAAGCCTGCTGAGAGAATCTTAACTGGATAATACTTTGAGGTCAATTAAAATCACTGTTTAAACCATCCTCTAAGACTGGGATTAGGCCACATATTTTATAAAGAAATAAAGAATAATTTTTTTCCTGTTTGTAAGAATCAACATCTGCATAGTCTTTGATAGGTATATGATATTCTATGCTCTCTACCAAAAGTTTTAAACAAGGTCAAAAAACCCATTTGAAGGAAATTAAATGTAATAAAAATTAGTTTTGAAGTTTCCCAGGGATTACCTTAGGTTTGGGTTAAGTGTATTTATTGTTCCACCTTTTGGGTAAAATGCAAATTGACTTTCCCTTTGTAAATATTAGAAGTCCTTATTTTTATTGAAAATATTATCCAAAAACAACAATAACAAATCCCACCCTCCTGGGCTAAGAACCAGAGGAGAAGCATCCTGGATATGTTTCCAGATCTCTATTAGATCATTAAGTTTTCATCCATATTTAACAAATGTCATTATTCAGTTTCATGGGATCACTGTGTCAAAATGTCTGTGTTAGACCTTTATTTTCAGAGGTTCCTTTAAGTGGGCAGGAAGCATGGCATATTGGATTGATTACTCTCTTTAATCCATCCACTGGGTTGGTTTGGGATGTATACTTAAAAATTAGATTTTATCAGCACTGCAGCAGGATCCTCAGCCAGAAGTCTCTTCTTCTGCCCTCCTTCCCCTGGCCAGTTTTCTTTTAAAAAGTGGGCTCTTCCATTATGTCTCCAGGTAGCAGTAGCAGCTCTGCCTGTGTGGTATCCCTTACCAGATGGCCCTCTTAATAAATGTCTTGCTCTTGCCCACCCTCACTTTCTTGATCCAAATATGAAATGCCAGCAAATAAATAAGAGCATTGTACTCTGATGAGTTCTCTTGAGATGGGGGAAAACCCTGGGGAGAGGAAGCTAGAAACAGCTTTTCTGTTTGCTGTGACTGCTCCTAATTACTGGCCAGTAGTAGAAGATATCATTTAGATGCAGTAGAATATAAAGATAAAGAAAAAAAATGAGAGATAAATTCTCCATGTTATCCCAAATGCCTTTGCTAACGTGGAAATACTCTTGGATTGTTGGAGTCCATTTGAAATATTGTGCATGATCCTTACAAGGGGACCCCTGACTTTGGACTCAGGGTAGACAGTTGCTGCGTGCAGATTTCACCGCCAGACTAAAAGTGCAACGGAAATGAGTGGGTGATGAGAGCAGAGCAGCCAGTTCTTTAATTGAATTAAAAGCTGGGTGACATCAATGCAGACACCTGTCCAATTACAGACAGGCCAAGGTGTTTACCATTGCTGTACAAGCGATTCGAAGATGACAGAAATCTTTCCGCCCACAGATTAACATAATGAAGGAGAACAGATTACAGTGGATGCCGGCCAAACACCTTGGTTGGCAGCTGGGGGTGGGGTGGGGGAGGGAGGAGGAGTCTGCTGAAGTATGTAAGTAGAAACGGAGTCCTTTTTTCTTCTCTGAAATATGCTCGGCTTTAAAAAGGATCCATTTTGCTTTGTGTCTTAGGCTCGGTTTCCAGGCAGAGAATTTATACTTGTCTGCATTTAGTCAGAGGAGTTAATCATAAAATTTCAACGTGAAAGCAGACTCCTCTGTTGTTTTGCTGCTTCTCAGCATACGGTGTCCCATTAGAGGTGCAAAAGCTTGCAGAGCTGGTGTCAGCTCCACAATGATTTTGTCTTAGGTCGTCAGGCTGCCTCCAATTATTAATATTTTTCTTTGGCTCCTTTGAAACTTGAGGTTAAAGCAAAGGAAAGAGAGTGTTGGAGATAATAATGTATCAGTCAAAAGAAACAATGTCTGTCACTTTGCTTGCTCCCTGGAAGGGGTGTGGTGGGAGTCAGGCTCTCCTATAGTGAGAGAAATAGCGGAGTGGAGCTAACTGTCTGCAAAATCTTAATTTTCAGTCACCCGTCAAGTGCTCACTTTTGGTAAACCATACTAATAGCTGCTAGGATAGAGGATAAGGAAAGCAGTAAAAGGCTGTGCCCTCTGTGTTCAAGGAATTCCCAAATCACTGTGAAGGACTTCTAAGTCGCAAGTTCTCTAGGCCAATGCTCTTCCCCTCTGTTAAGTGGAAACCCTGAGAGCACAGAGTTTGGAGCCATATGCAGCAGGCCTCTTAACCTTCCTACGGTGATGAGTTTCCTTCCCTTAAATCAAGTCCCTGCCCCCTGATCTTTCAGCTTGGGCTTTCTGCACCCACTGTGGCCCACAGGACTTCAATTCAAAGGGAATCTACTTACTTGACTTCAAACTCCCTTGGCGTGGCATGTCAGGATTTCTCAATGTTAGGCATTAATGCAAAATGCATTATCGCTTAGCAGTGGGAGTTATGGTCCTGCTGGTGCCAATGATTTTAATCCGGATACCCATGCTCCTGTGTTTCATGGGATACTAACACTTTTAAGACATCAATAATGCTTACTTTATGCTTATTGAATGTTTCTTCAGCTTGCCCTCTTCCATTACCTAGAGGGACTAGCAGGTTTCCTGACATGATTGGGACCATTTTCTGATTTCACAGAGTTTGTGGCTGAAAGGGAGTTTGCGAGGTCATCTGGCCTGCCTTGTAATAGGGACACTCTCAAAAAAAAAAAAAAAAAAAAAAAAAAAAAGACTTCTCTGGGATGTGTCCCAAACAAAGAGATTCACAACCAAACCAATTTTAAAGTTCTCCCTTTCAGGATATAATTCTTCAGTATAAAAACCCCAAGTGTCACAAGTGTCATAAAAGGCAACTACCGCATTTTCTATTTTTGGGCTTTCTGTCTAGGATTCCTTTAGATATGTCAATTCTATATTTCCCAGTATTCTTTTTAATATAATACCAAAAGATATATTTAAATTAAATTTAGGCTTCCTATTATCTTGAACTGGTAAGTCTGAATCTTATAAATGTCATTGTCCACTTGGCCTGTATGCAAACATTCTTCTTTATGTATCAATCTGTTACTGTAAGAGTTCTTCTAGTTCCAATATTTTCTTATGTTAGAAACCTTGTAAAAATCAGTTGTATTCTGTAGCACCTTTTCCAGACGCATATAGCGGAAACATTGATAAATGCTTTTTGATGATGATATATCTTCAGAGTAACACTGTATTTTCCAGAGAGTACCTAATCTAAGTAGAACCCTGACACTTAAAGCAAAGCCATTAGGATAACCACTCAATGATCTCAAAGGATATATCCACAATCTACATAGTCTTGGAGAGAATATGTTACTCTCTTTCTTTGGCCATGGCACAACTTTTCAACTTGAATCCATCCTGGTAAACACTACTTACTGAGAATCAAAGGAGATAAACCACGTGTCTCCAACAATAAAATGACCTTCCCTTGATTCCAAGTGAATGAAGACCACATGTTTGACCAGCCCCTTGCCCTTGCATAACCCTTAATTTTAACCTGACAGGAGGAGAAAGCACAGTGAACCATTATAGTGTTCTTCTTCCTGAAGTAGGTAATTCTAACTTGCCTTTAAGGAAAATTATCAGATGGTTGGACAAACTTTGTCTCTGACACACAGCATGATGAACAAGATTCCCTACTGGAAATAGAAAAGAAATGGCACTCCAGCCTTAGAAAATGCAGCACATTTTTTGAAAGTGTGAGTTACAAGCCATCTAAAACCTTCCATCTTGGATCCAAAGTTGGCAAGAACCAAAACATCAGCTTTCTTCTTTTTCTTTCTTTCTTTTTTTTTTTTTCTCTGTTTTCTATTTTTCAGCTCTCATTTCTCAGGGCTTATTATTGTTTCACCGGGCTTGAAATGGGAAATGTGAGCACTTTGATAAATGGCTTGAAAGATGATCTAGTTTCTCTCCAGCATCTTTCTTTAAGAGTCTCAGGGTTTTTCTATGAAATACAATACAATTTGGTAAAGATCTCTACCAAATCAAAGCTGAAGAAAGCAAATTTGCTGAGATGAGCAGTGCTTGCTTTTAAGGTCCTTAAAATAAGGAGTGGCTAAAATTAATAAAAGACTCTCACTATACACATGTTATACACAACGTAACTCCTTTAGTGAAGACAAGAAACATTAAATAAAACACTAAAGATCACTTAGTGAGTTGTGAACTCAGGATCTGGTTTGATACAATCCCTCTGAAAGTCTATAGAATACCCTTCCTGATAACTTGATGTAACAATTAAAATTTCAACATTGCACTCTAGTTATGATTTGGAAAGAAATGTCTTAGTATAAGGAATTTTATAAAGCCAGGCTGTAAAATTGCACAATCATAGAGCTGCTTTTATGTTTCTCAATGATAATACTTCCTGAATGTACAACACATCTTCATGCTAATGATTTCAGATAACCAACCTGTATATCAGCATTGTTTCTTTTTGGGCATGGTGTTCCTATGCCTCAGCTGAAGCATGCTCATCTATGAAGGGTGCTGCTTTTCACATATGCCCCATAGGTTAAGTGATGATAAAGGGAAACTAGCCTCATATTCCAACATGCTTTTCTTATTGACATTAGGATTAAAAGTCTTATTCTCTGGGGGCTGATTCATTTCTTGTTAGCGTCGCGTTATACTAATTCAGCCATGCAAGTCATCTTATTTAGAATCTTATAGTTGTTTCCAACTTGGCAATAGGAAAGGCATGGCAAATGCCAAAGATTTGCTAAAGATAGAATGGCTAAAACACATTTTATGATGATACTTTAGTTTTGAGCCTGGAATTTGGGGATCGTGGTGGAGGCATTACAAAATGGAAAAATGAAGCTTACATAATTATTTAGAATGTTGATTCTTGGTTGGGGCACGTTGAGTATGAAATACCAGTGGGACATCCAGGTGTGGATACATGGCCTGCAGATAGAAACCCAGAACCAGGGCTTGGGAGAGATGTGAAGTCTGTAGATACAAATGTGATCATTGAAAGATAAGGCTTAATAAGCTAGCAAAGGCGAGTGTTTAGAAACAGAAAGAAGCTTGACAACAACCCAATCTTGAGAAACAAAAGCTATTTAAGAGACTGTGAGAGGAACGTGAGTCAGTAAAGGAAACAAAGGAGTTCTCGGTAGTTTAGGAGAACAACTAAAAAGTTCAATGTCACAGAAGGAAGTTGAGGGAGGATAAGGACTGAGGTAGGGCTATTTGATTTGGTATTTAAGGGATCACTGCTGATCTTTAAAAGATATAAAGCCTCGGCCAGGCACAGTGGCTCACGCCTGTAATCCCAGCACTTTTGGAGGCCGAGGCGGGTGGATCACGAGGTCAGGAGATTGAGACCATCCTGGCTAACACGGTGAAACCCCATCTCTACTAAAAATACAAAAAAATTAGCCGGGCGTGGTGGCGGTTGCCTGTAGTCCCAGCTACTGTGGAGGCTGAGGCAGGAGAATGGCTCCAACCCAGGAGGCAGAGCTTGCAGTGAGCCGAGATCGCGCCACAGCACTCCAGCCTGGGCAACTGAGCGAGACTCTGTCTCAAAAAACAAAAAAAAAAAAGAAAGAAAGAAAAAGATACAAATTGTCTAGTAGCATGTAGAGGCAGAAATTGAGTTGCAATGGTAGCCTACATTGGAATGGCATAGCTCTGCACTAGAGCTCTTGACTGGCAATACTCCATGTTAAGTATTCTAAAGTCCTGAACTTGTTCAGTCTTAAAACTAACCCTTTGAGGTAAGTACTATATTATCCTTATCTCACATGTGAGGCCTGCAAGGCCTTTCCTTCAAGACCGAGATTATTATTATCTGTTTACAGACAAGGAAACTAAGGCACAGAAGTCTGAACAACTTGCCCACGTACATATGGCCAATCAGCAGCAGATTTGGCATTTGGAGCCAGCAATCTGGCCCAAGCATCGGTGCCCTTTTCCCCACTACTCCATTATGAAGATGTGCATATGATAATGTTAGCTTGCTTTTAAGCCATTTGGTGGAAGGAGAAATAACTTCTTAAAAGAAAGTAAACTCAGAACGTGGGTCATGATCTGGGAGATTTAACAGGAAATGACAATCGCAGGGGCAGGAATGAGAGAAAGCAGGAGGTTCTGACACGAGAGGGTTTTGAAATTAGAGAGAGCTGAATTTGGCATGAGATGGTCACACATGTGTGTATATTAGTTCGTTGGCTTGCTGTCTTCTTTGGCCATGAGCTAAGATGACGGTGCCAAGTGGATGAATATTTTCATGTAGAAGCATGGCAGACAGGATTCAGTAGCCCACGGAGATGCCTGGGTCGTTGCTGGAATGAAGACTTAGAGACAGCCGTAGGGACTAAGGGCAAGTGGGAGGTGTCAAAGCAAAGAACTGGTCTTTGCTCCATCCTAGCTTGTTGATCTTTTAATTCTTTAAATTTTCTACTGGGGAGGGAAATTATGGAAACGTGTATATTAAAATTTGTGTTTGAATGATGAAAGCTGTCATCAAAATTGGCACCTTAAAGCAATAATGTATTCTCTGAGTGATTGAAGGTTTCATCAATAAAGAGACACAACGAGTGGGGCCATCGTTTTATAAAAATAGTGATAATCTATGTGGTTAGGATTAAAGATTGCTCTGAAAAACGTCTTTGCGGAAAAACAGTGGTGAGCAAAAGCACAAGTTATATTTTGGATTTTTTTTAATTCACAGGATTAACTAAGGAGTCTCTGCCTTGCTTATGAACACTAGTAAACAAAATGTGTTTTCATTTCTACACATACTTTTAATTGCTGAACAAATCTCATATATCTACCAGCAAGCCATGTTAATTCAATACTTGCATGTGTAACACTTCCGTTTAAGACAGGTGTCTTAATTAAATAAACTAATAATTTTGCAAGTAGAAGTACAAAAGCATAATTATCTAATTTGCTAATTGTTCAACTATGTTAATTTGCATACTTGTTAGCTACAACATAAACAAATGGTTTGTGTATGTATGGCCTACTGTTAAAATAATGAAGCCACTCTTGGGAGTAGCATTTTTAAAGTGTGTTAATAGGTGCCCTATAAAAAGGACTCCTTAGTTAAATACGGTTGAAAAATGCTAGGTTAAAGAAAATTAAATAGTTTTGTTTCTGCAGGAGGTCTAGGATCCTGGAATGAGATAATATATATCTTAGCTATTGGAAACATTGTGCTCTGCCTCACGAACTATATGTGGAACCCCCTCCCCATTTTAATGGGAGAAACATCAGATGTTGTTTGAGAGCTGTTTTAACAATAAGTTGGTCTCACAATTTTTTCTCATGAGTCCTTCCATTCAACAATCAGCAGAAAGGGAGGAAAATGACTGAAAGAGGAATACGTTTTTGATTTCTGTCTCTGGTCTCTTTGTTTTTGTCTCTCTCTCTTATAGACACACACACAGATATACACACAATGCTCTTTATTGATGCTTATGATAAACATGCAACCCTCTTTTGTCCCTTTTTATTATAGGCATATTGACAGGCTTGCTACCCTTCAAAAACTATGCAGTAACCCTAACTGCTTGCACTTTGGCTGGCTGTACTGAGAGCTCACATGCATTGAACATCTCTACTCCACAAGAAGGTAAAGTAATTTCAAAGGTCTTGACTTCCACATTTCAGTCATGAATAATAAAATAGGAGAAGAGCTAAATGCTACAAGGCCATTTGCTGGCAAACCCCAACCTAATTTGATGACAAAGTGCATTGCCAGGCCATAATTGCTCCATTTTTTGGGGGGGTGCGAAAATGAATCAAACTCCATACCCTTTAATGACATGCATCTTTAATAGCTGTAATGCAGATTAATGGGCTTTTTAATTGCTGTTACATTGTTCATGCAAGAGCCTTGTCATTAATATGAAGCATCTGAAAGATTAATGAAAGCTTCCTCATTCTACTATGGCTCAGAAGTAAATCTAGAGACAGTCTGACTAAAAAGAATTGATTGTATGGCACAGTATGAAATTGAGAATCAAACGGTTGATTTCCATGGTCTTTTTTAACTGCTAAACAGCAGCACAGGCAACAATTATTTCAGTATGATGAAACCTCCAAATGCCAATTGAGGCATTATTAATCACTGCTTAGTTCCTTCCGACTTAAGTCTCACTTCTGTTGTACTTGGAACTTACAAACTGTTGGCATAAATTAAGGTTTCAGAAAGCATATGTTAAGAAGGCAGTGAGAAAGAGAAAATATTTTAGCACGCCAAAGTGAAAGCTTTGCTCAAGCATCAGAATGCATCACTTCAAGAAATAACAGCTCTCAAAACATTTGAAGCATTGTTACTTCATATTTCTCTATTCTGGATAAGAGGAATTGTACATTTCTTATACTGTCTAGTTGAAAAGTTCTTTAGGAGATTTAAAAGCTTGATCTTTAGGGAAAAAGAGTCAGCCAGTCTTTCTCTCTCTCTCTTTCCCAGTATCTATATATTCCCCCCTTCCTCTTTTAAACCCTTTACCAAGCACCACTTGCACTGAAGATATGTAACAGAAACGAAGACATGGACCCATAGGATGAAACCAGGACAGGATAAATGACTTTGTAAAACCATTCTTGTGACCCTTTATATGCTGTATTTTTTACCTAAACCAGTCAGACTCCCCTCACCTGAACTATGCTGTCAGTGACCCAGCCTCAGCATTTTCTCCATCTGGCCTACTGGTAATAGCACTGTTTTTGTTGTATCATTGCATCCGCTGAGGACATGATTATCATCCCCTCTTACAAGGACTTTGACCAGCCTCAATATGGGACAAATGGCCCTATGTTGCATTATTTTCTCTGTATCCACTAAATCCTTTGTCCAGGGTTTACCTGGTACCCTTCATACCAATTTCAAGCTAAGCCCCAGAGAGATCCCTGCTCTTGTTTAGTTTATATTTCCTTTTTTATTTTTAAAGACATTCCCAAACTTCTAAATATCCACGAAGTAATTCTGAATTTACTAAATGATAGAGGAGTTTAGGAAAATTTTTTAAAAATGTTTAGTTCTTAGGACCCCCAATTCATTGACAACTATATAAAATAAACAGCTCTTTTTAAAAAAATATGTACGAAAGTTTTCATATGTAATTGACTAATTTGGTTATGCAAGCTCTAGCAATTCTTATTATTACATATAGGTTTTAAAAATTTATATTATGAACCACATTCACCAGCATTACTCATCTCAGATCACAAGCTCCTTGAGGCTAGGGGACTCTATCTGCTTAATTTGCTTTAATAGGTACAGTCCCACATAGAGATTATGAGTTAATAGTACTTTTGGTGGAGTAACACAAGCATCAGTCGAGTGAACTAGTGTAAGTACTCCTCATCCATCATTGACACAAATTCTCATAAATGTGGGACAGTTATTTAACACTGTTCCTAAAGCAATTACTGACAAGCTGCCCACAAATCGGGAATATTTTCATGCATGGGATTTCAGGTTTATTCCATGATTTATTGGTTTGGGTCTGAAAAGTTTGAATTAGAAAAGTAAACTAAAATTAGACTCTATAAATCTTTTCTTCCACAGCCCCACAAGAGGTTCAGCCACCAGTAGCCAAATCCCTTCCCAGTTCTTTGCTGCTCTCCTGGAACCCACCCAAAAAGGCAAATGGTATTATAACTCAGTACCGTTTATACATGGATGGGAGGCTGATCTATTCAGGCAATGAGGAGAACTACACAGTCACAGGTAAGATCTCTAGAGTTTTCAGTGAATTGTTATAGTCTATATTCAAATATAAACATACGTATAGTTGGCTCTCGATATCCAGGGGTTCCATATCTGCAAACTTAATCAAGAATGCTTAGGAAATACGTGAAAAAAATAACAACAGAACAATTAAAAATAATATGAATTCTAAAAACATAGTATAACAACTATTTACATAGCATTTACATTGTCTTAGGTATTCTAAGGAATCTAGAGATGATTTAAAGTATACAGGAGGTTGTGGATAGCCTATATGCAAATAATACACCACATTGTAACAGAGACTTGAGCATCCATGAATTTTGGTATCAGTAGAGGGTCCTGGAACCAAACTCTCACTGATATTGAGGAGTGACTACACACACACACACACACACACACACACACACACCACATAAATAGAGTCTATAGTTATCTGAAAATGTGTTTTTGAAATTGGGTTGCTTATTTTTATCTCCTGTTAATCACTCCAATTGTATGATCTTGAAGGTCATATTAGATTTATGGTGAAACTGAAGCTAAAAGAAATGGAAAATTGCTCATGTTACCTCCCTCCACCCAGGGCTGTCTTACTACGTGTTCTTTTCTATAGAGCCCACCACCCCTTACCTAAATCCTTCTAGCAATTACCTTTGCTCAGATGCAGAGGAGGCCTGGAAATGCACAAATGTGCTAAGCACAAAGAGCTCAGCACATGACTTCTCTGACTTCAGCAGACCACAAGGATTGAAATTGGGAGCCAGTGTTTTCCCAGTCAGGCTCACAGTGTCCAGTTGGATCAATGACATCATCAAATAAATTCCTCTCTCACATGAGCTATTAGAGTGGTGCAAAAGTAGTTGTGGTTTTTGCCATTGAAAGTAATTACTTCTGCACCACACGAATACTTTAAAATCCTCACTAATGTGTAATAGTCTTAAGACTCAGAAGTGTGACTCAGTGTGGTTTGAATTTTAGATCTGAGAGGAAACATAGTATATCTGCCCATATAATATTATAAAGTGTGATGATACTGAAATAAAATGAAGTAAATTGTTGAAAAACTTTCTAAATACAGAAGACTTGCATTATGTATGCTGCCTGTACTGTGTTTATGTTTGTATTATACTTATAGTGGTTTTGTATTTCATATTATTTTATATACTGTATGTGACTCTCATGTGAGACATTATTAATCAAATGTTGATTGATGAAAAAACCAAGGCCTAGAGATATTAACTTCTTCATAAAGGTCATAACAAGTTAGAGTCAGAGGTAGGATGAATTATTTATGTATTCACTCACTCACATTAATGCCAGGTACTGAGGTTGTAATAGGGAACTGGCCAGACACTGTCCCTCTTCTCTTGGTGCTCACAGCTTCGTGGGGGCACATGTAGATGCTGGAGCAAGTCGTGTGGACAGGGCTGTGTATTCATCCAGTTGCATTCTCAGGTTTACATTTTTCTGGCCCCTCTCTAGTCTGAGAACCTTAAAAGGACAAGAACAATTACTTTAATATTTTATTATTCATAATTGGATAGAATTCCATCATATTTATTCTACAACATAGATATTATTTTACACCCCAATTTTACAAGTGAAGAAACTGAGGCAAAGAAGGATTAAGTAACCCAAGGTCACACAGCTTGAGTCGGAGGCTTTGGTACTAACCCAAGCATTCTGGCTGTGTTGAAGAATGTGGTCTTAAAAACAAGTGTTTTAACTTGTCTTAGTTTCTGAATTTGTAAAATGGTGTTAATTACATTTTCCAGTATTTTAAAGAGAATTAGAACTATATATAAACTATATAACATGTCGTTAGCAATTGGTAAAGAGAAGTTATAATTGTTATCTCCTGTACAACACAGAGTTCATTGTAATAACTGAATAGGTTAATCTTACTCCAACAGTATCTTATGGCATGATTTTAACTAAAAATTGTAAACCACAGAAGTTATTTCAGAAAAAATTAAATCACACCATGGAAGGAACTTTACATATATTACATCTTTGAACCTTTACATATATTACATTTTTACATATATTACATCTTTGATGTAACATATTAATAATTAACATACAAAGCACTTCTGTGACCAAGAGGTAACATTGCATGTAATGGGATATCATAACTTTTAGAACCAGAATAGACATGTCCTCTGAGAATCCTTTTGCTCCCCACGTGTGACACAGGTATGCCCCGTATGCTTACTGATTACCTTTATATTACATCGCTGCTTTTTGTTTGTGTCATCTTGAATAGGACTGTTTGTTTGTTCATTGGTTTGCCCTGCTGAACCATAATGATCATTAAGGACACAACTATATTTGTTTTTTTCATTACTGCATCTCTTGGACCTATCACAGAGTGGGAATGGAATAAAAAGTGTTAAAGGAGTGAAAGAATGAAGTCAGATGATTCCTGGGAATAAAAACAAGAAGATAGCAAAGGGGAACTGATGGAGGATAGGATTAGGGTAGGAATAAGGCAATAGAGAAGAGAGAAAAATGGAAAAGATACAGCCAGGGGAAGAGAAACTAAGACCCCTTCCATGTGCCTAAATGAAAGCTGCATCAGTCCACAGGGAAGTGGTGCAGCTGATGGCAGGTCTCAAACTGTGTGCCTTGACTCTTTCCAAAATGTACAGAACTCCATATGAGGTTACACTGGACAAAATCGGAAAAAGGGCAGTGTAGGGAGAGGAGCAAGAATTCACATCAATTTCTAATACCACCTGCAAAATGACACTGAATTCTGTATTTTGTTTGTTTGAATTATCAAGAACGCCATGTGACTATAGGCCCTGAAGAAAGATTGTGGTAAATGGCACCATAGTGTATTATTACAATAGAAGCCCCAAATATAAAGAAAGTGAAATATTTTTGAAGTGCCTACATCCATGTTTTCTTGCTACAGTGGTAATAGATTGATTCTTCAATGGTTTTCAATCTTTATGTAATATTTTAAAGAATATATCTCCAATACTACCCATAGCATTTTTTTTTCTGCTGTAGCTTTCTTGGCATTTCGTAAGCAACTATGTTCCTTGTTGCTTTCATCCCCAAATAGTTTAAGATATGAAGCATATTGGGACTGCAATGCTGGTCAAGGAGGGGAAATAAACTGAGAAAGTTAATATGGGGTTCAAAGATGCACATGATTATTCTAACTTTATAGCTAGAAAAACTGAGACCTAGATGGGTTAAGAAACTCTAGTCAGTAATCAGAGGAACTAATTCAAATCTAGATCTGTCTGGCCCCAAATCCTCTGCTTTTAATTTCTATACATTCTGCGTGTTGCTCATATTTTATTTTCCCTTGCCAGAACTCTAAAAGAAAGACCCCAGAACACCTGTATTAGTCTGCTAGGGCTGCCATGTCAAAATAACAAAACTGGGTGACTTTAATAGAAACGTATTTCTCACAGTCTGGAGGCTGAAAGTCCGAGACCAAGATGTCGGCAAGCTTGATTTATCCTGAGTCTCTTTCCATGGCTTGCAGATAGTGGCCTCCTCACTGTAGGTGCACATGGCCTTTCTTTCAGGTGACTTCATCCTTGGTATTTTTTCCTCTTCCTCTGAGGATGCCAGTCCTATTGGATGAGGCTCCCACTCTTACGACCACAGATTTTATATCAGTGATATGGACTAAGTTCAGGTCATTTATATTTTTAAAGTTTAGCTATCTACAGAGACTCTCAGAGAAGACTAAATAGGAAAGGGACTCTGTCTATCTGAAGTCAGCAAGGGAGAAGGCTGTGGAGAAACTGATCTAGCCATTGGGATGGGCTTTAGCTTCTATGGGCACTTTAAGTCTACACCATAACATGTATCTATCTACAATGCTATTGGTACTTACTGCTTGTCTTTGTGTCAGGGTATTTGTGACATAGTATCTTTTCCACACTGAGTGGCTTGTGGGTAGAACTTCTATTCATGATGTCTGGTGATTTCAATAATAGTGTCAGTTTAGGTCTACTAAAGTGGATCTGTATAGAGCTGAAATGTCTCTTCATAGAGAAACTGAGAAGTGGAAGACAGAGTTTACTAGATAGGGAAAATAATTGATAATATCTTTAATTATAAAAGTGATAAATTCTTACAGAAGATAAAACATGCAGACAAGTAATACCTGAGAATCCTGTCATATAGAAACTCATAATATTTGATGGAATTCCTTCTACTACTTTATTCATGTTAACAAAATTGAGCTATAACCTATGTATGATATTGAATATTTACATATTCCCTTATTATATTATGACTATATCCTATCATTAAACATTTTTGTAAAAATATTTTGAAATGTTTTGAATAACATTATATTCCATCTCTTACAGCATATAATGGATATTTATTAATGCATTGAACCATTTGAGCAATAGTATCTAATCTATCTCTATTTTAAATGTCTTGACATAGATATTCTTATACATAAATCTTTATTTGCTAGGTTCCTAGAAGAATAGCTAAATCAAAGGTAATGAACATTTACAGAATGTTTGATATAGTTTGTCACATTATTCCAGGAAAGTTGTCAGCAGTGAATTTTATATTCTTAAATATTTGATTATTTTACCAAAAAAAGTTATTTTATTTTAATTTGCATTTTAAAGTACTAGTTATAGTGAATACTTTTCTGAATAATTATTAACCTTTTATATTTTCCTTTCATTCATCTAATCACATTCTTGATGAGCAAAAATTTAATTGGGGTAAGGAATAATTTTGAGACTTCTCCACGAGCTATCCTGTTTTTTCTGGTTACAATCACCCACACTGTTTAAAATGTTTTACCCTCTACAATATCAGAAACTTCCCTACTAACTTGGCTTAATGTCCCCTCCTAAATATTCAAAGTGTCAACAATTTTTTTCTCACTCCTACTTCATTTACTTGTAGTTTCCCTTTAGGTTTCCATATAGAATTGACATTCTTCCCGTAGGGTTTGCCAGTGGATCTTGCTGCCATGGTGGGCACAAGCAAAGTAAATGCATTTCAATTCGGAAGCCACTTAGCATCCAGGTGGCTTGGATTTTTTTTTCTTCTTTTTCTTAAATATGAAGCATTAAAAGTCAAAGGCATTGCTGCACCTTGAGTTAGTACAAAATTTATTTTAAAATGCATACAGTTCAAATTTTTTACCTTGCTTAGGCCATAAGCTAGTAGTATGGTGGGTCAGTTCTGACACTGAAAAATGAATCCAGTTAGAGAACCTCCCGAAGGCTGTTGATGTTTGCTATAATACATAGCACACACTTTAAGTCAAACTTTTTCATTCTGTATTCAAAGGTAATGGATTTTTCGTAACCATAGTAACCTTGGTGTATTTCTGGATAAATACGTGAGGTATATACATTCTAGTTTTATTTTTGAATATAAACTACCACATTATGTATTACTAATAATATGAAAAATAGGATGTAGGTTAGTATAATGACAGCTTAAACTAGTATGCATTTTTCTTCTGCAAAAAATAAATATTTATCAAAAGTATAGGTTCAATTAATTTTTCTCCCAGTTTTGTGGTATTCTGGTGGTGCCATTTATCTTTTTTTGCAGGATCTCCATTAATCTCTTATTTCTGTCCCATAACAGATTTTTAAGAATTTTGAGGTAAAAACAATTGTACTTTAAAGCTTATGATTAAAAACATAATCGAAAGATTGAAGGACCTATATTGATATCACTAGCAGAGCTATTGTGGGCCACTTAAGATGTGTGTATACAGTACATTCCCAAACAAGTAGACAAAAGAAATCCTTCATGAGACTGTTCAACATACCAGGATTGTTTCAAAGTTCAGGCTGGACAGCACCTGATTGATGATGACTATCCAGACTGTAGCCACAGATTATTCTTATTTTAAATGAGCACCCTACCAGAAACTGGCCGTTTTTAAGAAGTTTATAAGATGTTTCCAAAAAGCCTACAAACTTTTTAGAAACAAAAATAGCAAGATGGTGCTAATCAGGACAAGTCTCCACCAAACCCGGCAAGGAGGTTTATGCGAGTTGTGCTTCCTAGTTAGAAAATACTATCTGAATTGCTTTTGGTTAAGCCAACCTAAGCCATTGCTGTGGATAATGACTAGAACTCCAAAAGAGGAAAGGTTAATAGGGACATTATAGAAAAATAACAACTATCTCACACCAAGCCATAACACATGTGTGTTTTCAAATGTATCATCTGATAAATCTACATAGTCATCTTATAGTTAAATAAGAGTGACTGATATCTAGAACCATAGATAGTGTCTTCCCACTGCTGTTCCATCAGGACCTGGATTTCTATCACTAAGACTGAGGCAGTAAGATATAGATAATAGCAATGTAATGAGTGTGTGCATGCGTGTGTGTGTGTGTGTGTGTGTGTGTAATTGAGAGACAGAAAAATAGAGAGAGGGTAGAAAGGCAGATGTGGGCAGGGGGAAAGAGGGAGGAAAAGTGGGTGAATTCTGGTAAAATCATATAGGCAATAATTATTTATGTCTAACCAACTAAAAGTGCTAAAACTTTTTTTTTGGTCTTATTTGCCAAGGTCAAAGAGAAGTATGTGTAAATAGCAAAATAGAAATGCTCATCTTAAACTTTCCAAACACGTAAGTCTTACGATGAGAAATTTATTGACAAAGAAGCTGTATTGCTTATGGCACAATAAAAACACATTTAAAGGTTAGGCACTTCTATCCGAGTGTTATAAGGAACCTTATCAGCACTCTACAAATTTGAGCTAAATTATACTCATTCACACCAATGGCTTACAAAAGGTCTTTTCTTAGCAAAATAGAATTTTACTTTAACCTAGATGTTTTCTTTATTTTGCATATTTAAATATCACATTGCAGTACATTGAAATAACTCCTCTTACATAAAAATACTATTACCTAAAGGAATGCTGTTAACACACCTGTGTTCTGTTACAAGCTCTAATATTAATAAAGCAGAGCATGTGAGGATTTCCGGGTAAGACGACGGTCTCATCCATGAGTCACCATGCCACTCTATTACAAACGAGGTCATACCATGTTTCCCTTTGATGTCTCAGTCATATAGTATTAAATTGTACAAAGTCTGAGAAACTTTAAGGACACGAAGGAACAAAAGTCAAGCTATGCAATAAGTGGAGCCTTCAAAGCCAAATTACTAAGCTACTAACTCTGTGACCAGAGACTCCAGAATAGTTGTTCAAGGTTGTTCTATATACCAGATCTTTGGGTTAATGAACAGTGGATGCTATACTCTCAAGAGTCTTATTCATCGAGCAACAAAGGGTCAAATGAAATGAAATAACTTGTACAGAATGTTTGAATATCAGTTGTGGTTAGCTGTAAATACAACCTAAGTGTCGTTCTTCCATTAAGGTGCTTCTATAATGCACCCGTATGTGAAGAAATAAAATATGTTTAAATTTACATTTTAAGACCCGTACCCAAATATTATATGATCTGTTAACCTAATTAAGGAATATTATGTTCGTAAATGATAGGGAAAGAGTATGTGCTTAAAGGGATTTTAGAAGAATCATGGGAATAATATTCAGTTAGAAAAGCAATGGAGTTAAATGCTGGAAGGATAATGGAATATGTCCTTCAGTTGAAAGTGTTACAAATAGAGGTGTCCTGTTATTTTCAGCATTTTGAGAGCTGCTATGATTTTTTATGTACGTTTTAAAGTGCTTAAATTGAGTTATAAATTAATACGGAAAAGTGGACACATCTTAAGGGTACAGCTTGATGGATATTTACAAAGGAAACACATCTATGGAATCTGTACCCAAAACAAGAAACAGAACATTGTCAGCACCCTGTAAAGCTCCTCATTTTGTGGCCTCAAATCTTGACTCAGGTGATTGCTTTCCTGAGTGTTGACACCATAAACTGATTTTGCTAATTTTGTACTCAATATAAATGGAATAAGAAAGTGGAGGGGGGGTCTTCAAAAAGCTTATGGAAAATGCATATTATGAAAAATGCGAGGATTTCAATTTTTTCCACCAAAATAAACTCATACTAACTTGTTATAACATTCCTGAACCGGATCTAGTTTGAGGTGGTAAGAAAGATAAGACATCAGTCTGAAACAAGCCCCTACCAGGGCAACGTGAATTCGGTAAAATTGAAGCAAGGACAAATATCAAATTTCCGGTGAAGCTTGCATAGAAGAATAGTGAAATCATTGATGTTTTACAAAAGGTTTTTGAGGACAATGCCCCAAAGAGATCGGCAGTTTACAAGTGGATAACTCATTTTCCTTAAAGGACAAGGAACAAGACAGTATTAAAGATGAAGCCTGCAGTGGCAGACCATCCACATCAATTTAGAAGGGAAAATATTCATTTTGTCTGTTTCCTAATTGAGGAAGACAAACAATTAACAAACAACCAACATCATACACATCTCAATTGGTTCACTTTGTACAATTCTGACTGAAAAATTAAAGTTGAGGACATTAAACTAAGCAAGCTAACACAGGAACGGAAAACCAAATACCACATGTTCTCACTTATAAGTGAGAGCTAAATGATGAGACTCATGGACACATAGAGGGGAACTACACATACTGGGGCTTTTCAGAGGGTGGAGGGTAGCAGGAGGGAGAGGATTAGGAAAAAAAAAACCTAATGGGTATTAGACTTAATACCTGGGTGATGAAATAATCTGTACAACAAACCCCCATGACACAAGATTACCTATGTAACAAGCCTGCCCTTGTACCCCTAAACTTAAAATAAAAGTTAAAAAAAAGTTGAGTGAACTTTCTACTTAGTGGGTGCCAAAACTGTTGCACCCAGATCAGCTACAGACAAGAGTAGAGCTTTCAATGGAAATTTTAAAAGATGGAATCAATATCCTGAAACGTTTTATCAGATAATTGTAATAGGAGTTGAAATATGGCTTTACCAGTACAATCCTGAAAACAAAGAACAATCAAAGCAATGGCTACTAAGAGGTGGAAGTGGTTCACTCAAAGCAAAAGTGGACCAGTCAAGAGCAAAGGTCATGGCAAAAGTTTTTTGGGGATGCTTGAGGCATTTTGCTTGTTGGTTTTCTGGAGGACCAAAAAACAATAACATCTACTAATGATTACAGTGTTTTGAGAATGTTAGCCAAAGCTTTAGCATTAAAATGCCCAGGACAGCTTCACTAGAGTCCTTCTTCACCATGATGATGCCCCTGCTCATTCCTCTCATTGAACATGATAAATTGTATGACAGTTTTCACGGAAAATCATTAGGATCTTACAGTTCTGGTTTGGTTCCTTTTGACTTCTTTTCGTTTCCTAATCTTAAAAAAATCTTTAAAGAGCACCCATTTTTCTTCAGTTAATAATGTAAAAAAGACTGCATTGACATGGTTAAATTCCCAGAACAGTCAGTTATTCAGAGATGGACTAAGTGGCTGATATCATCACTTACAAAAATGTCTTGACCTTGATTGAGCTTATGTTGAGAAACAAAGGTTATATTTTTATTTTTTAATTCCATTTTCCATGAAATTTTTGTAGTTCCCTTATATGTTCTCTTTTGTCACTGTCTTTTTTTTAGAGATATAGGAGGGAGAGTAAATCAGTACAACAATTTTTTGTGTTCCTGTACCTACATTCAGAACCCGCTGATCTACAGGCAATTGCTAAGATGTTGTTAGTTGTTAAATTCCTGTCTTCCAGAAAGCCATTGGAAAATTTGCAAACTGAAACATCTACCTCTTTCTCCAAGTTCAGATCTAGAAAATAATTATAGAAATGCTTCATCTGTGCAATTAGAATTTAGCACATGAAGTCACTGACCCGTGTACACTAGCAACAAACAAACCATATAAACCATTCTGAGTTTCCAACAATGTAATGTTGTGTGACCATAAAGTTTATGATGCTGTAGAAAAACATTTAATTTGGAAAGATAATAACAAATATTTTACACATATTTGAGTCTAATTCGTTAAAATATATGTGTATATACATGGATACATATACATGGATGTGTACATATACACATATAAGTATGTCCCCATATAGATATATACCAAAATACTAATAGTGATTATCTCTTAATAATGGGAGTCTGGTATTGCTTTTTTTTCTTTTCCTTGAGAGTCTTTCAATCTTTTAAATTCTCTACAGTTTGGATATTAGAAGTCAGATTCTTTTTGTAATGTTATTCCCAATTTTAATATATGTGATAAAATTGATAGAAAGGAAAGACATTTCGGGAACCTGACTACACTTAACCATTAATACTTATCTCTAGTTTTCCCTAGTCTTCACCTTATATTTAATCAGGTTGATTGTCTTATTAATTTCCTTCTAGCCAATACCATAGATGACCTCTAGCACTATCTACCACCATCAAAACGTTATGTATATTTGATGATCTACCTCAATTCCCACATCTTCATTTGATTCATAGACTCTTCCATATCAAATTCCTACACATTTGTCACTTGGACACATTCTATCTTGCAATATTGACTTATTTTAAAAGGAGTAAATCTTGATTAAAAATAAGGATGTAAGTGCATTGGGTACAGTTATTATGCCACTATTTATTTTCAAAATTTCTGTAATATCTCACATAGGAATAAGGATCCAACTGGCATCCAACAAACTCACTGAATTGAGTTGAAATGAATTAAGTTGAAAAAACACTGAGATTCAGTAAATTAATATTTTAGAGAAAATAACAATAAATACCAATGCATAATTTAGATATAATTAACATGCTAAACTTGGTAAACAATTTTATTGAGGTAGGCTATTCCTGTAGCTTAGGATTTTTCATTTAATCATCCTATATATAGCAAATATATACAAATATTTGTTGTTCAATTATGTGTTTTAGCTTGCTAAGACTATTGTAACAAAGTAACAGAAACTAGATGGCTTAAACAACAGAAATTGGCTGTCTCACACTTCTAGAGACAGAGTCCCAGATCAAGATACTGGCAAGACTGGTTTCTTCTAAAGGCTATGAGGAGGAATCTGTTTCATCCCTCTCTCCTTGTTTTGGTTGTTTGCTGGCGATATTTGGCATTTCTTGGTTGTATATGAATCATCCCAATCTCTGCCATCATCTTCACATAATGTTTTCCCTGTGTGCTTATCTGTGTACAAGTTTCTCCTTTTTATAAGGACACTAGTCATATTGGATTTGGGCCCACCTTGTTGAGCTCATCTGAGCTAATTACAACTGCAGTTCTAGAGGCTAGGACTTCAACATATGAATTTTGGGGAGAACACAATTCAACCTGTAACTCTAGTGCTGTGCATTTGATGCTGTGATTAATAACATTCTAAGACTTTCCTGAAATACCTAAAACATATTAGAGAATTTAAGGTATGTGTTCACAATCAGTTTTAAGATGGATATGGCCCATGACAGTAATAAAAATATTTAGAAAAGGTGATAATCAATTCCATGTGGAATGCTCCCAGCCTTACTTTTTGCATCTTCACAATCCCATCTCTTACTTCCCTGGCTTGCTTTCTTTGATTCTTTATAGGAGTGATTAGTTTCTTAGTGCTGCTTAATACAATACCCAAAATGGGATGCCTTAACACAATAGAAATGTATTCTCTCGAAGTTTGAGAGGCTAGAAGTTTGAAATGAAGGTATCGGTAGGCCCATGGTCTCTCTGAAAACTGTAGGGGAGAATCCTTCCTTGCCTATCCCGCCCTCCAGTGGTTTCTGGCAGTCAGTGGTATTCTGACAGTCAGTGGTTTCTGGCAGGTGTCTGTCAGTCAGTGGTATCCTGGCAGTCAGTGGCTTGCAGTTGCATCACCCCAATCTCTGCTTGTATCATTACATAGTGTTTTCCCTTCTTCTAAAGTTCTCTCCTCCTCTAAGGATAACACTCATATTCAATTTAGGGCTCACCGTCTTTCAGTATGACCTCAACTTAACTTCATGACATCTGCAAATACCTTATTTTCAAATAAGGTGACATTCACATGTACAGGGAGTTAAGACATGGAGATACCTTTTGGGAGGACAAAATTCAATCCACTACACCTCCATTGACTCCACAACTACTTTGCCACTCAGTTGAAACTGTTCTCACCTAGGTTGTCAATGTTCTGGTAGTCTCCAATTCAGGGACAGAGTGGAGGTTGTATAATTCATGATGTTTTATTGATGACTCCTCCATCTCAGAACATTCTTCTCTTGGTGTCTGTGATACCTCACCTTCTCACTTTTCCCTGTTACTGTTCAAGCTCTGGTGTGATCTCTTCCTTGTTTTCTTCCACCCACAAATGTTGGTTTCCCCCAGGATTCCTCTTGAAACATTCCACACAATCTCCCTTTGAAGACTCAGTAGTCCTTGTCTTCAGACATTTTTCCTAAGCCATGAACATTTTTCTCACTGTATATTGGGCACTCCTGCTACAAGTGTTTTTACTCCAACTCCTTAAAACTGAATTTATTTTATCTGCCACATCCTACCAATGTGCTCTTTTTTCTGAGTTTTTAATCTTTGGGAAAAGTAACACTATTCATTCTTTTTCCCAAACAAAAACCCAGCATTAATCTTTGATTACTCCTCCTTCATCCTTCACATCCAAACTTTTTTGCTGTTCTTGTTTTAAGACAGGGTCTTACTGTGTCACCCAGGCTGGATGGAGTGCAGTGGCGCATTCACAGCTCACTGCAGCCTCGACCTCTTGGGCTCAAATGATCCTCTTGCCTCCTGAGTAGCTGGGGCCACAGGTGCATGCCACTACGCCTGGCTAATTTTTGTAGAGTTGAGGTTTCACCATGTTGCCCAGCCTGTTCTTGAACTCCTGAGCTCAAGAGATCTGCACATCCAGTCTTAAAATCCAAACTGCTGTTGCCCTATTACACTTATTACCTGGCTCCTATCTACTTTCTTAGCCTTATATCATTCTTTTATTCTCATTTATTTCTACAACACTACATTGGTTTTCTATTTCTGTTGGTTTGTTTTGTGAAATGCCACATGCCTTTTCCTACATGCAGACTTTTGAACTTTCTGTTCACTCTGACTGGAATTTACTTTCCCCAGTTCTTTACATGGCTGAATCATTGTCTTCCTTGAGTTCTCAGATCTTATAAAACCTTCTCTATATTTGTTAGTATAACCTAGATGTTATAAGCATACACACATATACATACAGAGAGATGATAGTTTTTAATAGTGAAAACACAATAAAAGTTTATTTCTTGTTCACTTAGCATTGAGTGCATACAAAGTTTGGCCCACAGAGTTTCCTTTTTCTGCACAGTCATTCAGGAATGCAGGCAGATGCAGATTCAGATTCTGTCTTATTTAACACATGACTTCCAAGGGAGCTCTGGAGTTATTTCCATTGCTACAGCAGATGAGGAAGAAGATTGAGAGATCATCATGGCAGATTGTTATGGGCCAGGCCTGGGAGTAAAGGTATTAAAGCAATACCTTGTACTAACTCAAAGTTCTGTAAATCAGAAATTTGGGTGGATTTAATTGGGTTCGTAATTAGGGCTTTACAAGGCCGAAATCAAGAGTTGGGGCAGTTTGGGCTCTCATCTGAAGGCTCTGGGAAATAATTCACTTCTAGACTCATTCATGTTGCTGGCTGAATTCAGTTTCTTGCAGTGGTAAGGCCAAGGTCCCTGTTTCCATGTTGGCTGTCAGTCATGAGCTGCTATCAGCTTCTAGGGGCCACCTCAGGTCTTTTCACATGGCTCCCTCCATCTCAGTGATGGAGGATATCCAGTCCCCCTCATGCTTCACATCTCTCTGATTTTTGCCTCCAGCTGGAGAAAACACTCTGCTTTAAATTGCTCATAGTTAGTTTGCGCCCACCAGGATTCATTTCCTTTTCTCCGTATAAGGTAAGATAATCATAAGTGTGATATCTCATCAAATTCACAGATTCCACCCACACTCAAAGGGGGAAAATTGTATACAGGTGTGTGTCACTGGGAGTCATTCTTAGAATTCTTCCTACCACAGGTTCAGAAGCAGAATCACTCAAGCATGGCTCTTACCCTGTGACCTTGCTAAGCCTTGGTTTCCTGGTAGAATGGTAACAACAGTACCTACTTTAGGGATTTAGTATAAAAATTAAATGTGATAGTGCATATAAAAAGATTAGCATAGGTCCCTTAACTCTTCTAAAAATGGTAAATAATCAACAACCCATGCTATTAGTTGCAGAAATAAGGAAATTATTATTATATCATCATAAATATTCTTAACACAAAACATCCTCTGCATGCAAAAAAAAGCATGTCTCTAAACTTCATGTTCAATTTAACTCAGGAAATATTTGTTGAGCAGGTACTATGTACATCAGAGATTAGAAGTTATTTATAAAACTAAGATACTGTCATTCTTCCTCAAATCATTCCCAGTTCAATTGCTTAGACAGAAATACATAAAACTAAATAGAATGCTGTCCAATCTGTGGTAAATTCTGTAACATGTGTGACAACAAAAGAGAAGGGTTCAACCCAGTGTGGAAGATAAAGTGTCACAGAGGAATGTTCACAGGCTTTAGAGTCGAGTTTAAGAACTGAGGAACAGGCAAACATAAGGACCATGGTTGCATAGTCACTAGACACAGAACTATTAATGCGCATTTCACAAAAATTAAAGAGGGAAGAGTTTAATATGAGTGTGCACCCTGGGTAAGTAATCAATAGTGAGAAGCAAGGTGGGATTGAGATTATCAAAGGTGCTAAGTTATGTTGAGGTATTTGAACTTTGTTCTGATGCAAGAGAGAACCATTGAAGGATTTTTCAGAAATACAAGACAATCAGTGCTTTAGAAAACACATAGTTGGAACGTATCATTGCTTCAACATAGCGAAGACTGAGTCTGTGTAGCTGTTTTCTCCATTTAGCAGGCATAAGGACAAGTGGGTTAGAACACTAAATGCAAGAAGCTAATTGGACTTAACAATACAGACGGCAAAAGGATGAGGAGAGGAGAGAAAAGCATTATGTTTATTTGTTAACAGCTCTATTGTATTGTATTTATATGCATTAGTCAGTGTAAAATAAAATCTGCTTATTTTAAATCCTTTTAAATAGCATTTAAATATTTCCTGATGACACAATCTGCTAAAGTATTTACCCTTGGTGCAGATTTCCATTAACCTTGCTGTAGATCCTAAGCCTACAACCATATATTTATAGGGGGCTCAATTATGGGGTAAAGCCTAGTGACATCATTATAAAAGCACATCTGGATAAGCTTTAGGGTCTTTGTCTTTCTATCCGATTTAGGAAATTTAGTAACCTGTAGGAGAATACCATTATTAACAGCCCCTGAATTCTCAGATTATGAGGATGTCCTTTCTCTCAAAATAAAGGAAGAGAGGGATTAAAATCTCTAAAGCTGTAAATGATATAGAGAAATGCCCAGTACACAGATATCGGGGATATTAGGGGAATCCAGTTGTGTTGGATATACAAGAAGAAAAAAAAGACAGAAATTAAATTCAAAGTATTCTTTCCTCACGTCTTTTGTCAGTTTTTTTTATTGTTTTTTAGAGAGTCTATATAAATCCTTTGGTTCCCTAAAGGACAAAATTCCTTTGATAATTTTATAAATTCTTTTCTAAATAGTATCTCTATATTGTAGATAAAAAAATTAATACCTAGGAAAGGTCAGGTCACTTCTTTCAGTCAAGGAATGATTCATTCATGAAACTGGAAAGAAAACTTTTTTTTCACTCACCCCAATACTTGATAGCTATCTTAAATTGAATATGTCTTTAACAGTGTATTTGATATTATCAGTGTATTTTGATTTATATATATCATATATATTATATATCTGTGATATATATCTATATATCATATATATTATATATCTGTGATGTATATCTATATATCATATATATTATATATCTGTGATGTATATCTATATATCATATATATTATATATCTGTGATGTATATCTATATATCATATATAATATATCTGTGATGTATATCTATATATCATATATAATATATCTGTGATGTATATCTATATATCATATATATTATATATCTGTGATGTATATCTATATATCACATATATTATATATCTGTGATGTATATCTATATATCACATGTATTATATATCTGTGATGTATATCTATATATCGCATGTATTATATATCTGTGATGTATATCTATATATCGCATGTATTATATATCTGTGATGTATATCTATATATCGCATGTATTATATATCTGTGATGTATATCTATATGTCATATGTATTATATATCTGTGATGTATATCTATATGTCATATGTATTATATATCTGTGATGTATATCTATACGTCATATATAATATATCTGTGATATATATCTATACATCATATATTATATATCTGTGATATCTATCTATATATCATATATATTATATATCTGTGATGTCTATCTATATATCATATATATTATGTATCTGTGATGTCTATCTATATATCATATATATTATATATCTGTGATGTCTATCTATATATCATATATATTATATATCTGTGATGTCTATCTATATATCATATATTATATATCTGTGATGTCTATCTATATATCATATATTATATATCTGTGATGTCTATCATATATGCCATATATTAGATATCTGTGATATATATCATATATATCATATATTATATATCTGTGATATATATCATATATATCATATATTATATATCTGTGATATATATCATATATATCATATATTATATATCTGTGATATATATCATATATATCATATATTATATATCTGTGATATATATCATATATATCATATATTATATATCTGTGATATATATCATATATATCATATATTATATATCTGTGATATATCTATATCTCTCTCTATCTATCTATCACATTTTCTTTAACCATTGTATCAATGATGGGCATTTAGGTTGATTCCATGTCTTTGCTATCATGAATAGTGCTGTGATAAACATTTCTTTTGATTTTTATTGTCTGTATTAGGACATCATAACAGGGCCCTCCTAATACCATTAACAACGCATCATGACCCTGGTAATGGTTTTGTAGCTGAAGTCTAAATAGTTTAAGTGCCCTATCTTATTCATTTGTACATATTCAATATATATAATAACTACTATTTTCTGGATGTTAAGAGAATTGCTGAATATACAGTGGTAAACTTCAATGACCCTATATATCCTGATTTGTACGCTGTTTTATCTTCTGTTTCAGTTACCTTGTTTAAATCTTGTGGCTATATGACACTAATAAAAGTTACCAAATTTGTAATAAATATCATCACAAATACTTCATTGTGCTTGAGATTGTTTCAAAGGTTTTGATTTTTCTGGCTATACACACACATATGTAACATAACATAATTAAAAATGTAATGAACATCACTAGACTACTAGTTAAACAAGTTATGGCTAATAACTAATATGTACACAAAATATGTGGACACAATAGAACAAGCAAATCTTTATCAATAGGAGAATATCTTCAAAGTATATTGTAAAGCACTTGTGCAGAAAAATATATTCTATATTCTGCTAATGTTTATTTGTTTGGTTATATGTATGTAGACTACATCTGGAGCCATACATATAAATTCAATAATTGCTAAATTCCTAGGAGAAAACTGGGTAATTGTGACACAAAGGTGGAGAGAGTCTTAATTTTTATGTAAGGTCTTCTGTACATTTTAGCTATTGTACCATGAATATATATTAATGCATTATTCATTCAAAATTAAGTACAATTTAAAAATAAAATTACTACAAAATGGTAAATTTTAAATGTTAAAGAAAACTTGGAAAAATATAAAGAAAAATTCATATTTTCCACAATTTTATCTACCAGACACAATCACTAATTATATTTTGTCTTATGCATTTAAAGTCTGTTTTTTTATTATTAAAGCACAGATACAAACATATAATTGGGACCAGACTGTTTTACAACTTTTTACCACTTTATAATATACTAAGCTTATTACCAAATTGCTTTCTCAGCATTCTTTTATGTAACATTTTGTGTATGTGCATTTTAAGTTCTTTAAAATTAATACCACAAATGTGTTTATGCATTATTTAAAATGATATATTCTTCCTATTTTGTAAATGTTTTAATATATATGAAGGATGCTAACCATTTGCATGCACTCTATATGACAGTTATTTTTTTCCACTTTGTCTTTTGTATTTTTTTACTTTGTTTATGGTGGTTTTTAAATTAAGACATTTTTAAAACTTGTAGTCAATTCAAATTTAGATATATTTTCCAGCATAGTGTCATCCTTAAATAGAAACACTTAGATTTTCTTCACTTCAAGAACAGATAAATATTTCCTGAGATTTTCTTTGATAATTTACACTTTCAAAAATATTTTCACATATTCCAGCTTCTGTGAATATTTTTATTTATTTATTTATTCATTTATTTATTGAGACAGGGTCTCACTCTGTCGCCCAGGCTGGAGCATAGTAGAATGATTTTGGCTCACTGCAACCCCGCCTCCTGGGTTCAAGCCATTCTCCTGTCTTGGTCTCCTGAGTAGCTGCGATTACAGGCATGCACCACCACACCCAGCTAATTTTTGTACTTTTAGTAGAGACAGGGTTTCGCCATGTTGGCCCGGCTGGTCTCGAACTCCTGACCTCAAGTATTCCGCCCACCTTGGCTTCCCAAAGTGCTGAGATTACAGGCATGAGCCACTGCACCCAGCCACTTCTGTGAATCTTTAAATTACCCAGTGATGTGTATAAGGGTTCAAATTTTATTCCCATTTTCTCAGTGAAGAAATAGAGATTCTGAAAACTTGTTTGATATGCCTGAAATCATAAAGTTAGTTAATGTCATAGCTAGCACTCGAATATTGGTGCTTACACAATGTGCTGACTCCCAAATCGTAAATCTCTACCAGATGTTTAAAGTAAAAGAATGATGGGAAATTTCATTAAACTATTAACTGTATTCAGTGGTTTCAAAATATTAATACAACATTGATATCTTTAGTGCATTATCAATGTATTCCTGAAGACAACATGTCAATTAAATTGTCTCTTATTCAAATGTTAACTTCAGTTTTTAAAATTTAAAGCTAGTCTGCTGATTTTCAATAAGAGCTGTCTAATATTGTGAACCAGTAAATTTGAGGAGATAAAAGTAGAAATTATAGGTCTGCAGAGTGTAGCATTGATAAAGAGGGGGCCATTTCTTCCAAGTCAGTAAAGAAAAGTGATGAAACATAAACTGGAATTTTTGTGATTCTACTGTTGCATGACCTTATAACACCCCTGTTTTAATTAACTATGGACCTGAAATAATAACGTATACTTCTAATCCACTCACAGGAATGGTAGGTATATTAGTTAGCTAGGGCTGCCGTGACAAAATACAGGCTGAGTGGCTTAAACAACAGGAATGTATTATCTTACAGTTCTGGATGCTAGAAGTCCAAGGCAAAGGTTTCCATAGGTTGGGTTTCCTCTGAGGCCTCTCTCCTTGGCTTACAAATGGCCGCCTTCTGGCAATGTCCTCACGTGGTCTTTTCTTTGTACACGCACACCCTGGTGTCTTTGTTCATCCAAATTTTCTCTTCTTATAAGGACACCTGTCCGATTGAATTAAGGCTCATCATAATGGCCTTATTTTGACTTAATTACCTCTTTAAAGACCACATCCCCAAATATGGTTACATTCTGAAGATTAGAATGTCAATTTATGAATTTTGGAAGGACACAATTCAGCCTATAGCAGAGGGTCTGCTTTGCAATGATTATGCACTATTACTCACCAAGGTAGTAAAAATTAAGCAAACATTTATATACACAAGTTTTTGAGGGGATATAGCTTACAGAATATAAGAACAAAATATTTTCAAGAACGCCTGTCTGTGGTTCTTTCATTAATTCACTTCTTCATTCATCTTTATTGAGTATGATAATGAGGCAGGGAAAATATAACCATCTGACTATGAATTGACCTGGTGCTTGTAGACATATGTGGTTTAACGGTTTTCCTCTTTGTGTACCCCTTTCTCATAACATGTAGCATACTCTGCTAGAATTATTGATTGATTAACCTCATTGTCTTTCTCACTAGATCATGAGTGTTTGAGGGCAGGAACTTTATCTTTCATCTTTCATCCTGAAGACATGGATCAGCATATGTGTATAGTAGGAGAACAATAAATAGTTTTCAGAATGAAGGAAAGAATTAATTTTTTCATGAAAACTAGATGTCATTATGTGGAGAATTTATCAGAATGCCAGACTGGTAAGGATGTTCAGAGACACAGTAGTTGACCTAAGACTAACCTAAATCTGTTTGTATCACAGAAGTGTACCAATGCTTGACATACATTGGATAAAATGTTTATTTCCTATTTCTCTGTATTGTTTGGCCACATGACTATTGCAAAGCTCGTAAGCACAAAATTTGCACAAAACCCCTGAGAGATGCCATCCATGGCTACAAATACACGTTTTGATGATATTAAAGTAAAAAAATTGATCAATTATTTTAAATATTCAAGGTAGTTATGTGAATAAATTCTATGTAATTACAACCACAAGGTTGGTGCATATTTTAGAAATAAATGCTTGTTTTACTATGAGAGGAAAACTGCGAATGGCACACGACCTAAACAAGGGCATCCTGTTTGCTTGGATGAAAATTCCATCCCCATGTTTACTATACCTTCCACTCTCATTCAAACCTAGAACAGGAGAAAAATAGTTCGAGTTTAAAAACAAATCCAGTAGAATTTAGGAAAGTTTGTCTCGTATACCACACCTTTAAAAGGCTATTTTGCAATGACAATATTCTTGTATTGCCCTCTCTATTTTTCCCTCCCTATTGTATACACAAGCCCAGCAACTTCTAGAATATACTAGCACATATGCAAATATTTGAATATCTATTTCATGTAGGGAGATTAGAAAGTCACTTTCTGCCACTTGTGTAGCTCTATTATGCAAAAATCAAGAGGATGCAGATCATAAATCCTATTAGGGTGGAACTCTGGATGTGGAAAAGACTGTATAGATAATTTTAAGAGATTTCCCCTCAGCTGAATCACTGCTATAAAGTTAAGCATGGTTTTTAAAATATAAATCAAATACATGGTTTCTATAAAGGCACATACCTTTACTGTAAACTGAACTCCAACAAACTTTTGAGTGGACATTTCTCAAATACAGCATCTATTGAAAACTTCCTCTGAAAAAACATTTCATAAAAATTGAAACTTGCCTTACATATTTTCATACTATGTGGTTTTAATGACAGTTGTATTCCACTCTATCACCATAAATAAATATGTGACTTTAAAAGATATGTTGTAAATAAAATTAGCTCAAAAATACTAACACTAACCAAACATTAATCACGGAATTTAAGGAGACTATCAGAGACTAATTCAGAAAATAAAAATATTGTAAAATTACTACCGTGAAAGCTCTAAGAAAAGTTCATGATAATTTCAGTGATGCTAAGGCTACAGACCAAATATAAACTTAGAGACAAAGGTATTTAGTCTAAGACAAATTAAATGTGTATATATTAATTTATTTTCTCTGATGGGCATAGAAGCCCATCAATACTCTGAATTTATATTTTGTTAATGCTCTCACAATTTACTTTTATATGTGACTTACTATGTAATATAAAAAACAAAAGAGCTTGAAAAACTGAGATCAGAGGGCAACAATAAAATATTAATGCTAATATTATCTTGAATTTTTATCTATACATATTTAGATGTTGTTATCCTCACTGAAATTTGTTACTAATCAGTGAAACTTTAGTATTTACCTAAATTAGTTCTTCTTATAAGTAGCTCAATCTCCATAATAGGAGATAGACTATAATTTGTACTTTAGCATAAATATTCTTCTAAAATCATTCACCGTTTTATATTGTAATTGACTGAAACAATATAAAGTGGCTTAAAATCATTGGTATATTATAAAACCTATGTCAGATAAAACATGACATCTGTGAAGTTTGGGAATTATAACCCAGAACAATGTATAATTCAAAACAGATACCTGAAATTATCTTGTACACATCTCGCTATCTGCTATATCTCATCACATAAAATGCATAGTAGATGCACAAAGTAGCTGTCCAACAAATACTTATGGAATGAATAAATGAAGGAATGACAAAAATGCTTTTCCTCAATGTGCTAAGTCAAAAACATGTTTCCTTTTATAAAAATTTAACTATATGTTTTAGATTTAGTTGAAAAAATCTATACTGGAATTTACATAATTACATAATACATATTTTAAAGTATTATTCCTAGTATTTATGAACATTCATTAATGAGAATGGCTTCTACATTAAAAGATCAGTTAGCCTCTGCTATTTTTGATAATGATTTAAACTTGTTAATTCTTACCTGTATAATGCATTCTCCTTTACAAAATGCTAGTATGGCCACTTGTTTTATGTTATCCTCACAACAATTGTAGGTATAGATGTGATAAATAATATACTCTTCCTATTCTGTTTTTCTTTTTAACAAATGAGAAAACTGAGGCCTAAAGCTCCAGTGATTCACTCATGTTTACACAAATAACTCTAAACTGGCGCTCAGCTCTTGCTAATTCTTTGTCTCCTCTTTTGTTTTGTTTTTGTTTCATTTTGTTTCCCTAAACCACAATGCCATCCAATATTATTTAAGTTTGCCTGCCTGCTTTTGCAATGGTTCTTAGCTTTCCACAATAGCAAGTGCATCAAAGAAGAAAAAGGAAATGATTATATGGTTATTAATCAAACTCAGATATGGCTAGTACCACCTTTATAAGTGAAACTTATATAACAATCTCAGTTTATGTCAGTCTCTTATCCCAGTGTTTAAAGTTTTAAGGACTGAGTTGGGAATGTGAGGAGGCTTTTGCTTTTCATTTTGTACTCTACTAGTTTTAATTTTTCACTATGTGCATACATCTGCACCCCAACCTTTAAAGAATTAGTTTCCTGAAAAAAAAGGAAAATGCAAATCATTGTACAAATAAAAGCATAATCCCTTTTATTAATTTTTAGCTAACAAACACATAATACTATCCTATCCCAGGTACTGTTTTTAAATGACTTGTATCTAAATGTAATGTTAACGCATACTTTCGATGTGCATAAATATAGCCAAGCAGTCCTAGATTCAGATAAATTATCTTCCATCTACTGTATATAATTATATAGTATTTCCTAATTTTTATAAAATATGGTTTGTGTGTATGTATACTGTTACTCAAATGAGGTTTTGTTGTTTTTCTCTCCTCAAGGTCAAAAACAATATCTCTATCTTTTGTGTCTTTTGTTTTTTGATTTTTTTTTTTTTTTTTTGTCTGCTTTGAACAGTTTTTAAGAGAAAAAGAAGAAAAGGTTGTTTGGGGGTTACATAAAAAAAGGGAGAAAGAGACCCAAATCTCCTGTCTCTTTTATCACCTACAAACTGTATTGATTTTCACTTTCCTTTCCTAAATCCATGCTTTAAAGACATTGTCCATCTAAGAAACATACAGAGTCCCAAAGCACAAGTTTTGATGTAGTGAGCACCCATTGATTGTACCTTGAAGTGGCTGTAGGCAAACAGATGACAGATAGATCAGGTAGATATATAGATATAGATATAGATAAATTTATCTTGAATTTTCCTAGATCCCATTAATCTGAATGTACAAATAAGTCTCATTAGTTCTAATATTTGTATTTCACTGCCTCATTGCCCTCACCTGCTGTAGATGATCTCTGCCTCCAGCAAACTAATCCTCATGCATTTCTGGGGAGTCCATATGGGTTTTCTCACTTGCACTTAGGATCAAGCTGGACACCAATTGGCTAAGTGCCATGGTTACTCCACTGGGCATCTCCATGTCCCTTCTCTGGATAAACACCATCATCTATGGGCATAAGGAGCACTGCTATTCTTCCATTGCTGCTCCACCAGGTACCTGAGCTCTCCCACTGCTGTGCCAGGTGGAATAGTTTTCCACCAGGGGCCACCTTAGATATTCCTCGTCAGGTGAGTACCAGGACTGCTTTGCTAGGTAGAGCTGTCCCAGTCGATTCTAATATGCCCCTCTGCTGTTATGTCTGTATCACTGTTCTGTATTCTGCTAGTACCAAAGCAGAATGAGACTATGTTAAAAGTAGTGATGGAAAAATGTCGTTCTTCCTTGCCTCCCTCTTTCTTAAGTGAGTCCTAAAAGAATGCTGAGTAGATTTCGGTATCTTAAAGTTTTAACAAAACAGATCTTCTTTGTTTTACTCTAAATACAAATCTGAGTAAACTAGCCAAGGCTCTCAGAATGATCTCTCTCTTCTGAAAACCAGGGCACCATACCTGGCTCCGATTTCTCTCATGGTGAATTCTTCAAAATGTTTTCCAGTGCATGGGCTTTCGCTGGGTTATCTCCCATGTTGTTCACAATGCTCAGAGATATCTGAGTTAACAGCACACCCAGAGGTGTTCCCTCTTTCCATGACTGTCCCCCACAACCCCACGCCAAGAATGCCACTCCCCAGTTCTAATGGCAGTATGCTGCTGGTAGCCTGGCCACCTGTCTCAGTCCATTTAGTGTTCCTATAAAGGAATCACCCAAGGCTGGGTAATTTATAAAGAAAAGAGGTTTAATTGGCTCACGGTTCTGGAGGCTGTACAGGAAGCATGGCAGCATCTGATTCTGAGGAGGCCTCAGGGAGCTTTTACTCATGGCGGAAGGTGAAGGGGAGCAGATATATCATGATGAGAGAAGAAGCAAGAGAGAGAGAGAGAGGAGGAAGTGTCAGGCTCTTTTTCAACAGCCAGTTCTTGTGGGAGCTAAGAGTGAGAACTCATTCACTCCCATGAGAATGATGCCAAGCCACTCATGAGGGATCTGACCCCAAGATCCAAACACCTCCTAAAAGGCTCAGCCTCAATGTTGGGGATCAAATTGCAACATGAGATTTGGCAGGGCCAAACAAACCCTATCCAAACCATAGCACCACCCAATTTGCCAGATATACCCAAGCAGATCTAAATATATCTTACACTCACAATCAGGTCCTCCTTTTATGAGATACCAAAGATGTTCCATTAGGGTTCTCAGACAAACAGAATGGAGAAAGAGAGATTTATTATAAGGAATTGGCTCACATGACTGTGGGAGCTGAAAAATCTAAAATCTGAAGTCTGCAGGGCATGTTAGCAGGCTGGAGACCCAGGGAAGAGTTAGTGTTGTAGTCTTGGGACCAAAATCTTCAGGGCATGTATTAGTCTGTTCTCATGCTGCTAATAGAGACATACTCAAGACTGGGTAATTTATAAAAAAGGAGGTTTAATTGACTCACTGTTCCACATGGCTTTGGAGGCCTCATAATCATGGCAGAAGAGCAAGAGATGTCTTACATGGCAGCAGACAATAGAGAATGAGAGCCAAGCGAAAGGGGAAACCTCTTATAAAATGGTCAGATCTTATGAGACTTATTCACTACCACGAGAACAGTATGGGGGAAACTGCCTCCATGATTCAATCATCTCCCACCGGGTCCCTCCCACAACACGTGGGAATTATGGGAGCTACAATTCAAGATGAGATCTGGGCAGGGACACAGCCAAACCATATCAGGGCAGATGAGAGGTTTTTGTTCCTCATGACACAAAATGTGGTGTCTTTTCCAACACCACTTCTTCAATTCTCTGACACCCACTAGGCATGCTATAGTTCAGCTCAGTTCTGACAGTAACTACCTGGAGTTAGAGTAAGACTCCATAGATTTAAGAGCCCAGTCCCACAAGACTACCTTCCCTTCAGAGGCCAGGCACAAGTATTGAGTCCCCAGTTTAGCCACAATTCTGTCCAGCTGAGCTACACAGTCTTGGGTTCCCACAACCCCCTCTTCAGGGTTGATAATTTGCTAGAATGACTCACAGAACTCAAGAAAATGCTCTACTTACTATTGCAGTTTATTTTAAAGGATGCATATAAACAGCCAGATGACAAACCTCCTCAAATTCTGTTTAGGGGCTTTTAGGAGGTTTCATGACATAGGCATGATTGATCAAATCATTAGCCATTGATGATTGACTCAATTTCCAGCCACTCCCCTTCTCCCAAGAGGTTGCTGATTGAGTAGTGAAGCTGAAAGTTCCAAGCTTCTAATCAAGGTTTGGTCTTTCTGGTGAACAGCCCCTATTTTGAAGTAGTCTAGGGGCCATCTGACAGTCACTTAATTAGAACAAAAGATGCTACTATCATCTTTATCACTCAGAAAATTCCAAGGATTTTAAGAGTTCTGTGCCAGAAACCTGGTACAAAGACCAAATATCTTCTTATATCACTGCAGGCCAGCAGACTGGAAACTCCCATAGAATTTTTATCATGCAGTCTTGAGGCAGAATTCTTTCATCTTTGGGAAATTTCAATCTTTGCTCTAAAGCCTTTCAACTGATTGGATGTGGCCAACCCATACTATGTAGGGTAATTTACTTAAAGTCAACTATCTATAAATAAATGTTAATCACATCTAAATAATAACTTTATAGCAACATTTAGATTAGTGTTTGATCAAACAAGTGGATACCATAGCCTGGCCAAGTTGTCGCACAAAAGCAACCATCACAGATGTATTATTTTATTTAAAATCATCAGTATTATATGAATTAATTCAGAAATAAAAAAGGTGTTGTCATAGTGTGAACACTTATAAGTGTCTTTCCCACAGAAGTGTAAACAGACTGTGATTTGAAAATTGCTGTTTTAAAAGAGAAAAGCTCATCATTCTATGGAAATGATTCAAAGATTGACAATCCAGTAAATATCTTATAATGGGCCAAATACTACTAGTTGTTAATTTACACTTGCAACATCAAACACTTTACCAGCTTTTTAACATGCAACTGTTGCATATGATGCATTGTGTTTTTTGCAAGTAGGTATACAGCATAATTCTAATAGGATATTTATTTACACCCTAACCTTACAATTTAAAGTCTGCTACTCCATTATGCTCATCCTACCCGCTCTCTTCTTATATTCAAAGCTATTAAGGACTACTTGCTCGGCATATCACTCCAAATTAAACTGCAGGACATTTTATGATGAATTAAATGGGTGATGCTCTCCCAGCCTTTGTAACTACTAGAGCAAGTATCCAAGAAGCAAACATTTTTATCACAAAATTCTGATTGCCAAGTTGTTTTTATTAAATAGACATACAGTAGAGATTTTAATCTTAGAAAGCATCTAACACAAACACAGATTTCTCATTTTATAGATGAATAAACTAAGATCCAATGAGGGCAAGTATTTTTTTCCAAGTTCATACAGGCAGCTAACAGCAGAACAAAGACTAAACAAAGCTCTTCTAACTTCTCCCCCCATTTTTATCATCCATTGCATTCATTACTACAAAATTACTACAAAATTATTAGCTTGGTCTTTAATGGTGGCCCCAAAGAATGGTTTTTAGTATTACTTCCTTCACTTCTTTCGTATGTCCTGTGCTCCAGCTAAACTGAACTGTGTTGAACTAAGCTAAACATTTCTCCTTAAGCTTGTACTGCATTTTTCTACAGTCTTTTTGCCAACTCTTCCCATCCAGAATGTCTTCACTCTCTATCTCCACTGCTTTAAAACCTAAGCAATTTTCAATTTAAGTTCTATCTCCTTTTTGAAGTATTGTATATTCTTCTAGCCAGATAAAATTCTAGGAAAATATTGTCATACTTGACTGCATAAGATTTAAATTGTCTATATAGCAAAATAAAACCATTATTGAAATGATAAAACAAGTGACAAACTAGAACAAAATACTTTATAGCATACTTATTTAATAAATATCTATTGATAGCTTGCTAAGTAATAGGCACTATACTAGGTGCTATATCCAAGTAATGTTGACTTATTAGCTTTCAATTAGAAAAAGAGAAACAGTATTAGATATGGGTCAATTAGATAAACAGGCACCTCCAAAAAGAAAAAAATATGTAAATATAGTCACAGAGATAATGATAATAATAATAAATGAGATGCTACTTAACATTTTTCGAATGTGTAAATATTTTTTAAAATTAGATTTTTCCATATTGATTAGAAGATGGAGAAAAGAGCTCTTTCATATAATGCTGCTGTGAATGAAAATTGGCAATTTATATCATAATGTGCCACAGTTTTGTTCTGTATGGTCTCAATCCCCCCTGTAAATGTGTGCTCTACTTTTCTCTACCTTGTCCTGAGCTTTAGCCTCTGGATTCTCTTTGGGTTCTGCCAACGTAAGACACAATAAAGAGAACAACAGACAGGAGGGAATGAGGCCGAAGTGTTTATTCCTCAGGCTCTGTGCTTGCAAGGGTGCCCAGGCTCTGTGCTTGCAAGGGTTCAGATGGGCAGTAGCTCTTCCTCCATTGAGGGGAAGCCCTTCCTACAGTACAGCTGTCTTTCCAGCTGGATGTGGTCCTCAGCCTAAGGCAGCAATGGCTTGGTCTGTGTTTAGCCACTAGCTGTGTTCTTAATCTTGAATGTGCCCCTTAACCCTGGCCCAAATCCTGTAAATAGTCCCTGACATATTTCTCTTCAATAATTCCATTTCAGTGTGCCATCTTCTCCCTTGTCAGGAGGACCCCAAATGATCCCTCTTTGACTGGGAAATTCTACTTCTAAGAGTTTATGCTTAAGGTGTAATTAAGAATGTACCCAATAATACAGTAAATCCATATTAAATGTTATAATAGTAGTAAAAATGACGCTAGTGAAGCACAAAAGAGAAATTAATCCGAACTGAAAGAGTTTGAGAAGCTTTCTTATAGGGTGTGGCATTTGATTTGTGTCTTAAGGGTAGCATGAGACTATGCCAAAAAAGAAATGTGTGTGTCTTGCCACCCAAAAGAGATATCTTGGCCCTTGAGGATAGAGATTCATTACTTTCTTATGCTATACAAGGCCTAGTATAGGGCTAGGATGAAATAGTATTAAAATAATATTTAAGGATTGATTATAGGTTTTCATTGAGAACCATTCTCAGGTGATACTTTACTAAGCTGACAATAGACTTAGCACTGCCTGGCAAACAGCAAGTAGCAGTCAGTGATATAGCCATGATTATTACTGAATTAACAGCATCTTAACGTTCACTACGATATTTGAAAAGGAACACTGATTCATAAACCTACTTTTTTCCTGCCACAGGTATTCAGGAACTTATTATTCTTATTATGTCTCATTATTAACTTCTGTTGCCTAACAAGATATTATATATTTTATGTCACATGAATATTTTCTTACAAAGTATTAATTGATTCCTAATCTTGTTAAAGAATATGATAGTAGCAAATATCCAACTAATTCTGAGAGAAAAACCTCCAGTTCTGCAAGAAAGATTTAGCCAAATTATGCAACTAAGTTTGTTCAAATAATAACTCTATAAAGTTATCTCGATTATCTCCTCTTTAGTTTGTGAATCGAAAGCATTGATGAAGATCAAAAGCTAACTGATGCCTCCCTAATTCTATATCTATCCTTGTGCAGAGGCAAAGTAGGGGAGTCAGTAGGATGTTTGTGTGTGTGTGCGTCTGTGTTTTTGTATGTGTGTGTAGATAGAGACAGAGAACAAGAGCAAGATAGAGAACACGAGAGAAGGAGACTGAGAGAGAAGGAAAGAGGGAGGAAGGGATGGATGGATGAAACGAGGGGCTTCCTCTCATTTTATATCATAAAAGTAACTAAGAAAAAAATCCTGGGTTCAATATTTTATATTTATTACAAATGGGGTATTAGAGATGTTCAGGAAGCCAGAGTAGAAGGCAGCTAGCTAAGAATGCTGTCAGCCTAAGGAGTTTTTCATGGACGCCTTTTTGTTCTAACCAGCCACAGAAGAAAAGAGGGAAATGAAGAAGCATCATCCTTCACTGTCACAACTGACAATAATGGTTCCCCCTTACCTCACACCCCCCCACTACACACACACACACACAGACACAAAGTAGTGACTGAAAACCCTCAGCAGGCTGGGTTCCCCTACAACATGCCACCTGCTGCAAATGTGTTGGAGGCACCAGGTCCTCCTTTCTTTTTTGCCAGTTTTCTTATTGCAAAAAGGTTTTACTATTCAACAGTTAGGAGTGTCCAAGGTATTAGGGGTCATAAGATACATCCTTGTTCTCAAAGCGCTTATAACGCTATAACTACTGATGACTGGTATAAGGATGCTTACAAGGGAAATTTATTAAAAGGGCAACTCAGTAGAGTACAAACTACGCATATGTTGAAGAGAGTCAGGAGATGTTTCATGGATAATACAAACATTGAACAGGGTTTTCATGAAAGGGAGGGATGTGGATTTCTCTGATAAGGTGGAAAACATAAGCACAAATGGAAGAATTTGTTGAGTTTAGTATGTGGTTTGTGTTCAGTTTTAAATATAAGTCCTTATCATAGCAAAGCGATTTCTTTTCTTTTTGTTTTTTTTTTTTCCTTTTTTAAATTATTTTACTTTAAGTTCTAGGGTACATGTGCAAAACGTGCAGGTTTGTTACATATGTATACATGTGCCATGTTGGTGTGATGCACTTGTTAACTCGTCATTTACATTAGGTATATCCCCTAATGCTATCCCTCCCCTCTCCGCCCACCCCCCAGCAGGCCCCGGTGTGTGATGTTCCCTACCCTGTGTCCATGTGCTCTCATTGTTCCGTTCCCAACTATGAGTGAGAACATGCGGTGTTTGGTTTTCTGTCCTTGCGATAGTTTGCTCAGAATGATGGTTTCCAGCTTCATCCATGTCCCTACAAAGGACATGAACTCATCCTTTTTTATGGCTGCATAGTATTCCATGGTGTATACGTACCAAATTTTCTTAATCTTGTCTATCATTGATGGACATGTGGGTTGGTTCCAAGTCTTTGCTATTGTGAATAGTGCGGCAATAAACATACGTGTGCATGTGTCTTTATAGCAGCATGATTTATAATCCTTTGAGTATATGCCCAGTAATGGGATAGCTAGGTCAAATGGTATTTCTAGTTCTAGATCCAGACACATGAAAAAATGCTCATCATCACTGGCCATCAGAGAAATGCAAATCAAAACCACAATGAGATACCATCTCACACCAGTTAGCATGGCGATCATTAAAAAGTCAGAAAACAGAAGGTGCTGGAGAGGATGTGGAGAAATAGGAATGCTTTTACACTGTTGGTGGGACTGTAAACCAGTTCAACCATTGTGGAAGACAGTGTGGTGATTCCTCAAAGTGATTTCAACTCTACAGATCAGTTTGAAAGCACAGGACTGGATCTCAGTGATGGTTAATTGCTCATCTGGCCAAAGAAAAGCATGTTGCAAGGTTAAGGCTCCTATGAGGAAAAGGAGAGCAAGGATGTTCAGGCTGAATAAAGCCCCTGTTTTTATTAATTATAAGGTCAGAATCTGGTTCTCCTGGAATCAAAATGCTGAGCAAGCAATTGTGGAGCAAGGGCTACACAATGGCAGAGATGAATGCAACCTGATATTCCACATGCATTATGGCGTAGCTCATTGCTTTTCAGGCATCTACAAGAAACATATCACCCCTTAGGTTTGCTGCCGAAGATGTGTTCTCACTGAACCATAACCTAGCAGAGGTTCTCAGGTTGGAATACCAAATAACAAGATGATGTGGTCAGTGCTACCTACATTGCTCTAAAATTTTTAAACATCTAATGGATGATTTGTGGGAAGGTTGCACAGAGAGAAGAAAGGAAAACCAGGAAAAAGCTGTGTTTTTAATTTATGAAATATTAAGAAGTTATCAGAAGAAGACCCAGACAATATGTATTAGATCATAAAGAAGCAAAAAAGTGCTATGTAATTTTCTGATGGTAGAAACAAATAAGAAGATATAAATTCCTCAGTTTACACCATGAGTTAAAAGAAAATCATCACCTACTTATTGGTTCATTTTGTAAATTGAGATCAATGAAATTCTCTGAACAACAGCATGAAATCAATTGTAAAATAGCATGTAATTCATGGCCAGTATTGTAAATTATAGTTTGCTTGACAGTAATCGGTGAGGTTTCCATGCACTGGGATGCATTTCCTTGTAACACGTCTAAGGATAATGCCTGTGGATCCATTTCTAATGCATATTAGAGTGATCTGTTTTTCCCTGTCCACAACTCCCTGTGTTTGATCTTATGCAAATGATGCAATCAAGCAAATGGAAAACAAGATGTTGTTGCTCAGGGGCTCTTACGAACAGTGGCCTTATGTTTTCAGGGTTTCCCCACCCTCCATTTACCCAACTCAGATTTGTGTACATACCTGCAATTGTTTGAATCCTTTGATCCATTTGTGTTGCCCTTGAAGTGCTTAATCACATCTGTAGAGACATATTACCAAATCAGTTGCAGTTAAGCTAGGAGGAGAGTTGTCATTACTTTCCTCTTTGCTTTAAATTTCAAATTGGTGGCTTTGTTTATGGCTTCACTCTCAAAGAATTTCTCAGCCTCACTTCCCTGTAACCAATCTTTTTTTCATTTCTTTTTATTAACTGTTTTTAAAAACTCTCTCATTCCATTCATACATTTTACACATGACTACTCCTTCCCCCCACGCCCAACCTGATACCTCCTCCTCTTTTCTTCTCCATTTTTTTCCCTTTCCCTCATCATTTCCTCCTGTTTTACCAAGAATTTCCCAATCAGATCAGCATGCAACCTTCTCTGCCACATGTCAAATTAGGTTCTCTTTTCTCTCTCTCTTTTTTCATGCTTTATTATTCAAAGAACACTAGTAACATTTCATCTTCTTATGGAAATACATTGAGAATAATCCACTTTGGGATGGACAGTACAGGCATAAAAACAACTTGGAACTCAAAAAAGCTATTTAATCACAATGGTTTTCTTTGTATTATGTTTACAGTTTTCAGATTTTTAAAACCAAAAGAAAATCCCCAATTTCTATTGTAGTGACTTTCATGTGAGTCCGTGTGAAGAGACCACCAAACAGGCTTTGTGTGAGCAATAAAGCTATTTATTTCACCTGGGTGCAGGTGGGCTGAGTCCGAAAAGAGAGTCAGCGAAGGGAGATAGGGGTGGGGCCGTTTTATAGGATTTGGGTAGGTAAAGGAAAATTACAGTCAAAGGGGGGTTGTTCTCTGGAGGCCAGAGTGGGGGTCACAAGGTACTCAGTGGGGGAGCTTTTGAGCCAGGATGAGCCAGGAGAAGGAATTTCACAAGACAATGTCATCAGTTAAGGCAGGAACAGGCCATTTTCACTTCTTTTGTGGTGGGATGTCAGCAGTTAAGGCAAGAACCAGCCATCTGGATGTGTACCTGCAGGTCACAGGGGATATGATGGCTTAACTTGGGCTCAGAGGCCTGACATTCCTGTCTTCTTATACTAATAAGAAAAATAAAAGGAAATAGTGGTAAAGCGTTGGGACAGCAAAAATTTTGGGGGATGGTATGGAGAGATAATGGGCGATGTTTCTCAGGGCTGCTTCGAGCGAGATTAGGGGCGGTGTGGGAACCTAGAGTTGGAGAGATTAAGCTGAAGGAAGATTTTGTGGTAAGGGGTGATATTGTGGGGCTGTTAGAAGAAACATTTGTCATTTAGAATTATTGGTGATGGCCTGGATACAGTTTTGTATGAATTAAAAACTAAATGGAATAAGAGAAGGAGAAAAACAGGTATAAAAGGTCTAAGTATTGGGAGGACCTAGGACATCTGATTAGAGAGTGCCTAAGGAGATTCAGCATAGTCCTGCCAGCAAAGATTATTTATTTACTTCAAGAGTTAAGAGTGGCAGTTTGGGGATAGCACTAGGAGATGTCAGCTGTGATGGCTTGGAGAAACAGTGTAAACAAGAGCAGGGCATGTATGAGTAGTTGAGAATGGTGAATAGGAGTATGACTAGACAGAAGATAGTAGGGATGACAAGTTTTTTGGGGGCACAGTCTAAGTTGGTCTGGTGTCTGGAATGAGACTGGGGCCTAATAAAAAGGAGCGTCTATACAGGAGCTCAAATGGGCTGTACTTTGTAGCATTCTGAGGACAGGTCTGACTTCTGAGAAGGGAAAGTGGTAAAAGTATTGTCCAGTCATTTTTAAGTTGGTGGCTGAGCTTGGTGAGTTGTGTTTTTAAAAGACCTTTAGTCCGTTCTACTTTTCCTGAAGACGGAGGACCGTAAGGGATATAAAGGTTTCACTGAATACTAAGCGCCTGAGAAACTGCTTGGCTGATTTGGCTAATAAAGGCTGGTCTGTTATCAGACTGTATAGAGGTGAGAAGGCTAAACTGAGGAATTATGTCTGACAGAAGGGAAGAAATGACTGCGGTGGCCTTCTCAGACCCTGTAGGAAAGGCCTTTACTTATCCAGTGAAAGTGTCTACCTAGACTAAGAGGTATTTTAGTTATCTGACTTGGGGCATGTTGAGTAAAGCTAATTTGCCAGTCCTGGGTGGGGGCAAATCCTTGAGCTTGATGTGTAGGGAAGGGCCTGAATAATCCCTGAGGAGTAGTAGAATAGCAGATGGAACACTGAGAAGTTATTTCCTTGAGGATGGATTTCCACGATGGAAAGGAAATGAGAGGTTCTAAGAGGTGGGCTAGTGGCTTGTACTGTAGCATAGCCTGCCTTTGTTGGTGTGTGGTGATTAGGCCTGGTGGAACTGCCATCAATAAATCAAGCGTGATCAGGGTGAGGAACAGGAAAGAAGGAAATATGGGGAAATGGGGTGAATGTCAGGTGGATCAGAGAGATACAGTCATGGGTGTCAGGTGTGGTATCAGGAATAATGTGGGAGGCCGGATTGAAGTCCACGCCAGGAACAATGGTAATTGTGGGACTTAACAAAGAGTGAGTACAGCTGAAGGAGCCGGGAAGCAGAAAGTATATGCGTCAGGTATGAGGAAGAAAATAGATTTTGGAAGTTATGAGAAATGTAGAGAGTAAGTTGAGCATAGTTTGTGATTTTGAGGGCCTCTAAAGTATTAGGGCTGCAGCAGCCGCTGCACGGAGACATGATGGCTAGGCTAAAACAGTAAGGTCAAGTTGTTTGGACAGAAAGGCTACAGGGTGCGGTCCTGGCTCTTGTGTAAGAATTCTGACCACACTAACCATGCCTAGGAAGGAAAGGAGTTGTTGTTTTGTAAGGGATTGAGGTTTGGGAGATTAATCGGACACGATCAGCAGGGAGAGCACATGTGTTTTTATGAGAATTATGCTGAGATAGGTAACAGATGAGGATGAAATTTGGGCTTGATTGAAGTAATGGGGGCTATCTGTGAAGCTTTGCGGCAGTACAGCCCAGGTAATTTGCTGAGCCTGATGGGTGTCAGGGTCAGTCCAAGTGAAAGCAAAGAGAGGCTGGGATGACGGGTGCAAAGGAATAGTAAAGAAAGCATGTTTGAGATCCAGAACAGAATAATGGATTGTGGAGGCAGGTATTGAGGATAGGAGAGTACATGGGTTTGGCACCATGGGGTGGATAGGCAAAACAATTTGGTTGATAAGGCGCAGATCCTGAACTAACTTGTAAGGCTTGTCTGGTTTTAGGAAAGGTAAAATGGGGGAATTGTAAGGAGAGTTTATAGGCTTTAAAAGGCCATGCTGTAGCAGGCGGGTGATAACAGGCTTTAATCCTTTCAAAGCATGCTGTGGGGTGGGATATTGGCATTGAGAGGGGTAAGGGTGATTAGGTTTTAATGAGATGGTAAGGGGCGCATGATTGGTCGCCAAAGAGGGAGTAGAGGTATCTTATACTTGTGGGTTAAGGCGGGGGAATACAAGAGAAGGATGCAAAGGAGGCTTTGGATTGGGAAGAGGGGCAGCAATGAGATGTAGCTGTAGTCCAGGAATAGTCAGGGAAGCAGATAATTTAGTTAAAGTGTCTCAGCCTAATAAGGGAACTGGGCAGGTGGGGATAACTAAAAAGGAGTGCTTAAAAGAGTATTGTCTAAGTTGGCACTAGAGTTGGGGAGTTTTAAGAGGTTTAGAAGCCTGGCCGTCAATACCCACAACAGTTATGGAGGCAAGGGAAACAGGCCCTTGAAAAGAAGGTGATGTGGAGTTGGTAACCTCTGTATTGATTAAGAAGGGGATGGACTTACCCTCCACTGTGAGAGTTACCTAAAGCTCGGCATCCGTGATGGTCTACGGGGCTTCCAAGGCAATCAGGCAGCGTCAGTCTTCAGCCACTAAGCCGAGAAGGGGTCAGTCAGAGAACCTTGGGCCGGAGTTCCAGGGGCTCTGGGAGTGGCTGCCAGGTGAGTTGAACAGTCCGATTTCCAGGGGGTCCCGCACAGATGGGATGTGGCTTAGGAGGAATCCTGGGCTGCAGGAATTCCCTGGCCTGGTGGCCAGATTTCTGGCACTTGTAGCAAGCTCCTGGAGGAGGAGGTTCTGGAGGAATGCCTGGCCGCTGCAGTTCAGGCATTTGGAAGTTCTTGTGTGCTGGAGATGTGGCTGGAGTTCATCTCACAGTGGAGGTAAGGAATTGCAACTTTTTTCTATTATTGTACACCTTGAAGGCGAGGTTAATTAAATCCTGTTGTGGGGTTTGAGGGCCAGAATTTAATTTTTGGAGTTTTATTTAATGTAAGGAGCAGATTGGGTAATAAAATGTATATTGAGAATAAGACGGCCTTTTGACTTTTTAGGGTCTAGGGCTGTAAAGCATCTCAGGGTTGCTGCCGAACGACCCATGAACTGGGCTGGATTTTTATATTTGATGAAAAACAGCCTAAACGCTATCTGATTTGGGATAAACAAAAAGGAGCATTAACCTTGACTATGCCTTTAGCTCTAGCCACCTTTTTAAGAGTAAATTGCTGGTCAGGTGGGGGAGGGCCAGTCACGGAATGAAACTGTAAGCCGGACTGGCTGTAAGGAGGGGAGGTGATAAAAGGATTATAGGGTGGAGGAGCGGAGGCTGAAGAAGAATTGGGACCTAGCTTGGCCTGGCGAGGAGCAGCCTGGGGAGGAGGGGAGAGGTCAGATGGGTCTGTAGAAAAGGAAGATTAGAAAGACTCAGCGACGCTTGGACGCTTGGGGTTGAGACTGAGGGGACAGGTGGGAGGGAAAGAAGGAAGATTTGGGACAATTTGCACTGGGCACAGAGACTAGGAAGAGACCGATGTGTAAAAGAATGCCTGGACGTCAGGCACCTCAGACCGTTTGCCTATTTTACGTCAAGAATTATTTAGATCTTGCAGGATGAAAAAATTAAAAGTGCTGTTTTCTGGCTATTTGGAACTACTGTTGAGTTTGTATTGTGGTCAAGCGGTATTGCAGAAGAAAATAAGATGCTTAGATTTTAGGTCAGGTGAGAGTTGAAGAGGTTTTAAGTTCTTAAAAACACAGGCTAAGGGAGAAGAAGGAGGAATGGAGGGTGGAAGTTTGCCCATAGTGAAGGAAGCAAGCCCAGAGAAAAGAGGGAGTAGAGACACGGAGGGAAGGGGTTCGGGTGTTCTTACCCTCCAGAAAAGTGGGAAAGAGGTTGGGGCATGGAAATAAAGGATCAGGGCGCAGAGATATAAGAGGTCGGGGTGTGGAAATAAGAGATTGGGGTGCAGAGATAAGAGGTCGGGGCACAGAAATAAGGGATTGGGGCACAGAGATACGAGGTTGGGATATTTGCCCCTCCCCCAGAAAAGTGGGACTTGCTGCTAAGGGTGAAGGAGAAGAGGTTGGGGGTTTCTTGCCCCCCCCCCCCCAGAAAGGCGGAGAAGGGGTAGAGACATGGAGAGAAGGGGTTGGGGTACTTGCCCCTTCCCCAGAAAAGTGGGACTTGCTGCTAAGTGTGAAGGACCAAGGCAGGCGTCCCTGCGTGGTCTGACACTTCTGAAACCTGGGTGAATAATCAGAGAGGCATCCCTGCAATGATTAAACACCAAGGGAAGGCTGCCTTCCCAGTCCGTGACTGGCGCCAGAGTTCTGGGTCCACGGATGAAACATGTCTCCTTTGTCTTTACCAGAAAATGAAAGGAATTGAAATTAAGAGAAGGGAGAGATTGAAGAGTGGAAAGGAGAAAGTGGTTGAGGGACAGTGAGAGAGGCTGGAGAAGAGAGTAAGAAGAGGTTGCTTACCCGATTTAAAATTGGTGAGATGTCCCTTGGGCTGGTGGGTCTGAGGACCTGAGGTCGTAGGTGGATCTTTTTCACGGAGCAAAGAGCAGGAGGACGGGGGATTGATCTCCCAAGGGAGGTCCCCCGATCCGAGTCACGGCACCAAATTTCATGCGCATCCATGTGAAGAGACCACCGAACAGGCTTTGTGTGAGCAACATGGCTGTTTATTTCACCTGGGTGCAAGTGGGCTGAGTCCGAAAAGAGAGTCAGCGAAGGGAGATAGGGGTGGGGCCGTTTTATAGGATTTGGGTAGGTAAAGGAAAATTACAGTCAAAGGGGAGTTGTTCTCTGGAGGCCAGAGTGGGGGTCACAAAGTACTCAGTGGAGGAGCTTTTGAGCCAGGATGAGCCAGGAGAAGGAATTTCACAAGACAATGTCATCAGTTAAGGCAGGAACAGGCCACTTTCACTTCTTTTGTGGTGGAATGTCAGCAGTTAAGGCAGGAACCGGCCATCTGGATGTGTACGTGCAGGTCACAGGGGATATGATGGCTTAGCTTGGGCTCAGAGGCCTGACAGTGACGACATAGCAGTCAGATTTCCCAAACCAGAAATGTGACCTAACAAACTACTTTTTTGGTGTGAATTAGCTTATCTTAAAAACTTAGAAAACATTTCAATTGTACCTAGGTTCTGAAAATCTTATCTGTGTGGTTATGATAAGCATAGGTGAGGTGCTGGTTGAGTATGTGGCATTCATAAATTTCAGTCTTTAAGACATATATGTATGTCTCTATCTCTGTGTACAGTTATGATTTTATTTCTATAATTCAGTTTAATATCTGACTTTACTCCCATGCAGCTTAGTAGTAAGTAAATCACAGTCACTTTGGGGGTCCCCACACCTCTACTAATTATGTAAAAGCTTCTGGGGTCTTACCTAGTTCCTTAGCATATGGAGTGTGGCCACCCAGGATGCTTTCTTTCTCTGTGCAAAGGGATAACTATTGAGACAACCCTTCCACATTCAGTGGGTATCCTCAGTGCTTCTACATCACACTTGGGCAACTGAAATCTTTACAAGGTTTTCTGTGGCCCTGCCTGAATACAGACACCAAAGTCTTTCTTTTTGCTCTGGTCTTGCCCCCGACCTGGGACTCTACCTTGAAAACAGGGGTCAGGGCCCCTCCTTCAGAGAGCTTGCACATTTCTCCTTCCTTTTATCCTTATTCCATCAGGCGGGGAATTCTGAATTAGGGAAGTGGAAGACTCCATACTTCCTATTTCTCCCAACATTGTATCTGAGGGAACAGAGTCTTCCTTCTCTGTTCCCTCAGTCACTCTGTCCAGAAGATTTTTTGTTTTTTTTTTTCTGCCTCCTGACCAGTCACATTCTGTTTTACAGAGAAATCTATTTTATAGTTAAATTCTGATTTTGTAATTTAATTGAGTATACTAGTTCTTTTTCATGCTGCTGATAAAGACATACCCAAGACTGTGTAATTTGTAAAGAAAAAGAGGTTTAATGGACTTACAGTTGCATGTGGCTGGGGAGGCCTCACAATCATGGCAGAAGGCAAAAGGCACATCTTACATGGTAGCACACAAGACAGAAATGAGAGCCAAGGGAACAGGGAAACCCCTTATGGAACCATTAGAGCTCATGAGACATATTCACTACCATGAGAACAGAAGGGGGAAACTGCCCCCATGATTCAATTATCTCCCACTGGGTCCCTCCCACAACATGTGGGAATTATGGGAACTACAATTCAAGATGAGATTTAGGTGGGGACATAGCCAAACCGTATCACTGAGAAGCATTTAGATAAAAATTAAATGCAGAAAAGATATAGGGTCAGTAGCAGGGAAGGACGGAAGAAACAAAATAGGTTAGTATGACAATCAGATTGATCTCAGTACCCATTGAACAAATCCTGAGCATTGTAGGAGTTTAGAAGAGGAAGCTCTATCTAAGGGCTTCAATGTAAACCCTTACTTGGTTCCTCAAGAGAATTGTCCAAACTATGAAAGGAGAAGAAGGAAAAACAAATCAATATAATGAAGAGAGACACAAAGGAACAACATAATTATGGCTGAAAAATTCCAAGAGCCCAGTTCAAACTGGAAAACCTGAAATTATACTAGGCTCTTTCAGTGTGTTCAGTGACATCTCTCAGAAACATCTTAGAGATATGAGAAGTATTAGAGACATAAGATGATAAGATTTATCCAGAACTGGGAACTGGGATAGCCATATAGAAGAGGACTGGGGATGTGAAGAACCCTATGTGACCCAGGGAGTATGGCTTTGTAATGGATGATCAAATTTCACTGATGAGGGAAATGCAACTATTGAAAATATCTGGGAATAAGAAGGTACCAAGAGACTGGACATTGTGTAGCGGCATAGGAGCGATTGCATCGATGTGACAAGTAGAAGAGGTGGGAAGTAACCAGTTTGTGGTCAGAGAGTGCAGGATTTAGATTTAGAATCTTGGAAATCATTCTGAAGATTATCAAGTAGTAGGTGTAACTATGCTGAATGTTGAATAAATGAAGTAGAGGTGAAGGGCATTGCATTTGAGGAAGTTAAAGTAAAGCCAGATTCAGAGATGAGTCATTATTGAGGATGTTAGAGTTGCCAAAAACGGATTATGATTGAAAATAAAACTGAGCCAATGCTGAAGTCATAGAGGAGAGAAGCAGTGTGACCGGAGATGTGATGGGGCATGCGTTAACTAGGTTGGGGCATATCTTCTTTTAAATAATGAATTGATATTGATTAACTATGGCTATTTTTTCTCCATCTATGATATAAATAAATATATATCACAAAAAATTTGAAAAATATACGTAACAAAAATTAAATCCTCTATATGCACTCACTCAGAAAAACATTGTTAACATTTGGTTTACCACTATCTCCTGTTTTGTTTTTATTTGTTTTTATTGTGTCTTTCTTTTACAATGAAGCACTGGTACTTTAAAATTATGTTTTGGCATTCAGACAGGTACAGCTTTGCCTTTTTCTCGTATTTAATGGTAAATCTCCTTTGTCTTACAACTATAGACCCCTACATCGGCCTGACAATTATATTCATTATATTCTTGGAGACTTTAAAACATGTTTAGACATTACTATATTTCTGAGAAAAAAAAATGGCAGCCTGGGTAGAGGGCATGGAGGTATCCTTCTGGTCTTGCTCATTCATTTACAACAAGTAAAATTATGCGACTTAGTCATCACACCATTCCTGGAGATATCCTGCTGAACATGATAAAAAATATTTATCTGAACTCAAGAAGTTTACATTCTCCTGGGAAGGATATAATGTCAAGATATAAATGAAAAGGCAATATTGAACTTGTTTTAGTAATTATGATATGGAACTAAACAAGGTGATATAACAAGAACCTGGGGATGATGGTGGCCATACTGTTCAATTATCAAGAAAGACCACTCATAGAAGGATGAAGCTGAAGCATAAGAAAGAGCAATCCAAGTACAAAGAGAGAGAAAATAGATTTCAGTCAGAAGGAGCAGCACCTGCAAAGGCCCAGAAGTGTGAACTTGTGTTAGAAGAACAGAATAATGTCTAGTCTAGTGTATGAAAAAAATAGGGAGAATGTTATGTCAAATAGGATCTCATTGACCATTATTAGATTTCATTCTAAGAGCAGAAGAAGGGTACTACAGGGTGTTACTCTGAAGAATCAAAAGATCACTCATGGTAAATGGTCTTGTTTTCTTCACTGGGAAAATTGAAGTAGTTAGAGGATAATGCCCATAGACTCTGCTACCATCTACCCACCCACCAGTGTTGGCACCCACATAGTCTGCATCCCCTCCCATTACTATAGATTGTCTCTGTTCCAAGTTCAACTCTTTCACTTTTGAACTAGATTCTCCTCTTTCACATATTCAAGGACAAAACTCCAGCAATTTTTTTCTCTTTCATCCACTTCATAGTTTTCCCTTCACTACTGGGTCATCCCATCACATACAACAAATTTTTCTCTCATTTAAATTACTTTAAAAATCTTCTCTTGATTCTACTTACCTTTTATCTATTGCTACATTTATCTGTTTTCCTTTACCACAAAACTTTTTGAAAATGTTCTTTTATTCACTGTTTCTAATTCCTCTTCTATTTCCTTATAAGCCCACTTAAGTCAGGCTTTGGTGCTGACAAGTTCACTGAAACTTCAATTGTGCAATTACTGATGACTGCCATATTGTTATACCCGATGGTCGATTTTTAATTCTCATCTTATTTCACCTTTAACTCTTAAAAATTACTTCATTTGACTTTCAAGACACCATAATCTCAATGTTTTCCTCATACCTTACTGGTCACTCTCTGTCTCCTTGGTTGATTTCTCCTTTACTCATTGGCCTCATATGTTGGTATCCCAGGGTTTTCTCTTTTATATCTATTCTCACACCGTTTGCACTCCTAGCCATCTATATGATGATGACTTACCAAATTATATCTCAAGCCGTGAACTCTTCCTGTAATTCCAAACTTCTGTTCAAATATCCTGACAATCTCCTCTTGGTTATCTAACTAACATAGCAAATGTCTAATTGACATTCATTATATGAATTCTTATCTTCCCCTCCATGCCTCCCTCAACCAATAAAATGGTTACTTTATCCTTCCCTTTGCTCAGGTCAAAAGGCTTGGAGTCAACTCTGGGTCTTCTCTTTCATACTCTACCTACAATGCACTGGGAAATCCTGTTAGCTTTGCCTTTAAAACATATTCAGAATTTAACCATTTCTTACTTGATTATTACTGGCCCCCACTTACTTGATATTACAAATAGCCTCTTCAGTGACATGTATTCTTATGCTCTTGCTCACTACCATCTATACGTCTGGCAGCCAGGATGATACTCATGTAGTCCATGTTTGATTGCATGACAGCTCTGTTCAAAATCCTTAGTGTCTTCCTAAGTAGAACCTCTTAGATTAAAAACCAAAATTCTTACAAAGACCTACAAGGCCTGCATGAACTGGCCCCTCATTAAATCTCTAATATCATCTCTAACTTACTTCTTCCTAATTTGTTCTGCTTCAGCCACCTCAGCCTCCCTGCTAGTCCTCAAGAGTGTCAGGCATGTCCCTCCTTCCACGGCTTTGCTCTGCTTGTTCCCTCTCTTGGAATGGTCCAACCCAAAAATTCCCACAACTTTTACACTCATCCCCACTTCAGGTCTTTGCTCAAAATGCCACCTTCCCAATGAGGCCTCTGCTGACTCTTAACTATTAAAATTACCCAGAACTTCTAATTCTCCTTCCTCTGTTCTGTGTTTTCTTCAGCAGTTTTCATGTAATGCAGCATGAACATCTTAAACTCTGTTACACATTCACTTTAAAGACATGCTATCTTCTAAAATGCAACACCTTTCTTACCCATAAACTTCACAATACCTTGGATAATCTAGAGGCAAACCCTAACTAGGGATGGAGGATTTGACAAGCTCAACTAAACTATTTCTGTTTCAATCCTGGCTCACTAGCCATTCTAACCCTCTCAAGCAACATGAGAGGTATACTTGTTCTAAGTATACTCACTTCCCATCCTGACCGCCCCCTGCCCCAGTCCCAGTTGTTATAGAAACGGACACTTCCCACTCCATGGAAGAATCCAGGCACGGATAACAAATCCTGAACTAATTGCTTCAGGAAGCTCCTTCCATCTGAGGAGGATATTCTGGGTGGGTTTAGGGCTTAGGTGATCACAGTCACCTTCAAAGCATGCAGTTTATAGGGGAAAGGTGAGTGGGGCACTCTGTGATAAGCAGACACTATGATATGTGATAATATGATGATGCATTCTTGAGATACCTAAGTCCTACCTTGAGATACCTAAGTTCCAGATATGCAAGTCTGTACCATGGAAACATACACAAGCAAGCATCGGGCCTTTTTGAATGGAGTAACTTCTTCACCACCTACAAGTTGGGTAGCTAAATCCCCACCGCAGCAAAGTAGAATGTAAGAAAGAAGGAAAAACTATCCCACTCCAAAGAGTTCACTGGCCAAAGAATTTTGTAGCATCCAATCTCGGTTGCGGCTGACCAAGGCAGTCTGATACGGCTATTATATATTTCAAGGTCACATGGATTTGGCCACATGGAATATAATTTCTGGCTGGAGCATGTTCTTTCAGAAAGTTGGATGTGTTCTCAGTTGAAACACTATAGGTTTTCTCCAATTGCACTGAATTACCCATCAGGAATTCCTCTAAGCTTGGTGACCTCCTTGGTTTTGCTCCTGCAACGGGACTTAGAGTCAAATCCCCAGCTTCTCTTTTTCAGGGAGGACAAGGAATTCAGACAGATGAGAACAATGAGAGAGAGAAAGGTCACCAGAGAGAGAAGATGAAGGGAATAGAGGAATGGCAGATACAATATGTTAGCATATAAACACATTATAATTTTGGCCAAGATTGGCCCTGTTGGTAGGAGTTTTTCTTTGCATGAAGTTTTCTCTCAGTAAATAATAGTCTACTCTCTCGGTAGCATCTGACGCCACTGCTGTAATGATTTTTTAACTTCATAAGTTTCCTAGAATGTTGGTCCAAATGAAGGCACCCCAGTTATGTCTCAGTCGTGTACCTATAGTGCGACTGTTGCTGCCATCTCTCAGCAGTCCCTGGCAATGCCACACTGCTTCACCATCAGCTTCAAAGTGTCCTTGAAGTATATATTCTGACTACATTGAATGGGAGTGCCCCATCTCAACTTGCAACCATTGGATTCCTGTAGGATAGAATTTGTAAAGAAAACAAGGTTTAATCAAAAGCATTAAGAGTCTCTTCTTGTTGACAACTTTTTGTTTTAAGGTAACCATATTTACTGTAAATTATTTTTTTAATCTCTCTTCTAGTGACCTACATGTTTAAGCAATTGATTATACTTTGCATGAAAATCAAAGTGTTCTTTCCCCAGTTTACTTTTGTTATCAGGGCAATGCAAAATCTGTTTGCCTGAATTAGGTTGCATTTCATTAATCTCTTCAATATGAAATTGTGGTGGCTCATGGTTAATGAGATTTAAGAATGTGTGTTACTTAAATTGTGACTAACTTATTTTAAAAGTATGTCAGAAAATAATGATTGTTTCTAGTAGTGTTAAAGTATTAATGATTTGTAAGTCTTGGTACACCTGACTGAACTTTGGTTAGATTACCAAGTGTAATGAAGTGTTCAGGATATTTCAGAATTGAGTAGTATATTGCAGATTAGTTTAATCTAATACAAGAGAATGTGGTATCTATTAGAAAGACAGACAATATAAAATATCAGGGAAGTTCAGGGGAGGGAGAGATTCTTTCAGGCTAGGGCACTACCCTAGTCTCATGGTCATCTTTCAGACCTAGCTCGTCTCATTCATTAATTATTCATTCATTCAAACACACATATTCAAAACCTACAATGTGCTACATACTAAGGATGCAAAATGAATATATTACCATTCCTGCTCTTAAGGTATTTAGTGTATCATATAGTCATGACACAGTGTTTTTAAGTGTTAAGCTAAAAGTATGTACAAAGAGAAAGAGAAGAGGCTAATAGCTCCATCTTGTGCTGGGGTGACAGCAAGGAGTGTTAGGGACATCACAAGGAAGAAACAGGCATCTGCACTGCACCTCGACAATTTGAAGGTCAAATAATAGTCAGGTGGTGGACAGGAGAAGAACGGAATCTGACAAATGGAATTACAAGCTCAAAGTCATTGTTACAAGCTATGTATTTGCATTTCAAAGGCAACTCCTGTTGTCTTCAAATATGCTTTAAAATAATTTAAACATCTCATTTATTTTTAAACAGAGCCATTGAACTAAGACTAAACTTAGCAAATGATTTACCTGGTCACAGACATTCAAGAAAACAGTAAAATGGTTAAAATGAAAAAGTCAAAACAAGAGTTTGATTGACACTTGTCTATTTAAACATAACCAGAGTATATTTAAGGGATGAAGCATCCTATATGGTATTGCTATTGATTTTTATGGCTATTTATTCATATTTTAAGCCTTATCTTAACAATTCTCTGAGATAGGACTATAGTGGAGGAGTGAAATCTCCTCAATAAGAGGTATAATGCTAAGTAAATTCTTATTTCTCCCTATCCCCTAGATTTAGCAGTATTTACACCCCACCAGTTTCTACTAAGTGCATGCACACATGTGGGCTGTACAAACAGTTCCTGGGTCCTACTGTACACAGCACAGCTGCCACCAGAACACGTGGATTCCCCAGTTCTGACTGTCCTGGATTCTAGAACTATATACATACAGTAAGTAGAAATGTTGTCTCTCTCACATGCTGGTTCATGCAAGAATCTCAGTGAGTTCAATCAGGGGAGGAGCTTGTGACATAAAATTAATTTTATTGTGATTAAATGCATAGAAGTGATTAGTTCAGTGGATCTGGGAACCTTTGATTATCACTTGCCAGCCTAATTTCCATTTTGTCTTTATGCAATCAGGCTGAGCTACATAGGTACACAGATTCCATGCAAACTTCAATAAACAAAAAACTGACCACTTTCATGACTGCCTTGAATATTTTATGTTTGGGGCATTATTTGTAATAATTTGGAATTAGGAAGTATGTATATCTTTTTGAGTATAATCCAGTACCTTCTTTTTCCCTTATTACCTGCAGTTGATGTCAGAAAGGAAGTTTCACATATAGGCATGTTCTGATGATTTCTGGTATTAGTGATTCTTGTCCATTTCCTGATACCTGAGGTATAAGGTGTACTATTGTGCTGAGCTAAAATCTAATAGGTCTCTCTTATCAAGAGTTACTACTTGTTCATATTTATCTCTTCTGGACTCAGTTTTCTTATCTGTAAAATAAAAGTTTAGACTAAATGAATTCTGACATTTATTCAAGCCAAAAAATATTATGATTCAGATCTCATTGTTCCATGTCTAAATTCTCCTGTTGGCTTTGTTGTGCCCCTAAGCCAAGCCACGTTACTTAGCCAAAAACATTTCCCACGACTCGGGTGTTTCTCAGCTTAACAATTTCCTGTCTGTTCTATGACTTGCCCTTCTCATTTCCACTGCTAAGTTGTAACCCTCATCTGAGACGCCCTCTGTTCTTCCTTCTACCTATCCAAATCCAATCCATCTGTTAAGAATAAAATCTTATGTATCTAAGTAGTGTGTCACTTCATTCAAGAAGTCCTGCCTGATTTTTTCAGCCCTTCCAGTCATCAATTTCACTGTCTTCTCTAATTACATATTAACCCTGTGTTGGATTCCTGGATTTTCCAGGACAATTATATTATTCCCTCTTTTCCCCATATCTAAGTTCTCAGAAGTTCTGCTTCTGAAGTTTTTGTTCTACAGCTTAAATTCAAAATAAATACTCGCTTATACATTTTTGTATTGTTAGCTAATTAAAATTACAGGTAACCAGATGGCAGGAGCCATATCATATTTTCTTTTTGCCCCTCAGAATAGGCATTGGATAACTACTTCAGTGTTTTATTTTAAATGAATCAATTTTGAGATTTACGTTTTTTAAAAAAGTGTCACAAATCCAAGTGCAAATGTGTCCTTTGAAAATCCTGCATATTTTAGTTTTGACTTGAATGAATGATAATAATGTATTTTACCATTCCCAGGTGGAAACAACCAAGAAAAATAAGTGGGATTCTGGAACGCTATGTGTTATATATTTCAAACCATACACATGATTTTACAATTTGGAGTGTCATCTATAACAGTACAGAACTTTTCCAGGATCATATGCTACAATACGTTTTACCTGGTAATAAATATCTCATCAAGCTGGGAGTAAGTTTATTTCCATCACTTTCTCTGTCCCCATTCCTTCCACTTCTTCTCCCCTTCCCGTTGTCCATCTTTTCTTTCTCTCTCACTTAAAAAAAAAAAAATCAAAATCTTCATGTATTGCTGTTTATACTGAAAACTCACTTCCCATCCTAAATGTGAATTCTGTTGATCTAATACCTACACATTTATTTTATATTATGCAAAATGATAGAATAACACCCTGAGTCAGTAGATTTTCCCAAGTCAAAGTTGGGATTATCAAGATTTTCAAAATTACTTGTAGAACATCATAATTGTTAAGAACTTTTTCTAAAGTGCTAGGATTCATAAGGTTATTTCCCTGTGGCATTTGTATTCATTTAAAAAACAATGCACAGTATGAAAATTTAGATCTTATATTTTTAAATGGAAGTTTAAATGACCGTCATATATTCTTGACTGTTATTACATTCTGGTTTATATTATGCTCCTATCTCAGAAGAACAGTCACTTAATAAAACCCCAGAATCAACATAGTTTAGAGGTTCCCTTAGACAAACAATAGCATTTTTTTAAATGCAAAAATAGCACTTTTACACAAAGGTCTTTTAAAAGACCTTGATATTACTGTGGAATTTATACTCAGTAATTCCTTTTGTTTTTTGATGAAATATAATCTTTTTTAAGTTTAATAGCATGTCTGAAAATAACTGAATATAAACATGAGATTGTCCCTATTTGTTTTAAACACACTCTTCATTTTATAGCAATACCTATATAAGGATATTTGCTTTGATAAATGCCATAGAAAATATTCTGCTCTTGATTATGAATAAATTTACATTTATGTAGACACTGTGTATGCATTCATTTTACTTAACATGCTCTTGAATGCTCTAAATATTATACCATGAGAAAATAAACTACACTCAACTATTGCTAACTGTCTGACTTAACACCACAAAACAAGGGCAATCAGACAGTGGTTAAAAAAATACTGTTCAAAACTGACTCCATGTGCCTAGGTGTTCTGCACAGCAGTTTATGAAACAGCACTTTGGTTACGTACAGTTTTATTACTCATTAAGTAAGAAATATACTAACTTGATTTTCAAATGCTAACACAGAAATACAAACTATTTTCAAAATAATGGTAGTATCAAAATTAGGAAGAGTCTTAATTTTTTGGAAGCCACCAAAACTAAACCAAAAATTGTGCTCTTGGTTGTTTATCAGAAGTAGGCAAATGACATAGAACAGATTCTATTCCTAGGGCCGTTTTTAGGATGTGCTGTGCAGTCAATCAGAACTCATATCAATCTCCTAGATTTTATAAATCTATAATACCTTGAAAAATACATACTAGTAGATTAGGAGTCCTCTGCCCTGAGTATTAATTCAGATTTTGCTACAAACTGTGTGACCTAAGGCAAATTCACTTAACCTCACTGAGTTTTATTTTCTTCAAGTCTAAAATTAGAACATTGAACTAAATGATGTTTAATGTCTCTGAGCCATAAAATTCTATGATGCTAAAAAAAGTAATCCCAAACACTATTCTATGGAGTCAAATGCTATCTGTCAGCCACTGAATAGTGTTGATGCAAGATGTTATAAAGATGTGAAAATCCTTGCCTTAACTCTTGGTAGGGAAATAAACTTGCTCACATTATTTTCAAGTTCACTGTATTTATTAGGGCAGAAAATAATATATTTTCAGGGAGGATTCAACTAACAGGGTTTTTACTTAACTCTGTTAAGCAGTAAATTAAATGAACCAGAACATTTTAGGTTCATCCTGGTTAATTGAGGGATTATTGTATATTTCACAGTTTCAATATAATAACTGGCTTTCAAGGTCATTAGATTAGTAGATCGAGAGCAGGTTCTCAGCAAAGTGGAGTTGCCTTTATAGATCATTTTAGCATGTTGACTAAGAGCTGCAAAACAAAACATAAAGATAACAAAGCCTTTAAGCAGCATTTGGAATAGAGGAAGCTACACGGGGATTTGAACCACTGTGATTTACCCTAGGCTTGGAGCAGGTATGTTACTTCATGTAACGTCATTTAGTTTTCACATTTGACTGGATTATAAACTGCTGAAACATAAGGACTGAATCTTTCAAAATTCGATCTGCAGTTTCAAGCACAGGGCCTATTGGAAATGGGAAGCTGAGCAAACAATTCCTGAATGAATGATCACCAAGGACATCATTTCATGAAGGTTCTAAGACTTTTGATATGAATTAAATAATTTGCTTGGAAACATTGGAATTAGGAATGGTGTGGTTCCAAAACATACTCTTTCCACTGCAAAAAAAAAAAAAAAAAAAAAAAGCATAATATGTTGCTACTCTCAACAAAGGCTATTTTGAAATGTGATAAAATGTGATAGCTCCTAATAAAGAAGACTATATGTTAAAAATAAAATAAAGAAGCTATTAATACAGACAGCTATCAAGACAGGTGTTGCTTGATAATTTTCATACTACTGCTAGCCATTTGTAACTTGATGAATTCTAAGTATTATATATTCCTGAAAGATTCCTGGAAATGGCTTAACTTTTTAAGTAATTATGGATCAAGTGGCCTTTTTCTTTTTCTTCGTGCTTTAAAATATGTTGCACTCTTAACATCCCCAATCCCTGTGGACCTGAAAACTTACTGGAAAAGAGAATGCTAGTTTTGGTCCGGGCACACTGGCTTACATCTGTAGTCTCAGCACTTTGGGAGGCCCAGGTGGGCAGACCAGTTGAGGCCAGGAGTTCAAGAACAGCCTGGCCAACATGGCGAAAACCCATCTCTACTTAAAATACAAAGAATAGCCGGGCGTGGTGCTGCAAGCATATAATCCCAGCTACTCGGGAGGCTGAGGTACGATAATCCCTTGAACCCGAGAGGCAGAGGTTGCAGTGATTCGAGATCTGCCACTGCACTCCAGCCTGGGCAATACAGCAAGACTCCATCTCAACAACAACAAAAAAAGGGAATGCTAGTTTTGGATTGTCTTAATAGTCATGATTTCAAAAATAATTGATACAATTTTATTATTTATGCATTTTATTGTACCAAAATTGAATCCCTTATTTGGCCAGATGTTACTCATCATTTCAAGGCAGAGTTATGCCTTTATGAATTTTTCAAAATGGCTGTAACTGAGAAAAGCTATAAGCGATGGTTAAAACAACTTATTTTAATGGCTTTCAGGCTTTCAAAGACCTTGCTATTTCATAAAGGCATCTTTAATCAACCTCACTATTTTGTTTAGTTTTTCCAGACCAGAATTTTAATCAGCATTCAGCTGTATTGAATGTAGTGGCCTCTGGTGCGGGCAGGTCAAACAAGATACTGATTGGTTCAATTTCATTTAGATGATGTCAGATTAGACCAATTGGAAGCAGCTTTAAGAACATTTATTTTCCCATCAAAGGAACTAAGATAATGTCCTGCTTACTTAGGACCCTCTAAATGCATCCAAAAAGAATGTGGGCAAAACAAAATAAAATAATTTGCAGGTAATTCTGTTATTTCAGCAGCCTCTTTATAAATAATTTCATTTACAAGAAAAATGCTTTCATAAATGCCTTATATTCTTAAGAGATTTATTTGTCAAGTTACTGGTTTATGGATCTCAGATGACATAGTAGAAGAAACAGTCCTTCTAAACCAAAGGATGTTTTTACTTATCCTAGAAGACATCATAAAATCCTCAAAACAAAGTAAATTTTAATTCACACTCTGTTTTAAAAATATATACTTATATGTTGTATAGTATAGAATTTATTTGGGGAGAGTTAGCAGGGGAAATATTTTAGTATACAAATAAGAAAAAAAAGTGACAAATAGACTATCAGAATTAAATCCCAGTGTGTTACAAGTTTAACAATAAGAAGCTGCAACATTTTTCCCTTCTAAGGAAAAAAAATCTGAAAAATGCAAATGGATGGATTTTTTTTCTCCCTGAGAAGTGGGAAGAATTTGTCTTTGACCATTTTTCCTTTGATAACTCAGCTGTCTCATATGGCCTCTTTTCCTGCCATATTTTCTGGTGGACTTTTAGCACATTTGAAATGTCTGGGGTCTTCAACTTTTTTTCTATTTTAATTGTTGGGCAATTATTTTTTGAGCTCACAGTGACCTGTCCTAAAGCTTTGAGTCAGAGTTTGGCCACATTTGCAAAGATTCCATTCTCTAGAGGAGTATGGTTTTTTTCTTGCATAGAAAGGCACATGCCACACTGAGAATTAGAGGAAACCCACAGAGGTTAATTAGGTACCCAATCTTAATGCAATTTTCATGCTCAGGCCACAATTTAACCCATCTGAAAGTTGCTTAATTAAGCTGGTAAGAAATTATCCTGAAGGCATGGGCTATTGCTATAGTCTTGTAATAGCAAGTGAGATTAATTTCCATGTTTGTTGACCATAAACTGTTGTTTATGCTTATAATGAAGAATTTGCAACTAGTTGCAACAACTTTGCAAATAGTAGTGTACTCCCATATTTAAAAAAAAAATCTAAAAATCAGTCAGCTTCCTTCTGTCTTTGGGGAAAACAATATTGACTGCTTTAAGAATCACAAAATCACTCCCTCAGTATCAAACTGAAAAATCAGAGAGACGCCTAAAGAAAGAGATGCTTTAATTTTTTATCTTAGTAATATCTCTTACACAAAAATGAGCTAAATATCTCTGTTTTTTTACATTGTCTTATGATTTTGCTTTATTTTCTTTTTTATTTTGGTAAAATTTAGTGCTTTTTGAAAGATTTTTAAACTTTGTTTTATCAACTGAAATTGTAACTTGAAGAGATACTGAACCAAGCTTAAGTATAGTTTTCAAATATCATTGTTATATAAGGATATAATTACTAATATTTACTAGCAAATATGGGCTGAAAACCCCTTAATGTATGTATCAATTTCCTGGAGAAGTGGTTGTCCAGTAAGTTTAAAACATTATTTGCAGTTTATTATGAAAGTGCACAGGGAAGTTTCTGTAACATTCATGTTACCATTTCTGACATTAGTGATACTTAATTAGGGAACAGAGTTCTGTGATCATGTTAAATTTGTCAAACATGTTTTAATGAAGCCTATCTACTCTGACACATAAGTAAATTATGTGATCCTTTAAGCCACTAAACATTCACTCAACAATTGCTTTGTATTTGTTGTTTTATGAGAAACATTGTTTTATTTAATTTTACTTGGTGTTATACTATAAACATATTGGTCACACTGTAGAAATAAAAGGCAATTGTATTTGCTGCACATCTTTTCTTCCCTAGAAGTCAGTTGTTTTGTCTTAAAGTAGTCTTCATCCTCTAGCACTTTACTTATGTTATATGTACACATGTTGTGTGTGTGTGTGTGTGTGTGTGTGTGTGTGTGTAACTCACTCTGGGAACTTTTGTGCAAGGCTAACTTCAGCAGGGCTGTTTATCCAGTCAATATATGCCCTACATCTCTAGGCTCTAACTTAAGATGCCTCCTTAATTCATACATTCATACCGTCTCAGTTATTCTCTAACTATTGGGGATGGCTATCTTATGTCTTAAAAAGCAAACTAAATAAATGTTAAATCTTAACACTGAAATGAATTTATTTTGGGGAAGTAAAAGTAGCACTATATAACAAAATCTGAAACTCTTTACTATGAATTCTCTTTCCTCAATGTTCATGAAAACTTTTGGGACCAAGAGTGAAATGAGCATTTTTGCATCTCTGTTTAGGCTTGCACGGGTGGTGGGTGCACAGTGAGTGAGGCCAGTGAGGCCCTAACTGACGAGGACATACCCGAAGGCGTGCCAGCCCCCAAAGCCCACTCATATTCACCTGACTCCTTTAATGTCTCCTGGACTGAGCCTGAATATCCGAATGGTAAGTGAACTCTTTTAGCCTCAAGTTAAAAAGATGATTAGCAAAGGTAAATTAATATTCTAAATGGCAGCTTATATGTGGTGCTTAATTTTTAATGATCATTTTAGCACATAAAATACCTAAGATAGTATCATTGTCTGTAGTTGGGGAGATTGTGGTTTTTAGGCTAACACACAATTTTGGTGGCTCAAAAGTGCTCCCTTTTGATAGTTTTTGTGTACTGCATCTCATTGTTTAATATGCTCCAGGAGAGGTGAAGAGAGCAAACGGGGAGGATTCCCAAAGAATGCCGTAGTGAGAGTGACATTGTGTTTTCAATGACTTTCTGTTTTTAAAAGCCATTAGTTCTTCCTCGGAGAAGGAGAGAGGTGGAAAGTTCATGTACATATTGTGTCAAAACGCTTTTGATTTAATAAGTTTATCTTAAAAGAGGCCACTTGGAACTCTGTATTTTTTAATATACTATTTATAAATATTTCAACATGCTGTTTTTAAACAATGCATAGATTAAACATACATATATTTATACATATTTAGCTGGAGGCAAGTTTTGTGCATTTCTAAGCAATATATATGTTTTTGTACAGTTTAGTGAATTAAGCTAGTCAGTTACGTTTCACTAAAATAAAATCTCATTATGAAGAATTTGTAATAGTTTTGGGTAGAAATTGCTTTATTCATTTAGTGGAAATATCTTTAAGGTTCATATAACATAGTACCATTGTTTCACACTGATGGAAGCTTACTCGACATTAAATTTCATTCCTCTTTGAGACAAATATCAATAAGACTTTTAATATAGAAACTCTTTTAAGAAACTCATTACTGAAAATTGAAATGGACTCTTTTAGCACAGCCAAAAAGAATGAAAGAAAAAAGTTACAGTTTTATTAGTTTGTCTTATGTTTACTATGATATTAATTATTCCAGCCATCTCATTTTAATTAAACTTTTGGCAAATGCACTAGATATATTTGAGGTAATGGAGAGAATTCTAATAATCAGAGTGAATTATTATCTCTGCTATTGAAGTTATTCCTGTACTATTACAAATTTTCCAAGAAAAAATAAATGGATGCCTATTTGATACTATATTAAGCAATCAACAATCTTGTTACGCTTCTTACTCCACAAAGAACCCTAGTTCATAGATGACAATGAAAATGTTAATGATTTATTTCAATTGGATTGCTGTGAAATGCTGTTACATGATTTGCATAGTAGAGCACTTCCCTTCATCCCAATTGGTTAATGCAACTAGAACTACAATTGCACTCAGAATCTTCAGCTGTTCAGGGAAACATTTTCCACATTACAAGGCTCTTTGAATGTTTTGTGTATTTGTGTATGTTTTGCATATTTGCAAGCAGTTTTAAAACGTACTCATCAAGCAAGAAGAATTTGGGAGATTTTGGAGATTTGTATTAACACTTCCATGGTATTCCAAAGTCTTGTGTTTAATTAGAGTGGGATTTTTAGAATTTTAATTGTGGTACAATGGTTAGACATTTAAAAGGTAGTTTTATTTTTTTTAAAACTACTTTTTTTTGTTTTTACTACTTCTCCCCACTTTCCCCCAATTTTTTAGCTTTTTGTTTCTCTTGTTGATTGTCTAGAGAGGGATAATCTGATTGTTGGAAAACATCTTGTCTCTGCATCTGTCTTCGAAGTCCCCACACCTCTCCTCAAATACCCAAAGAATAAAGTCTAAATTTTTTAGTCTGGCATTCAGGTTACTACCAACTTGTGACTCAACCTGAATACACATTGCCTTGTAACATATCTTCCTTTCTAGCCATGCTGGAATATGTATGGCTTAATGTTGGGTTGGAAAACATGGGTGGAGTCAAATAGGCCTAGAGTCAAAAATTGTTTCTGATGTATAGTGACTGTGTTACCTCAGGAAATTCATTAACTTCCATGGACCCCAATTTCCTTGATTAGAAAATTGAGATTAACAGGCTGGGCCTGGTGGCTCACGCCTGTAATCCCAGCACTTTGGGAGGCTGAGGTGGGTGGATCATGAGGTCAGGAGATCGAGACCATCCTGGCTAACACAGTGAAACTCCGTCTCTACTAAAAATACAAAAAATTAGCCAGGCATAGTGGCAGGTGCCTGTAGTCCCAGCTACTCAGGAGGGTGAGGCAGGAGAATGGCATAAACCTGGGAGGCGGAGCTTGCAGTGAGCTGAGATCACACCACTGCACTCCAGCCTGGGTGACAGAGTGAGACTCCATCTCAAAAAAAAAAAAAAAAAAAAAAAGGAAAATTAAGATTAACAATCCCTGTCATCACCCTGTCTTTACCTGTAGAAATACAACTCATTCTTCTAGGCTAACCGTAGGCCTCTTATTCCATGAAATCATCCTACTCTTCCTTAAGTTTAAAGTAAACTTTCCCTCTTCTCTTGACTATGTGACCTGTTTCTATGCCTTCATAATGGAACTTCATTCAGCCTGTGCTTAAAGTTATTTGCGTATATGTCAAACACTCCCACCAGATGCTAAGGACCATAAATCATTAATTTCTCTTTCACTCCACAGAGCCTAACACAATGTTCTACTTTTTATTGGTACACAATAATATTTAATTCATTTAATATTTCTTGTGGAAATTACCTTTGATCAGTGGCATATATACTCCAAAGCCCTGGCTCTTTAATGATACCAAGAGAGATGATAGAAGTACTTACCATCCAGTGTCTGCAATATATTTGTTCAAAATGCATTTGTTCCTAAAATATATTTTTCTAGCTGTGTAGATTCTGAGGCTGGGTTTCTCTTTTGAGAATGTCGATCTTGCATTTGACCAAAGAATTTTTTTCTTTTCTGGATTATGCCCAATTCAAAGTTAATGGTACCAGGCTCACATGGCAATATATGCTACCTAATGGTTGCTTTCTAATTTCTGAATATGCTGCAGAAGAGAAATACAATTGGAGAATAAGATAGACTTCATTCTTGTGTAACTAAATAAACCCTTTCAAAATATTTTAAATGGTATTTCTCAAACTTATCTGATTCTTAGAACAATCTTGGGAGCACCAATTGAATAAGTAGATTCTAGGCTCCACCACAGACCTCCTAAATAATCAGAATCTTCCACTGCCTCGGTTATCATCAAAATGCCCCTGGGTATTTAATACATTTTCCAACTGAGACTTCTCACAAAATCCTCCACCTGGATTTTTGTTACATCTTAAACTCAGCATATCCAAGTTGATTTCTCCTCATGGTCTCCATCTCTCTACTTGCTCTTTCTCCTGTATTCCCTCTCTCATGGATTTGCACCACCCAGCCCTGCCAGCCAGTATACTGGGCAGCAGTCTTCACTTTAAACCTTGCTCACCCCTGACTGCTGTCACCACACAACCCCTCGACTGCACTTCTCTAGTGAAGGCCATTAATATTACTTACCCAGATCTCTTCAGGAGCCTCCTCATGCCATGCAAAAAAATTTGCATTTGTTCATTCAAAATATGTATTTTGATGACCTACTAGGTTCCTTCACTCTTATATATACAGTGCATTTCCTTGCTTCTTGATCTCAAGGATATCAGAGTCCTCGGGGAAAATATCCATATAAATGAATTCTCACAAGGTGGGGAGGTGCACAAGGTGCCAGGTACACAGAGAAGCAGCTCCTAGTGGTTCCCTATGAGATGCGGACATGTCATCTCTCTGCATCCTCATGAAGATGTTGCGGGACCAGAGATAGACATGTGTTTAGTCTGAAACAGGTATTACTTGCCTGGTTTTGCACACTCAGGTTTCAAAATCTTGACTCTGTTAATCAGTTATGTACCTAAAGGGATGTTTGTTCACTAGGGATTTATAAACATGAACAAAGATTTGTTGAGAAAAATTAAACACAATTTCTATAATGAGAACTAGGTATATTTTTATGCTTGCCTATATATGACAAAATATGAAAGGTATAAAAAGTTCTAATATAAATGTCCAGTCCTTGCCAATCAAACAATTGGTAGCCTTTGACCAGCATGGCTTAGGAAACATTCTCTCCTTGTCATAACTGATTCTGACTTAAATGATCATCTCCTACTCGTGAAAGTCTGATGGTACTCCTTAACCAATGCTTTAGGAAAATATCCTCTCCCTTTGTTATTTCAGTTCTCTTCCTTGTCTCCCAACCTGGTCCTGCTCCACAGTGTCTGTGCTGGAAAGCTTGCTAGTTGGTTCAGTACATACTTCATGAGCCCTGAGAATTTTTCCTAATTTGGTGTCTTTTGTTCAGCAGTGTACCAGCAGCTCCAAGAATAGTGCCTGAGACATAATAATTGCTCAGTTAAAAAATTGTTGATTACCATTATTAAAGAAAAGAACAGAAAACAATACGTTCTGGAAAGGATGTGGAGAAACGGGAACCCTTAAATACTGTTGGTGGGAATATTAAATGGTGCATCTGCTATGAAAAGTAGTGTAGAGGTTCCTCAAATAATTAATAATAGAATTATTAGATGATGTAGCAATCCCACTTCTTGAAATATATCCAAAAGAATTGGAAACAAGATGCATTGCAGCATTATTCACGGTAGCTAAGAGGTGCAAACAACCTAAGTGTCTATGGACAGATAAGTAGATAAGCAAAATGTGATATATTTACACAATGGCATATCATTCAGCCTTAAAAAGAGGGAAGTCCTGTCATACAATACAATCTGGATGAAACTTGAGGACATTATGGTAAATGAAATAAGCCACTCACAAAAAGACAAATACAGCATGATTGCACTTATGTGAGTTTATCTATAGTAGTTGAATGCACAGAAACAGAAATTAGAATTACGGTTACCAAGGGCTGGGTGGAAGGGGGAAATGGAGAGTTGCTGTTCAATGGGTTTAGAGCTTCAGTTTTCCAAGATGAAAAAGTTCTACAACTCTGTTGCACAACCATGTGTATGTAGATAACACAATGGTACACTTAAAATGGTTAAGATGCCCAATTTTATGTTGTGCTTTTTACTGTAATAAGAAAAAGATATAGAGAGGATGTAATAAAACGCTATAAACTAAACTAGAAAAAAAGATTAAGAACAGTGTTAGTTTAAAACAAAAAAAATTGCTGATTAATAATCATATAGAGATCTATGCATAAAGTATGCATTTTTTAAACAAGGGTGAGCTCATACTATTTGAGTTGTTGTGGAATTTACTTTTCTCACTTCACAATATGGTGCAAACATCTTTGCTTGCAGTTCAGTGGAACGTGACCTCATTCTTTCAAAAGGCAGTATGCAATCCCACTGAATGAAACTACAGCTTACAAGACCCATCTTTTTATTGATGGACATTTCTGTGATTTTTGCTATTACAAACAAGGTTACTTGCTATTAATTGCCTCAGTCTGCCAAGTACAGTCTTTAAGTACTGAGTCATTATCACTTGATTCACACTTAAGGCTTTGCTCGCCTTCAAATATGTCCTGCTTAATTCTAGTCCCTTGCTTCACATACCTGCAAAAATGATGGTGTGACACTCCAGCTCTGTTTCTCTAATCAGAGTCCTTTGCACCCATGTTCCCTCTGGCAAAGGTGTTCTTTACAGGCTGTGATTTCAGACATGATTTTAAAACCGCTGAAAAGAGCGACTTTTAGGTCCAAGGTCCATAGGAACCCTTATTATGTAGGACCTTGACGCTTCCTTTGTAAGACCATTAGCTATCACAGAGAAGTAGCACAAAGGATTACTGTCTAATACATTTGTGACCTGTATTGTGTAGATTGCAATTGCATAATTAAAGTTCTGCTTTTGAGAGCTTCCAAATTCTCATGAGCCATATTCCTTTTTAGAAGCTTAGGCCTTAGAATCCTGAAATATGTTTTTTCTTCACACTTCAAGTCTACCTTGCTAAAACAGCATAGCTATCTAACTATGCCAAACTTATTCGTCATTATCTAGCATAACATTTACAGTGACATTTTAAACTAATTAGAATATGTGTTTTTTTAAAATACTAACTAAAAATATAGAATATAAAATGTTTATCTTTTATTAATAGCTATAATTCCTTGTAACTAACCTCTATCTTTACCTAAGTAAATCAACCTAAAATAGTTTCTTTATTAGACTGAGCCCCATGAGGGCAGGAATCATATGTATCTTTTTCACTGCCCTAGTCCTGGCCTTTGGCAGAGCGCCACAGAGTAGAGGCATCTTATAAAGCTGTCGAATGAATTAATATTTACTGATGATAGGGACAATACCAAAATTGTAATAGTGTTGATGTGAGAAGCATATTCATATGCAATCATACAACATACACAAATGCACACTGTGAGCACATTTTATGATTATGTAATATAGGTGGGATGATTTCAAAGGCAGCAGAGAGGAATCTTCCTCTTGGCCTGCTGAAGGCTTAAAGCACACACTTAGAGACCTAGTCCTTTTGCTTAAGATTTCATCAGCCTGGTAATCTGTAGATTTCCTAATGAAAGACAGCACATAGACTTGTCTTGTTTGCACTCTGCATGTCTCAGTATGAAAGGATATGTTTTTACTGTGGTCAGGATTTGTTAATAACAACATGGGCATAATTAAGAGAGAAGCATGTGGCTGGGCGTGGTGGCTCACCCCTGTAATCCCAGCAATTTGGGAGGTCGAGGTGGGCAGATCACCTGAGCCCAGGAGTTCAAGACCAGCCTAGGAAACATGATGAAACCCTGTCTCTACCAAAAAAAAAAAAAGAAAAAGAAAAATTAGCCAGGCGTGGTAGTGTGTGCCTGTAGTCCCAGCTACTTGGGAGGCTGGGGCATGAGAATCGCTTGAACCTGGGAGGCAGGGTTTGCAGTGAACCACAATTGTGACACTGCACTTCAGCCTGGGTGACAGAGTGAGACCACGTCTAAAACAAAAAAGAGAGAGAGGGAGAAGCATGAGAGCTGGGTACCCATTAGACATGGTCTAGCATCTTCTTGAGAAGTGAAGGGGACCTGAGAAGCTTATGGAAATATTTTCCTAATTTAGTCTTTCATATTGGCCCATCTTTGTGAGAATTTATATGTGAACATATGTCAAAATGGTGGCAATCATGTCAAAAATAATAGAAACATCTTAGCAGGTTGATTATTTTTGTAGACTTATACGTAGTACCTTGAAGACAATAGAACGTCATTTAAAAAAAATTTGGCTCAGTGTTTTGAGCTTATATATTCTGTCAATAATCGGTGGTAGAGAAATCAATTAACTATAGGTCTCTTATACACACTCTATACATGTTGTCCTTCACATTAAGAGATGATGCTATAGAAATAAGTTTTCATAATGTATGCACATGAAGATGTATGTATAAATACAAATTAAATATTCTATGCATGCATAGAAATAAATACTTGATTTCCTGCTAACAATAATAACATTAGTAATAATAATAATAGCTATAATTTATAAGAATTTGCCAGGCACTTTAATTCCCATAACTAGCCCATGAAATAGGTATTGTTATCTCACAAATGTGGAAACTTAGATTTATAAGTATTAAACAGTTTAATTACTCAAAATCAAGACAGCTGGTTAAGCAGAAAGATTGTATAAATCAAAGCAAGGTGTGAATGACAAAAATTCATGGTTTTATTCACTATATTATCTGCCTCTACTTTTTGTAGAAAGGCTTATAATGTAGAATTTAATCTAGCCATATGAAAACAAAATTTTGTTACTTTTACTTGTTAAATGTCCTGTTCTTAGTGCCAATATTTAAAATTCATAAGATCTGTGTTCTGGTTTTTCTCTGGTTTTAGAGAGATAACTGTTTGATATTTCATTTGATTTTCTTACTTTTTATTTTAAAATAACTTTATTTTTAAATGGTCAAAATGTGATTCTATTTTCTTTCCTGGAAATGCTCAGTTTTAATAAGTGAAGTGGATTATAGAACTCAGCGAATCACTTAGGAAAACTGCTTGACAGTTTTGAGCAAACCTTGCGTAACTTTTATGAAACACCTCCAGTCAGTTTGTCAGGTAGAATTTCCCAAGCACAGTCTTTTTTAGATTCCGTTGATTCCATTTTTAGGAGAGCATAACAGTAATAAGGCATTATCCCACAATGTGAAAGCTCTTCTCTCTTTTCCTTTTTAATTGAAGGATCAAGTATTCACACAGGGAGATATCTGCCACATTCAATCAGCATCTGGACCTTGAGGGGAGCCCTCAGTTCATATTCCTATTGCCATGCTGCACTGGAAAAGACAAACAAATATGTTTGGAGCATCTATATTCACTACACATGTTATTTTTATGACACACTAAAGCATTGTTGTTTAATTCTTACAGCAAACACAATTCTTCAGTGTAGAGATACCTTGTATTAAATTTACATTGTATTGTACTTGCATTGAATTTCCTTGGTTATATATGACAACCTATTGAGCACCTTAGGAAATACAATTTGACATAACATGATGAAGAGGCACAAAGATATATATCCCAGTGGATATGCTTTATGGACAATTATCATCCAGCTTCCCTGTGAAAATTAAACACCTTAAAAATCCTATCATTATGGAAACAGAAAGGTGATAAACTTGAAACTCCTTCTGTTGTACAGCCAATGGGAATTAAGTATCCATTTTGTGGATTATCCATTGAAGAACTGAATGTCTAGAACTAGATTAAATTAAACTGAATTAAGCCAGAACCTGACCCCCTTTGCCACATGGCATGTTACAGTTTTATTTTGCTTCAGCTGTCTTACTGATTATTAGCGCCAGAGAATAAGCAAGAAAAAGCCTGAAAAAATACAATATGGTACAATATAATAGAGTAAGTGATTTTTTATGGTGAATATTTCTCTTTTGCTTTTCTAGATTCACTCCTTTTCAACTCTGCCCCGTGCCCTGTAAGGCTGAACCTTCCTCACAGTGGCAATGGGCTTCCTCTCTCTCTGGCTTCCTGTTGGTTTGTCCATGGGCAGCAACAGCAAAAGATGAGAGGGTGAGAGGAGCATGGAGTCTCAGAACTTATTCTCCCTGGCTCTCTTTCTGCATGGCTCTGGATTCCAGGGTTGCATTCCTCCAGTAAAGGCTACATTTCCTATTTGAAGCCTCTTTCTTTCTCCAGGTTCCTGAATTTGTTCTCACCCTTTCCCCTACAAACATAAAGAAGTTTACTGGCTCCTAGCCAACTAGTTAAAATGGTCTAGGAATCCTAGCTAGTACTAGCTGGGAATGCTTTATTATCACTAGCTGCTTTCCCTTAACCCTGTCCGCATCTTTGTAAATAGGAGTTCCACTAAAATCTCTTCCATGCCATTTGAGTTGTCATTGGTTTCCTGTTGAAACCCTGACTCATTCCTAAATTTTACTTAATCCACATTTAACACGGAGAGGTGGTTTTTTTGTGTGTGTGTTTGTTTTTTTGATGGGGGGGTAGTGCGTGAAGATAAATTTAAAATGACTTTCTTCATGCTAAGAGTGGCAAGAATAAATAAGTAAATGAACAAAAATTCCATTTTCTTAAACTTTGTTTCAATACAATAGACATCTTAAAGGCCAATAAGAAGAGCCAAGCTCAAAGATTCTAGTGGCGGCTTGCTTATCTAACAAACCCATCATATTTAATTTTTCAAATAATAATCAACTTATTGATATATCTTTGAAAGCTTTTCACTTATTGTTATAAAATATTTCTTTGTTATCATTAGTGAAATAATGGTTTATGACATCTTCCTCTTGATGAAGTAGCTCTGAGTGCCAAGTTTAGCTTATAGGTCAGTTTCGGCCAGGCGTGGTGGCTCAAGCCTGTAATTCCAGCACTTTGGGAGGCTGAGGCGTGTGTATCACCTGGGGTCAGGAGTTCATCAGGAGTTCAAGACCAGCCTGGCCAACATGGCGAAACCCCGTCTTTACTAAAAATACAAAAATTATCTGGGCATGGTGGCAGGTGCCTGTAATCCCAGCTACTCTGGAGGCTAAGGCAGGAGAATCACTTGAACCTGGGAGGCGGAGGTTCCGGTGAGCCGAGAGTGTGCCATTGCACTCCAGCCTGGGCAACAAGATCAAAACTCCATCTCAATAAATAAATAAATAAAATTAAATAAAAATCAAGGTCAGTTTCTCAGATAAGCCCTATTACGTATCCTACTCAGACTAGGTTAGCATCCACCTCTCCCTTCTCTATCCCATGTTTTCCTTCTATCCATCTGATTTTTAAAAAGTAAACTTTACATCCTCATAATACCTCTAATGTCTGTTCTTTCACTTAGATGGAAAGTTTTGTGAAGGAAGTAACCATGACTGTTCTGACAACTTCTGTATTACCAGCATGCAACACAATGTCTGGCTCATAGTAGCTACCCCATAGTTACTGATGAGCCAGATGACTACCAGAAACCAAATCTAAATCCAGCAGACTTACAAAAATTATTTTACAGTATTTAGTAAATACTTGTTTCTTTGCACTTTCTGGACTTCATTGGAAAGGAATGAATTTTAAATGAAAACATAGCATACAAATATAAGAAACTATTGGCTAATGACAGATAGTGTGCCACGGAGGAATACAGACCTGCCTAAGCTTGTTTTTGAGAGATGTTAGTTTAGTTTTTACAAGAGAAGTGCAGCACATGACATAGGTCAGAATTGGAGGAGATAGTCTAAGGTGAGCTTCCTATAGCAAGTAAAACTTTAACTCATACTAGAAGCAAGGGACAGCACTATGTGTGTCCCTTCTATGTGCACAGTGCTTATTACTAAAGCACATTCATATATGCTCACTTGTTTGATTCTCAGATCAACTGTCAGGCCACCAGGGCAAGGAATATTACCCCATTTTGTTGGTCAAGAAATGAAAGCTTAGTGAGTTTTAGCTATCTAACCAAGTTTTAAAGGTGCATGGTCATGACAGAAGGGCTGAAGTGGTTGGAGGAAGATCCCTGAAAAAGAAGACAATTGGCTTGGAAGCTTTTGACTTTGTTTTGAAATAGTTCCCAGAACAGCAGACGCACTCAAGAACTAATTTGTTGATTGAATGAATAATTATTACTTAAATGTATATGCACAAAATTGATACTTCAAAATAATTGGCCATACAATTTATCCTGTTCTGCAACTTGCTCTTTTTCTCTAATTCACATGGAGTAAACATCTTTTTATATCGATAGGCATAGTGCTCCCTCATTTTTCCTCAAAGCTTAGTAAAATGCCATTGAATGAAACCACAACATTTATAGAGGCTATCTGGTAAATGATTAACATCCATTCCTTGGTACAGCTACATCTCATTAATGCCAGCTAACCATTAATTATAAAAGATGTTGACAATAAGGTTTGCTGCTTGGACTAGTAGATAGTCTTCAAATGGATTCCCATTTATTTGGATTTGGTATACTCCTTGAGGTAGTGTTGCAAGGAGTGTTTAGCCAATAGTTATATCCTGAGGAATCCTCAAGGCCAGAGGAGAGGACCCTGAACTAGCTGTTAAGCCTCCTCCTCTAAAACAAAGTCATACAACAGGGTTGAAAGTCAAAGAATGAAAGAGAAAAGAAAGCTGATGTGCCTATTTTAATATCAGACAAGACTTTACAGTGAGCAGTATTATTAGTTATAAAAATGTAGTTTCATAATAATAAAGGAGTTACTAAAATTAACATTTATTTTTTATCAAAATATACTATAAGTGCCCACAAAGATAAATAATAAGAGAGATGATATTTAGAACACATGTAACCATCAGAAAACTGTATCCAGAATATATAAAACATGCCTACACATCTATAACAAACTGGAGTTTACATCTGAAAAGTCATTTCACAAAAGAAGAAAAATTAAATGTCTGATAAACATAAGAAAATGGGCCAACTTCTGTAATAACCCAAAAGTAAAAGATAATACCCAAACAAGATACCATTTTTTACATCTAATACTGGCAAAAATTTCAAAGTCTGACAATAAGGTCTTTTTGAGGATGTAGAACAATGAGAACTCACATGGACTCACATGTACACTAGAATTGACATACTTTCAAAAAGAGATGAGCATTGTCTAGTAAAATTGAACATATATCAACAATTCCTCTCCAGGACATCTGTCCTAGAAAATTTGTATATGCGCTTCAGGACACATATACAAAAATGTGTATAATTACATTGATGTCATAGCCAAAATATAGAAACATTCTAAATATCTATCAAGAGTAGAATAAATAAATAACATTTGCCCTGTAGGAATACTACACAGTAGTGAAAATGAGTGAAGTATGGCTACTCTCAAAAACATGTATAGAACACATGAATATTATGTTACACAAAGCAAGATGCAAAAATTATATATACAACATAACTATTAATATAAGTTAGAAAACCATGAGAAACTTAATTATGTTGTTAAGGGATGCATTTCTCAGTAGAAAAGCAAGGACATGGTTCTTCAAAAGTCCTCATATTTATCTGTGAGGAAGGGAAAGGGATCCAATTATGGACAGGAGATTTCTGGGGTGCTGGCAACATTCTATTTTTTCAACGTGAGTGATGATTACATGGCCTTTTGCTTTTAAATTTGTCATTAAAATAGAATTGATACTGTATATATTTTTATATGTTATGTTTTATTATGTGATTTTTAAAATGTAGAAAAAATAGGTATATGGAAGCCGTAAAGTTGTATGCACTGTAGAGTCTGAATGCTTCAGTGCCGACACATAGCTCTACCACTTCCTAGCTGTATAACACTAGCCAAGTTACCAAACGTCTCTAAAAGCTTTTTTTGTCATCTATTTTTCTCATCTAAAATAAAACCCATTCCACTATCAAGAGTTTTTCCTGAAGATTAAATAGTACTTGATTAAAACACTCAATCCAGTGATTATTGTTTTAGCATAAACTTCTTTGGACTTTAAAGTGTTTGTGTCTTCTTACCTGGCATGCTCCCCTGCACAACAGTATTTTTTAATTTAAATATTTTATTTTGAGATAATTACAGATTCACAAGAAATTATAAGAAACAGAGATTCCATGTATCTTTATTCAGTTTCTCCCAATGTCAACATCTTCTGAAACTATAATACAATATCACAACTAAGATTTTAACTCTGATATAATCAAGATACAGAACAATTCCATCACAAGACATGGTTTCTTCTTATCCTCACACTGAAAAACAATTCCCTTTTTAACCAGGAACAGAAGGGTAAGTTAGTACTTTGGAAGTAGGCTTTTATGAGATTAACGTCATTGTTCATGTTTGATAAAGGAACACTCTTTTCTGAATAGTGATTTTATCATACCATATTGCAATCTAACACATTCCATCCCTAAGTGTCACAAGTTTTTTTTTAATTAAAAAGAAAGTATATATAACTGCTAAAGATACTTCTTCTGCCACAGACTACTGCTGAAATGCAGCATTCCCACATCCCTGCCTCATTCACGACTACTTCCTATACATTCAGGAAAAGACGTCTTTAATAATTATTTTTCCTGTTTGATATTTTTAACCATCTCACTGTTACTGCCTGCATGGGCTTCCCTACTCCAGTCTATTTTATATGTGATTCTAGATTGTTTTTTCTGTATATGACTTTATCTTGTCGCTAGTCAGTTCATAAAAACACTAATGGTCTCCTGTGCATCATAAAATCCCAACTCCTTGTAGTGTCATTCAAGGCCCCAAATTCCCTTTGAAGTTTTGTTTTCTATTAGACTTTATCGAGTGATATGGTTTGGCTCTGTGTTCCCACCCAAATCTCACCTTGAATTGTGAAAATCCCCATGTGTCATGGGAGAGACCCTGTGGGAGGTAATTGAACTATGGGGGCATGTTTTTCCCATGCTGTTCTCATGACAGGGAATAAGTCTCATGAGATCTGATGGTTTTATAAAGGGGAGTTCCCTGCAAAAGCTGTCTTACCTGCTGCCATGTAAAACATGCCTTTGCTCCTCCTTCACCTTCTGCCATGATTAGGAGGCCTCCCTAGCCATGTGGAACTGGGGAGTCCATTAAATCTCTTTCCTTTATAAATTACCCAGTCTCAGGTATGTCTTTACTATTAGCATGAGAAGGGACTAATACATCCAGCTACAGGAATAACAACAGATTATTGATCTATTTGGGATACCTTTACTAAACCTTGCACTTTCTTACTTCTAGGCAGTGGCAAATGTCATTTTCCTCACCAGAAGCATCTTCCTGAGACATAGGTATTTCACATATTACCTTTCATGGGAGACTTAGCTTCATCATATGACTTATTGAAGTCCCCACTACTGTATGTGGAAGACTTGACTGCTCTAAAAAGCATGTAGCACTTCTTTAGCCAGAGTGATTATTCCCTGCTAGAGGGTCCTGTACCTACTGTCTACTATTTAATTATGTCATTCATTTGGCATAAAGTTGTTGTGGTGCTTATGATCCTTGTTTAACCCTTGAATTGTTATTTAATTATACCTATGTTTAACTCTTTTCTTACTTCCATAAAAGTAGATATTATTCTTATTCTTTCTGTTCTTACTTCCCAAAATACCAAGTATAGTACTTTGCACTTGATTGACTTTCAATATATTTATACTAATCTTTTTATTAGGCTTATCTTGATTGCTTTTAGAACCAGAGCATGTTCACCAGTTCTTAATTCAAGTGAAATTCCTAAAAATTTTAGAAGAGGAAATTAGACCAGAAACATATAACAAGAGTAGTGACCAGAGTGGGGTAAGATGGCCAGTTTCCACAACTAAATTTATATTTGTATGGCCCTGTAAAATGGGTTAGCCCCTCTAAGAATCCATTCCCTCCTCTTTACGGCAATGACAATAACAATTCTTATTTTTTGGAGTTGTCAGTGTTAAAGAAAATAATGCATAAAAGCATGTACCCTATTGTCTGACTCAAAGTAAGTGATCAGAACATTTTAATTTTCTTTCTTAAGAAAGGCTCTCACTTTGTCACCCAGGCTGGAGTGCAGTGGTGCAATCATGGCCCACTGCAGCCTCGACCTCCTGGGCCTGAGTGATTCTGCCACGTCAGCCTCTCAAATAGCCAGGACCACAGGCACATGTCATCATGCCCAACTAACTTTTTGCATTTTTTGTAGAGACAGGGTTTTGCCACATTGCTCAGGCTGGTCTCGAACTCCTAGACTCAAGCGATTCACTTGCCTTGGCTTCTCAAAATGCGGGATTATAGGCATGAGCCACCATGCTGGGCCCGAGCATATTTTAAATTACTTTAAATTATTTTGGCCTGGCGGCAGTGGCTCATGCCTGTAATCCCAACACTTTGGGAGACTGAGGAGGGTGGATCACAAGGTCAGGAGTTCGAGACTAGCCTGGCCAATACAGTGAAATCCCGTCTCTACTGAAAATACAAAAATTAGCAGGGCGTGATGGCAGGCACCTGTAATCCCAGCTACTTGGGAGGCTGAGGCAAGGGAATCGCTTGATTCGCCTCCTGGGAGGCGGAGGTTGCAGTGAGCTGAGATCATGCCACTGTACTCCAGCCTAGGCTACAGAGATAGACTCCATCTCCAAAATAATTAATTAATTAATTAATTTAAAAAATTATTTTAAGTATTCTATAATTTTGAAAATACTTACATGGCATTTCAAGGACTCAAAATCTTACTTTCCCCAGAGCTACTCATAAATCAAAACTTTGTTTAAAATAAATGAAAACAGAGGTACAACATACCAAAATCTCTGGGATGTAGCAAAGACAGTGTTAAGAGGAATGTTTATTGTGCTAAATAGCTACCTCAAAAAATTAGAAAGATCTCAATTTAACAAACCAACATCTCACCTAGAAGAACAAACTAAACTCGAAGCTAGCAAAGATTTTTTTTTTATTACTGATTCAATTTTCGAACTTGACATTGGTCTGCTAAGAGTTTTAATTTCTTCCTGATTCATTCTTTGGAAGTTGTTTGTTTCTAAGAATTTTCTCTGTATTTTCTAGTTTGTGTACATAGAGGTGTTTATAATAGTCTCTGAGGATGTGTTTTGTTTGTTTGTTGTTGTTGTTTTTGGTAGGAACTGCCCCCCCTACCCCGCCGAAAAAAAAGAAAAAAAAAAAAAACCTGGACCAGGTGGATTCATACCCAAATTCCACCAGATGTACAAGGAAGAGTTGGTAATGATTCTACTAAAACTGTTCCAAAATATCAAGAAGGAAGGACTCCTTCTTAACACTTTCTATGAGGCCAGCATCTCTCTGATAGCAAAACTTGTCAAAGACACAACTAAAAAAGGAAACTACAGGCCAATATTCCTGATAAACATAGACACAAAAATCCTCAACAAAATACTAGCAAACCAAATTCAACAGCACAGCAAAAAGTTAATTCAACACAATCAAGTAGGCTTCATTCCTAGGATGCCAAGTTTGGCTAAACATATACAAATCAATAAATGTATTCATAAATCTCCTTGAGTTGGAAATATATTTAAAAATGTAATTCATCACATAAATAGAACTAAAAGCAAAAATCACATGATCATCTCAATAGATACAGAAAAAGCTTTCAATAAAATCCAATATACCTTCATGATAAAAGCCCTCAACAAAGTAGGCATCAAAAGAACATACTTCAAAATAATAAGAGCTATCTATGACAAACCCACAGCCAACATCACACAGAGCAGGTAGAAGCTGGAAGCATTCCATCTGAGAACAGGAACAAGATAAGAATGCCCACTCTCACCACTCTTACTCAACGTAGTTCTGGAAGTCCTTGCCAGAGCAATCAGGCACAGGAAAGAAATAAAAGAAATCCTACTAGGAAAAGAAGAAGTAAAACTATCTTTCTTTGCTGATACGATTTTATGCCTAGAAAACCCAAAAGATTCCACCAGAAAGTTCCTGGAGCTGACAAACAACATCAGTAAAGTTTTAGGATACAAAATCAATGTGTAAAAATGAGTAGCATTTCTATACACCAATAATATTCAAACTGAGAGCCAAATCAAGAATGCAATTTCATTTACAATAGCCACAAAACAGTAAATTCCTAGGAATACATCCATCCAAGAAGGTGAAAGATGTCTACAAGGAGAACTAGAAAACACTGGTAAAAGAAATCATGTATGGCACAAATGGAAAAATGTTCCATGCTCATGAAGTGGAAGAATCAATAATCACTAAAATGGCCATAGTGCCCAAAGCAATTTACAGATTCAATGCTATTTCTATCAAACTACCAATATCATTTTTCACAGAATTAGAAAAAAGCTATTCTAAAATTCATATGGAACCCAAAAAGAGCCCAAAAAGAGCCAAAGCAGTTCTACACAAAAAGAACAAAGCTGGAGGCATCACATTACTCAACTTCAAACTATACTATAAGGCTACAGTAACCAAAACAACATGATACTGGTACAGAAACAGACACATAGACCAATGGAACAGAAAAGAGAATCTAGAAATACAGCTGTGCACCTACAGCCATCTGAGCTTTTACAAAGTCAACAAAAATAATCAATGGAGAAAGGACTGCCTATTTTAAAAATGGTGCTGGGGTAGCTTGCTAGCCTTATGCAGCAAACCGGACCCCTACTTTTCATCATATACAAAAACTAGCTCAAGATGGATTAAATATTTAAATGTAAGATCTCATATTATAAGAATCCTAGAGGAAAACTTAGGAAACACCATTCTGGATGTTGTCCTTGGGAAAGAACTTATGACCAAGTCCTCAAAAGCAATTGCAACAAAAATTGACAAGATAAACCTAATAAAACTAAAGAGCTTCAGCACAGCAAAATAAACTATCAACAGAGTAAGCAGACAAATTACAGAGTGGGAGAAAATATTCACAAACCATCCATTTGACAAAGGTCAAATATCCAGAATCTATAAGAAACTTAAATCAACAAGTAAAAAACAAATAACCCCATTAAAAAGTGGGTAAAAGACATGAACAGACATTTCTCAAAAGAAGGCAGACAAACAGCTAACAAACATGCTCAACATCACTAATCATCAGAGAATTGCATATCAAAACCACAACGAGTACCATCTCACACCAGTCAGAATGACTGCTATTAAAAAGTCAAAAAGGCCGGGCGCGGTGGCTCACGCCTGTAATCCCAGCACTTTGGGAGGCCGAGGCGGGCGGATCACGAGGTCAGGAGATCGAGACCATCCTGGTTAACACGGTGAAACCCCGTCTCTACTAAAAATACAAAAAATTAGCCAGGCGTGGTGGTGGGCGCCTGTAGTCCCAGCTACTCGGGAGGCTGAGGCAGGAGAATGGCGTGAACCCGGGAGGTGGAGCTTGCAGTGAGCCGAGATCGCGCCACTGCACTTCAGCCTGGGCGACAAAGCAAGACTCCGTCTCAAAAAAAAAAAAAAAAAAAAGTCAAAAAACAACAGATGCTGGCGAGGCTGCAAAGAAAAGGGTTGAATGCTTATATACTGTTGGTGGGAATGTAAATTAGTTTGGCCACTGTGGAAAGCAGTTGAAGGTTTTTCAAAGAACTTAAAACAGAACCACCATTTGACACAGCAACCCATTACTGGGTATGTACCCAAAGGAAAACAAATCATTCTACCAAAAGAAACATGCACTCGTGTGTTCATCACAGTACTAGTCACAAGAGCAAAGACATGGAATCAGCCTAGGTGCCCATCAACAGTGGGTTGAATGAAAAAATATGGTACATATACACTACGAAATACTACACAACCACAGAAAAAACCCTGAAATCATGTCTTTTGCAGCAACATCTATGAAGCTGGAGGCTTTTGTACTAAGCAAATTAATACAAGAACAAAAAAACAAATATTGCATATTCTCATTTATAAGTGGGAGCTAAACATTGGGTATTCATGGACATAAAGATGACAATAGACCCTGAGGATTAATGGCAGGGAATGGGGAGTAAGGACTGAAAATCTAACTGTTGGGTACTATGCTCACTATCTGGGTGATGGGATCATTCACATCCCAAACCTCAGCATCACACAATATACCCATGTCAGAAACCTGCACATGAACCCCCTGAATCTAAAATAAACGTTGGGAAAAAAAGCTATTGATACATGTCCTGTGTTCTAGTTAAAGAAAAAAGCATCTCCTTAGGCTTCAGTTTAAAATGTCCACTACATTATATTTGTTAGTTTTTGTTATTCTGTTTAGGAATCTGAGGTCAGTGAAGTTAAAATTGTCATGTTAATAGGTGTTTTAGACTTACCGCTTATTAAAAGTATGTTTTAAAGCTGAATCATACAGTGTTTTATATTATATTGATTTTGTTTATATTGAAATCAGCTTAATATGATGTGTGTGTGTGTATCAATATAATACTAGTCCTACAGTGTGGTTCCACAATTCATCCTTCAGCCCTTCCTCCATATGCTGTCAAATACCGTTTACCTACAGGATGCCGGGTAACTCTGTGTTTGTGTGTGTGTGTGTGTGTGTGTGTGTGTGTGTGTGTGTGTGTGATCTCACCTATGTTAAAGTTAGACTTCATTCTCATCCACCTCTTAATTAGATACACGCTGGATACTAAAAAGTTTTTGAGCAGTTGAATTAACTGTCACAAATATCACTTAATTTCATTCTCAGCTTATTTGCCATGTATTCATCTTAGTCTAAGCCCTTCTTTCAATAACTGTCTGCTCTTTCTATATCCATAGTTCCAGATGTCAAGGTTATCTAGCTTCTCAACATAGATTGCTAAGGGTTGACTTACTAGAGTCAGATAGACAAAAAAAAAAAAAGGAAGAAGAAGAAGAAGAAGTAAATTTGGAGAAACTGTCACTGAGAGAGGATGTAGAAGAACTCAAACAATGACACAAGAATTGGTAAGGTGCAGTCACTGAGTGATGTTTAGGGTAAAAGCTGGGTAATAACCCTGTATCTCATCAATCACTGAAGCATTATAGAATTAGAGAATGTAGTCTTTGATGTCCATAATCAAAGTTTCAGTCTTCACAAAATGATTCAATTATATTCATTATATTCTGTGTGAGAAGACAGGTAAGTGTGTAGAACTTACTAGAAGGATTTCCTTCAAAAATGGTTAAGATTTTTAGAGTTCATACTTAAGGGGATGAGATTTAGTTTCAATGAAAATTAACTTCTATAAAATATCTCATTTCCCAATATGTCAGATAAATGAGATATTATGCACATAATCCTAACATAAAAGACATTCTCTGTTCCCCAATTATGTAAGAAAAGGGAACTATTGATTTAGGTACTTTCTATCTCAGTTAAAAAGCAGGTCAAATAGGTAGCATTTCAAGGGTGTTATGGTTTCTTTAAGAGCTTCTGTAACACACTATTTGTACATAAGTTTTTTTAGGATCAACTGACTGCTTCACAGAGAGCCTGACACGTAAGAATTTTTTGGTCATTGTTATTACCTGATTATATCTTTTTTCCCTTTAAATTTTCTATGTATTATAGGTAGGTGGTGTTTTCACTATGTGCCTTTCACTTCTTAGCTTTAACTCATTTGTGTCTTTGTGTGTCAAGTACTACATAGAATTAAATCAAATACCTTCCATAGGTATTCATAAAGTTACCATAGATGGTCACACCAGAAATAAAGAAAAACAGATACTGGCAGCCACATCTTTTTGTGTGTTTAGAGCTACAAGTGGTACCTGAGAGTAAAATAAAGGATCTTTCCCAAAAATTTGGAAATAGGGGAAATGGACTTATCAGAATGGTAAACTATACAAGGTTGTCTCCTTAAAGGAAAATGAATCACAGCAGTGGCTTTTTAAAAGTATTAACTCATTTAATAAAAAATGCTTTAATCCTAAATGAATGTATTGACCTAGATCTGACTGGTATAAGAGAAAACATTTCAGATATTCAAAACAGAGGGTATTTTATACAAGTAGGTTGCTCTCAAGGTGTTGTAAAGAAGGGCTGGAAGAACAAAAGGGAAAGGTGGCAGGTACTGGATGGAAGAAAAGGATGATTGACAGGAGCTGCTGCTTACTGCTATACTTGCCGATTTGACATTTGAACCATTATGGGACGCTGCCCCAACCAGAGCTGAAATGCCAACAACATTCCACTACCGAAGAGGCAGAAAATGCAGAAGAGATGCTTCTTCTGTCTGGAATGCTTGAGGCTGCAGGTGCTTTGTCCCCTGCTGACACAGCAGCTGTCAACAAAGGCCTCAGCTCTTGGAGCTAGAAGCTGGACGTTTTCTTTCTTCCTGCTTCTGTCCTCCTCACAGTGCCTCCCACTGGCAAAACCTAATAGAAGGCCAACAAGCAAGAGAGTTGGAAATGTAGTTTGTAGTGTGTAGGTTCAGCCGTACAGAACAGGCAATAGAAGCGTGGATGTGTAGCTGGGGCGGACATCAGATGAATCACCTTCTTAGCTACTCGGCCTTCACACACACCCTTGTACTTTTCACCACCTTTCATTACCAATAGCAATCACTCTATGCTTCCAGTGAACATGATACTACTATGCTTTGTACAAATGACGGTGCTCTCACCTCCCTCATCACATTCTTATCTGGGTGATGTTAATTCCCCTCTTAGTTCAGGCACAACCCACCTGGATATTCTTCAACATAAAAAAACTAAACTATAAATTAATACCCACTAACCCTATTTACATGAATCAATGGGGAAAGGAGGAAGGAAAATTGGTTACAATATACAAATCTCTGTGTAATAAGCAGAAATAAAATATGATAGCATTTATAATTCTTGTTTATATAATTAGTTGTGAGACCATAGCTGATATTTACAACTTCTTCTCTTTTCCCTCAGCTGGTAGTTCATTTGTTTGTAGTTCTTTTATTTTTATTTTTTGTAGAGATAGGGTCTCTCTATGTTGCCCAGGCTGGTCTTGAACTTTGGGGCTCAAGTGGTCCTTCTGCTTTGGCCTCCCAAAGTGTTGGGATTACAGGTATGAGTCACCACACCCGGCTTATTTGGAATTTTTTACTTAGTGAGGCCACTGGATCTTCATTACTAAGGGGGTCTATGTCCTTCCTGTTCTATCTTGTTTGGGTTGCTGCAGATTTTCGATGCTTATATGATTGGGCCTGGTCATATAAAGAGATGCCCTTTTGAATGTCCTGACTGACAACGTGCAGTAGGAAGCCAGTTTCTCCTCCAGTATGATACCTTTTCTCTTTGCCTGTTATAGGAATGCTATGAAGAGAGGGTTAAAAAGAAGCCAATGTGTACCAGGTGCTTAGAACAGTGCCTGATACATTATGAGTCATATAGAATGCATTAACAAATAAGGTTGATTTACTTCTGGGGCATATCTATTAAGAATATCTTTTTTTAGAAAGCAATACAAATTATAAGTATGCTTCACTTATTAATTTTTTATCTGGAACACACATGACAACAGTTAACAGGATGCAATACAAAGATTCTCATGCTGGAACTGTTGGGTTCTATTTCTGTCTCTGTATTAATTAGGTTTACAATTTGATATTCAAGGGTAACATCTATTTTATCCTTTGGTAAGAGACAGAGTTTAGACAAGGAGAAATACCAAAGTCTGTGATTTAACGATTCCATGAAACTAGAAATCACATCAAGAGTGCTTGCTTTCTTAAGACCTTCTTTGCTATTGTCTAGTAGTCATACTGAAAGGCAATTATTATCTTCCCAGGTGTTATCACGAGTTATGGATTATATCTAGATGGTATATTAATCCACAATTCCTCAGAACTCAGCTATCGTGCTTATGGATTTGCTCCTTGGAGTTTACATTCCTTCAGAGTCCAAGCATGCACGGCCAAAGGTTGTGCTCTGGGCCCACTGGTGAGTATCTAAATTTACATTCTAGGAATGTGTTAAATGTCAGACGACACTGAATATTAAGGAAGAAGTAAGTGGCGGTGACTCACCCTCTGCACAGCTAGCCTTTCAAGCAGGGTGGGAGATTTTTCTTTTTATAAAAGTTCATTTAAGAGTTACTAAGATTTTATATTCGACATAAATTTCAAGACTGAACATAGGTCCAGTGAAGGGCAGAGTCTACATTTTATTGAAAGAAAGATAAGTTGGCTAGTGTAGTAGGCAAACATGAAATTTTTCCCAATTTAGTGACATATTGAAGGCTGATGTTTTTCTTTCTAATCATGGGCTCAACATCTAAGTAAGTTTAAGATTAAGAAGTGAAAATAATTGAAAGTCCATAAGTGCCACAATATGGCAACACTGTTCCCCAAAAAGTAATCAATTAAAAGGTTGAGTTTACCTCATCTATTAGGATAAAATAGTTTTATGTGATACAGCTTCATAAGAATGGTATTTAAAATTACATTAATATCAGCTTTTGATATTCATATTTCAGAAATCTGTATCTGAAATGTATATCTATATTTCATTAGCAGTTAACAGCTTGACAAGATTATATTTTCTATTCCTAATATAATTTTTCAAACCCAATTAATAGCACATAATTATCATAAACTAGCAGGACAGTCTTCAGTTTCAAAACATCACATTACACTTTTGTGCATTTTTCTTGATTAATTAGATTTTGCTTCTTTAGATGGAAATGCTCATAGTCTTAGATATTTTTTGGCAATGTTTGCTAATGCCCTATCATTTTAGTGCATGCTGTCTTCACTGAAGAGTATATTATATAAATATTACCTTGGAAGGCAGCTCTATGTTTTAATTTCTGCTTCCTTATTTTTGATCACACCTCTCTTTTTGTTTCAGAGATTGGTTGCTTTCCAAGCAGCTAACACCATCCATCGGCGGAGCTGAGCTGTAGTCTTTATTGCCATTAAGCATTTTATAGCCCAGACCCCTCTGATGGATACTTACCCTTAAATGCAGGAATGGCAATAGGCCAGCTTTTCTTATCCATTCAAAAAAAAAAGAAAAAGAAAAAGAAACAAAAGAACACATCACATGAGATTGAAATTTACACTTTTTCAAAATGTAAGCTGCAAATGGTAGTTCTGGCTACAAAATTGGTTCAGCGGTGTCTCCTGATGTTCTGGCAACTTTAAATAAGGGGGACCTGCATTATCAACCTGCATCCTGCACAGACAGTAGCTACGTTAACCTTAAGAAATCAAATGCCACAAAGCTCTGATAGGAAGGGGGGAATAGAATTGGGTTGTAAAACCTAGTCTGCCACGGCTTCATTGATTCCAGACTCAATCCTGACTTACAGCACAGAGTTATTTTCTCCCTTGGTACTTTTCTTTATCCTGTACTCAGTATGCAAACGCTTTTCCCTAGTCAATGATCCACCTCTAATCACTGGGATTGAAGAACAATGTCTTTATTTAGAACAAGTCAACTATATGCTACCAAGAAGTTAAAGCCCATGGTCTTCAACTGGTTTGTGAAATATTTTTGTGCCCATTAAGTGATTCCATATCTGAGTATTCTAAATAGCCCTGGATGGCTAGCACAATCATGAAGGATATTACAGATTCAGCTTCTTTTTGTTGATGATTCTTTTAATGTGTCCTCATTGACTTAAGAAATCTATGAATCAATCTTAAAAGGCAGAGTTTTCTATCATTAAATTATGATGTGATACTCAACAAATTTCAGTCAAACGTGGCAATGGTGTACAACGGTTTCTTAAGATATTCATCTAAATAGAGCCCGATGCTATGACATTTTAAATAAAAAATTTCATTGAAACAGAAAATTTATCATTTCTATTTTTAAATATTTTGCTGGCAGAAATCAGAATAAATTTTGAAAGAGTTCAATTTTTTTGTTCATCTAACATTTCTTCATGATAATTCTTGTTCTTTAGATTATCCACACATGCAGGGAAATACTATTCAATGTTTTCTATGAGGAATATGCTTCACAGTCCCAAATATGATATGGTTCATCCTCCAAATTGCAAATTGCTCATATAATAAAAGATATGAATTTGATGGAGAATTTTTAAAAATAAAAAGACATACAGAAGTTCCATATTCTTACCACTTGAATGTAGTATTAGCTCATTTTTTTTTTTCTAATCTGACCAGTTTGTTAGCTATTATTTATGGTGCAGAAGGAGTTGCCCTGTACCTATCTGGAAAAAACAAAAACAAAACAAAATAAACAGCAGCAGCAACAACAACAACAACAACAAACCACAATGATTCTCCTGTGGTTTTTTCAGTTCTTACTCAACCAAATAATGTATTTGACTCTTATGGAAATTTCAATATAGAAAACAGTTGACAATGCCTTTGAACCTAATTTTTAGATGCTAATGTGCATTGTCAAGTTAAATTCAATAAATTGGGGTTTTATAAATTTTGAAATAACATAAAAATTAACAGAATGCAGCAGGAACTTTTTAAATGCTTTCCTTGCTTTCAATTGTATTAGAGGGAAACCCTTCACATTTTGTAATATTCTTTAATAAAATACAATAACGTTTTCCATAAGAAAATCACTTTGCTTTCTTACTCCCCACTTAGCCAATGTTACATAACACTAGTGGAGTCTAAGATTGAGAATTTTATGACTGTGTCTTGTATTGGAACATTGATTGGATTGATTCTCCAGGGACTCTTAAGGATGATATGCGAGACTATAGGTCATTGCTGTGTGATATGGCTAAAAAGTTGTCTTGGTTCCTTAGTGATGTCATACTTATACTGATAAATACACCTGGATAAATACACATGTACAAACACATTCACCCTTTCACATGTTTTTTTTTTCTTTTTTTTTTTTGCAAAGAAGCAAATAAGTGTATTATTTAAGACATCTAAATCTTAATGGCAATATATAATATAGTCAAGCAAATGCTATAGGGGAAGTCTGCCTTCAACCTGCTTAAACCCCTTAAATCCCTATACCCCCTTAGGAGATATATTTATTCTACAAAGCCTCAGATTTCTCAACTATTACAAAGAGAAATAATGTCTACTTTAAGAGAGTTGGTGTAAAAAATTAAATATCATTTACACAAATTTCTGGTGCACTGCAAGAGTTTTATTAAGAATAACAGTTTATGGCCAGGCATGGTGGCTCACGCCTGTAATCCCAGCACGTTGGGAGGTCAAAGCGGGTGGATCACAAGGTCAGGAGTTCGAGACCAGCCTGGCCAATATGATGAAACCCCATCTCTACTAAAAATACAAAAGTTAGCTGGGTGTGGTGGTGGGCACCTGCAGTCCCAGCTACTCGGGAGACTGAGGCAGGAAAATAGCTTGAACCTGGGAAGTGGGGGTTCCAGTGAGCCGAGATTGTGCCACTGCACTCCAGCCTTGGAGACAGAGTGAGACTCCATTTAAAAACAAACAAAAGAATTGCAATGTATTAAAGTGTCTGTATGTTTTT